>NC_135726.1:3394557-4760740 GCF_964656455.1 Halichoerus grypus
AGAGAGATACAGTAGGAGTGGCGATGTGGCCTGGGGCTTTTTTCCTTTCTTGACCCCGATCTCTTGGGCTAAATTTAGACTCTCCTAGAGTTCACACAGAGAAGGATGGCAGATGGGTGGCAAGATGTTGACCAGGGTTCGCCATCTAAGCCCAATAAAGATGGACTCCATGCAAATCTCACGGTGGGTTTTTTCCCTGCATTACTACCAAGTGAAGAGAGCAAGTCATGTGGCTAAAATGGTCTGACTGATCATACGGAGATGTGTGGCAGGAAGGGGTGATCTTTAGACTGACACTCTGGGTGTTTCTTGTTCTCTTGGCTACTTCTGGTTAAGGTGTAGTGGGTTTTTATCAAGAGGAAAGGCGGGGAACTCCCTGGGTGCTTCACGTTCAGCCACCATCATGAACGACACAAGAGCTGTCCGGATGAGGAAGTTCATGACCAACTGGATTCCTTCAGTGGAACCAGATGGTCATTGATGTTCTTCACCCTGGGAAGGCACTAAGACAGAAATTCAGGAGAAACTAGCCACAGTGTACAAGACCACACTAGATGTCATCTTTGTATTTGGATTCAGAACCCATTTTGGTGGTGGCAAGACAACTGGCATGATTTAGAATTCCTTGGATTATGTGAAGGGAAAACAGACCCAAACATCGATGTGCAAACACAGCCTGTATGAGAAGAGAAAGACCCCAGGAAAAAAGCAAAAGAAATGCCAGAGCAGAATGAAGGAAGTCAGGGGGACTGCAGAAGGCCAGGCTGGTGCTGGCAAACAGCTAGAGATTGGATGACAGGAGTAAAGATTCTGCAGTGACTTTATCTGTGGTGATTGTGCAGATCTTTCATAGTAATAAACTTAAAACTAAAAAAAAAAAAGCCTGGGAGAAACAGACTGCATGTTCTGCGGTTTGTGAGGCTAAAGTCCAGATGTTGGGAGGGGAAGTCGGGCCCATATTTCTGCTCTTGAGGGACAGAGGGAATAGACCTGGTTGGAGGCAGCCATGTCTCAATGAAGGGTCCATTTCTTTTCCTAGGAGAACTACTATTCAATTGTAGTGGTTGGAACTGCTCTAGAAATGACCTTACCTTGAGAGGAGAAATGATCTGTCTAGAGTCCTACAAGGGATAGAAGGTTTTGTAGCCAGCTAGTTTTCCACTGTAGCCTTGTGAGTCAGAGCACATTCTCCCTGGGGCTCTTCAGAGTGGCATGCACTCTGAAGCCTGAAGAACAGCTTCTGGGTTTTGCCCTTCAGTGTTCAAAGTGCAGACTCCCTTCCCATTACTCAGTCATGGTTTCTCAGTTCTAAATCGCTACCCAGCTGTCCTCCCAGCAAACAGCTGAGGGTTATTATTTGAACACCGAAGGGCCAGACATGAAGACCTGGTTCTGTTATTTAAGGTGACTGTCTTAGAGGGTTGCTTTCAGATGACAGGACTTCCCTTTTCATCTGGGGACTCTTCTAGAATGAAACCACATGGTACTGAGGAGGGTCAGGAGTCCCGTAGATCCTAGATCTCTCACCCCTTAATACCTTGTGTTCTTGAAACCTGGGTGAGGTTATTATCCAGTTTGTCTTCATATTTTACCCATAAAGCTTTGATGGTTGAGCTTTTCTCCCCCACCCCGGCACTTTTTTTTGGCCCTATTATAACAAAGATTTTCCTCTTAACATGATTTAGGAAGATTTTATTTTTTTGGATGTTGTCAGAAATTACAGCAATATATTCATAAATACCTAATTACTACATTCAACAAATAATATTACAATACAATTAATTCAAACAAGTACACTTAGAACAGGTTTAATTTCACAGCATCTAAACTGCCCCCAGAGTGACCGAGGCATTCCTCCTCCCTCTCATGTACTGGTTTTACTGTTCTACCTTAAGCACAGGGTACATACAAAGTAACACAACCAATTAGCATGGTCTTCCTCAGGTCAAGGCAGAGATAAGAGTTTCACTTAAGTGCTGGACCAGAAAGTTGGGATGAACAGGCTACTGCAAGTAGTGAGGAAGTCAGTAACTGGTTTCCTTGAAGGAGTGCAGGGATGACTGCTAAGTGGCTAATATACACCTAAGAGTAAGAGAATCAGCTTGTGCTGACCATCTCCATCTTGTGGTGGATCCTTGGAATTTTCTACTTAAAAACGGCTCAGAGGGAAAAGGGGGTTATCTGATTTTTGAGATTTGGCAGCATTATTGAGCTATTTGAGGAAAATACCATTCCACGTACGAACTTGAGATTTCTTGTGTTGTAATTCTCGGCTGCTGAAAGTGTGGGCTCCTTTTAATATTCTTGGAGTTTCTTTAAGGATATAATCTGAGAATGTTAATGCCAATTAAGTGTTTAGCCTATATTTTTTCTATAGGAGAAAGTGTTAAGTCTTACCTTGGTCACTTATCTGAGATAATGGATTAAGATCCTATTTTATGTCCATTTGGCTCTAATTATGTGAAAACATTTCCAAATGATGAGGTTATATAGTGCCAAGTTTTAGGGAGAGCTCTGGTTTGTTTCTAATGATCTGATTAAATGTGGAACCACATGACCTTGGCTTTGGGAGAGCACCCTCACAAGTTGAGTGAAATCCCCTTCAGGACAGATGGCAGCCCTCTCTTCCAGGTGCGGCAGGAAGACACAAGGTCGTGAAAGACAGAGGTCTTCATGAAAATACTGACAGAAGTTGCATAACCCATTCTAGAGCAAATGTGGTGTACTTCTGAACTTCATCTTTTAAACTCATTGTGAACTAGCTGAACAAAAAGCTTCAGAAATTATGTATCTATTAAATTTTAAGCCCAAACTGAAGAGACTTAGGTGCTACTGGGCTGTTTCTGAATCATCTGACGATTACCAGATGGGAAAAACCATTCAAGCACTAGGTCTTAATGGTACACTTTTGTTTTCTAAAGATGCTTTCTTACCTTTTTCTGAGTTTCTTCATGCTGCCTTACTGGTTTATATTCTGATTGTCTTATTACAGATAGGTGAGAGTGTGGGGAGGCAGAGTGACAGAAGCAGGAAGGCAGGGGCAAGGTGGTGTTTTCAGTCAGAAGGGACAGGAGCAGTTCTTCTAGCTCAGGGACACAGCTTGTACCCCTGGTCAGAGACCTCTCCCGTATGGCTGCATCCCTTTACCCCACGACCTCCTCCCATTACAGAAAACCCCTACAAGGGACTCCCCTTGGCTGGTGAAGGGCTGTGCTGTGCTTCCTGTTTCCTCTGGCCATTGCCAAGCTGATCAGCAGGGGCATCCAGCCCTTTCCTGTGATGGTGGGGGACAGGGAGTGAGGTGCTAAGATGTAACTCTTAAGCTTGCTGTTTCAGCCTGGAAGTAGCAAGCCGACTTTAGAGACATTCAGTAATAGTTTTCCCTGACTGTTGGCAGTAGAGCTCCCTCTGAACACCTGTCCCCACTTGTGGAACATGTTGATCTCAATGTCTTTGCAGGGGAGGAGGCCCACAGAACAGGCCTTCCTTCTCTTCAAGTCGTTTTTGCGGAGAGGAAGGCGCTTGTTGACTGCTGCTAATACTGGCGGCACTTTTTGTCTGAGTTTGCTAATAACTGGAAGATTTCTTGGCAGACATACAAAGCAAACGGTGTGGGAACAGATAAAGCAACGCAGTGCCATCTGCCAGCAAGCTGTTCTGCACAGCTAAGGTCTGGGGCTGAGGGTGCGGCCACTGATCGCAGTGAGTAGCCTTCCTGAAGGTCAGCCAGCCCTTCCCCTGACCCGGGGTGAAGGGGACAGTGGCCATCAAGACTCTTGCCTCCACCCCCACCCCCGACAGACCAACCACTGGCTGCTTTGGCCTCTGGTTTAGGCCCATTCGGCAAGAGATTATCTGCTTGATCTAGATTAGACACTGCCTGAATGAGCAGTAACTGGGACGAGAAGGAAACACTCTTTGCACTGAGATGGCATTCCTAGTTTCTAGCCGCTCCTGTGCTCTTAACAGTAAGTTCCCGAGAGGAGGAGAAGTTCAGCTCAGACATTGTTTACCCTACTTTTAGGCTTTTACAAAGCTTTGCATCTAAATAAAGCTTCTAAAGTTTCTACTTTGCACCTGTTCTCAGACTGCTGTAAGACACCTTAGAATCTATCACAGAACTCGCTCACTTCCTGACCGGTTCTTTCAGCAGAGCTGCGTGCACACGCAGGTGCACACACGGCAGCTGCTTGTTCCCGCCTGGGGACGCGCCCCTCCTCAGTAGCAACTGGTTCTGTTTGCTGTCCAGAGCCAGGGGGAGGGGACAGGAGGAGGTAAGAAGGAACACATGGCTTTCTACATCACTTTCTGGTACAACTCAAAAATGAAGTGATCGCATAGGCGCCAGTGGTAAGCTCTTTTACTTTTCTTCTTCTTTAATTTTTAAAAACACTTCAATATTTTAATGTCCTGACCAGCAGCAGTACAAACACTAAAAGCAAGTTTTTTTGCCCAGAAAAACAAAAGCAAAAAAACAAACAAAACCCCCAAACAGGAAAACAAACAAACAAAAATCCCCCCAAACCACATATTAAAAATGGCAGGCTTTTTATAACAATAATTAAAGTAATAAAAACATACAAAACTTTGTTTTTTAATATATATACACAGTACAAGGCTGAAGCACCTTTGACTTTTCTCTCAAAATTTACGTTTGTATGAAAACACAGCCCGCCGCAGTAACAACCGGTGGGTGTGCACGTATGTAGACACAGCTCTGTACATTTCCCCCCACGGAGTAATAAAAAGGTACCTTCAGTTTGTTGATGCGCTTTAGAGAAGAGCTTTTCCAGGGAAAAGCCTTTGGGTGAGGCTTCAGTACTGTTGCTTTGTGTGCTCCTAGGACCTGTTGCTTCGAAAATTTTGCAGAAAAGTAACAAATAAGCCCTTTACCGGAAATGCACCCCACCTTCTTCCAGCTGAAGCAGGTCTCAGTCCTGGGGAGGAGCGAGGCCGACCCAACGCTGCAGTGAAAGCAGACTGGGTTCTCAGGACGTGCTAACACGGCCACACCAGGAACAGAACACGCTCGGTCTGATCCAGTCTTATGCACCCAGGGGCCATAAATGATCAAGTTTTAGTGTTGGTAAGGGAGCCTTCTCTTTCAGATTCGAAAATAATGATCGGGGGAAGAATAAAACCACCTTTAAAAAGAACTATGGGCGTCCTACATCGGTTGCTCACTGAATGACAAAGGTGATTCAGCTGCATTGAAGTCAAGGCGAGTTCATTCGTTCTTCAGAGCCTGGAATCCTTTGCTTCATGCATGGCACATTCTCTTTTTGTTTTAAGCTTCAAACCTCCCAGTGAAAAATATTAAATATTCAAGGTAATAAAATAGATAATATTTCTATACTATAGGTTCGGCCTAGTGCAAGGGAAACCGTCACCTAGGATATCCCTTAAAGTAACCTCTAGGCCAATGCATTGCAGGCAACGCAAGGCACTTCCTTAAGTGATCCAGTTCTGCCTGGAGTCGCTCCCTCTCTGAGACAATCTTCTGTTTCTGGCTCCTCAACTCCTGGAGAGAGAGATTCAGGTAAAACATTCATTTTATAGTAGGGAAATGGGTGTGAGGCATCAATGCTCTGGGGGCCATGAGGAAAGGCACACCTTCTAGGCTCCAGAAACCTCCCCTTCCCGGCTCAGGATTCTGACCGTGGTCTCTGGACGAACCAGTTCAAGCTGTGCCCAAAGCCTTTTAGGTTCTCACAAGGGACCTGCTCACTCCCATAGAACCAGGGTACACTGCTGGCTCAACATCAACCCTAAGATTTTAAAAAATTAGCCCATAAAACTTTTGCTGCTCTGGAGTTGCCAAGCTCCGCAGCCCCATGGCCCCATGCGCCAAGAGGAAGCCAGGGAGTGGGGGAGACCAGCGCCGCTGACAGAGCAGTGGGACCCGGCTACCTAAGAGCTTTGCTCCTCCTGTAAGATCCTTCTCCAGTCAGCAAATCCTCGGGGGAGATGGATACAGGTACCAACTCGCCCAGAGGGAGATTAAATTAACATCTCGCTTCCAGGATCAATATTCTGTAAATTCACAGTACCCCCCCCCCCCCCTTTTAGCTAAATCCTGGAGAACCAGTTGGCTCCCTAATCCCCCCCCACCCCCCACCAATTACAAGTTGTAGCTTCATAAAAGAGCATTACCCCTCAAAACTCAACTGTATGGGTAATGAAAGGTTAAACAAAGCATGGGGTGTTTTAAGACCACCCGCACCCAGCTGCTCTCTATTCTTCCGTGTGCGGCCCGGAGACTCACCGCCATGCTGTGGGAGAGCTGCTCGGCTGTGAGGCTGAGGCTGTAGTGCTGGGCCTCCAGCCGTCTGCACTGCGTCTGCAGAACCTGCCGCTCCAGGGCTTGCTCTGAAACGACAGATACGCCATGGTGCTATGTCTTCTGTGCCCGGGGCCACAGGCTTGGGCAGGGCTGCCCTTCTCTCCGGGCAGCCAGAGCGCTCCTTTGGCCCACGGCGCCCAGCCCTGTGCATTACACAGGGACATCCAGCCCATGGCACACAGACAGAAGACCTAGCATCAAAAGGCTATTTAAGACATACACCTTAGGAAGTCATTAAGGGCAAATTTATGGTCTTAAAATGCATTTTTCAAAAAAAAAGATAAAAAATTTTAAGACTTAGGTATGAAAGCTTTTAATAAGCTGCTAAAAAAAAAAAAAGCAAGAGTAAACTTGAACTTTGAAAGTGTAAGATCTTGGGCCTGGTTTTAACAGGAGTGACTTCAAACTTTCAAGGATAAATCTCTGCTTTCTATGAAGTGTTTCAAGAATGAAAGCCAGGCTGGGCTGAAGCCTTATTTGTTGGTCCGATACCAGTGCTCTTCCTGTGTCGGCTGTGGAAACCTCTACAGGAAAAGGGGTCAGCAACGGCTAGTCGTGTGGAATGCTGCGCCCCTACCTGGAGGGCACTTGTCCTGGAGAGTCCCACAGGCCTGTGATGGACTTTACGGGAACGAGAAGTAAACTTTTTTTTTTTGTACTTTAACAAAAGGAATGAAAGCCAGGACAGGCTAGCTGACTGAATTACAGAGGCAGAACAACTGCGAGAGCAAAACGCAGGGCAGTAAAACCCGTCTCCTAGCGCTGAAGAGCACAGACCGGAAGTGCTAACGAGCTCAGCCAGCAACAGCAGAGAACACCAAAGGCTGTCCCCTCCATGGACCTACGCACCACGTGAACGCGGACAGTCCTGTGCCATCAACACGGCAGCCAATGAGAACCTGTATTTCTTCCCAGTGCTCTGTTCAATAGCCCAGAGGTCCTCGGCATGGCAGCAGGACAAAAAGTAAAAACTCAGAAGAACTAAATTTGATTGACAGAAGGTCTGACCATCTACGATCATGTAAGGAATAAAGGAAAACAAAAACTAAAAAATCCATGATAACCCAACTAACACCTAAAACTCAATGTAATAAAAGGATGCTGCTTACGGCAAAAAAAAAAGGGAGGGGGGAGTAAATGGTTTAATGCAATTTAATACCATAATCATAGACGTAATAGCACTGCTATCAAAAATACTAATTCTCCCCAAGTCTGTAAATTCAGTGCAACTGCAAATTCTAAGAATTTTTTGGAACAAACAAGGTGATCCTAAAATCCATAGGGGGAACCCCTAAGGGCCCAGAGAAGTGCAGCAGATGAAAGCATGCTCCTCAGCAGAGAGCGGCCGAGCAAGTGCACCCACTGCGCGGCCCAGAGACGGGCTCCACAGCTCGCCCCGGGCGTGGGGGAGGGGGCCAAGACAGCACCCCACACACTGCCAGGGTAACTGTCTATTGGCTGAGGGGGGGCGGGGGGAATGAATTTCTACCTTAAGCCATGCACAGAAATGAATTCTAGGCCTAACAAAAGCAGAGCCTGAAGAATTTTAGAAGAAAATGGAGAGAATCGTGTCCTCGGGGCAGTGAAGGATTCCCAACAAGGCACCAAAAAACAAACCCAGATAAGATGGACACATTTCACTCTGAAGAAATGCTCTACACGGGTTCCGGATACACATGTATTCACTTGGAAACAACATGTAAGGAGTGAGCAGTTCAAAACAGGATTCCTCGTGGGGGAGAAAGCAAAGGGCAGGAGCAGATAGGCTGCTTGTGGGTACACGGGCATTCCTTTCGTGAGTGTTTTAAAATGTGTTCTCAAAGGATTTGCAATGATTAGGACATTCCATAATCAAATGTACAAGGAGTCCCAGTCCATGCTCAAAATGAAAACTCCTCTGAATGTTAAGGCATGAGTCAGGGAGTGGTAGCCCCCCTCCCTGACACCTCAAAGATGGTCGGGGGGTGGGGCGGGAGGCCAGCAGTGGGCGCCCAGCTCACCACCTGCCCTTCCAGACGGGGCAGGGGCCCCCCGCACTGAAGTCAACACACTGCAGCCTCCCAGCCTGCAAGCTAGATGCCTCTCGAGGAAACGGAGGAGCAGAGAAATGAGCCAGTGTGTGACAAGCACAAGGACAGCACTCAGGCCTTGTGACCCCCCCACCCACGGCCCCTCAGCCCGAAGCACTAGGCTAGGGCGGGAGAGATGTGCGGTGGCCGGTGAGGGCTCGCCTCCCTGTGCCAAGCGCGAGCCCAGGAGGGCGACAGGGCCTGTGAGGGAACTGCCAGCAGCCTTGAGGCACTGGAAGGGGAGGCAGCCTCTGGCAGTGACAAGGCCTCGCTCTCTGGGGCTCAGCTAAGTTCATAAACCTGTTTCCAGGCCCCTTGTGTGTAGCCACAGTCAGAACTGATGGACTATTGAGACGCGCGATGGAAGACAGCAAGCACAGACGGCATGTCCCAGGCTTGGCTGTCACACTGAGTGATGGCAGGCACTGGAACTTAAGTTCCTCCAGTGACAGTGGCCTCCAGTCTGTAAACTGGGGCACCTGCAGAAGCCTGAAGAACAGTTCTTGAAATAGGCAGAGTAGCAGAGGAAAATTACCTAGCTGTGCCCCAGGAATGCAGAGTGTCAGTGCCACCACTCAGAGTCCCCGGGGTTGGCAGGGAGATCCCACACAGAGGGGATGAGGGAGCTGCTTTTACTTTCTTTCCCACAGCCCTCGGCCCCCTCCCCCCTCACTGTACCTTCTATATGTTCCTGGTAAGCTTCAAAGATTGCCTCAATCCCTTGCCACTTGCGCCTGGGGGGTTCGTCCTCATCCTCCTCTCCGTCTTCCTCGTCCTCCTCTGAGTCCTGGTCCATCTCCTGCGTGAGGGGGCCCTTCCTCCCAGGGGGGGCCTCCTGCTGCCCGTTGTGCTGGGGCAGAGGGAGCCGGCTGGAGGACTGTAGCTCGGGAATGTTGTAGTGGATGGACGTGTCAACTTTGTGGTTCTGCTCTGCAGACAGGACGGCTACGTTCCCTGCGGGGACAGAACAGGCTCGTCACAGGCCTGCAGGAGCGTGTGTGACTGCAGGTCTGCTGACTAAAGGCAGTACGGAGAGACCTATGCCCTTCAGAGGTCAAACACGGCACCCAAGGGCAAGGTCAGAGAGCCGTAATGACCACAGCAGCCCTGGATGTGGTCCACTCAGTCCTAACGGGTGTGCGGTCTCAGCCACGCCGATCCCAGAGTGTCAGCGTCCTGTTGTAGGAAATGGTGCTTGAGCCTGGTCTGCAGCTGGCCCTCTGTGGATACCAGTCCCCACTCTCTCAGAAAGTGCATGTCCCGTGGTCCCCAGGCATACCCTGTTAGCTGTTGTTCGGACCTCTTTAGACAAGGCTGGCGCCGCCCTGTGACATGGCCCCGCAGGGCGTGTCCTAACAGGTACACACGGCCTCTGCTACGGTCTGGGACGTGCGCCGGCGATGCACCTGTAGGGCTCAGACCGGCAGGAGACGCGTGGCTTTAAAACCCCGAGGAAGGGGTGCTAGGGTGGCACAGCTGGTGGGGCGTCCGACTCCTGAATTCTGTTCAGGTTGGAATCTCTGGGCCCCTGGGAGGGAGCCCTGGGTGAGGCTCTGCTGGGCAGAGAGCCTGCTTCGGATTCTTGCACGTGCGCTAAAATAAATGAATCTTAAAAAATCTTAAGGAAACAGTTGAGTGTAATGTCAGGAAAGGGTTGACGTAAAACAAGGCAGGAAAAACATGTCCTAGATCCACAGAAAAGCCTCTGTGAGGTGTGTCTGGGAGGCCATGGGGTATTTAACCCGGGCATCCTGTCAAAAGTATTTTCTCCTTGAAAAACAAGATTCGTTCAAGTAAATTCATGACAAACACCCAGTCAAGAATTCCTCCAGATTTTCATTGCGAAAACCACCACCCTTGGCTCTTTGGTATCTTTCTGTCTGTTGATGGCGGCGTTAACTCACCGAGGAGACGCTGACACAGCGTCAGAGCTGTGCGTCTGCAGATGCTTACGTACCCACATTCATCTTTTATAGTTTGTAGTAATAAACATGTTCAAAATGGCTTTGGCCTAATAACCTAATTATCTTCTTCTGGCTATTAGAGCATACGAAAATTTTATACTCAGTAGTTACTTAACCATTGGGGATTCTTTTCCCTCCAGTCAGTTTCAACCTTTGATCCAGTGAGAATGAGCTGTAGTGACTCCTGTTCTCCTACCTTCGGGGACTCCCACCGAAATGTCCAAGGGGAGTGGATCCGGGGGCTCGAGTGTTATACAAAGTGCTGAGGTTACTGGAACAAACACCTGCTGGTTATCAAAGAGCAGGGAGATTCCCAGGTGAGTGTGTACGGGAATGCTGGAAAATCCATAAGCTACAGAAGGAACAGAGCCTCTCTGTGCCTGAGAGACCCCTCACCTGGCTCTACAAAAAGGAAGGGCTTCTAACTCAACTCAGAGGACATTGCTCGCTAACTTTTCTTCAAGTGTGGTCAGTGGACCAGGGGCACCATCATCACCTGGGCACCTGTTAGCTATGGAGACTTCTTGGTCCCGTCTCAGGTGCCTTGTGCACACTGAAGTTTAAGGGGCAAGCCCCTGGCTGCAGCTGAGTGCTCCAGGCTGCTCTCGTGACATGGGAGCAGGACAGGGACAGGCAGCCTCTTTACCTTTATGCTTCTGCAGGGCCTTCTGGGTGGACTGCAGCACAGACTCGTGGAACTGATGTGCAAACTCCTCCGCCATGAAGGGCTCCCACGGCTTGCTCTTCCCGTTGATGCTGTGGGACAGTGGCACGGGAATGTCCTTGGGCGCAGGGCCCCGGATGTAATGAAGCATGCTTAGGCTCTTCTTGCTCCCGGGGGCCTCACTCAGCCTGGCCTTCTCGCTGCTGGCAGGAGCTGGCTCCTGGGGCCGGAGCTGCTCCAGTCTCCCAGGCTCCATGGCGTTTGCAACGTCAGACAAGGAAGCAGCAACACCCACAGGCTTCTCCGTATCCAGAGAGGCTTGCTGCGTGGCTGGTTCTTTTAGAGACAGAAAGCGAGGAAAATGTTAAGAGCGGCAAGTGAACAGGCGGACCCTGACCTCTAGAGCTTACATTTAATAAAGACCTAGTGCAAAGGACGGACTCAGGGGGCCGTTTAATTAAACGTCAGTGAGCGCGTGTGGTCAGAAGGTGGGGCTGTGTTCGGCAGCAAGTCCATCCTTGAAAGGCGCCCCAGGAAGGCATCTGGGAAGAAAGAGAGTCTGAAGGAAGAAGCAAGTTGCTTCAGATCACCCGAAAGGTAGATGTTACGTGGCCCAACCCGGTAAGAAAGACCATGTTAGGATTTGAGAACAGGGCCGGACCATAAAGATTTCCTGCTCCACTCAGCAGCGCAGCAAGGTTTAACCGAAGCCATGAGAGAGAGAGAGAGAGAGAGAGAGAGAGAGGAGGTGTGAAAGCAGGTGTCGGAGAGCCCTGCAGGGCAGAACAAGCAAGACGGAGACACGGGAGAAGAGTGCCAGCTCGGGGCCAGCAGGAGCAGCAGCGCCGAAGCAGCAGGTGCCGGGATCCGGGCACGGGGCTTCCGAGGCCTGGCCGCACTGTGACTACACTGACCCACCACAGACAGCGGAAGCCAGGACCGTCCCCGTCGGCTCGCAGCCCTGACTTGCCACTCTCCTGCTCTGTCCTGAGGACAGCCTTCCCAACCGTGCAGGGAGCTTCTGAGAGAGAGAGATGGAGAGAAACACACTGTTTCCAGGAGGAAAGATTCATGACGAAGAAGACCTTGAGGGGTCGCCTCTGACCTCGGGCAGCCCTCGGGACAGTCCCAGGCGGCGGCGGAGGAAGGGGCTGTCCTTCCCGCCCTGGGCCTTACCGCTCAGGGAGACAGCAGGACTGTCCCTCGGAGAGTTCCTGAGTGGGTCTGCCACTGCTGCGGACAGGGCCTTCTGCTTCATGGCATGGAGCATTTCAACAAGTTTCTCTTTGTCTATGAGAAAAGCAGCCTGAGATTAACAACACCGTTGCGTCACTGCTGAGAGGGAAGGGGAGCAGGCTGCTAGCCCAGGCCGTGACTGGCAGGTGCAAGTCCTTTAAACCAACAACAGCAAAGCAAGCACCAAAGGGACAGGCTGTGTTTAAAGGAAGAAATCTTCATTTTAGAGTGAGCCCAGATTCTGCTTAGCTTTTACTACAGAGCGTTCTAGATGCAGTTCAAAAACAACTATGTGTGTACAGCAAAATAACGGGTTCCTGTGATCTTCGGAGGTGACTGCCGACGCCGTATTCTTATTTAAAAGACTCCGACGCACAAAAGGTCCCAACACAAAGAGCAACCCCAGAAGATCCACACACTCCTCCTCTCCTACAGCTCCTGGTATGCGAGCCCAAGTCCCAGGACGGTTGCCATCTACCGAAACGGGACCAGAGCCCCGTGACGCCTACCGCGGCGAGTCCCTGGTGCGGTGGCACTTGTTACTGACACGAAGTGCTTCTGTTATTGGTGGCGTCCGCTAGGAATCAGGAATTAAGTCAGGCAAAAAGATGCTTGTTACAGACTGGTTGTTCCCAGGGACTGGTGCTGGTGATCAATACGTCACTGCCTCAGAGCGCACGGCTTCCACTTTACTGGTTAAAGGCAAAAAGCAAACGGCCACGCCCCACTAATGAAGTAAGTGGAAGCAAGTACGTGACCAGTAAGCACTTCTGCTTTCATTTGGACTCCTTCCAGAGAGAAGGGACCACCTAGGTGTCAGCAAGTTGGACTTGGAAGTGTGCAAATGAGCACCTGGACAGGCCAAGTTCACCTGAACTCACATCCTGGCGCTAAGCGAGCGTGGGGAGCAGACCCAAGAAGGGGATACCAGAACGCGTTTAGAGCGCACCACTCCTTCTGCACTATGGACTCCAGCCCAAGGAGGCAGCCCCAACATGGCCCCCAGTGGCCGGACGGACCTGGAAGCACCTTCCAGGGCAAGCTGTCCCATCACGGCATCTGCTGGCTCTGCCTGGCCGCCACGGGCCACCCCGAGCCTCCTGCCATGGGAACACGAAGTGCCGTGGGCCATGCCGGCCCCCACCAAGAGGAAAGAGCCGCTACTGCGGGAAGGTGCGATGCGACCGTGCACCCAGGGGTCGCCCCACTCGCCGGGAGGTCTGACAAGTGACAGAGCAGCCGACAAAAGTGGGCTTTACACACAGAACAGAGGCCACTGATGCGACAAGAGAAATGTGCTCCAAGGAGGGGAATTTGCGTTTGGGGTGGAGAGAAACTGGATGCCCGAGAGACACGGGGGCAGGCCTGTGAGAGCAAAGCGGCGGCCGCCTCGGGGGCCAGAGGGAGTTGAGAGAGCCCCAGGATGAAGTGGTTCCAGATCCCACCAGGAGCCCACGGCCCCTGCTTGTCCAGAAGCTCATGGCCACAGTGACCCCGCCCCGTGGGGCCCGCACCAGGCCGTACCTTTCCTCTTCTCGGCACTGATGTGAGTCAGGTTGAAGATGGTCAGGAACTTCTTCTTCTCTTCGAAGTTGGGGCTGTTGTTCATCTCGTCGGGACTGTAGCGGGTGGACAGTGCCAGTCTCGGTGAAGGCGTCTGCCGCTTGTTCTGAATCGTCGGGGGCGACGGGCTTCTCTCCCTCAGCATCCGCCGCCGCTTCCTCCGCTTCTGGGTCAGCAATTCCTCCTTCTGCTGTTGGGTGGTCAAGCCAAAAAGTTGCAAAAACTCTAGCTTCTAGATTGGGAAAGAAAACAAATGAGTTTGAAACCACTGGCAGCGGCATGCTTCCACTGTCCCAGGGGCCCCTCCTGGGGTCCGCACGGCCCTTGTGCTGTGGCCCACTCTGCGCCGGGCCAGAGGGGTAGGACCGTGACAGTGAGCGCATCCAGACACCCGCAGTCGTGGGCATGGAGGAGCGCAGGGAGTCCCACAAGTGCGGGGCTGCCCGGGACAGTGGGAGGGAAGCCAAGAAGCAGGCTCTGATGGGGGCACCAGAAGCCCAGCCCGCAGCCCCACACAGCGGGGACCAGATTCCAGATACCTCGGAGGAAGTGTCCAGCTTGAGTGGCGGCTGCTCGGCCACGCAGCGGAGGTGGGCCCTGACCTCCTCCTCGTCGCTCTCATCGTAGGAGTCATCCACGTCGTAGAAGTATCCTGGGGGCAAGAATGGATTCGTTGGGCTGGGCAAGGAGCCTTGTCCTCCAGCGGATGCTGCAGACACGGGGCCCCTCCGTGTCGTGTGTACAGACACACCTGTGAGACCAAGCCCTGCCGACCGCTCTGAGCACCCCAAAACCCAGAGTCCTTTTATCCCAGGTGGAAATGTGCATTAACCCCCAGTCCTAGGATTTTAGCACTTCATAGGGATGGCAACTGGGGGGTGGGGGTGGGGGTGGAAGATGCAGGAGGCAGACGCCAGGCTTCCTCTGGACCCCAAGTGACCAGGCTAAGGTAGTGTGAACGGACAGTGCTCTCTCTGCAGGGAATCACTCATCCCGCAGGCCTGGGGCTGTGTCCATGGCAACCCAAGGCTGTGTGTGCATATCCACTCCCTCCTACTGTGGCCATCTGGGTCCACTACCCAGGAAGGGACAGGCACACTCAGGGCCCTCCCTAAGATGCAGAGAACTGTAGAACCCCTGCACCAAGGGCACCAGGGTATCCCCTCATCCTCCCTCACAAGGCAAGTGGAGGAGAAAAATACTTGTCAGGCCCGAAATCTAGCCTAGAACCACCACCTGGGAAGACCTGGCCTTGGCCCCAGCTTCTGGCTAAGAGGCTGAGTTCCACAGGAGAAAAGACACTGGTCTGGAGTAGCCCCTGACCCCTCCTGGTCAGACAGGGTGTGCAGGGGGGGGGACGGCCAAGGGCACCCTGGGCCTGCTGGCTGACACTCCCCCACCCCCACCGCAGGAGCAGGAAGGAAAGGGGGCCAGACCTCCTGCCCTTGCCCCACTCCCACCTGGGCCTGCCGCCCCCGAGGACAGCAGCCCCTAGGAGGAGCCCCCACCGGGCCCAGGCCTGTTCTCTCAACAGCCTCTGTCCTTGTTACGCTGCACCATTAATATTTAAAACCGTCTTATGAGCCTCTGTTCATCACTTATTAATTGTTTGTGTCTGTGGAACCATCCTTCCAGACAGCTTTGATTTGGCTTTTTGGGCCAATTTTCATTGTAGCAGGACCGGCAGGGACCCCAGGTCTGTCTCCCCAGTGGAGGTGTCAGCGACACGGAGGCCAGGGAACTTGCTCCCTGAGCTGCTAAGAGCCCACGGCAGGAAGGAACGGGAGGAGGGCTGGCACCGCTGCCCCGCGGTCCCAGGAAGCCTCCAGGGAGACCGCACCTTTCTCCTGGGCCTCTCGCCGCCTGCGCTCCTCCAGGTCCAGCTTGCTGACCAGCCTCCGCCGCTGCTGCAGGAGCTCATCGTAGATGTAGGCGGGGTCCGGGCCCCGTGGGGCTGCGGGCCGGTACGGCGAGCCTGGCTTCAGGGGCCCGCTGAGCTCCCCAAAGGGGGCGGGCTGGGTGAGGGAGGCCCGCTGCTGGCCCAGGATGGTCTGGGTGGATTTTTCCAGCTCAGCCAGAAAGGGCCCGGGCCCGTGAGCAAAGGCCTGGTGCTCCAGGCTCGCTGCCTCTCTTGGGGGTGGCTGGTACTTGTCCAGGGGGGTGGCCTCTCGCTTCCGGGGCCCCTCCTCCACCTTCTCCGGGCAGTAGACCCGTTCCACCTTCACCAGTGGGACGGCTGCCTGGCGGCTGGGCTCAAACGGAGTGGGGTGGCTGTGCAGAGCGTGGCTCTCAGGGGCCCGCCGTGTCTCCAGGCTGCTGTCCATCAGGGACACCGGGTTCCAGAGGCCCGTGGGCACAGAATGGTGCTGGGGCTTGGGCGAGATGAGCGGCGGGGGCCCGCCAAAGTGCTGTGGGGCGTCTCGGCCGCCCAGCTCTGGACGGTTTGGTCCTGGCCTAGGGAATGAGCAGAGCAGGCCATCAGTCACAGAGCAGCCCGGCCCGCTGCCCACCCGGGAACCCCCTGGACAGCAGAGCTGGAGGGGCACTAAGGCTGCTGCCCGTGGCCTCCCCTCTCCTCTGCACAGAGCTGGAGGCAGGTAGGTGTAGACTTCTGAGAGGACACAGAAGCTCAAAGGTGGACGCTGCTTGCTGAGGACAGAGACGGTCTCAGGCCAGACCCACCTGTGCTCCTGTTTCTCACCCACGACCTGGCAATAGTCCTTACGTTCTACCACTTCCTGAATCCCTGTGAACTCTGTGTAAGGATGGACCTGCACCTTTGTCTTCCACAGGAAGGCCCACTGAAGACAGAATAAAGACAAGTCCCCAACGGCAAAGGTGTGGCCTTGTCATCGGCACCCCTCCACATGTGCCAAGCAGTGGGCAGATGCAGAGGGCAGGCCAGCCTTCGAAGGGGCCACTCTCCTCTCTCCCAGGTGTCTTCCCAGCCCAGTGGGGCGGGGCAGACCTGCTTCCAGGGTGACCCCCACAGTTAGGGTGGGTCTGTGCTGTTGCCGAACCCCAGTGGTCCCCATCAGAACGGCAGCCTGGGTGGCTCAGTCGGTTAAGCATCTGCCTACGGCTCAGGTCATTGATCTCGGAGTCCCAGGATCGAGCCTCACGTCGGGCTCTCTGCTCAGCGGGGAGTCTGCTTCTCCCTCTCCCTGTGTGCTCTCCCTCTCTCAGATAAATAAATAAAATCTTAAAAAAAAAAAAAAAAGCAACAACCCCACGTGGCCCCAAAGCAGCAGCTACACCCCAAGAGTCTTCATGGAGCCAAGCCACTTGCTGGAGCATGGTGCCCCCACACGCAGGCAGGGCGGGAACTAGAGGGAACCTTCTATCAGGTAAGACACTTTGCCTCTACCGTAGCAGGCTTCCAGGGCTCTCCCCACCTGGGGAGGGGGGGGGGGGGGACACTGAACCATAGCCACCGAGTTACTCCCAAATGCAGGCTGGGAGAAAACCCCCCCAGTGCCGCTGTACCTCTGATCAGCAGAGTACAAACGGGGACCATACCAAGAAGCCACGGGTCCTTAAACAGTCAAGGAATAACACCCTTCAGCACGCTAACTACGTCGTGCACCACAGCTAAGCACCGCCTGGTTTTCTAGCCGGGGACACAAGGGCCCGTCAGATGTCAGGTTGGTGCTGCTGTGAGGCTGAGCGTGCCGCCAGCTACTACGGGGACCACGGGGGCCGGGAGAGGGCAGCGGGGGGCCGCATGAGGCTGCTAGGTCCTGAGACAGAGGCTGCCCCTGCGGGGACAGTGGTGCTGGCATCCTCGGGCCTTGGGCAAAGGAACACTCCCATGGGAGTCAGAACACCCAGACTTGATGAGGAGGCGCCCAGGGGTGCTGGCTGCTCTCCCAGTGCCCGGGGCGGGGAGAGAGACGAGCAGAGACCAGCTCACAGAAGCAGCGAACGGTGTGCAGACAGCGGCCCTCACTACGGCCACGGCGGGCAGCGCACCTCACACCATATCAGCCGAGCCAGTCCCCGCGGCCGCCCTACCCAACAGCAGACGCCACGGCTGGGCTGCGGAACAGACCAGCAGCACCGGGGGCCCCGTCGGCCGAGAGCTGAAGGTAAGAGAGGGAAGGAGCACGTGGACACCGAAAAAGCCTCCGACCCAGACAGCACCCCAACGTTAAGAGCTGGAGAGACACTCCCAAATCTTCCCACCCGGCCTGCCTTGTGCACAACTGGGGAAACTGAGGCCAGCATCCCGTCCCTGAGACGTGGCCAGGCTCTCTGCCAGCTCTGGCTGATGAGCCCTGGAAGGCTGGATGGTGGGGCAGGGGACACTACTAGGTGACAGCCAGACCAACAGGTGGGAGGGGGGAGGCCCGAGGGCAGCTGTAAGTGTAGGAAGGGGCCCAACGATGGGCACAAAGGACTCCCGGGGGATCCCAGAATGGGGCTGGGAAACGAGTATTATTTATTGCAATAACAATAAACTTAATTTCTTATTTAAACAAAAATTAAATACAGTCCCCTTTTTCATTAAAAAACGTTTGGGCTTGAAAGCAGAGACAGACAGAATGGGTGTAATTATCAGTTAAAGCTTCTCTCGCCCCCTCCAGGCGCCACGACTGTCCCCACGGGGACACAGCCAGGCCGGCGCCTGTCCCCAAGTGATGGGACATCACTCTGAGTGCCTCTTTTCCCGGCCTGGAGCCTCTGCTTCCTCGCAGGCCAAACAGGTCGGGGGGGGGGGGGGCAGGGAGCGCGCGGTAGCAAGTGAACGCGCTCAGGAGGCAGGGTAAACTGCAGGCGCTCCATAAATGCTGGCTGGCTACGAGCAAATCCAAGCGTGAAGACCACCCCCCGGGGTTCCCCGGCACTCCCCGACCCCGCCGAGCCCCACCTGGCGCTCTCCGGCCTGTGCTCCGCCTCCGTGGGCACCGGGGGCCGGCCCATGTCCAGGTGCTGCTCCAGCACCTGCTGCCGAAACTCCGACACCTGGGACTGCCGGTCCTCCTTCTCCTGCCGCAGCCGCCGCTGCCGCGCCAGCCACTTCTCCTCCTCGTTGGTGCGCTGGATCAGCAGGGCCGTGGTGGCGCTGCTGCCCGGCAGCGGGAAGATGCTGTGGTTGGAGAGGAGGCTGGGCACGGCGTGGTGGGCGCTGGGCGCGGGGTGCAAGGGGTGCTGCCCGGGCTTCGGGACCTGCAGGCCCGCCTCCTTCAGCTTCTCTGTGTGTGGGAGGGGGGAGGGGAGAGGCTGTCACGGTAGCATCTCCGCACCGGGGACCCAGCCCACGCCTGCCCCCACGGCCCCTACGGATGCTTTCAGGGAGCCCGGCCTCCGGGGACGCGGGGTGGCCGGCGGGCACGGCTCCCGATCGGACCCGCGGGGTGCGGCAGCTCTGGGCTCGCGCGGGCTGGCGAGAGAAGACGAGCCCTCCAGAACCACGCGGGCCCGCTGTGAACGAGCCCTTAGGTCTGATTACATAAACTCGCCATGAAACAAAATCCGTTCAAGACGAAGGTCATCCCTCCCTTCCTGACGCTTTCACGGCAGTTCGCTACGGTGCGTGGCAGCCTCGACGGGACCCACGTCTCTTGCATCGGGGGCCACCGGGCACTCCCCCCAGCTCCCGCCTGGCTCCGCGACCTCGCGTCTGCAGCCTGAAACGGGCCCGCGGTACCTGCGCGCGTCGGGGTCAGCTGCTCCGAGGCCTTGCCCCGCTCCTCGGCGGCGTGGCTCCGCAGTCCGTGCAGCTCGGCCACGGGCAGGAAGGCCGGCTCCAGCGCCTTGGCCGCCAGCAGGTCCTTCTCGCGGGCCCGCTGCTCCCGCTGGCGCTCCAGCTCCCGCTCGCGCTCCTTCTCCCGCTCGCGCTCCAGCTCCTTCTCCCGCTCGCGCTCCTTCTCCCGCTCCCGCTCCTTCTCCCGCTCGCGGTCTGCTTCCCGCTCCCGCTCGCGCCTCAGCTCCTCATCCAGCTGCAGCCTGCGGGCCAGGGCACGGGGGGGGGGGGGGGGGGGGAGGGTGATGGCGCTGCGCTGGTGCGGGGGGCCGGGCACAGGCCCCTGGCAGCGCGACAGCAGACGCGCAGGGTCACCCGGAGACCCCAAGGCCCCCGGACCGAAAGCCGCACAGCGACTCCCTGAGCCTCACCACACGCTCACGCCAGGAGGCCCGCGACGACGGAGCTCGACGGAGACCAAGCTCGAAGTCGAGCACCAGCCACTCCCCAGCTCGCAGGTGAGCAGCCCGAGCACACGAGGCCTAGCCTGGCCACCCCGGCCACCCCGGCCACCCCGGCCCAGCACAGGGCTTACCTCTCGGCGCTGAGGCTGGACATCCGCTCCGAGTGCAGCGCGGCCAGGGACGAGTGGGAGAGCTCGGGGGGGTAGCGGACCCCGGAGAGGTGCAGATGCATAGCGGACGGGTGCAGTGGGGGCAGGGAGCCGGGGGTGGGGATGGGGTAGAAGGGGGACCGTAGGGCTGACAAGCAGTAGGAGTCATCCATCCTGTGCGGAGAAGATGGGGCGCAGTGAGAACCCAAGTTAAAGAAAACAAAGCCCAGGCTCATCCGAAGGTGTCGCCCATCCGAAGGTGTCGCCCAGCCAGGGCAGAGCAGCTGGGAGCCTCCCCAAAGGCCGTGCGGATAGAGGCCATGGGCAGCCCCAGAGCCCAGCCAGGACCCTTCCAGGCCTGACCGGCAGGCCTCCTGTGAGCAGCAACCCGCGCTCTACGGACGCGTCGGGCTGGGATTTGGGAGGCTCCCGCACAGAGCACGGACGTGGGACACACGTCCCCTGGGGCTTCTCGGTTACGCAGAACAGGCAGCCAGTGGGGGAGGGGCAGCACGGACGACGGGGGGTCCCCCAGGGGCAAACCCCTAATGGCTGACTCGGAAGGCTGGGGGCTGCCCCGAGACACGGAGCCTGGCCCCAGGATGTTGGGGTGACTCAGCGAGGTGCCTCACCTGAAGGCCGGGTGGGGGAAGGGGTGCGGGGCCAGGTAGCTGGGGTGGTAGTAGGCGGCGGCGGCGGCGGCGGGGTCGAGGCCGAGGGGAGGCAGGGAGGACATGCGGAGGTCCTCGGTGGTGTGGTAGGGCCGGAAGCTCCTCAGGTAGTCCTCGGTCACGGTGCTCGGGGGCACCACGTGGTGCACAGGCCGCTGGAGGCTGCGGGTGGGGACGGACGAATGGAGGACAGCGGTGAACAGAGCTCCTGCTCCAGGCTGAGCAACGGGTCTTCCCCCCCGCACACCCCCGCTCCCACCTCTGCCAGAAGGCAGGGTCTCCAGGGACAGGTCCTGGCTCCCACGAACGGGGGCGCAGGCGGGGTGGGAGAGGCAGCCGTCACGTCAGCACGGAAACGGAGAGCAGGCACAGACGGGGCCGCGGGCCCGGGCTCAGCCACCATCTGGCGGCTGTCAGCCTCAGCTGGAGCAGACCCACGGCCGGGCACCACCGCCGCAGCCTCCGGGACCCAGACCCCGAGCACAGTGCCCCCCACCTGCAAACTTACTTGAGTGGTGGGAAGCGCGAGTCCTGCACCACAGAGCTGGGGGAGATGCCAAAAGGGTAGGGGGTGCTGAGCAGGTGGGAGGGGATGGCTGGGCCCCCCGCCTTCTCCTGGGGCAGCGGGGGCTCCACGATGAGGCGCTCCCGACCACCGCTGCCGCCCCGAGAGCCAGCGTCCTGCTGGAGGACAGAGAGCACCGGGTCAGGACCGGGGTGCGGGGCTGGGGCCTCCTCCAGACTCAGAGAGGCTCGCGTCTGCTGCGCTTTCCTTAACAGTTTCTACCCCATCCTGCGGGGCACGCAGGGGGCACGCAGGGGGCAGCCCCGCTCCGGGAGGACACGGCTTCTCACGGCAGGAAGGCTGGACTGAAACCCATCTCATTGCTGGGGCCACAAAACCAAGTGCCCGTGAGGGGACAGGGCACAGAGCAGGGGCCCCCACCTCGCACCAACACCCAAGCCCTCCCAGCGTGCCCTTCGCACGGGGTCCTGCCGGCTCCAAACCCAACTCGGGGGGTCAGATGGTGCTGGTCCAGCACCCGCGGGAAGTGAGCTCCGCTCCGCAGCAGGGAGCAACAGAGCCAGCCGGGGCCCCCCGCCTGCGGCTCACCAAGCACGCACCGGCGACCCCCAGGGGCTGAAGCATCAGCTGGGCCGACAGCTGCCAGTGCGCATCACAGAGCCCTCGGCCCCCTGGTGCCCACAGAGTCGCAGGCGAGAAGCTGGCGCTGCCCCCGGGCAGAAGGCGCCAGTCTAACCCCGCTGCCGACCCCCTGGGGTGGTCCCGGCACCAGCCGCAGCAGGCAGCGGGGATACCCCACTGGTCGCACCTGTCTGCGGACACCTTTGCACACACTGGTGGTGGGCGGGGGCCCCGCCGACCCCGGGAGACCGGAGAAGAGGCTTGCTCAAGGCAGGGAGGCGGAGGAGGAGGAGCCCCGACCGAGACCGAGGGCAGAGCCCGCCGCGGCTGGCCCCAGGGAGGGCCCGGAGGGGTGCCTGTCCCGGGAACACACACCACCCACAGCCGCGGCCCCTCCGGTCGTTCACGCGCCTCAAGGGAGCCGAACAGCAAGACTCCGAGCGCGTCAGTAGCAGTCGGGGCTCCTGACGTCTATTCAGAATCTTCTGGACTCTGGAGCAGGCGCCAGCCGGGGGGTGGGGGGGCCTCCACTATCCTGACAGCCCTTCTCAGCCTAAGCGCGGTCACACCAGCCCAGGCCTGACCTCAGCCACGGGGGTTCTGAGGCATGGCCACAGGCTCCCCCAAGCCCCATGAGCTTCTCGACCAGGCCCTTCCTCCCGTCCTTCACCTGCCTGGACTGCCATGTCCCCCAACCCCCGCTCGGGTATCCGGTCTGGCCGCTCCTGATAAGCAGACAGCAAACCAGGGCTGCAAAAAAGCAGGCGGCAGTCATGGGGGGGTCAAACCCGGCCTGTCCACCCCAAATCCGTGGGGTTTCCACTGTGTCGCAAAACACCAAGCACACCTTGAAAACAAGGCGGGGGATCCACCGGACGTGTGGCGGCTGAGCCCCGTCCCCGGAGGAGATGGCCTGCTCCCTACTCCTCCACCCGGTGTTCCTGGCTCGGCCAGGTCCAAGGCTCTCTGGCGCAGGTAGGGGAGGGGAGGAGCAGACGTGCTGCGCCCTCCGACCCCCCCAGTCCCCCAGCACCAGGGCGGGGTGGGCCGTGGGAGCAGCTGAGGGGGGCCTGGCCAGTGCCAGGCCGCCGCTGCGCCCACCCCAGCCTTCCAGAAGACACATCCGTGATAATTAATTGAAGGAGACAGGCCGCTGATTGGAATTTTTAATGAGCGGCAACATCTGTTCCCGCCGGCACGCTGGCACGGCCCCTCTGCTCACGGCGGGGTCCTCGCGGGTTCGCGAACCCTGCCCTGCCCTTCCCTGAAGGGGCGTTCACGTGGCGGTATCGAGGGGACACACGCACCAACAGCCTGGGTCACAGCGAGCCGCCCAGAACTCCCACCTCCCACTGTTCCAGAGACTTCTCTACAGGGGCCCACGCCTGGCCTCAGGTCCCGCAGATGCCTAGTGTGGGCACAGCCTAGTGTGACGGGGACAGATGCACGGACATCAAGGGGAAGCAGGGTGGAGGACCAGCACGTGGCCCGCCCGCACGAACGTCACAGGGGCCGTTTGCAGGTCAGGGCTTCCTGGGTCCTCCCACACGCCTACCACGGGGCACGGGTGGCCCACGCCACCCGGCTGCAGCGCTCCGCTCCTCGTGGGGCCGCCGTGGGATGGAGACGGCCCCGCGCCTGTGGCCCGGGACGGACTGAACAGGGCACGGCCTCTGGGTAGGGAGGCTCCCCAGCTGCCCGAGCGGGACAGCGACAGTAGCCAAGGGGCTGGACGGCAGAACCCTCGGAGGAAGTCCTCACCCCAAGGACCACATCTGGGGAGAAGCTCCAGGCACTGTGTACAAATCCCACAGCAGAGCCAAGCCTGCCATGCAGGGGGGCCCGAGTGCACCGTCCCCAGAAACCCCTTGTCCCCTCAGCGGGACAAAGCCCGGCTTGAAGGCGGCTGGGCCAGATGGCACCTTCCCGCCGGCAACGGACAAACAAGGCGCTGGAGAGCCTGGGGGAGGGGCGGGCGGGCGGGGGGTTCGGCAGGCCGGACCCCGCGCCTTCCGTCTGGCTGGAGCCCCGCCAAGCTGGTGACAGGCACCTGGGAACGAGGTCGGCCCTCCTGGGGCGCTCAGAGGCTGTCCGGGCGGGGAGGGGCTGGGGCGGGCCCAGGCAGCAGCCCCCAAGCGGGGCCAGGCCACCCCGGGGGCACCCCAAGAGTGTGCGGGGCTCCCACCGCCGTCCTGGCAGACAGGCGCGCGGCAAGGAGCATCTGGGGGCAGCTTTTATTTCTGAGCGGCGGCTGCCGGCACAGCTGTACCGATGAAGGGAGGACGAGGGGGAGGACGAGGGGGAGGACGGGAGGGAGGGAAATCCGTCATTCTCTGGTGATTAGAGAGAGGGTTCCAGTCAGGCAGGCAGGACATGCCCTGTTAGCTTGAAAATAAACCATTTTTCATTCCAGCTGTCCTTCGCAGCTCCCACTACCTGGGAAACAGGACCCTGGCGACCCCGGAGACGGACAGGGCCCACAGCCCCGCCCTCACGACGCCCCACCTGGCGGGAGGCGCCCCCCATCCCCTCCCCGCCTTCACGCCTCTTGCCGGCTCCGCTCCCCAGAAGGATTACATTCTCCACTGAGCCTTTGTGCGGAGCTGATGAGCCATACATCATCTGCTAATCCAGTTCCCGTCCCGCCGCCCTCCCTGGTGGTATTAGTGTTTCATTAAGCGCCGCGGTGGTAAATGGCTGGAGCAGATCTATCACGGCCCTTTCTCTGGGGTGACTAAATGTTTCCGAGGCAGGCAGGACCCTCGGAGGAGACCCTTGGAGGAGTCCCATGGCGCAGGCGCTCGAGGAGGGGAATACATGGGAGGCACCCTAGTCTCGGCCAATAAGGGGGGAAGGAAGCCCCTCTGGGGCAGGGCAGGCCCTGGTGGGTATCACCAGTCAGGGCTGAGCCAGGGACACAGCAGGCAGGACCCAGGAACACCCCCGCCAGCCCCCGGGGCCCTAAGGTCAAGGCAGATCGCCAGAGGCAGCGAGCCCCCCTGGAGGCAGGAGATCCCGGTGAAGACCCTTCGTCATCCCTTAAACCAGGGCCAGCTCAGGTGTCTCCAAACCCCTCTGGCTGGAATCTGCCCGCCAGGCCCTACCCGGGCTCTCCCACCCCCAAACCGCACACGGGGCAGAGCCAAAGGCCGAGACGGCAGCTTCGAGATGCACGCAGGGCCACATCCAGGAGGGTCCCAGCCTACAGCTGTTGCTAGGAATTCAGGGATCCCAGCTGGGGTCCTTGTGGATGCTCACCCTGGGTCAGGGCCTGCCCGACGGCCACCCCCTCTGTGGACAGAGACATAGGCTGGCTACCCCCATTCCCCAGGGCAAAGACAGATCCTCTGAGACGATGGGGTTGAGTGTGTGGTGGGGGTGTGTGTGGCCCTGGTGCCCACCTGCCTCTCCACTTCCACTTTTCTTGTGGTCTAATAATTAGTATTTCTGAATACTGCCACCCCCCTGGGAACTAGGCAGAAAAACCCAGGAGGGAAACCTGGCCAGTGTTCATCCCCCTGCTGGGTACCCACAGTGGTGAGTCCCGGGTGTGCTGGGGAGGGGGGTCAGCCGGGGCGGGGATGAGGGAAGGCTCCCAGGGCCTTCCGCAGTGCAGCAGCCACACCAGGGAGCCCCCAAGTACGGGGCGGGGCGGCCCTGGAAGTTAAGACGGAAACAGGAAACGCTGGTCTCTTCCCTACTCGGATCCTCATTGGAGCGATAATCCCAACAGCTACCGTTTACCAAGTGCCAGGACGTGCAAGCACCATTCTAAGTGCTTCACACAGGGCTACGGATGAAACAGTGTCGTCCCCCCCCCAATTTCTCACGTCGGGGCACTGACCCCCAGGTCCTCAAAATGGGAGCACGCTCGGAGGGCCTGTGAAGAGGTCATTCAGGTCGGCCGTGATCCAACATGACCAGTGTCATCAAGAAAGGAGATCAGGAGGCAGACGCGCACAGAGGGAGGGCCGGGTGAGGACCCGGGGAGAAGGCGGCCGTCTACACACCCAGGAGAGGGGCCTCAGGCGACAGCCGCCCTGCCCACGGCGGGGCCAGACACACAAAGGATACATCTGTCGTGTGAGCCCCTGGTCTGGTGCTTGGTTGTGGCCGCATGACCGGCACCCTCGGATCTTCTTCCAACACACAGACCCTCCAGGTGAGCGTGCCGTGGGGTGTCGGGCCCCAAGCGCCGCCCTCCCGTGCCCATGGCCGCACCCGCCTCCGCCCCCGTGCCCTGGCGCTCACCTGCCGGCTCTCGCTCCTCCAGACGCCATTGACGGTCTTGGTTGGGGCGATCGTCACCACGGGGGGCGTGCTGGGCACACTGTGGCCCCCAGGGGGGACGATGATGGGGCCCATGGGCACGCGCTTGGGCGTGCTGGCCGGGGAGCTGTGGTTGGTGGCTGGCGAGGACACGGGGGACGACTCGCTGCTCAGTGAAGACCCTGCGGGAGGAGGAAGATAGAGCAGCGTGAGCGGGGGTCACACCCACCGAGGGCTCTGGCTGTCCCCAGCCGCACCCCGGCTCACCTGAGCCCCGAGCCCCAACCCAAGGGGGAAAGGAGCCGGGAGCGCACGCAGGCCGGGCAGGGAGGGCGACCCCTCCACGCACCGATGGAGCCTGGAGCCCTGGCGGAGCGGACGTGCTCCCAGCGCGGGCGGGGCAAGACCCCCAGGCTCAGAACGGGGTGTGTGCTTGTAGACGGACGGGTTACGGGAGCCCCGGGGGCCGCGTGCTGGACGGGCCTGGCAGGGCGGGGACACGGGGAAGCGGCCACGGGAGGCTCATCTTTTTTCTTAGATATCGACTGCAATCTATTCCTAAGTTTTTAAAATTGAGATCTAGTTCACCATTTACAGCACAAAGGTCCCTGGTTTCTAGCACATGGAGTCGTGCAACCAAGACTGCTACCCGGCTCCAGATCACTTCTGTCCCCCCCGCCCCCCGAAGAACCTCGGAGCCCAGCGTCACTCCTCCCCGCTGTGCCCCTGGAGGCGGGCTGGAGGCGGCAGAGCCGGTGGGGGTGGGGGACCCGGGGCTTCAGGCAGGCTGGCAGGGCCCAGGGCGCGGCTGGGAGGAAAGCGCTCCAGGGTCCCCCGCAGAAGGCCCCCGTCGCCTGCTCAGGTCGATGGCTGCTCCCCCCGCAACAGGCAGCAATGAGGTCATCATGCTCCTCAGGTCCTGGCCCCCAGCAGGCACCTGCCTGGTCTCCGGTGGCCCCACACCCTCCCCAGGCACGTCCTGGCTGGAGTGCAGGCCGGGCCTGGCCCGGGCTAGTCCAGCACTGTCTGGGGGTCCTCAAGAGCCCAGCCCGGGCCCGGTGAAATCCACGGCGCGCACACATCCACCCCGCACTCGGGGAAGGAGACCCCCGCACGTGCCCGCACCGTGGTGGGGCCACAGACACTGGCTCACGCCGCCCAAACCCCCGTCCCAGGCCACCGACCCCAGACGGACCCCCTTCACCTGAAAGCACGAGAGCAGCTGGGGCCACGCGTGAGGCAGGGGACACGGTCAGCTGTGGTGACGGGCAGGGGGCGGGGGCGGGGTGCAGGACTCTGGCCGAGCTGCACGAGGACACCACCGCTGACAATCCCAAGCAGCGGCCTGGAGACGCCCCATATTGCTCTTGGACTCAAAGGGAAAACACTGACCCTTCTGAAGGGTCCCCACGGGCGCCTTCTGTTGGCAAGAGCCCCACGTGGGTGGGGGGAAAAGGAAGCAGGGTCAGCAGAGACAGCCCCTCGCGGAAGGAGAATCCCATCGGTGTGCAAGCATCCTCCCAGATCTCACTCCAAACTTGCCTCGTTCCCAGGGGCCGAGGGACCCTCACCCTGTCTCCACACCACCTCCAGTGGCCACACTCACGTTACCAGATGGAACCTCCCAGCTGCCAAGGGGTCACTGCGGTGCCATCTATCCTTCCTGCCCCAGGGAGCCCTGACCAGCCAAGCGTGGTCTCAGCAGCGTCGCCAGGAGTAGAGTGGCTGGACGTGGAGGCCCCGGCGACATCGGGACAGACCCTTGACCTAAGCAACAGAGCTCCCTAGGCTGGTACACGGCATGTGCAACTGTACAAGGCAGCCCCAGGGAGACGCCCAGGCCCAACCCCACAGGCCAAGCCCCAGAGCAGCCCAACAGCACATTCTGCTCAGCAATATCAAGAACACCACGGAGGCCGGGTGTCCCTCACGGAGCTGCCCGAGGGCTGCTGGCCCTGAACTGTGACCCCCGATTCCCTAGCTGAAGCAGCAACCACAGCCCCCACCCCAAGAATTCTGCCACCCCACGCTGGCCGGACCAAGCCCGGCTCTGCTCCCCACTACCCTGGGTGAGGCCTGAACCTCCCGGTCAGAGGTCATTACCACCGGGGGAGGGTCAGTACTGCACAACGGGGCCACCTTCCCATCCCAGTGGGGACAGCCTGAGGCTTCGCAACAAGCTATGTCTGGCCAAGTCGGTGACCAGCCGGTCCTGCACCTGAAGCTGGTTTCATGACCGCCGCGACTTTTGGGGGGGGGTGTCACAGGCGGATCCAGCCAGTCCTGCGAGCAGAGCCGTCCTCGGGGCTGGTGGACTGCCGCCCGTGCTGACCGCCAACCGAGAGGCAGCTCGCTGCTTAGCCCTGCACCGTCACCCAGGTTTGTGCAACTCTGCAGGACCAGCGGCATCTTCCAGGCCGCAGCCCCGCTCCGGGAAGGCACCCAGCAACGCGGGGCTGACGCCCACCAGAGACACGGCAAGCGGCCTGCGGGCAGCCGAGACCACACGGGGCCCGTCCTCAGGCAAGAGCGCCCCCCCGCGGGGGCGGCAGGCAGCGCACCCACCGGAGCGCAGACAGCCCGCTAAGGCCCGGTGCGGCCGCCGGGGCGGGGTGATAGCAGGCGGCCGGCCCCTGACGCGCGGGGTCACTCCGAGACCCTGCCCCTGGACGCTGGCCAGCCGTGCGCTTTTCTCTGGCTTATCTAGATTGTGATAAAAAGTTCCACTTTGCATTTTTGGAAAAAAAAAAAAAACAGAACAACACACTAGATAAGGGATCTTTTCCTTAAAACAGAATTTCCACGGAACCTCTGCAGCCCCGCACCACACAACGCCCACTCCAGCGTGCAACTCAACGGTCCCGGCACCTTCACAGAGGGGCCGCCACCACCCCAGAAAGGAAGCCCGAGCCCCCAATCCCTGTGGTCTCCAAGGATGTGCCCACTCTGGCCGGTTCCTATAAACGACCCCGTGGTACGTGACCTTCCCCCCTGCTGCTGCTCACTCAGCGTGGTTTTTATGGTGCGTGCGTGCGGCCGTGGGCGTCAGGACCCCCTTCCTACGGCCGGCTACCCTCCCTCGTACGCGGAGACCCATTCCGTTGGGTGTGCCCAGCCCCTTGGCTGTGTGGGGGCTGCTGTGTCTCTGGCGCTCACGGCTCGTCTCCCACTCAGCCCCGCGCTCGGCCGCCAGGCCCACAGCCTGGGCAGCCCTGTCCACCCTCTGCCCGGGGATGGGGTGGGGGAGAGACAGGTGCGCTCTGGAGCCGAAACAGGAGGCAAGGAAAACGCCTACAGGTCAAGAGCACCGGTGGTCAAGGCAGAGGCCGGCAAGAGCCTGGAGGAAAAGCCGGGGTCAAAGGCCAAGTGGGCTCTGGGCCTCCAGGCGCTGGGCAGATGGACCGAGAGCCCACACGGCTCAGACCCCACGGTGCGGCAGCCCTGGGGGGCCTCACAGGCAGGAGCTCCTGCCAGCACCAGGCGCCCCAGGCCGCTCTCCTCCCCTTGAAAAGGCCCCGCCTCATGCCATTAGCTGCCTCTCTGGATTAACCTCATTTCTAATCACCAGGGGGTGAGGGGCGGGGCGGGGGGAGCTGGGGGGCCCAGGTGCACTTGGACCAGGAGGCCATCGACAATTAGCAGCCTCATCCCCCGGGGGGTGGGCGTCAATGGCCGGCCAGAGCAGGCGATCGATCCCTGGCCACGCACCCACAATGAGCGAGCAGCCACCCCGACCCCGCTCCCGCACGGCGGCACAAACCCTATGCCCGCCCTCATTAACTGGAGGCACGCGGCGTCCCCTCTGCTGTCTGACTCGGAGGATTAGCGCCGGGGCCCCCGGGCACATGTAATTAACAGCTGAGACCCCAGTCCCGGCGGGGGGTGGGCAGCCTGGAAACAAAACCGCAAGCTCTCGACGGCCGTCCGCTCTCCCAGACACACAGGCGACGACCACGATGACGCACCCCCCGCTGGACTCCGGAGTGAGGACCCCCGCGCCCGGCTGCAGGACCCCCACCCACCCCAGCACCGTAGCGCGTGCAGGGCGAGGCCAGCTCTCGGGCACACTGCGCCGGCCTAGTCCCCCCGGGGCCTCACCCCTGACGACAGGGAGGAGACAAGAGAACAGTCTCCCTAAAAAGGGACCCTCGGGATGTCTTCCTGGGATGCCCGTTCCGGGGGCTGGGCCACCCGAGCTTGGGGGGCCTGGAAGGGGCAGCACCGCAGGGACAGACTTGTGTGTGGGAGGGGCCAAGCACAGCACCCCTGTCCCAGCGAGGGTTTGCCAGGCTTCATCCAGGGCAGGGCGGGGTCCCCCGAGGACCCTGCGTGCACCTGCTCGCCAGGGCCCTCTGCTCACTCCTGCAGTCTGTTCTGTCCCAGGTCCACCTCGGAGGGTCCCTGAGCAGACTGCTGTATTCCAGAGGACGGACAGCCTCCACTGCGTCGCAGTTACGGGGTGCCCTGCCCTCCCCAGGCCTGGTGGGCGAACGCCATTTGGACCCAGAAAGCAGACTGGCCATCAGCGCGGCCCCCTCTGCTTGCAAGGCTGAGGGGCCGTGGGGCCCGCAGGAAGCCTCCCGGAAGGCCGGCAGTCGGCTGGACACAACTCCCCGGACAGTCCCAGAGTCGGCCTCCCCGGAACGTGCCCTCTGGCGTAGAGCAGTGGGGAGCCCCGTCCCACCTCACGGCCACCGGCGCGGTCCTGTGCCCGATTTGCCACCACGTGACCATCTGTAAACCCAAGTCGGCAGAGACAAGGTGTGGGTCTGTCTTACGAGCCACGTTCCAGGGGCCCGTTACTGGCCTATGAGCGGGACTGGGGCTGGCGAGGAGCGCGGAGGCAGAGGGAGCTCCGGGGAGGGGACAGGGCCAAGTCGGTGGCGTGTCCCCACAGCCAGGGGAGGCCTGCCGTGCCGAGCATCGCCCCCTGGTCCGTTGTTCTGGTCATACCCTTCCTGCCCAGCCAGCCGTCCCCCCGCCACCTCCCTGTGTCCGGGGCACATGCAGCTCCCAGCCCTCGCTCTCCTCCAGCTCTGGCCTCCCCCGCCCTCCGGCCCTTGCCTCCAGGATCCCCAGGGCCCAGTGGACAGAGAAGGTCCCCCACCCCCACCACGAGCTCACACCTGTGCTCGGAGACGGATGGGGCCGCAGGTACCCACAGGGAAATGCCAGCTCACAGTGGACACACGCATGCGGGGAGCGTGCCAGGCAGGATCTTTCCTTCCTGGGTTTGGCTGTTTTCTCCGAAAGAGGCAGATTTCAGGAGGCAGCAGGGAAGTCCCAGCCTGCTCCATCAGGCCGGCTGCGTGACGGCAACACTGGTGGGCAGAGTCCCACCTGCACCCTCCAGCGAGGGAGGGACGCGTCCCCGCCTCCCTCCCTGGGGCTCAGGCACAGGACCTCTGCTCCGGCAGCTCCCGCGGCCCGGCCGTAACCAGACCCGCCTGCAAAGCCAGGGACAAGATGAGGCAGGCAGCCAAGACGCCGCGGAAGGAAGCCAGGCAGGGGCGCCCGGGTTCGGGGCTCTGGACCTGCAGAGTTAGAAATTCAAGTCCAGCTGCCCCTGCCCCTGGGGCCGGTGCTCTTGGCAGACGCCCCCTCGGGGAGGCTGTCGGCCACCCCACGGGGCCCAGGGTGGCAACACCATGCGCCTGACACACTTTGCTGGGATTGAACAGGCCCCAGAGGCTTCGGGGCCCACCCCGCTCCCTCTGCCCAGCCCGGGCCCCCAGGCCACAGCAGGGACTGCCCAGAGACACCTGCCCTCCGAGGAGGCGAGCGGTGTGCAAGCCGGAAAAGGTGGGCCAGGCGCGCAGGGAAGACGCACCAGAGTTAGGACCCTCCCGGCAGGTGCTAGGGGTGGGGTCCGCACTGCAGCCCCCGCCCGGCCCTCAGCACAAGGGCGCTGCAGCCCCATGGGAGGTGCCTGCTGCAGGGTGGAGGCCAGGCGAGCAGACTGCCCCACAGCCCGTGAGAGCCAGCGCCCGGCAGCGGCTGCAGCGTCATGCTCCGGCCGGCAGGGATGCGGGCGCCCAGGCTCGCCCTCTGCAGGGAGCTCAGGGGAAGGGTCAGGGCCGCTGGGGAGGGGGCCCCCCAACCTAGGGCAGCTCCTAGGGCACATGGAGGGGCTGTCAGACTCCAGGCGTGGCATTTCCTGGCTCACCCCCTCACTGGGTCATTCAACAAGCACCTCTGAGCTCACAGGGTAGCTGGAGGTCCCGACTAGCCCTGCGAGGCAGGCCTTGGAGGAGGCTGGGACGCTCTGAGGGTCAGTGGGGTCTTGGGGTCCCTAGGCTGGGGCTCGTTCCAAGGCTAAAATTGGGCTTCAAATGCCAATGTAGGGGTGTGTGGGGGGGTACAGTCTCTGTCCAGAAGAGGCTCTGGTGGGGGGACAGGCAGGGACGAGGCTGCCAGGTCAGTGCTGGAGCTGGACGAGCAGCTTCGGGAGGGGACAGAGGGCCGAGTGGCCCAGGAGGACATCCTTTCTGTGGCCAGAGAAACGGCGGGGGGGTCGCCCAGCAGCCACGGCAGCAAGGGCTCCACGCGAGCTGCCACAGCTCAGGGGCGCACGCCCTGGCCTGTCATGGAGAGACGGTCTCACGGGTACAGTTGGGACCATCCAGGGGTCAGACCCCAAGCCTCTTCCAGAAGAACGTGCCGCGTGCGCGCGATCACTCCCTGCGAGGGGTAAAGAGGAGGGACCCGGAGACAGAGCGCGGCCACGGAGCCAGCAGCTGGCCCCCAACACGGGGGTGATCGCAAGTCCACGAGTCCCAGCCCACCCCCTTCCCACGGAGACCCTCTCCTTTCTAGGACCCTCCCAGGGAGACCCCTCCAGCCCCTTGCGGCGCAGTGGTCAGGGGCGGGGGAGGGGGGCACGGCGGCCCCCGTTTGGTGCACGCAGCTGCGGTGCCGGGCCCTAGTGTGTTCTCTCTGAATCCAAATCTATGAGGATGAGCTAAGACAAGAAAGCAGCCCAGAGAGGTAAAGCGACGTGCCCAGGTCACACAGCAAGGATGTGAGCCAGGGGATGAGGCGGGTCCAGGCCTCGTGGCGCCCACAGCCACTCCACACGGCCCCCCGGGGGGTCTGGCTGCCAAAAAGGCACCTCAGAGCCCCGGGACACAGAAAATCCCCCACCGAACGGCTGACTTCGCGGTTCTCATCCTTTCTCTAGAGGTAGAGCAAACCCTCCAGCATGGAGGTGATGTCCTCTGTGAACTGAATGTTTCAACTGTACCCTCGGGACACGACGACGTGAGGGAAGACATTAGCCCGAGAAGTGGAGGGGACAGCTTGGGCCACTGCTCAGAACAAGGGGGCGCATCACAGCAAGGGAGGGGGGCGGGGGTCAGAGGTGAGCCCGAGACGCCCCAGGCTGCATGTGGCCACCAGGACGAGCCCTGCCTCCCCCACCACCCCCGTGGAGGTCTGGCTCCACCCAGGATCTCTCTGTCCACAGGGACAAGGCTGTGGGCAGTTGGCCAGGGGGCGCCCACAGACACAGGGGCCCTGGGGAGGGGGGGAAGGTCAGCAACAGGCCAGGGAGGGGCCGGAGGCTGTGGGGTCTTGGAACCCGAGTCCACGGCTTCCAAATTCCCCTCCGCTGCTTAGGACGAGGGACGGCGGCCAGCACGCGGCTCAGTGGTGTCCCCCAGCCCCGCAGACAGAGAACGCAGCCGGAGACAGCCAGTGACCAGTGCAGGGTGCCAGCCAGACACAAGGTCATTCGGCTGTGAGAAGGAACGAAGTCCTGGCATGCCACGCGGGGACGGCCCCGGAACACCAGTCACACGCGCTTAGTGCCCCCCCAAACCCCCAGCCGACCGTGGTCTGGGAGTTAGGGGTCACGCCCGCACGACTCTGAAGACCCAAAAGACCACTGCACCCTACTGCTTTACAAGAGAGCTCTCATGGCACTGACTCAATCTTCATAATTTAACCACTAGCCGGCTCCTTCCCCGACCACTAAGCCCAGCAAAGCACCCCCCACCCCCGGCGGTTCCAGGGGGAAAGGCAGGGCAGAAGCACTGGGGCCTGCTTGCTCTCCCCTCGTGCCCCCACTGCACCCAGGCTTCCGGAAGCCGACACCCCCATCACCCGCGGCCCCCCGCACCACTGAGGTGGGTCTAGGGGTGAGGGGGCTTCCACCCAGGGCTGCCGTCCTAACGAGCTGTGTGCCTCGGGCTCATGACTTGACCTCTCTGAGCCTCAGCCTCACCATCTATACACTGCGTAACTCCGGGCTGTGAGCCCCTTCTGCTGATGGGGGAGACAGCAAGGTCACAGCTGGGGCGACTGAGTGAGAAAAAGGGGACCAGGCACGGGGTGTGGCCCAGAGATGCTCCCGAGAGGGACAGCACTTCCTTGTTTCCTCAAACTGAGGCCTGACGGGGGGGGGGGGGGGGGGGGGGGGAGCCGATCAAGAATGGAACACGGAGCTCACGGCCTCGGCTTCAAGGCTTCACACTCTCAGAACCTGGCTTGGGGCCGCCGGAAAGCCTACCGTTCTCAAGACACAGGGTGTCGAGAGCCGAGGTGCACACACAGCGGAACCTGAGTGGGGGGCGTCCCGGGTTCAAACACTGCTCCCAAACCTCGGCCCTCCCATCTGAAGGATGGGGTGACTGGTCAGCCAGCTGCAGATGCCACGCTCCCACGACAGTGAGGGCTCCGGGCAGCGTGGCTGGGGCCGGTCTTCCCTCTCCTGGCCCCCCACCGAGGAGGCACTCCTCCCAGGACGGCGAGCACACAGAACGGCCAGGTCAGAGCCACGAGGAACAGGGCCCCACGGCCACCGGGCCCGGCGTCTGCCAGCAACACACTCTGTTCCCGGCCACTGAGGCCCGGAAGCCTCTGGCACGTGGGCTGCCTGCTGGCCCGTCCTTCAGCCGGACGCCGAGACCAGCCTGCGGCAGCGGAGAACAGACACCACCAACGAGACAGGCTCGTGCCCTGGGCCCATGGCCCTGGCGTGAGCCCCCGTCTGCAGACCTCCCCTGCCTGCCTCTGCAAGGAGGAGAAGGGCCCTTGCACGGCCACGTGCTCTGCAGCGGTGAGCTGTCACCCCAGGACGTGCTCCCTGAGGTGGAGGGACGGTTGGCGGCGACTTTTCCCACGTGCCGACACTTGCCTCCCGAAGGTTGAGAAAGGACACAGCCAGAACAAGGAGCTGGCAGGCAAATTCTGCCACGGGGGCGTCCCGTCACCTGAGGGGACCGCCGAGTCTCAGCCACCCCATCCCCGCTGTGTGCGTACCCCCACGACGGCTGGTGTGCGGGCCCCCGTGGGCCTGGGCGGGGAGCTCGCTGCCTTCTGCGGGGCCACCTGCTCCCCAGCTGCGTGGCACTCCGTGGCCCGGGACAGCAGGGCCTCCCGATACCGGCAGGCGCGCTCGGACGTGGCCAGGCAGTGCGCCCTGGTAGGCGTGGAGGGTGAGGAGTGTGCGGGTCTGCCCGCAATCATGCTCTGCCCAGGCGGACACAAAACCAGGCCCCAGCGGTCTGCCCTCCCAGGCCGCGGCCCAGCCGGTCAATCCCGAGCTCACTGCCCAACAACCGGGAAGAGGGAGATGCAGAACTCCGAAGACCCCCAGCCACCCCAGGTCAGGGCAAATGTCCCTCCCGCCGAGCTGCGGAGCCTCTGTACACAGACACACGTGTCCTCCCCGCACAGGGCCCTGGGACGCAAGCCCTAGACCTCTGGGGCAAGATAGATGGCGCGCAGAGGCACCCAGGTCCCTGCTTCCTCTGCCCAGAGGGCAGCCCCACGTCCAAGCAGCAAGTCCAGAGACCGGCCCAGGACTCCCGGCGGCCCCAGCCACAAGCTGCCTCCTACCCTCTTGTCCAACCAGCAGCCCATGACCCAGACTAACATGGGCAACTGGATGGTGGTCCCCAGAAGGGCCTGAAGCCGGAGGCCCAGGGAGCCTCCGAATAAAGATCAAAGCTCAGAGAGGTCAGCATTTGCTCAGAGCCACACAGCATGTCACTGCCCAAGTGACCCCAGAAGCCAGGGCTCCGATCTGGGGGACACCCATCCACGCCGGCACGCAACCCTTGCCTCAGGGAGTTAGGCAGTCATGGGGGGAGCTATCCCAGAGACCCCCACTCTGAGACCAAGCGGGTTTCTAGAGACTGTAGCCACCCCCGCGGTGGCCCCTGGAGCCAAGGCCGGACAGAGGCGGCAGAGAGGCAGAAGCAAAAAGCAGAGGTGCCAGGGCGGGGTGGGCTCGCCGGCCGGGCGGGGGGCCGGGAGGGCCTGCAGTCGGGACGGCGCCGCCCACCCCCCAGAACGAGGCAGCGCGAGGGACAGCGGAGTGGCCGGGAGCCCACCCCGGGGCGGCTCCAGCTCCTGCTCGGGAGGAGGGGGCTGTGCTCCCCCCGCGGGCTGCAGCCTGGCGGGCGCGCCTCTTACCTCTGGGCTCCTCCGCCTGTTTGGCGAGCTTGCGCAGCGCGGCGGCAAAGCTGGAGGACGGCGCGGCCTGGGCCGACAGCGCACTGCTGGTGGCGGGGCTGCCGCTGGGCACCAGGGCGCCATTGAGCGGCGAGGGGGTGAGGGGGTTGACGGTGGCGGTGGTCCTGGTCGCGGTGGAAAGCATCCCTAGTGAAGGGGACTTGGGCTCATGGCTCATGCCTGAAACAGGAAAAGAAGAACCAGAGGTCACCCAGAGAGTAGGAGGGCCCAGCACCAGAGCGGGGGTCCGCGGGGCGCGGGGATCCGGCGCCAGCGAGCAGCATGCAGGGACAGGGAGCGGGAGCAGACGCGGGCGGCTCCGGCAGGACAGGCAAGGCAGAAGAGGGCCAGCGCTGCAGAGAGAGCGGGGCCGCGGCGCCCCCACCCCGTGGACCCAGTCACAGCCTCAGGTGCACCCAGCACCCCGTGACTGCAGACGCCAGACGGCTCAGCCCAGCAGGAGCCCAGAGCACCTGCTCCCGCGTGCGGGAGGGACAGGGAGGCGCTGCACCTGCCCCCGTTCTAGAGAAAACACAGACTCAGGGTCTGACCCCAGGCAGGCCACCCGGGATGCTGGCAGGTCCCCAGCGACACAGGTGCCTCGGAGAACAGCCCCGTCGGCCGTTGCGTGCGCCGTGGGGGAGAGAACGCGGCCGCCCCGCACACCCTGCCTGCAGACCAAAGACCCACAACTGTAGTCTGACCCACCGTCAGTGGGCAAACAGACACCTTCCCACAGGCCCCCAGCCTCTCACGTCCCGTCCAAGTGTCAACGAGGAGGCTGAACCTGCCTCCCGATTGCCCAATCAATAAAGGCCCAGCTCCATCTCAGGCGGCCGAGGAAGCGGTGCCATAAATAAGTTTTCCATTACCGTTCCCTGCCCTCTCGGGGCCACCTGCCCGGCCCGGGCCCCGCTCCCCGCCCCCTCGCTGTGGGTGCGTTCCAGGGGTGTAAATCAAGCCCGATGGCCTTGTGGCTGGCAGGGGCCACAGGTCGTGTGCAGGGAGAAGCGAATTGACTTCCAAACCCCCAGACGGACACCCGGGAGGGGCAGGCATCCGGCGAAGGGTCCTTGGGAGTCGCGAGTGGAGGAACACAATCCTAGAACACTCAAGAACACAACAGTGCGAGAAACATGCACTTCTTGCAGGGTGGTGGCAAGGGACCCCCCCCCCCAGGCTGCGGCCCACACCCCAAGAGGCTCTCCGTGGCCTCCAGAGCCCACCTCACCTCCACCAGGTTCTGCACTGAGTCTAAAGGAGTCTACCTGGAACCTGCTTCCATGTCCAACCCTGTGGGCCAGCAGGCTGGAAGGCAGCCAGGTGAGAAAAGGGGGATCCCTACAGGGGGGTGAGGCAGGGGTAGGTGCCCACCTGCTGCCCCCAGAACTAGCTGGGAGAGGCGGCGGGCCCGGACGCACGTCCTAAAGCCCAAGTCCCAGAGCGCCAGGTGGGGCAGGAAGAGCCATCCTTGGGGGCTCAGGCTGGCGCATCCAAGACAATATTGAGGGCTTGTGTTTGGGAACAAAGGACCCCCACAAGGGCCCCAGTGCTCACAGCCAGCCTGCCGGCCTCCCAGCTGCGGGGCAGCGTCAACCCCCGGCTGACCCGCGCGTCCTCCTCTTCCTGGAATAGCAGGGGTGGGGGGGTGAATCCCAGCAGAGAAACCCAAGAATCCAGCCGGGTGTGAGGGTCCCTTCCCCAGAAGCCTGATTGCCAAAAAACACAGGTCTCAGGCCCGGGTCATTCTTGGCCAACTCAGCACCCAGCCGGCCCCTGGAGGACCACAGAGCACGATGGATGTTATGCTCTGGGAGCGTGGCCCCAGACTACCACCGGCACCTTTTCCTCCTCCAGTGGACAGCGTGGACAGAGGGGGCAGGAGGCCAAGGTCATGGAGTGAGGAAGTCGGGGCCCGAAGGTCAAGCTTAGCATTCACTTGGCTGCCAGGTACCTGGGGAATGAATCCCGCTCTGGAGCCTCAAAGCTGTATGACCTCAGGCAAGTCCCTTTGCCTCTCTGGGCCTGTCTCCTCGTCTGTAAAATGCAGGAAGGACAAAGTCTACCTTGTAGGTTCATCTAGACAGACTTCAAGGAACTAACAAGAGGGACTTCAGAGTGTGCCCGGTGCACACCAGGGGCCATTTATTAAACAGTTCACCAGCCTATGGAGGGGCAGAAACACAGGTCCGGATGAGCAAGGGGCCCGGCTGTGGCCTCACAGGTCAGCCTCCGCAAACCAGGACACACGCTTCCGGAATTGTGCTGCCCGCCCCACCTGGGGACCAGGTGATGTGGCGTCAGAAGCCCACGTGCTGCTCAGGGTGCCCCCCACGGTCCCCTCCCCGGGCTGTGCCCGGCGTGCACACCGCGGGCAGAGCCCAGTTCCGTGTGCCTGAGCAGGCGGTGGCTGAGGACGGATCACACGCGGGAGCTGATGGCTGTTCTGGAAGGAGAGACAGCACTTAGAGATGCTACACAGTAAAATGGAGGCCTTGTGGGGATAAGGCCCCCGCCGGTCCTGGCCAAACACTCAGGGGAAGGTGTGGCTACGCAGAGCTGCCGGGAGACGAGGTGCGTGAGGAGGGACCCTGGGCTCTCTCCCGCAGGGGACATCAGTTAGACATGGCTGGGTCACCCCCCAAGATGCCCCCAGACGGGCCCGGGAGAGGCCAGCAGCTGTTCACAGTCCGGTCCTGGTCGTACGGACGCCACAAGGCCACAGTCTGGCAGCACGCCCAGGACTCGAGCCCTGTCTCCCGGCCCCACACGGCCTCCCCGCACACCTTACACCACCTGCCCGCTCCAAGGCCTCAACGGGACGCTCGACCAGAAGGGATAAACATGCGCGCGCACATGGCTAAAACACGTGTTGCCAAAGGGTCTGAAAGAAACATCCACAAAGTCTTTGTTGCTCATCCCTTCAAGGGGTGGAGACTAATTCTCTTGCCGGACGTCCGGACTCACTTCTGACCAACAGAGTATGGTGGAAGTGATGGCGTGTGACTTCCAAGAAGAGACCATCGTGGCCGCTCTCCTGCGTCACTTGAGTGGAGCGTGCTCAGGCTGCCCGCAGTGTCCTGCCGCCTCCAGACAAAAGCCGCGTTCCTCCCCCCCGCCCAGATGAGCCTTCGGATGAGACCACAGCCCCGGCTGCCAGCTGAATCACAGCCTTCTTGGAGCCTCTGAGCCGCCCCGCATCCCTGAATGTTAAGTCTGGGAGAGTTCATTACGCAGCTTAGGATAACCGACACAGTACTGCCACACGTTCTCCTGACCAAGACTGCCGTCTCGAGCTCTCTCCCCATCTCCCTTCCTTCTTGGAGCCCCAAAAGTTCGACCATCTGCAAATACTCCATGACCAACATGGCCCCCCCACCCCGATGCCATCGGAGACCGTCAACCACACCCTCCCTGTTCCCTCAGTCCTTAGAGAGCCAGCCATCTCTCTTTAATACCCAATTCTGTGAGAAAGGTGTCACTGTGCCCATTTTACAGATGGGGGAGGCCAGGCTTGGATCCAAGGGCCAACAGATGGTTAACAGCAGGGCTGAGATTACTGCAACAAAGCACCTGCATTCTGTTTATGCCAAAGTGGTCAGGGCCCAGATCCAGACCCATCCTGCCCCACACCGCACAAGGATGTAAGAGATGGGGATGAGGGGACAAGGGGTGGGGAAGTGAGGGTAGACAGTGCGGTCATTCCACCTCCCAGTGACAGTCCCCAAGGCCCAGGAGCCGATGTGAGGCCACTGCCCAGTGGCCATGTGACAGGCTGGCCAGCTGGTGACCTGCGTGGACCTGTTGTGACCGCCAGCTGACAGTGCTGGGCAGGGTGGCACCAAGGTGCTGGGACAGGCAGGCGGTAGCCACAGGACAAATCCCAGGCCAGACCTCAAAGATCACATGCCCCTTAAGGTGTTAGTGGGTGTCTTCAAGTGGCAGCAAGAAGAACAAAGGTCTCACTTCTTATGTTGTAGCTTCTCTGCAGTAAACCAGGTTTTTAAAAAAGGGGGGATCATCGGGGCACCTGGGGGGCTCAGTTGGTTTAAGCATCTGCCTTCAGCTCAGTTCATACTCCCGGGGTCCTGGGATCGAGCCCCATGCTGGGCTCCCTGCTCAGCAGGGAGTCTGCTTCTCCCTCTCCCTCTGCCCCTCCCCCTGCTCATGTGCGTGTGTGCTCTCTCTCTCCAATACAGAAAATCTAAATAAATAAGTAAAATAAAATAAGTAAATGGGGGGGGTGGTGGTCATCAAAGAGATGGAAACTCACCAACATGAAGTGGGCACACCAACAGAGGGCCCAGAGGCGCCCCTCAGGCCAGGGCCTCCCCTGCTGGAACTCAAACCCAAATAAATCCTCACCTACTGCCCCCTGCCCCTGCCTGGTGAGCAGGGTCTCGGGGGGCAGATCCCCCTCCACGCCCTCCCCTGGATGACACAGTCACACTCCTGCTGGCGCTGAGTAACCTCTCCTCCTCAGACAAAGCCTGGCATCTGTTCCCTGGGCTCTGGCAGCAGCCCTCCGGGTTCCTGGGGGTCCCCCAAAGCCAGCATCTCTGTCGTAGTGTCGGCTCTGGGCTCCAGGGGCGCTGCGAGCCAGGAAAGCTACTGCTGATGTCAGGTCACTTAAAATAGAATCCCAAGCCAGCCACTTCATTAACGAGCTAAAATTAGCCCCGCTCGCTCCTCGGCATGTGCACCCCGGGAGGGCGGGCTGGGGGACCACCAGCACCCAGGACGGACAGGCAGAGGCCAAACTCAGAGGACCCCGACGCCTGGCAAAGGGTCACCCTGGACCTACTCTGGCTCGACGCAGCCTCGGGGGAGCCCCCTGCCCCCTAAGCCCTGCCCCGGGAGGCAGACGCAGGCCTCCCCCACGCACGTGCTCTCTGGCTGAGACCACGGCACGCGCTGCCACCACCGTGGAGTCCGCAGGGGTGGGGTGAGGGGAGAGCAGGCCTCGGGGCGGCCCCCGCACCCTCAGGAGGCCCCAGGAGACCATGGGGCGCCTGCTCCCCGTGCCCTCATTAGAGAAGGTATTTATTAACTTCTGTGCTCCTGGCCATTGACTGAATTCTCGTCTACATTATCAGCTCATGTAAATTCATTATCCTAACAGCTGGGAATAAGCTCCATGGCGTGAAGGCCAATGATGGATGAGAGCTGGAGGGCCGGGCGGAGCTGGAAGCGGGCACGGGCCCCCCCTGCACCCCGCTGTCCGAGCTCTCCCGCCAGGTGGGACTCGGGTCGTGTGGCCTCCCGGCCTTCTCGTTTACATCCCGTACAGCTGTCCTCCCCTGCACGGGGCTCCGGCCGCCCCCGGCAGCCCACCCAGCCTCCCAGGCCAGATGCCCGGAGGTGAGATCCCACCGCTCCTGGGACCCTCGGGGCCGGCCCCCCAGAACCGTGAGCCCGCGGCAAACCCCACTGGGCCGTCAGCACCCGCACAACGCCCCGGCCCCCTCAGCGGACGGTGCCGGCTGCAGCAGCCAAGGGTGCCCCTTGCCGCTCCTGCTTCTCCCCCTCCCCAACGTGGTGTCTTTAATCCATACTTTGCCTCTTCTGCCTACGCTTCTAATATGGCCAGAAGCAGCACAAAGCTTTAAAAAAAAAAAAGGGCAAAAGGAAGGAAAAGCAAGTGCAGGGCCGGCCCGGCTGGCAGGCCAGCTGATGTTCACAGCTCTCCGGAAACCCACCTTGTTCTGGTCCTTCAGAACACACCCCAGGCTCCCAACAGCAGGACTTAAATGGGGGGAGGCGCCCAACACGCCCCGAACTGTGGTCCCAGGCGGGCCTCCTCCTCTCCTCGAGGGTGGCGGGCGTATTAATCAGCGCGCGGGCCTCCCACCCGGCCTCCTGCAGACCCTGTAATTACCGCTTCCTTTCATGGGCTCTACCCGGCACCAGACCTCGGGCCTGCTCCCTCCATGCTCTCTAATTACAAGCTAATGGCTGAGATGAATTTTCTGCTGGCTCCCGGTTCAAGCACCAGTCCGCCCCCCCTCCCTGACAGCCACCCCCCCTGGGGTAATTACGCCCCGCGGGACCGGGCCGGCGGGGCCTCCCTGTCCTGCCCCGCGCGCATGATCTGGACTGGGATTCTCCCATCATCCCTCCTGATGATTTTTCACTACCACAGAAAGGAATGTTTGTGAGCAAATACAGAGTGTCCCTGGGCTCGGGGGAGCCCCCCCACCGTGCCTCCCGCTCGGTGATCCCCGTGCCCCTCGAAGGGCGGATGCTCCTGCAGCCCTAACAAGGCCGGGGTGACCCCGCTGCGGAGACCGGGTGGGGGGCGCCACGTGATCCTGGGAGCCTGAGCGGCTTCATAATAAATTATTATATCTGCCTTCAGCGTGTCCTGAGCTCACTCGCACGAAGCCATTTTTCTTGAGGTGGGGGCGGGAGAGGCAGGAAGGCTTTCCTGCTCCGGATGCACAGGGTGGCTTGCTTAGGCCTCATGGCCTTTTTTGACTGAGGACAGCCCTTCAGATGGTAGGTCGCTAAGCGGACTGGGGCCTCTTTCTTGTGCCAAGTCCCAGAAGAGGACTTGCTCCCCAAGGCTAAGGCTGCAGGAGCTGGGGAGCCGGGCCAAAGCCACGGCTAGCTGCTGGAGCAGCGGAAGGCCCCAGCGGGTGGCCTGGGTCCTGACCCGGAACCAGGGAGAAGGGCAGAGATGGCAGGGACGGAGGCCAGCCCGCACGTCCACAGGAGACCCCAGCCCAGGCCCAAAATGAGTAAGAAGGCAGCTCCCTCTCCCACGCGGCTGCCACCCTCCCCCGCGCAGACCTGTCACTCAGCAGCGTTAAGTCACTAGGGAGCCCAAGGCAGAAGCCTCTGAGCCTCGGAAAGTGTCCTCCAGAAACACAATCGATGAGAGCCGGCGCCACAGGGTGGGCGGTTTCCAAAGCCAGTTTCCGGGGTCACCCGACAGCCACTGTGAACCCCGAGTGGGGTCCAATGTTTAGGGTTCTCCTGGCCTTGATCCCCCCCACTGCCACGGCTAGTGATGTGGGGGGGGCCTGTGGGGAGAGCAAATCCAGGTTCTAGGGAAAACAAGAAAGAGGCGCGTTCAGGAGAGACCCCCACTCACACATCACTTGATGGGCACGTACCAGGCAGCAGCTTAACAGCTGTGGGCCGGGGGCGCCTGAGAGGTTCCCGGGGGGGATGGCCCCTCCCCGTGGGAGCCACAGAATGGGTGGAGAGGAGAGCGGGCATGGGGTGGCACCCGGGGAAGGGGGGGCCACCAGAGCCGGCCAAGGACAGTCTAGGGGTTGAGGTTCAAGGCTGCAGGAGACGGGGAGTGGCAGAGGCGGAGGCTGAGGCTGGAGGCGAAGGACAGAAGTCAGGCAGCAGACGGCTGCGACATCTGACAGCGACTACTCTGGGCGGCTGCCGGTCTGGAGAAGCTGGACGGACAGGTGCGCAGCTGCGAGCCACGGGGGGCGGGGGGCGGCCAGCCGTCCTGAGGGGCCAGGGGGGGGCAGCAACGGCAGCGCGGGGAAGCAGACGACTAAGAAAAAACAAGAAAAAGCCAAGAGACAGGGTCAAGGCTGGAGCCCGGCATCCGGGGCGGCGTTCCCCAACAGCACGGACAGGACAGTCCTCACGGCCGCAGCGGATGCGCGGACTGCGTCGCCCAGAGCATCAGAGCAACTCCGCAAACAGACCTCAGCCGACGGCGACGTCAGGGAGGCCGCCCAGAGTCAGGCCGCAGGGCAGAGCCGGAGCCAAGGATGGCCCCCGGCCAGCACGATCCCTCCCGCCGCACGCACGCCCGGGGGGTCCCAGGGCCAACGGGCCTCCCCCCACAAATGATCCCAAGTGGCCGGCCTCTTCCGCCCACTCTACAGATGGGTAAACGGAGGCGGGGAGAGAGTGGCGCCCTCGTCCAGGGCTGCATGCGGAGAGGCCAGAACCTGAACCCTTCTCCCTCGCTGCTGTGCTGGCCACTGAGAGGGGAAGACACTGGGGAGGGCCACTCGCTGGGGCTGCCTCCCATTCTGCAGACCCCAGGCCTGTGACAGCACCCACCTACGTGCCACCCATTACACTTGGCATAAAACCCGGGACCGAGGAGGAGGACCCGACTTTGGGACCCCCACCTCCCCACAGCTCCTGGCTGGAGGGCATCCACCCTGGAGCCGCCTAAGGTGACAAGGGTGGATAGGGACCCTTTTATGTGCCACATGGCATCTGAGCTAACCAGGTCACCTCCGAGCTGAGTCTCGCTCACAAAGGAGCCCTTTCAGCAGACTCCCAGAGGCACGGGCTGCAGGAAGCGGGTGGGGGTCAAAGGTGTCCGATGCAGAGGAGAGGTCCTGAAGGAGAGAAACCCAACCCCGCCAGGAGGCGGCCACTGAAATTCTCCAACTTTCCATGGAGCAGCAGGTGGGCAAACAGGCCAGGAGGGCGGGCATTGAGGCCAGGTCCTTCTGAAACCGTTAAAACCTGACTGGGGGTGGGGTGGGGGGGACAGACGTTGAAAAGCAGGGGAAAGAGAAAGGAGAGGCCACCGTTTGACCAGCCTGGACCCCACTCCCTGCTCCCTCATGCAGCCAGGCTGGGGGCCAGGAGTCCAGGTGTTTCAACACCTCCTGCCCTACCCCTCTGGTGAGGGAGGGACAGAGAACCTAAGAGCACTGTCCCTCCAATACGGAGTGGGCGCTGACAAAAGCTGTCCGTGCAAGGCAGGCTTGGTCCCCCTGCAGCCCCAGCCCCCAAGGGCACTGGGTGGGTCCTAAGCGAACAAACAGGGACGGAGGTATGCCAGCCACATCCTCACAGGTGCTCAGCCGACCAGGCCTGACGGGGAAAAAGGGTGATGCCCGGTATCCCTGCTCAGGCCAGGGACAGGGCTGTTGGCTGGAAAACTAGCCAGAAGACCAGTGACTGGTCTGGCTCCCACCCCACTTCTCAGGGGGACCTTGCCAGGTCCGAACCTCAGTTTCCCCATCAGTAATGGTATGGGGGGGCTAGACACGGGGGGGGGGGGCAGAGGCTAAGCAGACCTCCTCTGACCCTCAACCTGTCTTCATTTGGCTGATGTCAAGCCATGTTGCTTAAAAGTGAATCGATCAACATTTGAAAATGGGAGGTTTCCAGTCAAAATGAAGATTCCAGTTTCTTTTATAAAATTAAAGCCACCAACCCATAATCCTGAGAACAGCAGTTGTCCCAAGTCCCCACCCCTCCTGTCTCAGGTGGGTCTGCTTGCTCGATGCAGGGGTGTATCTCACCAGGTCTGAAACCATATGGGCTCAAGAAGTGAAAGGTATCTGTAGGAGCTTATGGATCGACGTGTACCGTGGCCAGGACCCTCAGTCCAGATGTTACCAACCCCTTAACTCCATCCTGTTTCAGCAGGAAGAGGTTGACCCCTCCACACGCTCAGATTTGGGGGTGAGGGCCCACCAGGAAGGAGGCTGTGATCCTGGCATGTGTCAACATCAAGCGCGTCTCGCTTGGCTCAAAGCCAGGGCACTCAAGCCAGGACCTGCCTCAAATTGGAATTTTACTTTCATAAAAAAGTCCATTATCATAATGGTCAAAATGGCAAACTAGACCCTCTCCTACTAAAAATATACCTACTGAATTCTGTACACAGACTTGCCAAGTTCACGGAAGCTCACCTGCATGTGTGGCATCCATAAACACAGGTTATAGATTCTTAGGGCACAGAGGGCTTTATGTATAGAACCCTGAGTATTAACACCTGTTCCCAATGTTACACACCTGGGCCGGAGGAATATGGCACAACAAAGGTAAGATCCCGAACCTCCAAGTTCTAATGGTACTTCCTCCTGGGCTCATGTACCATCTGCAGAGCCCTGTGTGCTATGCCCAGAGCTCAGTAAATACCCCTCGCCCCCGAAAACCAGCTACCCTGTGGCCAAAATGGGGCCTCGAGCAGGGCCCACAGGTCAAGGTTCACCACGAGCCACGATCCCAGTGCAAACCGTGCTACAAGGCAGGTGGGTCCCCCTCTTCTGTCCACAGCTGTCCTCCATCAACTGCTGAGACGTGGACTATCCAAACCTAAGTAATCCCTCCACGGCTGCAGCTGGGAACCTGGACAGTGCCCGCAACCCAAGCAGGATGCTGAGGCCCAGAACCGGCTCTCACAGCGGCCAGGCGTCACCCTTGGGGACCGCAAAACCCAGCTCTTCCGGGCCACATGGCGAGATTCGGCCCAGTCTGCCCCAGAGACCCACTGTGGGGGCCACAAACCCTCTGAGGAACAGGTGCTGGCTACATGAAGGGCTTTCTTCCCCCCTTGGGGGCCAAGGGTTGAGGGGTGCAGAGAGGAGCCCGCTTCGCCAGAATAGGGTCAATAAAGGTCTGGGTTGCTGCTGGTGGGTAGAAGCACCCTCCTGACCCCCGCTCCGAACGTCAAACCTTTAGACATCAGCTTTCCCTTCTCGGCACCCATTCCCCCGGCCAGTCCCATGGCGTGCACGCAGCTGTTGGGGGGCTCACTGCACGTGGCATGACACCCCCAAGTGCATAGAGGGCCCCCGGCTGCACACACACACTGGCATGGACCCCCCCACCAGACACAGCACAGCGCAAGGGGCAACACGACACTGGAAACCAGCTGGCGGGTTAAAATGCGCTGCCTGTGCCCGGGGGACAGGCTCCCAGGCTCTAGCGCCCCCAGTAAGGAAGCCCTCCAGTCGGATAAAATCTTGTAAGACCTTGTAGGCAAAAACTGCACGATGAAGAACGTCCATGTGCTCAAAAAGGAAAGACCCAAACATCCATCTGATTTAAAACACAGGATCTCAGCCCTCGCCTCGGATCAAGCAGGGAGCTCAGGCAGGGCTGACCGGACAGCCTCCTGAAGAGACCACCTATCCAAATGGGGCCCAGAGGCCGGAGGGGTGCCAGGCATTCCCCGGGGGCTGGTCCAGAGCTTAGTCTTCTCCTGGGTTACAGGGGGACAGCCCACCTCCCCCCACTCCCGAGGTGGCAGGGAGGCATCACGCAGCTCCGCAGCTTCAAGGACGCATGAGCTCCTGCTGAGAACTTGAGCTTCACTCATTCAACTTTGTATCTTCCGGGCTGGCCAGCGGCCTAGTGAATGCACAGTCTGACCCCCAACACATGTAAGACGGTAACAAAGACGTGAAGATAAACGCACCTGCGGAATTTCGCTACCAAGAACCAGCTACCGGAGGGTAGGCAGGCAGGGGCTCCCATTTCTCCCAACTAATGGTCAAACGGGGATAATCCCTACCTCACAGTCAGCCCTCCTCAAGGACAACACAGCCCATGCCACGCGTCCCAAGAAGGCATCTGCACGACCCCCCCATGGGCTGGGAGGCCAGCTGGTGCCCTGCGCTCTGGCTCACCCCAGGAGAGGAGACTCGGGGTCGGCACGAAGCAGGCCCCTGCCCACCTCGCTTGGACACCTGGTCCTCCTCAGCTTGATACACTTTCCTCCGGGACGGCTTAACCTGTCCAACGTCAATACCGCCCTGACCAAAAGCGCACCGATCGATTCCTTTTATTGCTGCCTGTGGCCACAGACCGACCGTCTGAGCGCAGGAAGGGCACCGCTGGGGGAGGGGCCCCAAGCCGGCTGAGAAAAGGGGTGCGCACACATGCAAGGTTTCGAGACCACGGCAGGCAGGGGAGGCTCCAGGACGAGCGTCTGGCGGCACCGGAGGGTCGGCAGGGGCTGATCCGGCACCTTGAGCCTTGGAGTCTTGGTGGGAAAAATGGCCGCAGCCTCCGCACCCCGTGATACGGAGAAGACGCAGCTGGAGGGACGCCCCACACCCGGCTCTGGCAGCCCCCCCTCCGAGCCACTATGACATGCAACTCCTCCACCTGGAGGAACCGGTTCCAGGACTGGAAGGTTTGGCCGGACCTCTAGACCGGCAGAGAAGCCATCCATCCAAATACAACTCTGCATTTGAAGCCCCCCCCTTAGGAGAAGAGCTTGCAGCTCACCTGGGCCAGGTCAGGAGAATTACCTTCAGGATCGCATCCCAGGTTAACACTGAGCTCAGAGCCATACAGCCACGCAGTCAGCTGAGGGGTTCCGGCTCACAGAGTAGCCTCATCCAACTCTGGGGCCAAAGGGGCAGATTTCAGTTTCCCGGGTAGGACCCCAATTCTCCTTAAAAAGCATCAGTCCACCTTCCCCAAGGGGAGAACTCCCTTACCCGCTGCCCGCTCCCCTGCCAGCAGAAGGCACTCCTGGCTCAGTTCTGATTGCATACCGTGGTCAGCTGGGGTGGGGGTGGGGGTTATGAAATACAGACGTCCGAGTCCCTCTTCTAGAGACCGGGCTTAATAGGCCACAGGTCGGCCTGGGTGTTTTAAAGTTCCCCAGGTGATTCAAAAGTGTAGCCAAGAGCGAGCCCTCTCATCTGAAGGCTTCCTGCTTCCCCCCCAACCTTCTTCAACTAAGTCACCCCCCCAAATCCCCCAAATCCCACTGGGGCCCCAGTTCAACCAGATCTCCTCTCTTGCACAGGTGCTTGCACTCTTGGACCCCTCCCCCTAATCTGCAGCCCCCTTCCCTCCAGGCCTGGCCCCCATCCCACGCTCCCCAGAGGCTGCTTTCACTTCCCCTGGCCCCACAGTTGCTTCCCCTCTGCACTCGGGAACATGCTCGAGGCATGAAGGGAAGGGCAGGGGGGCTGGTCTCAGGGACCCTGGCGGCGGGGGGTTGGGGGGGGTGTTTGGAGCTGCCTGGAGAATCCCAGGCAGGGGGCAGTCTGAGCAGACATGGGGGCCGAGCACGGAGGCCGCGTGGTGTGGTCCTGCGGGGCCGAGGCCGACAGACGAGTGGTGGTGGAGGGGAGAAGCTGCAGAGGTAAGATTAAAAGGCCCCCGGCGCGCGTTTTGGCAGGCATGCAAAGGGCCGCTCTGGACGCGCTCCTGTGTTATCTGTCCCTACACCTCCCAGCAGCGAGCGCCGGCTGGGTTCATAGGAGGCGCTCAATAAATTCTCATTGACAGGAACACTCTGAAACGTCACCTCCCGCCTGTGGCCTCGGCTGGGAGAAGGGCCAGCGTGGGGAAGTGAAGCCGGCAGCTGGGGGGCCCACGCTGCACTCCCAGAGAGGTAGAAATGAAAGCAAGACGGCCGGTCTCCAGCACAGTGGCCAAGCTGAAATGTCACCTGCAACACAGATCCCTGCAGGTTACAAACCAGCTCTCCCAGCACCCCAGCCAAAGGGGGCAGGCGGCCTCACGCAGCCCTGTGGTTTGGAGGCTCCTTGTGTTGCCATAACAAAGATAATTAACGTGCTACCACCCAACCCCAGCCCAGTGTGGACTTCGAGTAACCCAAGCCGGGAATTCCAAGCCCTCAGATGGGGCCAGGAAAAACCGGCCTTGCTGGCTGACTCCACAAGCCCCTACGAGTCCCTGGGGCAAGAAAGAGAGGTAGCAGCCAGGTCTTACTCACCTGCATTCTTCTGGAGAAGTAGGAGCCACCAGCACGCACCCCTCAGGTAGGGGCGCAGAGCAGAGAGGCCCCTCCTTCTCCAGAGCCAGGGAGGGCGACACCACCTGCCCAAGGGCAGTTAGGGACTAAGTGAGCCAGGGATAGGGAGGGCGCAAGTTTGGAGGTGCAGGACTCAGGTCTGCCACCGAGTGGCGCTGTGTAGACTTCACGCTCGGTGCCTCTGGAGGGAGATGCTGAACCCAGGGGCAAGCGCCTTCTGCTTTGAAACCACAAGCCTCTATGGGATCTTCCCAGAGACAGGGAAGTCATTGACAGCCCGAGGCGACGGTTTTGCAAAGACCCCTGGAGATTCCAGGCTCTGGCAGGCTCTGGCTGACCCCCATGCCCCTATGAGTCTGTGTGTCCACCTGTTAGGGGACTGGTTGTCAGCCCCAGTCTGCACGTTAGGATCACCTGGGGGGTAACTTCAAGCATTCTCTAGCCTAGGGCCAGGAACCCAGAGGCTGTGGCTTCACTGGGTCTGGGGAGACCAGGCCACTAGCCATTTTACAAAACCAAGCTTGGGGATCTCTAATAAACCCTTTTCAACTTTGACAAGCCAGGATTCTGAAAGCTGTCCCCAACAGGTCAGGGCCTGCACCAAAGGGCAGCCTGTTGCCTTGTTTGGAGCCTGGCCCCACAGATAGGCCGGTGCCTGGAAGCCGGATGGGCCTCCCAACTTCCCCTCCCAAGGTGGGGCTGACCGTGGCTCGCAGCCCCAGGGGCTCACCAGCTCCAGACTCACAGGTTCCCAAGGTTCACGGAAAGAAACCCTCCAAACCCACCTTCCCCCTTCCTTGCTGGGCCGCCTACTCCTGCCTCGAGACAAAGTGACAAAAACCAACCCAGCACCAGCCATCAGGCGCCTCCCCAACCCCTTCACCCAGGGGTCAGGCCCGTGCCCATCCAGACTGCCCAGAACTATGAGTGCAAGTGCTTTCGCAGGGCCAGGCCCACCGGCTTCCTGGTCCACCTGGCGGGGTGGAGACTCCCCTGCGCGGCCGGCAGCTGGGATGACACACAGCCTGCCGTCCGAGCCTGCGCCCAGGGCCCGCTCACCTGTTGCGTGGCCCCGCTGAGTCAAGGCGGCAGCCCGGGCCTCAGGTTCCACCAACCCCGTGGGTGGAGGGGGACTGTAAACACAGGGTGAGGAACTTTTACATGCCCCAAGCTTAAGTAACACTGAAGGAGATCCAGAAACAGGCTCATCACCTGGGGTTTCCCACCGCCCCCCTGCTCTCCAGTCCTTGGCGTGGAGGGCACAGAATCCCAGGGGAGAGGAGCCAGTAGGCCAACCAGGCCAAGCACCCCACCAGGACCTTCTGGCCCACCGTCCCGCCTCCTAGCAATCGGCTTAGGCCAGGAGATTCCCACCCAGGGTAGCCGGGCCTTTTGTTCAAGCGCCTTCAGAAAAGGAGTCCTTTTTTCATCTGGTGGTCTCGCTTTTTGTTTCCAAACCCCAACCTGTGTGGGCCCCAGATAAGGCACCGGAGGGGTTAACAAGGGTTTAATGTATTTTAGATGCACTCTGCAGACAAAGGCTAGTTTACAAAACAACAGCCCAATCGACTCAACTCGCGGCCAGTAGCCAGCACCCAGCTGGGGGCCAGCAGGTGCTTCCCCAAGCACAAGGTCCTTCAAACTTAGAGCTGGAACGTCTGGCAAGTGGCCCCCCGGACCCATCAAGTCGGGTGGGGGGAGGCCTCGAGACGTCTCTTCCCCCCAACCCAGAAAACCCCCTTATCCCCCACGACTTCCCCGGGCAGCCTCCACTGCACACTTCTAAGTGGTCCCCTCGTCCCCACCCGGAGCTGCCGAGGGCGAGCCCAACTCCCGCTCCGCCTCCACGAAGAGAATTTAATTAGCCTGCTGGAGAGAAGGGCGGGCGGCCGAGGTGTCTCTGCTGCTGCAATATAATTGAATCGGCTCCACTCGGTCGGGCCACTCGCCGCCCATGAGCGCGGCCGCGGGCCCGGGAGGGCTGGGGGCGGGGAGGCGCATCCAGGCGGAGCAGGAAGGGCTGGGGAGGGAAAAGGGCAGCGCGAGTGGGGGGCGGTGGATGCAATCACCCTCCCACCTCCAAGGCTGGGGCAGCCATCTTCGGCAGGAGGAGGGGCAGGGGCACCGCTCCAACGGGGGGAGGGGGTGGGGGAGAGGAGGGAGGAGAGAAGCAGCGGAGCCCCGGGCGCGCCCTTGGGGAGCAGGGCGTGGGGGTCGGAGACCCGGGAGCCTGCAGCCCCGCCCTCCCGGCGGTCTACCCCGCTCCGAGGGGAGGGGGAGGGGAGCAAGACAAAAACCCTCACCGCGCGGCCCCAGCCGGCGAGCTCCACCGCACCCCCCCCCCCGCGGCCTGCCGGCCCGCCCCAGCCGCCGCCAGCACCTGCCGCGGGGGTGCACGGCCGCCCCCTCGCTCCCGCCGCCGCCGCAAAGTTTTTGCCCCGGCTCCGGAGCGTCGACAGCTTGCCCAGAGCCCCCCAGCTTCCCACTGCCCCCCCCACGCCCGCGCGCACTTACACGCCCCTCGCCGGACGCGGCCGCCGAGCCCGAGCCCCGCGGCGGCCTGTGTCCCCGCCCCGGACCAGGCCGCCCCGGCTGCGACCCGCGCGGGCGGGGGGGTGCCGGGAGCGGGCCTCTGGTTGCCAGCCCGCCCGCTCGGCTCTTATCGCCGCTCGCACTCCGGGGGAAGTTGCCCGGGAGCCGTTGGCGGCCGCCCCCGCGGAACCCGCGAACTTGGACGAGGAGGCGTGGGGGGGGGGGTACGAAGACCACCTCCCCCCCGCCCCCGCCCGGCGCGGCGCGCTCACCTTTCATGCCAGGGCCCCGCAGCTCCGCCTCGGCTGACACATGCTGGAGCCACTGTCGCCCAGTGTTTGTCTAAACTGCTTATCTCACCCGGGGCTGCGCGGCGGCCGCGGCGGCGGCTCGGGCCCGCTGGGGAGGTGGAGCTTCCGGGGCCCCGGCCAAGAAACACCTGCTGCTGTCGCCGCCGCCGAGGACACACCCAAGCGCAACGCCGCCCACTCCCGGGCCACTGGCTCGCTCCCGGCTCCCTGACCTCAGCCAGCGGGAGGTGTCGGGTTTCAGCCGCAAACACACACGCGCGCGCGCACGGACAGGCGCCCGGGTCCACCCGCGCGGGCACAGGCCCCTCCCCAGCCCGCTCGGCCAGGTGAGCCGAGGACACCAGCAGGTAGGGGAAGTGTCACCCTCGGGTTCCTGGGGGCCCCTGGCCTGACTGCTCAGGGGTCCCAGATACAATGGTGTCCACAACCGGCCACTAATTCCAAAAGTAGGGAGCAGTGGCTTCCAACACGACTGCCACACGAGCAGAGCCCTTGAAGGTCTCGCGACCGCCGCGTCCCCGGTGCCTGCAACAGTGGCCCAAAGAAGGCCCGATAAGGAGCGGATAAACTCACGTGCTCTAGGGGCCTTGGGGAGGGTAACTTTTTTGGAGCTGGTGTGCGTGTTGGCGGCGGCGCAGGGTGAGGCGGGGGGGCAACTCCAGATCGGCTGGTCCATTTATCCTCCCTACCCCACCGCACAAGATTCGTGACTGTACTGGCCCAACTTGAAACGGCTAAACGTGAAAACTCGAGCCTCTGCGCCTTACTGCCAAAATTCTAGGAACTACCCCCTCCCGTTGTTCTAAATAACTTTAGGGAAGGCCACATGCGGGGGGCAGGGGGTAGCTCTTTAAAGAACCCACGTCTCAGAGGCTGGAGAGTCCACTGAGGCGCCGCTCCACCAGGGGGATCATTAAGTAGCTGGGGTTGCGGTCAGAGGCGAGGCCGCCCGCCTCCAGAAACTGGCACTACCCACTGGGCCTCCGGCCCCGGCGCAGCGCCTCCCCATTCCTGGCACCCCCCCCACCCTACCTCACCCAGGCACTTGACAGACTGGAATGACTCAGGGAGCGTCCTGAAATTCCTGGGCACCCACAGGCGGCAAGGCGAAGGACTGCGGGCCCCAGCCTTCCTCCCCCCACCCCCGCCCCGCCCCGCCCCCACCGCCGGCGGGCGCCGACTACCGGCCCGGAGCCCACCCCCAGCGCCGCCTGCGTCTCCAGGAAGCGCCGGTTAATGGGGCACGCCTCGCCCGACGCCCCTGGCCTCGAAGCATTCCGGCGCCCCGGGGTCTGACCCCGCGCGCGTCCCAAGCTCCCGGCAGTGTTGCGATGCCCCGGAGTCTCTCCCTGTACATTCTCTTTTGAAAACTCTCTAATCCACAGCTTTCGTACTTGTGAGCCTGGAGGCAAACCAATACCCCCACCCCCAGGCGGCCGCCCCGGCGTCGCGCTGCGGGTTTCAACTTTCGGACCCAGGTGCCAGCCCGCGCTTCTGCCAGCCCCAAACCTGCCCCGGGACATGCCCGCGCCGCGCTTGGCAGGCGCGCACGCCGCCGTCCCCGCGGGCCCAGCCTCCCCCGCCTTCCTCCCTCCCTCCCTCTCCCTCCCTCCCCGCGCCAGCCCGGATTGCGATGGGAGGGAGCGCTGGGCGCCTGCCACCCCCCATCCATCTGTTCCAGATGACGCTGGCGGGCCTGGAGCATTCGGGGCCCGCGCCAGCGGGGAGCCGAACCCGCCTATGTGCCCGCTGCGGGGCGAGGGGCAGGGCCCCGAGGGCGCCCCCAAGCCACCCCCCCCCGTCCACCTTCGACCTAGCGCCAGCTGGGGCCCACGGAGTGGGGGCGCACGCGGGTCGCCACCCCCGCCTTGCACAAGGCTCCCGGCCGACCACAAACGAAAAGGGAAACGGACCCGCGAGGCCCGGCCAGGGGCCGTTACTGGCTCCTACCTGCGGGCGCCGGCCGGCCCTGACACCGCGCGGGAGGGGCGCTTCCCCGTCGCCACCCGCCTCCTCTGGGCCGCGCCCTCCCTCCTGCGGGCGTCGGCCCTCGCGCGACACTTGACGGACCGCACAGTGTGTCCGCAGCACGGCCTCCGGTGATTTATAGCCAGCAATGGCCGGCAGATTCACCGCGGCCCAGGCGGCCAGGACGCGGGGGGAGGGGATGCCTCCATCCCCGCCAGGACACCCTGGCGGGGGCAGGGCAGGGAGGAGTCAGGAGGGAACTCAACAACAGGCCTAGGGCCTTAAAAACAAAATTAAACACCTCTGGGGCGGTTCCAGCCCTTTCCCACCTGAATTTCAGGCTGCGGGGGAGGCGGGGAGGGGAGGGGAATAACATGCAAATGAGAAATTCGCACCTGGCCGGGAGTCTCCTCCCAGCTTGGACTTCCAGGTCCTCCAAGGCCGGCCTCCAAATACCTCCTTACCGGGACTGAAACCAAGCTCCCACTTACTTCCCTTCAACCCTGGGAGGCCCTGGGGAGGGAGGGGGGTCAAGTTCTTCCACCTGTTTGAAGGGGACGGCAGCAGCTAAACAAAAATTGGTACGATGGCCAGATCACCATGCAAATTTGGCTAATTTTTAGAGTTGGCAGAACCATCCCTGATAGACATCGGGTTCCATCGGAGTGCGAGACGGGTGGTCTGATCCCGTTTCACAGATGAGGAAGTTGGGGCCGAGAGTCGCTCGAGGTCATGTGGGCACTGCTGCAATGGGAGCCGTACCTAGAGCTGCTCACACCTGGAGTCTCTCCTGCCCCGCGCTGCCGCGGAGGCAAGCGGGGGGCGCTGCAGGAAACCGCTGCGACCACCGGGGGGCAGCAGCGAGCTGGCGGAGTGCGCTTGGGTTCGGTTGTGCTGGCGGCCGCCAGGCGGGCTGGCACGAGGGAGATGGATGACACTCACTGTCAGTGAGCCCAGCTCGAGGAAATTAGTAATCCGGGAGCACGGCCTCCGAGTTTAAGGGTGGGAATTGCTCTCCTGCAGCCCGCGCTCCTCGCTAACGAGGTTTGTAGCTTGACTCCTCATTTCCCGCCACTCGGGGCTCAGGCTGGCGGTCCTCCATTTCCCTCCAGGCGCCTTCTTTCTCTTTCCTCCTCAGCAGCTCCCACCGCACAGCCTTCCTGGGCAAAGTGCTGCTTCCCTGGACCTCCTGTCCCTCATTCCCATTTGCCCAGAAACAGAAGGCAGAGACAAAAGGTTCAGGGTAAAAGGGCAAGGTGCCAGAGCCAGTCCTACAGAGGCGATGTGGGGACACCTCCAGGAGCTGGGACACCTGCCCTGAAACTGTGTGCCAGGGGCAACAGGATGCAGATGCGTGCTTGCCTGCACCCGCACACCCCTGCCAATCCGGCGGCCCTCACCTGGCTCTGAACACCTACTCTGCTGGATCCCTGCAAATCCAGCCCTGCCTCCATGAGCCTGGAACCTGTGAAACCCCGCACAGCCAAAAAGATGAAAAAGCCAGCCGTCAAGGATAAGCCCCAGGGGCCCCTTAAACCTACCCGCCCCCCAGAGGCTAGCAACTGAGAAGAGGGTCCATGATGGAGAGGCCCAGAAGGGATCTGCTGGAAAGACAGGGGTGCCAACCATGAAGGAGGGCATTCAGCCCCAGCTCTGCTGCACTAGCCTTCCCAGATACAGAACCGAAAGTGCCAGGTCCACCGCTCTCAGCATGTCGCCCTAAGGGACCAGGCAACAGACACCAGCGGCAAGATGCGGACAGAGGGGGCTTCAGGACGGCAAGGAACTGGGAAGCCACGAGGGTGGGTTGGCAACTTAGCCCACCACCACCATGCGTGTGCCTAGCTGGGCCAGGTGAGGTTCCCAGGAGCATAGGCACCGAGTCTCAGCACAGAGGCCAGCCCCTGGTCTGTGGTGGCCCCTTGACACCATGGAGGGAATCCTGCATCCTTGTGGGGTCAGCGGGAGGCACAAGTAGTTTAGCAGTGCTCTGGGCTCTGATCAGAGGCTCCCAGCACAGGGCCACCACCACTGTCACATGGCCGCAGACCCCTCCTCATTCAGCACCTGTATTAGCACCTAAGCGTCAGGGACCTGGATGGCGTTGTGGGTGGAAAGGGAGTATGGCTTTTGCCATTTACCAAACACCCAACATGGGCCAAGACAGCTCAGCCTGGGTCTTTTAAGGTGGGCCGTGTGACCCCCATTACAAAGCCTGGCTAGGAGACCAGAGGAAGTTACTTAACTTGCCTAGGCTACACAGATTCGATCCAAGCCTGATCCAGAGCCTGGCTGGCTGTCTATACCCGGCAGCCTGTGTCCGTAATTACCTGCTCCAGACACTCCTGGGGGGTTGGGGGTACCCATCACCCAGAGCCTGGTATCTGGGGATTTCTGCAGCCTCTCAGCATGAGCGGTCCACCCTCTCCAAGGCGACCAGCCCAGGGGTGTCACATGCATAGTCCCCCCAGCCCCCAGCACCAAGGGCTGCTGGGCAGGGGGTCTGCCCAGGTGCCCCCTCCATCTACAGCCTGCCCTGTGGCCAGACCCCCACCCCCCACTTTTTATACACGAAGTCCTCTTTCTCTTTCCAGCCAGCGCTGCCCAGGAACCTCTCTCCCTTCTTCAAAGCTGGGCTCAAATCTTATCTTTTCCAAGGATTTTCCCATCCCCGCCTCTGGAATTCATCCCTCCAGGCACTGGGTCCCACAGTGCGGTGGGTCTTAGACAAAGTGGGGAGGGAGGTCTGTGTGTGAGAAATACAGACCTCCAGGCCACGCTTCGGAACCTCCTGAATACAGACTTCCAGGCCACGCTTAGGAACCTCCTAAATACAGACCTCCAGGCCACGCTTCGGAACCTCCTAAATACAGACCTCCAGGCCACACTTCGGAACCTCCTTCTGGGCCAGCAGGGAGCATCCTTAACAGGCTGGGAGAGGGGGTGTCGGGTTTCCAGGTGGTGGTTGGAGCCCTAGGCTCCCTTCCCTCCCCCGGAAGGCAGCTTGGAGGGCAGAGGGGCTCCGTGTAGCCTTACACGGCCCCGGCCCCCAGGCACACTCCTGCGCTCAGACTTCACGCAGATTTGCTGAATGGGTAAATGGAGGCAGAGCTGAGGCAGAGGGCGGTGGGGGAAGGAAGCACCCCAGCCCGTGGGCCCTGCTGAGGGCGGAGCCAGCTCCCCCGGCTCCCCGGGGGAGCGGTGCTGGGGGGACCACGGGCCCGCGCCGTCTCAGCCGGCTCCCGGGGGGCCAAGGTCACCTGCAGGGAAGCAGCAAGGGTTAAGGCCGGTGGGTTCCCGTGGCCGAGGGGACAGCAGTTTGCCTCTTAACCCCGGGCTGCCCCAGCACTTCCTGCCCTTCCGCCAGCCTCCAAGCTGCACTCGGCACACAGCTGCACTCCCTTACAATCAGTTAACAGCTGTTTTGCATAGATTTTCAATTCTAATTGCCTCGCTTTGTGAGCGCCGCCGAGCCCCGGTGAATGGGGAAGCCGCCGCGCGGCTAGGAAGCAGGCGGGGAGGGGACACTCGACGGGGACTAAAAGGAAGCCAGTGTGCGCGGGGCGGGCTGCCTTTATTTCTTTTAAATAAGAAAAGAACACCCCTGCCACTAACGGCCCCCGCCCCAGCTCCTGCCTCTCCCTCCCGAGCCTGCAGTCCGAAAGCACCCCCTCCCGCCCCGGCCCGGGTCTCCCGGGGGCGGCTTGCAGCCCCGCCCCGCCCCGCCCCGCCGCGGGAGCCGCGCCCCTCCCCCAGCCCCCAGGCTCCGCGGTACCCAGATATGGGAAGCTAATTGGACAATAAAGTTGAGCTGCAAGGAAACGCGCTCTCTGGAGACAGCTGGCATCTATAAAAGAGAAATATTTGCATTTAAAACCTTTAAACTTTATACGGCGGGGCCAGGCGAAGGCGGGGGGGGGGGGAAGGGCAGCGACTCCTGGGGGTCCAGAGGCTTTTCTGCCACCGCTGACTGCCCACCCCACCCCGAGGGCCCCCCACTACCTTTAAGATGCCAGTCGGCCAACGCTCGCCTGGGTGGCGGAGCCACGGGGTTAAGCACAGGCCTCCTGGCTCTAACCCCCACTGGGGAGCTCGGCATTCCCTCCCCAGCTGAGCGCCGGGGGCCAACGTCCCCCACCCTCGGGTGAACCGCTGCCCCTCCCCCAGCCACCTGGGCAGAGCCTTAGGCCCCGCTCCACAACCCGTCCCCCCGCCTTGGGCGCTGGATGAGGGAGGGAAGCGCCCCCCCCCCCCCGCAGCTTCCGGCAAGAGGACGCTTTGCAGCAAGGAGCCCCCAAGGGTGGCACAGCTGTGTGAGGGCACCTGACCCCTTCCGCATTCAGAGCCCTCTGGGGTGGCGCCACCCCACCGCCCAGATGAGGAAATGGAGGCACAGAGACATCGCCCCGCTTTCCAGGGGTGCCCAGGGCAGCACCTCCTCCACACTGCTGTCTGGGGAGGGGGAGGCCGGGCTTCATTTCCTGGCTTGCCTACTTCCCATTTTTCATATTTGAGAGCAACCTGGCCACATTTTCCTACTGTCAACATCTGTGATGTAAAGCAGGAGAGAATATGTTCCTGAGTGGTCTTATTTTAGCAGGCTTTTAGGAAATCACAGAGCACTCAGGATCTCCAGCTCCGAAGCCCGTCTACCTGGCAGGCCTGCGCCCGTGGGATGGGTGCGTGCTGCCAGGTTCTGCCTTCCAGGGCAGGAGCTTCCGGGGCGGGGGCGGCCCCCAAAAGGTGGCCAACGATGTCAATTAAGCAAAAACCCAGAAACACCAGAAACATGCCCCCTGTCCCGTTGACAGCAGCGTCGGGCGGCGCGTTCTCCTCACGACCTCCTTTCCCACCAGGAGCAGCGCCATCTGGACTCCTGGGCCACCACTGTCCCGGCTGGGCATCCAAGGCCCCAGATCAGCGGTCTTTCCAACCTCATTGCCTCCCTCTTGAGCCCCTTCCCTGCTTCCACACCCCCAGCACGTTTTTCCACTCTCTCTTCCTGAACATAACCCTCTGGGTATCTTTGTGTTAACCTCATTCAATGATCAAACGAAGAGCAAACTGCTGAGGGGCTGAGACCCTGAGGCAGCAGGTGCATTGGCCTAAATAAGCCTGCAGGACCACAGGCCACCGCACCCTGCACTAAGCGTGCCTGCTGGTGACGGGCGAGCAATGCACCCCTTGCCCACCGCTCTAGTGACGCCTCAACAGGATAATAAACTACGAGGAGCCTTGCACAGTGCCTGTGACACAGGGGCCGCTCACGAGAACTGCTTACGTGGGGTGTGAGGAAGAAACGGGTGTGCAAGGGCAGCTGCAAACGAGAAGTCTTACGAGGAAGCGCTCAGACCGGACGGGCCGGAGAGCGCGCCGGCTCTGGGTGGGGGGCTGTCAGGCCTGGAGGGGAGGGGGCACCGGCCCGGCGTGCTCTCTCTTGCAGGCCCTGGCAGGAAGGGCCCCCCCCTTTGCCCACACGCAGGAAGAGGCCTTCGGGAGCCCCATAATCACGCACCACGTCCCCCGTGCTGGTCTCAGGGTCAGTCCTGCTGGCGGGCCTCCTGCAGGGTCTATACAAGCAGCACGGAGGGTGGAGACCACCAGGCCACCCAAGTCTCTTGGTTTTGCCATTTTTTTGACATTGGCAGCACTTACTCAGCACTTCCCTCCCAGAGATGCATCTTCAAAAATCCCCTGAGCAGGGCCTGCGTTAAGCGTTTGCCCTCCGCTCAGGTCATGATCTCGGGGGTCCTGGGATGGGAGCCCCACATGGGGCTCCCTGCTCAGCAGGGAGTCTGCTTCTTCCTCTCCTTCTGCCTCTGCCCCCTGCTCGTGCTTGCTCACTCTCAAATAAATAAAATCCTTAAAATAAAAAAACCCCGATGCACCCAAACGTCCCCCCACAGATGAATGGATGAACAAACGTGGTCTAGCCACACAGAGGAGTATTATCCAGCCACAAAAAGGAGTGGAGTCCAGATGCAGGCTACAGCGAGGTGTCTCCCGGGAAGGGGGGAGACACACGTCCGCACCACACTGGACACGAATGTCCCAGGCGGCGGCGTTCATTAGAGGCCAGAAGGTGCAAACGACCTAAGTGTCCATCAACTGACGAGTGGATAGCGAAAACCCATGGGCTAGCCACACCCTGGAATCCTACTCGGCCGTATAAAGGATAAAGTGACACGCAATCCAACAGGGATGCACCTTGAATGCAGCATGCTGGGGACAGAAGCCGGTCCCCAAGGGCCACATCTCGTGTGACTCCACCCACAGGAAACCCAAATGGGTAAAGACACGGAGACATGAAGTCCTTTACTCATTGCCATGGCCTGCGGCAGAGGGAACAGGGACTGTGTGCTCATGGGGACAGGGTCTCCTTTTGGGGAGAAAAAAACGTTTTGGACCAAGAAAGAGGTGACAGTTACACAACTTGGTGAATGTATTCAACGCCTCTGAAGGGTTTAAATGTTTAATTGTGGGGGCGCCTGGGTGGCTCAGTCGTTAAGCGTCTGCCTTCGGCTCAGGTCATGATCTCAGGGTCCTGGGGTCGAGGCCCGCATCGGGCTCCCTGCTCAGCGGGAAGCCTGCTTCTCCCTCTCCCGCTCCCCCTGCTTGTGTGCCCTCTCTCACTGTGTCTCTCTCTGTCAAATAAATAAATAAAATCTTAATAAAAAAATAAAATAAAATGTCTAATTCTGGGGCGCCTGGGTGGCTCAGTTGTTCTGCCTTCGGCTCAGGTCATGACCCCAGGGTCCTGGGATCGAGCCCCGCATCGGGCTCCCTGCTCCGCGGGAAGCCTGCTTCTCCCTCTCCCACTCGCCCTGCTTATGTTCCCTCTCTCGCTGTGTCTCTCTCTGTCAAATAAATAAAATCTTTAAAAAAAAAAAGTTTAATTCTACGTTATGTGAATCCTACCTCAGTTTTACAAAAAGATCCGAGCCAAAGGCCCCTTGCTTGTCCTGGGGGGTGGGGGGGGGGCACAGGGCCCAGCCTGCAATTTGTGGAGAGCCCCCAAGCAGAACACACCCCTCCCTCCCCCGGGGAGAGAGGCAATCCCTGGAAACTCCCTTTCCCGCGGTAATTCCAGAGAAACCAGTGCTGTTCAAGATTATCTTGTTCCCAGGGCATTTTCCCACCCCCAGCCTTCGACCCCCTCGCACACACAGACATGTCAGTGCTGTCTCCGTAGGCCCGGCCTCTGAGCCCTCAAGGTGGGGGGGGGGACGGTGCACAGTGCTCTGTTCTGCCTTATCAACCGTTCTGAGCTCCACGGGGAGGGCAGGCCTTGGTCATGACACGGAAAGGCACGCACCTGTCTCAGAACAGGCTCCTGCCACCTGGCCACACCCGGCTGGAAGGCGGCCAGCTGGCCTGGGGGACCGGGGAAGCTAGGCCACTGCAGGTCACTGTGGTAGGGGAGCCCTCCAGTCCGGGACACCTGACCTGAGGCCAGTGTGGGCCCTTACCATGGGGCGGCAAGAGCACTCCCATAACCCCACATACCTAACCGCAGAAGCAGCCCATTTCCTCCCTCTGCACCTGGACGCCCAGTGGACACAGAAATCTGGGTGGTTCCCTCAACAGCTTCTCAGGAACAGCCTTTCTTTGTAAAAATTAACCAGCCACCCTTGCGCTGAGTGAGGGGTTTTCCTCTCTCTGGCCAGTCGGCTCATTGGACGATGCACCTGGACCCCCACCCAGCCCCCCATGCAGGCAGGCCGCAGGCCCAGGAGAGCACCGGGAGAGAGGCCCTGGGACCTCGAGTCACCCTGAGTCCCAGACAGATCTGGGTGGGCCCAGCCACTTGACTCTGCTCAGCAACAGACCAGGATATGTTCTAGAATCCCGGCCCGGCCGAGGTCCGCAGGGTCTCCATTAATACCCACACCCACTCCTAAGGGATCGTCAGAAACTTACTTCAGGGCATCCGTTCCCCAATTTTCTGTGCATGTTTGAAACCCTTCAAAGTTCTTTAAGGATCAAATCGCCCTGAAGAATCGACACCTCCTTCTCTTTATTTGCCCACAGGCACGCACCTCCTGGGGCCTTCAACCCTCCCCCATGGTGAGGGGGGTGGGGGGCGCTGCTAACCCGCCCGGCAGCAGCCAGGGTTTGCCAGGGTTTGCCGAGCGCCTACTGCGTGTCAAGCACGTTGCTCCTGGGGCAGGAGGCTGAGCTGGGGTGAACCCCGCACGCTCCCCTTGGATTGCTCTGCATCTCCCCTCCCCCAAGCTTTCGGGATCTCAGCGCCTGACAAATTTCTGGATTAATTAATCTACTGCCTGTCATTAAAATCCCAAGCTGTCACCAGGACAATAAAATCCCAGTTGCCCTTACCGCCAGCCAACTGGACAAGCAACGCACACAGACACCGAGACCTGATGTGAGCAGGGGACCAACCCGATCCTCCTGCCGCTGGGGATGGGGGGGCGGGGGGCTGCTGGGACAAGAGGTCAAGGCCAGGGCTTGGTCTCCACTGGCCCCCCGCCATTCGGCCAAGCACTCCAGCTCTTGTTGTATTTGTCTTTATAATTCAGTCTCACAAATGAAAATAATCAAAGAGAAATGATGACACTGAAGTTGTCGTTTTCACAGCTGGAAGCTGCTGGTGCCAAGGCCGTGGCCCTCAGCCGCCTCTGGGTGCCCACAGCAGCCCCCCAGAAGGTGGGAGGCGCCGCCGCACTGTCCTCCCCTCTGAATTTCTACCTGCGGGCACCAAGAAGGGCCTTCACGTTTCGTCCTGGGTGGCCCTTCCAGCCCCAGTCGGCAATGTTCCCATCCTGAGACACCCTGTTCCCAAGCTCCGGCCTCCCACCTGGGCCTCCACCTGCCACCAAAGGCCGCTCTGCCCGCCCAGCCTCCCCTGCCTCACCCCACTCTCAACCCAGGCGTCCCACTGTGACCCAGCGCCCTCCCCACCACCGGCTCCAACCCTCCCACCCCTCTGACCCCGCCTCTCCTGCTTTGGGTCTCCACCTTCACCTTCACCCTCAAGACCCCAGGCTTCCATTTGTCCGGTTACAACTTGCGGATCCACACACAAGCCACCCCACTTTTCCACCCTCTCCCAGACAGGCGGTCCTACAAGTGTCTCACGTAGTCTCTTTAGACACATCGGGCCCCCACCACCCCTGCCTGTCCTGGCTGTGTCCTGCCATCCCCTCCCCAGACAGGTTAATGTGGATGAAGAGCATCTCTTACCTTGGCCCTGGCTGTACCCACTGCCAGGCCCACCCTCCCCAGCCCTTCCCAAATCTCCTCAGTTTGCTGCTGCTTACCTCCTCCCCGCAGGCCCTGGCTTAAAATCCGCCTCCTCCGAGGAGCCTTTCTGGATGTGACTCTAACACCCTCTGGTGGAAGCTGACCTTCCCCTACCTAGGGTGACTTGAGCCTTCTTTACTGTCTGCCCCGTGCTCAGGAGAGGCCGGGCCATTGGAGAGGAAAACAGGCCTTACTTATTTCCGGGCCTTCACAAACTCTTCAATAAACGTTTGCTGAATTCATTTAAAGGAAATTAGGAAGCCCCTAGGAGGACACAAACCCCATCAGCAACAAATGCTGCACGCATCCCTCCTGCCCCAAAAATAAACCCAGCCAAGAACAGAACACGGGAACCTCCTGGAACATACACGCGGAGCCCTCTTTCTAGAATGCTGAGTGCCTTTCCAGAGTTCATGAGGATGGATTTTTTCCATCGGTGCCTACAGAGTCCACATCTTCGATGCCATACCAGTCCCTCCCCCTAAGAGTTGCTAGAACATTCTGCAGAATCCCCAGGAAAACAAATGCTGGATTATTGTTTTTGTTTTGTTTTTTTAAAACACTCCCTGATGATCTTAAAAGAAATACACAGGCACACCATGGGGGCCTTCCCAGCTAGAAACTCTGCCATCCCCACTCAACACCAACCCCGGCGCAGAGTTCAAACCAGCCTCCTCTTGCAGGAATGACGTGACACTGGAGAAGGCTCTGGCCTTCAGCGTCCACGAGGGATGGCAGCTCCCAGCCCCTTCCCTTGGCCGCCATACAGGGCTCGCCTTCTGACCCGCGTCCCACTCCTCCGCGGCTCCCCACACAGACCTGCCTGGCTAGCAATTTGAGCCCGGGGTTAGCATAACCCGGCTCGGAGTTCTATTCCTGGCTCAGCCGGCAAATTGCTTCGTGACCTTGGGAAAGTCCCCAAGCCGCCTGACCCCATCTGCCCACACCGCCATGGCTGCTCACTACCGGCCCGGGCTGGAAGCCGCGCTGTTGGAGGTGACCCCGGTGTCGCCAGCCAACAGCACAGAGCTGGGGGAGGAGTGCCTTTTGCACAACACCTGGGGGGCCTCCCGGGGCACAGGGAGAGGGCAGGGCCCGGGGTCGCGGCCTCAGATGCTCTCAGGGGGACCTTGCCCAGACCTCTGTCACTGCGGGAGGACTGTCACCCTCCCGCCACAGAGAGGAGCGGCTGGGGGGCGGGCCCTGACCGTGGGCTCTCTCACAGGTGACTGCCACTGGCTGGCGTCTAAAGGAAGGAGGAAGAGAAAGAGGGAGGGGCCGTACAAAGCGTTTCTCCCAGCCCCGGCTGTCTCTGATGTTTCTGGGGACGCAGAGCAGCCAGGCAGGTGGAGTGGAGGCACCTGTTGTCCCAGTTAGCCCGGGCAGCGCCTGCACAGGAAGTGGCCCTCAAGACCCAGCGGACTACGACGGCTGCATTAACCTGCGGCCTCCAAACTCCACCCCCGACTTGACACCTGTCGAGTGTCGCCCCCCACGCCCTTCCCCCACGTTCTGATTCGGGGTGGGTCTGGGGTGGGGCCCGGGAACCTACATTTTCAGCAGGTAAGCCCGCCCCCACTCTGCAGGTGGGGGGAGCCCTGGGGCTCACCCTTCCACAACCTCCCTGTCTGTCGTTCCAGCTTGCTCCGTCATCTGACTTGTGGCATGATCCTCTTTTAAAAATTAATTTTAATTTATTTCTTTCCCCGCCTCTCTTCCCCCCAAAGAATTCAAAGCAGCATTGTCAACCTCTGATATGGAGACGTGTTTATTATTTTTACGGTTTCTCCAGGAAGCTCCCTGGAACTCGAAGGGGAATTATATTCAGAGAGAATTGGGTCCCCAGCGTAAGTAAACATTATTCATTTAACAACTTCTATCGGCGCATGGAGATGTGAGCGGGGGCCGTACCCAGAGCCGTCTCCTGTGGTTACTGTAAGATTTAATTCACAACATCCAAGAAAAATAATAAGGGGGAGTGAGAGGGAGGAGGGTGTGGGGAGCACCCACGGCACTGTCACCCCGATCCGCCCACGGGCGCTGTGCCTGCGTGGCCCAAGCACGCTCATTCAGGTACCGCACACACAGAAGTGGGGGGGGGGCCCGGTGCCCACGAGCCCATCCGCACAGAACTTTTGGGAGAATGGATTTCCAAGCTCGGACCAGCCAAACCACCCCTCCCCAACGCTCAGCTGTTGGGGGAGCAGCCCCAACCCAGAGCGTCTACTTGGGGGGGGCCCTGCCCAGGAGCCCCTTCCCTGCCTGGCTACCGGCTACCCAGCTACCCGGGAGGTACACCCCCCTGGCCTTGGCCTGGATCCTCAGAGGTGGTTAAGGGAGCTGGGGTCCAGGGGGGATAAGGTGTCCCCACTCAGCTCTTTGGAGGGCTGGTGCTTTCATTAGCACGTGTAAATTATCCTGGCAATTCCTGAAAGAGCCAAGTTGTTTTCACTGTGCATGTCTGGAGGTGGGACACAGAGCTAGCAAGTCAGGCTCTCTGGGAGGGGTGTGGGCACTCCTGTGAAACCAGTGCATGCTGACTGGAGGGGAGAAACCCAAGCAGGGGGCACGCTCACCCCTCCCCACGTGACCAGGCCAGCACCCCTTTCCTGAGGTGGGGCGGGGGGTGCAGCCCACGCTGTGTACATGGCTGAGTGCAGCCCACGGGACGCAGAAGGCAGGAATCTGCAGCAAACAGCCTCGGGGACGCCTCGGCCAGCCTGCTCTCTGAGAGATGACACGGTAAGCAAACAGGACACAGGACACAGGCCCGGGAAGAGAAAGAAAAACATCCTTCCTTGCAGACCGTCTCTGCAGAAGGGGTATAAACGTTCTCCCTGAGACCATCCAGAGTTCAGGCCAGAGGAACCACATCTCCCCACTTCCATGTTTTTATGTTCTTAACAAGCCCATCCTCTCCAAGTCCGGGGAACACTCCAAATCCATGCTGACCCATACCTCGCTTTCCTCTCTACCATTCCAAAAGACAGCAGGGACACCCCCTCCTCCAAACGCCCCCCAAATCTGACCTCTATAGGCCAGAGAGGTTCGGTGATCGGATCCAAGTGACACAGCCCCAGAGACAAGATGAAAATTCAAATCTGATTCCCAGCTCAGACCTCCCCTCCTAGTGGGAGAATCCAGAAAGCTCTAACCCAAGACCAGTAACAGCCGAGGATGGCCTTTCAGTTAAGACTCTGCATATGTGAATGCTTAGGACAGTGCTGTCCCACAGAACTTTCTGGATGACTGAAATGTTCTCTGAGCTGTCCCATCTGGTTGTCACACTAGCCACGCATGGCCGCTGAGCACTTGAAATGTGGCCAGTGAGCCCAAGCGGCTGAAGTTTTAATTTTAACTAATTTATTTTTATTTAATTTTTTTTTTAAAGTAGGCTCTACACCCAACGTGGAGTCCAACGCAGGGGCTCGAGCTCACGACCCTGAGATCAAGACCTGAGCTGAGATCATGAGTCGGACGCTTAACCAACAGAGCCACCCAGGCGCCCCTGATTGTAACTAATTTAAAATGCAAAATTTAAATTTAACTAGCCACGCGTGACCAGTAGCTACCGTACTGGATGGCAGGGAATATAAAAATAACCCATTTTTTGAGCCACAGGTTGATATTCAGTCCGAGAGGTACATGGGGGGCTCATGGAGAAAATAATCTGAATATCTGCACTTGGGGCTTCCAGAAGAATGGGGCATGGAGCTACGGTGAGTTCAGACACCCCCCCACCCCCGTCTGCCCTCGAGGGGGTCTCCTGGAAAGCCAGGCTCTAGAGACATCACAGGAGTCTGAGAAATCTTCTCTCTGGGAAATTGTCTTGAGGCCTCATTTCCCGAGTTAGCAGAGGGTCTGTGGCTGAGGTTCCCCCACTCCCTTTAGGGGGACACAGCAGGATGGAGTCAGGAGCAGATGCATGCCTCCCGGGAGGGGGGACACATCAGGGGGAGGGGCAGCCCAGGGCCCCAGAGAGAAGAGCCCACTTAGGGACCTAGTAGAGGGATTATGGATGGAGGAGTGGAGGGATGGAAGGTGGCAAGGAAGGAAGGTGGTTAATGGACGCGTGGACGGATGGAAACCAGAAAACATCTAACATCCAAAGTCCCAGCCACACAGACCGTGTCCAGAGCTCTCCCAACTGGCCTCAGTGGGTTTTCAGGAAGGAGACCAGTGGTCTCCGTCTGGGGAAAGGGGCCTTGAGCTCTCAGGCTGCCTTTGGTCAGGCTGACAACTAGAAGCCGAGCCCCCCCAGAGAAAGGACACTTCCGGGTGTCTCCTGTTGTAGGATGCGTGCGTGAGCCTGGCAGGGCCAGCTGGCGAGGCCTGGGGAAGGCCTTCCAGGGACAGTGCTGTCGGTGGAGGGGGCCGCAGGGGCCTGGGAGCAGGCGAGGGGGCTCCCGCACTCGTTTGGCCCCACAGATGCCCTGGACACAGGGATGGCAGGCCTGGGCAGGCCCCCCGCCTTTCCTCCCCGCAAGCCCCCGGGGGTCCCTTCCCCAGGCCCCCTCCTGCCCTGGGTCCTTCCCACCACACGGGGCGCCGCTGCACGAGTGCACTGTGGGGCCTCATGGGCCCCCATGGCGAGAGGAGGGCAGCACCAGCACCGTCCCCGTAATGAGCCGTCCTGCACCCTGGCGGCCACGGGCACTTAGCGCAGGCGTCGCTTCATCCCTCTCGTGTCCTCTGATGCGCCCAGCAAGCCCACAGCCAGCGACAAGTATGGTCCCATTCTACAGATGAAGCAACAACCACGCAACGTGCTCAAGTCCCACAGCCAGGGTGACCCCGGGGGTACATCTAGAACCCAGACTCAGAACGTAGGAAAACGCTCATCCCACGTCTGCTGAATGAATGCACGCGAGGATGAACGAGTGAACAAAGGACAGTCTGAAGCAGCTCCCTGTGGTCCGGGGACCGAGGGTCGGGGGAAGAGACGTGTGGGAGGCAGGAGGGCCTTGCAGAAGGAGGCCCCGGCCAGGAGACCTGGCCAGCCCAGGATCCCCAATTCCCCTGGAGACTCCTGAGCTCACAGATGGGGCCTGCAGCACGGAAAATAAAAAACCGCCTCCAGCGAAGAGCAGATGGAGAAGCTGACCGCGGTGGGCAAAGATCTGAGGGTTCTAACCTCTGCCCACCTGCCCCCGCCGGCACCCCAGGATCGGGCCCAGGCCCTCCACAGCGGGCCTCCTGCCCTGGTTGTCAGGCCTTGGGCAGCCCCTACCGGTCTCTCCCTCCCCCAGGCCTCTCTCCTCCCTCCCTTTTCTGCAAAGAAGTCAAATTTGCCACTCTGATGCATTAACCAAGCTGGGTAATGAATGGCGAACGAGAGACGCAGGCCAGGCGCGGACCCCAGCAACCGGGCAATTTTCCAGGCTCTGCTTCCGAGCCCCTCCACTCAACTCACCCCCCCCCACCGCCCGCCCTCCCCAGCCCCCCGCCCCCCATAAGAGAGAAGCAGCATGCTTCTGTCATCAGAACCGCATTGTTCTGGCCAGAAGAAAAAACGGGTCCAGCAGATGGCAGGTGTAACAAAAGCAGCTTGCTGTGGCCAAACCAATTATTTATCTAATTATGATTTACCACTTAACCACATGATCTTTCTGCAGAGTTGTGGGCAATTAAAACCAGGGTGACTATGTGGATTATGCAAATGGCTGGAGCCCAGCGAATAAAATTGGAGATTAGACATTCACACAGGCAGAAGCTGACACAGGGCAGCCCCCGGGGGGGTGGGGGGGGAACAGGGGGTCTGGGGGGAGGGGAGGCTAAGGGGCTGGGCTGGGGGGGTAGCAGGAGGGAGAGAGAGAATGGAGGGGAAGGGGCTGGGGCAGCAGGGGAGGGAGGGAGGATCTGGCTGTGGGAACCGCGCCTGCCTGCTCAGGCCCCTAGGCTGCCCCATGATGACATCAGGCCCTGGGAGAGCAGAGTCAGGGCAGCTGACCCGCCAGGCGTGGCTGGGCCCCCGTGCGGAGGCACCCCCAGGGTGACTTGCAGGCCAGGCTGGACCGGACATGCTGACTCCAAGTACCAAGGCCACGGGCAGCCACGCTCTAGGCGCTGTGAGGACGGCTGGGGAATCTGGAGGGATGCGGGGACAGGAGCGGACCTGGGCGCCTCCATCCACGGCCCTTCACCACCACCTCGGAGGCGCGGCACCAGTGGCTCCATTTTACAGATTAGGAAACTGAGGCTTAATGAGGTTAAGGTACTTGCCCAAGTGGCCTTGCTGAGAGGCTGCAGGGCCAGATGTGGCCAGGCCAGCTCCCCTCCTGGAGGGCAGGGCGTTCCCTCTCTTCCTCGGGCTCGGGACTGGCCAAGCCCCTGTGCGATCCCAGCCAGGTCACTGTGGTCTCCGGGCTCAGTTCCCAAATAAAGGGGCCAGAGGTGAGTCCTCTGTTCCTTGCAGCTCTAAAAGTGGAGGGGACACTGATACCCAAATGCGACCCAGGTCTCCTCAAGATGACTGCGCACAGGAAGGAGAGACCTGGAGAGAAATGAGCAGCCGCTGGAAATGCCCGGGGACTACCGCTCGGGGCTGGTTTCCTCTAGTACTAAGAAAAGCAGCGTCTAAATGCACTTCCAGAGCGCCCCTGCCACGCCCCGCTCCAAATGCTTGGGCGTCTCCCCCCCATAAGCTTCATAACAACCCTGTGAAGTAGCTTATGGTTACTGTCGTTGACGGCAGCACAGAGAGGTTAAGGAACTTGCCCACGGTCACACAGCTGGCTGATGGCAGCGCTGGGATTGTTAGGCATTTGTTTCTGTCTGCATTTATCGCACAAATATTAGCAGCCCCTGAAATGCCAAGCTCAGGGCTGGAAGTGAAACATAAAGACCAACCTAAGAGACGATCCCTGTCCGCAAGAAGCTGCGATCTGGTGCAGTGCATCTGTTGCGTTTAAGGCAACCCCCCGCCGCCCCGCCCCGACACTCCCGAAGGTCCTGGGACTCGGTGAGGGGGTCTGGAAAGGAAAACCAGGTAGAAACCTGCTCCTGCCGTGAGTAGTCTTCGCACTTGATATGCGCGGTCCAGGGGCGGCGTGGCCATGGGCCACAGCTGCCAAACTGAAATAAATTCAAAGTAACTAAGAGGAAAGCTTTGTTCCTCAGTCAAGGTAGTCACATTTCAAGTCCTCCACAGCCACACGTCGCAGGAGGCTACCAATTTGGGCATCGAATCTCTAGAACATTCCACCGTCGTCAAACATTCCACCGGACAGCACTGCTCTGAAAGGTAAGCTATGGGAGGGCAGGATTTTTGTCTGTTGTGTTCATGGACGAATCCCCAGCACCTAGAGAGAGGAGCCTGGCTGTTTATTTATGCAAAGAATGAATGAATGACAAGCCTCTCCCCAGAACACAGTGTTGATGTGGAAAAGGAGCAGATGGGGTCCTGGTGAGGCCTGAGTGCTGACTGCAGGGCTGCTGACCGCGGGAGTCTGCCAGCGCCACTGGCCGGAGCCTGCTGAGGTCCAAGGCGAGGTCCGGGGCACGGAGCTCCCACCAGCTGGGGAGGCCCCCCACTGTTGCCAACACCTGGTGACTCTCTCCAGGAGCCTCCCCAGCACTCCAAGCCAGGCCACGGGAGGAGAGGGATGGCTCTCTCTAGGAAGAACCTCATTCCCCAGCAACACAGAGCCCCCAGGAAAAGGGGGAGCGGAGGGAGGGCCCCCTGGGCTCCCAAACCTCCTGTCTCGCTGTCTAAACTGGCTGTCCTCACCTCCTCCCTTCCGGGGTCAGGGGCCTCAGTTCCAATGTGGGGGGGGGGAGCAAGTTCACAGCAGACTCTGCCTTAACAATCAAATGCCCTTCTTCAGGAGCCCTGGGATAAACCAGGTGTGGCCTGGAGCGGACCCCACACCTTGGGGTCAGGTGCTCTCTTGAGGGTCTGCTCCACTCAGACTGTCAGGAGAACCCCACTCATGCCAGCGATGTCAGGGGGGTCTGCGACCCTAATGCATCTTCACACGCTGGGGAGAACAAGGCAGAAGGTGAGACCCACACCTGGCCTCCCTGGAGATGGGCAGCAAGGGCAGGTGGCTGGGGCCCTCCTTCCAGCTGGGTCTCAGGTGGCCTCTGGCTCTGGCCTCGAACGCCAGGGTGAGGGGTCCATCCCACAGGCACCCAGCCGCACACCATCCCCAGTCCAGTTCTAGAGCCTGTCCTGTCCCCCAAGAACACCATCCTTAGTCCCCCCAACTGCCAGGCCGCTCAGTACGCACAGCACTGTCCCCCTGGCTCCCCTGCTGAAACTTGGGGACATTCGGCAAGCTGGTAAACAGGTTCCAAGAGCAAAAGCAAGCCGCAGAGGGCCACAGAGCAGGAACCGGACCCTGAAGGCCGGCTTCCTTCCACTGGGGAACTACCAGACTCCTCCGTACATGCTGTGCTCCCCACGCCCCCAACACGCTGCTGTCTCACACTCACACCCCCGTTCCCGGCCTCACACGTGCGCTCGCGGGCTCACTCACACTGTTGCTCACACACTCACACACCCTCATTCACACGCTCACGAGTACTGCTTCATAAATGTTATTCCTTTGAGGAATTAACTGGTAAAAAATAGCAGGGACCCACCGCTTTCCAGAGATAGCAGGGAAACTCCAACCAGGTTCTGGCCCAGGCCCCGTTCAGCCTGTGAGATTGGTGGGTCTGCAGCTCAGGGGGCACGGGCGTGCGCCCATCCACCCCTGCCGCTGAGCAATGGACCCACCAGACCTCCGGCCACCGTGCAGGCACGGACGGCATCCCTGGGTGTCACGCCTCAGGGCAGGTGCTGGTAGCCCCCTCCCAAGCAAAGACCCACCCCAGAGATGAAACTGGGGCCAAGTGCTCTTCTTGCTCTGGCTAGGAGGGTGGGGGCAGGGGCAGGGCAGGCGGGGGCAGGGTGAGGGGCTGAATCAGGACAGCCAGGCACAGACCCGGGCTGGGGGCAGAGGGGCCGCAGGTGCCTACCCCCGCCCCAAAGGAGCCTGCAGCCCCGCCCGATGGAGGCCGGCCTTCCTTCAGGAAAGGACTCTGCCGCCTGCCTGAGTTGATCGGAGATTTATGCAGCCTGCAAAGTCGGGAAATACAGAGGTATTCCTGATAATACTTGTCCTAGCAAAGGGCACGGGCAGGGCCCATCAATCCCGTGAAATAAAGAAGGTCCCGGTTTTGCTTGTTCTTCAGGGAAGGAGGAGAAGAGCCTTTTAATCGCCTCATTTGGAGAGCTGGCTGGGGTTGTATGTCATCCGAATTACAGATTCAGCATTAATTGACCAGATGTGGGGGGCTCTCTCAGGGCCCCAGAGACCATAAAGCCGTTCCCACACTGGTAATTAGCAGACAGAGCGGCCCAGGCTGGGCCCCCGGCCCCCCAGGGCACGCTGTGGGAAGGAGGGGGGAGCACCAGGACCCTGGGGGAGGGGAGCACCGATCATCCCTGAGCACGGGCAGTGTCTGCTCCAGGTTAGGGGCCTGAGGGGCTCAAAGGCCCACCCTCAACAGCTGGACTGAGGCTACGCAGGGGACACCACATCTGAAAAGCAGGTGGACAAGGCTCCTCTCTCCCCGGCAGCTGTGGTGGGTACGTTCTGCTCTCCTGAGGGGTGGACTGAGTGGGATGCAAGAAGCCGGGGGTGGGCTCACCAGTGAAGCTCCTGGCAACCAGGAAGAGCGGGAGAGAGCCAGGAGAAGCACGTGGGCAGGTTATAGGGGTAGCAGCCCAGCAACGCCAGAGGCTGAAGCAGGGGCCCAGGGGCTACCTGTCCTGCAAAGCCTGAACGCTTTACTTGCCCAGACGTGGGACACTCTGAGGCTGGAGACCGTGGGGGTGGGGAGGCAGGGACCACCAGTCCTGCTGGCACCGACTCCCTGGGGACAACTGGGACAGGAGTGGGTTGTCATGTGGGAGAACTTCCTGGGGTCCTAACAGCCTCCCCCACACCCCTCGACCCGGGTCTCTACTCAGTGAAGCCCCCACTGGGCCCACGGGCACACCTCGAGGGACCCGGGCTGAAGGTGGGAAGCACAGGGCACGTCCCCAGGACCCCAGCAGGTGCGTCCGCATCCCCCGTCCTCCCCCTTGAAGCCCGACCACCCGGAGCCCCACATGCACACTGCCGCTCGATCGGTTCTGCTGTAATATATTTTATGAACATGCAGATGGCATGGCTAGGGCCAGGGGGGAGGTTTTACCTTGGGATAAGAAATTAACACTGGCAAATAGCAAATTTACTGCATGTATTTTCATTTTCCTAATACCAGCACCATCTGCTAGCAATTGGGGCTCCACATTGCCGTTTTCCCCCTTTATTTCTCCCTCCCGCTCTTATTTATTTTTTTCATTTTACGCAGCCAGGCCCTCCAGACGCCCGCCCGTGGGAGCGGGGGGTTCGATCCTCCCTCAGAGTGTCCAGGCGGCGACCAGCAGACTGCAAGCCCGGCCTGGCCCGGGAGCCGAAGGCCACCCTGTTTCTGCTTCTCCAGGCTGCAAGGGATGGAGGCGGCCCCCACCCACATTCCATGCCTCTGGGGCGGGGGGGGGGGGGGGCGACATCTCTCCCGGTGAGAAAGAAAGATAGCAACCAGCCCACACTCTGAACTGAGGTAGCTCAATAAAAACCATCTACATCAAGACCCCTGGCAACCGTGGGCACATATTTCTCCCTCGTTACTTGCTGGTATTATTTAAAATTAAAAAGTCAGCCGGTATTGAATTCTGCACGGCGCTCGCCCCCACCCCTCCGGGGGCAGGAGGCGTGACGTGGGCTGGGACACCTTCAAGGCGCCATTGTGGCTCCTGGCCACGCAGCCCGGCAGTGGGCCCGGCGGTGTGGCCAGGCTCCCAGAGGGAAGGCTCCATCAGAGGGGGGGCCCTGCCAGAGCACGCACCCTGGGCTGGCTGGTGGAGGGACCGCATGGAGGTGGGCTCTGAGAAAGGAGAGGGCAGGAGGGAGCAGGAGAGGCGAGGTCTCTCCCCTCCCAGCATTCAGGGCACTGTCCTTGGCTGGAACCCCCAGGGGAGGGCACGTTCACGCATTAGCGTGAGAAGGACCCCTGGGTCTGAGGCCATGCTGAGATATGGGCTGAACTGTGTCCCCCCCAAAGTCACAGGTTGAAGCCCTAATCCCAGGACCTTAGAATGTGACCTCATGTGGAAATAGGGTCATTGCAGATATAATTTAATTAGTTCAGATGAGGTCACACTGCGGCAGGGTGGGACCCTAATCCAATATGGCTGGTGTCATTTTCAAATTTGGATCCTGAGATAGACACACATGGGGCAGACGATGTGAGGAGACAGGGAGAAGGTGGCCATCTACGGGCTGGGGGTGGGGGGACTGGACAGATCCTGCCTCTGGCCTCTGAAGGACCAGCGCTGCTGAGAGCCACCTTGATTTCGGACTCCAGGCCTCCAGAGCCGGGTGAGGATACGCGCGTGCTGTTTCAGCCACGCGGCTGGGGTACTCGGCCACAGCAGCCCTGGGACACTCAGAGCTCATCAGCCCTTTCCTGGACGTCTGATACGAAACAAGTCACTACCTTGGTAAGCCTCGGACGACGATCATTACTGTCTTACCTCCTAGGTAATGGATGGAAAGTTTATCACTATAATAATGGCTATCTGCTGTTCTGGGTACTTAACATTTAATCCTTGCAAAGCCCCACCTCTCACCATGTAGATTCTTCTATGACCCCCATTTCACAAGCGAGGGAACTGAGGCACAGAGAGGCTAAGTACTTTGTCCAAGGTCACACAGCTGGTGAGTAGCAGAGCCAGGAAGTGAACGCAGGCAGGCCAGCTCTAAGTCCACGCTCCTCACTGAGGCACCATGTCACACCCCTGGGCCAGAAGAGGTAGAGACTGGAGGGTGAGGGGACCTGACTCAGTGCCTCGCCTGAGATGACTTACGAAGGACCCTTGCTAGTGTCATCACCACCGGCCTTACAAGGGAGTTAACTGAGGCACAGAGAAGGAAGGTGACTTGCCCAAGACCAGGACGGGGTCTCATGTCCCGGTGCTGGGCTGCAATCACAGGGGAGGGTTCCAGACTCGGGCTGGGACGTAGCAGGAAACTCTCCTCGCATCCCAGTCCAAATGGAGGTACAGCTGGGCAGAAAGACAGCCCCAAACGGTAACGTGCCAAAGCAAGAGGTCAGAGACACTGCTAGGAACACTGGAGAAGCCTGCTGTCGTTGGCGTCCCCGAGGCCGTGTAGGGCGGCCACCAAAAAGGGCGAGAGGAGAAAGCAAGCCCAGGCAGAGCCGCAGGCCAGAGCATGCAGCATCCCAGACAGGCCCTGGTCTCTGCAGCCCATGGGGACGGGCAGGTAGAGACCTCTGAGCTCCAGGAGGCCAGAGCCACGCTGGCTTGGCAGGCAGAGCTGCGGAGGCTGGTGCCTGGAGGCCAAGCACATTTCCTCACCCCATCCTCCTGGCCAGCTCCTGAGACAACAGCAGGTGGAGGCCTATGGCTGCCCCCTATCTCCCCTCTCCTTGCAAACTGCTCACAGTTCATCATGCCTTTTGGTGTTTTCTTTTTTTTTTCCACCTTTTAAAAAACGCCCTGGCAGCTCTCCTTTCCCATCAGCAAAAGGGAGGAGGGGGGCATTCAGCCCCACACCACAGGATCTGGCCCTGGAAGAGCTCCCCGGGTCCATCCTGGGTGGGCCCGTCACTGGTCACAGTCCAGATCGTGTGGACCCCCACTGCTTATTCCACAGGGGTTTGGGAGGGATGCTGGATGGGCAGCGGGGGTGGGGGTGGCCTCCGGCAGCCTCTGCCTTGGCACACGCGCTCTGCTCAAACGGAACCAGCCCCCGTAGCCCCTGCTCAGCCAGCGCTGCCCCCACCAACTTTCCCGGCCAGAGGGAAGCAGAGCCCGAGATTGGAGGATAAAATTTGATTTGAAAGAATTTTATCGCTCAGCTCAATGATGGCTTTAAATATTAAAAAGGCATAAAACGGAGGGGGAACGGAAAAGCGGTACCAAGTACCAGCCTCAGATGGCTTTTGCCAAACACGCTGCCATCTGAGTCGGGGGCGGGGGGAGAGGAAGTCTGCGGGAGGGGGCGGCGCGGCGGGGGGGGGCCTCTGCCTCCCGACCTGCTGCTCTGCAGACGGTTTCAGGGCAGCATCCCGGATCCCCCAAACCTTACCCGGAGACAGGTAATACATTCATTATTGATGGATCAGTACCCGGAGAGTGTAAATTACTGAAACAAACACGGCATAATTAGGGCATTAGAAGGAGCGTGGAGGGAAGGCAGGGTAAGCCACGCTTGGCTGTGGCTCCCGTGTTTGCAGGTGTTCATGTCGGTGGCAGCCAGCATCCCAGCCTGCTTACCATATGCACATCCCGGCTAGCCAGTTCTCAGCTGGGAGGTCCGCTGGGAACTCCCTCCTGCCCAGAGAGGGAGAGGCGCCCCCCCACCCCCACCCCGGCCCCGGCATCTTGGGGAGCGAGCAGAGGGGGCGAGCGCAGGTCTCCAAGCACGGGCTCGGGCGCGCGCGCGCATGCACACGCGCACACAGGCGCGCGCGCACGCAGGCACGCACACAAAGACCCGAGGCCAGCCTTCGGGGCTGTGCAGCTGGTGAGCCCGTGTCCCTGTCCCCGTGCGTGCCCTCAGGATTTCATGACAAGAATGAAACTGATCAGGCAGCCTCCAGTTCCATAATTAGGGCCAATTGAAGGAGACAAAGAAATCTATGGAGATCACAGTGGGAAGTGGTAGTGATGAACGCTGGCTTTGAAATAGCATTTTGTACTCACTGGACCATCACTGTCTTTACATAAAAGCTGCCTGCCTCCTTTCTCTGGCTCCCTCCCCTGGGGCAGGGGCGGCCGGGGAGGCAGGCTCCAGACAGCCCCCTCCACCAAGTGCCTTTTCTGGGTCAGGCCTCATTTTTGGTGGCACAACAAGGAGGGGGCGAGGCCTCCTTTTTTGGTTTTTTTGTGTGTGTTTTGGCAGTGGGAGAAGACAAAAGACAGGCGTGGAGGGCAGGCTGTCTCCCAGATGCATCAGGATCAGAGGGAACTCGGGAAGGTGACGAGCTTGCGGGCTCTCTGGGGTAGGGCCGTGGGTGCGCACACGTGTGTGTCTGCACGTGCACCCGCACGACGGCATGCGAGTGTGGGCGGGTGTGCGAACGTGTGGGTCGTGTGTGTGTCAGGGAGGGGGGGACCCCAGGCAACCAAGAGCCTTGCCATCGGAGGGGTCCACAGGCCTTTTCTCCATCTCACTTTACCTCCTCAAAAGTTAGGACAACAAAACCAGCCCCGGGCCCAGGACCGGAAGCTGTCGACTCTGGGGGACCCCAGAGGCAGGCAGAGAAAGGCGAGACTCGGGGGGCAAAGGAGCCGCCAGCAGAACTGTAAAGTGCGGGGCACACGCCGTCCCTCGGGATCCTGCCGCCTGTCTCCCCGGCAGAGGGGCACGTGGGGAGGGTGGAAGGAAGGCTGGGCCGGCCTCGCTCGCCGCCAGCTTCTAGAATTCCACCCGGAGACCCCCAGGACACCCCCCTGCGGCAGGTGGCCGCTGGGCAGTGGGGTGCACACCCCGCCGGGAGGAACGAGGGGCGCCAGGAAGCGTCCCGGCTGGCATCCCTGCGGCCGTGCCAACCTGCTCACGCGCGCATGTGTGGCTTCCCTCCTCGTGCCCCCAGTAATCCTCTGACTTTACAGCAAATTATTAAAACTCACTTATATTTAATCTGTCTTCTGGAATTAATTGAATTTTTACGCTCAGCAAATGCCAGTTTGTGCTGCCTCCCGATCGCTGGCTCGGAACAGCTAAATGACAAGGCTGCCCACCAACCGCAGGCCCCGCAGACGGGCGCTGGGGGTAAAAAGGCATTAAGGGGGGGTATGCAGGATGGCCCGTCCCCACCCCCGACGCCCTGAACCGTGGAGAAAAGAAGCTCAATTTATCAACACAGGGAGGCCCTGGCTCAGGGCACCCCTGGGCAGGGTACCCGGTGGAGGGGTGGGGGTGGGGGGACTGTGCTCTAGAGGGCCCCCCAGGGGCGGGAGCAAGCCAGGAGGGACCCCTCCCCTTGCCAAGGGGGCCTTCTTGTTGATTTGGGGCCAAGGAAGTTCTGTCCTCTCCCAAGTGACCGGGCTCTGGCCGGCTCCCAGAAAGGCCCCGAGAACACCATCTCCTTTCCCGCACTTGGCATCGCCAGCGCGTGGGGGCTTCCCGAGCCCCCTGAACCCCGGCCAACGACTGCAGCCGACTTCCACCCCGGACGCGCTGAGGATCCGAGGTCACGCGGAATCTTGGCACGCTCCCTTCTTGCCGGGACACATTAATCCGGGGGTGCTGACACCTCTGGGGGAGGAGGGGCAATGTTTGCAGAGCCCTGTTTGGGGTGCTAAGTGCATCCTTTTACATCTGCCAGGTTTAGAGTTTTAAGTGAGATGACACCAGGGTTCGCGCAGAAGCGGCTCTGTGTGCGTGTGCCCCTCCCCCCTCCCCCCTGCGTCTGCGCCAACGAACCGCTCATGGTAGGCCAGGCGCTGAGTCTCCTCCACAAAGCCTGCCCTGCTCTGGAGGTTCGGAGCCCCCCCACCCGCACTGGGGGTACCCGCTTCCTGAATCTGATGGACCGTCCAGGTGGGGTGAGGGGGCTTTGAGAAGTGCAGACCCCCAGGCTCCAGCCCAGGTCCCCTGAACCAGACTTGCCAGGGGGGAGGGCTGGGAACCCACAACAATGGGGCATGCTGATCGGAGACCAGGTCAGCCCGACGCACCGAGTCGAGCGTGGAAAGTTCCAGGCAGCTGCCAGTGGTGCCACAGGGACTCCCATTTAGTCCCTGTGATCAGAGCCAGGAGGTGAGGCAAGGCTCAGTTCCCACTGGTCGGCCAAGTTACTGGCCAAGCCTGTCCGTGACCCCTACACACGTACACACCTCTGTGGAGTCAGGGAGCAAAGACCCTGGAGGACCAGGTTCCCCAGGGGCTTGCCTTGGGGTCATACCCCTCAACAGTGGCACAGAAACAGGGCAAGGGCCCATCAACTCCCCCAAATCCTAATCCCAGGAGCACGGCCCCAGGGTTTATTGTGGCAAGGCAGCTCCGAGGACAGAAGCTCCGCACGGCCCTGACCTTGTCAGGCCTTGTCCCGGGACACGCTGAGCATTCTGGACCCCTGCAACCTGCCACCCATGGCCTGACCTTGAAGTCTGTCTTCCCTACTGCCACCTGCCTCATTCCCAGCATGGAGGGGGCAGGGAAGGCGGCTTCTTCTTCCCTGCCAGACCCCGCCCCCCCCGCGCCGGACCACCTTTCCTAGATGCTTCGCTAAATCCTTATTAAAACCGTTCACCAGGTCAGGCCCAGGGCCCGGCCCCGCGTGACGGCAAGTCAGCCAAGCTGCCAAGGAGACCGGGCCTGGGTTAGAGCAGAGCCTCAGTGACTGTCATGGTCTCTCCTTGGGCCACACAGCAAAATACCAGAGACTGAGTGGCTTCGACAACAGGTATTACTTCCTCATGTACAGGTCTGGAAGCTGAGGTCCAAGATCAAGGCGTTCGTTGCCAGGGTCAGCGTCGGGTGAGAACTTTCTTCGTGGGGTGCACACGGCCACCTGCTCCCTATGTCCTCCCGTGATGGAGAGAGCGAGCTCTCCGCTCTGTTCTTACAAGAACCCTAATCCTACCAGAACAGGGCCCCAGCCTATGGCTTCATTTAACCTTAATTACTTCCTTAGAGGTCCTTCGTCAGAATACAGCCACACGGGGGGACTAGGGCTTCCACTCAGGGATTTGGGGGGACGGCACAAACATTCCGTCCGTAACAGGGGCCCCCTGACGTGTGTCAGGTACTCCGCCCAGACACCTGACCCTCTGGGGGTCGACTGGGCCATGGGTCGAGCGGAGCTGAATGTGTCCCCTTGGCTGAGGGCGGAGGGGGCCAGATGAGGTTCGACAGGCTCCTCCGTGTCCCCACTGAGGCAGAATGGCAGAGAGCACCCAAGCTCAACAGGGACGCAGAGACACGAGCCCTGCCCTCCTGTCCTGGGGTTCAGCCTCTGCTCAGCTTTCGAGGCTCACCGCCTGCTACCCAAGGCCTGTGGCTTCTCCAGGAAGGGCCCTTCCACACACACTCCTCCGCCACTCACCCTCTCTCTGAGCCCCATCCCTTTTTTCTTATCACCACAGACTTTCTCACTGCGGGGCTAGAATACCCGTCCAACCCAGAGCCACCTCTTGATCTTGTTTGCTTTCCCCACGGTTTGCAAGAGCTCTATGAACATCTACGGAACAGACATTTCAAGCTGGGGGACCCAGAACTTAGCGAAGGTCCCTGCCACTGGGGCTTTGCACACACCACTCCCTTCGTTTGGTGTCTCTTCCCCTAGAAATCTCCCAGGCTGGCTCCCTCCCTCCCATCAAGGCTATTACTCAAAGAGGCTCACCCTGGCCTGTGCAGCTGAAACCTCCACCCTGCCCTCGCCTCCGCACTGCCATCCTCCTTCCTCTCTAACAGTCTGACATATAGCTAACTTACCTTGTCCATGGTCTACCACCCCAACTTCTATGTCTGGCCCAGGAGTTCAGGAATTTTTGTCTGCTTAGTTCAGTCCTGGAACCCCAGTGCCCAACACAAAAAATGTTGGCTGAATGGAATAAGCTCTGCATCCATGAATTCAAGCCAAGCCTGGATGATCTTTTAGGGCTGGTTCTGACCTAAGACTTGATAGGTTATGACTCTCTTCCTAGCCCAGACCACAGAGGGATCTGCCACAGGAACCTTGGGAAAGGCGCTGAGATGGGGCTTCCTGGGGGCCACTGTACCCAGAAAAGGGACAGGTGAGGGACCACACCAGAAACAAACCCTTAGTGGGCCCCCCCACACACTGGGGTCAAGGGAAATCCCCAAGCCCCAGCCCAAGTCCCTCAGGACTGACGCAGCAGGACCCAGCTGAACCCTGCTGTCCCCGTATCTTCAGGACATGTCACTTTGACCCCGGCCACCCTGCCCACAGCAGGCCCAGGCTCCCAGCTGACACGGGCTGCCCAGCAACCGGGCCAGGCTGGATTATCATACATTACGACATAATTACTCGGTGGAAATTTACAATACAAAGCGCCCTCCCCAACAAGTTGGCCTCAGAAGGATTCCAAGGATACAAAGCACTGCTGTGTGTGACTGACCCCCGCCCCCAGCTGGCCCCAGCCAGAATTTCAAAAGAAGTGGGTGGGTTTGATTGTGCAGAAACCCCCGGTGCACCCCAAGGCAGAAGCCCTGCCCAGGGGACGGCCCTACCGTTCTCCAAGCCCCACCCTCAGGGGAGGGTCCTCTCGGTCCCACCACCCCCAGCCCTGAAGCCCACTCGGGTTCCCCCCAAGCTCAAGAGCTGGCATCACTGGGGTCCCCTCTGCCGAGGCAGCCTAAGGACAGAGAACCACAGATCCTGAGCCACAGACTGGCTGTGACCTGCAGTGAGGCGTAGCTTCCAACTAACAGGCATTCGTGAGCTTCTCCTGCATGCCTGGCACTCTGTTAGCACAGGATACAACTGTGAACAAGACAAACCAGCTCTCTCTCCCCCTGTTCTGGCAGAGCTGACGGTCCAGCTGGGGAAATAAACAGTAAAATACACAGGAAATGCATGTCAGGTGCGTGAAGAGCACAGGCAGGGTAGCAAGCAGCGGAGTGTGCAAAGGCCCTGGGGTGGGACCACGCGTGGTAAGGGGGCACCGGGACAGTGAAACGGTGCTGCTAAGATCACTGGCTTTTATTCTCAGGGGGGTTTTGAGCAGGCGAGCCACCTGAAGGGGCCGCTCAGCCCGCTGCGTGGGGATGGGCAGGCCCGGGTTCCAATCGCCCTCTAGGCCTCTGTTCTCGGCAGCGTAAAACCAGTTACATCTACCACATTCTTGCTGTGAAAGAACAAGAGAGAATATAAGCAAAGGGCCAGGCACACAAGCTGGGCAGTGGGAGAAAGTGCTCCAAGCCTCAGCCGCCCCACCTGTAAAATGGGTATCAGCCCTGGCCCAGGGGCACAGAGGGACCGAAGAGTGACCTGCGCTCCTGTCAACCGGGACCTGAGGTGCTTCAGGCTGTGGCCACCCCCACACCCCAGGCCACCGCGCCAGCCCTGAGGCCCCTACCCCGCTGGTCTACACTGGGCCCCAGCAGTGATGCTATCGATGTTATTAGGAGCATTAAGGTGGAAAAACTGATGAGGGGCTATTTATCCTCCGGCCGTAAAACCCAGGGCCAGCCGTGTGGGGGCAGCTGTCCAGCATCACTGTCCCAGGTGCCACCACACAGCATCTGGGGCCGCTCTAGCAGTCCCAGGAGAGGCTCTGGCCGAACACCACAGCCTGGGGGGCCAGCAGGAGGGTGTGGGAGGAGCCGGCACTTATCTGAAGAACCCCAGGGCCCTCCGCAGAACAAAGGCCAGCAGCCTGGCAGCACCAGGTGGCTGGCAGCCAAGAGGCTCAGAGAGGGAAGGGACTTGCCTAGGGCCACACAGCACCAGTGGCTCGTCTGCCGTCCATCCTCCGTTGTGGCTGCCAAGCCCAGTCTCTCCTGGGTCCCGGCACCTGCTCTGCAGAAGGGAACCAAGCAGAGGAGGGCAAACCACCTTCCTGTCCTTAGGAGCCAGCCCACTGGGCGTCTGACCAGCTTGGAAGGCCCAGCTAAGAATCACAAAGTCCTGGACCCCGGGGGGCTGTGGGACGGGCTAGGGACAACCTTGATTCTGGGCCTCTATCTGTTCTGCCGAGGGGGCACCTTGACTTGTCCCAGAAAGTCTTGGAAAGGTGGAAAGAATCCTCAGGCACAAGGGACAGGTCATGCCTGCCACTGGAACTCTTTGGAGCTGCTGATCTGACCTGCCCAGCCACCCCAGACCTCCGTGCCACCATCACACCCTGGATGGGTGACTGCCTTTCCAGGCTCAGCTTCCTCCTCTGAGCAGTGGGAGGGTGAGAGGACTCGGAGGACTAACACAGGCACGGCTGGGCTAGGGTGCAGGGCAGGTGCTCAGAGGGCCCTGCTGCAGGACAGTGGGGCCCTTGCCGGGCAGAGCCCTCCTGCCCACTCTGGCTGGCTCCAAATCACTCCCTCCACCACCCTCAGCAGGGCCGGCGGGCCCTGGGACAGCAGATGAAAACAAAAGTGCACTGAACGCACAGCCCACTTCTCAGCAAGGCTTCCCCAGGGCCCTGAGCACTCATACTGGGTGGGCCTGCATCCCTGCTCCCACTTCCAGGAGGTCACCCACCACGTGGCTGCATCTCACGTAGCTCAGCCTAGCTCAGCTCTGGGAAGGTGCCAGGGGCAGGTCATCCCACCTCTAGGAGGACATGCGGAGGGGGGACAGAAATCCCAAAGGCAAGGCATGCCGTCAGGGAGCCCCCCCACCCCCCGTGGTGGCCCCACGACAACCCAGGGGCCTGCTGCAGGTCCCACATGGTTTGCAGAGGCAAGGCAGAGGCATGAGGTCCCCAAGGTCACCCCGTGCAGGGCCAGGGGGAGCCTGGAACCTGAACTGCAGCCTCAGGGTCAGGGCACAGCACACCTGGTAGGAAGGAAACAGGCTTAAAAACTGTCACCATACCCGGAACACACCCCTGCCCTCGGGAGGGCTGAGTTTCTAGGAAGACAGGGAACTCAGCTCTGGGAGTGTGGGCGGAAGAGTGTCCCGCAGGCTGCGCTCAGGGGTCAGCTGGGGACCCCGCCCCCAAGCCGGGGAAGAGGGAGTGGGGCTCACGGAGGGAGGGGCAGCGCCTGGCTCCTGGAGGCTTCTCAAGGGTAACTCCACCTCTGCACTCATTCTGAGTCCTGTTTGGAAAGATAAACTCTTTCCTCTCGGATTCTGCAAAAACCCATCTATTTTCAACGTCCAGTTACATCTGAGACCATGTCCCTTTACGTGTGCCTTTCTCTCTGGAATCCACGCAACTCCGAGCATTTGGTAATATTGTGGATTAAGGACGCGCCATAAAAATAAAATTGCATTGTAAAAGGCACCTCTTAACAGACAACCTTGGCTCTAGGGTTAAATGCCTAATTTCACACTATTATCCACAGCAGGATCAGATAAATCAGAGGGCGCCTGGGATTCCCAGGCCTGCTCGTGCAAGGACTCAGGCCTGGCGCGGAGCGGGTTAAACAGGGCCCCCGGGGTAAGAAACCTCTTCCAGGTAATGCTCCCCAGCGCTGCTTTAATACCAGAAGATTGCTCGGGACCAAATGCTCCCGAAGACAGCTGTCAGACACATTAAAAAACAGGAAGAAAAAACACACACACACACAAAAATGAGACAGCGCACCAAATGCCAAAATATCATGAAAATTCAAGCAGCTAAAACAAATATAACCATAAAAAGACTGGAATCCTAGAAAAACGATCTCTGCAATTAAGCAGTTTTCTGCTATATAGTGATAATCACCTAATTATACTATTAATGACAGTTCAACCTGTTTTGAAATAAAAGGACATTCTTCCATAACAGGATACCAGCTGTTAGTTACAGATGTCAGACATCTTTAAAGCATTATTATTTGGGGGGGGAACCTATAAAATGAACACATCCATATTTCACCCCCCCCACACACACATGAAAAAAAGAAAAATCACAATTAGCCACGTTGCGCCCAAGCGAAAAAGTGGAAACTGAGTGCCACAGCCCGAGTGGGAGATCGGAAGTGGAGAGATGGGGGGGAGCGGTCACCCCACCCTCTCCGGGTCCTGTGTTCCTGTGCCGGGGCGGGGGGGCGGGGCTGCAGCTACATGGGCGGACCGACCACCCCAAAAGAAAATGTAAGAAGGATCTGTATGTATTTTTGTTGTTTTTTTAATTTCTTTTTATTTTTTTTTAAGATTTTTTTTTAAATTTATTTATTTGCGACAGAGTGAGAGCAAGCGAGCAAGTGAGAGAAAGCACAAGCAGGGGGAGTGGCAGAGGAAGAGGGAGAAAAGCAGGCTCTCCACCGAGCAGGGAGCCCGACGTGGGGCTCGATCCCAGGACCCCGGGACCATGACCCGAGCCGAAGGCAGACGCCTAACCGACTGAGCCACCCAGGCACTCCGATCTGTATGTATTTTAAGGCATCTTTAATTCCTTCCAATGAAATAATCTCCGGAACCAGGATGTTTATGCCAGATAATAGATCTCCCGGCGATCCTGCCAGAGCCAGCCTGGTAAACACACATTGTCAGACTCGTGGTGGGGGCAAGCACTTAGTGGTGGCCAAATCTGGAAGAAGTGCATGCAGGTCACCCGAGGTGCCAGCGGCCAGCCCGCCCGCCCTGGACCCTGCAAGACATATGCTGGGGCTTCCCCTCCCTGCCAAGGTTTCTTCAAACTGTGTGTGCCTTTGACATTCGGGAGCGCCAAGGTGTAATAAATATCCAACTCTGTCTTCTGACAATAGGCGGCCACATTTAATTAACTGGAGCGTAAAAAAAAGAAAAAAAAAACGGGAGGAGGGGGAGGGGGGGCAGGAAGGAGCAGCCATAGAGCAAGGGGATTAACCTTTTCAGCAAGCTGCTGGCCGGGCAAGGAGGGCGCAGAAGCAAGCTTGATAAATCTAAAGCGGGGCGCCAGGGGCTATATCCGCCCCGCCTCCAGGGACAGCAGACCCCAGTAGCCCTGTAGGGCTTCTGCAAAGGCCCCCCCCCCCCCCCCCCCCCGGTCTCCAAGGTGGCAGGGCCAGGCTGCAGGTGGGTGAGGAGGCCTGGTCTCTAGAAAGCACAAGAGAAACCCACCCAAATCTCAGCAGAGCTGGAAGGAGGGCAGCCTAGCTCTGTGCTTTCTGGAAAGAATATCTGCCACATTCCCAAAACTGCTCCCCAGCAGACTCTTGGCCTGGTGGCTGGGGAGCCCTTTAGAGGCAGGGTAGAGGCAGCCTCCTGACCCCGGGGCCTTGTCAAGCAGAGGAAGGGGCAGCTTCGTGGAGTCCGGCTCCTGCTGACCCTCGGGGGCTAAGCCTCGGGTTTTAATGGGATAGAAAAGGCTATGTCAGAGGGCAACAAGAGGATTTCGGAGCTGCTGAAAGGCACGGACCGGTGTCAGGAGGAGCCTTCCCAGCTCAGCTTGAACTCACTGTGTGACCCCAGGCGAGTCACGCTCCCTCTCTGGGCGGCAGCTGCCTAATGAACCCTGGGATTTTCCCAGGCCAGATTCTCACTGCAGAGCTAAGGAAAAGCATCCTGGAGGGCCATTTATCCAGTTTACAACTCCCACGGCTGGCCCTCAATAGCTTCCTTTCTGTCCCACAAGAGCACCAGGGCCAAGCCAGCTCTGCACCAGTTGGACGCTCTCCAAGAAAAACTCAGGCTCCAGGGGCTGCCTGTCAGAACCAGACGGGAGGCCTGGGTGCCCCTCCCCCCACACAGGGGGACTGGGCCTCTCCCAAATCCGTCCTCCAGAAGCCCAGCACGGCCCCGGCCAAGGAAGTAAGCAGTGCCTGCTCAAATTCTCCAGAAAATCCCCAGAGGAGGGTGGCAGAGGTCACCACATGTCCCAGCATTTCATCCCTTTTTCTATGGAACCGGGCTTTGGAGAAATTTCTCTCAATTTCCCAGTAAGTTTCAGAGAAACACTTGACAGCTGTTCCCGCGCCACGGGTCCGTTCCGAGCACCGAGGGCCCCCTGCTCTGCACTCAGCGCTGGGGTAGCTCTGGCGTGGCGAGTGACAGCAACAAAAGCCACCATTCAGCTCCTGAGAGTTGCCAAGTAACACATGTCGCTGATCCAGAAAAACAGCAGGTCCCAGGACACTGTCCCCATTCTACAGCTGGGAAAACAGAGGCTCGGGGACAAGTCTGCAGCTCCTGAAGAGCTCCGGCAGAAAGTCAGCACAGGACCCAGCAACTCCACTCCTCAGGAGACAGGAAAACGTGGGTTCGCACAAAACCGCGTCTAGGAACGTTCACAGCAGCGTTATTCAAGCAGCCGAGAAATGGCAGTGGCCCAGACATCCAGCCACGGATGAGCGGACACACCAGATGTGCTCTGCCCACACAACGGGGTACGACGTGGTCGTGAAAAGGAACGAAGCCGTGGCGCACGCGCGCGACACCACCGATGAACCTTACTGACACGGAGCTCGTGGAAGAAGCCGGTCTCAAAAGACCATGTGGTGTGGGACTCTACTTGTGCGAAGTGTCTGGACGGACAGATCCCTGGAGACAGACACCCGACGAGCAGCTGCCTGGGGTGTGGAGGATGGGGTGAAGTGCGGGTGACTGCTAATGGGGACAGGGGTTTCCACAGGGTGAAAAATGTTCTGGGCCCAAACGGTGGTGGCGGCTGCCCAACTTTGATAAAAACCACGGAATTGCACATTTTAAACAGACGCTGGAAAACGGGGGTCATTACTGCTTCTGGAAATGGAATGTTGAGGTTCAAACCTTGGCCCCACCATTTCCTAGCTGTGTGACTTTGGGCAAGTCACTTAACCTCTCTGTGCCTTGAGTTCCTTCCTCCTCTGCGAATGGGGCTGGTGATAACAGTACCTGCCTGACAGTGAATGTGACAGTTGCATGGATCAATCCAGGGGAGGCCAAACTCCTCGCCCACGGTTTCAGGTACCCCTGTAAGCAGGTCCCACTGTGCCCCAGAACCCCACCAGTCCAAGTTCGCCTGACACCCAGGCCTTTGCTCATGACCCGCTCACGTGGGATGCCCTGATAGAGCAGACTGAGGCCCCACACCCCTGCAGGAAGCCCCCTGGATAACTCAAGGTCTCCCTTCACCCGGACCCTCTCTAGCACCTGGACGAGGTCACTGAGATCCCGTGGCTGCAGGGGCCCCGAGGGTTGGGAGGGTCCCCAAGAACACTGAAGGAGGACAGCTGGGATCCAGAATAGTCTGCTTCCAGATTTGTGCTCCTAGCATGACATTTCACCTGCTCTGGAAAGTAAAGGCACGGCGCCCTGCCCTTGTGGACATGCCCGGGATGGAGTGAAGATGAACTGAACACGCATGTGCACAGAGAGAACCAGCTTGGAGACCTTCTAGAGACACACCCCCACGACCGCGTGCACGCACGCACACAGACGTGTAGACACACGTACACCCCAACCCCCCAAATCACTAGACTTGTGCTCCAGGCTCTACCTGGCCCTCAGGTCTAGCGCCACCTGACGATGGAACTACTCCTTTCATCATCAAACGGTCACTTGGTGGTTTCTGTCCGCACCCACCTCCAACTCACTTCCCCATGTCATGTCCCTCACTCCTACCTCCACAGCCCTTGTCACCCACATGTGACATGGCCAGCCTGACCTCCGTTGTGGCCCTGGCCCCCGCCTCCCTCATGTGGGCGCTGGTTAGTTTGGAACTGTCCCCAGGCTTCTGTCCTTCCAGTGTTTCATATCACAGGTAGGTCACCTCCCTGCCCTCGGAGTTCCCGACGCCCCCAAACACAGCAAAGGCCCCGCTTTGGGCTCCCAGGGGCCTCCCGGCCCCCTGCAGGCATCCCCCCAGGTCATGAGCCCAGCGCCGTCCACGGAAACTTCCTGTGATGACGGAGATGTTCTCTTCCTGCGCCATCCCACAGGGTGGCCACCAGCCCCACGCAACTATCGAGCACTTGAAATGGGGCCAGTGTGACAGAGAAACTGAAGTTTTGATTGTTTCATTTTAATTAATTTATGTGTCAATGGTCACATGCGGCTAGGTCGAAGCATGGCCCAGGGGCCAGCCACATGAGTGCCACCTGGGCCTGGGGAGGATACAGATGACCGTGGGGGGCTGTTTCCCCCTGCAACACCGGCTGAGTCTTCAAAATCTGCTTCCAACACCGCCTCCTGCAGGAAGCCCTCCCAGATCACTCCAGCCAAATGGGAACTTTCTGTCCTCTGAGCCCCTAGAGCCGTCCGCATCCCTCCAAGCCCAGAAGCTTGCAGCCCGCTCACAGCCAAGTCCCTCCCCTCCTCAGGTGGCCTGGAGGGCCTTGCAGGCATGACCTGTGACTCACTTTCGATCCTGCCCTCCGCCCCTCTCAGGACTGGCACCCAGCAGGTGCTTGGGAACTGCCCCAGCAGCTGCAGCTGCAAGAAGCCAACAGCTCTTTCCAAACCAGGGCAAGGAGAACAAAGTTGGTTGCGGGCTATTTGCTTTATTACTCCTTCCACTCAGCTCACCCCACCGGTCTGACCCGCTGACTGCCTCTCTCCAAGCAGAGCACCTGGGAGGTGACAGAGCCCTGAGTCAAAGGCATCAAACCCAGGATGAAAAGCAGGCAGGTGGAGTTACTGGTTTCAATAAGCCAAATAAAACCTCGCACGCTTTTCATGAACCTCTCTGCAGGCCGCAGTCGAGGGCCACGGCTTTGTCATGCAGCAGGTTCAGTCCTGGCCGCGCCCGCCAGCCCGCAGCCCACCTGCGGACCCCAAGGGCCCCCCCCAGAAGCACTGACAGGCGGGGCAAGGGCGAGGTCTTTCCTCCCCGCCCGCCCGGCCCCCGCACCATGTTCTCTCTTACAACCACACACTTGGCAGCCTCCCACACGCTCTGGGCTCCAAGCATCTCCCCTGACGCCAGGGCCGCGGAGGCTCACACTGACCACGGGCCAAGGCTGCTCACAGCTCCCCCGCCCTGGAAGAGGCCCCCAGACCCGGCCTGTGAGCCTGGGGTTCAGACAGGCGACGTTTAATCCCATCTGGCTGCTCAGCTTGCACTCGCACGCCCCCCACCCCCACCCCCGGAGCCACTGCTCTGAAAACTCACTTCAAGAGCGACTGGCTCAGCCTGGGAACCCGGGGCCACACTTCATATCTTGGCTCTAACCCCGGAAGCTGCCAGAAACCTCACTTTTCTGTGTCCTCTTCTGCCAGGCAGAGGATCGAAACCCCCACCCTCACCGCTCCCCCCCCCCCCCACCGCAGAGCTCAGCAGGAAGTAGCCTCAGCTCCACGCAGAGGCGGTCCCCAGGGGCGACAATACAGATGGGCCTGTCCAGGCTGGGGGCAGGTGCAAGGGCCCCAGGGAGGGACACCAAAACCCACACAAGCCTAACGCGGCTCCAAGGCCTTCCCCAGCGGCACGCCACACCGGTTCCCAAGAAGCAGGGAAAACACACATTAACACAAGACCCCAGTCGCAGGAAGATGCCCTCCACGACCCTGCACCGAGCCGGGGAGGCCGGAGTTCCAATCCCAGCAGGAAATGAGACAAGGGTGCCGGTCACACTACCGGCAATCCCAACAGCAGGGAAACACCACGGAGAGCCCACGACACGGGGCCTGCCACGACAGGCACTTTAAATGTACAGACCCTTTCAATTCTCAGAGCAAGCTCGGGAAGGATCATCCCGCACATCTTCTGCGCGTGCAAACCTCGGCACGGAGCACCTGAGCCACCTGCCCCACGCCTTGTAAGGAGCAAACGGCAGAGCCCAGATTCAAACCCTGGCCACCTTGCTTCTGTGTCCCTGAGCCCAAGAGCTTGACTAGCCCTTGAGGCTCCCTTATGAATACGGAGCTACCGCGGGAGGCCACTCCTGCTTGTGACAAGCTGGGAGCACAGAACAAGGAGGAGCCCATCCCAGGGGTGAGCCCAAACAGACTCTCAGACTCTAGGGCAGCAGGCAGGGAAGGGCGGGCCAGACAGACAGGCAGGGGTGGACCTGCAAGGCCAAGGACAAGCAGACCCTGGCGGACGCGTCCCGGAGAGGCTGACGGACCGTGAGGTTCAAATACGGATGGGGAGGGCCTCTTCCCTTCCACTCCAGCTTGGAGGTGACCTCGGCGGCACTAACCACACTCATACTCCAGACCCAAAGGGTGCCCATCGAAGGGGACCGTCGTTTTTATGGCCTCCGCAGCGCGGAGCCCTGGGAGACCCTAAGAGAAGAGCAGAGGCAGGGGACGGGGGCTTCTGGTCCCTGCCATACGGGCGTCACCCTCATCAGTGCCTACACAGCGCCAATGGGCCATTGTGAAACTCAGGGTGGGGGGTGTCAGGAACCCTCTGACTCATGCACCGCTCTGTCGAGCCGGTCCTGGCCCTGGTCTAGCTGCAACCGTGCCGATGAGCTGGGAGTTACCAGCCCCATTGACGGGCCGAGAAACTGAGGGAGAAGAGTACAAGGTCTCCCGAGGGCCTCCTCCCCACAGAACCTGCCCTGTATGTGAGGAGTGAGGAGTCGGGCTGGCGGCTCTAGCCACTGATCAACCCCGGCGTGCTAAAGTCAAGGATGAATATTCATGAACCTATCCGGTTCTACACTTTCATTTCTGGCCCAAATTAATAATTTACCGTGGCGTTTCATAAAAACCAGGCAGAGCTCATTAGCAGCTCCCCAGAAGGCACCGCGGTCGTCCCACGGATGCCGGTGAGGGGCTGGGCTTTCCTCCGGGACGAGGACCAACGCCCCTGTCTTGAGACAGACAGCCCTTCTCTGTGCGGGGCTGGTGAACCTGCAGTGGGGGCCCCCTCTGCCACGGGGGGCGGGGGGCCCTCTGCCACAGAAGGCCCCGTCGGCGCACCAAGGCCTCTGCTCCAAGCTCCGCTGAAGCATCTTCAGGACTCTTCAGCAGCTGACTCTGGAGAAGAACGAACTCTTCTCCCCTGGTAAAGGCAAAGCCACCACCCGCCTGGAAGTAGAGACCACAGGTGGGTGGAGTGTGTGTAACAGACGGTTTCCTGAGGGGGCTGCGTCCGCACCCCTATCCCGCATGCCCCCTAGCCCCTTGCCCTCGCCCATCAAGAGCCAGAGACTCACCCCCTCCAACTGAACCCGGGATGCCCATCCCTCGTAAGTGACACGGTGTGACCCCCGGGGCTGGATCCCCAAAGGACAGGCAGTTGCCCCCTCGTGAGCCGGGACATGAGCCTCTGGAGCCCCAGGAGCCCAAGCCACATGCAGGGGCCGCAGGGAGGTGCTCAGAGGGGCAGCCCCCACCGCAGAGGTCCTGGCCAACAGCCCGCATCAGCCGCCAGACACAAGGGAGACGGGCCTTCAGATGATTCCAGGACCTGGTCACCGAAACCCCTCCCGCATCCAGTGTTCCTTGCGGAGGCCCCAGGAGCCACGGGGCAGAGACCAGCTGCACCCACCATGCCCCCTCTGAACTCCTGAGCTACACCACCCTGGAGCACAATAAAACGAGGTCGCTTTAGAACCACACCTGGGCTCAGGAAGACTTCCTCCATCCCAGGGCATCCTGGCGCCCTGCAGACCCCCCACCCCCTGCCGCTCCCCCAGCTGTCGGGCCGGCCTGCCCACCCATGGCCTGGCATCACGTGCTTAGTGCTGGAGTCCAGACGGGTTGAAATCTGTGAGTGAAACTTCCCAAAAGGGAAATGGGGGTGGGAGGGGGGAGAGGAAGGGGGAGTGACACCTTTGTCCCTGGGCCCTGAAGATCTAAGATGAAGGCTGCTGATAGTTCTGACACTCATTCCCAGAGGGGGGTGGGGGGAGGCTGTGTGAAGTGCCCCCCCCACGCAGCTGCGCCCTGCCTTACCTACCCCAGGCGTTCCTCCCACTGCTCCCCAGCAGGCAGCCCGCCCGCTGGGCCCCTCCAGTGAGCTCAATTAAGACCCAGGCATTGTCTCCTCCCCCCCTCCTTTATGTTCCCTGCCGGCCCCCCTTCCTCTTGTCAGATAATCACGGGAAACCAGCAAACGGTTGACACAGTTACCAAGACAACAGAAGTTAGGACTGGCGAGGAGGTCTGAAAGCTAATCCTAAATGAATTATAGGGCAAGAGTGACAAGGGGGTGGGGACCAGTGTCGGGCGGCTTCAAAGAGGCCCCAGGGCATGAGACAAGGTGCTGTCGGCCTCGGGGCGCTGGCCGTGGGCTCCACCATTGGCTTGAGGGTGACCCCGGAGTCCTCTGCGGTGGGGAGGTCGGAGAAGGAATTCATTAACATGAAATTCTCCACTCAAGATGGTCCGGCACCACCGACATCCTTCATCCGATAAGACGCAGGGTCTGGGGTGCACCCAGTTCAGCTTTTCTGATGGGGGGGGGCAGCGGGAAAAGAGCAGGGATGATCTGATCAAGGGGATTCTGTTTCTTCTTTACTTATTCAGAACTTGCCATCTTGTGACCAGGGCGCCGAGCACGCCCCGGCTGGCTGACAGCCATTTCGGGAGGCTGAGCAACGTGGCCCTGAACTCCTCGCTGGCCTGCCCGGCCCCATGGGGGCTGACCAGCGATGCCTTCCCTGCCCTGGCCAGTGCCCCTGTCAAGAATGACTCAGCCAGGTCTCTTGGGAAGGGCCCCCTTCTCTGACACCAGTCCAGAGGCCTAGACATGGGCAGCACGAGGCCCACGCGGGCAACCGCAGCTAACGGTTCTAGAGCTCGGGGTCCACAAACTAACTCCTCGAACGCTCACACCGACCCCACTGGTGCCATTTAATAAACAAAGCAACTGAGGCCCAGAGAAGGTAAGTAACCTGCCCAGAGCCACACAGCCAGTTGGGGAGCAAGGGCAGAATGGAACCCAGGGCTCTCCGCCCAGCATCCTTGATCTTAACCAGTGCTCCAGCATCCGAAAATCTGCCAGCCCTGAGGTGGCACAGCCCGCCAGGGAGAGCCTGCAAACAGCCTCAGCTCTTGGTCAACACCCACCTCCCCCAGGAGGCACCCCTGAAAGACAGGATACCCCTCCCTCCGGACTCCTCTACACCCTCTCTCCCCAGCCTTCCCTGCTTTCACTCACCCAGGACTCCCCTCCAAGGCAATTACGATCCCATTCTCAAACTTCCAGGGGACTCCGTCACCCAGCTCAGTTTCCATAATCAGGACAAGTGTCAGGCCCATGCTTACACTTGAGCGAGCATGAGAATCCCCTGGAGGGTTCGTGAGCACACAGACTGCCAGACCCCACCAGAGTTTCTGCCTCAGTAGGCCTCAGGGTGGGGGGAGGGGGTGGAGGGGGCAGGGAGAGGGTGTCCCTGAGAATCTCTACCTCTAATAGCTCCCAGGAGGTGCCAATGTGGCTGGCCTGGGAACCCCACTTTGAGAACCGCGAGGTCTTTGCCCAACTCAGCCTCCACTCTCTGTACTTTGACCTCTACTTGCAGACCCCACACTCAGAGGCCCCCAGCCTGCCCCCCTCCTTCAGGACCCCAGCACTCTAAGGAAAGCCTCTGCTGACGGTCTGCCTCCACAAGGAGGCTGTTGGAGCCATCTTCCCAAAACAGATGGGCCCAAGGCGTGCCGCCATCCAATCTGTCTCCACCTCCAGACTCTCCCCCACCTCTCAGCGCCTCCACACTGCCAACACAGTCTAGCCTGCCACCTGTCTCTCGCCTGGGGCCATGGCAGTCCCTCCATGCTGGTCTCCCCACTGCCCCCTGACCGCCTGGAAATCTACCTGAGCCCTGCAGCCAGAGGGGTGCTGAAGGCCAAGTCCTATCACCTCTCCTCTCACCTATACCCCGCTCCCAGGGCACATACTGTGTGGCCACACACACATCCTTGGGGCCCCAGGACCTTTGCACATGCATGACCCTTTGCCTGGGCCCTTGCCCCTTAAATTTCACCAGGGCTAATACCTCCCTTTCTGGCCACCTGGACAAAGCAGCCTCCACCCACACTCTGGCTACCCGTTCCGTTCCCCTGCTCCCCTTTCCTCCAGAGCCTGAATCATGGGACACAGTGCAATGTGCTCATGGCTGGAATAGGCACTCCAGGGGGACACAGCCCCTGGGGGCTTCTCGGCCGCATGCAGCGTACCTAGGCCACTGCCTGGCATGGTGTAAACACACACTGAATGAACAGAAAGAACTCGGCTGCTTTAAAGGCCTGGAATCACCAGCCCCAACCCCACCGCTTACAGCCGTATCAAGCTCACAGGTTGCTGGCCTTATGACCTCAAGACCTTCCAAAATGTGGTTCCAACCCACCCTAGGGCATCACTTCCTACCACCCTGCTTTATCCTTCCTCCCCAAGCTCTCCCCTCCCTCCGAAACCCTCCTTCCCGGGAGGCCACCAACTCCCAGGGGGGGTGGCCCAGCCCCCTGTCAGGGTCAGCTCTGCCTCCACCAGCTGGGCCTGTCTGCCCTGCCCCCACTCTGAGGGCAAGGGCTGGTCCCAATGCACCTGCAGGGCCAGAGCCAACAGTTACCAGTGGCCGATGAGGCCCCTCCCGCCTCCCCACGCCTTGGGTCCAGGACCCTCATTCTGGAAGGGGCTGCACAGGCTTCAGAGCCCTGCCACTAGATGGGACTGCTGAGAAGCAGGGGAGGAGTGGGGGCCTTCCCTCTCAAGTGCCCGACAGGTGTGGGTGGGAGGGTTTGCCCCCTGAGTAGAAAGGCCAGCTCTCATGTCCCCTCCTCCCGTGGCCTCTCACACACTGCTTCCACCCCCACCTTAATCCCAGTAGGTCACTCCCCTGCACTCCCAGAAAATTCTGCACACACCCGCATTTCTCAACCCACATGTCTGCCGCCACCGCGGCAGGAATGGCCCAACGTGTGTTCTCTGCCTGCCCGAAGTGCACTGAACATGCTGAGTATTTTAAGACCAGCTTCCCTATTCTTGTTCATCCTTCTCACTGTACCAGCATCCTTCCACTCAGCCTCACTCCCTCTGCGTTCCTCACTTCCAAGGCCTGCCTTCAATGCCGCTTCATCCAGGGAGCCTTCCTGGATTTCCTCCTCCATCAGGGTGATTCCGGGAGATTCCCGCCGTATTCATCTCACTCCCTGTTTGTTCCTGAGGCAACTGGGAGATAAAACACAGACCTCCTTCACTGCTCCTACCTCCATACCTCAACACAGAACAGGGCCTGGCACCCCGGGTCGGGGGGGGGCAGGCCTTGTCCAGCTGGGGGAGGGGGAGATTCTAAAAGGCGACAGACCTGTTCTGTGTCCCCGGAGGGCAGAACTGGGTCAAAGGCACACACTATGTTCTGTGTGAAAAGCAACATTCTGACAACCCACAGTGGCAAGGCAATTATCTATCAGGAACAGGACCCCGAGGAGACCCCAAAACGGAGAGAAGGGAGGGGTTGGGCCATCTGACCTCTGAGGTCCCTTCCAAGTCCAATGTTCTGTGACTTCCCAATCCCGCAGGCCATTAAGCAAGTGGCCAAATGCCCACTGGGCGGCGGTCCAGGCCTGGTCAGAGGGCGCTTCCTGTCTCTCTGCAGGAGGAAGACAGGGCAGCCGCGGATCCTTCGAGGCGGAGGACGGGGGGCTTCCGGCATGGAGTGGGCTCTGGCTCTGGGGGCGAGATCTGGGCCTGTCTTAACTCAAACCCAGCCGGCCCCCACCAGCACCCCTCAGCTTCCAGCACGGCTGCGATCTGGGCTGAAGAGTAACCACCAACCCCAAGCCGGAGCTGTGGAGGGCCTGGCATCAGTGGGGAAAAAAGCCGGAAAAACGCATTTTCCCCTAAAGACTTGTAAAAAAAAAATCTCACTGATTTTTTTTCCCTTTTACCCCAAGCTTTCACAGCTCTAAATATGCCACACTTAGTAATTTTACGAGCAAACCAAGCTATACATCACACAGTTTTATGTTCCTAAATTAACAAAAGGACTTTAAATCTATATGGAGCTCTTAAAAACACACAAAAAAGCATGGCATCTATTTTTATTCCCTCACCCCCAAATTCCCTCTTCCCTTCTAATGTACTCCCCCCGCGCCCCCCCCCTCCCGGGGCTGCAAGATTCCAGCTGATCATTTAGCTAGACCACCAAGGAGAGACAATTCCGAATGTGGATAAGGAAGTGCTTTGCTGAGAACCCCAAAGATGGGGGTTCCGCTGCCCTTTGGGAAAGGCTACTTTAGGGGTTATAAAAGCCTGATTTTTTTTTCCCCTGCAAAGTAGATTACCGTAGGACGTACCCTTGCAAATGAAGAGGCCCCATCTACCAACCCAATTTCACCAAAAGTCTCAGGAGAGTTATAATCTGCAGGTCCCGCAAGGGCTCCTGATGGCTTGTTTTCTTAGCTGCGAAATGCCAGGGTAGACCAGATGACTGCAGGGCCCATGCACACCTGCCACTGGGTGGTGGTGGGGGGGGAGGAAACAGGGGGGCCACACCCGTCACACATGTCCACATCCAGGGGGAAGAGGGACAAGGAACATGGAGCGCTAGACTGGCAACAGAAGCCCAACTCCAGATACTTCATCCCACTGCTGGTGCTGGCTCTGTCTCTGGGAGCCAGTGAAGGAAAAGAATCCTCCTGCCCTATTCTAGGGCAGGAATCCAGGTATCATAATGGCTGTTTGCTCCAAGAGCATAAAAGAAAACTTTTCCTGACTCCCAGAGTCAAGGAGATAAGAAGCAGGAGAGTTTCCAATGGGGCTCTATCAGATTCCCACCCATGGAGTAAGAACAACACATTTAAGCAAGAAAAAAATCTTAATGAGAACCAAATTGAGCAGGGGGGTGGGAACCAGCCCAGGCCCCTCGGAGAAGGGCTGGGCCACAGCTGGGACAAAAGGGCCCCTGGCTTTCCCAGCCGACAGATGGAAATGTGGCAGCCCCTCCCCAGTTCTCAGGGGTATCGGAAGATTAATTAGTGACTGCCTGGAAAGTGCTAGATGGGAGCCGAAATGCTTGTCCCCGCTGAGTTTCTGAGCTGTAAATAAGCAGCTTTCTCAATCACCACTGAAATAGCAATGCTGTCCTTTTATCTGACTCAGATCCCTCGGAGCAGGCCTAGGGTGGTTCCAGAGCCCGCCCCAAAGCCATGGGTTTGCTTCGGACCCAGCAGCTTCCCACGGACCAGTCTGAAGCCGGGCCTGAGCTCCATCACCCCTCCCGGCGTCAGCCCCAGAGCGGGCACCTGAGGACGGGGAGCTGGGGAGCTGGCGGCCTGCCCTCGCCTCCAGCCCGCTCCCTCAACTCAGGTGGGCCTGAGCAGAGACCCGAACCCAGCCTCACACACAGGGGCCTTCTGGCAGTGGTCTAGGGGAGAAAGAGAAACCCAGGCAGCTCGCCACAGGCGGCCTGGGCGCCCTCCGCTCTGCAGCAGGGGAAGCCCACGTCTCTTGCAAGCCTGTCAGAGGCTGTGCGGAGGGGCCCCGGGGGCCAGCTGACCCTCGGGAGACAGCTGGGGGGCAAGGAAAATGTTCTGAGGGAGACCCAGATTGCCTGACAGCAACCACCAGCAGGCTGTGTGGCTTGAGGCCAAGCCCCAGCCCTCTCTGGGCCTCAGTTTCTTCCCTGGAGTTTGGAGTGTCCTTCCCAGCAGCGGACAGTAAATCCTGAGGGGCAGCCGGGGTCACCCAGAGTTCAGCATGGGCCCGGGGTGGGGTTAGCTGACAGCTGCGGAGTCCTCCCTCCGTGAACTCCAGGAACAAGATAAGGGGGCCGGCGGGGCGCCACGACGGACGCCGACGGCCAACTCTCTCCCTCACTCTCCTTCAACAAATATTTATTAAGCAGGGACTCTGGAGCCCAACCGCCTGCGGTCAAAGCCTGGCTGTGCCGCTTACTGCCTGCGTGGCCACGACCTCTCCGTGCCTCAGTTTCTTTCGCTGGCCAGGGCACCACGTAAGAAGTGGACGCCACCGCCTCTCCCTCGTTATTCTACTATTGTTGCTACGGTCTGGCGCTGAGCTGGGCACGAAGGAAACGCACACGAGCCCCTCCAGCACGGAGTTCGCAGTCTGGTGGAGTTCAGGAAAGGGGCTGTCTGGGCGCAGGAGCACACAGAAAGGAAATTGTCCAAGAAGCATTAGAGACCCCACCCATCCACCAGTCCCCAGCTCTCTTCCCACGTGCCCACGCCTCCTTCTCTTGGCTTAGGAAGCGACCCCCCCACTGGATACCACCCCCTCCCTGCCCCTGCCAGTGAAGGAGCACGCAGAGGCCAGATACTGTGTCATGGGGTCCAGGGGTCTGGCCCAAACACCTGAGTTCAAGTCCCAGTTCAACTACTAAGGAGCCCTGTGATTTTCTGCAAATAATTCCACCTTAATAATAATAATGCAGGGGTGCTAGCTGGCTTAGTCGGTAGAGCATGTGACTCTTGATCTCGGGGTGGTGAGTTTAAGCCCCACGTTGGGTGTAGAGCTTACTTTAAAAAAAAAATAATTTTTATTCTAGCTATCACTTGCTAAGTGTTAACTTTGTCGCCGGCATGCAGGAACTGTCCTTACACCCGATGTAGCAAACTTTCTCTGTCAGGGGACAGATAGTAAGTATTGCCAGCCTTGTTGCAACTAGTCAACAGCGCTAGTGTAGCCCCAAAGCTGCCACAGACCACACATAAAAGAGCAGGCGTGGCCATGTGCCAATAAAACTTTATTTACAAACACAGGGGGTGGGCCGGGGATCACCAATCCCCTGCCTCACACTGATACTGAGGGTTAGACCATTATGGATCCTGGGTCACAAGTGGGAAAACTGGGGCCCAGAGAGCTCAAGTCACTGGACCAAGGTCCCAGCTTGGAAGAGGTAGAGCAGGACCCTTCAGAACTGTGCGGCTCGGCCTCAGTCCTGTCACTTGTCAACCAGGCAGCAGCCTCAGGGGTGAGGGCTGCACAGGGGGCTGGGCCCTGGCTCCCCGCACTTACAGACACTGCCTGGGGGTCTGGCTGTGGGGACAGAACCAGGTCCCAGGGGCTCCAGAGCGCTGGTGTCAGGCCACCACAGGCAAGGCTCTGCCTCTGCTCTAAGGGGTGCGTCCAGACCCCCTCCTTCCTGGAGCAGGGCGGTGGGTAGCAGCGTTCCGCATCCCAGCTCTGCCACTGCTAAGCTGGCCAAATCTCCAGCTCCTCTGAGGCTCCCTTTCCTCGTCTGTGAAATGGGCAGCCACCAGCACCGAGCTCAGAGGTGGGAGATTTACAGGAGAGATTCCTGCGAAGCACTCCCAAGGGGGCCTGACAGTGGTCAAGAGAACTTGGCCACCAACTACTCTGAGTTCAGAGAAGCCCAGGGAAGCAAAGCCACTTGACCACGGTTCTTCCCAGCTAAGCCTCTACACATTATAATAGCAAAATTATAAAGTACAAAACCCTAGTGGGGGAATTAAGAAAGAGAAAACCATGAGAGAGAGAGAGAGACAGAGAAGAACTCTAGGGGGTGACAAACCTCCCTCCCCAGGCTGAGAATGACTTGTGCCCTGACCTCCCTCGGGGTCCAGACCTGCAGACTTCACCCTCCTGCCCCTGAGGGCTTAACACCAGCCAGGACTGATTTTCCTTAATTGCTCTGAATTTCCGAGCCTGACACTTTCTCCTTTTCTTTCCGAGGCTGAGGCTGAGTGTAAATAGAAAACCGGTCACCTGATGAATAATAAGTACCAGCAGCCACCCAATGGCAGGTGAAGTGGGGTGTAGATTACAAACACCTGTGCTTTTAAGACGCCCTGTACTTAAGAAGATTCATTCTTGCCACAAACGTGTACTGAGCGCCTACGGGGGAAGGCGCAGCACTGGGGGAGGGGGGCTCCAGATACAGAGGGAAGAACTCTCCCTGCTTTCTTGCAGCTCCGGGTGCAGGGGGGAAGCCCACAGAAGAGCAGCTTCAGCGGGAATGCTCAGCTACAGCTGGGGTTCCAGGAGCCCCCCTGCATCTGCCAGCTCTCTGCTACCTTCCTACGGGGGAGATGGCTCCCCGCCCCCCGCCGCCAGCAGCCCTGTGTTAGAACGCACCCCTTTTGCAAACTGGGGGTTCCTGGTTCTAATTTGGTTCAGATCCTTTAAGGGCAGTGTCCGACGGAGGGGAAGTGCTGGATTTGCATTTCAGCCAATGAAGGGCAAAGAGACCAAGAATCAAGTGCAGACCCTGAAAAATAACTCTTCCTACCAAAGCAGTGGAGACAGCAAGCATGAAATGCAGCCCTTGTCAGTTTCTGGGACGGGCTGGGGACCTAAAACAGCCACAGAGAAACTCAGAGTAACTGTACAGATTACACCCTGAACCCATCAGCCTCTCCTACTTTTTTTTTTTTTTGTCTGTTGGGACTCTCGGACGACCTCCTCCCCTTGTCCCGGTTCAGGGCGGCAAGCACCAGATCCAGCAGAGCTGGGTCCTGTCCAGGCCGTTCCCCCCCCCCCCCCCCCCCCCCCCCCCCCCCCCCCCGGCTCCGGGGCTTCTGTGGGAGCTGAAGCCAAAGTGACAGGGGCTTCTTCTGAACGTACAGTGAAAAAAGCCCAAACCCAACACTCAGCCACCTGCACCTTTCCCCAGCAAAACAGGGCAGAAATTACCCTCCACCCGCAGCCCCTTCTGCAGAATTTTAGAAGCCCCAGTATGAGCCCAGGAACTTCCCCTCCTCCCTACAGCCCCCCACATCTCCCCTCCCCCAGATCCATGGACCCCCCCCCCCCCGAACTTGGAACTGTGTGGACTCCCAGGGCAGATGAAACTCTCAAAGGAAAGAAGGGAAGAGAACAACAGCTCGTTCCTACTACCAGTGGTCACAGGCTGCCCTGCCTTCCTGACCTGGGCGTCAGGGGCCCACCGAGGGCAGGCCTAGTCAGTTACTCCCGACCCCAGGGGCACTGGAAGGGGGTGCCAAGGAGGCAGCCGGGAGGGCCCCAGGGATCACCGAGGCTCCTACCTCCTTCGCCAGGAACCTCTGGCTTCCCAGCTTCCCCTCAGCCTACATGTCATTATCTCTCAGGTTTCAAAGTCCAAATAAGGTGAACTCAAGAGGGGCTCCCCTAACCTCCGGCTGTCACCCCTCCCCGGCCTCCACTCTGGGTTACAAGCACGACTTGCCCCGAAACAGAAAGTTACACGGCAGGCTGCTGTCAGCGCGCAGGAAGGTTAGGGAAACAGGAAGCCACGCCAACCACCCTCCGGAGCTTCCCCCGGCCCCCTCCTCCGACCTCGGCAGGAACAAAACCTTCCAGGGAAACCCGGGCAGGAAGGGGGGCGGGGGGCAGGCGCGCCACGCTCGCGCAGAGACGGCGCAAGGGGCCGGCTGGAGGCAGGGGAAAATAAGCCCCAGGCTGGGGGCGGGAGGGGGGCGCATGCCACCCGATCGGGGCGGCCTGCAGCAAAGTAACTTCACAGCCGGTGCTTAATTCACCTTGGAAGGCAGCGGGCCCCGGCCGCTCGCTGCGCCGCCGCGGCGGAGCCGGCTCGGGGCAGACAAAAGGAGCGAGACGCGCAACCCCCGGCGGCGGCGCGGTGGGGGCGGCGGGCCGGGTGGGCGCTCCCCGCCGCACGTAGAGCACACACCGCCCGCTGGATCGCAGCGGGAGCGGCCGGGCCGCTCGCGCCCGCCCGCTGGGGGCTCTGCCGACCCCGCCGCCCCGGACTCGGGCTGCGGGTCTGGGGGGGTCGGGTGGGGTGGGGGTCCGGGACGCGCCGGCGCCGCGCGGGACCCGGGGAGGCGCACAGCTCGCTTACCTGGTAAGTAATACAGAGGCGGCTTCAATCCAAACATGATTCAGATTAGAATTCCATAGTGGCCAGAGAGGGATGAAGAAGGGAAAAAAAAAATCTTTTTTTTTAAACCCAGCAATGAGACAAAAAGCGCCGTCCGAGCCAAGGCGCTCAAAAATGTCCAAAACAATAAAATAAAGACAGAAGAGCGATCCCGAGAGCGACGGAGAAAAATGTCTTTTTTCTTTCTTTCCCTCCCTAAGATGATGAAAGGGCTCTCTCTCGGGCCAGCGCCCGGGCAGTTTCGGCCACCTCGGCCCGGGCAGATCCACAATGGGGTGACTGACGACCGAGGACGGGCCGGAGCCTCCACGGCTGCCCGGTGTCTTCGCCGCCGCGTGTGTATTTTCTGCCTTTTGGACTTGAGATGCAAATAAAAAAAGGAGGGGGGCGCACGGCGGAGGGAAGCAGGCGGGAGAGCGGAGAGGAGCGCGAGAAAAATAAAGGGGGGAGGTGAGGGTGATGAAATTGGGGGGTTAAGATCTTCAGGGATTACTCATTTGAAAGAAAAAAAGGAGAGAGAGAGGGAGGGGGGGAAGCAGCCCCAAGACGTGCGAGTAGCAATCTCTCCTCCATTCAGCCATTTGAATGTCAAGGGCGAGGGTCAAGGGACCTGTTTCCAACAGGGTTTCACGTTCAGAACCAGAAGGAAAAAGGAAGGGGGGGCGGCGGGAGGGGGTATCTCTTGTTGCCAAGGAGAAATCGGCTTTGTTTTCGTTTCCCCTTAGCTACTGGGTGAGGAGGGGCGGGGTGGGGGAGAGGAGGAGGGGGCGAGCGGGAGAGGGGAGAGGAGAAAATTAATACCCAAACAGCCAAGAAGTACCGAGGGGGAGATTTCTTCTCGTAAATAAAAGAGGCAGCGATTGCAAACAAGTCTCGGGCAGGAGAAAGCAGGCCGAAGAGCCGGCTCCCCTCCCCCCTCTCGCCACCAACACCCCCCCCACCTTTTTCTTTCTTTCTTTCTTTCTTTCTTTCTTTCTTTCTTTCTTTTTTTTTTTTTTGGTTATCTCCCCGGGCCGGCGTCCCACCACTGACTCAGAGAGCAAGGGGGGGTAAGGAGGAGAAAGCACTCGCGGGGGCTCAGGCGCCCCGGCACAAGGAGCAGGAGGAGAGCGGGGAGGCGAGAGCGCACGGCGGTGGAGAGCCCCTCGATCAATTTTCATGCAAGAATCATTATCGGTAAATTGGAAAGCTGGCTGCCTGACAGCAGATTTGTCTCCCCTAATGAAAGCGAAAGGGTAGGGGCGCAGCGGCGGGCGGCTGCAGGCGGCCGCGGCTCCTTCCGTCTCTACGCGGCATCTTCCAAGAGCTCCATGCTTTGCAGAGCGATAATAATAGTTTCACTTGCGAGCTTCTCCCCGCGCGGCCGCCGAGCTGGGCAGCAGATCCGTGCGGACTGGGATCCGGGCGCAGAGAGCTGGGCTCCCCTCTCCAAACGCGGGGAGGGTGCTGTAGCTGGCAGCGGGGCGCTCCGCTCTGCCCCAAAGCGGGGCCGTTTGCAAACAGTGGGCGGCTGCGGGCGCCGCCGGGCCCCCCTCGGCTGCCCAACTCCGCGCTCTGGCCGCTCGCCCGCCCTCCCCACCCACGGCTGACAGCTGCGGGAGCCGGAGTTCACCCGCCGCCCGGGCCTAGGAGGAGGATCCCCAAACCGTGCCCCGGGGGCTCTGGCCAGCCTTTTGTGAACCCACGCGGGACTGCGGAAACGCACACGCCGCCCAGCCCGGGTGAGCTCCTAAGGCGAGCAGCTTCTTTCTCTCCTTTCTCTTCCTTGCACCCCGCACCCCACCCTTAAAAATCCCTGTTGCAAGTGTAATCAAATGCTTGATACCATCTTCCACACTCTCCCCGCACTGGTGCATTATCAGATCCGGGAAGGCATGCTTCCAGGCAAATAGACCTAATAAATGCTATTACTGGGATTCTGCAAGCCCCGGCTGCACCATAGTAACCAGAGCCCTGGCTAATTTGGTTTAAGAGAACGATCAACTGCACAGAGTGTGTGTGAGGGAGTGTGGAGTCTGTATCTCTCCTCCCCACGCCGCCTCTCTTTCACACTAGCTCAAGAAGGCCCCATGTGATAATTCCCCAAATCGAAGGGGAAAAAACCCTGCCGCCAAACCACATCCTGTGCGCTCATTGTCCAGCCCAGCGATTTTAAAGAGACAGGCTCCATTTCCCCACGCCCCCACACACTCTTAAACACACGCTGCAAAGCTGCCTCTTGATGTGACAATTTATTTTCAAGCCCTTTTACCTTCTGAAGGGCCCCTTGGTGGCACAGCGAGCCGGAATCGCGACTTTCTGACACTAAGGGGTCACCTTTTGACCCCCTATATAACCATCCTGGTTTGAGGAACAGACCTGAGCCCGCAGGTACGCAGGGCGGGGCACCGCGGTCACGCCAAGCTTGGGTTCCTGCCAACGCTTTCCAGCCACTGCGTAAATCAGGGGTCCCCAGCGGCAGCCCCGGGGTCCCTGCTAAACGCGGCGGCTTCAGATGACAATTGAACTCCCGGAATATGATACTCTAGAGGAGAGCTCCGGAGGGCAAACTGGAGGAGGTGGGGGCACCAACCGTGCCTCCTGACCCCTCTGTGCCACCGACGCCCACTCCCCCCCACCCCCGCCCGCCAGAAGACTCTTAAACGGGCTGGGCGGAGCGCTCGGAGCCGAGGGAGAGGTGGCGCTCCTCCCCGCCGCCACCAACGGCTGGGTGGGTGCCGCAGGCAGGCGGCCGCCTTCTCTGCCGGCTGGGCTGCCGGGGGTGCGAGGAGCATCTTCTAATCCCCCGGCCCCCGCTGCGCCCCGCCCGGCGCCTCTCCCCGCCGGCGGCCGAGCGCGCACGGTCACCCGGGAGAGCGCCGGGGCTGCTGACCTGGAGGACACGGGCCGCGCGAGGCCGCCGGCGCCCGCCGCCGGCATCTGGCCGCTCCGCCCCGCGCTGACCCCGGAGGTCGCGCCAGGCCCTCGGCGGCGGCGGCCCTTTGTTTCCGGGGCTGCGTGGCGGCGCGCTCCGCGCTCCCCGCGCCTCCCCCTGCGCTCGCCGCCGCCGGCGGCCTGGCCAGGGAGACAATCGCCCCGGCGCGGCCGGGTCGGGGTCCGGGTCCAACACCTGCCCGCCCCCCCTCCCCCGCTCGGCTCGGCCGCGGCTCGGACCCCAGCTTTCGGCTCCCACCCATTTATCACCCGCTTATCACCCGCACGCTTGATAATCTGCGCCCCTCTGGGAGTGGGGGGCACCAGGGCAAGTAGGGGAGGGCCCGGGTGAGCTGCCGCCCACTCCTCCCTCCCAAGTCCCTCATAAGCTGTGAAGATCTCTGATCCTACTTTGGGGGAAAAATAAACTATTTTTAAAAGACCCTAAACTATCAGTTTCTGTCGTCATTCTTTTATTGGTTTTTAATTCTCCGGATTACACGAACAACAGTGGTAATTAATACTAAACCTTACTCTACTGTATATGCTAATGGCAGGAGCCATAAAAATTAATTTGCAAACATGTCATTACACAATAGCTATACAGGCAATAAACCTGTAATTATGGGCCAATCACAGGCAGGGTACAGAGGGAGGGATGGTCCCCCAATCTGCTGGGTGCCCCCCTTCCCCTGCTAAAATGGGGAAGATGATGCCAACAAGGAGCTTGCCTTTTGAGAGCCACCTGTGGAGAATGCTCCCAGCTCCAGGGAACGGCAAAAGGGGTCTCCGGTCTCCAGCTCCGGGTGGCCTGGCTTCTGTGCAAGAACCCCTGGAGACAGCCACTCCGGGGACCCATCAGGACCGATATATGGCGGGAGAGGCGAGGCAGAGCCTGGGAGAGCTCCCCGCCTAGCCTGCAGGTGGGGGGTGAGCAGCAAGGGGGGTAAGGAGGCCCCACACTGGTGGGCCAGCAGCAGCCTCCCTGCTTCCCTGTCAACGGCAAACGTCTCTCCCTATAAGCATTTGAATGCCTGCATTGAATTATCTCAAAATGCTCCGGCCCAGCCCCTAATTGCTTTTGGCCACTGCCTCAGGGAAGAAGGTGGGCAGCAAGATTCTGATACCTAAGGGTCCTTTGGCCCTGGGTCTGGGTGGCTCAGAGTAGGCTGGTGACATTTCCTGGTGACAGGGACATTTGGAAGGGAGGAAAGGAGGAGACCCACTATGAGGGAGCACGGCTGCACCACAGCTCCTGACCTGAAGCCAAAACAGCTGAAAAATAGAAAGCCACCCCCGCCGTGCCAAGCAGCCTGCTTAGCGGGCTGACTCTCCACTGAATGGCTCGGTTGTTTGCCATAATGTGGCTGAACGAGGAGCTGGAAGGATTTTCCCTTTCCCACTGGCCCTTGTGGCTTGGCTGGCGTCTTTGGAACTCCTCACTATGGCCATTCATTCCCAGGGGAGCCACCCCACTCAGAGGGTGGTGATGGCCTGGCTGGGGGGGGGGCGCGACAGGGACAGCCAGCCTGGGCCACACCTGGCCCAGGTGAGAAGGGCAGCACTCTCCTGGGAATGTCACCTCAACGGGATTCTGTGCAAGGACAGGATGTCTCTCTCCACCCCCTCTTCTCTCTCAGAGGCTGGTCACGGCCATAACCCTCCCCCTCTCGGTCAGCTCACCTCTGGGAGGAGGGGGAGGAGGACATTTCTAGAAAAGAGGCAGGAAATGGGGCAGGCTGAGCCTCCAGTGCCCCTTCTTAAAGTCTGGGCCACCGCAGCGCCAAGTCGCCCTCCCCCCACCTCCTTGAGAGACCCCTGTCCACACTGCAAACCGAACCAGGGTCAGAGGGCAGCTCTGGGCCACGTCCTGGGCAGGGTGGAAAGAAAAGAAAATCGCTTCATCTCTCAACAGGAAAGCAAGCTGGGGGCCAGCTGCCTCCCTGGAAGCTGCGTGGAGCCCACGAGACACCCACTCTGACGCTACAGGGCCCCCTCCCCCTGCTGCTCCTTCAAAATGGAGGGGCCCGAGACTCCCCCTAGCGGGGCTGTGGGTGCCACAGCACGGAGACAGCCTAGCCGGCCAAGAGCGGCAGCTGAACGCAGTAAAAATAGCCTCCCCGCACGTGCTGAGGACCGCGGCTGCAGCCCGGGTCTGGAGAGTGCAGCGCGGGGGGCCGGGGGGGGGGGTCGCAGCCGCAGGGCCCGCCGCCTCCGCACGCACACTGCCACCCTGCTGGCCCCCCAAGGCCAGGCCCGGCTGCCGCCGGGCCACCACGGCAGGATCCGGTGGGGCCCCGCCCCCAGGGATCCCAGGAGAGGGGGCAGAGGGCATGCTGGGAGTGTGGTTAACCCGAAATGCCCCTTTGGGTCTGCCCCCTCCGCTTCCCTCTTTAGGATAATCGTGCCAGCTGATGTTTCCTGAGCACTCAGTCTGCGCCAGTTGCTGTTCTAAGCACTTTTCACAGGGAATTCATTGGATCCTCATGACAATGCTGTTCAAGGTCACCACGAAGAGTTTCATTTTCTAGATGAGGCACAGAGAGGTCAAGGACCTCGCCCACGGACACACAGTCGGTGGTAAGTGGCGGAGCTGCGATCTGAGCTGGTTCCAGAGTCCAGGCTGGCGTCGGACCTATCAGAGTTCAAGTTTCAGCTGGGCCCCCACCCACTGAGTGCCCTCAGGCCGTGACATCACCATTTGGAGACTCAGTTTCCTTACCTGGAAAATGGGATGAAATTGCTCCTGCATTCCAGGGAGACACGGGCGTGTAACCGCCCCGGTGCCTGGCAAAGAGTAAGGACTCCATAAACAGAGCTGTAATTACTCCCGTGTTTTGGATAATAGTGATAATACGGCTATTGACCGGGCCTCAGGACACCCAGGCCTCCGCGTGGTGTGCTTTGCTAAGAGCGTTATCTTATCTGGAACCTGCCTCCACCCTGGGAGGCAGACCTACAGTGACCATCACCCCATTTCCTACCTGAGGACGCCGAGGCCCCAAGAGGTGAAGTCACTCACCCAAGGGCACACAGGGAGCAGACACACCCGCTTTCTCCCTCTGTTCAGCTCCAGTCCTTAAGTGACCAGACCTCGTGTGAATGTTCCAAGTCTCAACATAAGCATGTCTGAGAGGTCGGAAGAGAAATGGGGAACCTCTCTCCAGGCTCATGGCACGGTGACATTTGCAAACCCAGGTCTGGTTTCCATCTTTGCGTGGTGCGCTTGACTTTGCTTTCCTATTACCCAGCAGCTCCAGCAAGCACCTCACCCAGGCTTTACGGTCCTGTCTTGGGGGGAGAGGGGGCATTGTCCAGCCAGGTCTCCTGGGGCCTCCTCCCCCTGCCCCAGTGTAGTGGGTTGAATGGTGGCCCACCAAAATATATGTCCACCCAGAAGCTGTGATTGTGACCTTATTTGGAAAACAAGTCTGTGCAGATGTAATTAAGTTAAGGATCTTGAGATGAGGTCATCCTGGATTATCGCAGTGGGCCCTAAATCCAATGACAAGTGTCCTTATAAAAAGAGCAGACCAGAAAAGACACAGGGAGGAGGCCGTGTGAGGACGGAGGCAGACATGGGATGGGACCACGGCCCCCAGGAGCACCTGGAGCCCCCAGGAGCTGGAAGAGGCAGGAAGATCCTCCCCTAGAGCCCTCAGAGGGAGTGCAGTGACCCTGCTGACACCTTGAGTTGAGATCTCTGGCTTCCAGAACTGGGAGAAAATAAGTATCTGATGTTTTAAGCCACCCAGTTTGTAATAATTTGTTACAGCAGCTACGGGAAACTAATACATCCTGTCACTCCTGTAGAAGCAAATGCCTCCCTGCTGCCAACCCAGGGAGGCCCTGGCTGTTGCCCAAGGCTGGACGCCGCGGGCCTCGGGCCAGTGGGGTCAGTCTCTCCTTCAGGTCAGCAGCAAGGGCCTGGATTAAGACGAAGGGTCTGGGGCCCCTGGCACCAGTGTGTGTGCAGGTCGCCCGTCCTCTGTGAAGCTGAAGTCAACACCCCACTGGGATGGGGAGGCTTTCTGGTGGCCTGCCCACCCTCTGTTCTCCTTCCTGATGACCCACATTCGCTGGCTGGGGTTTGGGCACCAGACGTCCACTCCCAGGATGACCTGGGCTCATGCCTGAGCCCACGGGATTCCTGCCGTGTCCCCACAGAGACATCGTCCCATAGACTAGCTCCTCTGGCCGGGGGGTCTATGAAGCACGGATGTGGCATGGATAGGAGACGCAGCACCTCCATCAGCCCCCCAAAGGCTGTTAAGAGCAGAGGGTCTGACGTGGCCTCCCACCAACTGTGTATTATGTGGGCACGTGGTTGAGAAAGATCTACTGTGTGGCTTCTCCTTCGAGTGTTGTAACCTGTCACTTCCAGTGTGCTGAGCCCCTGGGACGTCAGGGCCTCTTTGTTACAGCAGGTCATGTTAGCTTAGCACACACGACCTACAGATCCCCTGCACGGACATTTACTTAATACCTCATACTGTGCTGGATGCTTTAAGTGCATGACCTTATTTCATCCCCACGGCAAAAATAAGGCTATCATTATCTCCATTTTGCAGATAAGAAAACTAAGGTCCAGAGAAATAAAGCAACTTGCCCGAGGTCACACAGCCAGTCAGAGGAAAAGCTTGGATTTGAACCCAGACCCTGCATTTTAAACTGCTCTCTATGGAACCCCCCGTATCAGCCTCCAGCAGGACCTGGTAAAGAGGCTGGAGCTCAGATTCCTTTTAATGAGAAGCGAAACAAACAAAAAAGCCAGGAAGGGCAAGGACCACGCACGCTGCAGTCTACACACAGAACTGGGTGTCTTGACCTCCAGTTCGGGCCTGCGGTTGAAGCTCAGGATTTGGGAACTCTTTAAAATCCTGGCTTGATGAGCCGTACGCAGCAATATGGCCAAAGAGCTTCCTTCTTGTGGCTGCATGGATGCCAGAGAAATCAGCCAGAGACCGTGTCTGGGGCTGCCGGGGCCACACAGCTCAACCTTGAAAAGGCCCCCCCGCCGCCCCCACGCCTGCCTGTCCTCACACGCCTGCGACAGGCTGGCCACTTCTGGAGGCAGTCCATTCATAATCCAAGACAGCTCTGGTCGTCAACGTTCTGCTTCGTGCAGAGCCAACACGGGCCTGGCAAACGGGGCCGAAAAGCACCGAGGGGGGTCTCTGGGGGAGGGAGCATGCCGGCGCGAACCCCGACGGGCACCTTCTGTGGACCCAGCAACAGACAGCCCGTTGGCGGCCTGCCCCCCGCAGATTCGACTGCGGCCCCTGTCTGGATCCGATGCCTGGGGCAAGCCGAGAAGGCTTTCTTCTCCCTACCGGGGCCTGCACCCCAGGGACCAGGCACACGCCTGTTCAAGGCAGAGAGGCATTTGTGAGCAGCCGTTCGCTGCCTCCTGCTGGGGAAGAAGTGACAGTGGGGACAGAATTACTCGTCTGTGGATGACACGCAGCTCTCCCTGTCTACCCCTGGGCCTAACCACTTCAGGTCTGTGTAGCCCTCCCGCCTACAAGATGTGAGTCTTAAAAGGCAGCTTCGGGCCTGCTCTCCCCCTCACACTGGGCACTGGCTTTCGGCACAACTGAGTCAGAGTGGGGCGCCTCAGGGCCCTGTCATCTCGCTCTACCTTTCCCTCGTGAAGAAATCCTGGTTCAGCCCGGCCACCTCCTTCCTCTGCGCCTGCCCTGCTGTCCCCACGTGGCCTGACCGTTCTTTATTCACCCTCCGTGGCTCATGCCTGAGCCCACGGGATTCCTGCCATGTCCCCGCAGAGACATCGTCCCATAGACTAGCTCCTCTGGCCGGGGGGTCTATGAAGCACGGATGTGGCACGGGGCTCCCACCCTGGGCACACTAAGGGGGCTGGAGAATTCTTTGCTGGGGGCAGCCCTGTGCACTCTGGGATGTTTGCAGCATCCCTGGCCTCCACTCACCGGATGCCAGGAGCACGCTCCAGTTGTGACAGTGAAAATCTCTCCAGAATGGACCCATTTCTCCCAGGGGGGATGGGCAGAGGGACAAAATTGCCCCAGTCGAGAGCCATCGATGTAGCCTAAGAGGTCCAGCCAGTATGATGAGCAGCCTGAGCTCCGGACCTTGTTCTGCTGTCAGCCTTGGACAAACAACTGTCCTCTCTTGGCCCCAATTTTACCGCATAAAAAATTGGAGGGGTTGAATGGGGTCTTCTATCTGCCTCTGATTCTCTGGTGCTGCTTAGAACCAATGGTTCCAAAGTGGGGACAAGCTTGTGACTCAGGAAACTGGATCAGAAAGGAAGGAATCCAGTGATCGAGTGGTCATACAGAAACAAGGGGGTGAATGGACCAACAGGTTATGTGGGCAACCCTGGTGCCTTGGGCCTCTCCATGTTTCTCCCTTTCCTCCACAGACCTCTTTCTCTCCAACCTAAGGAAAACCTACCCTGGGGGAAAAAAAAAAAAAAAGTATCTGCTATCAGTCATTTACACTCTAGTATGATTTAGCCCTACCTCTACTATCTTCACAGAACCAAGCTATGGGCCTGGTTGGAGCCACCTCATGACTAACTAGAAGAGCTGTAGGATGTGTTGGGGAAAGGCAGGACAAAAGAGCTATTCTGCCCACTTGGGTCAAAACGGTGGTTTCAATTTCATAACATCATGTGATGAGGTGAACTTCCGGGTGCCCTGTGTTATAGTCCGTTTCAACAGCTGCCACGGGTTGGGGGGGGGACAGTCTCAGTCAAGTGCTGGGGTTGGGAGGAGTTATGTGGCTCAGAGGAATTGCGATAAAGAGCTGGGTCCAGCAGGGACCCCCACAAATCAGGCACCGGGCAGCTAGGCCCTCTAGGCTTCGTGACCATGTCTCCTGCCAGCACCTGGCAAACACCAGCTCGTGTGGCGCTGCACGATGCACCAAGGCCGGAACATTCTCAGTTGGCAACCACCGTCCTGACCCATGTGTCCCAAAGGCAGGATTTCCGGTTGTTTGTGGGGGTGGATTATCCCAGAATCAGCTCTGCTTCAGCTTTTAATTGGGAGGTAGGATGGCTGTTCCTGAGTGGGGGGGAGCATACACCTGTTTCGTTCTGCAGAGTGGGTGGCATGTGGGCATGGGGAAGATCTGGGTCCCAGCACAGTTCAGCCCCCATGGCAGGTGCAGGGTGGCTCTGGCCTTCTCTGGCCTTCAGTCTCCTCCTTGGTAGGACGTATGGACTAAATGATCCCCCAGGCCCTCCAGCTCCGTGAGCCCATGATTAATAAAACTCAGACACACCATCTGCTCACTCTGACATTTAAGAAACAGAACGGGTTTCCAAAGAGAAAGCTGCCCGGTGCAACTTGCTTCTCCTCCTTCGCCTGCTGATCTAGTGTGGGTTCACACCCTCCCCACATCCCAGCCCTGACTTGGAAAATCCCAACATGCACACACCCAACACACACAGAGCTGTCTCCCCTACAGCACCCCCGAGGTCAAACACGGAGGAGCTAGCTGGTGACAGAGGCCTGCCCTGGTGAAACTCTGAGCCAACCCCCTTCTGGGATCTGCACCCTCTATGGGGCCTTCTCTGGCCCCAGAGCCAGGCATACATCTCGCCAACATGTCCCCCAAACTTCACAACTGTTACCACTGACTCATCTAGCCCACATGTTCAGCTCCTCCTCGGTGTCGGGGAATGAGAACTGCTGCCCCCTTTACAAAGGGGGGAACGGAGCTTAAAAAGTGAAGGGTCAGGCTCAAGGTCACACAAATGACAAGCAGCACGGCAGGGATGCCATCCTGATCCAAAGTGATAAAGAAACAGGGTCTCGGGACCACTCTGTGGACACAGGGGACCATGGACCCTCTGTGCATGCCAGTGGCCCAGGAGAAGAGAAGGCAGTGGGGGGGGGGGGGCATTCTGGGCAGGTGAGACCCTCCCCCTCCAGCCAAACTCCAGAAGTGGTTTTAACTTAGCCCAAGAGCTGAGCAGGGGCAGCAGGGGTGTGGTCAGACATGGTGCCTGAGGGGCAGCCAGGTGTCCAGATGGGTCTGCTCTGTAGCTTCTGCCAACTGCCCAGGTTCTAGCCCTGGCTGGGCCCCACACAGGAAAGCCCTGGGGACGCCCCTGGCCAGGGATCCCTGTTGGCTGAATCTCGGTAGACCCCCACTCAAGCTGCCCTTTTGCTGCTCTCAGTCCTCATGGGGCCCCTGGGGGTCCACCGGTCTTCAGACTCTCTCTCCGCCGCTCTCCTCCTGAACACTGGATTTGGCTGCCCGTTCCTGCCCTGACCAGTGTGGACACCTGCCACTCCCTGCCACGCTCCATGCTGAGCACAACTCTGGGCACTCCTCTGGTGCTCTGTCCACTGTCCCCACCCCCTCCGCAAGGCTTCCCTGAACCACCCAACTTGGAGAAGTGGCCTGGACTTCCTGTTTCTCATAATGACCCATAAAACCAACCCAAGAAGCTGGATAAAAATAGCCCCCCAGTTTCTTAAAAGCACCAAACTGCTGACAAGACGATAAGGCATCACCAGGCCAGAGGGACAGGGAAACTGGAACCCGGAGCTGACCTGCCACAGAGGCCACGTTGGCCCCGAGGGCATCTACAAATCCTGCAAAGTTTGAACGTCCGTTTTTACGGCCTTAAAGATCAAGGGGACAGAAAGCAAAGCCTGGGGCCTCTGCACAAGTTGGAGCACTACTAGGAGATCCTCCCCATAACAAGCAGGCCCCCAGAGAACTACCCACTCAGGGTAAGAGTAAAGGGGAAGCTGGCTAGGCCTCGTGCAGAAGTGTAGCTGGGCTGCGGCTACTGGGGCTGCCCGGGGGGGTCATCAAACCCTGACCTGGAGTAAGGACGTTCCAAAGCAGGAGTGTCTCTGGGCATCTGCCAGGGACAAATACAAGTCCTCCTAAAGGAAAGCACCTTCATCCAACTCAGGCTCCCAAATTATACCCGCAGTTTCTTTTCTTTCTCTCTCTTTTTTTTTTTTTCAAATATGATGGCCAGGATATAGTTGAAGACAACCAGGCACAAAAGAAATCCACACTTCCTGGTTGCAAGTCAGCGGAAAGAACAGCCGAAACAAGCAGGTCTGCCGTCACACCAGAGGCTGTGAGTCTAGAAACCTCTGTCGTTCTGCTGTTGGCATAAAGAAATAAAAAGACAAGCCTGATGGGATCTGCGGGGAACTGGAGGCCAGAACCGGAGAAGTGCCATGGTCTAACGTCATCCCAGAATGTGGGCTCCCCGAGGGCTCTGCCTGCTCACTCCCCCTCCCCTAGAACCACGCCCGGCTCACAATTGATGGCTGTGGACTCATTAAACATCCACGCTGGACTTGAGAGCTTTGGGGGTGAAGGGGCGGCAAACAGTCTGTTCCAGGTGAGCCTGGTGAATCATTCCATTCCACCAGCAGACAGGCGGAGGAGGTGATTAACCCCATGTTTCCCTTCTGTGTGACATTTCTGTGTGAAGGCAGGTGCTAATGATAAAACAAACCCAGCCGCAGAGCGGCCTGTACAGTGGAAAAAACAGCCCAGAGGTGTAATGGTTGCTGCAAAAAGCCGAATCCTTCAGGCCCGACCCAGCACCCCCTACCGCTATAATTTGGAGTTATCCGTTCTTTATTACAACTCGCGGCCTTGGCTCCCAAAGCATCTACCAGGGATTCTTTCTGTGGGGGCAATTTTGGTGCCTGCAATTAGCTGAACAGGCATCTTTTGTCCCTGCTGAAGCACTCAATTGCAGGTGTAATTAGGTCCCCTCACCCCTGAAATCTGCAGAGAGCCGCCCGCCTTGACTAACTGCACCCACAATTAAGTGCTTACGGGCATGCGGCTGGAGCCGGCAAACATGTGCACGCGGCTAATAGCGGGGGCACCGAGCAGGCTTTCAAAAATAGACACTGTGTTGGAGAAATCCAGCCTTTTTGCATTTGTTGTTCAAACGGCTCTGTCCAGCTGGGAATAATGAGGAAAGACAAACACGCCAATTAGGCTAGGTCCATACATAAATAAACTGCACAGCTCCTTAATTAAGCCACTTACGGGAGTGGGCAAGGCTGCAAGGAGAAGGGGGAAGGAGGGCGGCAGCCCCGTGGGCAGCATGGCATTGGGGGTGCCCGCCTCATGGAGGCCCTCAGGCCCCCCCTGGATCGGGCTGTCGGCTGCCTGGGCGGGGGCTGGGGGAGCACAGGTGGGAGTGGGCAGGAGGGAGGCTGGCTGTGGGAAGGCGGAAAAGGTGGCTTGAATCCTGCACCCAGAGGACGGCAGTGTCAGAGGAGAGCCCGTTCCCACAAGCTGGCTCTGCCTGGCGGAGGACCTCTTCCCTGAAAACCTCCACATCTGTTCTTTCCTCCTCCGCCTCCGCCTCGCTGGGGCCTCAGAAGGGTGGCGGAGCCCCAGATCAAACCACCTGCCTGCTTCCTAGGTCGGCTCCCTCAAGGTGCCTTTAGCTGAGACCCTAGGGCCCTGCCAAGCCTCCCCGCTGCCTGCTACCCCCACACAAGGTGCACACACAGTTCAACAACAAAGGACACATGTAGCCGGGGAGGGGCCCGGGGGTGCCAGGGGATGCGTGCCTGCCAGCAATGGCAGGCAGCTCTGCCCCCCTTCCTGCCACATCCACTTTCTGAACTCCCTGCCATGTTGCTGTATTGTTTTGGAACAATAAAACCAAGCAGATTATACGCACTGTAATCAGACAAGGGACCCCTGAGTAGAGCCCCTGAAAGCTGTTTGCCTTTTGCAGAGCACAGCAGTCCCGGCTGGAAGCAAAGGGCAAAGGCAATATTTAGATAATTAAAAACCCATTGCTGATGGGCCAGCCAGGTGACCGCAGGCGGCTTCAGGGTGGACCGGCGATGGCTCAGAATGGCCGCCGTGCCTTCTTTCGTCCCCTTCCAGCCACGATTCAGGGAGGCAGACAGGTGACCACTGGGAAATTCTGCCCAGACAGGAATCAGCCTCAAGCCCAGGATTCGGGTTCCATGGTCCCTATAAGACTTAGAGGACACGACCCTGGCCCTGCCTTCCCTGGCCCTCTGCCTTCCCTCTATTCAAGCGGCACCAGCCTCCCAACCCCGTTCCTGCCTCAGGGTCTTTGCACGGGCTGTGCCCTCTGCCTGGGACGCTCTTCCCCTAGCTATCCACAAGGCTCCCTCCATCCCTCCCTCTGTTCAGGTCTGCTCTCAGACTTTGCCCTCTCAAAAGGAGCTTCACAGCCTCCTCCGTTGCCCCATCCCCTCACTCTTCTGGGAGGTTTCGGTACCACTTCATCCCTGAGTTTACACCTAACAGTTTTGTCATCTTGTCTTTCTCTCTGGGACTTCACCAGGCTTCTTCACCACTGCTCAGGGGTCCCTAGCAAGGTGCCTGGCACACAGTGGGGTCTCGGTCCCTAATCAGCAAATGGATACAAAGCGACCCGGGGCACTGCCTCGGAACAGGGGCTCGGCTAGAACCTGGACTGGGACTGGGGCTCTGGAAACTTCTGTGGAGTGCGGGTCCCTGCTCCGTGGGAGCTGGAGCTGGAAGGCCTCCCGGGCCGCAGCCCTGCCCGAGCGCTCAGGCCCTGGGCAGCCCTGGGCAGCAAGGGTGACCACAAGTCAGTCTGGCTGTGCGGCCCTGTGTCTCTTCCTTTAGCCTTTGAATTTTTTAAAGTTTGACTTTGTGCCAAGAATCACTGAGCTCCCGGGAGCGGAGCCTCGCTCCTCTGTCTGACCCTCTTCCTGCCCCCCTGCCCGAGCAGACGCCTGTGAAAATCAAAATCAAGACCGGCTCCTCTTTACAACGGCCGGACCTGGATTATCTGCTGTCGGGGGGCGGGGAGCAGCAGGAACACGAACCCCTGCAGCGCACAGATAACCCGAAGCCCCAATTTTAGGGCCTGTGACAGTCATCTGCCTCTGGATCAAGCGTTGCCTGGAGCTGCTTGCCTTTCATCCCCCCCTCCCTCCCGACCTTGGGGACTTCCTTCCTGGCCCCACCTGTTGGGCACGCTGTCTCAGACCTTTTGCCTCTCCCTTCTCCAAACCCCTGCAGCATGTCCCACGCACAGTGCAATCCGTCCCTTGTCCCTTGCCAGCCCCAGGCCATGCCAGGGGTTGAGTTTCTAGAGCCTTCCCCCGTTGGGGCCAATGAGCAGTCCCAGCTCTGCCTGCCTCTCCTCGGACCCCCACCCTCCCCACCCTCCCACTCAAGCCCTGCTTCCCCAGCCGCTTCGGGGTCGTGTCCTGGATGCAGGGAACAGGCAAGGCAGCCATTCCGGCCCAGGCAGTGCCCCACCCCCAGGGGTAGGAGCCCAGGGGCTGCAGAGGCTATGTTCTGACCCACCTGCCACCTGTGGCCCATGACCTTTCTGTACCTCAGATTCCTCCCAGCAGGAAGTGTGGATGAAGGACCTGTGACCTGGAAAGTGCAGAACCTTCTGGGCCCCCAGGGAGGCTCGCACATTCCACTACCTGAGACGTATGGCTAATGTCCCCGTCACAGACAGGTTGGTCCCTGCCTGCAGTTGACACCAAGGGAGGGGATTGAGGAGGCAGATGCCTTGGAGACCCGTCCCAGTGTGGCCCGGGGTTTGCGAATGGCCCCGCCTCTTCCACTCTCTGCACACAACCAAGAATGGCCCTACTTCTCCTTTTCCGAAGAAGCCCTGATCCAAACCTGAGTGTCAGTCCACTTCCCTAGAGGAAACAAGCCCGTGAGGCCCCACAGAGAACTCAGAACTTCCTGGCCTTTAGCCAAACCCACAGAAGCTTGGCTGGTGACCTGGCCCGTCCCGCTAAGCCTCACACAGTTAGCCAGGCCTCCCTCCTTGGGACACTTCTCCCGTAGATGTCCTCCCCAGGTTCTCCCCGGACCTCTCTTTCATGGCCCTTGGGGTCTGCATTGTCACACGGCATCTTGCATTTGGGAATCCCAAAGCCCAGGCCCAGGGCCACATCTGAGGGCATCTAGAAAGCTGATCCTTCAGGCACAACCTCCAAGCAGAGTTGGGGTAGGGGTGAACATACTGTTCCCAAGGGAACCTGGGCGAGGGGCTGATTTGTTGTTGCCTCAAGGCCCCGACCTGGGGGCTGGGATCTGGACCACATGCAGCTCCAGATGAGCAAGGGGCCCACCCACTTCTGCTTTGAGAGTGTCGTCCCTAACCACCGCCAGCCTTCCTCTTATCTGCAAACCGTCAAGCCCAGAGGACTGTGGGCGGCTTTGTTTTTTCATTCTTCCCTCCAGGGAGCCCTGATAAGGAGGCCAACCTTTGCCCTCTGCCGCTTCCCCTCCGTGGCCTGGAAAAGCTTCCCCATTAACGGAGGGATGGACCTGGGGCTTCCAGATGATCATTCCACTCAGGGCAGCCTAGGCGGAGGGAGAAGGAAGCCCCCCGGACAGGACAGAGGTCCCCCAGGTGACCTTGCTGGGGCCCCAGGCTGTAGGAGGCAAAGACGGAGGGTGGCCCCCAGAAGCCTCCAGGGCAGTCTCGGTGGGTGGTCTGAGTGCGGGAGCCCCTGGGGCGCGGCCCACATCTCACTCCCCTCCGCTTCCAGCACAGCCAGTGCGGCGCAGAGGGGCGGGCTGTGCACACATCGGCTGGGAGAAACGCAGCACCTGACTCCTCACTCCCAGCACAGCCCCGAGCGCCTGTCCATCGGCAAGAGAACAGTCCGCCCCTGTGCTGAATCCACAGAGGAAGATCAGGCAGCAAACAGAGCAAACTATGGGCACACACGGCAGCCTGGACAAACATCTCGGACGGCAGGTGGAGCAGAGGCGGCCAAACAGAAGGGCACGCGGCTCCATGTACACGAGCCCCCCGAGCCAGCGGCAACCCCCGCCCCCCAGGGGACACCCAGGAGCGCGGCCTGGACCAGAAAGGCATGCGCGCAGGCTCGCAGCAGCATGACCCACAGCGTCCGGAGCGTGGACGCCACCCAGCTGTGCGTCACGGAGGCAGGGACGCACGACGCGCTGTTCTTTAACCTTCAGGGAATGAAGCCCGGGCGCGCCAGGACACAGGTGACCCCCGAGGACGTTATGATCCGCCAGGAGGCCAGTCACAAAAGGACAAGTCCTGTAGGACCCACTCGCAGGACATCCTGCAGCGATCCGACGCGCAGAGACGGAGCCGCTGGGGATGGAGTTCCGGTGTGGGACGATGGAAACGTTCTGGAGGGGGAGGGTGGCGACAGCAGCTGGACACCGAAAATGTACTCAATGCCCCTGAATCGAACGCTTAGAAATGGTTAAGATGCGAGATTTTGTTTTCTGTATTTTACCACGATTTGAAAGGAAGAACATAACGCTGAGTGGAGGAAAGCCACTGGTGGTCACCCGGCAGGGGTGGAGACGGGGAAGACACACCTGGGACGGAACCTTCCAGAATGACAGCAACGCGATGCCCGAGGGCTGGGGTGGTGGGTACACAGGTGGACACCTGTGTCAGAAGCCAATGAGCAGAACTCTTCAAATGGCTGTACTGTGGGGCGCCTGGGTGGCTCAGTTGGTTAAGTGTCTGCTAAGCGTCTACCTTCGGCTCAGGTCATGATCCTGGGGTCATGGGATCAAGTCACGCATCAGGTTCCCTGCTCAGCGGGGAGCCTGCTTCTCCCTCTCCCTCTGCTCCTTCCCATTGCTCATTCTCTCTCTCTCCAATAGAGAAAATCTTTTTTAAAAAATTAGAAGAACAGAGTTCTGGCATATTCTCGGGTTGCTGTGTCCCCTGCTTTGCAGGACAGGGGCCAAGGCAGTCTGTGCAAGGGCTGGCTTAGGGGCACATGGGGAACGTTTTGGGGGGAATCGCCAGCCCCTGAAGTCTGTTGATGATAACCACAAACCTCAAGGCCACGGGCGCATGACTTGCAGGGGAGACCAGTCTTACGCCACACACCCCTTCTGTCTCTGTCACACACGTATAAGAACAGATGTGACCCCCCCCAAATATCCATGTCCGCAGGTGCAGCAGAATTCTCAAGGGAGTGCAGAGTCCCAGACTAGAGGGATGGATGCACCCTACCTTCCCTGGGGGGCTCAGCCTCTGCCTAGGGTTGAAGCTGGAAGCAGAGCTGGGGAGGGGGCCGTCCCAGACAGTATATGTTGGGGGGGGGCCCAGCTTCCAAGAGTCAGGGCGGGGCAGTGGTCACTCATGAGGGGTCTGGAGCGAGAGTACCAGGTTAAATCCTGCTCTACCACTGTTTAGCTATGTGGCCTTGGGCACATTCCTCCCTGCCTCAGTATCCCCATATGTAAAGTGGGGATGACACGCCCTGCGGGGTGGCTGCAAGAAGGAAGAGCTAACACACGAGGCCTTGAGAGCGAACCAGGCGCTCTCCACTGGCTGTCACTTTCTCTGGACACCACCTCCGGCCTCTGCCCACCCCCACTCTGGCCACTTCTCCCCGGGGCTCCATGTGCGACGGGCAGAGTCTGCCAACCTCTCTGCAGCCCAAGTTCATGTCCACGGGCGGGTCTGTGTTTATCCTTAAGTCGTCCTTTTCCTGCCCTGGGCCTAGCACCTGGCCCCTCCCTGGCCCATTGTCTCAGGACCCGGGGCCATCCGGTCCATCCTGGGGGAGCCCCCCACCCCCATTTCCTTACAACAGCTCGGACTCCAAGTCCCTGACCCAGCCCTTGGCCGAATAAACACAAGTGCACACAAAAGACATCCCGGCAAGGCTGTGAGGGGCAGCAGGAGGGCGGAAGGGGCAGGCGGGGACACAGCTCCCAGGGCCTTCTGCTAAAGACGCCAGGAGCGCTGTCCTCATGTTCAGGGTGTCTCCACCCCACCAGCCGTCGGGTCCTGGGGGAGTTGGAGCCCACCCAGAATGGGTCTTTTAGCAGAGGTCCTCCCTCTCTCCCACCCAAACCCACGCAAAGGCCTCGGCCGTCCCCTTCGTGCCGACTGCTCTGTTCCCTGACCGGCCGGGATCAGTCTGCGCTCATCTGTCCATGCGAGCAGGGGTCTGTCCCCTTAGGAGGGGGCAGGGCACAGACCACTGCTGAAGCATCACAGCTCCCCAGCTGCAGCCCCCGGACAACTCACCCCTGCAGGCAGGCAGCGGACGGTACACCTGACGCTCTCTGCCCCGGGACTGCGAGGACAACGGAGGGGTGTCCCCACCACCTGTTAGGGGTTCCCAGCAAGGCTGAGCTCCAGCTGCCCACACCGGGCTCAGGGACGCCGGCTCAATCAGCTCCTTCTGCTCCCATTTTCTGTCCTCACCCGTGTCTCCTGGGATCACCTCCCAAATAAAATCCCTGCAACCCAAGTTCTCGCTCTGGGCAACAAAACCCTCTAGCCAGAGGCCAACGTGGGGGGTCATCCAGGGTGACAAAGCCCACAGCGCCCAGGGATGGTTCCTGCCCTGCAGACAAGGCAGTGGGCTGGGGTCTCAGCCTGGGACAGAGGACAGGAAAATCATCATCACTGCTTGGACCTCAAAGCTTCTCCCTGCCTCTGACGAGTCTGGATTTTCTCTCCCTAGTTAGACCCCACTATCTCCAAAAGAATGGCCGCCGTGGTGGCTGTAATTGTCTCCTCGGTGTTCGATCCATTAACAGGAACTCAGATCCACTGGCTGGCTGCTCGCTGAGGCTTCAGGTAGCAATTTTCCATTTGTGTTTCAAATTTTAATGAATGTGCCTGTCCCCTGGGCCCACAACATGGGGCTATAATCCTCACAGAGCGGGTCGCAGGCGCACCACCCAAGGCTGGGGCCCCAAAGGGATTTCTAAGAGGGCTTGATTTCTCCAGGGAACAGCTCCGACAAAAAATGGTCCTCGAGGCAGCCTCCCCGGCCCCCACCACCCCTCCCAGCTGGCTCAGTGTCGAGCAGGCCGCAAATCGTAAGATGATTATTTCTTTCCGACATCCCCAAAGTATCCTATATCCCAAGATGGAGAGTAAAGTTCAGCTCTGATAAGATTGCATCACCGGGGAGGAGATACATTCTCACCCCTGCTCCCTCTGCCTCTGGCTAACATAATTCCTTTCTGATCTTACCCAGGGCATCCAGTCAGGCTGGGAGGCAAACGGGATAATCCATTTTAGAGAGATTGATCAATATCGCTCGGAGCCTTTTAATGGTTCCACAGGCTTCAAGGAGCCCAGGCAGACAGCTGAGCTGGAAACTGGGGGGCCAGGGGTGACAGGAGGGCAGGCACAACTCGCAGAGATTTCCTGACAAGCCTCTCATTTCCTACCAAACTTGAAGAGCTGGTTCCAATCTGGGCAGACAGGCCAGATGCATGTGGGCAGGTTGTGCACTGCACAAGAGGCTGGGCCAAGGGGACTGGCAGGCTGAAGCCTACAGGATCCTGCATTCATGACACTGGTGTCTGGAGCAAACAGAAGGACACATGCCCCTCCTAGCACAAGCAGGGGCAGTTCCCACCAACAGGTGCCCAAGCAGGAATGCAGACCCAGTGTGAACAGAGCTTCAGACTTTTTAAAGAGAAGCTAAAAATCTGGGATTAAAAAAAAAACAAAAAAACTCCTGGTTTTTTTAAGTATTGGCAATACATTTAAAAAAATAAATAAAACACTGTGTGGGAACCAAGTAAAACATAGCTGCAGGCCAGATAGTGAGCCATCCCAGGTCTTCCACCAGCCCCAACCAGGAGGCTCTGCTCCCCCTCCTGGACTTCCTACCCACCTGCCACTGAGCCGCCCACACACGCTGGCTCATGCTGCTTCTCCACTGAAAGTCTCCCAACAGCCCGATCCCCTTTGCTTTCACACCCCCAACACGATCCACCGCCCGTCTGCCTCTTTAAAACGCATCTGAACTCGGTCTCACCGAGACCTCACTCGCCTGGACTGGTGCAGTACCTTCTCCCTGGCCTCCTGTTGCCCCCCTGCGCCCCCTGCAGTCTATCCTTGGTACAGCAGCCCGAGGAGGCCTGTTACACCAAAAAGGGATGCTGGTGCCGATGCACAGAACCATCCACCTGTGCACTCTGAGCGTGCTCCTCCCTCTGTCCTCCGTGGAGGGTCCTGACTCTCCGGCCGGGCTCCCTTCAGTTTGGTCCTTTCTGCTGCCCTCCCCACGACAGGGGCAGCCCTTCCCCATGACTGTCAGCCAGAGGGGCTGGCCTTAGCAGCCTCCGCCGCCCTCCACGTGGCGCAGAGGCCAGGGGGCCGGGCAGGGGGAGGCGGAGAGGGGTAGGAGGTGGGGGCAGACAGCTCCTCCGAAGAGCCGCGTGGCCTCCGTGCTGCCTGCTGGAAGGGACTCCGGCGGCTCCGGGGAGGCAGGCGAGGCGCGGGTCAGGGCCTCAGCCAGGGCGTCCGGGAGAGGGCCCCACGGAGGCGGGAGCGGGCCAGCCGCACCCCTCCCCAAATCCCTGCGCCACCGACAGTATTTTTCTAACACTGTTTTGGCACGTCTGCTGTGAAGGTAATTTAACATCCACATTGCTGCTACTTAATTAAATAGATGAACTCATTCTACATTTACAAGTCTTAATTCATCCTGAACAAAATTGGCCATGCTTAGTTCTTTATACTCTAGCAGCTCCCTGGAACAAATGGGGGCCTTTCCGAGTTAACGGCGGGGACAGGTTAAAAGCTAATTATCAGCTCTGGTCGCCTGTGTGAGAGAGAGCGGACGTCTTTATCCATCATCAGATTGAGCCGAGGGGCCACCGAGTTGCATCTTCCCCAGCCAGGGGGCGACCAGGGCCAGCAGCCCCCGACCCCGAGGCTCCCTGGGCCTCCCGTCTCAGTGACAGGTGGGTGGGCTCCTCCCCATCCCCGCGGGCTTCCGACCCCAGCTGCGGGGGGCTCTTCCTGTCCCATCTGCCAAGCCTCTCTCCTGGGGAGCCTCTGGCCCCCACGCTGCTCCCATCTCCCGCCCCACAAGCCTGGCCAAGGGCACCACTCCACGGGGCTCCTGCCGGCCTGACCTGGCCGCTGACACGTGTGTTTGCCTGTCCCTGCGGCCACATGTGGACTGAGAACGGGGGCTGTGAGCAAGGGGCACGGCGGGGGCTGCCCGGGGAGTCCCTGTCTCGCGGGGTCAGGGCGAGCGCTCCCCAAGCCGACCCCTGGATTATAACAGGTGCTCAGTAAACGTGCTGTGTTGGCACGGCTCCTCGCTTGGTGCTGGGCCCAGGGTGCGGGGCGCACGGAAGTCTCGCTGGCAAACTGGAAGTCAGGGTGCCGGCAGCCCTGACCAGTGCGGGGAGTGCGACATGGGGGTCCCATCTCAAAGCAACTCGACCTGGTTGGGACTATCCACGCAGGCCCTGGAGCCGGGGTCTGAGGGACGGCTAAAGTCCCATCTTGGGACCCCAGGGGGAGACATCTGGCAAATCACCACCCTTGTCGCTGCCGGCAGAGTCAACCAGGTGAACCTGAGGCTGCCGATGGGTATCCTGGAGGGACCTCCTTTGCTTCTGGCCACACGCAGGCCCTGGGCTGCAGACGGAGAGATTCACCTAGGGGTGGCATGGCACCCCCCGAGGCCTGGGGCTGTTCTAAGTGCTTCCAGGTACTTAGGCCTGAAAGCCTCACTGCAGGCCTGTGCAGGTAGGAACTTCCTACCCTCATTTGACAGGACAAGACTGAGCCCAGAGAGGTTAAGTCGCTGGCTCAGGGTCACACAGCCAGCGACTGTGGAGAGGAGATCTGAACCCAGATACCTGGGGCGCAGTCCATAGGCTAACCACAAACCGCGCTCCCTCTCACAGAACAAAAGGAACCCCCAGAGGGGCGTGACTGTGTCCAGGCTCGGTCTGGAACTCTGAGTCTCACGTATGTGGGCAATGCCCCTCACACCACGAGGAGCTGACCCCCCAAAAGAAAGCTGGCTGACCTATTGGGGTGCTAGGGTGGCTCAGTCGTTGAGCGTCTGCCTTCGGCTCAGGTCATGGTCCCAGGGTCCTGGGATTGAGCCCCGCATCGGGCTCCCTGCTCAGTGGGGAGCCTGCTTCTCCCTCTCCCACTGCCCCTGCTTGCGTCCCCTCTCTCGCTGTGTATCTCTGTCAAATGAATAAAATCTTTAAAAAAAGAGAAAGAAAGCTGGCTGACCTATCGAGGGCACCGCGCACGGGGCAGGAGGGGGCCAAACCATGAAACGAGGAAGTCTGGCTGCCTCCGTCCTCCTCAGCCCCCAGGATCCTGCTGAGCCGGGCACACAGTAGGCGTTCCTACAGAGCTTCCTAGCTGAGCTGGTTGCCCCCTGCCCCCTGCTCCTTTCGGGCCTCTGCCAGTGGAGGCTTGTGAGCAGGACAGAGGAGCTAATCCCAGTGGAGGGGCTCTCTGTGCCCCCAAAGCAGTCCTCCCACCAGCCTGGGTGGAGACAAGTGGGACCGAGGGGTCCAGCTGTGGGCAGGTGTGCCTTGTGTGGCCAAATGGCTGCCCCAGGCCGAATAAGGCCACCACATTGCCCGAAGGCTGCTGCCCGGCCCACCGGCCCGGGGCTCCACACCAAGGCCTGGAGGCAGGAAAATGCGGCGGGCCAGTGGGCCTTGGTGATGCAACCCCCAGGGCCGGTTGCAGCAGAACTGGTCACCCTGGGGAGATGGCTGTTTGTCGGGAGAGGGGGAGCTGGTGGGGGGGGCCCACTCATTAGCTTTAATCCTGCTGTGGAGTCACTAAGGGCTGCCTCCACGGCCTCAGGGGGTGGTGGGGGAGCCCAGAAATGCACAGATGAGGCTTCAGCTGCCCTGGATGAGCCCTGTGGGCTGGCTGCCTCAGTTTCCCCAGTGTGTAAACGTCCTGTCCCACCCTGCCTCCCGTGCACACAGGATGTCATGAGGCCATCGAAAGCTGGCTGGCCCCTCTGTCCTCTTCTGGTAATCACAGGCCTGGCCCCAGCTTCCCAGCCAGGGGATATGGGCAGGTTGGAACAATCCCCAGCTTCCTGGGCCCCGTGAGCAGGTCCAGGCACGCCCCGCCCTGGTCTCTTGGCCTCAGCCACGGCTGCCAGTCCCACTGCCGTACACATCTACATCCAGTCCTCCTGCCCAGGGCGTGAGGCTGTCTCAAACAGGGGCCCCAGGTGGCCTCAGCACCCTTTGGGGCCTCCTCCCGGGAGCAAGGCCCCAGCTATCAACCCCACTATAACCGTGGCCATGCTAGCTTTTATGAGCGCCTCCAGTTTGCCGGAAGCATCTTTATCTCCATGCCACCTTGCTCTGGGCTTCATAAGCCGCTCCGATTTCTGGATGAGCAAACAGAAGCCCAGAGAGGCTGAGTTCCTTTCCCAAAGCCACAAAGCCATCAAGAGACACTACTGCTATGGGATCCCAGGGGGATCTGGCGTCGCGGCCTGAGCTCTAACCACACTCCCCTCCCCCATCACCTCCTGAGCTGACGTCCAAGGAGCAAAGACCCACCGGCCCACGCTCCTGCCAGCCAGAGAGGGCAGCCTCCCTGCAGACCATGGTGGCATCAGAGAGCGGGAGGCTCAGAAATGTGGGTGCCTCACCTCACCCGGAACAGGGGCAGGCTGTGGTAGGAAAGCAGGAGGGCGAGGGATTTCTGGTGGGGCCCCCACTGTGGGCACTGAGGTGTGGGGGAAAGAGTATCAGCCCCCAAAAGTGCCAGCCTCCATCCTAGGGAGAAACTGAGAGAGAGACTGAGTCAGCAGCCTGGCTCCCCACGCTGGGCTCCGTCCGGGGCTGTTTACACCCCGCATCTGGTCCTGGAGACCACTCACCTGCATACTTGTCTCCCCAGCGGTGAACAGCTGGGTGGGGAGGGGACAAGCCTCTTCCCTGGGAGGAGGATGACACAGAGTCGGGACCTCTGGAATTCTCCATTCTCCCAGGGTCCGGGGAGCCTTCGTGGGGTGACACCCAGAACCCATGGAAAGTTCTCGGGCACAGACGGCTAAGAGTGAGGGGCCCCATCCATTGGCCTGTTTCCTCCCTCTGCAACTGGCAGCTCCCGGGGTCCCCCAGCCCTGCCTCCTTCAGTCCCTAGAGACTCGCCCCACCAGCTGCCCCGACCCAGAGCCTCTTTCATCAGTCAGCCAACAAATATTTACCCAGCACCTTCCTGAGTGTGCAGAGGTCAGGAACGACATTTCAACAAAAGCAGAAGACAGAGCTATGGCAGAGAGCTGGGCGCACGCGTACACACGTGCACACACACATCTGGTCCGTGGGGGGCGCACCGACCCTTCTCCGTTCCTAGCTGAGCGCCCTTGGGCAAGTCAGGTCCCCTGGTGCCTCAGTTTCCCCGTCTGTAGGATGAAAGTAATCGCCCACCCCGCTGTGACTGGTAAATGAGCTCGCACACTCAGCACCCGCCCAGAGCAATGCCCCAGGGCCCATGCGGCCACACTGGGAGCACAATGACGGGGACAGAGGAAGCCAGGAGGGGAGGGCGTGGCACTAACCGAGGATGCAAGGTGGGCAGGGCCTGGCCGGGCATGGAGGGGAGGCAGGGGCTGCACCCTCGGGGGTGCTGGGATTCGGGTAGGCCTTGGGCAGGGCTCATCTTTTATACCGCCCTGACCCCGTCCTGACCACAGACCTCAGGCGGGCGTGGGGGAGGGCACCCCCATCATGTTCTCTTTCGCGGCCGACCTTCATGGTGGGAGAGAGACAAGAGGGCTCATGCAGGAGCCAGCTCCTGGCCAATGCCACAATTCATCCGGGGCCTGCAGGAGGCGGCGGGAAGATGCTCCTTCATAAAGCGGGGCGTGGGGGGCTGATGGCTGCCTGATGAGACCCTTACAGCCGTGCGCCTCCCTCAGGGTTCAGGCAGACCTAGTTGCAAACGGGGAAGCAGGCCTGGGGAGGGGGAGGCCGCTCGGCTGGCAGTGCCCGGCCTGGCTCCACATGCCCCCTTCCGGTGAGGGCTCCTGGGATTTCGAGGAGTCCCTGGAGAGGTTCCACAGGAAGGCAGCCAAGGGGCCCGCTCCTCCACCACGGTCGCTAGCGAGGAGATCCCACTGGCTTCTGTGAGTGGTGCCCAGTTTCTTGTTGGCACGCACAGACACAGGAACACTGGGCATTGCCAGCGCCCTCATTAGCAGAGGATCTTAAAACAGTATGTGGAAACCCTTCAAGACCCCCTGGGCTGAGCGCCAGCACGCTTCGGATTTTACGGGGTAAGAACACTGAGACAGAAAGGTTGGCCTCTCTGGGGGCGGCTCTAGCCCATAACCAGGCCCCTGCTCCCACCACACAGCCTCCCCTGCTCTTGCAGGGGTGGAGCTGGACACCCCTTCCCGCCCCCTTGGATGCAGAAGAATGAGGAGGCTGCAAATGCACGTTCTTGAGCGCAAGGGAAGAATGCCCAGGCAGGAAGGGGATCTGGGGACAGGACTGCAGAGAAGAAACCGAGGTCCACAGAGGACCCAAACGTGCCCAGAGCCAGCCCTGGGAGGACTCTGCACCGGGCAGGGAGGCTGGGCTGGGAGGACAGTGCCAGACCCAGAAGCAGGAGGCCTGGGACCCACTCCTGGCTGCATCACTAACTCACTTGGGGCTCCAGCTCCTCATCCGAGAGGGCAAGTTCGAAGTGAGGTACAGGTGAAGGTCATTCTTCAGTTTACATCTCCAAATCTGGAAAGAAAACCAGCTTCCAGACCTGGGCCCAGTGCCCTCTGTCCCCTAACCTGGGACCCCGGTAAACATCACTGAATTGCAACCAGAGGTCCGTGGGTTGGACACCTCCCAGCGCTGGTCAGTGCAGAGGGGGCAGCCCCAGGGTCAGAGTTTCTGCTCCAACTGTGTAAATCCCGAGGTCTTCAGGAAGACCCCAGACTCATTCCTCAAGCCTCCCAACCCTGGAGCAGAGAAGACCTGTAGACCATTCTCCTGGCCAAGCCGCTGCCGGCGGGGCTGGCTGGCTGACCGGGGGTCCTGGGGCAGACGATGCCCTGCTCCTCCTCCCCCAAAGGTCCCAGCCATTGTTATCCACAATGGCTTAGTCCCTGGCATCAAAGAACAGAAGCGGGGAGGGGCTCAGCCTGTGAAAGGCTGGAAGTGAAAACAGGAGCAGGGCCCAGAAAATTCTTCAGAGGAAGAGTTTTTCTGGAGAACACCCCCCCACTCCGCCCAGTGTGTTCTCTTGGGGGTTCCTGGTCTCCCTGTGCAGCTAGAGAGGTCAGAGCACAAAGCATTGCGGGTCACCAGGGACTCTTCCCTGAGTCCAGGGAAAGGCCCTTCCCCACACCTTGTCCACACCCGGGCTTTCGGAGCCGCAGACCACCAGCCTCAGAGAGGACGGGGTTCTCTGGGCTCCTCAGTTGTGAGTGAGGAGGACGATGTCGATGAAGGTCAAAGCTGAAAACACAGACAGGATACCTGGAACCTACCCCGCCCAGGATGCCGTGACTCAGAGGAGCTCAGCAGGCCTCACGATGACCACCCAGGGCAGCTGCTTCCTCGTCCCAACTGCCCAGAGGGGAAACTGAGGCCCACAAAGGGACACGGTCTGTGGTCCCACCCATTGAGGGAGGGGCCAAGATCTCCACCCAGGCAGGCGGTCGTGCCAAGGGAGACCCGGCCCAGACCCACCAGCCAGATGTGGACACTCCTTTTCCCATCAGTTAGCACCGAGTGACATCACTGGTTCAGGCCCTGGGTTGCCTGAGCCACGTTTCAAGTGATCAATAACCACACATGGCCAGCAGCTGTCCTACTGCACGGTGCAGATCTAGAACATTCCATCGTGGCAAAAAGTGCTGCTGGACGGAGCTGGTCTAAGGGCTCTTCCGATAGGGGAAGGGGGAACAGATTAGTATGGGGGGCTCTTGCCTGAGTTTCCACACCCCCATCATGGCTTCTAGTTGGGAACTGAAACCAGCATTTCCCCAGGGCCTGCGTGACCCGTCCTCACGCTGCACCCTGGGTCCTCTCTTGTTAGACCCACGTGCACCCTTCATTAGGACTCATGGAGCTCCCCGAAACTGATGGACAGACCAACAGACAGGGCTGGGGATAAGACTGGAATATCCCTGGCTGGGCATCTCACGCGGACACGGGCAAGTCTCAGGTTAATGACAACAGGTCCCTTTTACACCACGTGGGCCCTAAACACACACAAAACTGTGTCTGCACGCAAAGCATCCCCTGCACACTGGGGGACTGAGGACAAGGCCGTGCCCACCAAGGGCTGGCTTTAGGACTGATTTTGAACCTCATCCCTGCGTGGTGTACTATCCCTTCACCGCGGGGGAAACGGAGTCTCCAAGAGGGCAGCAGCGGGCCTGGGGCAGATCTGGGACTAGAACCCGAGGGTGGCCACCTGGGGCTCTCCTGGGCAGCCCACGTCGGTTCTCTGGGCCTCAGTTCTCCCCGGCGTCAAGTGCTGACCGTCACCACTCCGCCTCCCAGTTAAGGAGATGACGCAGACAAAGCCCCCGGCGCAGTCCTGGCCTTGAGCTCAGCCGGCCCCACCCTGACCCACGCCGGCAGCTGGCCTGTCCCCTCCGCAGGGAGCGTCCTCACGGCCCAGAGATCTCCGGGCACCCCGGGAGAACCGCCCTGCACCTGCCTGGGGCCGCCGCCGCGGGGCGCTCGGGCCCAGGCCGCACAGAGGGCCTGCAGGGGCGAGATAACCCGCGGTGCCCCAGCCCCCCGCGCCCGATGGGGGGCCCCCCTGCGCCCGGGGTGGGAGGCGGCAGGAAGTGACAGGGAGGCAGAACCGGGGGACAGGCCCCTCACAAAGAGCGCGTCCTCTGTAAGTAGAGATAAACCTTGGGAGGGAGGAAGGGGCGCTAAATCAGTTGTTGAGGCGATGTACCACATGCTGACAGGGCAAATGTGAGGGCTTTCACGGCCACGCGGCTTTCATCTGCCGTTATTCACGGAGGAGCCGGCGCTTTATCTCCCTCACATTATGTGAGGCCACGAGGCAGACGCTTGCTCCAGCCTGCACAGGGCTCCCTTGGAAAATATTAATATGTAAATGTCACTCTCCGCAGACCAGAAATGAAATGGGATGACCGACTGGAAGGCGCTCTGCTGGCAAGATAAAAAAAAAAAAAAGGAAGAGAAAGCTGCTCGGGGCTCTGGCGACTGGCGTGGGCAAGGGGGGCCGCCAGAGCACGGGACGGGGGCTCAGCCTCCTTCCACGGCCTCTCCCCGGGCAAGGGCCTTCGGCGGGAGGCCTGGGAGCCGGGAGGCAAGCTTCCGGATGCCTCCACCTGCTGGCAAGAGAAATAACACAGATGCTGCGGGGGGGGGGGGGGGGGGGGCGCCTGGGCTGTCACTCTGGACTCGGGATCTTCTGGGAGCATCTACGGGCAAGGCCTGCTTTGGCCACAGGCACCCCGATGGCCCCATTTCACTGATGAGGATACCGTGGCACAGAGGTTCAGCGGCTGGACCGAGGACGTTCGGCTCGGTTCTGTCCCCTGCCTCGAGGGCCTCCATGTCCTGCAGCCCCCCAGGACTGAGCATGTCATGGGCCCAGCGCCCCACCACATTTGGGCACAGTGGTCTGTCCAAAGGCAAGGACCACGACGTGCTGGCCACAGGGAGGCGCCTGAGTGAGGACACACGAGCCCGTGGGGACGGCAGCCCACGGGGCCTCCCCTTCCAGCCTTGCCTGTGGCCAGGTGCCGCGCACGTCCCTCCTGCATCCAGGCCCTGCTCCCCCCCCCCCGGTTCCGGGTGCCCAAGGGTGAGAAAGCTGGGCCAGGAGTGGCGTCCTGGGGCCAGGTGGGGCGCCTGCGAGCAGCAGACCCAGCAGGCGGGACATGAATCCTCTCCCCCATGTTTTGCGGTATGCTGGAGAGAGCCTACTGGGGCTCCCACCGTCTCCTGCCTCACCCCACCGCACCCTCCCATCCCAGCCCTGCACAGCTGGCCATGGGGGGCCGTGGCCGAACACGGGGGCACCCCCAGCCCCCCACCCCCACCCCGCGTGCTCAGGTGGTCTCCCCACTCACAGAAAATACTGCCTCTGGGCCCTGAGCTGGCAGCCTGTGGCCCCTCTTTCTGAGGCTGCTGCCTCCTCTCAGCCCCCACCCTCCCGCTGCTGCCAGAGCTCATCAGCAGACCCCCGGGTGACCCCGGGCGCGGGAGCTCACAGGAGCGCTTGTTTCTTCCTGGCAATGCCAGCTCGCTGCTTAACCCCGTCCAGCAGGAGCCCACGGGGGAGGCCTGCACGCGCCACTGAGACCAGGCTGCCCCTGCCCCCGGGCACCCCACCCCCCAGACTGGAGCGCAGGCGCCTGGGGACAGGGACAAGCCAGAGCAGAGGTGGGGCGGCGCCTGCACATGGAAACTGTGACTTCAGGAAGCTGGAATGCTTCTTGGGAAACATCAGTGCTCACTCGTCAATGGGAGGCACCCCGGGAGCTGGAGGGCGGCTCCAGGGCTCCCCTAAGACGGAGTGTGCACGTACACACGCACACCCGCGCAAGCTCGCTCGTGCTCGCATGACGCACACACACACGCATGACGCACACACGCACCCATACATGTGCACACGTGCAAACACTGCACACTCACACACGTGCCCGCAGATCCACATGTGCACACACGTAGGTGCACACACGCACACGCATAAACACGTGCGTGCCCACGAATGTACACATCCCCGCCAAGCCTCTGACTCACCAGCCCTGACCTCCACCTCCAGGATCTCTGCAGGCCCCAGGGCAGACGGGCAGAGGAGGGAGGGGGAGAGGAGCAGCTGCTTGGCAGGGGCTGGGGGCTCCGGAACCTCAGGGAGCGGGGCGGAGGGGGCACTCATGGCCAGGCCTTGTGGTCTGGACTTGAGAAATCTCCATCCCGTAATAGACTCTGGCAACAGGGCCTTCCCCAGAACAATGGGCTGCAGAGTCTCTGAGCTGGGCGGGCGCCTGTGTGTGAGAAACGGGGCTTGGCAGCCTTTCCGGGGGCTGCGCCAAACCTCCAGCGGGTTTGTGCTCCCCAGCAGGGCCGGGCCAGGGGGCTGCAAAGCCAGGACGGCCCACCCCAGCCCAGGTCTGACTGCCTTCTTCCGTCCTCCAGGAAAGCTGTCCTGGGTAGGGGGAGCTCAGGTGGGGGACACCCTGGGGGCGGGACTCATAGGCCAAAGGGAGGGGAGGGGACTGGCAGCAGCAGATCTGGTCTGTTTCCAGGGAAGCCCTGTAGGCTCCTGGCCACAGTGGGAGCCTGGGTCCCTGATCTTCCTCCTCTGACCCTGAACTGGTGGGAGGAGGAGAGAGGAGGGGGGAGGGGAGGAGTCAGGAGATGTGAGGGAGGAGAAGGGGGAGGAAGAGAGAGGAGAGAGAGGGGAGAGAGCCCAGGGAGGAGGGGGAAGAGCAGGAGAGGGGCTGCAGAGGCAGAGGGTTCCTCCGGGAAGGGAAGCGAGCCCCTGCTGTCTCTAATCTCGGCTCTCACAGCTTCTGGCAGCCCTGGCCACAGCCTGGAATCCCCTGGGGAGCTGAGGGTCTTTTGTTTGTTCAGAGCTGCCAGGTTCTCAGAGCGGGGTTCCCATGCATCAGCAGCATCACCTGGGAGCAAACATGCAGATTCCCACCCATGTTTTTACCACACCGCCCAGCTAATGCATCCAGAGGATTCTGATGCTTGGTGGAGCGTGGGCCAGACCCGCGTCCCCGCCTGGGATGTGTACTGAGGGGGCCTCCAAGAGCCAACAGCTTTCAGGAAGAGAAAAGTGCCGGGCTGGGCTGGGGGAGCTGTGGAGGGTCCTCCTGTTCCCCAGGGGAGGGTGGGGCTGAGGCCAGTGGTGGCGGGTGTCCCCAGTCCTTCTAGAAGTTGGACAGACAAGGGACGGGGAGGCCAGTGATGGGGAGGCTCGCGGACGCCTGGGGATGTGTTCAGGCTGAGGAGCAGGAGAGGGGGGAGAAGAGAGAAAAGTTTCTCATCAATGGGGTGAGGTTGGGGGGACTCAGGAAGCGCCCCAACATGGGGTGTGGCAGGTGGCGACAACAGTGGCAGGGACAGTTAACGTATCCAGGTGACAGCCACTGTCCGGACTTGATGAACACCGTCCTTCCCGCCGCATACACAGGAGTGGACAGGGGCACAGAGAAGTTGAAGAAGTGGCCCAAGGTCACCCAGCTGCAAAGGGCTGAACTGGGAGGGAAGCAGGATCCATGTTTTCAGCTGCTCTCCCTGCAGATGGGAGGACAGAGAGGCAGATGCAAAGGTGACAGGAGTCAGGGAGCAGCACGCAGTCCTGGCTGGGTGACGCCCAGGAGCGCCCCCCACACGGGCTCATGGACCACAGAGCAGAACCACGGAGCAGCCACGTCCTGAGCAAGCAGACAGAAGCTGGGGCAGAAGAGTGTTTCAAAGGCTTCCAAGGTCTCCAAGGTGACCTGAATGCCAAATGCTGGGGTTCAGGGTCAGAAGTATGGGATGCACTTTCTGAAGTCACTGGCTAGTGACCTGCCCAACGGTCCCCGCGCTTACCAGGCCGGGGATTAGCAGGTGAAACTGGGGTCCCTCTGTCCTCAGCCCTCTTACAGATTTGCAATTAAATTAGCATTTTGTCTCTTCTGCCATCACAAAGCTAATGAGCCCCGCCCTCCGGATCCTGGGTGCTGGGAGTGCTCTGATACTGGGCTGGACTCTAATGTGCGCGGTGTGAGGGACCCTTAATTTATTACGTGCCGGTAATTGATGTTTATATAAAGTAGCTCTCACCGCTACTCAAAGTAGAAGATGAAAAACAATCAGCCATTTGCCTCAAAAGAGAGAGAGAGAAAACACCACACACATCGAAAGCAACCCCCCCCAAAAAATTACTGGGCAGGGGCTGGATCTGCATGTCAGCCCTCTGAAGCTTGGGGGTCCAACCACATAGACAAGTGGTGAGAGCCAAGATGGGGAAAGTCGCCACCAGGCTGCCTGCCATCCTCAGAGTCGAGCGGGCCTGGGTTCCCTTCTGAAGAACCCAGGCTGCGGTGCTGGGTGCTGCCGCCTGGCCCTCCCACCTGCTCTGATTACTCCCTGGCCACCTGTTCTGCTCCCTGTGAGCCCCAGCTCTAAGGAATGTGGCTGGAGGCCCCCGCACAGTTTTGAGGGGGCCCCGATGAGCCCCAGGGTGACCTCAAGGCTGAGCGAGACCCCCTGCACCCTTGCCTCCTGGCTAAGATTTAACCATCCCCACCCACACATCACATCTACCCTCTCCGCCGCTCCCATCCCAAACCACCTCAATCCAGCAGCTTCTGGCACACCCAGAGGCCCAGACTTGGAGCAGCTCGGGGAGGCTGGCCTTTTGGGGAGAGTGTGACCCCCAGATGCCCGTGCAGCCCTCGCCATGCCGTTGGGGCTGACCGTGTCCCGCAGCTGCCCCAACAGATTCCTCGGCCTTGGTGGGTTAAAACAACACCCATTTATTCATCACAGTTCTGGAGGCCAGAAGGTGGACGTCGGTGTCACAGGGCTGAAATCAAGGTGTCAGCAGGGATGGGCCCCGTTCAGAGGCTCTAGGGAGGAATCCTTCCTTGCTCCCTCTAGCTTTCGATGGCTGTAGGCGCTCTGTGGCTCGTCACTCTAGGCTCTGCCTCTGGGGTCACATGCCTCTTCCACTTCTGGGTCCTGGCTTTCCCTCTGCTCCCCTTGTAAGGACACTCCTGGTCGCACTCAGGAACACCCTGAATGACCCAGGATCCTATCGCCTCACAATCCCTAACTCTATCACATCTCCAAATCGCTTTTCCAAATCAGTTACAGGTTCCAGGAATTAGGACATGGGCATTTGTGGGGGGGGGGGGGGCACTTTTCAGCCTACCATACACAGAAAGGGAAAATCAAGCCAGGTTCCTGCTTCCTTATGTCCTGCTCCGATGGCCATGAAAGCCAGTCACTCATGCAGGAGCAACTTCATCGAGCAACTACTGAGCGAGAGCCAGGCACTGTTCTCAGTGTTGGGGATATAGCAGTGAGGAAAACAGACAGCAATCCCTGTCCTCGTGGAGCTTACATGGGCATGTGGCTAAAGGGAAACCAAGCCAGGAGAGGAATTCAGGGCTACGTTTCAACAGGGCCGTCAGGGCTGAGCAGCTGACTTTTGAATAAAGGTCTGAAGGAACCAAGAGCACGAGCAGCATGGTGATCTCAGGAGAACTTTCCAGGCAGAGGGAACCGCAGGTGCAAAGGCCCTGTGGCTGCAGCATGCCTGGCATGTTCACAGAATAGCAAGGAGGCCGGTGTGGCCGGAGTGAAGCAGACAACGGGGAGTCAGAGTTGGATGTAGCAGGAGGGAGGCGGAGGCTTGGGCGGGGTCATGGAGGGCTCCTACAACAAGGCCAGAGCCAAGTGCACCCACACTTAGGGTCCTGCCTCCTAACCAGGGCTGTGTTCTCCACCTACCCCCCTCTCCCTGCTCCTTTCTAGTACTTTCTTCCAGCAGTGACCATCAGAAGCAGCCCCCAGCCTTTCCTGAGCATGCAGTCCAGAAGCCTGTGCTCACGTACATAGCAGTGAGCACCGTGCAAGCTGCGAGCTCCGGTGTGTGTCCCGGCTGAGGCAGGCTGAGCGGGCCCCCCGCCCCCCAACACACACACACACACACGCTGGGTGCCGGTCCCGGGCTAGGGGTGAGCCGTGGGTGGCGCCGTGCCTGCTAAAGCTGCAGCCTCCATTAAGAATTTATCAGCCCAGAGAGAAGACGTCTTTGGCTCTGGGTCTCCCACGGTGGGGTCCTCGCAGTAGCAAAACTTTGCTTCTGGGAATAGAATGGAAATTCAGCCCCTGGAGTATAATGAAAAGCCGGCTCACAAAGCATTTCCCTTTGAGCTGGGCCGAGCAGCCCCCTAATGACGACGGGAGGGCTGGGGAGCACGTGGGGGCCCCAGGGTCCTCCCCCCAGCAAGCACACGAGATGGCGGTCGCGCTGGAGGCACTCGGCCCCCAGGGCCCCACCTGCGCGGCGCTGCCTGGCCTAATAAACCCTCTCTCTTTGGAGTCACATTTGATGCGGTTCCAACGGGGAGCTATACGTCACCAAATCCAGCAAAAATTTGTGCTAAATTGAATCAATCCATCTTGGAAATGGCTCTTGTCAGGTTCTGTCAGAGAGACCATCTGCAGGGGACGAAGAGATCAGGAGGGGCCATCAGGATGTGGGGGCTGGGGGGTGCGGATCTCAGCACCTCAAAGCCTCCCCCAGCCTCTGGTGGGGGGCGGCCGGCACCCGCACCCTCACTGTCACTGTCGTGAGCGAGGCTCATGGCTCGCTGCTGCAGGACAGGTGTGGGGGGGTGGACAGAGGTGTCCGGTTAGCAGCGGCCCCTCCCTGCAGTCTGCCATTGTACTACCTTCCACAGAGCCTTCTTGTGGCTCAGTTCGGGAGAGATCTAGAATTATGAGGCACTTACTCATCACCAGGTACGCTAATGGTGGGAGGCCAGGGCCAGGCCGGCCAAGCAGACAGAACCAGACGGGGCTGGAGCACTCTGTGGTCTGGAGAGCAGCCTGGGCTGGGGCGCAGGTGCCCCGGGGTGGGCAGCAAGGAATACGCTCCCTCTGTCCAGGAGCGGGCTTGAGAGGCTCCTCCGTGGGGACACGCAGCTCGCCCGGGCACAGGGTTCAGGTTGCGGGCAGCAGACCCTACATCTGAGCTCCAGGCTCCCGGAAGAAACCAGGCACTGCCCCGCTGCTCTGGGTGAGGACCCGGCGGCCCAGGGGGGAGCCTCCGCGAGGATGGCCACCCCCGACCAGAACGTCTCTACCGCTTCCCAAAATCTGGTTCTCAAAGTTGTCCCGGGTACAGATACAACCCTTCTGGCCGGCTTGGTTTCTGCTTCTGCCGGGTGGGCAGGCCCTTTCCCCCCACTCTGCCCCCGCACGAGCAGCCTGCCTGGTCCCGGCTTGCAGTCCTTAGCTGTGCTGTGCCCTTCCCTAGGTGAGCCTTCTCTCCAATCCTGAAGTCACCCCCACCTCCCATTCCCGCGGGTCCCTGTACTCGCCATCTCCCGAAACTCCGAAACTCTGTCCCCATCATGGGGCCCCCCGCTCCTGCCGCCACGGTGTCCCCCTCGCCCACAAGCTCCAAGGGTCAGCTCCTTGAGGATGCGCAGCCGACAAGCACATGATGCTTCCCAAAGGACACACGCAGCCCAGGGCACACACACGTTTCTGAATGTCAAGTTCACGGGCGCCAGGAGGCAGGTAAAGGACAAAAAGCACTATGAAGTTCTGGCGAGTTTCACCGTGTGGTAAGAACAAACCAAGAAACCAACGCCCCCCCAGCACACCGAGATCACCGGGCGCCCACCTCCCCCCAGCCCGTGTTTCGGGGGAACTGTTGTCACGTGCCCGTGCATCAGCTGCGGGACCCTCGGCTCTGGCCAGACCCACCCTGAGGTGCGCCTGGGGCACGGGCATGGGGACAGCTGCATCACGTCTCCTGCCACAGCCTGTCCCCCTCCCGGAGCCGCCTCAGCCTCTCCCCCATCCTGCCCCCAGCGTTGTGGAAATGGGGCAGCAGCTAGGCCCAAGCGACCCAAAATATGTCACTTTGGAACAGCACCCATTCTGAAAAATTATCTCATGGGCTTAGCAGTTGGGGCAGCGGCCTCCTCAGGGGACAGCGGCTGACCACGAGCCCGAGGGGGTTTCTGGGAGCCGGCCGAGCTCCGTCCGTTCTGTATCCTGGTGTGGGCTACACGTGAGTTCAGCTTGTAAACCTGTACGAGGGGTGCATTTGCACACACTTTTCTGGTGAATGTCCTACTTCACACACGGCCGTAAAGGAAAACGTGGGCTGAATCGTGGCCCCGTGAAATTCCTGTGTTAAAGTCCTCATGCCCAGCACCTCAGACGGTGACTGTATTTGGAGCCAGGGTCTTTAGAGAGGTCACTCATAACCTGAGGCCTTCGGGGTGGGCCCTGGTCCAACACGACCGCAGTCCTTAGAAGAGGAGATCAGGACACAGACGCCCACAGAGGGAGGACCAGGTGAGGACACGGGGATAGGCGGCCGTCCACAGCCCCAGAAGAGAGGCCTCAGGGGACAGCCGCCCTGCCTACAGCCTCATCTTGGACTTCCAGCCTCCAGCAGTGTGAGAAAATAAATCTCCACCGTTCAAGTCACCGGGCCTGTGGGGCCTGGCGACGGCCACCCGTGACAGAGCCAGCTGGGGAGCAGGGGTAACCCCGAGGTCGGGACCAGGAAGGTGGGCCCCCTGCAGCAGCTGCCCGGGCAGGGGCGGGGGAAGAGAGAGCCCTCTTTGGCTCCTGGAGGCTGTTTCCCGAGTCACCACAGCCCCCAACTCAATTTCCAAACCGGATACCAAACTAAGCTGGATGCGGAGGCTACAGATCTACGGAGGGATTTATTAGCAGGCAGAGGAAGACAAAAGCAATCTCTCCTGACACAAATATAGATGAATACGTGTATAGGAAACCCACAGACTGGCAAATTAAAACGTGGGTCGGGCTGGCGAGCGGAGGATGCCGGCTGATGGATCTCCCCAGCCAGACAGCCAGGCCGACCGAATATGTCACCACGACACACTCTCGAGAAACTGCACCCCCACGCGTACCCGAGGGAGGGAAGGATGAAGGAGCGTTGTCGGCCGGCAGGCCCGCGGGGCCGTGGACTCCAGGGTGGGAGACCGCGTGCTCGCACACCTGGCCTGGAACTCCGGAGGGAAGGGGGTGTCAGCTTGGCAAACGCGGGGCGTGGGGATGCGGGCTTCCACCCGGAGCCATGAGGCCCCGGAGCAGAGGTGCCTGTGTGTCTGGGGCTGCCTCTCCCAGCAAGTTGCCGGGACTCACAGAACAGCTGATGCATGCATGCATGAATGGACGGACGGATGGACGGACAGGCGGACGGGTAGATGGCAGGCACAGTGACGGAGGCGCTCGGCACAGCGCCGGGTGCACGGCTAATAAACAGGAGCTGGCCTGCTTGGCGTTCCTGCCCCAGCACCGCCTCCCAGGCTCAGAACCGCCCTGACACGGATGGTCTCGGCCCAGGAGCCAACACACAGCGTCTGCGGATGGCGCTCCCAGCTGGGGCCCATCTGGGCCACCTCGCTGTCCCACCCTTCCAGCTCGCTCTACACCAGCCACTCTGGAAATCTCCCCGAGGCCCGGTGGGCCCTATCCCTTCTGGCTCCTTCCTTGGCTAGCCTCATCCCCTTTTCCTGGAGCAAGCCTCCCTCCTTCCTCCGGCGGGTCCCACCTCCTGGGCAGAGCTGAGCAGGGACCCCAGCCATCTGCAAAGGCTTCCCTCCGGGCCCTCACACAAGGGCCTGCTCCCTCCCCAGTGTCCCCGAAGAACGGGTCCCAGGAGGCAGCTACATGTGGTTATTTACACTCAAGTATTTTAACGTGAAAGGAAATGGAAACTTCGGTTCCTGGGTCTCCCTGGCCGCCTTTCAAGGGCTCAAGAGCCACAAGTGGTTGGTGGCGACTGTCTTGACAGCAAGGACATCCTTCCCTCCCTGCAGGACGGGGTCGCTGTAGCATGTTCTGCTACGAGACGGCCGGGAACAGGTCCCTCCTTGGGGGTGGTGGGCGCCCCCTGTCTGGTTCATCAGTGAGCCCCTCTCAGAGCCTGGCATGCAAGAGGGGATCAAAACTTGCACCCTGGATTGGAGACATTTAGGGATGTCCTGGACACCACCCTTGTTTACCTTCTGTTGTCTGATTCTCAGAGGGTGGAGTTTCTGGAAGAATCTGGAGATAATGACCAGGACCGTGTATTATGTGCGTCTGTGTGCCTGATGCCGAGCAGGGGCTTCTCACCTGTCACCTCGTTCAATCTCTGCCAAGAAGATTGTCCCCCTGTACGGTGACCAAGGCTGAGGCCACACTGGGTAGCAGAGCTGGCTTTTATTTATTTATTTTTTTTATTTTTTTATTTTTTAAAGATTTTATTTATTTATTTGAGAGAGAGAATGAGATACAGAGAGCATGAGAGGGGGGAGGGTCAGAGGGAGAAGCAGACTCCCCGCTGAGCAGGGAGCCTGATGCGGGACTCGATCCCGGGACTCCAGGATCATGACCTGAGCCGAAGGCAGTCGCTTAACCAACTGAGCCACCCAGGCGCCCCAGAGCTGGCTTTTAAACGGATGGTTCTGACTCCAGAGCAGTGCCCTTGAACTCCCTGGTCTTGAGCCTGGGCTCAATTTAGCACCCACGTCACGGCTGCTCCCCAACACCCCAGCCCGAGGGCACCACGCTTCTGTCCTGGGTGCCCCTCATGGTGTCACACAGAGTTCACGGTGCTCAGCTCAGGCCTGGACCCCAGCGGGAGAGGCCCCCTTGGTCTGCGCGCCCACAGACACCAGGACAGAGGAGGGTATGGAGCAAGCATTTAACAAACACCAGGATCCAAACTGGAGAATGGTGTGTGTGTGTGCGGGTGGGCGTATATGAGCACAAGGGCGTGTGCAAGTGGGCGTGCGGGCGAGGGCGTGGGTGCGTGCATGCATGCGTGGGGGTTGCGGATGGCTGGGTACACAGGGAATTCTCTATCCAGGGGTTCAACAGCTGTGACTCCTTTCCAGAACTTCAACTTCCTAAATTCTTCATTTGCCTGACAACCAAGCCCAAGGATGTCGCCCACCGAGGGCAGAGCCAGGCTGAGGCCCCTGGCCCGGGGCCCGCCTGACCTCCCTCTGCACCCCATGTTCTAGGACATTAAAATCCCTGATTGTTTAAGCTGGCTCGGGTCAGACTTTCTGTTACCCGCAGACCCAGGCATCCTGATAGATCGACTGACTTCCTATTTGTCTAAATGGCCTCACTCACTACCAGACCGCCATCCTGAGCCCAGACACCCAGACCCCGCAGGCTTCATAGGCTCACCTTGCGTTCTCTGGATACACGTCCAAGCGGAAGTCAGACCACCCACAAGTTTGAAAGCACACATCTGTGCGCCACCCGTGACCACCCGGGGAGGGGGGGGTGCGGTTGAGGGCTAGCCTTCACCCTACCCTGCAGGGAACCGGCCGCCAGGGCCTCGGAAGGCCTGTCCTGACCGGGCATCCCAGTTCTGAGGACAAGGGGTGGAACAGAGCACCGGGAAACTAGAGTGCGCTCGGGCAGGACAGCCTTTACAAACTGTAGAGTACCACTCTCCCGGCCCACCCTCCCAGAGCCTGGGCTGTGAGCAAGGCCCGCAGGGAGGATCCAGGTCCCCTCCCATGAGACGCCCTCTGCCAAACAGGGCGTCTGCTCCTCCCCCCGTCCCTTCTGCCCAGGGGTGCGCACACATCGGGTCCCCCTGGATCTGCCGCCGCGTCGGGATCATTGGTTGTGGTGGCCTGGAAGGGATGTCTGGGCAGCCGATGAGGGCGGAGGGGCGCATGGGCGGGGAAGGCAAGAGCTTTCTGCCGGGTCAGCAGCCCGGGTCCCTCCCGCAACCACAGCCACACCGGACCCTCCCTCCTAATGAAGAAAGGGAGGTGACGATCTATCTTTTGCGCTGCGGGTCCTAATTAAGCGTCAGCGAATTCCCTGACCTGCCTGCTTTCTGTCCCCGGCATAATATGTTATTTACCTGCAGCTAATAGGTTCACGGGTAATGATAGTCTTGTATCAAATGACGGCCGTTTGGCTTCTGACAGTTTTAAAGACCAGTCTCGGGGACACTACAGTTTCTAATTACAGGGTCTGTCACCGGCGATGTTCAGTTCAACACCACTCCTTCTCCCGCAGGTGACACTTCTGTCCAGATAGGAAATTTAAGCTTGGCCGTGACAGTTAAGGTTAAAAATACTGCTTGGTAAGAGGCAAGGGATCATAATTTGGGTCGCTGCCGTGTTTAATTAATTGGACTGTGGCAATCAGCACTCCATGGGCCGTAATTACAGGCCGGGTGAGAGGCCCCGCTCCCCCCTCGTCGTGTCTTACAGCTGTAATTTCGCGGGGGCTCTGACCTGGCTCAGAGCAAGGGGCCCTGGAGCTCTTTCAAGGCGCGCAGTACTTCATTAGGCAGCTATGATTTGTGAGCAGGAGAGAGGAGCGAGCCTGCAGAGACTGGGGAGGCGAGGCAGGAGGGACCGCACCTGCCCTTGCCCTTCTCAGCTGCAGGCTGTTTTCCCTCCCACCCCTCTTGTCATTCTGGCAGGCAGCGCGGTGACAAAGACCAGCGATCCCTGGATGCCAGAGAGAGCCACCCGGAAGAGAGAATCCTGGCTCCTCGATCGGCAGTATCCATGCCTTGCTGTTCTGCAAACAGGCCAGACCAGCTCAGACCACAGGGCCTTTGCCCATGCTACTCCCTCTGCCCCGACCACCTTCCCCAGGTGCCAACATGGTTTCCTCCCCTCTTCGTTCAGGTGCCAGCTCAGTCTCCTCCTTGGCAGTGGGGAGCGGGGGGTCTTCCCTGACCGTACCCCTATCGCCCCCTCCCTGCCTCCTGCCTCTTCCCTCTGATAACCCTCATCACCATCGGAGACCACATTTTGCTGTATGTTCTGGCCTGTGTCTCAGAATGAGTGCTCTTTATTGCCCTACTTGCCAGACCCAATCCCCTGGGGCCACCACCTGTCTCTGTTCAAGGCTCATCTTGTCCAAGCTTCAAGGAGCACTGCCCCCCCCCCCCCCCCAGACAGGTCAGGCTGGATGCAGCCCTTCCTCCTCCAAGAATACCTGCCTGGCTCATGCCTCTGGACGGCGACCCCAGGTGTTTGATCCGGTCCGTGGGTCAGGAGCAGCCTTGGCTCGGATCACTTAGCGATCCTTCCCCATCTTTAGTTTGTGGCATGCACATGGCCTGGAGGACAGAGGACTCACACTCAGGACGCAGACAGGCTGAGAACCTGGACCACGACTCTGAGACCTGGGTTCGGGGCCTGGCCCCGGTGCTGACCAACATGTGGGGAAGGTAGTTCCCCTGGGAATCTCTGTCCGAGTCCCTGGGCACAACCGTGAATGGCGGGGACTCTCGAGGCAGACCACTCTCTGCCGGGATGTCAAGTGCAGTGACTCAGCCAAACCTCAGTTTTCCTCATCGGTAAAATGGGGCAGTCCTATCTCTTCTCACACGGGGGCAGGGGAGCAGGTCTTAGGAGTGGATGGGCTGAAACACGGGAGATGCTTAGGAAGGGGCGTGCAGGGCAGACTCCGAGATGCTCCAGCTCATGTCACCCCAGAAAGTCAGGAAGGGTCAGGCTGACCTCCCCTGGCAGTTGCCAGGGTCCAAGTTGTAAGTGCATGTCCAGGTTCCCGGAACAAAGGGCTTGAGGCTTCAGCAGCTTTTTGGAACCTCAGCCCTTGGCCTGCCACACCCACATGCTTATCTGCCCCTCTGGCTGGGTCCCGAACTCGGCACTGGGGGCCTCAGTTTACCCTACTGCGGGCTGCCTTCCCTCAAGCTCAGCACCTGCAGGGTATACGCTCCCTTCCCACTGTCCCCCACGGAGCCTCCCCATCATATACCTGCCAGAGAATTCCCTTTGGCACCCAGCTCCCCCACTGGGCCTCCCATAATGAGCACGGTGCATGTACTCGGCTCACGGATGATTTTTATGAATGCTGGACGGGGCCTGTACCAGGAGATCCCACACCACTAACTTCACCGTCCCCACCCTCCACCATGTCCCCCCCAGCCATTGCAGGAGAGCTTTGCCGGGGCCTGATGGGAATTCAGAAATGAAGTTACTCATCTGGAGGGGACCTCGTCCCCAAACGCTGGAGGAGGAGGGGAGCAGGCAGGGCCACCGTGCTCCTTGTGCACCACGTGGGGGAAGGATTCCCATTCCAAATCCATGGGCAGAGGGGCGGCACCTGTCAGCGGGCAGCCTGCTCTTCGAGGTGCTCACTCAAAGGGGGTGTGATGGACTGAACTGTGGACCCCCAGAAAGATATACTGGAGCCCTATTCTCCAGTACCCCCAAACGCGGCCTTATTTGGAGACAGGGCCTTTGAGGACGTCATTAATACCTAAGCTAAGATGGGCTCATGCTAATGTGGGGTCATTCCAATACGGCATTCCGATATTCCACAGAGGCAGCGACGGGAGGGATGTGGCCATAAGCCGGGGGTCACCGAGGATTGCTTGGCCACCACCAGAAGCTAGGAGAGACAAGGATCCTCCCTGGGGCCTTCGGAAGGCGCATGGCCCTGCTGACACTTGCATTCCGTCTTCTACCTCCAGACGGAGAATAGAGTTCTGTTGTCTCAGCCCCTGGTTTTGGCACCTCGTTACTCAGCCCCAGGACACTCCCATGGCGGTCACAGGAGAGGACATGCAGAGTGGCATGGCTGGCTGACTCCCTGACACACCAGACGCAGGTGACCTCCGCGGGGTGGCCGAATCCATCACTGCCACGCCGCGCCCCTCCTCCCGGACCCTCGCTGCGCGGTTCCCATGGAGCTCAGGGACACGGGGGGTGGGGGACGAGCACGCCTGTTTATTAATCGAAGGCTGGGCTGCTCGCATCTCAGTGGAGAGCTGCTTTTGAAGTGCTGAGTGATTTATTTTAGCCAATTACGGGTTCGCTTCCCCTTCCGAGGACCCCACGTAATTGATTGAAACCTATTGAAAACAAATTAGCCAGCACCAGGATGCAGATCTGTTTATCACTTCTCTGGAGGTTTGCAGGGAACCCACGTGAACTGCGAAACCCATTCCCGTTTGTTTTTCCCTTCCCCAGAAGGACAGAGGAGAAAAAAGAACAGACCTTTTCCAGGTGGCACGGGCCCCTCTGTGCACCTGGCCACCCGCTCTTGGCCGATGCCCGTAGCGTCTGGGAGGATCCCGGGGAGGCCGCCCTGACTCCCAGCATGCAAGGGTCAGTGCCCGGGGCAGGGGTGTTTGGGGTGGCCCCAGGTTTTCGCCGCAGCAACCCCCATCCGCACACCTGCCGTGTTGTTGTATGACTTCCTGAGAATGAACCCGTGTGGGACCTGTGCTGTCCGCGCGCAGGCGCATGTCCACGGGTCTGGCTACAGCCCGCCCTTTCGATTTTCCAGGGGGGCTCGTCCCCTGGGCCGGCCACCCACGTGGGTGTTTTATTGTATCCGGGAGCTGACTTAGCAGGTATCAAGCGGCACTGGGAGGTGACTTCAAACGCATTTTTAGGTGAATTAGAAAAATTATTTTTAATTGTGGCAAAAGACACATAAAATTTACCACCTTCGCCATTTTTAACTGTACTGTTCAGTAGTATTAAGTACATTCACAGCACACGGCATTAAACATTTTCTCGCCACCTGTGTGACCCTCACTCGGTGACATCAGCTCGCACCCTCTCACTGGTGCCGATCTGACCTGCCCTGCACTTGGCTTACCCTTCCCTTGCCGGGCCCACCTCACCTGCCCGCATCCACCTCTGAGGAGTTACCGGCTAGCAGGTCCCAGCCCCACCTGTACGCGGTGCCTGGAAATGGGGGTCCCTCCCTGCTCAAAACCCTGCAGGGCCCACCCCTGCCCATGCCATCAGGCCTCGACTCCTTCTAGAAAATCTCCCTTCCCTTCCCCACCACCAAGGGTATGTCACTCTGGCTCCCCAGACCCGTTCACCTCCCCACTGACATCAAGCTTCCAAGGGCTCGAGCCACTGCTGTCTCTCCCCTGCCTGGTGATGCCTGCCACCCCCAGCTCTGTCCCCCAAGCAAAGTGCAGGGGCTGACCGCATGGATGCCGTCCTGCAGGTGCCTGGGCCAGACAGCTGTTCCCTCAGCTGGAACTGAAACAAGGCGCCGCTGGGGCCCGCCTGCAGCCCCGGCCAGCGGCACGGCGTCCCTCTCCACAGCTGCCCCAGACCGGAGAGGGCCAGCGCTCCAGGAACAGCCAGGGTGAAAGTACGAAGGGTTTCTGGTGGCCCACAAGCATCCCGCAGAGCACCGGGCTGCAGCCGGGCAGACCTCCCTCTGCTGCCGGGCGAGCTGACCCTCACCATCATTCGGTGGAGGAGCTTGAGAAGGTGCAACCGGCCGGGGGAGCCCGAGAACTTGGCCAAACCGTGCTCTGGCCCCTCGGGGCTCACCTCCACACACGTGCATGTAAGGTGCGTGCGTATCTACGTGTGGGTCGCGTGTAGACGTGTGCGCATGTGGGTGGTCTGTGTGCATGTGTGTGCTGGGGGTGGGGATGAGGAAAGAGACGCCCACCGGCAGGTCAGTGCTGCAGAAGGGAGGGCGTGCGGGGCGCGTGTGGGTGGGCAGACAGCGTGACCTTACTCTCCCGCCAAACCACACGACAGCCCTGCCCCCTCTTCGTCAGCAGGTGCAGCCTCTGCTCAGGTGTCCCCAGGGTTCTGGGCCCAGGTCCCACCCAGCCCAGTGAGGTGTGGCACTCCCGAGCAGCAAGGAGACACAGCGGGCAAAGGCATGAGTCCCAGAGCCCGGGTCACCCAGCTCCCCCGCTGCCCAGCTCTGAGACTTCAGGGAAAAGCGACGGCACATCCCCGGGCCTGTTTCCCCATGTGCAGACAGGGATAACCAGAGAGGACTGCCCTCACAGAGACAAACCATTTCCACTTCGGGGGCCGACACCACGCTGGTACCAGCACGCTTCCCGGGGTCCCCGTCGGGGCACCCGAGCCAGGCACCAGCCAGCTGTGTGTGCACACTAACCCCTGGCATCAGCGACGGGGACCTTATTTGGAGACTGGGGCTGTGTGGCTGTGGTGTAGATGTGAGTTAAGAAGCAGAGGAGTTACCTACCACGCGAGGCTGGGCGCTGCGAGCACCTGTGTGTAAGCTTAAACTAGAAATACGGACTTAAAAAACCCAGCAAGAGGCCTTCTAGGGACTGCCGACCCTGTGCCAGGCAGTGGGCCCAGGAATTCACAAACACAATCTCATTTATTTAAACATCTATGCCCCTACGGATAGCTCCACAGCCCCATTTTACAGATGGGGAAACTGAGGCCCAGGGCTGAAGCCTCTGGCTTGGGTGACACAGCTTCAGCCACACAGGTGCGGGGATTCTGGGATCCCTGACGTCAACTGCAGTGGGTCAGGGAGGAGGGGGCCTGGAGGCCAGAACCGTGCCGGCTGCCTGGCCATGCACAGCAGACCCAGCTAGTGCCCTGGGGGACAGCCCACGGGGCCATGCTAAGCGATGGCCTCAGTGGCCCTAGACAGGTGCAGACACGAGGGGGCCGTGAAAACACCCACCACTGAACCCCCAGCCAGCCCGGAGGACAGGCAGCCGGTGGGGGACATTTCCCAGCAACGCTGTCCTGAGTCTTGGTGACACGTCTCCATCTTCCCAACACTCTGGCTCTGGCTATTTGCCACTGAGCATGGGCCCAGCTCCCCGCCAAAGAAGCCAACTTCTCCCCAATTCCATTTCTGCCCTCAACCTGCCAGACCCGCCCAGCGCTTCGGCCACCTCCCAACGCACGGGTGCAGGCTGCCCGGGGTGGTCTCGCCTGAACGGCCTCCGCTCCCTGGTTGGAAGCTTCCCACAGTATTTATTGCTCCGGTCTCCGTGAAGCCTCGTCGGTGGGGCTGCCGGGCCTGGTGGCGCCCAGCATCAGCGGTGCAAACACCATCACTCACGCGGCATAAACCTGTTGTAGCAATTCCCGGCCAGGGCCCACGAGAGGCACTGATCACTCATCCCCGACGCCGGCACGCAGAGGGGCAGGGGGGCGGGAGATGGATGGTTCTGGGAATTATGGCTGGCTGCAAAGTGGGGGCCTTTCACCTCCGGGGAGCGGGGTCAAGTCACTGTCACCATGGGCCCAGACCCCAGGGAAATGAAGCAGGAGACCCCTGCTCTGGGTCGTGCCCCCGCTCCCCGCCAGACACCAGCATCTGCCCAATTCCGCACCAGATCCAACTCTGGCCACAGAACGATCGATTCACGGGACCCCCGATGGCGCCCCGAGGCCGGTGCTGCTCGTGGCTTGTGACAAATGAGGAACCTGACATTGTAGGATGTTGGGCGAATGGTCCCCGGTCCCAGGGCGCCAGCATCCTTCCCAGCAGGATAAACTGCCCCCGCTGGGTCACAAACTCAGCCCCCCTACCCCCCACGTCCCGGAGGCCTTGATTAGGCCGGAACTCCCTCTTTCCCGGTTTAAAGATTTCAGAGCACATTCTCATTTGAGTCTCAAAACCCAGTGGGACACGGCTATCTTTTATCAGCCGTCTGAGAGCAAAGGGTCCAGAGGCCCTGAGGGTTTGAGCAACATGCCAGGACCAGACAGGGGCCTGGACTTCAGTTCCAGTGCTCTCTCCTCCCCTGATGGCACCCCCAGAGTCGGAACACGTGGGGGAGGACCTCCCAAATCCGCTTGATGATGTCATCCCAGACCTTTTCCCTCCCTTTCTCTCCTCCCCCCAAGAGGGCCACAGAACACTAGAATGACCGCATTATAAATGACGCAGTGCGGCAGAGAGTCCTGTGTGCTCAGAGCCCGGAGGAAGGCCGTTGGCCGGACCTCGACGCTCCCGAGCCAGGCTGGGCCAGGCTGGACCCTGCACCTCCTGGCTGCGCGCACGGCCGCACAGAGACCCCCTGCTGACTCGGGCTCCGTTTCCTCGCCCTCACATGAGAGGGTCTCCTTGCTGAGCCCTAAAGCTCCTCCTGCCAAGGGGGGTCTGGAGTAGGGTGAAGAGTGTCCGCCAAATACATGTCCACCCAGAACCTCAGAACGTGACCTCGTCTGGAAATGAGATCTTTGCGGGTGTAATTAGTTCAGGGTAGGCCCCAAATCCAATGTGCCCAGTGTCGCTCTAAGAAGACAGAGGTGACAGAGACAGCACCGGAATGATGCAGGCTGAGGAACACCCAGGGTGCCGACAGACACCAGGCAGGGTCCTCCCCAGAGGACCTTAGCACGTGCCGCCCCAGCCCCCCGGAGCGCTCTCCCTGGACATCACAGGGCTTGCGTGCATCCTTCCTTCAGGCCTCTGCTCAAAGCCAGTTCCTCGCAGGCCTCCCTTGGCTACTCCATCGACATTAGCCCCCTGGTTCTCTGTCCCCTGCCGTGTATTTTTCTTCCTAGAGTGTATCACCACCATATGGATCCGCTATTTCCAGTGAGTTTATTGTCACACACTCCTTCCATCACACGCACAGAACATAAGCTCCTCCAAGACAGGCATCTACCTTCGTCCCTGCTGTGTCCCCGGCTCCAGGCAGAGAGCCTGGCCCAGACAGGTGCTCAACCAATACTTGCAGGATGAACACGCATGATGTGGGCACACGACCAGGCACCTCAGGAAGGGATAGGAAAGGTGCTGTGAGGTCGCATGTCACAAGCCCTCCCAGACAGATGCCTCTGGCAAAGAAGACACCTGAGCAAGCCTACCTCTAGGAGGCAACCTGCCAGGGTGTTAAGGGCAAGGCATCTGGAAACTACCTGGGCTTGAATTCCAACTCTGCCACTTCTGAGCTGTGCAATCTCAGGCAAGTTGCTGAACCTCTCTAGGCCTCAGTTCTCATCTGTAAACTGGGGAAATAAAAGTACCTGCCTCGGGGTGCCTGTCTGGCTCAGGCAGAAGAACATGAGACTCTTGATCTCAGGGTTTTGAGTTTGAGCCCCATTTTCGGTGTAGAGATAACTTAAATAAATAAAACTGGAAAAAAAAAAAGTACCTGCCTCATACAATTACTGTATGTGTTAAATGAGCGAATGGGTAGGACCCTGAGAAGGGGGGCTGAGTCTCCTAGCAGCAGGTGACACCCACTGATGCCGCCCTTGTTGCGGGAACTCCAGGGGGAAGCCAGTGAGGTGGGACGGGGGGGATGGATCGGTGAGGCATGGTTGGGTTCAGGGGGATGGGGGGCTGCTAGGTTGGGGGACAGGGCCTACCACGTGCTGGGACGGACTGGAGAGGCCTCTGCTCGGCCTGTCTGGGTGGCTCCGGGGAGCAGCAAACTCATTCAAGAGGCTGACTCAGTTTATTTATGAATCAAATACGCTCGCCATCAAGATCCCAGCATGCCCAGCTGAAAAGCTAGTTCTGACAAGCAGGAGCAAGGCCTCCCGGTACCCTGGCCAAGCCCATCTGGTACTGGTGGCCTCTGAGGGGTGGTCAGTGGTGGCCAGCTCTCCGGGCCTGGCTGCCTGCCCAGGGCTCAGCTCCCCAGCACCTCAGCGGCACCTGGCGAGAAGAAAGATGCCCCAGCCCCCCAGGCACCCAGAGCAGGCCTCGAGACCCAAGTGGGCACAAGGACGGGGGGACAGAAAGCACCCCCTGTCCCCATGGGCCACAGGCCACAATCGCCACCATCACAATCACCACACAGCCAGGGACCACGTCCCCCAAGTAAGAGACACTGGGCGGCATGCCCCCACCTCCTGTCCAGACGCTTTGCCCCTGCTCAGCCCACCCATGGTTTCAGGGGTCCGCTCGTGGCCCAGGGCCCCACTCTGCCCCCTCCAAAGGAGTCCCACTGTCCTCTTCCTCACCTCCCCCCTCGCTAGGTGTCCCTGCTTCTGCCCTGCCCCCCCCCCCCACGACAGCCAGAGGGGCCAGGCCTGGCCCGTTCACGCCCTCCAAGGATGCCCGTGTGGCCCCTCCCTGCACCTGCCCCCCCGGCCTGTGCCCTCGTTCTCTCCACATCACAAGCAGGCCCCACTGGTTCCTCCGCCCGGAGCCCCTTCTCTCAGACTTCTGGGTGACTCCCTGGCCGCCTGCAAAGTCCCACTCAGACACCAGCTTCCTGACCCGCCTGCTCCTAAAATCGGCCACCTGCCCCCTTCCCCAGAGCACCCACACCTTCCAACCCCCACTTCTCCTACTGACGCACTGGGTTTGTTGTCTGCTCTGAGGGCACACGGATCCATCTGCGTGGTTCCGATGTGTCCCCGGCGCTCCACAGACAGTGGGTTAGAAGGACACGGATCCCGTGTCCCTTCTCCTGGCCCCCGGGACGCAGCTAGAGGAGGCCTCAATCAAGGCCCGCTGACCGTGCGGACGAGGCTGGGGCAGCCCACCCAAGACTGCCAGTGAGGGCGTGGGCTGGGAGGCGCCAGGCAGAGCAGAGGGAGAAGCTGCTGGAAAAGCTTTTTCTGGCTGCACAGACCCTGCCCCTGGGGTGACAGGTGCACGTGGAGCCCAGCCATTCCTCCTCCTCCGGGCACCTGCAAGAGCCACCTGGAGCCCAGCTGGGGGTCCCTGGAAGGTGGCGGGAGGGGCAGAGAAGTCTACCCTGCGGTCGCGGTGCAGGGTGCGGGCCCCCCCGGGAGCGGCTGAGGCAGGAGCTGGGCTGCACCCCCATCCGGCAGACTTGGCCGGCATTAATTTGACCATATATACACACGCTAATCAGCTGTGACCGTGGCACCCAGCTCAATTCAAATTGATTTACTGAGCCTGGAAATGGATACAAATGTGATTAAAGGCTTTTTATTTTACATAGGTTCTCTATAAAATGATTTAAATCAATTGCCCGGCAGGCCCCACGCTATTACTGCACACAGCCTCCTCTTCTATTGATGGACACGCTGCTCGGAGCTAGAGCTGGGGTGTCAGCAACTCTCCCGCCCGGCCCCAGGATCAAAGTCGGGGCAGCCAAAGCATCTGCTGGTCGCATGTCTGCCTCCACACAGGGTGACCCTCTGCGGCGGGCAGGGAGGCCTGGCACCTTCTAGAGGGGGCAGGCCTGGCTGGGAGAGGGCTGGTGTCGCCATGGCAATGGCCTCCAGGGCCACCTCCCAGCCCGCTGACCTCTGGTCTGGGATGCTCATCTCCAAGAAGTCTGCAGGGGGCTGACCCTAAGCCCGGGAGGTCAAGTTTATAATCTAGGCCTCCAAGGACAGCGCTGGAATGGATGCTCCTGCAGACATCACCTGCCCCACCCTGTGGTCCCTTTGCCCAGATGAGGAGACTGAGGTCAAGGGGAGGCAGGAGTCGGTAAAGCAGAGTCTCAAGACAAATGGGTCCGAGAACGCCGAATGGGCGCGGTGGATTTGCAGCACACGTCTTGTCCAGCTAAGACGGAAAATACGTGGGGTTCCTGGGAGCCCCCGCCCATGGGGAGGGCTCAGCATGGAGTTAGGGGCACAGCCCAGCACAGGGGACACTCAGCAAGGGGACACCAGGCTGTCAAAGGCAGGTCAGCACCACCAGGCCTGATGTGTGCTATCTGGAGCCACCGACCAGGAGCTTCAAACAACAGAAATTCATTTTCTCACGTTCTGGAAGCCAGACGTCTGAAACTGACGTGTCTGCAGGGCCATACTCCCTCCAGAGGCTCCAGGGGAAGATCCCGCCTGCCTCTTCCAGCGCCCGGGGGCTCCGGGTGTCCCTGGGCTGTGGCCGCGTCCCTCCACCTCGGCCTCTGCCTCCCTCCTCACACGGCCTCCCTCACGCGTCTCTCCTCTCCTACGAGGGAAACGCTGCATTCAGGCCCGCCCCGAGCCAGCATCCTAACTCCATCACATCTGCAAACCCCCTATTTCCAAATAAGGTCCCATTCTGAGGTTGTGGAGGCGAAATTTGGGGGCACGGATGCAAACTGCTAGAGACGGAACCTGAGCCACCATACCAGTGACACGGCCACGAAGGATCCAACCTTTTCCAAAGAAAACTTGGGGCCATTCAGTCATTGAACCGGGTGGAGGGGGATGGGGGGGGGCGTGCTGGACCACGTGCCACATGCCACGCCGGGTCCACAGCTGCGTGGTCCCTGCTCCAGAACCATCTCCCCAGCCCCGCTGAAAGCCCACCAAATCCCAGGGGAGGCGGTGCTGGGGGCAGGGAAGGGGCTCTCTTGGTGCTCCGGAGCCCTGCTGCCCAGAACAGTAGCCACCAGCCACAGGCCGTATTTGAAATTCAAAGTTAAACTAATTAGAATTAAATACAATCTACAATTCCATTCCTCAGGCACAGGAGCCACCCAAGCCTCGTGGCCACCACACGGGATGGTACAGCTATGAAGTGTTCTACGGGACCGCCTCTCTGCACGGCTTTTTCTTGTGTATTCTGCACCATGGGCAAAAGGAACCGATGCTAAGGATAAAAGTAAAAATAAAAGTATGAAAAGCATACAGGATTTTGATTTCTGGTCACACCAATTCAGACCCCGGGGGGCAGGGCTTGGAGTCTGCAGGCAACTGCTGCCTCACCCGGCCTCCCATCGCTGACCAAACCGTGCACCTCGTCCAGAGTCCGGCCCTGTGTCGACTCCAAGAGGTCGTCCGCCACCTCTCCCCACTCTTGCCTAATTCTTGGCCTTGTCTGATCCTCTGGTCTGCTCCAACTTTACCCAGAGGCCTCACGAGGGTTTCAAACACTCCATCCTCTGTTCTTGACCTCACGAACTCCTAGGCATCCTTCGGAACCCCAGTCCAACTTCCTGGCCTCTGGGAACCCTGCTCCCATAGCATCTTGTACTTCCCTCTCTCGTGGCGTTTCCAGCTAGGAACTGAGTTGCTTGTGCATCTGTCACCTCCTCTCCTTGGCTATGAGCATTTTGTAACCAAACTGGTCAGCTGAATACTCGGCAGGCGGCAGGGAGTGTGGATATGCTCTGGGAGGGATAAGCCAGAATTCTCTCTCAACTTGACCTTGAGTTTCCTAGAGATGAACACCGTGCCTAGAGCACTATAGACTCTGATAGGTGTCGGCATCCTGAGCACATGAGTGAGGGACAGAGACCAGGGGTCAGGTCTCAGAACCTCCCCCACACTCCGAGCACACTACTGTCAGCAGACAGTAGGAGCTTAAATGGAGGGGGGAGACGAGCTGAATTATGTGGAAAAAAAACAGCAAAAGCATGAGGGTATTTGGTGTGGAAGCAAAGCTAGAAGGACCATCCACACAATGAGGTGGGCGGCCCTGTGCCCTCCGTGAGGACAGACCCCGCCCTGGAGAAGCCGGCCCAACTGCTTGGATTTGCCTCTGCCGGGCAACCCTCCCCGGAGTCCTGGGGCCCGGCTCCCTGCACGATCTAAGGCCATTCTCCTAGGCCCCCTCCTGCTAGAAGCCTCCATGGCTGGGAGGGGGGCTGCCTCTACCTCTTCCCCATCTCATGCTGCTCTGTGGACAGCTGAGCCAAGTGACCAGCGACGTGGAAGGGCCCAGTGATGCATCACCGCAGCCTGACCAGCCCTTCCCGAGGCTAGGGACTGGCCTAATGGAGCCCCGAAGGGCACGTTAACTGTCCAGGGTCTCACAGACCCTGCCTGCCTCCCTCGGGCCGTGCACCTGTCCCCGCCCTGGGGCTGCCGTGCTCACCGACTAAACAGAAATTGTCCCTCTACTCACAACCCTGCAGACACCACGCGGGGGGCTCTCCGTGCAGGCAGTCCTCCGCTTTGCGACAGGAGCTGCCCGGGGCCCGCTCACTCCCCTGCCACGGCGCTGGCCTCAGACACCAGCCACAGGCCCTGGCCTCACGCACTTCTGGACGGCCGGCTCTCAAGCACGGTTGGCGGGACGCTTCTCGCATTCCACGATTTGCTCAAACAGCTCACCGAGCTCAGGCCAACGCTGGACTTCCGTTTACTGCTTTATCATAAAGGATACCACTCAGGAACAGCCAGAGGGAAGAGACACCTAGAGCGAGGGACGGGGTGGTGCGGTGCTCCCTTGCCCTCCCCGGGCACGCCATCCTCCCCACCCCTGCCCTGTTGGCAGCTTGGCAGCTCGGTGACCCCCAGGCTTGAGTGATGTTCACGGAGGCTGCACGGAGCAGTAACTGGGTCTCTGGCCCCTCTCCCCTCCCAGGAAAACAAGGGATCCACTTCTAACCATGGCCTGGGCTTTCAGGTGACCGGCCCCAGGCTGAAGCCCACCGCGGTCACCTCATCAGAACAAAACACGCCCCCACCTCCTAGGATATTCCAAGGGCTTTAGGAGCTCTGTGTGGGGAAATGGGGCAGAGACCAAATATGTATTCCTTATCATGTCACCCCTCCCTCTTCTCTTCTTCTCTCCCAAGGGCACAGCCCTGGCCTGGGGGCACCCAGCTCCCCACTTCTTTCTCCTCAAGGCAGCACGGCAAGGGAGTCCCATGTCAACCCTGTGTTCAAATCCTGGCCTGCCATTCCTAGCTGTGTGACCTGCACAAGTCATCTAGCCTCTCTGTGCCTCGGTTTCCCCATCTGTAACACAGAGATAAAAATGGAAGGAATCACGAGGTGGCCAGGAGAGGTAAATGAGTTTGTATCTGTCTGCCTTGCTCACAAGGAGCCTCCCGTAGGTGTTTGTTAAATCGGCTTGCCCAGGGTGCAAACACAGACAAGGACAAGGGCCACAGGCCTCTCAGACACGACCCCGTCCCGGCTGGGATGAGATGCAGTCTCTAGGACTCGGGGCTGCAAGAAGCTACTTCACAAACTTCTCCACACCCATCCGTGACTGAGCTTTCCAGAAAACAGCAGGAAGGTAAAGCTTACTGAGGCACCCACTCTGGGTTCAGAACCGGGTCTGAGTGAACACAACGCCTTCGCTGGGGGGTGGAGGTGGTGACCGCGGGGGCGCTGCTCCCACCCAATCCATTTAGGGTATGACGGCCTGGCTGCTCCCTCCTCTGTCTCTTCCCAAGTGGACCAGCGCTGGGGGTGGGGGGGCAGAAGCAGCATCTGGAACCCTCTGGAGTGTCCGGAACGTGTTCCTCCCAGCACAGCTCAAGGATCCACGTGTTGGAATCCCCTGGGGGTTTATCAGCACTGAGTAGCCCCCCTGGGTCCCTCGGATGCCTACACCAAATGGAAACCGGGGTCCTCTGCTTCTCTCCCCAGGGTGGACATGCTGCTAGGCACGTGAGAAACTGGTAAAACAAATCCTGTTTTAGTTTTAATTCTGCGGCCTACATCCAACAATGCCTAAACTCATTCCTACAAATGCACACTGAGCGGCTGGCCCTTGGAACCAAAATGCAGACAGGGAAGTCCCTGGGTTCTTCTCTCACGTCGGGAATGGAGGACGGCGTGCCCAGTTTTTAAAGGGGGTGGTGCGGGCTGTGGGGTTGCGGGGCAGGGGATGAGGACACGGCCCTGGAGGGAGGTGATGTGGAGGGAGGGCTGGGGAGGGGCGGGCCCCGCGTGCAGGTGGGGAGAGGTGCCCGCCGGCATGGGGAGCCATAGAGGATTTCGCACAGAGGCCAGGCCACACGAGGTTAGAACCTTCACACCCGCCTCCAGCACGGGGAGCACCGCAGTGTCCTCCCGGCGCCCACCCGCCAACGCTGAGTGCACCCGGGCTGTGTGCGCACAGCGGTGCCGAGCGGGAGGGGTGCCCCGGGGAGACTCGTGTGCACGAGCGCACGTGCGTGTGCGAGAGCAGACGTGGGGGTGCACGCGTGCACGTGCTTGAGGATGCGTGGATCACTGCGAGTGAGGCAGTGCCGGGCGCGTGTGCATGAGTGTGAGTACTGCAGGCAAGCATACGCGCATGTGCGTGAGAAGACAGGAGCTACGTGCATGTGCGTGCACACGTGCGTGCCACAACCCAGAGCTGCGCGTGGGGGCTGGGCGTGGGTGGACCCCAGCGGAGTGCAGCCCACGCCGGGCCGGCCCCCCCACTGCTCGAGGCACCATTACTGTCCCATCTGTACAAAGGGCCGGGACAAGAATGGGGGCTCTGTCGAGCTGAGGCACCCCCAGCCCAGGCTCAGGACGGGGCGCCGGTGTTTGAGGGGGCAGGAGGGGCAGGCTGGGCAGGGGTGGGGGCCCGGGGAGCAGCTCCCGCCGGCCGGCCGCCCCAGGGAGGCTGGCATCAGGCTCCCAATTACGGGAACAATTAGGGCACACTGATGCACAGCCAGGAGCCTCGGCGCCACCGGGAGAGTGACAAGCCGGCCCCGGCGGGCTGCGCGCCGGCTTTAATCCCGGGAAGGCTCTCGAGTGTTAATGGTGCAAGCAGGCTCATTAGCTGTAATCCATCTGTCCTTAATGCTTCGGCTCAGGTCTGTGGGATGAAGGATGCCCTCCCAGGGACTGCACTCAGAGGGGCCGCCTCCCTCCCTCCTTCCCTGCTCCAAAAAATGAACTAAAGGCAGGCTGAAGGCACGGGGGAAGGGAGGACACAGCTCTCCACTTCCCCCTGTTTGGAGAACAGGCTGTGCAAAGCCTGGACCCAGGACCGGGCCCCACCCTGCTGTGTGACTACGGCCAAGACGTTCTCCCTCTCTAGGCCTATGCTGTCCTCTGAGAAAAGGCAGGGCTGGAATGGGTGCCTCCAGGGCGCAGGAAACCAGGGGTGGGTGGCCCCGAGGTGCCTCTTTCTTGGCTCAGGCTGCTTCCCACCCCCCGTCTGGGGACGAGTGGCTGGACGTGAATGCTGCCTGGAATGTTCCACATGGTTTTCTGACAACTATAAATCCTGCCTTTGTCTGTGGTGGCGGAAGTCACCCTACCACACCATCTGGGCAGTGGGTGACGTGGCCCAGTGCCAAGGACAGGAGCTCAGGAGTCAAGGTTGAATGCAGACTGAGCAGGTAGATGCCTCGGGCTCGGCTCAGGTGCAGCCGTGCCCAGGGCAGCTGCAGGTGTTCCAGACTTGAGGGGCGGGCACAGGGGTGGAGCCCCTCCCCCGCCATGTGCTGTCTCAGGAGAGCAAAGGCCATGGGCCGGGGGTGCCACCCAGATGGACAAGAAGGCAGGAGAGATGGCTGCAGAGAAAGTGGGGGCTCGGGGCCGGGCTGCCTGGGTGCGAGTCCCAACTCCACTGTGTGTGACATGGGAGGTTACTTAGCCTCTCTGTGCCTCTGTTTCCCCATCTGCAAGACTAGGGGGAGTAACAGCCCTCTCTCCAGGGTTTTGAGGAAGGGGCGCACAGAGCGACCCGTGACACCAGCCGCGTTGTCACCCGAGGGCCACTCGCTATTGCCCCCACGCCTGCACCCCTGTGTTATTTACCTTCCACAACTTCAAATCGGCCGGTTGTTTAGTTTCTGGAGGGGTCACTCACATCGACTAATTTTTTAGAAAACCCATTGATGTCCAGAAGGAAGCTGTCAATCACGAGCAGAAACGGAGGTGCGTACCCCATTCCCACACCCTCCTGGGGCCGGCGGGCTCGCAGTCTGACACCTGCCCCGTTTCTTCAAAGGGGGTTTGCAAACGCAGGGGGTGCGCAGGGCCCTGGCACCCGGCAGCCCCTCTCACTGCAGATCAGAAAGACCAGACCAGAGAAAGCACGGCTCAGCCTTCCTCTTGAGGACACTCCCGCACGACGCAACACGGTCCGCAGTGTCCCCACAGGACAGCAGGAAGCCAGGGCCAGCTTCGCCAGGCTCAGAACGCGGCCTCCAGGCACGCACTCCGCCCCTTCACCACTGCAGCCTCGGCTTCCCAATCTGGAAAATGGGGGCACTCGATCGACAGCCCTCTCCTGACGGTCGCTGGGGTGGGGGTGGGGGGGCCCAGCCAGCACACAGGTCTGAAAGCCTCTCGGTGCCACAGACGGAGGACGGACGTTGTGCCGGGGACTGCTGTTTTCCTTGATGCTCTTCAATTATTCAAACAAGAGCCGTACCCTTATTTAAAGTCTAGCCTTGCACTCGCTGCATCCGGCACCGAGCACTGGAGCCTGCTGCTAGATTTACACAGGGACGGGCTCCCTCTCGCAAAGTCAATTAATTAAGCAAACACTCCTGCCAGCAGGTTCTCAGGTGTGTGCCGAGAGATCCGCCGGTCTCAGCCTGCCGCCTCCGGGACACTCGATGCCACGGAACAGCCTGGTGGGCCGGGACTGTGGCCCCGGGCTGGGCGTGGCTGGCGTAAGAGCAGGGTGCCCACTGCGGGCCAGGCCCGGGGCCGGGCGCTTCCCACCCCAACTACAGACAGGGAAACCGAGGCACAGAGAGGAGATTTAACTCCAGACACTGCCCTGTGCCCACACGCTTCTGTTCTCCCTTTCCCGCCACCCACCCAGACGGGAAGCGAGAGTAGCTACTACACGACGTTTCCAGCACAGTCTGGCATTGACTGCATGCCTCCCACCCTCGTAACTCATGTTCGGCTTCAGGTCAACCCCGCAGGTGAGGACCACTAGGACCCGTATTTTATGGAGGGGAAACTGAGGCACGGAGCGGGTGACAGACTCCCTCAAGCTTACACGGTGGTAAGCCGGGGCCCTGGTCCCTGCTCCCAGAGCCGAGCCTCAGGCTCATCACCTTGCCAGGCCCCGCTCACGGTCTGCCCCCCTCTGCCGGAGGCACATGGGTGCTGGTGCTTGGTCTCTTGCGCCTGGCAGAACGGGGCACCACCCAGGGCGCCCCCCGATGACGTGCAGTCCACGGGCGGAGGTTTTGGAATGTTCTGGTAGTTCTGGTGGTTTGCGGCGCTAGTCCGCTCCCCGTCCCATCTATCTCTGCTCTTCCCCAGATAAGGACAACAGCCAGCCCGTGGAGGGCACCCGGCTTGCAAAGGCCCTTGACAAACACTTCCTGGGTGAGGACGTGAAATCCAGAGGCAAAATGACAGCAAGCCTACAGGCCTCGCAGGGCAGGGCCAGCCTGTCCCGTGCACATGTCGAGCACTGCAGTAAACGGGCGGACGCTGGGGCGGAGGGCAGGGCTGTGTCCCAGCTCTGTCCCTTCCCAGATGTTCACCTCAGACGAGTCACAAGCAACAGCTCTGAGTCTCAGTTTCCTCGTCTGTAAAATGGTGGTGAAAACAGAAGCGTCTCCTCATTCCAGCTGCCGTGAGAACAAGAAGTTAAGGCAAAGGGAAGCGCACAGCGCTGGCCATCTTGCGCTCCTTGCCCCATCTCCCACGGCGCGGGGCACAGTGCGGGGTCCTCCAAGTCCGCTACCTGCTCCCGCAGCAGAATCGGGGGCATCGAGGTCAAGAGGAGCTGCCGGGCCCTGTCTGCACTGAGCCATCTCAGCCCCGGGACACCGACCGCACCAGGTACTCTCAGCAAACAGACTGTCTGAACCTTGGCACATGCACAGGACGGGGGATGTCGGCTCAAATACGACCTCTCCGGTAACGCCCCACTGGGAAGGAGGAGGGGTGCATCCACAAAGGGGACTAACTTCAGCCCCTTCACGGGGGGCCCCCTCTACCTGGAGTGCCCTTCCGCCCGCTCCTCACCCATCGAGAAAACTCTGACCCCTTCGGAACCCTTCTCAAGCGACACCCCCTCTGTACCCCAGAGCTAACCACTGCCTCCCCGCTGTCGTCTGCGAGCCGGGAGGACGCCTCTCCCACCACAGAGACCACCGTGAGCCACACACGCGCTGAGCACCTCACGTGCTTGAGTGCGCTCACGCTTTCAGAAAGGGAGGCAGCATTATCTCCAGTTTATAGATCAGGAAACCGAGGCACGGAGGGGGTGGGCCACATGCTGAGGATGCACAGCTGGCTAGTGGCAGAGCCCGGACTCGAGCCCGCGAGGCCTGGCTCCCCGCTCGGCGAGGCTTGGCTGTGTCGGGCAGAGCAGGTGTCGGGATGGGCGGAGACCAGTGGACGGCAAGCGGACATGGCCAAAGGTCCAGGCAGGGGGGCATTCGGCCCAGGGAGGGAGGGAGCAAGGGCCAGCTTAAAAACAAAACTGAAATGCGAGCGAAGGCAGCACACGCGGTCCCGGGAGGGGTGATGAGACCTGCAGTTTCTGCACACGCTGCTCCCTGGGGGACCTGCCCGCCGCACTCCATGTGGAACCCAGCTGCTCGGGGTCGAGTACTATTTCAGGAGCGGAGGGAGGTGGGGCGGAGGGCTCGGGGCCACACGCTGGAACGTCAGGGAGCGGGTGCTGGGGGTGCCAAGCAGAAAAGGCAGACTGGGGGGCCAGGACCCCCACCCTGGCACTGCCGGCCACCCAGTCTGGCCCCCACCCTTCCCGGGGAGCCTCGTCTGCCCCCACCCCCCACCACACCTGCTATGAAAGTGACACCCAGTGGATGGTCGCTGCTCTGTCCCCTGGGAGAGCAATCAGACACCTGGACAGACCACTGGGCCGCTGGGGGTGGCTGGGGATTGGGGTGGGGGCTCTGCTGGGCCTCCCAGGAGCGGCGAGGCCTGAGGAAGTAGGCTCAGGAATCAGGGGGAAGCAGTAGGGCCCCCCAGGGACCTGGGAGCAGGCAAGGGGGTGGGGACGGAGGCTCACAGAGGTCCCAGACTTGCCCCAGTCACATGGCCAGTAAGAAACTGAGACACAGAAGGCTCTGAACAACCAAGGCTCGCCTCGCCCCGGGAGGCCCAGAATGTGCCCTTGTCCCCATCCGAACATCTGCCTCTTACCCAAGTGGCATGATGTTGGGGTTCAGGTAGAAGAGTCTGAGGCCAAACTGCCCGAGTCCCACTCTGGCCCTGACACCGAAGGCCGATGACCAAAGCATGTGACTTGGCGTCTCGTGCCTCAGTTTCCCCATCTGTGAAGTGGGAACCGTGCCAGTCCACACTTCATGAGGGGCGTTGTGAGAGTTCGAAGGCTTCAGACAGGCGCTCGGGCACAGCCAGGACCCAGGAAGCACTAGAGGAAAAGCCCCACTGCCACACGGATCCCTGCTGGGCCATCTCCAGCAGCCTGCGGCCCTCGAGCTCTGGGTCCACCGGTCTGGAAACAGGGCCTGGAGAGCTTCAAGGAGGAGACAAATCCTGACACTGCAGCCACAAGCAGGTGGCCTGAGCCTCAGTTTCCCCACCGTGTACCACTGCATACAGAGGCTGAGGCCTCCATGAACGCCGGGGCCCAGGTGTTGATGACACGTGAGAAACGGTTACTCCACCATGACAGTGGACACCCCAGCCATCCCCACAGCCAACAGGAAGTCCACAGAACGAGGAGGGGCGGAGGCCCAGAGAACTGAAAATATACGTCCGCACGGAAACTCGTACAAACGTGTTCACGGCAGCACCGTGCACAACACTCAAGACGTGGAAACCACCCAAATGTGCATCAACAGATGAAAGCATAAACAAAATGTGGTCCGTCCACGCTCCGGAATATTACTCAGCCACGAAGTGGAAGACAGTCCTACGGGGCAGACAGGCCTTGAAAGCATGGCTCAGTGAGAGGCCAGACACACAAGGCCCCTTTTATGATTCCACTGACACGAAATGTCCAGAATAGGTAAATCCACAGAGACAGGGAACAGATCCATGGTTGTCGGGGGCTGGGAGCGGGAGAAATACAGAGTGACAGCGGAGTGCAGGGTTTCTCTGTGGGGTGAGAAGAACATCCTAGAAGGACACAGTGGTGATTCATGCAGTCTGCAGATATATAAAAACCACTGACTTGTACACTTTAAGGGGGTGAATCGTATGGTGAAATACATCCCAATAAAACTGCATCAACTAAAACCCTTGAAGCCTGTTCTGTGTCCAGCAGGTGACTCCTGAGGGCCTAGGAGGCCTGGAGCACGCACGAGGACAGAGGCTGAGCGCCCACACGGGGAGCGGCCTGACAGGGTGGAAGTTGGCCCCAGCCAGGGGGACATGGCTCACAAGCAGGCGGCACGTGGAGGAAGGTCTCCCATGGTTTCAGCCTTGGCTAAAGAGTCGGGAAACACATAAAACATTAACCCAGAATCATTATTGGGCACCTCGTGCATACATGGGCCAGGCCCTGGCGACAGGCTCTTGAGCCAGAGAGCTGACCCAGCCCTTACCCTGGTGCAGCCCAGCTCCGCAGGCTGACGCACAGCCTCGGGAAGGCACATGAGTATATCCGCACGGAGTGCGCCAAGAAAATGCTCCATCTGAGGGAAAAGCTGGGGTCAGCAAGGAACAGCATGACAGAAAGTGGGAACAGCAGGTGCAAAGGCCATGAGACAGACAGGAGCATAAGGAACAAAAAAATGGCTGGTGCGGCTGGGCCCAGGAACAAAAGGCAGGAATGCCAGGGGCAAGGACATCTGTCTGGGATGATGGAAATCTCCCTGCTCCATTCTGTACCCCGAATCCTTCAGGTGTCCCCACTAGGCTGTGACAATAAGGGGCTTCCAATGCAACGTGCTGTCCCAGGATGTACCCGGCCTGCCTGATTTAGGACCGTCAGATGTGTGCGTGAAGGTAGAGGATTAGAAGGCGCGAGAGGGTCCTGTCATCCCTACCTGTTCGCATCCCAACCTGGGCGGGTTCCTCCAAAATACCGGGACCCCCCTTCAGGCACCCCAGGCCCTCAGGGAGCTTGTCGTATTCTCATACAGGAGCCCTCGAAGGTCTCAAGAACATTTCCCACTGGGTTCCTCCTCTCCTTTCTCAGCAAGATGCCCCATTTCCTCCTGAGCAAGCTTCCTGCCCCGAAAGTCAAGGCTCCAGCAGCCACCGACAGACAGGGGTCTGTAAAGCCCGGACCTGCCTAGCACTGAGCACACAACAATGGCACCTTGGAAAGAAGCCTGCCTCTCAAGAGTGGGGACGGTATTATTGCAAATCACCACCCCTCAGCATAATGATGGGTTCGGAGACAGAGGTCTGTGTCTGCCTCAATTTGACCAAGTTGAGCGGACAGGCATCCCGTGCCCCGGCCCTCACCCGATTCAGGACACCTTCCTGCATCCCAAGGGGCAGCTGGTGGCCCAGCCTGCAGGGGTGTGGAGGCGGCCAGACACGGCCCACCGCCCCCAGCAGGAAGAGCTCTGGAAGCAGCGTTCAGACCGCCTGTGCATGGTCTGGTGACCCCCAATCCGCCCACCGCCAGGGGGAAGGCAGCTCCCCACGCAGATTAAAGATTTAGCAAGATGGGTCTCCACTCACACTTTCCTGCAAATTGGCTGCTTGGGCTGCCCCAGGGGTGGGGACCTGGCTAAGGAAGGCAGAGATAAGAGGGCAGAAGAAAGAAAAGTTGGGATTCTGTCCATGGGGGCGGGGGGGGCAAGAAGACAGGGGTCCGGGGGTCCGGAGCAGATCAATGAATCCACGGGCAATGCTAATGCAAGCCACAATATGTGGTCCCTGGACCACATGAGCTGTGGCCCGGAGGGTGTGGGGCCGCCCCGACTGATTCAGGGGATGAACTAGAGCCGTCTGGAGAACGGAGTCAAGCACGAGACTCCAGCAAGATTCAGACGCTGAGGCCCAAGCCTCGAATCCGTCAGCACCATGGGGTTCATCCAATAAATTCGAGGGGATAAGGACTGAAGGATGGGGCATTAAAAGCAACGTTCATTTTGGAAACAGGCCTCCCTCGCTCCCAGCCCTGGGGGGTGGCTGGAGGCCTAGCTTCCAGGCAGGGGGCAGCTTGGAGCAGAAGGGGGGGCATGCATAGGGAGATGGGGATGGGGTCACGGGCGAGGGAAGCGCTTTCCCTGCAGCCCCAAGAGGCCATCAGCGTGAGGCGCTCAGGTTTAACTATGGGAAATGCTGCCGAGAGAGCAACGAAATGTGACCCCCTCCCCAGGCTGGCACAGCCTCTCCAGTGTCCCTGCTGCCCGGGTTCCCCCGCCCACCTCCCTCCCTGCACCTCCAGCTGTTCTCCCTGCTCCTGCCCACAACAGCTGCCCATACGGCGGGGTGGGGAGGACGGAACTGAGGGAGGCGGCTGTGGCAGGGCTGGCTGTTGGGGAAGATGAGACCACCGGAAATCCATAATCCATCAGAGAACAGGCTGTTCCCCCCGGGCCCCCCACCCCTGTCAGAGGCCGCACTGAGATGCACTCTTCCCCAGATAAGAGCCCAAACTGATGCCTCTCCTTTCCTTCCCTACCCAAACCCCCTGCCCCTCTCGCCTAGACTGGTGCAGTAGCCAACCCGCTGGCCCCCTGAGCTCCATCCTCCGTGTGACGCCCGCCAGAGGACCCTGTGCAAAGGGAGGGTGACTCATGTCCCCGCCTCTGCCCCAAACCCCGCAGGCCTCCCACCCAGATCCCAGTGAAGGCCACGTCCTCGACACCACAGCCCACCCACCCCCATTCCTCTCCTCCGATCCTGCAGCCCTACCCATTAGTATCCTTGCCATTTCTTTCCTTTCCTTTTTTTATTTTTAAGATTTTATTTATTTATCAGAAGAGCACAAGCAGCGGGAGCAGAGGCAGAGGGAGAAGCAGACTCCCCGCTGAGCAAGGAGCCCGATGTGGGGCTCAATCCTGGAACCCTGGGATGATGACCTGGGCCGAAGGCAGACGCTTCACCGACTGAGCCACCCAGGCGTCCCGGTATCCTTGCCATTTCTTAAACATTTCAAGCGTGTTCTGCACTCAGAGCTCTCCCCCTCAGGTATCCGCGTGACCAGCTCTGGCACGAGTCACTTATAGGGGTCTTCACTGACCCCACTGCAGGGGGCTGAATGGCCCACATCCTAACCCCTGGAGCCTGTGAATGGGACCTTATATGGAAAAAGGGTCTCTGCAGATGTAATTAAGGATCTATAAATAAGACCATCTGGATGATCCAAGTGGGCCTTAAATCCAGTGCTGAGCCGTTCTCCATCAGAGGAGGAGAAGGCCACGTGAAGACGGGGCAGAAAGAGGAGGTCCCGAGCCAAGGAAGGCCAGCAGCCGCCAGAGCTGTAAGGGAAAAGGGAGGCTTCTTCCCAGGAGCCCCCGAAAGGGAGCATAGCCCTTCCGGATCTTGGACTTCTGGCCTCCAGAACAGTCAGAGAATCAATGTTGTTGAAGCCCCGAGTTGGTGATCCTGGGGTTGTTACAGCAACCCGAGGACGCTAATCACACCTCCCATTTCTCGCCCTGCCCTAACTTGGTGCCCGTGGCCCCTGCACCCTTACACAACTCGTGGCTTGATAAGGCATCGCCTCTATACTAATGTTTGTGGCCTCGAGCTACTCCAGCCCCCTCACCTGCAACCATGGTGGGGCGCAGGGGGGCGGCACGTAGCTCAGAGCCCCAGAGAGGCAGGCAGAGCTGCCTCCGCCTCGGTGCCTGGCCAGAAGCTCACCAAAGTCGCCTTGCCTGGCCCGTGCAATGGCCAGCGGCTTTGGAAACGTCATCCTTTGTGGTCAGGTCATTGCAGAAGCCTGGCGAGGCTCCTGCTCTGGAGAGAAGCTCAAACATTTCTTAGCCAGGTGTATTCTCAGAAGTTTCTCTCTCCCTTTCAAGCCCAGTGTGGCCCCCAGGCCACCCCCAGAACAACTCGGGCTGCGGGCTCCCGTCCCGTGCCTCACCCCTCCCCGTCCAGTGTGGGTGGCCCCCCGGGGAGGCAGGCGTCCCAAGAGGGTGGCCTTCCCTGAAGAACCCTGGGGTAACGCAACACTGCCCAAGTGGGCAAGGGAGACCAAAGTCCTCCGTTCCCCTTGGAAGGTGGGGTGCGGGGTCCTGGGGCTGACACGGCCAACTCTCCCACGCCGGGAACTCAACACACGGCAGTGTGTGCGCTCCCAATTCTGGGGGCCTGAAGCCTGCAGTCAAGGTGGCAGGTCCGTGCTCCTTCTGAAGGCCCTGGGAGAGGGTCCCTCCTGCCTCCTGGTACCTGCCATTGTTGGCGTTCCTTGCTCGTAGACGCGGCCCTCCAGTCTCTGCCCCGTGGCTACAAGGCATTCTATCTGAACGTCTGTCACTGTGTATCTGACGCCAGTCATTGGATTAGGGCCCGTCATAACCCAATAGGACCTCATCTTAACCCTATTACATCTGTAAAGGCTCTATTTCCAAATAGGGGCACATGCACAGGTACCAGGGGTTTGGACATCAATGTATCTTTTTGGGGGACACAAATCAACCCACACAAGGTGGCGACCAAACGTTAAGTGAGAGGACCAGCCCTTGGCAGCTGTCGGAACCGAATCCTGTTGACTGAGCCCACCCCAGGTGGAGGAAGGGCCTGGACAGATGGCCCCCCCCAGTTCTGTACACACAGCGGGCAGCCTTAGGGAGGCCCCCAACCCGCGACTCAGGTTCCAGCTCTGTGAAAGGCTTTGCTGATACCGACCTCTCTAGATGGGTATGGGGAGCACCCGCAAGAGTGGGGATCTGCTGGCACCTTCTCTCGGGGTGAACCTGGGTCTTAAACCTCAGCTCAAAGCCACTCCCTGACTGGAACCCACCTGCCCACCCCTGGGCTGCCTGGAGCCCATCCTATACCCTTCCCTTCCCTAAAGCATTGCTGTGTGGTTTCAACGGTGTCCTCCAAATTGCACGACATCCTCCTGGAACCTCAGAATATGACCTCATTCAAAAATGGAGTCTTGGCAGATACAATCAAGATAAAATGAGGTCATGCTGGATTAGAGCGGCCCCAAATGCAATGACCGGTGTATTTATAAAGTGAGGGAATTTGAACATAGAACACCATAGTGGGACATACACAGGGAGGAGGCCGAAGGCAGAGGTGGAGGGACGCGGCCACAAGCCAAGGGACGCCTGGAGTCCCCTGGAGCCTCCAGCGGGAGGGTGGCCCTGTGACACCTCGATTCAGTACTCTGGCCTCCGGAGCTGGGAGAGAATGATTTTCTGTGGTTTTAAGCACCCCCCCCCCCCGTTTGTGATGATTTTTTTATGGCAGCCCCAGGAAACTCATTCACATACCTCAAGCTAGTGATTCTCAACTGGGACCATTTTGCCCCCAATCAGGGGACACTGGGTAATGTCTGGAAACATTTCTGGGTGTCACAATCGGGGACTGTAACTGGCATATGGTGGGTAGAGACCAGGGAGGTCATTAACATCCTATGATTCACAGAAAGCACGTGACAAAGAAGCATCCAGCCCAAAACGTCAATAGTGCCTGATGCTTTAAGATGTAGCCACCCAGGGGCGCCTGGGCGGCTCAGTCCGTTAAGCATCTGACTCTTGATCTCAGCGCAGGTCTTGATCTCAGGGTCGTGAGTTCAAGCCCCACATTGGGCTCCAAGCTCATGGAGCCCCCATTAAAAAAAAAAAAGATGTAACCACTCATTTGAACGTTTAAGTGACAAAGGGGACAAACTTCTCATCCCTGAGCTGGATATCCAGGGCATCTCAGGGTCGGGCCACAAGCAGCAGCTTCGTACACAGGGGCTGAGTCAATGCCCGAGGGACTGGCGCGCGGTATGGGTCAGGAATGCCACCACGGCTGAAACACAGTGGCCTCCGGCTCTGGTGGACCCATGCCACCAGCAGGCTCCGGACGGGGGCCTTGCTCCCACCAGAAACACCAGGAGCCCAGCTTCTCCGTTCAGGTCAGTTGGGGGTGGGGTATCCCCGCGGGAGGCTCTATGAAATGAGGGGGCCGGGCTAAGAAAGCCCAGGAGGGCAGGTAAGAACCTCTGCCGTGCCCAGGCTCCCCGGCGAGCCCCGGGGAGGGAGGGGGTCCCCGGCTCCGCGCACGGCCCCCTCCCTCCTGCTGCCCCCTCTCTCCCCAGCATCAAGCTTCAGTGGGCTTGTGTATCTGCCAGATGGCAACGCGCTGTGTGTCAGGAGATAATCGCTATTAAAAATTCACTGGGTTTTATCTTTTTTTTTTTTTTTAGGTTCCGTTTGGGTTCTCTGCTTCCTCCTAAGGAAGCTACAAACTGCTACCCGTTACACTGTTTTAATTGTCTCTAATTAAAAGAAACACTGACTGGGTCACTGGGGTTTCTCCACTCGGGTGGCTGGGGGGGCAGGGCTGGCTCCCCCCAGGACAGCCCCACGGCTGGGCTTCCCCAGCAGCTCCCCCACCGTGGGGAGCAGAGTGAGGCCCAGCACACCTCCCCAGGGACAGCTACCTGGCCCTCCCAGACCCCCACAGCTCCCCTCCGGAGACTCCAGACTCAGCATAATTGCTTTTCTGCCCCGAGGGACTTCAGCAACAGAGGCTGTGGGTCACGGGCTGTGCTGAGTTTCACATCCCAACAAGAGGCACCAACGAAAAATCCAGAGACAAACAGGTCAAAGACAGTATTTGGAAGATTCCCAGGACACAGTGGCCAGGTTTGAGAAGTCTCTGCTGCACTCCGAGTGGCCACGTCACCTGGGAAAGACTGCGATCCCAGTTCTGTCCCTGTCCGCCCGGTGCCTCAGACAGGCCCTGACCTGCTCCGGGCCTCAGTTTCCTTCTCTGCCCAGCGGCAGATGAGGTTCATCTGATGGCCGCTGAGCACCCCAACGCGCTGGGCTGAATGTGCAGGGGTGTCGGGTCAGGCCAGGGAGGCAGATGCCCCCCGGCCTCACAGGTCCTTGCAAGCCCGTTGGACTCGTTCCAGCACATTCTGGGAGCTGGGGATAGAGCAGTGAACAGACCAGCTGGCTCCCATTGCTGGCCTTCTAGGAGAGGGTGAAAGGTGCTAAACAACCAAACAATATGGACGGGGCCCCTGCAGAACGGACCTCAGCTCCCAAAAGCCATGTGCCTCACCCCAGAGTGAGGCCAACTGTGGGGGGACCTGGGGGCAGAGGGAGCGGCAGCGTCTCAGGCTGGGGATGACCAAGAGTGACAAGCCTCTGGGCCCCTCACCACCATCAGAGACAATGGCAAGGACGGGGTCCCAGGGCACCCCATGACCTGGCCGGGGTCTCTGACAGGCAAAAGGCCCTGGCTCCTCTCTCCACCTCATCCCCAACCTCTGGCGTCCCTTAATCTCCCACAGTGACAAGTGATGGCTCAGGTGTCTACTGGGACCAGGGCTGGCCTTGGTGTGCTCAAGCCAGACTGGGGGGGGGGGTTTCTTCCTGTCACACCAGCTCGTTTCTCCCGCCTAAAATGGGGACCAGAGAGGGGCGCCTGGGTGGCTCAGTCAGTTGAGCGTCTGCCTTCGGCTCAGGTCATGATCCCAGAGTCCTGGGATCGAGCCCCGCATCGGGCTCCCTGCTCAGCGGGGAGCCTGCTTCCCCCTCTGCCCTTCACCCACTCATGCTCGCTCTCTCACTCTTGCTCTCTCTCAAATAAATAAAATCTTTAAAAATAAAAAGTAAAAAATAAAATAAAATAAATAAAATGGGGACCAGAGAGAAAGTGACATTCCAGCCTCCCAGGTTCCTGAAGCCAGGTCCGTCTGTATCCTCAGCCAGCCCCCCAATACTGGGGTCCTCAGTCTGTGAGGAATATCAGATGGTATTCCTCACCATTACATATTTTAAAAATATATATATTTTAAAAATATATAAAATATATATAGGAGGGGAACGAGGATATATTCGTATCCTAGGGCTCCAATAACAAATAACCACAAACTTGGGGGCTTAAAACAACAAAATTTACTCTCTCCCACTTCTGGAGGCCAGAAGTCTGAGATCCAGGTGTGGACAGAGCAGAGCTCCCTCCAGAGGCTCCGGGGGGCAGGGGGATACTTCCTGCCTCTTCCAGCTTCTGGGGGCTCCAGGCCCTTGGCTGTGGCCCTGTCCCCACATGGCCTCCTCTGTGTCAGTTTTCTTATAAGGACACCAGTCATGGGACTTCGGGCCACCCTAACCAGGATGATCCTGTCTATGAACCTTAACTAATTCCATATTTCCAAATAAGGTCCCATTCTGGGGTTCTGGGTAGACATGAATTTTGGGGGACACTTCCCCCAGTAAAGATCACCAACAATGTCACCAGCATCCCAAAACTAGCGTTACCTCATTTCCTCCCAGAGCTCAGACTCTCAGACATCAAGAGAAAAGACTGTCCTCTTGCCAAGTGTTGTCAGTGACCCTTGGAATGAGGGAGATGGCACGGGGAAACATCAGCCCTCCCTGTCCCAGAGGTCTCCGAGATGAGGTGAGGCCTCAGGCCGGGGCCTCACCTGCCCTCCCAATCTGAGTGAATCACTGAGCCCTAGGAAGCGGAGACCCAAGAAGCTGGGCCCACCCTTTCTTGGCGAGTCAGGGAGGCAGAGTCCCCAAGAAGCCAAGTGCTTGCCCAAGGTCACACTTTTGCTTCTGGATTCTTCCCTGTTCCACCAGGTCAATCTGCCCATGCTTGTGGCTCAAGGATCCCTACATGCACACAAATCAGAGACCTGACAGGTGAGAGGCAGCCCACCCGGAGGGTCCCTGTCAAGGGTTTCGAGAGCGGCGGTGGCGCTCAGAAGGCCGGGGACCTGGGCAAAAAGGTGGAGAGAACGTTTAAAGGCGAAGGGTCACTAAAAACAAGGGGATGCGCAGAGAGAGAATCCAAACACAGAGCAAGGAGGTGGGCATCCAACCCCAGCCCCTCCCATGCCCCATCCCCTGTGCTCTCCCCTGCCCTCCCATCCCCCCAGGGCCCATGTCCCTTAAGGCACAAAGAATTTCTCTGGGACCCACCTCTGAGGAGCGCTAACATTTACTAGGTTCTTTCCAAGTTCTAAGTATGAGATACGTGGGGGTTTTGAGACATGTCTGCAAATTCTTTGACCCTCTTTCCATCTGGAGTTGAAGTCTGTCCCTTCCCCTCGAACCTGGGTGGGCTCTGGTGGCAGCCCCCAGAAGAGAAGGCAGCAGAAGGGACACCACGTGGTTCTGAGGCTGGGTGAGCAAAGGTGGGGAAGCCCAGCGGCTCCCACCTGTCTGCAACCACACGCAACCCGAGAGAGCTGCAGGCCGGACCCCAGGGTCACGGGCAAACTCGGCGGTTACTGCTCTAAGCCATGGGGTCAGGGTGGTCTCTGGCATACCAACAGCTACCAGCCACAAGATGCGTGCTTTATGATCGCCTCTCACCAATGGAAGAAACAGACAAGAGAGGGCAAGCGTCTTTCTCAAAGGCACACAGCCAATAAGGCAGATCCAGGAACCGAACCCTAGCGTCGGGCTCCAGACTGGCCCTCCCATCCAGTGGGCCAGGGGCCGCAGGCTAACTACCAAGGGGCTGGCCTTCCCGGCCGGCCGCCGCACCTCGGCTGAACCCCGCACTGACCACCGCTCAGTCCCGCGTCTTCATTCGCCTCTTCCTTTTCTGGAAGAGGGTCTCTAGAGACACTTCTCCCCCCAAATAAAGCAAAACTTATTTGCAAACCTGGAAATAGCTTGTCTGGTTTAATGAAAGACAAAAGCACAGATAATGCCACCCCCAGGGAGCCTTCCTCGCTGGCAGAGATGCGGCCACCAGACCCTCTCTGAAGGGTTTACAAACGCCACCCCCACCTCCCACGGCCGTGGCACCAACCCACTCTGCCGCCAGCATCCACAGTCAGGCCCTCAGGGGCTGTGGAGTGTCAGGGGGCCAGCCTGGCCGGGGCCCATCAGCACAGGCAGCAAGGGCAAAGGGCCACGGGGTTCAGATGGCCCCCCGCCAGCCCCACAGGGGTGCCCCAGGACCCTGCTTTGGGAACAACCCAACAACCAAGGCTGTGTCCTGGCTTCCCCAGCCTCCCACTCCAACACACAAGGGCAGAGCCCTGCCCCCAAGGGCCCAGCCGCTTGCAGACTGGTGGGTAGCCGGGTGACCCTGACCCTGCCGTGGGGGCCATCCACCCCCCATCCTTTCAATAGTGGACCACAGGGCCCACGTGGAGCCTTACTGTGACATTCCCCACAGCTGTCCAGATGTGAGCCTGCCCTCCGGGCCCTGAGCAGGGACCTCCCAGGGGACCTGGAGGCCATCTGGAGGTGTCCCCCAAAGAACCCGCATGGTCGTCAGACATTATTCCAGTATTTGTCAAAGCCAAGCACCCAGCATGAACACGAACGAAGTGACAGGTCTGGCCAGAAAAACGGATCACCCTCTGTTCACTCAATAAGCATTTATGGGGCGCCTCTGCACACTCCACATCTTGGGGGGGCTCTGAGGACAGAACAGAAAGGACCTTTCCTTGGGAAAGCCCTGCCTGACAGCAGAGAGAAAATGGGCACAAAGCTAAGGAGTTTCCATAAGAAAAGGTATGGCCACCAGGCCAGGAGGAGGCCGGAGATGGCTTATGGCTAGGCAGACACTGGAAGGCTTCTCAGAGGAGGTGACATTCAAGGCAGCCCTAAGGTACAGGAGACTGCAGGAGGTCGTCAGAAGGGTGTTCCAGGCGGAAGAAAAAGTAACACCAGCTGACCTTTATTAACCTGACAGCCTGCAGCTGCTGTTATTAACGGGCCTGTGCGCTTGCTTCTCGAGGGCAGAACCACACCCCCTGCTCCAGGTGCAGACTCCAGCACAGAGAGGCTGGGTCACCTGCCCAAAGTCAGACAGCAAGGAAGACGGAGGAGGACAGGCACTCCGGGGTCCGGCACTCGGCCGTTATGCCAGGTGCCTCCCCAGTGGCCAAGCACACGCGGACGAGACACAGGGTTCAGCGGGCTGGGGACGGACTCTGATGGCAGGCAGGGGGCAGGCCCCAGAGCAGCCCTCACTTGGCACCGCCCATTTGCTACAGAGCAGGAGACTGAGGGGTCTGGCCAGGGGCGCGGTCCTGGGGTAGGACTGCCTGGGCCCCCATCGTCTCTCCCCTTACCACCTCACGAGCTGTGTGACCCTGAGTAGGGAGCGGAACCTCTCGGAGCCTCAGTTCCCTCACCTGCAAAAGCAAGAAGACACAAAGCCAGTGCGTGTGTCCTGAAGCCGCCCTGAGGCCCGGCACCGGGAGAGGATGCTGTCTGCGCACGGCCAGCCCCTGCCGGAGCTCAGCGAGGCGCCGTTCTGAGATCCCAGGAGGCTGACCCAGCGCTTCTCCACGCGGGCTCCTTCCACCAGCGCTCTCCACGCTGCCCCGATAGCTGGGCTTCGGGAACAAGGGGAAGCCCTTGCAACTCCAAAGAGACCGGCTTGACGCGGGCGTGGAGGGAAGCCTGGGATCTGACCACTGCCCGCTGGGGGCCAACGCACCAGGCAGGTGGCGGTGCACACACCCTTGTGATCGTCCTCCTCGGACGCCCTAGGGAAACTGGGTGCCCTTGACCTGGCCAAGGGCATACAGCTGCTCAGGGGCCTTCTGGGTCTCCTGAGGTCCCACGGGGCACGGGAGGGGAGGGCTGTTCAAACACCAAGAGGGAGTTTGGTAGGCTCATTTTGCTGAGAGGAAAAAAAGCCTCCACCGTGGTCTGAGCTGCTGCCCCCCCCGCCCTGCCCCCCAGGGGAGCACTGGAAACCACCTAAGCCGACATCTGATGGACGGGGATTTGTTTTAAGCTCTTTCTACCCACTGGACTATAATCATCAACTGTTCACGACCTCTCCACAAGCGATTCCTCCCCCCACCCCGAGTTTTCAAAAGGCAAAAAAGCTTTAAAAGCTGCAGTTCAAACAGGCGGAGAGGCACACTTGCGGAGATGCAGGGCTGGAAGGGAGGAGGGAGCCGGGGGGACCCCCTCAGTGTGAGCCAGGGGCTGGGGTGAGAGCAGGAGGGGCACCCCGGGGCCAGGCAGGTTCCACTGGCCACTGCCCTCTCCCCCAGCTGGCCCACCTGGAAGAGAAGGCCATCAGGGGAGGCACCTGGAGGTCAAGATGCCCAAGCTGTCACAGGAGCGGGGAGCTGAGCTGATGCCACATCCCACCCACTGTCACCCTACCCGAAGCAACCTCAGTAACCCGAGGTCCTGTCCACAGCTGCTTTCTCTCCATCGCCCTACTCCGCCTGCCCCTGCAGCCAGCGACCTGGGGGCTGGGGCTGCCTGCCCAATGCCACCTTCACACCATCAGGCTGCAGGGGTGCCCCCTGAGCCTCAGAGTCCTGCTAAACCCTCTGCAAAAGGGAGCGGAGGCTCCCTGGCACTTCTTGCGGCCTAACTAGCGCACCAGCCATCAGAGGTCACAGCCTTGCCCACTCGGAAGGCCGGGAGGGGCACGGGGTGACGCTATTACAGCTTGGGAAGGGGACAAGTTGTGGTAAAACACAATTTAAGCCACACATCCCTCCCTCCCTTGGACCCCACCTGTGTGCAAGTAAAGAGGGGGAGAAATGCCCCCAGCACCACATTTTGTTCCTGGATCTGGTTTCCCGTAGGCACAAAGGGGCCCCGCCAGGGCTGATGGCTCCCGGCCCAGCGTGATAAGGCAGGCCCCCAAGACAGCCCTAAGGCTAGTGCAGGCCTGCGATCTCGCCTGGACAAAATCTGGTGATTCTCCACGCTTCTCATTCCCCAGACCCTGGATGGGCCAGACAGGCGGGCAGGGCAGATGGGGCTTTTCTACTTTAAAAAATAAATCGATTGGCTTCTTTTCTGAGTTGACAGGATGAGGAGGCGGTGGGAGGCGTCCCTGGGGAGCACGTGCATGAACCTGGAGGTAATCCGGGGTCGCAGGGCCAGGCGCGGTGGGCGGCGCGCCCCAGAAAGTTCCATCCCGGGCCCTCCCCCTCTCCCTCTCCGCGGGCCGCAAGCCCGGCACTTACTGAGGTTCTGGAGCAGGTTCGACCAGGTCTTCATGCCGAGCATGGTGTGGCGCCCCCGCCACAGCCGCGGGGACCCGGGGGACTCTAGGAGGGGCTTCCCGGCATAGCGGGCGGCGTGGGCGCGGGGGGGTCACCGAGCGGCGGGGGGAGTCCAAGCGCGCCGTGCGCTCCTCCTGCCCGCTGCGCGCCGGGGGCTGCAAACCCGGGAGGTGCCAAGAGGATCAGAGGGTCACGGGACAGCCGGGGATGTCCCCAAAGGGAAGCGGGGAACCGGGGGGGGGTGGAGCCCCGGGACTCCTGAGGGGGTCAGGAGCAACCCGCCCGCCTCGCGCGCCGTGCGCCCTGCCCGCTGCAGGGACCCGGGGGAGGTGCCGTGGCGCCCGAGGGGCCAGAAGAGCCGGTCACGCCGCCCCCGGGAGCGCCCCGCGCCGCCCGCGCCCCCTCGCCCGCGCCCCCGCCGGAGGCTTCACGCACCACCAGCCGTGGCTGCGCGGCCGCCTCGCCGCCACCATTTTATTCCCTTCCCGCTCGGCCGGGGCCGCGCGCCTCCTCCCCGCCACCTCCCGCGCGCCGCGGCGCCCCCGTCGTCCTCCCCCTCCCGGCGGCCCCGCCCGCTCCCCGGGCAGCCCCCGCTCCCCTGCACTTGATAACGCGCTTGTCAAGACTGCTGAGTTGTTCCTGACCTCTCCCCCGCCGCTGCTAATTAAGGCTCCGCCGTGACAGTTCAAGTGCCGAGCATCAAGTTTGCAGAACCAAAGCCTCTAATTGGGGCCGCTTTTCATTTCTCCATCCCGCGGGCTGGGGCTCCCCAGACCTGGGCACTGGCGCATTTTCCTTTTGTATTTTTCATCAGGGAGGAGAAGGAGGGGGACGGGCACCAGGAGAGGAGGACAGGCAAACAACCGAAAGGCTAGGGGTGGGGGGCCCTCCTCCGCCCTCCACTCGTCAGCCAGACGCCCCAGGACACCTCCTTCTCAACCCACCTGACCCAGGGGTCTCTGAGCTCCCCGACTCGGGGCTGCAAGGAGCCCAGCCCCACCCGCAGGAGGCGACTGCAGGGGCAGCCCCCGCCCCCTCCCCACCCCCCCACGCGGGGTGTGGCAGGGAGGGGCAGCCCCCGCGCGCTGGGGTGGGGGTGCCAGCAGCCTTCGGGGTCCACGACCCAGCGGAGCGCTGCGGTGATGGTAGACTTGCCACGCCCCCTCCCCAACGGAGAGGTGTGTTCCTTTCCGCCCCAGCTCCCTCCCTGGGCCTCTCCTTTCCAGATAAGTGCTGGCGAGCCCCGGGGCTCTTAGTGACTCTTCAAGCTGCCTTTCTCCTCCAACGCCTACTAAATCAAGCCGGCGCTGAGAGCCACCGGCTGGGAGGAGCGGAGGAAGGAGGGGCCGGGCTGCCGGCTGGTTCTCCGGGGCTGGCAGAGGGCTGGGGGTGGGGGGGTGATGGGGTAAAGTCACAGGGGAGGAGAAGGTGGGGGAGGTGAGCAGCAGGCCCGGACCCCAGGATGGGAGAGGAGGGAGGGAGGGAGGGCGGGCGGCGGGGAGGGAGCCAGCGGGAGGCACCGGAGGTCCTGGCGAGGCTGGCCAGCGGGGCCTTTCTGCTCAGAATCCTGGAGCCTCAGGCCGCAAGGGGCTCCGGGAAACTCGGCTGGCGGTTCCCACGCTTGCCTGAGCCTCACAATTCCAGGTGATTCTAATTAAATTGGGACGCATTACTTGGAGCCATCACCCAGGTGATTCTTAAGTTTGAGAAACAATCTACCCCAGGGGGTCTCAAAAGTTGCTGCATATTAGAACCACCTGGGGCAATTTTAACCCATCGACCCACCCCCCCAACCCCCCCCCCGGGTTGTCTGGGCCTCACCCAGACCAATGACATCAACCTCTGGGCGTGGACCCAGGCAACATTAAAGCGCCCAGGGGATTCCCGAATGCAGCCGGGGTAAAGAGCCATTGTTCTAGTGAGTGGGTCTCAGCGGGGCAAGGGGTGGTTCTATTCCCCCGCCCCCCGGGATATATCTGGCAAGGCTTACTGGCTTCAGTGGTTGTCACAATTCGGGGTGGGGGCTGGTGCTACTAGCATTAGTGGGCGCAGTGCCGGCCCACCCAAAGGAACCTCCAGCCCCAAATATCTGCAGTGCCCGGATGGAGGAACCTGGGCCGTGCCAGTCCCAGGAGCAGGCAAACGCCCTTGGAAGCACTTTGCCAAGAAAGCCCAGCTCAGCACCTGCCTCAAGCAGGCTCCCAGTGGATCACTGGCTCTTCCTCCCACTCCGGAGCCCCTCCTCCCCAGGAGGCTGACCTCTAGCTGGGATGCTCTTTTATGATTGTGTCCTCCTGCTGGGCTGAAATCCCCTAACGTCCAGCCCTGGGCAAGCCCCGCCCCGTCTGTCAGCCAACCTGGTACCTACTTGCAGGCCACTTTCACCCTCCCCTGAGTCCTGTCCCTCCAGCATACTTTCCCCCCACCTCAGTGTCCTCAGCTCATTCCCCATCACAATCCCAGGTTCTGGAACGTTCCTTGGCTTGCGGCTATCTTTCTGAAAGTTCAGGCCTGCAGGACCACGGCTGCGCGTGTGTGTCCCATCTCTCAGTGCTGCAAAGACGACATCCCAGACTCTTCCCAAGTCAGGTCCCCCTTTCTCTGCTTGTTTGCTTTTTGAAACTAAACGCTGGGCTTTAGCTAACTGCACTGCATTTGATCAAGGGGTTTCTTGCCTTGTTCAGCAAATTAGCAAACAACTCGGTTTCAGGTATAGTCAGGTGTCCCTCCCGTGTGTATGGGTATCTGAGGGACGGTGGTTCTCATCTCTGCCAGACACGCCAATCAGCTGGGGAGTTTGAAAAGCACCAGGCTGGGGCCCCACCCCTGACCAGTGACATCGGAATCTCCGGGGACGGGGCCCAACTGTCAGTGTTTCTACCATGCAGTGTTTCTGGATTTCAGGTGGTCCTAATGTGCAGCTAAGACTGACAGCAGTCGCTGTAAGCATCTGGGACACACACTCTCCCCTGCCAGCCTGTCCGACCTTGAACACACTTGGGTTTTCAGGCGACACTGGCTGTCGGGGAGTATCTTATCTGATCCTGGGTTACGGGCTGGATGTAGCCTGCGTCTCCCCAAAGGTCAGACAGAACTCCTGGCAGCCAGGGCAGCACCCACCACCACCAGCGCCACCCCCACCTTGCTGGTAGCAAGATGGGCGCCCTTGCTTATCCCCAAGAGCATTTGTAGGGAAAGCCGGCCAGGAACCGGGTGAAGGTGTGTCCTGTGGGAGGTCCTAGAGGCCCCTTCTCTTCATCCCACTGGGAAGAGAACAGGATCATGGGAACTGTGGGGGCTGCTGCCTGGTGGGAACTCTTCGAGAAGGTCCTGGGAGGAGACAGGAGTGTAGGCTCCAACTGCACCATGAGCTCACTGTGTGAGCTTGGGCAAAGTGCCCTCATCTGTAGAGGATGGTAAACATTTGCTCAGCCCTGCACATGGCAAAGTACGTAACACGTGTGCAAAGGAGCCAAGCTGGGCAGTGGAAATGAGTATCATGCTCTCTCTAGGGTGAAAGACTCCTAGGTGGTACTGCGTTTGTGCTCTGAGCCCCTAGCAGCCAAGTGGGGGTGGTGATGATGGGACTCAATGGGAGCCCTGGGAATAGGGTGGCCAAGTACAGTTGTCCAGGATGTTCACTGCACAAGAGCACCTAGATGAATTGGCACATGGTTAGCTGAAACTCAGCCCTCACCCTGCTCATTAACATACACCTTAGCACGGGTTATGTCTGCTTAGAGGAGGAGGCACGAAGGACCTGTATGGGCTGGTCATGGTGCTGCTGGAAAAGCCTGCTGCTTCCTGAATCCTGACCGTCTTCTTCCAAATCCCTTTCCTAGGAACAGTCTTCCCTCCCACTCTGAGAGCACAGACTGGAAATACAGCCATCCAGGAAGGACACAGGCTCTGAAAACCATGCAAAGGGGTAAATGGTGGACATCCACTTGTTCTGGGTACCGCTGCAGTCAGAACAAAAAAGGGCACGAGGCGGTGTCCGGGTGGGCGGGGCTGTCACCCTGCATATACTCTGCCTGCCTCCTGACTTGGCCCCAACGCATGTTCAGGGTCAATGAGTGGAGGCATTGGCAGAAACCACCAAGCGAGGAGAAGACAGGGTGAGGTCACTCACAGCAGTCCCGTGGAAGCCTCCAGAGCCCCTCTGGGCCTGAGGACTAAACGACAGAGGCAAACCTGAGCACCACCCCGCTTGGAGACACGGTCCAGGGATTCCTCCTCTATCCTGGGATAACACGAGGCAGTGTATACGCGGCCAGGCGCGCAGTGAGCTCGGCAGAAATGTTAGTCGCTATTCTGTTGCTCTTTGGAAGCCAGGGGTCATAGTCTCTGTGCTCAGGTCAGCTTCCTCAGCCCCGTGTCTGTCCCCTTGCGCGGCCGTGCTGAAGCCGGACACCTACAGCTGAGATGAAATCACCCTCAGTTTCCTGCCTGGGCTGTGTGGTCCTCGCTGCTCTGCTCACAGGGAGCTCCTAGGAGGGATCCTGTCCCTGCCTTGATCCTGCTCCCACATGCCAAGAGCTTAGGACTGCCAGATCCTGGCTGTTGACACATTTCATAGGCATGAGAGACAGATCAGACAGGGGAGAAGCCAAGATGACCTGTTTTCCTCTTCCCAAGTCACAGCCGGCCTCCCCCGGGGGCTACCAGATTCCTGGGATGGGTGACCAGGCCTGCAGCGGAGGGCCCTGCGCTCAGATCCTTCCCCAGGATTCCACGAGCCCGTAAGGAGGAGACAACCACAGGCTTTCACGTGGGAACAGACCTCTTGGGGTGGGCTGGCGGGGGCCCCTGCTTCTGGGTTCAGGAGGGAGAGGCACACTCTCCTCCTCCCGCCCCTTGTCTGGCCCACTCTGGGGTCCTCACCTTTTCCAGATAAGCCCGACAGGGCCTCTAACTCCCTTCTCCTCTCCCCACCCTATCTGCCTGGTGGCCATACAATCCCAGAAGCTCCGGGGCAGACCAGCTGCCCTTTCCGGGGGGCAGCAAAAAGCAGGGGCAACAGGAGTCCACTGGCTCACATCCTCAGTCATCCGGGCTGGCAGCAAGCCTAGGACACCAACTTCTGAGGCTCATTTATCGGAAGATGTCTCAGGGCCCAACTGGCAGTCTTCTGGAGAGAAGGCTGCAGAAGCCCCTGGTCAGCTTTTTTGGGCACCGCATCACCTCTGGGAGTGGTTCGTTGTGATTCAGCGGGAACAGGCCCGTTTCTGTCCTCACGTGATGAATGGTGGAGTGGCAGGCTCCCCCCGCCCCGTTTTTTTAAGATTTATTTATTTTAGAGAGGAAGAGAGAGCGAGCACGAGCAGAGGGAGGAGCAGAGGGAGAGAGAGAAGCCTGGAGCAGACTCCGAGCTCAGTGGGGAGCCCAAGGAGGGGCTCGATCCCAGGACCCTGAGATCACGACCAGAGCCCAAATCAAGGGCCGGACGCTTAACTGACTGAGCCCCCCAGGTGCCCCCCAGCAGAGTCTCCTCTTGAAAACACAGCTTGCCCGTGGTCTCTCCTGGAGGGGTATCGAGGGCTGGTTCGCCTGTCCAGGGCCCGTGCGCTCACCAGCCGCACCATTCCCTACCTATGGATGCCGGACTAGACTTCTTAGACTGACTGCCTCGAGTCCTTAGACACACACACACAACGAGGCAGGAAAAAGACCAGCCATTCCTTCCCTGCACCGAAATGGGCAGCTACACGCTGCTGGGCCGCCAGAAGTGCGGAAATTCTAGAGCACAATGAGAGGCAGAGGGTGGCAGGGATGGTTGGGTCCTTGGTGGCCCCAGAACAAGCTCGGTGGGTCCTACCTTCGAGCCTTTCCTCTCGGAGTCCCTCCCTCCTGGAATGCGCTTTCTCCCGACCCCACCTCCCCTGGGCCTGCTCCCCCAGCTCCAAAGCCAGATGAGGGGAATGCTGATGGCGGACTGTCCCCACCTGGAAAACAGGAACACCACAAGCACCTTCTCCCAGAATGAGTGAGGATGACCCACGTTCATGGGTGTTTGAGAAGGACTCTCAAAGAGTCAGGGCCTGTCAGGGGCCCCTGGGAGGGAAGGGCGTTTCAGCCCAGGGTGGGGGCAGGTGGCGGGACTCAGCGGTGAGCTGCCCAGGAGGGGCCCAGGCTTCAGATGGGGGGGGCCTGGGGCCGCCTCGAGAGTTCTGAGGGGCAAGAAGGCTTTGGAGAGGGGCACCAAGCAGGTAGGGCTGGCACTAAGCCTTCCTTGGTCACAGATGCATCTGGGGGGTCTTCTCAGACTGGGGTGGGAGGCGACCTCCTTCTGCAGATGGGGAAAATGAGGCAGGGAGGGGAAAGCGTATGGGTGGGGTCACTCACAGGAAAGGGGAGGGCCACCCCTTCCCCAGCCCCCTGGGCTCTGGACCCCAGGCCCACGCCAGCCCTCAGCAGCACCTGACGTCACCCCTGGGTCACCACCTGATGGGACCTGGCCCACCCCACCCACGGACTTCCCCCTAATTAAGGGGGTCTGGCCCTCAGCAAGCAGCCCCACGGCCCCTACCACCGCACGGCTGGCGCTGGGCCGGCCTGCAGCCTCTCTGTTCCCAATTAATCATACTTCTCCAACATCTGCCGCGCCCCGCGCCCAGCGCCGAGCCTTCTCGCGTGCGACCGCTCACAGAGCGCTCTGCATAGCCTCTGCGGGACAGGAAGGGGGGCAGAGGGCTCGGCCAGCTGCCTGGGGCCCCCTGGCCCCTGGCAGTTTCACTGTAGAGATCCCCAATACTTCTCCCTTCACAACCCCATCAGCTGTGCCGATGTCAAAATCTAGAACCCTCATCCAGCGTGGGAACAGAGAGTGTGCTTTGGGGTTGGTAACCCACCGCCCCCATTTAACAGAGATCTGCGCCTCATCCGGGGGCCCATGATGGGGTCTGCGTCCATGCCGGTCTGCCCAGGACAGAGCCAGAAGCGATGGGGCCCTCTTGGGGGGCGGGCACGAAGCCCAAGACATGCAGGCAAGGGGGGGGTCACTACAGCCAAAACACACTCCCAGGGCAGGCAAGGTCTCCAGCCAAGACTCTTGGTGCTCCAGGGTGGGAGGCAAAGAGCAGCCCCCAAGCCCCCAGGCAGGGGTCTCCCCCGCACCCCAATGAGCTGGACGTCTGGCAGAAAGGAGGTGCTCAATCAATGTTTGTTAACAAACTAAACGGCGAGAGAAAACGCCAACATGCTGCCCAGAAAAAGACACCCAGAGTCCCGCCCACCAGATGTTTTTCTCTGGCAATGTCTACACTGAGGGTCGCTGTGCTCGGATCCTTCTCCAGGATTCCAGGAGCTGTAAGGAGGAGACAACCACAAGCTTTCACATGGGAGCGGCCTGTGCCCACAGGAGCTGTGTGAGTCCAGGGAGGGAGTCAGCACCCAATCTGGGATTCTAGAAGGATCTGTGGCGTCTAGGTCAGGGGCTGTCAGTCACACTCACCTGGGGGAGCTTTGAAAAATCCCAGGGGCCTGGCCACAGTCCCAAATCAACTGCCTCAGAACCCCGGGGGAGAGGGCCTGGCATCAGTACCCTTAACATCTTCCGGAGATTCCCGCCCCCCCCCCCCCCCCCCCGAGCCTCCAGGCCAGGACTGCAAGCTCTGGAGGCAGGGGAGAGGTGGGTGGCCAGAGTGGGAGCACACAGAGCCCGGCCAGGCTCACCACCCCGGCCCCTGTGGCATGTCCCAGCTCGTGAAAGTTGGGTAAATAAAGAAACCACCACACTGGCAGGGCCGTCAAGCACCACCAAATTAGGGATGCCGAGTCAGACAGCTTGACTCTCAAGACATAATCAGTTTAATTGCAGGGCCTCGGCGTGGGCCAGGGTGGTGAACTGCTTCCGCACTCCCATCCGTTTTATTAAAATCCAATTATTTGCGCTGGCCACGAGTCTTCTGCAGGGACAAAGAGGCAGCTTCAGCCAAGGTCAGACCCAATGCCGGGAGACAACGGGTCGTGGGGCGCAGACACGCGGGCCCTGGGCTCTCTGCGGGCCAGAAACAGGGAGGGGGCTGGCAGGGAAGGGCCCACTCCGTGGCCTCTCACGCTGCGTGGCATGTGGGCAGGAGGCTGGCAATGTGACCCCAGACACCATCAGTCAGAGGGGCTGGGAGTAATGCCACAGACTTTCTAGGAGGCTCGTGGGTTGCTGCTGTCCACTGAAGGTTTGTGACCCCTGCAAATCTCTGTTGAACTCTGGGCCCCAGTGCAACAGGGTGTGGAGGTGGGGCCTTTAGGAGGTGAGTAGGCTAGATGAGGTCATGGGGGTGAGGCCCCTGAGGGGATCAGTGTCCTTATAAACAGAGGGAGGGACACACAAGTCCCGGGCAAACACCCGCTGGCAGGCAGGAAGCGGACCCTCACCCAGGGCTGGGTCTGCCGGCGCCTTGATCCCGGCCTCCTGGTCTCTGTAAGCGCCTGGGCTCTGCTGCTGGGCCTGCCCGGTCTGTGGCCTTCCCTTACAGCGGCCCGAGGGACTAACACAGTTGTGGAGGAATGAAAAGCCTCCAAGTAAACGCCTTAATGTCCGTCGACGGGCAGCAAATGGACAAGCCCATGGTGGTGCGTCCACACCACAGAACACCCCTCGGCCAGCACGACACTCACACCAGCTGGGGGGGACCTCAGCACCTGCGAAGCCAAGGGAAGCAGCCACGAAGGTCTCTGTACCGAATGCTTCTGACTACGTGACATCCTGGCAAAGGCAAAGCGATAGGGACAGAAAACAGATCTGCGCTCCCAGGGACGGGGGGGGGGGGGGGGGCGGGGAGGGCGTGGCGACAGGGGAGTGACGGCAAAGGAGCAGGACAGAATGTCGTCATCAGATCCGCCAAGGGACTCTTCTCGTCCAACCCCTACATTTCACAGGTTTCACAGGAAGCAGGATCAGAGAAGTCAAGCCATGGCTCTCAGGTCACACAGCGATGCAAAGCCAGGCATGCTGGCCCAGAGCTCCTCCCGTCCACAACCACGACACTGGGGCTGCCTCCTCAAAGGAGCCGTGTGTTTGCTGAGTGACTCAGCTGGGCAGAAAACAAGGCAGTCGGGCTCTCTAAACTTTGCTCCCAGGGGGGAGTCACCGCTCCGCTCCTATTTCCATCCATTTTTACTTGGCCAGCGCTCCCCGGTTCATCTGAGCTTTACAGAAACCCGGCTTCTCAGGGGACCCTGTGCCAGGGGTGGTGTGACAGGGCCTAGATCTGGAAGCCAGGCCTCTCCGGGGGCTGCCTCAGCCGGCCTCAGGCCCCCATCTCCGCGAGGGCCCCGAGCTTTCCCAGCCACCCTTCCAGGCCCAGCACCATCCAGAAACGTCGGTTACACCACGACAGCTGCCTGGCGCCCCCTGAATGCCTCAGATGTGGTGCGCGGCGGGAGCCCCGAGCCAACATGCTGCCACTAGGTGAATCGGGCCTGCCATTAGTCACAAAGACCAATTAACACGCGAGGAAAAACAGCCTCCCCATCTCCCAGAGCACCCCGGTCAGCTGCTCCCGCCGCACCCCGGCCACCTGCCCCTGACGGCCTCAGTACGGATGCCCGCCTCCGAAGCCCCCGCTTTGGTGGGTGAGGGCTGGGGGGTGGGGTGGGGGAATGGGGGGGATGGGCACCGGGAGAGGCAGACAGCTCCCGGGTTTTCGACTCAATTGCTGCGAGGAGAGATGAGAAATTGCCTTTCTGACCTAAAACCGGCGCTCACAGCTGCACTTCATTACGGATTTCTCCAGGAGGCCCTGGGCGAGACGCGGCTCGGGAAGGGCTCACCTGCCAGCCGCAGCTGTGCCTGCCTCTCTCACAAGCACGTGGGTGGTTTCCTGCCCGGGGCTGCAGGGGCGGGCTGCCAGAGGTGCCCCGAAGCCCCCCCACCCCCCTGCCAGTTTGCATGAACTCGGGGGATGGAGGGAGGAAGAGGCACCAGATGAGTGAGCAGAAGGGGCAAAAATGGCCACAGGTCTGGGTCTCTCGCTCTTTGGAAGGCACCAGAAAGCAAGGGGTACGTCTTCCCCCCTGGGGTCCCACCCTCATTTCTCCGAGTCTCATGTGCACATCGCTGGGCAAACGTGAGCATGTGTGGGGCACCTGGAGCATCTCTAGGTACACAGTAAGCGCTCAATGAATGCTCCCTTCCTTCCTCCCTTGCTGTTGGCCTCTCTGTGCTTCTGCTTCTGAGATGCCACCGTTCAGTATCTGACAGTTAGTAAAAGGGCACCGGCTCCAGAGGACCAGGGGTCCTCCACTCTGGCTGCACATTACAGTCACCTCTGCGGAGCTTATGGAAAGACCCAGAAGCTCCCTGCAGGATCCCCGAGGTCGGGCCCAGGTGTGTTTCCAAAACTCCCAGGCAGTCCAAACGCACGGTGGGGCTGAGATGCTCAGACTTGAATCGATGTGATCTGGCTTTCGGTGTCTGCACATCCCTTTCTAAAGAAGGCCACGGTGAAGGCACGAATGGAGGAGCCCAGAGCCGGCTACGGAAGGAGAGCCGGGCTTTGCTGCCAGCCTCGCTAAGCCCCGGGCTGCCCTGCCCTCACTTGCAAGCTGTGCTCCTCCCTCTGCCCCGAAGACTTGCACTCAGGTCGCCAGCGCCGGGACAGCGCTGACCCCACGGTGCTGGACGCTGCTCCCCGAGTCTGCCCCAGCAGGAAGGAGCACGTCCGCCGGGCCGTGGGAAGCTGTGTGACAGCAGGCCAGTCCCTCCTCTGGGACTTTGCCGCCCAGGCTGAGTCCCGGCTGGGTGCAGGTCGTTTCGGAGCCATGCCTGGGAAGGCTCCCCGTGGTCGGGCCTCACACCTAAAATCCTGTCCCATTGCTTCTCATGTGCACTGGCAAGCTCTTGGGGGTCTAGGGGGGAAATGGCATTGCAAGTCATTCTCTGCCTCTATCTACAAGATGCTGTGAAAGCTCGAAGCCCCACAGAGCTTCAGCTGCCTCATCTGGGAAGCAGGAGGATGGCCAAGCCCCCGGGGTCATGGTGAAGTTGAAACGGGGAAGCAGGCAATGGGGACAGCCGGTGTGCCGCGAGCACCCCCATGTGCTGTCCTGAGTCTTGTACACCCGTGTGGCTGGTTCTTGTAACAGCCCCATTTTCCGGATCGGAAAGCCAAGGTCTGTAGAGGTTGCCTGCCCAAGGTCAAGGAGTGAGGCTGCGATTTGAACTCTGAACTCGTGAGCCCAAGCTCTTGGCCACCACATGCTCATGCGGGCCTCCTTCTGGTGGCTTCTCTCACCCCATGCTCTCCCACCAGGGGCTTTGGTATGGCCAGGCTGCTGATGGGAGTACTAAGAGTCCTCTGGGGGAACGGGGCACTCCCAGGGTCCCCAGCCACCGGGGGGTAGAGGGGGACTGCATGTTGCCACCCGTGTCCTCCACTGATGTCTGGGTGCAGAGCAGGCAAGGTGAGCCTGGCTTGACTTTGTGGGGACAGAGAGGGTCCAGGGATGTGGGGTCCCAGAAAAAGGCAGAGTTGGGGGCCCAGGGTGAGAAGCTCATGCAGGGCCAGCACCTGGAGCACCGGGCTCATGTCCTGGCTGGAAACAGAAGCCCGGTCTGGGGCATGCGGCACATACACAGAGCACTTGACATCGCGGGGAGGCTCCGGAAGGGGCTGCAGGTGGGGGGAAGGAGAGGGTACTCGAGAGGAAGCCGGATGTCAGCAGAGAGAAAAGAAGGTCAGGTGGGGCCAGCAGAGGCCCAGGAGAGGAAGAAGCACGACGGGCCTGGCAGCCCCGGGCGGGCACGGATGAGGAAACCCAGGCTCAGAGACGGGAGCTGCCATGCACAGCTTCCCCGCCTCCCCTCCCCTCTGTCCCGTCCACAAGTCCCCCAGGCTGAGCTTCAGGCCCACCAGGGCTGGGCACACCGTAGTTCCGGTCTGGCCACCACTCATGCTGAGAACCAACGGGTGGGCCGTCTGTGGAGGTGCCCTGCCCTGGGCCACCCCTTCTGCTCTTCTCTCCCCTGCCCCGGAGGCCCTGGCTCCTCAGCGTCGAAATGAGGAGCCACCACCAAGGCCACGAGCCACCGTGTATGCGCACCTACTGGGAGCCGGGCGCCAGCCCCAGAGCTTAAAGTGGACCATCTCACGGGAGCCTCTCAACAGCACTGTGAGGGAAGTTCTGATGTTATCCCCTCTTGACAGCTGGAGAAACCGAGGCACAGAGCATGGCAACTGCTGCTCAGGGTCTCACAGTTGGCCAGAGCCTTTACCCAGGGAGTGGAGGGATGTAGAGGGGGCGCTGGTGTCCCGGGAGAGTTGGGGTCCTCCTGGGGATGAGCCCCCTCCTCCCTGACCCGACGCCACACAGCTCCCCACGGTGGGACGCCAGGGCCAGGCGAGGCTCTCTGGAAGCGGTACCCCTCACAATAATACTATGATGGTGGCAGAGACACCAGCCGCTAATATTTACATAACGCGCACCGTATGTACACCAGGCGCTCTTCCAAATGCTACGTACACAACCATTACTCACAGCACCTCCCAAGCCTGCTCGCTAAGCGCCAGTATTTGCCCATTTCACAGATGGGGCTCCCGCGGCACAGAGAGGTTAGCTGGCCTGCCGGAGACACACAGCGCTGGGATGTGAACCTGCTGGCCTGACCCTGGGGGCTGTGAGAGGGCCCCCCCCCCACAGAAACCCCACGGGGCAGCGTGGGTGGGAGCAGTCCAGCCACCCAGGGCGGAGGTGGGGGCGGTGGGGGGTGGTAGGGGGGAGCTCTCCCTCCCGCCAGGAGAGGGCCGCTACTGGCGCTCTCCCCGAGAGGCCAGGCCTTGCAAGGGAAGCAGAAATCTGTCGTTAACACGGTGCCAAACCCAAAGTGGCTGCTCCCAAACTGCAATCCAATAAAAGTGCGACTTGTCTATTTATCATCCTCGGGGCTTTTTATCACAGTGCAGATGGCTGCTACCTTTGGAAGGCTCAGCAGCTCGCTGCCTGCCGCCCGCCACGCGAAGCTTAGCTCAACAGAATCTGGGCCTGCACCTGTGCGGGGCCGTGAGCCGCGGCCACCCGGGCACGCAGGGTCCTCCGTCCCTCTCCCGCTCAGTGCCCACCCTCCGCATCGCCCCCCCGACTCCGCAGAGCTGGTGGCTGATGACGCAGGTGGCAGCTCCCCCCTCCATGGTGTCAGCAGCCGTGCAGCCCACGCCTGCCGTGGGGCCCCTAACTACCTGGAGAAGGCAGGTGCTCCCGGGAGGGAAGAGAGAGCAGCAAGCAGCCCCCGTGGGGAGTGGAGGGGGCAGCAGAGGGCCGTGGGCCAACGCTCGGCACCCCGTGCCCAGTGCCAGGCAGCTCAGAAGAAGGGGGCCCCGTGGGGCGCCAGAGGCGATGCGGGCGGCCGGAAGATAAAGCCTGGGCAGATCAAGGGCCGGGCGTGCAGGAAAGCCAGCCGCGGTGCAGCCTCCCGGCGAGCGCGTGGCGGGGGAAGCCCGCGGCATCACAAGCTGCCCAACATCGCCGGAGGCTGACCACTGGCTGGGCCTCCTGAGACAAGGTTCCAGAAAGAAAGCACACGGGAGGGGCGTGGGTGGGACTCTTGGGGGGGTGGTGGCCCTGAATCCGTCTGAGCCTCCGTTCCTACATCTGAACTGTGGAGCCTGGGGTGAGGCGGGGGGCTCTAGGTCCCCCCCTGGCTGGAGAGGAGCTCAGGCCTGAGGCCAGGTGCCGTTCCAGTCCCTCCCAGCTGCCAGGGGTGGACGTCCAGAGAAGGCAGCTTTTCTATCAACACGGAGCCCTAGCTGGAGTGTGTGTGTGTGCATGCGTGTGTGTGTGTGTAGGGGCTGAAAGATTCGCCACCCACCCCCACTCCCCCAGGCTGCAGAGGTCCAGGGGACGTGGGGGACCGGGGCACTGCGAGCCATGACCTTTGCCCTTTGGGCTATAGCCCAGGAAAGAGAACAACAACCAGAAACCCCCCTCACCCCTCAGCCCAGGTTTTCCTGACTGTTCCGGGTGTCTGCTGTCCAAATAAACCAGACTCGGGAGCTGTAAAAACGAATGGCCTTCTGCATCATGCACCTTAGGGATCCAGCTGGCCGAGGGGCTGCTGATCTGGAAGAGGCACTGAGCATCCTTCCATACGTGTCTCTGGTCTCTCCTACTGGGCTCAGGGCTCTGGCCATCCCAGACCAAGTCCTTTCCAGCTCCGGAGATGCACGCTCCTCCCATTGCCTGGCAAGCCCTTTCCTGTCCACCCCCCCCCGACCCTGCCTGCCCCCCTTCGAGGGGGGGAGCTCTGAGCCTCTGTAAGCGGTATTTCTGGCGGATACAAGGCACACACTGGGGCATGACCACCCCCTCAGCAGAAGGGGAAGCCGAAGCTCAGAGAGATAGGGGAACCCACGCAAGGTTGCGCAAGGTCACCCAGCTGACACTTTCCCCTGGGCTGGTTCCTCGGTGTCTGGACACTAGGGCTCCCCCTGCCCCAGGCTCTCCTGTGGTGAGGAAAGCGGGAGCTGTGAGGCTAACTGTGCCGAAGTCCCTTGTGCCGGCTGGGTTACTAACACGGGCCTCAGGGCTCCCCTACCTTTGCCTCTAGGTTTGTTCTTTTTGTCATAATTCTTCACTTTTTGCCCATGATAACAACAGCCAGCACATAGAAATGTTCCCTGGGGGCCAGATGCAGATCTAAATACTTTACCTAATACTTCCTCGGTCAGGAGGAAGTTTTGCTATCTTGATTTTACAGATAAGAAAGCAGCACAGAGAGGTGAAGACACTGGCCCCAGGTCACACAGCTGGAGCCAGGACTGGAACCTGGAGTCAAGCGCCCCAGGCCATGGCTAGGTCCCCAAGCTGCACCGTGCAGCCCTCATGGGCCCATCTCCTACAGGATGGTCTGGTCACAGCCTGAGATTTCCAGGCTCTGGCTGCAGCTTTCCCACAGTGGAGGGGGGACAGGTAATATCAAGCCATTTGTCACCTCAGAGTTCAAGGTGACCTGTCCTTGGTCCCCAGAGATGGAAGCTGCACCTTCTCCGCCCATCCCCAAACAGACGTCACATCTTCTCAGTGGGTAGGGTGGCCACCCCGGGGAACCCCCCCGTGGTAGGCAGCAGCACGCTGAGAAGGGAATGGAGGGCTACCCAGGGCTGAATAGGGTCCCCCCAAATTACATCCACACCAAACCTCAGAATGGGACTTTGTTTGGAAATAGGGTCTTTGCAGATGGATTAGTTAAGGATCTTGAGATGAGATCACCCTGGATTTTGGATAAGCCCTGAATCCACTGACTGGTATCCTGAGGACAGTAGAGGACACCGAGAGACAGAGACGCGGGAAGAGGCCACATGAGAACAAAAGCAGAGATGGGGGTGACGAGCCACAAACCAAGGGACACCTGGAGCCACCAGGAGCTGGAAGAGGCAGGAAAGACCCTTCCCTAGAACCTTGAGAAGAACAACCCTGCTGACCCCTTGGCTTTGGACTTCTGGCCTCCAGAGCTGAATGACTACTGAGAGAATAAATTTCTATTATTTTAAGCCAGCAAGTTTGCGATAATGTGTTATGGCAGCCCTAGGACACTCATACAGGGGGCTGTCAGGGTGGCCACGGCCCAAGAAGGGGGCAGAGCGCTGCAGGGTCCCTACCCTGCCTGACAGGCCTCCTGACAGGGTCCCCCCCCAACCAGGGTGCCCTTTGAGTTCAAGGAGGTATGAAATCTGGGAGAACAGATACATCACACTCCTCTCCTGACTAAGGAATCCTAGACGAGTCCTTGGCACCAGATGCTGCATACCACCAGCCTCAGTTTACCTCTGCAGTTGGGTTCAACGTCCCGCTTCCTGACTCATCAGCTGCTCTGCACTGGCCAATGAGTCCGTCACAACGCCCTTCATGTACTCATTCAACAAACACTTATCGACCATCTGCCAGGTGCTGGGGAAGCCCCAGGAAATATTGTAAAAGTTCTGCCTGCGTGGGGTTGACGCTGAGATGGGGGAGCCAGACAGTGAACAAGCAATCAAGGAATACCATTTCAGCAACCACAGACTCTCTAGGGGAAGCGAAGCCAGAAATGGCTGTTTTAGGGAGGGTAGTTAGCAAAGCCCTCTGGGGGGAGGTGATATTTGAACTGAGGCCTGAAACGAGGGAGGTACCAAGTCCTGCAAGTATCAGGCAGAAGAGAGCACCAGGCTAGTAGAACAGCAAGTGCAAAGGCCCTGAGGCAGAAACAAGATCTTCTGTTTGAGGTTGAGCAAGGCAGTCAAGGCGGTCAGCGGGGTTGCAGCAGGGGCTCCCTGTGGGGGGCGGTGGGGGGCACTGGACAGAGCTGCCAGAGTGCACGAGGCATTTAAGCTGTCATAAGGAGCTGGGATTTTATCCCACCTGTTATGGGGAGCTAGGTGGCTTCGACTGAATGAAATGGGACTCATTGATGTCGTAAAAGTGTACCTCTGTGGCTGCAAGGAGAAAGGGTTACAGGGTGAGAAGAGAGGCGGTGGGGGGTGGGGGAGGTGGGTGGGGCTAGGGGGCAGGACAGGGAGAGGGACCTGTCCCTCTGGGAAAGGATTTTGCGGTGGGAGAGGTGGGGCAGAGCAGCAGAGAGTTAGCTCTGAAGTCCAGAGGAAGGAACTTACTCCTCAGCAGGCTGGTGAGGCCCGGAGGGGCAGGGCCATCTGTGGGTGAGCACGTGTGTGTGTTATCCTTGTACGCACCCGTGTGTCTTCACGTGTGTGTGTCTTTGGGTCTCTGCGCTTGCGTGCGTGTCTCTCTGTGCACGTGCACGAGTGTGCACATACGAACGTGTCTCTCTCAGTCTCTGTGCCGGTATCTGCAGGTAGCTGTGTGCACCGCGCTGCACGCATGTGTGTGCACACACGTGTTTGTGCTGGTGGTTGAGCATCAGGCGCGTCTGGACCTGAAGGCTCATCAGAAGCCCACCGCCCCCCCCGACACGGGCCCAGAATTACCAAGGGCCTCAGCCGTGTGTGTGCATGTGTGTGTGTGTGTGTGAGCGCGCGTGCGTGAGCGTGTGTGCGTGTGCACTGCGGGAAACACTCTCCCCCTTGCAAGTCCTCCTAAACCGAGTCCCCCCTCTACCTCTCCAGGCCCACCACCATCTGTCTCTCCCCCTCCTGCCGCTCGGCCATTTGAGCCGGGGGGTGAGGGGCACTCCCAACCTCCAGGGCTGAGAGCCAGATGGCAGGAGTCAAGGCCTCATGGTGCCCAGGGGAGGCATCGCGGGGCAGGCCTCCACCCTCATCCTTGGCGCCTCCTGGCTGTCCTGACCCCTGTCCCCGGGCCCCACCTCAAGTGGCCTTTTGCAGCCACCACATAAATCACCGTCCACGTCAGGACGGGGTGAGAGAGCAGGGTTGGGGAGGGCACGGCCCCTGGGGCCCGCAGACAGAGTGGCTGCCGGTGACCCCTGACAGTCGAGGCCAGGGGCCTCCAGGGCCAGCTGGGAGGTCGGCAAGGTACAGTGTTGCCCTAGGCTTCTGGGGGATCTCGGCTGGCCCCACTGCATGGGGAGGGCCGGGCTCAGGGGAGCAGGCTGACACCTGTCCAGGTGGCCCATGTGGACGGCAGGCAGGAGGCCCCACTGGGTGGCCCCAAGCAGCTGCCTGCACCAGCCGATTGCCGGTCTTCATCTCCGCACGCAACATTCGTGCCCACAGACCGGGGCGCGGCTGGGTGAGCCAGCCCTCTGTGTCTGCTCCAAGTGTATACATCGTCATCGCGCACTCCGCAGAGGCTGCAGAGCGGTAGTGCACGTGCAGGCTCTGGGAATGTTTAGTGTCGGTTCTGATGTCTCTCTTCCAAGCTGTGAGAGCTTGGGCAAGTGACCTGGCCGCTCGGAGGGCCTCAGTTTCCCCATCCATAAAAGGGGATGCTAGCACCCACCTCCTCACGTCCCAGGAGGATGACATGAGGCAGTGCTTGGAACAGGGCCGTCCCCTCCGTAGAAGCCACCTGCTATTCCTCATCGCCTACGGGCGTGGGGCAGGCCCTGGGGCTTTCCACGGGACCAGGCAAGGCTTCCTCTTTGCTCTCCCTTCCTGGAGACCACCACTCACCACTTCGTGCAAGAGGAGCGAGAGTCCAGAAAGAACCCAAACACGAGGCCCGGCGGGGACCCTCAGGCTGGGCTCGAAGCCCCACCCCATCAGGTGTCTTGATTCACACACTCATGTCTTTCTTCACTCATTCCACAAATTTTGCAGAGTCCCTACTATGTGTTAGATGCCCTGTAGGGAGTACAGAAGAGAGTGTCAAGCGCAGGCTCAGTCTGATGGGGGAGGCAGGGGCAAAGACACAAGATCTTATTCAGGCAGAAAGACCTCCCTCCCTCAAGCCTGGGACAGCTTCGGGGAAGCAGACATTGGGTGGTAATAAAAGTACTAAGAGTAGTTATTATTTATTGCATGCATACTACGTTCCAGCGTTTTATACCCATAACTGACTCAGTCCAACACAATCCTACATCGTAATCCTATTACGATCTGGGACTGGAGGCTCAGGGAGTTTCAGCGACTTGCCCAAGACCACACAGCTGAAGGGTCTGAAGAGGATTCCAACCCAGAGACGTCTAGTCCAGCCACTAGACACACATCCTACTGACTCCAGGGGTGGCATCCAGCCTCAGGGACATCCGACGCAACTCCGTGAGGCCCCCGTGGGCAGAAGGAAGGTGCGCCAGTAAAGCAGTGACTTCACAGGTGGGAAAACCGAGGCCCGGAGGGGTCAGGGAGCAGTCTGGAGGGCAGGCAGTTAGTGGCCGGCCCCGGATTCCTAACAGACCCAGCTTCTGTCCCCTGCCCGCCCCCTTCCTGGGAGGAGCCCACCCGGTTGTGCAAACATATAGCTCCCCCCAGCCCCGGGGGCGGCGTGGGTGCCGGCTCCCTAGATGGCATTATTTCCGTATTTCTGCTTCCTAGCACCACACGGAAGCCGCCTGGTCCAGCAGAAGGCCCCGGTCTTGGCAACATCAGGCTTCTCGAAATAAAAAGGAGGAGGGAAAAAGCCTTTCCAGGCCAGTTCTCGTATTTACATGTAAAAAGGTCTCCTCGGCGCTCCTCTCCCCTCCCCCACTTCCTCTGGGGGCGGGGGATTGTTTGGAGGGCGCGCAGGGGGCCTCTGCGACCCCAGGCGCCTCCTCCGGGAGCCGGGCGGAGGCGTCCGCCGGGAGGAAGATCAGATGGCCCGGGAGGGGGAGGGGAGGCGGCTGCTTCCTTGCTCCCCTCCCCCCTGGGATTTCGTGGGTGTGGTAACACGTGAGGCCGGCCGTCTGCGCCCGCGCCCCCCGCCCCCGCCATCTGCTCCGAGGCCAAAAGTCGCCGGGAGGTGGGGGGCGCCGCCGCGGGCTGCGCCGACCCCGGCGTTAACCTCCCCCCCTCCCCGCCCCCACGTCTTAAAGCAGATGTCCCCTATTGATGGGCTCGGGGGCCGCTCCCGCCGGCCCCTGCCGGCCCCCACCGGCCCGGGTCGCCCGCCGCGGAGGGCTGGGGCGGGGGCTCCGACCCCGGGAAGGCCGCGGCGTGGGGTCCCAGCCCGGGAACCGGGCGCCCGGCCAGCGGGGCTCCCTCCAGGCCGCCGTCCCGCCCCTGGGGCGCGGAGGCCGGCGCCCACGGGCCCGCAGGGGCTTGGGCCGCGCCCAGCTGGCCGGGCTGGGGCTGGAGCGGGCTGCCGGGGACGCCCGGGGAGGTCAGAGCCTTACGGCTCCGCGGCGCCCGGGTCTGCGCCCTAACCCTCTGGGTGTAGAGTCTCACCTCGCCCTTGTCCAAGAGGGGCGGGCCTCTCCCCGGGGCTCCTGTATGAGGCCCAGCGGCTACGCCTAGACAAGGAGTGGCCCCAGTACCGGGGAAAGTGAGCCCCCCACGGCACCGCCGGCTTTGACGCCACCCTTCAACAGCGAGCTGGAACTGCAAATATCCCAGGGAGAGGCCAGGCTGACAAAAATCGCGCTAGAGTGTTAATGACCGAGCTGGTGCCCCAGCCGGAACTCAGGGCCGGCACCTGGTGGAGCCACTTATCAGCTGTGTGTCCTGAGGCCAGTGTCTTGAGCTCTCTGGGCAGTTTCCCTATTTGCAAAATCAGGATAAGAAAAACCTTGCAGAACTGATCTAGGCTGATACCCTCATGGGCTGCTTTCTGGAGGTCAGAGGAGGGAGGGGAAGGGAGTTTAAGGGTAGAGACGGCGTGGCCGCTCAAACAGCACCCCACTAACCCAGGGCTAACCCGGACCCAGGCTCCCTGCCCTTCCTAGCAAGGCTGCAGAGGCTGGGGGAGCCAACAGAGCCTAAATACATTCCCAGAGCACATCCCTGATATTCAGGGACCCTGCCTCTTCTGGGGCAGCTGGGGGGACACCAAGGGCTTGGGCCTGGGAGCCCACAACCTGAGGGTGGAATGTGGCCTGGTCCCACTGGCTGATGTTTGAGCACATAGCCATTGGTGACCCCACTGCCCTCAGCTTCCTGCATGGGGGAAATGGGGCCCAGAGCATGCACTTGGCAGTGAGGAAGCTGACCTGATGCGTGACCCCATTGCTCAGACGAAGAAACCTAGGGGTCCATAGGAAAGACAGAGCTGAGGGGGCATGCGGGAGAGAGAATTTTAGGGTTCCCTCATTATCAGACCATCCTATGGAGAGCAGAGTGTCTCTCCTCTCCCTGAGCTATGCCTTCACGCCCAGATTACCCCCAAGACCTCCTGCAGCAGGAGACACTGAGGGTTGGGGCCTTGGGAAAGCAAGCAGGCCTCACCCCCTCCTTAGCCCCAGCCCCTTCCCCCAACGCCCATCTCAGAAGTCCTGCGTGCTGAGCGCCTGCTGTGGGGGTTTTGACAGATCTAGGGCACAGGCCCAGTGCACAGGGCTCCAAGGACCTTCCACTGCAGCGATGGGGGTGTGGGGGGGGAGGGGGGGCAGGATCTCCAAGGCTGAGCAGAGGGAGGTCCCAGGGCAGATCCACCCTTGGGAGGCTGCTGGGGAGAGCGCACCTCCCACCTGTGGGTGCGGCCCAAGGTCCCCAGCAACCCTGCCCCGCTGCCAGCCTCCTAGCCGGCTGGGGCCCCCTGCCTGACCCGGACAAGGAACAGGTGCCATGAGTCGGGACCAGGCATGTCATTTGTGGGGCCCTAGTGTAGAATGAAAAGGCAGGGCCCCTTGTTCAAAAGGGATTGAATGTCAAAGTGGCAACACTGGGGTATGATACAAAGCCCAGGACCTCAGGTGATGTACAGGTCACGTCCCTGTGGAGCCTCCTGCTGTGGGGTCGGGGGTGGGGTGGGCAGGGAAGGGCCGGGACTACACGGTCCCAGGGGCAGACAGCAGCAAGCACAGCCGCCCGCCAGCCTCCCGTCCCGGCTCTGACACTTGGGCCTCCAGCCCTCTGTGCCCCGTTTCCTCGTCTGTACGATGCCATAGTCCCTTTCTCACTAGGTTGTTGGGGGAATGAAAGGAGTTACATACACATGTAAAGACCTGGCACAGGGTAATCATGATGTGGATGTCCCTCATTTTTATTATTATAACCTTTGTTGTTGTTATTATTGGCCACCATCCTAGTGACCGCTAGATCACCTGCTACACGATGCACATGGAGAAGACCGGGGGCCATGTTATGTGACAGGGATGCGGCCGGGGTTCCCAACTCTGCTGTCAACAAACCCAGGACGGCGGCAAGTATCAGTTTCTTCCCTAATAACGGGGAGGGGTTGGGCAGCAGTCCTTTAGACTGACCCTGCAGAACTTCTGCTCAGCCTCATCTCTTCTCATCAAGGAGATGCGGAATTAGGGCTCTTCCTTCCCCTCATAGAGCCAGAGGTTTCTTTCCTTCCATTTAGTCACCTAACCAACATCCATCCATCATCCATCCACCTATCCACCCATCCATCCATCCATCACCCAATATCCATCCATCCAACATCCATCCATCCACCCAATATCCCTCCATCCAACATCCATCCATCCACCCAATATCCATCCACCCACATCCATTCATCCATCCAATATACACCCATCCATCCATCCGTCCATCTGTCAACCCATCCGTCTGTCCATCCATCCATCCATCCATCCATCCAATTCCATGCAAGTATCCATCCATCCAACATCCATCCAATCATCCACTCACCCATCTACCCAACCTGCATCTGGTCAGAGAGACAGAAATCCATGCCAAGCAGAAGGGCCCCAGAACCTATCATGGTCATTGGCATACACTTCACTTCTCTAAGGCCGGCAGAGGGCAGGGCAGTGACTTGGGAGTAGGAACAAAAAAAGGGACCCCAGGATTGAGGTCAGGCCTACCTGAGCCTAATCAAATCACAGTTCTGCTTTTGCCAGGTGACTTAACCTCCCACGGTCTCGGTTTCTTTGTCCGTAAAATGCATAAGAGCTGCCTCATTTGGGTTTTGTGCAGACTAAATGAAAAGAAAATAGCACCCAGAAACAAAGCCCAGGCATGTACTTAACCCACGCAGGGTGGACTACCTGCTCACATCTGGCAGCACACGTCAGTAACGGCATCTGCCGAGGCCCTTCCATGCACGGCGGGACTGCTCTCGAACTCCAGGCTCATTCTGCACCGGTCAGAGAGACCCCATTCCGGCACCGTGTGTCTGGGGCATGCCGCTTAACTGGTACCAACCTCAGTTTCCCTATCCACAGCATAACCGAGGATGCCTACAAAACACTGGCCCCGTAACTGTCCCTTGATGAACAACCATGATCATTAGAAACGGGCAGAGAAGGGGCCGTGGGGGCCACGGACCCGCACAAAAAGGTTATAATAGCAAAGGTGGTGTGCAAAACGGCCCCCCAGTGGTGCCTGCCGTGGCCCAGCAAGGTACACGACAAAGGACACGTGTGTACAATGTGTACACGAGGGGCCACACACGGGTGTGAGGGCAAGGCCTGGAAGGGGCCGTGCACACGTGAGAAGTGCGTGGAGCTGCCGGGCTCTGAGCCGTGCGCCTCGGGTGCCGGGGCGGACAGGTGCGCTCTGGGGGCCACAGCTGGGCCTCCATTTCAAGCTGCGCGTCGCCGGCCTCCCACCTGGTCTCTACCTGCCCAGGAGGTGAATGCTGCTGGGAATTCCTGCCTCAAGAGAGATTTCCCTTCACTGGACCTGACTTCTGGTGTCAGAGCACTGGACGGCGGGTAGGGCTGTGCACCGGTGCCCCCCCCCAACCTCCCCTATCTGGGCACGCCCATGCCGGCCAACGGCAGACAGTTCTGGAAGCACTGCAATCCATTCTGCATGCTTAGAACCTAATCTTATGACACTCTAAGGGCTTTATTAATAGCCTATTAGTGGGTAATTCACGCATTTTGATGAGAAATCATCTAGTGGTAGTTTATGGGGGAGGAGGGTTGCGGGGCGAGTAGGGGGCGTGGAGCGGGGGTGTCACCTCCAGTTCGCTTCCCTGCACCTGCCCAGGCGATGGCGACTCCGGCAGCTTCCACCGCGGCCCTGTGTCTGTACTGCCCCTCCTGACAAGCCCGCCACTCATTAATCTTGATGAGTTTTCTGCTGAGTATTCTTCCAGGGTTTTCAAACCGTTCGCTAATTGCAATTAATCACTTACCGAAACAGATGTCAGGAACAATGGGACTGGGAAGGCTGCAGGCTTGATAAAGCTGTCAGGAGAGGGTGCGTGGGCTGCTGGGGGGCCGGGGGCCCCGACACCCTCTGGGCTCTGGGTGCTTAGGCTGCCAGGTGACCCCGATCCTGCCCTGGGCTCAGGGTGGGGACGGAGGGCGGGAGGCAGGTTCTGGGTCGGGGCCAAGTGTCAGAGGGGAGCCAGGAGGAAGCCGCCACACCCATCCCCGGAGGCCAATTTCCAGCTCTGATTCCCCAAAGGATCAGATCAGGGGCCAGCAGGTGCTTGGATCACAGAAGCAGGCTCACGAATGTGGCCTGCAAATGCAGTTGGGGTTTTGTGTGTGTTTCGCCCTGTGGTAACATAAGAATTGTATATTCACATTAGTTGCCAACATTTAAAAATCAGATTTGACAGAAAAATCTGGACTTCTGGCTTCTCTTGAAAAATACAAAGATTTTGCCACACACCATCTTGCAGCCACAATCAGCCGTGGCTGAGCAAGCTGCACTCCCCCCGGCCCCCCGCCACGGACAGGGCCCAGTGCTGCATTTTGCCAAAGTCCCCCCCACGCCCACCCCCGGGGGTTCCTCTGCATTCTTCACTTGGCCACCCTGTCCAGCTAGACGGGAGAAACTTTGCGCATTAATACCCCAGGGGGCCCCTGCAATGCCGAGCTAAGCTCACAGGGTTTGAACACTCACTGGACATAAGAAATCTGTCCCTTGGCGTGTGGGGGGTGTCCACCCCTAGCTACACAGGGGAATCTCTTTGGGGGCTTTTACAAATCCTCATGCCCAGTGCCCTCTGGGGGGCTGGGGATGTTTTGTGTCAGTCAGTGGTCCTCAAAGGGGGATCGCCAGCCAGTGCATCACCCAGGAGCCTGTGGGAAATGTGGATTCTCAGGCCCCATTCCAGACCAGCTGAGCTACAGACTCTGGGGCTGGGGCCAGGGATCTGTGTCTGAAGGCGCCCCCAGGGGCAATCTGATGCATGCTCAAGTTTGAGAACCGCTGTTCTAGATCTTGACCTGGGGGGAGATCCTTCAGGTGCATTCATCCACACGGATTCCTCAAACTGTACCCTTAAGATGAATGCCCTGCGCAGCCGCATCTCCAGGCCCAGACTGCACCCTGGGCCAATCACGCCACACTCTCTGGGGGTGGCAGCCAGGCGTCTGCATTCTGGAAAGCTCCGCAGGTGACTGCCGCCCGGAGCCCAGGCTGAGATCCACTGCGTGGACGATGCTCAGCAGCCATGCTCACCCACCTCCTCCCTGGCCTGGCTTTCCAGGTATAGCAGAAATACTACGGTAGACTCTGCCCTCCAATCACGGGGCTGGGCTCCCTCAGCCACCCTCCTTCCCCGAGTCCCTCCGGGAGTCCACTGAGCTGGTCCTGCCAAGCTGGGTGATCTCGGACAGGTTGCTTGACTTCTCTGTGTGGGCTTCTCCCCTCATCTGAACCGGGGTGACGACCACACAGGAGGCATTCCCTGTGTCGAGACCATTACTGTTGTTGATTATCATGGTTCGTCTTGCTGTTTGCATGGTCTTTCTGCACGGACGAACATGAGGTGCTAGATTTTATCCTTCACCGTACGTTTGTGCTTTGTCTTCTCATCTGCAAAACAGGCTTCATGGTCTACCAGGTTGTGAAGATTCAGCCGGTGAACACGTGAAGCTCTTAGCCCAGCACCTCCCTGAACGCTTAGGAAGTGCTAGATACTGTTTGGATCCTGCTGCGGGGCTGGCACAGAGCTGGGCTCAGACTGAGCCCCTAATCTAGTCGTGGAGGAGATCCACCAACATTCACTCACTCCACAGCCCATACTGTGCACCTGGCTTGGGTCAGGCCCTGTTTGCTGCCTTGGGAATAGTGCCCTGAGCAGAACAAGTCCCTAGTGAAGCTGACAGTCCAGTGGGGAGACAGATAATAAGTAAATACACACGTCCATGCATATGTCAGCTACGATACAGAGCTCTGAAGAAAAACAGAGGAGGTAAGGTAAATAGAGAGCCCGAGGGAGGAGGGAGGTCTCACCAAGGCCGCACTGTAAAAGGAAGGGAGGCTAGGGATCCCACAGATGCATGTGAGTGGGAAGGGTGTTCAGGGCGGCAGACACAGCAAGTGCAAAGGCCCTGGGGCTCGTCTGAGGAACAGGAAGGAGGCCAGTGTGGCTGGAGGAGAGCAAGCAAGGCAGAGCATGGGAGAAGATGAGGATAGGGAGGCAATGGGGTTGAGGGTATGGGACGGATCACACTAGGCCTGGAGGCCAGAGTCAGGACTCTGGCTTTGCCCCAGTGACATGTGAGCAACGGGAAGGTTCTGAGCAAGGAGGACCAGGCTGTACCTCATTAGCAGATTCACACTTGTCACGTGTAACAAGCTGCCCCCTGCCGGCCCATCACTACCAGAGCCCCACAGGGATAAACAAGGGTCTCTGGTTCCCTGGGTCTCAGCTTCCAGGAGAGACTGTTTCTGGGCAGCAGTCTGGCCCTTTCCTGGCCAAGCGCTGCAGGTCCGTCTGGGGAGTCCCCCGTGCTCTGGGTCAGGTACCCGCGCGTGAGCTGTGCTGGGCACACATCTGTGACAGAACGTGATCACAGGCGTCGGGCTCTACGGGGCTCTCTCTGAAGGTGCCCCAGATGCATGTTCTGGGCCAGAGTCGTGCGTTGTGGGAAGGAGTGTGTGTCCGGAGCTGTGTCCCCATGTGTGTGGCTGTGTGTTCCACTCACAGGTGTAGGTTACAGGGAGGGGGTGCCCACAAGGGTCTACTGCTCCCTTGTGTGTCTTTGGAAGTTGTGCAGCATGTTGGGTGTACGTGTGTGCTCGGGTCTCTGTGTCTCGTGTGTGGACGTGGGCTCAGAGCTGTGGGCGTGCCCGAGGTATGGGCACAGAACCGACACGGCCAAACCCATTCCTCCTGTGAGGTCCTGGCTCGTAGGCAGGGAGGAGATGGGGCAGACAGCCTCCTGGCTCCATTTCCCAGGTGAGCAGACTAAGGCTCCAGTCAGGATTCAAATCAAGATGTGTGGGACACAGCCTGTGTTCTGCCTTGCCCTCCCCGGCCTCTACTTCAAGCACTTCTCACTAAAAGATGAGGGTCTTTGAGTCACCGGAAGTGGGCTAAGCAGGGTTATTCCAGTACACTCCCCATGACTACACAGGCCTCAGGCCAAGGGAATATTTTTCTGTTTTTCATTCATCCTTCCGACCATCCATCCATCCATCATCCACCCACCCATCCACCCGTCCATCCGTCCGTCCATCCATCCATCCACCCACCCACCCACCCGTCCATCCATCCACCCACCCGTCCATCCATCCATCCATCCATCCCTCCATCCACCCACCCGTCCATCCATCCATCCTTCCAACCATCCATCCATCATCCACCCACCCACCCATCCATCCGTCCGTCCATCCGTCCATCCATCCATCCATCCATCCACCCACCCGTCCATCCATCTACCCACCCGTCCGTCCATCCATCCATCCATCCATCCACCCACCCGTCCATCCATCCATCCTTCCAACCATCCATCCATCCATCATCCACCCACCCATCCGTCTGTCCGTCCGTCCATCCGTCCATCCATCCATCCATCCATCCATCCATTCATCCATTTCCCACAAATTCTTAGAGAGTGGTAACTGAAAGTATTGATTCTGGAGAAGGACTGTCTGAAGTCTGAGTCCTGGCCCCGCCAACCGAGGACATGAGCAACTGTGGGTGGACAGCCTCATCTCTCCATGCCTCCGTCTCCCTACCTAGGAGAAGGCATGTACCTGTAAGACATTATGCATATCAGCTTCAGGAGGTAGGTATACTGCCTGCTTGCCTCCTGCCGTGGACTCTTGGCCCAGGGAAGTCACTTCCCCTCTCAGCCTCAATGTGTCCATCTGTAAGCCAGGAACGAAATTGCTCCGTCCTTCCAGTAAGAGGCCAGGGAGTGAGCACTGCGCAGCCTGCTAAATGCTCTGAGTTTAGCGCGGTGGGAGGGGCAGGCAGGCCTGGTGAGCCCTGGAGGGTGGGGTGGGGCGGCAGTGTCTCCCAGGCGTGCGGCGTGCGGCTCAGCCCCGGGGTCCCAGGCAGACACCGTGCCCCTTTGCCACCGGGAGATTTGCTCCTGAGCTCACCCCGCTGGCTCCTGATGCCAGCTTGTCTTCTCCCCGCGCCCCCAGCCCCAGCCCAGCAACACCCTTCCTCTGACGTCTGGCTCCCGGCTCCATGGCTGCCTCCTCTGCCAAACTAATGGCTTCATTTTTTTAAAAAATTTCATTTATTTATTTGCCAGCGAGCAAATGAGCACACAAACGGGGGAGCACAGGCAGGGGGAGAAGCAGGCTCCCCACCGAGCAGGGAGCCCAATGTGGGACTCGATCCCAGGACCCCGAGATCATGACTTGAGCCGAAAGCTGACGCTTCACCGACGGAGCCACCCAGGCGTCCCCAAGCCAATGGCTTTCAGCAAGCCTAGCCTTCCCCTGGCCCTGGGCGTGTCTCAGTTACTGGAGTGCCCTCTCTTTGCTTTTTCAGTCTCCTCCTGCCCCCCCGCACCTGTTCCACCAATGCCCTGCATTTCACCAGGGATGGTGAAATCCCTGACGTGGTTTCTACTCTCTGGCCCCCGGCAGAGACGGCACAGAGCAGGCAGCTGTTCAACAGCTGTTCCCGCGCGGGGGCAGCCGGGGACACGGGCACTGCCAGGCCCCCACCCCTGAGCGCCAGGGGAGGGCTGCCCCCACCCCAGCCCCCGGTGCGGCGGCCCGCCCGGCCCCCTGCCCGCCCCGCCGTCTTCTGGGATGAAAACCCCGCCGCAGCTGCCTGCATCCCGAGGAGGCCCTGACACGTGTTAAAATAAATATTCTGCAAATATGATGTTCCATATGTATGACTTCGTGGGGTGATGATTTTCCTACTGATCGCTGTAAGTGACAGCTGGGCTAGGAACACGGGCTCGGGCGGCCCTTGCCGTGCCACGTGGCGGGGGGTGAGGGGGGCACCATGGTGCGGGAGCATCTGGCGACTCGGGGCGCGCGGGGAGCCCAAAGCCTGTCAGCGCTCCGCACGGGCGCATTAGCGATTCCGAAGGACGGATGGAGCAGGTGGTCCCAAGCAGCCTGTTCGTGATAATTACTTTTAGATTGTTTTAAAGTATTTAAGCAAGATCCTGGAGGGCTGGGAGAGAAGGGAGAGGGACGGGGGCTGGGGGGGGGGGTGGGCAAGCCTCCCAGATTTGCAGAGGTGGGCGAGGACCAGACTGCATGAGGCAGGTGGATCCCACTGGCCGGTGGGTCAATGTATGCCTGGTACGAGCTAGTCCAGCTGGGCCAGTTGTTAAAATATTGACATACTCCCATCCCGTGGCCCAGGCCCAAGCAAGCTGCTTCGAGAAGGTCTGACCTCTCTCCAGGAAAACCCCGGATCCCTGGTGGAAGGCAGGCCCAGGGGCAGAACAGGTAAACTATCTGAACATCAACCCCCTGACAGTGCATCTCAAACCCTGACTTCCGAGGGGCACACCTGACGGGCACACCTGGCCTCTGCCTCTGCCAGAGGTAGGGGAGGGGCATGGGGGGTTAGGTCCCCTCCCCGTCCCAGCGCTGAGAACACACAGGGGAGCAGAAGTCTTCCCTGAATGAATGACTGATGAAGTGAACGAATGAATGCATGAATGGGTGAACAGGGATTGTTGTTACCAGGGAGACGAGAGCTGCCTCTCTGGCTCCTTCAAGAGACCCCAGAACGTTCCCCATCTGAATAAGCAACAGCTCCAACCAGCATGCTGGTGTCTGGCCTGCAGGGCGCTGGGGAGTGGGGGCTCGGCCTGGGGACAGCCGGTAGGGCAGGAAGCTCCATTTCTGGAGGGCAGCATCAGCAGATGCCAGGGCTGACATCGACCCGGGGCTCAAAGCGCCCCCCCTCCAGAAAGCCGCGGGGCCCTCCCCTGCGAGCTGGGCCAGGAAGCAGGCACCTGGGGGAGAGCTCCCATGCAGACAGGTGCACACTCTCCCGAAGGTGTGGGGGGCTTGGCGGAGGACAGATGCCGCCCCTCCCCTCCCAGCACCCTGCCTGTCCCCGGCCCTGATTTACTTTCTCCTTTGTCCACAAGCCCTCTCGACCCCTGGCCTGTCCGGGGCACAGCGGTGCGCCAGGAGCGTATGCGAGGCCCTGACTGCCTGGGTTGATGGGATGGGAAGCCCGGCAGGTGGGGCTCTGCCTGGGGGTGATGTCAGAAGTTCTCCTGGGGTTCTAAGGTACAGCAGGAAGTGATCATCCTCCAGGAACAGTGGCTCAGGCCTGGAACCCCGGGCAGGGGTGGGGGCCGGCTGGGCGTCCCCTGGGGAGGGGCTTGACTCCAGCGCCCGGCCTCTGGGAGCACGCAGGGGGGAGGGAGGATGTCCGTGAGGGCTGGAAAGGGCCCCCCAGCCTGAGGGGGACCTTTGCCCCCTGCGGAGAGGGGACCCTCTGGCCCTTTCCAGCCCAGTGGAACATCTTCACTTCTCAGGGGCAGGTCAGGTGATTCGGATTCTGGTTCCTGGGGGAACTGACTCTGCCCTGCTTGCCCTCTGTGGTGTTTGCCCAGGCAGAGCCTGGGGCCAGCGGCACCTGAATGCCCTCCTCAGGCAGAGAGCAGAGGGCCAGGAGCTGGGAGCAGCGGTGTTTACAGCTGCTATTTAAAATCCAGGCAAGTTCAATATTAGCTCTGGGGTTTGTGCAATCCGTTGCCAAGATAAAGCAGCCGGGTGGGAGAGCAGGGTGCCCTGCCCTGCCCCACTGGAGCCCGCAGCGGCCAGGCCTGGTTCTTGCGCAGCTGCCGCTCTGAAGCCTGCTTGCCAGGGTCCACCGAGTCCAACCCCAGGGCAGCCGTGCTCCATCCACGGGGGATCCCGAGAGGCCCCTTCCCGCTCCACTCAGCAAAGAGGCCCAAGTCCTGAGTGGCAGGATGACCTGCCAAAGCCCTGGAGGACCTGCCCCAGCTCCCGCACGGTCTCTCCCACCCTCTGCTCACTGCCCGCTCCAGCCTCGCATGCGCGCAAGCGCCTGCCCGCCTCAGGGCCTTTGCACCTACAGTGCCCTCTGCCTCCTCACCTGCTTCAGGCTGGAATGTCACCTCCTGCACCCTTAGCTCCACCTGCCCCTCTCCTCCCCTCCCCTGGCTTCACTGTTTCCAAAGATCTTACCACGTCCCGCCTGTATCATGTATGACTTCGTACACATGCTTATTTTCTATTCATGCCCCTCTGTGAGGGCAACGCCCTTATCTACCCCCCCCTCTTCTTTTAAGATTTTTTTTTTTGGCCAGACCAGCACTGGGCACAGAGTGCATGTTCAGGGAACACGTGTTCCCTGGACTCCCAGCACAGTGCTCCTCCCGCCTCTCCTTCCTCAGTGCTCCCCCCAGGCCTCCCGCACCTGCTGGGCCTCCCCAGGAACAAGCTGACATCCCTCCTTTAGTGGTTTGGTGGGGGCGCCCAGCCCCTTCCCCACCGAGCCTCTTCCTGCCAGTGCTGCCGGGGGCCTGCATGACGAGCCTGACAGTCGCCCCCACGGATTTCATCTTTTATTCATGGCCATAATGTAAACGGGCTTGTGTCTGGAACAAAGTCACTTAACCCATTAGAAGAAGCTGCTGCTGCATCACAGCCCAGGATGGGGGCGGTGGGGGCTGCGGGGGATGATTCTAGGGGGGCCACGGGGTGCCGGGGGCCCCAGATGGGTCCCGACCCAGATTCCCACACGGGGGCATCCCCATAAACAGGCACGCTCAGTTCTGCACGTTCACCAGGCCCATGCCCGGAAGGGCGCCCCCTGGAGGTGTTCAGCAGGGATGGCAAAAGTGCCGGCCCCGTCGGGGGGTGGTGGGGCCCGAGTGTGGAAGGGATAGAGCGGGGCCTGGCCCAGGAAGCCTTCGGTGAATGTTAACCACTGTTGGTTCTTTTAGGAAGAAAGCCCTTGAGTCAGGGCCCCCGGGGGACCTCAAAGGAACTATTAAGCACAGAGATGGAGCCAGCCTCTCCCCCCACCTCTGCTGAAGCCGACTGTCTGCAAAGTGATACATTGTAGCTGTCACCCCTTGTGCACGGGCACACAGACTGGAAGCACTCACAAGGACAGCTCTGCAGAAGAGCAGCAGATAGTTCAGGAAACCTGCCTTCTCAGGAGTAGCCCAGCTGCCTGAATGAGTCCATGAGGAGCCAGCCGGGGGACCCAGCTCTACACCCTACGACCTCTGAGACCTGGGCCTGGGAGCCTCCTTGGGCCTTGGGGTCACCCGAGGTGGTGGGGAGACCACACACCCCTGTGTCACAGGCTGCTACAGGCCAGGATTAAATGAGATACGACAGAGTGAGCCTTGCCCGGCTGGTGGAGTCGGGACTTCAGCCGGCTGTGCATCCTCGGGCAGGCCCTGCCCCTCTCTGTGCCTCAGCTTGCTTACCCCTCATTGAATGATACGTGAGTCAATGCCCTACTTGCTGTGCTCCTTTGTGGGGTGCATCATCCAGGGCTGGGTGAGACAGGGGAACTGGGGTGACCTGTGGAGTGCAGGCACCAGGTAGAATGCCCTGGGCCCCCATCCTCCCATGGCCTCCCGCGGTCTGGGGCCGAAGCCAGAGAGAGCCCCTCCGATGCCCCGTCCTGGGCCCAGATGGCTGAGAGACCCAGTCGACGAGAGGCCAGGGCCCCTGCCTGCACCCCCAGCTGCCCGGCTCTCCTTCCACAGTTTATTTCACGAATGCTCCCACGTGTTCCCTGCCTGCCGGGCGCTGCGCTAAACACTGCACGTATTATGCGTACGCCTCCCGATGACCCTCGAGTAGGTGCTGTTATTCTTCCTGTTGGACAGAAGAGGAAACTGAGGCCCAGAGGGTCAGGAGACGTGACCAGCAGGGCAGGAGGCCGCAGAGCGCCTCACACAGCGGGAGCACAGGGGCAGCTGCGGGACCCAAGTGGCGCCCCCTTGTGGAGGCTCACGACACTGCCGCTTGAGGGTGCCCTCCACCCTCTCTGGGGGGCCCTGGAGGTGAGCCCCCCCCCAGACTCAGGGCCACTGGACGCCACCTGCCCTTAGCCGCTGGCCCACACAGGTGAGCAGGGGTAGCTCCCTGGCTGGTGACGGGCAGGCACCCCCATCACCGGGGGTCCCCCGGCTGCCAGGCCGAGTGGGACATGGGGGGCACGCAGGCCCAGGTGGGCCCAGAGCGCACAGGTGCAGAGCGGTAGTCTCGGCACAACCTGGACTCAGAGCCCTGGGGGGTGTGCTCTCCCTGGCTTCCTGGGAGCACGGCACTGGGGGGTGTGCTCTCCCTGGCTTCCTGGGAGCACGGCACTGGGGGGTGTGCTCTCCCTGGCTTCCTGGGAGCACGGCACTGGGGGGTGTGCTCTCCCTGGCTTCCTGGGAGCACGGCACTGGGGGGTGTGCTCTCCCTGGCTTCCTGGGAGCACGGCACTGGGGGGTGTGCTCTCCCTGGCTTCCTGGGAGCACGGCACTGGGGGGTGTGCTCCCCCTGGCTTCCTGGGAGCACGGCACTGGGGGGTGTGCTCCCCCTGGCTTCCTGGGAGCACGGCACTGGGGGGGGGTGCTCCCCCTGGCTTCCTGGGAGCATGGCACTGGGGGGTGTGCTCCCCCTGGCTTCCTGGGAGCACGGCACTGGGGGGTGTGCTCCCCCTGGCTTCCTGGGAGCACGGCACTGGGGGGGGTGCTCCCCCTGGCTTCCTGGGAGCACGGCACTGGGGGGTGTGCTCCCCCTGGCTTCCTGGGAGCACGGCACTGGGAGGTGTGCTCTCCCTGGCTTCCTGGGAGCACGGCACTGGGGGTGTGCTCCCCCTGGCTTCCTGGGAGCACGGCACTGGGGGGTGTGCTCCCCCTGGCTTCCTGGGAGCACGGCACTGGGGGTGTGCTCTCCCTGGCTTCCTGGGAGCACAGCACTGGGGGTGTGCTCTCCCTGGCTTCCTGGGAGCACAGCACTGGGGGGTGTGCTCTCCCTGGCTTCCTTCGAGGTGGAGTGGGGGAGGATCAAACGAGGGGAGAACTGGAAGCTGCCTGGCCCTGCAGGGGGCTGTCCCAACCAAGTGCCATAAACTGGGTGAACTTACACAACCAGGGGTGTGTCTCCCACAGGCTGGGGGCCAGAGGTCCAAGATCAAAGCATTGGCAGGGCCCCTCCCTCTTGAGGCTCTAGAAGGATCCTTCCTGCTTCTTCCAGCTTCGAGGGCTGCCTGCGCTCTTGGCCACTTCCTGTGACCTTATAGTGTTGGCTCTCAGGCCCATCTTGATCCGGTATAACCTCATCTTAACTAACTATATCTGCCAAGACGCTATTTCCAAATAGAGTTCTGAGGCTCTGGTCCAGTAACGTCACTGGTCATAGACCCGTGACAACTGTCAGCAGAAGGAACGACCAAACAGTTCCAGCTGGGGCTCACAGGTGCCTTCCCAGCGAAGACTCCCTCCCTGCCTGTCCTCTGTCCTGCCCGAGGCCGGCACCCCATAACTCAGGTCGTCCCAGAGCAGCGGTTCTCAGTCCTGGCGGCATCGCCTGATCACTTGGGGGCTCTCAAAACTCCCCCTGCACATCCCCCACGCAGATCTCTTCTATCAGGATTTCTGGGATGGGGCCCGGACATCGGTGGGGGGTGGTGGTTAGCGTCCCCCAGGTGATTTCAACGGGCATTCAAGGCTCAGGAGCACTGCACCACAGGCAAGGGGAGAAATGATCCCTTCCTAAACTCTTGACCCCCACTCTAGAGGGGGTCTCCTGATGTGGTCCACCACACCCTCCCTCCATGGTGGGAGCCGTCCCCAGGGCAGGGCCGGTGCACCCTCGCTGCTGTCCCTGCAGTGACCAGGCCAGCACCCCCAGGGTCATTAGGCCCCAGGGCTCAGGGCTCCCTGATCGCCACTCACTCCCGGGGCCTCCGCCAGGCTCCCAGCTTCATGCACCATCTGTGCGCTAAGGACACCCACGTTTAGAGCTCCAGACTCAAATACCAACTGCCAACTGGAGCTCCACTTGGGTGTCTAGCGGCATCTCTTAACGAGGCCAGGAAGGGGCTCCTCTCCTTCTCCCCAAACCATTCCTTCTGGCAATGTTGTCCTTCCAGTGGCTCAAGTCAAACCCTCCAGGATATTCTCTTCCCTCTTTCTCTCGTGTCCCCGTCTGACCTGCCAGCAAATTCTGACAGCTCTTCATTCCAAATGGAGCCCAAATCTAATCCCTCTCTCCAAAGCTATCGCTCCTGTCCTATAAACCACCGTGTCTTGCTTTGCTTACTGCAGCAGAACCCCGCTGCTGTCCTTGCTCACCTTGGTCTGTTCTCCCCACAGCACCAGGGGACCCCGGGTCAGCAGCCTGGCAGGGACGACACTGGGGCTGTCCATCCTTTCAGCTCTGTACCACGTCCTCTTGGTGGTACCTGTCCCCAACATCCCACAGGCGGCGGTGGCTTGTCTGCGCTAGCAGGTTCAAGCAGTCAGGATGGGCTTCCTGGAGGAGGTGGGGCGTGTGCTAAGTGCCGATCTGGATGGGCAGCCGGGGGGTGGGGGGAGACTGACGGTCCACCATGGGCAAAGAAGTGGAGTTGAGGGTGGACCAGTATGCTGGGAGAGGCAGTGGGCAAGCTGTGTGGTCTGCTTCTGAAGGGCCGGGGGTCAGGGGCGGCCTGGCCTAGCCCTGGGGCCCCCAGCCTGCAGCTTCCATCCTGTCAGACCCCCTCTCTTCCTCAGCAGCTAACCTGCTTCACGCAGCCCAAGCTGAGCCTCCTGCTTAGCCCATTTCCAGCGGCCCCACCCAGACCCACTGCGTCCGAAAGGCTGGGGCAGGGCCCGGCACTAGGGATCTGAACACACCCTCCGGGGGTGCTGATGGATGCTGGAGTCTGAGAACCCAATCTAGCCTTGTGGAACCCTGCGAATATGGGGGACCCGGGGCCCTGTCCGTTCCCGCCGGACTCGGATCCAGCCTTCTAGGAACACCACCTGTGTGTATGACCACAGGTGGGCCCTGGGCCTCCCCAGCGGGGACAGGGCTGACAAGCCCACTCGAGGAGACACTCTGAGCCAGCAGTGAAGGCGGGGATCCTGCAGCCGCCCCCACACACCTGTGCCAGCCCTCCCAGAACCAGGGAGTTTAGGGCCGAGCAAGTCAGAGACCCTGACCCTGTCCTTTTGTAGGGGAGGACCTAGAGGCCAGGAAAGTCCAAGGCGTGGAGGTGCCACGTGGCTGGGCTGGGGCCTGAACTCAGCCGCCCGACGACGGGACCAACGGGTGGCTCGAGTTGGGGCTGCTTCACTCCGGGAGACATTGGCACCGTCTGGAGACGGCTTCTGGTTCTCACAGCTGGGGGCGTGGGGGCTCGTGGCACCCAGCGGGTGGAGGCCGGGGGTGCCGTTTGACAATCTCCAGCGCACAGGACCGCTCCCGCGGAGGATGACCCAGCCCCAAAGGTCAACAGCAGCAGGGCCGAGAAGCCCGAGGCTCGATGCACGTTCGGGGGCCTCCGAGCCGGTCCCAGGAGCAGGCAACCAGGGACCCGTCAGAGAGTGGGTGCCAGGAGCTCCACGTTCCTGCCAAACTCCTAGCAAGGAATCCCACAGGCTGCCAGAACGTCCAGTAAGATTCTGAGGAGCATCCCACAGGTCAGCAAAGCACACATCACGGCCGTCAGCCCGGGATGCCTCCGGAGAGCAAGCGGGCATGTGCGCCCCCCCCCCCCCGGGCCGGGCAGCTGGGCGGGCGCTCGTTCCCGGAAGGAGGCGGGCTGAAGGCAGGACCCAGACCTCCACCCGCTCGGAGGCGAGTCAGCCTGCCCCCCACACCATCACAGCGCTGGCTCCCACGTGGGGTCCGAACGGGAAGAAACCCACAGAGCAGAATTACACATTCAACCTTGAGAAATTAGGCGGCCCCTCCCAGTGCCTGGCTCCGAGCCCCCTCCCTCCTTCTGCTGGCAAGCACTGGTTGCAAGAGCGGTTCATATTTAATAACGCAATTTATATTCCACTCTCAACATAAACTATTGTAAAGGCGCTCTAATGTAAAAATACATCTGGCTTGTCAATAGTTTATCTTCTGGATCTGCATCTAAATCCCTGGGCCTTTCTGACTTATGGCTGCACCACTGTCTAATGAATAAAAAGGTGCAAATTATAGGCCCGGCTTTAATGCTCATCATAAAATTAGACGGTAGTTGCAAAAGCTGCATTCTCCTGCCCACAGTGCAGCGGTGGTGAGCCATAAATAAAGTGTATTTAATGTATCCCAGGGCTGTGCAAACCCAGGAAACAGTGTGTTATTGCTCGGCCTTCGATGGGTCCGCCACAAGTTCAATGAAGTGATAACGGATCCATCATGTGAATTTATGTTAACTGTCTCCTCGCAAAGCCATGGCCTCAACACTGTAAATAGCCTACAATCCTTCTAGCAGGCCCGCCTGCCAATAAAACTGTCACTGCTAGGCTGGCAGCAAGCACCTTCAGGACAGGGGGGAACAAGCCGTTAAGTTCTGGAGGCCACTGGGGGCCTCGCCTCTCACTCTCCCCAGCTCTTCTGCGGGGTTGTCAGCGGCAAAGGGAATGAATCTTCTTTCAAAGAGCAGATCCCAATTACGGGGGTCAACGCAGGCCGCCTGCCACGGACGGGTTTGCTCGGGATGGGGCTGGCGGGGAGACGGGGGGCTGGCTGTCCCCCTCGGCTCGGGGTGGCCGGGGACGCAGTCACTCTCCGCCCTGCCTTGCCGGCTCATCTCTAGCACATGTTGGGCACCTGCTGGGTCCATCCTGGCTCCGTCACTCAGCCATTCACTGGTCCATGCACTCGTGCATTGATGCTACCTTATTCAGCAGTTTCTATGTTCCGGGTCATGGGGAGCCCCGAGGAGGATGCACGGTCAGGGCGACCCGATGGTTGGGGAGACGAGATTCCCAAGTGTTAACAGTTAAGTGGTGCTAATATCTATGCTTATCTAATTTGCAACAATTTCTGCCTTCAGTGAAGCCCTGTGGCACCAACCCTCACACGCCTCTGTTGTTCAAATGGCACACTGAGGTCTGTGGAGAGTTTGTGAAGCCATTCTGTGAATGGTACAAAACACAATGGAAAATACCAGCGTCTGGGAAGCAGTGTTTCAAGGACGCATCTGTGCATCCAGGGCCCGGGTCATGATATAAAACATAAAAATCACATTGTGGGTTGCAGACCTAAAAGTCTGAGAAAACAGGGGCCCCTGGGTAGCTCAGTCCCTTAAGCAGCCCACTCCTGGTTTCGGCTCAGGTCGTGATCTCAGGTTCATGGAATCAAGCCCCACGTCGAGCTCCGAGCTCAGCGCGGAGTCTGCTTGAGATTCTCTCTCTTCCTCTCCCTCTGCCCCTCCCCCTGTTCACGCGCATGTACTCTCTCTCTCTAAAATAAAACAAATAAATATAATCTTAAAAAAAAAAAGTTTGAGAAACACCTGACTGTCCCAGTCGTTTGGCAATAAAGCATCTGTTCTCCCTGTTTAAGTCCCATAAACGGGCCCCTCCCTGCCCTGTGTCTGGCCTGACGTCTCACCCCACGGAACAGTGGTCTCTAATGTGAGGGCAGGCCAGGGAGCGTGCACACCCTCCGTGGCGTTCTGGGAGTGACCATTCTCTGACCTAATTTCTGAAACCTTTCTGAATTGGCTCTTCTGGGGTCCGTTTCATAAGGCCTGTAGCCTACACCTTGCCCGTAAATTCACATCTTCTGGAAGTGTGTGCTGTCGTCTCTTTTTCTCAGTTCCTTCGCCGCCCCACATCCCCGAGCGTGTGCGAAAGGCGATTGTAGGGACATGGGCTCAAGGAAGTTTGGGGACCACAGGGACCCAAGGTGCACCACTGCCCTGGCATCAGGTGTCACTGATTAAAGATGGTGCTCCAAACTCAACTGGGAGCGTGGGCTGCTGTCCTTGGGAGTGACAGCTGGGGAAGTGGTGACATGAGGCTTCATGTCTTCAGCAACGTCCCGTCTGAGGGCCCAGGGACGCCCCTGCTCCTCCCGGTGAGAAGTCCTTGAAGCTGCTCATCTCCCCATTTCCCCAACCCCCGACAGACACCTTGTCCCCCACACCCCGGCTACCTTGAGTGTATTCTGTTTCAGGACACCGGAGTCCCATGGTCTCCCGCCTGGGGTGGGGCGGCCAGCGACCCTGTGCCGTTTCCTACCATGCAGATCCCAGGCCTGGCTCTGCACTCCTGGTGCCGGGGCTAGGGATCCAGCTACCCACACAAGCATGACAGCCACTGAGTGTCACGCTGGGTTGGCAGGGTGTGTAGAAACACAAGAGCTTTCGAATAGGAACGAGCACTCCGACCCCACGGGTCAGCCAGGAAGCAAGCAGAACAGCTGGGGCTTAAAGGGGTGTTCCCTGTGGGTTCCAGCAGCAGCAGCAGTAGCATGGAACCTTCCAGAAGCCGGGGCTTCTGTGAGCAGAAACCTGACTTCATACATGTGGGGCAAAGGTTCAGCCTGGTAACCTGCACCTGAAGAAATGCCAGGACCGGTTTCATGAGTGCCTGGCCAGAGCAGTCACACAGGGCTGTTCAATGGCCCCGAAGATGTCCCTGTCCTAGGCCCTGGGACCTTAAATAGGTTACCCTATATAGCCAAAAAAAAAAAAAAAAGGAGTCTGCAGGTACGCTGAAGTTAAGGCTCTGAATTAGGGTGATTAGCCTGGATCATCCGACGTGCAATCACATGCATCCTTTTAAGAGGGAGGCAGAGGGAGCTTTGACGCACGCGGGAGAAGGCCACGCAGAGACAGGGCAGAGGCTAGAAGATGCTGGCCTCAGAGGCCAGGTGCCCCTGAGCCGAGCCACGCCAGCCCCACCCAAGGCCGCAAGAGGCCAGGAATGGATGCCCCAGAGTCCCGGAGGAGCAGGGCCCACCCACATTTTGGTTTCAGCCCGGCCACACAGAATCTGGCCACAGACTTCATGGTGGTTTGTTCCGGCTGCCGCAGGACTCGAACACAGCCCCGCGTCCCAACCATGAATACGGGCTCTGTACTCAGCATCTTTACACCCTAATCACTTTGTCTGTGAACTGGTGTCTTGTGAGTGAGGTCTGAAGGGATAGTGGCCTGTGCGGGAGTCGGGGCTTGAAGCCGTGGCCCAGCAGGGGCCCTACCTCCCACGGCCGCCCTGCCCCCAGCACAGCAGCCAGGCTGCACAGAACAGGCTCTGGGTGGGGGGTGGGGAGGCTGTCCTCACCTCTGCCCCTGGTCCCCCTTACCCACCCCTACCCAGGCACTGGGCACGTCCTGGGGCTGCGACCGACTGCGCGGGCGTGGCCCCTCTGCCGTGGCTTGGGTGGCAGGCGCATGGGAAGTCGGGATGGGCCTCCATCTTGCACCTGGACCCACTAATGCTGGAGTCGGCCCTGATGACCGCAGCGCCAGGCAGGGGCACATGGGTCTGCCCAGCGGCGGTCTTGCTTCACGGCTGCCAGAACCCAGGGTCACGGCGGAGACGTCTTCGAGAACTGGGATGAGCCCCCTGCCCCACACTGCACAAGCTCGGCCATTTCCCGAACACCCCTGCCCACAGAGGCCAAGGGTAAGCCCCTCAACCTCGCTCCGTGCTCCCTGTGCCTCACAGAACCATCCCCTGAATCCCTGATGATCCTCTGGCCCGTGCCTCTGTGGGAACACCGCTAAGTTCATCGCTGCTCTGAAGACTTGCAAGGCACACAGGTTAACATGGCAAAGTCAACTGGCTGAAGGACCCTCCATTCTCTTAACGCTCATTGTTGGGGCAGCTTTGCCAGGCCCGGCCCCCCGGGTTCAGGCCCCTTCAGTGGAGGCTGGACGTAGGGTCTGGCCTCTCATGAACACAGCATGGAAAATGAGACGGGACATCGCTGCCGAGATCAGTTTCTAGAGGCTGCAACCACCCTCTCCCACCAGCACAAGCTCTCCTGCCTTCCTGGCTTGCTCACTTCCACAAAGCCGGTTGCCATGTCGTGGGCTGCCACGTGGGAGAGGGCCATGTGACCAGGAAACAAGGGAGGCCTCTAGCCAACATCCAGCAAGGGGCTGAGGCCCCCGGTCCAAAAGCCCTCGAGGAACTGGATCCTGCTAATGAATGCAGAAGTGAGCTGGAGGGGGGTCCTTCAGATGAGCCTGCAGCCCCGGCCGGCACCTGGAGCTTGTAAGGGTCTGGCAGCAGGAGATCCTGCTAAGCTGCACCCAGATTCCTGACCTTCAGAGACTAGGAGATCATAAACTGGCTCAGAGCCACTCAGTTTTGGTGAAATTTGTTACGCAGCAATAGCTAGCTGCTGCACCCAGCCAGACAGTCCCAGGGATACCTCCTTTGGAAAGCGCTGTCCTGTGATTCTGCAGCCCCCACTCTCATCTCCAGCCTCCGCTCCCAGCACGGCCACCCCACAGGCTCATTCCCACCTGCGAGGCTGTCCTTTTGTGAAGTAGGCTCACTCCTTCCAGGTCCACCCCAGCATCCCCTTCAGGGCCAGCTTCCCTGACCAACTGCACCCACCAAGATCTCTGCTCCCGGGGCCCCTCAGCAACTCTGGGCTCAGTCTGGGAAACACCAGGGTCCTGGCTCCGCCTACTCACTGGGATGGCTAACTTCTTAACTGACTCAACACCAGATCCTGAAGGGCACCCACTATGTGCTGGACGCTGGGCTTACAGGTAAATGGCATACAGCTCTTGCCCTCTCTGGAACAGGGCTTCTCAGGTTGGGGGCTGGAGGACTCGGTGGGGGGGAACTGTTGCCCCACGATGTGTCCAGGCTCCAGTCTGAGAAACCCGATGTGTGTGGCACTCCCCGTTGTCCCGAGGTGAGCTCCGTGTGGATGTGACTGCCCACAGACCCAGGCCCCGAGGGCCCCAGAAACGCCAGAATATGCTGTTAATTCCATTCAGACTGCCTTCAGAACGGAGAGCACAGAGTTTAAAAATTCCAGGAGAGTGCAGGTGGAGCCCAGATTGAGAAACACTGCTCTCACAGCAGGGCGGCCGCCGGTCCGCCCCAACAATGTACTAACTGCTAAAGCCTCGGGGAGGTGGCAGGGACCCACCAGGGGAGGTGCCCAGGCAGGATTCGGTGTCTGTGAAGGTGAAGAGTGGGGCACCCCCCCACACCAGGGATCATCCATCCCCTGACCTGTCTGCAGCTGCTGTTCCCAAACCCCGACCAGACCCGTGGCCTGACGGTGTGAGGACAAAGGGACTCTAAATGCAATAAATCCCTGGGAGGCCTGCCTTGTCCTCGGCCCTGTGTGCGGAGCCTGGTGTACGCAGAAGGTGCTCCATAAGTGCTGGCAAGCAGAGCCCCTGCACGCTCCGCGTCTCTCTCAGCACGCAGCCTCCGCGGGCCCCCATATGGGGAGTCCCCTCCCATCACCCTGTGGCCACGGCCGTGGCCGCCAGCACCTTGGCCGCCTGCCCCTGGAAGGGGGCGGAGGTGGTGGGACCGGCTGCGGTCTCCCCCAGGAGGACCTGCGCGCCAGCCAGGTAGACAGCCACCTGCCTCTGGGCTAGCTGGTCTTCCTGGCGCCTGAGCTTGGGGGAGGCGCCCAGAAGAAGGTCAGCATGTACCCCTTGAGGTCAGCAAACCAAACTGCACTCCCCTCCAGCTGGGGCAGCAGGATCTCTGAATCCGCCCCCCCAACCCCCGCCCAGTGCCCCACCTGCCCCACCCCGTCCTGATGGTCCCAAGGACTCTCTAATAATAGCAATACTAAATCCTCGTGGCCAATTCTGCTCCATTTCTATAAATAATGTAGAATCTTTTTATTTACTGACAGGTTGTAAAAGTATCAGGGAGAATAATGTGAAATCAGGAGCTGTTGAATAATGAATGACATCCGGCTCACTCCCTCTCCTGCCTGGGCAGGGTCCCCCCGCCCCCACCCGCCACTGTGCCCACCTGGCAGGGGTCAGAAAGCCAGCTCCTTGGGTCCTGGGCACCATCTGCTCCCCGTTCACGCTTCCACAGTTTGGAATCCACATGGAGATCTTGGGAGGGAGGTGTCCCTGGGGCCACGGCGGGGGGAGGGGTGCAGGGTCTCTGGATTTGCACCCTTGCTAATTTGGATACTCAAACCAGGCCTCAGGCCCAGCCGCCTCCTCTTGCAAACAGATATTTGCATGGTTTGAGCCAGGTTGGCTGAGTCTCCTTCCAACTGGGCGCGCACACACGCACACACAATCACACAAGATGCACAACCATACAGATGCAATCACGCAGACGCATAGACACATACGTAGACACATCATCACACACGTAGATGCAGACACAGACACACACAGTCACACACAAATATACAACCACAATCATACGAGACACACAACTACATAAATACACAGAGATGCACAGATACACACAACCACGCAATCTACATGCAGACACAAGGTACACAACCACACACACATAGATAAACATAACACACACAGACACACGCAGACCCACAGACAGAGGTACGCAATCTCACACACACACACACACACTCCTTGTTTTCCCATATCTTTGATGATCTTGAAACCTCAGGGAGTGGGGGAGGGTCGGAGCAATGTTGGGTGGATAACTCCATATTTTTTCCTGACTTCCGAAGAGTGAGCATGAATTATTCAAGGTGCTGGCCTGGTGATGCCGTTGTTAAGTGCCAGGGGCTCGGCGTGGCCATAACCGGAGGCCCCTGCAGGAAGCCACCAGGGCTCGCTCACTTTGGGCCTGCTCGGGGACGGCTGCCTGCGGTGGCTGGACCTCACAGCCCCCAGGGCCAGGCGAGGCCCTCTGGAGCCGGGCTGCGAGCTGGGCCTGGGGATCCAGGGTCAGCCCCTGGCCGGCAGTGACCTCTCAGCAGCCGGCAGGATGGCAGTCCGGAGGGAAGAGCGCTTGCTACCTGCAGGAGCCATTCTGGGAGCTTTGCGCATATTCCTTATTTGTTCCTTCCCCAAACTCACTAGAACATGCGCGCCCCCGTGCCCAGGGCAGAGCTTGGCCCCAGCAGGTGCTCAGGGAACGTGTGCCGCCTAACGAACTTGGTACTGCCGTTATTGCCACTTTGTAGGTAAGGAAACTGAGGCAGGAGAGCTGGGAAAACTGGTAAGGCTTACCCAGGAGCCTGCAGGGACTGGGAGGAGACGAAACTCTGAGTGGGGGTCCAGCCATCCTGGTAGCGCCCTCCTCCGGAGGAGGTGGGGGTGCAGGAGTGGTTATATTAATCTATATCATTTTCAAACGCATCAACTGTTTGACAGTGAGCCACGGTAAAGGCTCTGCAGCTGCTGGGGACTGAACCCCCCTGGGTGGCAGGGGCCCCTGCTGGGGTGGCAGGCAGCTGAGGAGGGCTTAGAGCTGGGGGGGACCCCGCAGGGCCTGCGCACGGGGCAGATCCTTGTGAGTGTGAGGGCCCGGAGCTGAGGCTGAGCTGCGGCTGCCGCGTAGGGCCCCCACCTGCACTGCACTCGCACGTCCACGCACACCCGTGCACCGCGCACTCACACCACACGCGTGCACACGTCCACGTCTTTACATGGAGCAGACATCACACAAACATTTGTGCACACAGTACACCGCCCACGAATCACACGTACGCGTGACCACGCACCACGTGTGCATCTGCACACAACACTCATCACACGTATGTCTGAACATACCTACACACACGCACACACACACTCCTCTGAGCAGGACCAGGTGACGAGGGAGGGATGTTGTCCCCCGGCCCAGGAACCTGGCACCAGGCTGCGTGGTTTGGTTCTGCCCCTTCGCTCCACCACCAGAGTTGTAGGAATCTGAAACGGGTCCCTCAATCCTAGCCTGCTCTCCCCTCCCATATTACAGCTGGGGACACTGAGGTCCGTGTAACCTTGATCTATGCTTGCCACAGCCTTAGGGGGCAGGTATGTCCCCACTCCATACATGCAGACGGGGATGCCGCCATTTTCCCAAAGACAGCCAGCAGTGGAGCCGGGACTGAACCCAGGCGGGCCACCTCTAAGCCTCAGCCTCCTGACCTGGGAGGGAGTGGGTTCTCAGGTCCCTGCCTGGCGTCCTGCGCTGACCAAGAAGGACATTACTAACACTCCCACCCCACTTACCCGGCAGGCACTTCTGCTTTCCACGGGCACGAACTCATGTAACCCTCATCACCATCTGTGGGAATTGGTACTATCGTCATGCCCATTTTGCAGAGGGGGACACTGAGGTGCAGAGAGCCAACATCCACGATCGGGGTTTGAACCTCAGAGACCTGGCTCTAGCACGCTCCAGAATGCCGAGGAGCATCTCTGCGAGGTTCTTGCCTGGGTGGCCTGTGAAATCACCCAGAAGCTTTGAAAATACACCAAGGCCTGGAATCTCCCACCCTGAGCTTCTGCATTAATTGGTCTGTGGGCTGGAGCCCGGGCCTTGGGATTCCGTAAAGGGATATTGTCAGGGGTGGCCCCAGCTCTTGGGGCTCCTGTGGCTCATTCGGCGTTTGAAGCCTCACACCTCCTCCTGTGAGAGCTTCAGGGGAGCGTCCCAGGAGCAATGCCTGACTATAAATCATCCCTGCAGCAGGGGCTCCCTTCCCTTGTCATTTCAATCCTGCAGCACAAGGCCGGCAGGTCCCCAGAGAAGCTGGGGCGCAGAAGCCCAAGGTGTGAAGCTGACAGCGTCCTTGAGCGGGGCCAGATGGCTGTGTGGCCGGCAGGTGGTGCCGCCCGCGCTGGCAGAAGCTCTGGGGAGGCCCAGGGGCTGAGTCAGAGACCTAGGCTCCCTGCCCAGAAGGTGACTTTGGAACCTCGTGAATTCGGACGTGACAGCTCCAGGAGCTGGGAGGAGGGCTCCGTCTCCAGAATTAGTCCCTCCGCCAGCCGCCCCACGGCGACCATGTGCTCTGGGCTGGGACGAAGTAAGGGGACACCAACACCAGACACCTGCCCGTGCAGTGTGGACAGCACAATGCCCGAAGCGGTGGGGCTGGGGCGGGGGGGGGGGGCGGGGGAGGCAGGCACAAAGAGAAGAGTGCGTGTGTGTCTGTCTGTGCACGCACACACGTGTGTTTGTGTGTGTGTCTCTGTGTATGTCTGTGTCGGGGTGGGGCTTGTGGGCCGGCAAGCCTTGCTGTGTGGCTCTGGGTCTAGCACTCTGCCTCTCTGAGCCTCTATCTGTTTCTCCATCCAAGAAAGGGGAGGAAACCCTCTGCTTTGCCATGGGACCAGAGAAGGTACTGGAGCCCTTCCCTGAGTGCGTGGTGAAAGCAAGCCTCCCCCCCGTCCTTCCTCCCCACAGGACTTCACAGGGGGCAGGGAGAACAAGGGAGGGCCCCGGGTGCTGGCTCCTCTCCTTTTCCAACTGCTCCATACTGCCCTGCACCCCGAGCCAGCGGGTCCCCTCCTGATCACTTGCTCCTGGTCCCCCCTCCCTCCTCCTGTCATCTGAGGTTCACTGCCCCTGGGGTCACAGGCGGCAGCCCGCGGCCAGGCTCCCCAGTGCTAAAGCATTCCACGTGTGGCCTCCTGGGACGCCACCCCCAGCTCCAGTCCCCACCAGGCCTGTGACCCAAGGGGCCCCGTGCCATTCGGGCAGCCCCTAGACGGTCACCCGGGCCCCTCAGGAGAAGTTGGAAATGGCCTGGGTGCCCCGAACCGCACATAGCCTCCCCTTTCCCCAGTGGGGGAGCGGAGGGAGCCGCCAGGGCCCCGGGCCAACTGGTTTCGTCAGCTGGCGCCTGGAGGTGGGCAGCCCGCCTCTGGCAGCGGCCGCAGGGGTGCGGGGGGCTGGAAGTGGGGGCCGCGGGGCTCCGGGAAGGGAGCAGCAAATCTGCTCAGGTCTGGAGTTCAGGCCCGGGCCTGTCTGCACTAGGGCCTGCGGCCAAATATTTCCTGCCTCTTCAAACAAGATACACCCGCCCACTCGCCCCCCCCCCCCCAGCCTGAGCCTGCGCAGAAGAGACTGCGGGGAGGCTGGGGAGCAGAAGGGTTGGGGCTGCTTACATCCCACCCTTTTCTCAGGCGATCCGAGGGGGCTTCCATGTGGCACGTGAGCTGTAAGGGAGCGGGATGGAGCCGGCTGCCCTGGTCTGACAGGATGCTCTCAACGGCCCCATTCATATCGGAGAGAACGTTCCAGAGAAAGAAGGAGGAAAAACCCCCAGAGTACCCCAGAGCTCAGTGGACACAAGGAGCTCCAGGCGCCAGGCGGAGGTCTTGGGTCTAATCTGGGGCGACCCCACGTCCTGCGGGACTCCCCAAGGCATCCCTCTGCAGGCCTGCGCGTTTGCGGTTTTCCTCTCCCTCCAGATCTATTCTGGGCTCGCTCTGTTCCGGGCCAGCCTGGGAAAGGGGCTGAGGCCTGGGGAGGGCGGCGGGCAGCCAGGAGGAAGCCGGGAGCAGGCAGGCAGTGGATGATTTAGGAGCTGTTCTGGGCAGGCCCCTGGAGAGCGTGGGCAGGGGAGGGTGGAGGTGACAGATGGAAGGAGCATTTATTAAGGGGGAGCCGAAAGATGCAAAGGGTTTTCTTGGGAGTCCTGCTGAGAACGGAGGCTTGGAGCCACTGCTGCGAGGGCTGGGCATGGCACCTGGCCAGGAGCCGGAGCCACAGACCTGGGCACTGGCCGCTGGAAGGGTGTCTCCGGCTGGTACATATACCAGCCTGTGTCCGGCCTGGCCAGGCCTGCCGGCTTGGAGACAGCCCGTTGCATTCCTGCTCCACCCTTGGGCAGACCGGAGCCACATGCTGGCCTCAGTCTGTCCACCTGTGAAATGGGGAGACGCACGCCGCCTTTCTCACATGGAAGAGCCTGGTGCACAGTAGGGATGTCCCAATCTCAGTCTCTTCCTTTCTTTCCTTTGTAACACGCTCTGGAGCCAACACTGCTCTGAAGCCTTTGATTTTCCTGGGCCTGGTCCATTCCATTCTCAGACCAGGGGTTCAGGGCAATGTCCAAACTCTTAGCCTGTCCCATCTTGCCCCAGACCCTCCTTCCTGCTCATCTCCCACCTTTTGCTGCTGCTGCAATGCCCCAAACCTCCAGCCTCCCCTTTTCAACGTGCCCAAGCCTCTGTCTTCCCCACATGCTCACCTTCCCCAACAGAGAACTCCCAGCTAATTCCCCCCTACGTCCTTTGAGGCCCAATTCGAGTGCCACCTCCTCCAGGAAGCCTTCCAGGGATGCTTCCAGCCTGTCCTTGGTTGAGTTTCCATACACTGAGCCCAGAAACTGTATGCTGGCAGAACTGGGGAGCACACGGAGGGTGTTCCTGGTACCCAGGGAAGGCCGGCTTTCTGGAGGCAGTGGGAAACAGGACGGAAAGGTTTACTTTGCGCAGGAAAACAGATGCTGGGGGGGGAGGGGGAGATAAGGGGGCTTCTAGTCCAGCTAAGACAGATGAGGTAATAGCAAATCCCCCAGGGACTTTCGGAGGGGAAGCGTGCACCTGGCTGCTGGCGGAGCCTGGAACCTTGAAGTGAACCGGCAGAGGGGAGAGGAGCAGAAGGGCTGACCAGGACAAGACCAGCAGCCCCACAAAGGACTGGCACGGGCGACAGTCCCAAGGGCAGACCCCCCCCCCAAGACCTGTGAACCCAAGGACCCACCTCATCACTGGCTTGAAGGTGAAGCTCAAAGCCCAATGTCCTCTTCATGTTCACATGAGAAAAGCAAGCCCCCAGCCTCCATGATTATTTGAGAATTCCCCTCTACACCCATCAAATTAGAGTGGTGTCCACCAGGGCCGCAGGGGCTCCGACAGGTATTAAACTTTAATGAGCACTAATGGCTTTGCCCTACTTTGTGAGTGCCAGGCTTACATTTATGAACATTTAATTTCTCAGGCCTTGACCTCCTTCCTTCCCTCCCCTGCCTCCCCCTGGCCGGCTCCCACCCTTGTAGAAGTTGGTGGGCGGCAGGCAGGGCAGGAGCCTGGAACTGGGGGGGCGTCCATCCTGGACCACCTGACAGCCAGCTTCCTGTGCCAGGTGACGAGTCATTCTCCACGGGAGAGAAGCAAAACTCAACAATCCAAACCCCCAAGTCAGCAGCCAGCAGCCAGACAGGACTGTCAGCCTGATGCAAGGGACGGCAGCATTTCATTAATTCCTTTGCTTCCAGGTAGATAAGCAGAAGTGTCAAGAAGGTCCCTAGGGGGCACATGCCACTGCTGCCTGCATTGTGACCTAAAGCCCCCCACATTGGGACCAAAACCTGGGGGGAGGGCGCTAAACCAGGATGAAGGTACCCAGGGCCGGCGGCCAAGCCCCTGCCGCCCCCTGGCGGCAATGAGGCCCGCTTGCCCTGGGAGGGTGGGAGGCAGGGGTGGGGGGGCTGCAAAGCCCTCTGCTCAGGTCCAGCCACCAGGCTGGGGGGCTGCCTGGTTCCGGACGAGAACCCCTAAAGAGCCTGGAGCACTGGAGTCGGAGGCTATCTCGTGGGTGCGGCTCCCATGGGGCCTTCCCGGGACTGCAAATCACCCACAGCCTAAAGAAAGGCTGTCCCAGAAGGTTCCAGACCTGTCTCAGTCAGCCACAGGTGGCCCTCTGGGGTCATCTCTGCAAAATGAGGTAAACAAAACAGGCTGCAGCTGCCTCAGCAGCCCTCAAGCTCCAGAATGGAGTCCCTCCCAGCCGCATACATTAAGCACCTACTGTGTGCTAGGTACTGTGCAGGCCTGGGCTGAGTGACATCAGACATAACGGCTAGCAAGATTCAAGGGGGTGATGCGTCAATCACAGACACCAGGTTGTTCGGCCTCGAGCCCAGGGAGGGTGGAGACCACCGCCTCCCCTCTGGCCCTCTGCAGCCAGGGGCCTCAGATGCAGCTGAAGTGAACGCATTCTTCCCCTTCAGGGGAAGCACCTCAGACTCCAGGAGGCAGCTGGGCCGCTCAGAAGCAGTGACCACAGGCCCCATGCACAGCATGCAGCAGCAGTGTCTGGCTGGACTCAGTCTGATCCTCCTCCCTCTGACCAGCCTTCAGTCCTGTTAAAGGGAGGAGGCTGAACTCAAGGAGGCAAGATATTGGCCCAGCCATGCCAGAATTCAGCTGCTCTCATCTGGGTGGATGGAAAGGCACCCTTGTGAGGGGCCCCCAGCCTGGCCAGAGTCAGACAGCCTGGGCCCCATCCCCCCTGCTGGCCTCAGGCTCTGTCCCCCGGAGATCTGCCCGCTTCCAGAAGCAATGCTCCTTAAAGGTTAAGGAGGCCGATCGCCTGGGTGGGGTCCAGTCCCTTCTACCACTTCCTGGCTGTGCTATCTGGCTGGGCCTCAGTCTTCTCATCTGTGAACTGGGGACCTTAACAAGGTTGCCAGATAAAATACAGAGTGCCTGGTGAAATTTAAGTTTCAGATAAACCATGAATAATTAAAAAAAAAACACCTTTATTAAGATATAATTTCCATACCATACAATTCACCCCTTCAAAGTGTGCCATTCCGTGGTTTCTGGCCTACTCACAGAGCTGAGGCACTATCGCCACAGTCCATTCTAGAATATACTAGTCACCCCAGGCGGCGGGGGGGGGGGGGGGCGGTTAAATAGTTAACTGCTTCAGTTACCTGTGGGGCTGTTTTGTTATATTGATTACTTGTACTGTCTTAATTTGAGATCCCCCAGAAGCAGAGCCTGAGACAAGGATTCAGATGCTAGGAGTGTAGTTGAGGGGAGGCTCCAGGAAGTGAGGGAGTGAAGTGGCGAGACAGGGAAGGGAGTGGTAGGGAGGACAGCCACCGAGGGGCCACCTTGAGCAGGCCTGCTGGGACCCTGGGAAGGACATGCAGGGTGGGCTATTTATCCCCATCCCCCAACACCTTTCCTTCTTGGGCAGGGGTGGCTCCCAGGGATGTCAACCCCCTACCCGGAGTGGGGGCATAGCCAGCTAACAGCACAGAGCAGAGAGATCCGGAAACCGTGGGATTCTACGGACCTCTCTGCAGGTGAGCTCTGGGCCAGGCTGAGCAGGGCCCAACAGCATCTGCTACAGCGACTGGGGGCAAGCATACTGGGGTGAAGAGTGTCCCCCCAAACTCATGTCCACCTGGACCCTGTGAGTGTGACCTCAAATGGAAATAGGGTCTTTGCACATTAGGAGGAGGTCATACTGGAGCAGGGAGGGCCCTGACTTAAGGCCTGCTGTCCATACAAGAGGGGCCTTTGGACACACACGTACAGAGGGAAGGCGTCGTGTGAAGGGAGGGCAGCGACTGGAGGGATGTGACCACAGGCCAGGGGACACCCAGGATGGCTGGACACGGAAGCTGGAAGAGAAAAGGAAGGATCCACCCCGAGAGCCCTCGGAGGGAGCGCAGCCCTGCCCACGCCTCCATCTCGGACCCCCGCCCTCCGGGACTGTGTTTGAAGCCCCTCCCCGGCATGTGGCCTTCTGTCGCGGCAGCCCCAGGACGCTCACACGGCGAGTCGCTGTCTCCGCGCCTCAGCGGCTGCCCCCAACAGGGGATGACACTCCCTGTCTCACGGGGAGGCTGGTGCAAAACGCATCCCTAAACCTCGGGCAGGCGGCCCAGCGCCCGGGCCGCCAGCTCCTGCCCCGCGGGCTACCCTGCCTGCTTCTGTCTTGTCCGGTCGCAGCCGCTGCTGGAGCATGCTGGCCTGACAGCCAGGGGGCCGGGGGGGGGCGCCCGTGTCCTGTCAGCTCCGGGGCGGGGAGGCGCCGTCGTCCAGGGGACCGCCATCAGTCCCCCGCCGTGCCCGGAGCCGGGCGTGCTGCCCGCGCCACGCACGTCGAGTGCAGACGCGAACTGTAACGTCCTAACATTCCCAGGCCCGTCACCGCTGCCGCAGAGGTGGCTCGGCGGTCCGAGGAGCCGGGGGGCAGCATCTCAGCCCGCGGAGGCCAGTGCGGGCGCTCTGACGGGCTCGGCTCCCCACGGCGGGCAGGAGCGGCCGGGCAGCGCCGGGGACGCGGGCGTCAACCTCCACCCGCTGAAAATATACGCACAGTAAATCCAAGGCAAGTAAGCGGGAGAGGCTAAAGCCGAGATAAAATATGGGGAGATATAAAGCCAGACACCTTTATTGTTCTGAAATGTCTTCCAACAAGTTATGGGACCACAGCTTGACCCTAACTGATCATCTTGTTATATGGCAGGGACACAGAGCCGGCTCTCGGAATTCGGGCTCGGAGGGGGCTCGCTGCCCTGGCCAGGCTGGGGCCCCGCCCGCCCGCGCGTGGGTGCCTCCACTTTGTGCAGGGCTGACCCTGTCGTTCGGGCCCGAAGACAAAGAGCCCGTCTCCACCTCCTGCTGAGCACCTCCCGTCGCTCACCTGAATGACCGGCAGAGCCGTGTCCGTGGCCTCACAAAACCACAGGCACTGAGTACTTCCTGAGCACCTACTACGTGCCAGTGACGGTCCTGGCTCCTAGGGACACAGAAGTACGTGCCGGAACACGGATGTGTCTTGGCGCATCGCCAGGCCCGGCTGCTGCTGCCTGTTCCCTGTCCCTCTCAGCCTCCCGTTTCCTCCCGTGTAGGATGGGCAAAGGGCCCGACCCCGTGGGGTCTTTGGGAGGCTTCAGGCCCCAGGCCACACAAAGCGCTAAGCTCGGACCTCCCCACCATGTGACTGCTTGTGAACGACACCCCTCTCTGGACCTCAGTTTGCTCCTCTGTGAAATGGGGGCAACAGCACCTCTCTGCAGAAAGGGCTCCATGACTGTCCAGGATTATTCTTATTTACACAGAAGAGGAGATCCTGGAGGCTCAGCCAGATGAGGAGGGCAGCCTCGGCCCTGTGTTAGGGTCTGCAGGAGAGTCACCCACAGTGGGTGGGGTGCAGGGAGGAAAGCAGACACACGGCCACCTGAAGGGACTTGCAATGGCCAGGATTCACACCACTTGCATGCGCATCCCAGCCAAGTACACGTGACCCCCACCCCCACACGCCCCGGGGTGACCCTGGCAGCTTCCTAGTGAGGCTCCACTCCATCACACAACTTCGCAGGAGGCAAAGCAAGCCCAAACTGGTGGCTGGCAGGGGGCCACGCCTCCTCTCCCCAGCACCTGGCTGGGAGGCCTCGGGCACTGAGTTCCCTCGCCCCATCAGCAACAGCGACTTCGAGGTTCAGAGAGCACCCCATGTGACACAGCTTTCCTCCACCCCCGAGGACTCGTGATGCACCTGTGACCTTGCCTGGAGGCGTTTCATCTAACCCACCTTCCCGCCGCCGGTCATAACCCAACCACCTCCCACTATCCCTCATCAATGATTAGAACTTCCTTCCAACCATCCATCTATCCACCCTTAAAACACCCTTCCTTCCTTCCATCCAAGTACTTATCCTTCCTTCTTCCTCTGTCCACCCATGTGTGCAGCCAATAAAGGTTTACTGAGCACCTACTATGCACCAGGTACTACCCCCATGTGCTGGGGGTACACCAGTGAACAGAAGGGACGGACAAGCTCTCACAATACCTACGCTCTAGCCAAGGGACATAGATTTTTTTTTTTTTTTAAAGAGGAAATCAACAAACGAGAGAGCTTGGGGTCATTAGTGCCTAGTATGAGGGAGAAAGCAAATCAAGGTGATAAGAGAGCGAGTGAGTCTGTGAGGAAGGCAATCCAGGAGGGCCTCGTGGAGGAGGTGACATTTGAGCTAAAGCTTGAAGGGCAGAAGGAACCAGTCATGCAAACTTCCAGGGAAAGGGAATTCCAGGCCCTTTCCACGTGCAAAGGCCCCCTCAGCAGGACCAGGAGAGACTGGATCACAGGAGGTCAGTGCCGGAGGGGTGGGGCGGGATGGGGTGTGGAGGACGGTGGGGAGGAGGCCGGGTACTGTGAAGGGGCGATTCTGGGAAACTGGCTGCTGTAGGAATCAGATGGGGCCTGGCGGCTGGACCCTCAGGTGCTGGGGGGGAGCTCACACCCTCCTCAGGCCTGGACCAGGCAGCCGACACAAGAGACCACGACTGTCAGACAGAGTGGTGTCACCTAGCACTGCTCTCCGTGGTCTTCCGGTGGTTCCAGAGTGCCCCATACTCAAACTGGCAAGAACTCAGGGGGGGCTGGCACAAGAGGACCTGGTGTGTGATGCCGTGTGGCCCTGGTGGGTCCCAGGAACTTCCGTGCCTTGGTTTCCCCACAAGGATGCCCTATCATTGCAGGGCTGCCTCGAGGAGTGTTTGGCTCCCATAAACAGGCCTGGCCAAAAGTCTCACCATCTAGGCCTACTGACCAGGAGCCTCCCTCCTCCCTCCCCAGAGTGGTTCTGCCTTGATCCAAATGCCCGTTGTGGGCCCAGCTCACCCTAGCACACCCACCCCAGGCTCTAACTGGTCCTGGAGGAGGCCAAGGACACTGCCTCCCCACTGCAAGGGCCAGAGGGAGGGCCCGGGGCAGGCAGTCCCTCAGGCTCACCCTTCTGGGCTCGCCCTCTGGGCTCCCGCAGTGAGGGAAGCAGGGGGCTGCCCAGCCGGCAGGCCTTGGAAAGAAGACAGATGGAGGGCCAGTCATTTCAGCTCATGGGGACCCATTTCTGGAAACTCAGCTGGGTAGAAGTGACTGTGAGGGGAGCCGTGACCGCTCTGGCCCCCTCCTTCCCCAACATACCACTGGGGTGGCATCTGTTAGCGAGAACCCCAGAAAAAGGTTCTGGAAGGAGCATCCCAAGAGGGTAGCATGGGGTGGTCCTTCCTGGGCACTGAGCTCCGTGAGGTCTCCCTTCCAAGGCTTTTCATGAATCAGCATGTTCAATCCCCTCATCACCATTTTACAGATCAAGAAACTGATGCCCAGAGAGGGTAAGAATCTCCTGGAAGACCACACAGCAGGGATCCAAGCCTGTGCTGTGAACGCACCATCCTGCCTCTGACAACAACAATAATACCAGACCTCACTTCCAGACTGCGGGGTACCCGGCGCTATTGGGAACACACCACACGATACCTCATTGTATCATCACAAAACCCTGAGTTACTATCCCACTTTACACGTGGGGGAACTGAGGCAAGAAAGGACTAAAGGACTTGTCCATTTGCACCGCAAGTAAGATAGTGGGGCAGGATTCCAACCAGGCAGGATGGGCTTCTGTCCCCCCAGAATCAGCTGCCCCTCCTGGTTTTGGGGCAGGAAGGCTGTAAATGTTGGCGGCCTAGGCCATCCGCTGTCTCGCTCTGCTCTGCGGGCCACACTCCTGAGCTCTGGGGGCCAGGGGCACGCGCAGGATTCCACCCGCAGCCAGCGGTCCCCTGTGTTCAAACAGGGTGGGAGGTGGGGGCGGGCTCCGAGCAGGCGCCTGTCAACCCTGACCTGACACAGAGGCCTTGACCAAGGGGCAGCTGTCGCTCAGCCACCAGGAACCCCAGACAGGCTTCACTCTGGGCCCAGCAGCTCACCCCCTCAGTTAGGAAGACGTAGCCTCCCCTGCACCCCCCTCGTGGGGTGCAAACCACCCCTGAAAGGGTCCCCTGGCCCTCTCCCACCCTCACCCAAGTTCAGGACCGTGGCGGGCCCCGTCTGGAGCCGGAGCTGGAGCCGTTCTGGCCTGGGGGTCACCAGCGGTCATTCTTAATGGCTCGGCTCTCCTGTCCAGCTCTGTCTCCACAAGGGAGTGATCTATGACCCCATTACCGCCGAGGCCTCTGAAGGGCTCCAGGATGGATTACCGGCTGCCTCGAGAGAGCGGGGAGGCAAAATCACACGCAGGTGAAAAATGAACTTCATCAGACTCCCTGGCTCTCATTACCATCCATCAGCAGCCAGCCCGACCCTGGGGTGGGGGCTGCAGACACTCCCCCCCCCCCCCCCCCCCGCTGCTCGGCTGTCAGAGCTCCACCTTAGCTCTGGCTCACAGCTTTGCCGCCTGCCTCACTCCCCAGGGACCCTGAGAGGGGGCCCTTTGCCAGGGCGGGGCGGGAGGCAGGTATCTCCCACCGGGCCATGACTGCGCAGCTCTGAGTCCCCGTCCAAGCATCGGGGCCGTGGACTTCGCCGGCGGGGGCCATGCCATGAGACACGGGTGACGTGCGTCCCACCCCGCCCCCGCCTCCTGCCCAGACCACCCCCCCCAAAACACCTGCCCGAGGTGCCCTGCTCTGCCGGGCCCCGTGTGGGCCAAAGGGCTTCCTGGCCGAGAAGGGGCTTGTCTCCCATTTGGCGGAGGCCCCTAGGGCTCGGGGCAGGTGACAGGGAGCCAGAGAGACCTTTACGAGAGGAAGCAGCTCTGGAGACAGTTGACTGTGCCCAGCGGGGTGGGGGCAGGTGCCCAGCAGGCTACCCTAGCTTAGCGGAGACTCTGAGCAGCTAGGAGTACAGCAGGCCTGCTCCGAAGGTGGAGCTCCCACCTCCCCCCGGTCACTTGCCAAAGAGCCCCCCAGGCACAGAAAAATAAAACCCGGACAGGCCTGTTCTGTGCCCCTCCCTGGCCCCACCCCTGCAGGACCCTGCAAGTCACTCTACTCCTCCATCTTGGGTCCCCTCCGGAGGGCCCGGGCTTCGCTAGCCAGAGCTCATCAAGGACCCTGAAGATGAAGCCTGTCAGGCATCCAGAACATTCCACCCACACGACTGGCTGTGAGCTCTTGACCCTTCTGCGGGCTGAGCCACGGGCTGCACAGGTCCCAGCTTGTACAAGAAGCAAAAGGGAAACCCAGGGGTGAGGGCCAGGCACCTGAAATCTTTTCTCTTGGTAATAGTCAAGGCGGCTGTTCAATGTCTACTCGGTTCGGGCTCATTGCTGAACAAGCCGCAGGAGCTCATGTGATCTTCCCGGCAAGGCTGCAGGACTGGTGCTATAGTTGGTTTTATAGGTGCGGGCATGAAAGTTCAGAGAGGTCGAGGGAGTGGTCTGAGGTCACACAGCGAGTAAACAGCAGAGCTGGGAGGGAAGCCCGCGCCTCTGGGTCTCACCTACATTATGGGGCTGGTGAGCGGTTCTCCAAGCTGAGCCCTGCCCTTCTGGGATGAAGGTCACCCTGCCACGCCACCACATCCTCACGGGGGGTGGGGGGGCCTCAGCCAGCGTGAGGCATATTCCTTTTCTCTCTGAGGGGGTGCCCGGGGCTCTGGATCAGGGGGCCTGGCCTGAGCAGCCCTCATGGGGCTACCCCTCTCTGAGCCTGTCCCCACCACTGAAGGGAGGCAAGACAGACGGTCTCTGCAGGGTGTATGTTCCAGGGAGGGTGAACCTGCTTTGGAAAAGGCAGGCTCCCAGATCCAGAGGCACTGTTGGTGTTAACCGGATTCTGAGGGAAAAACCCGTCAGACTGAGCCAGAGGTGGGGGTGGCTGCCAAGGCCTGCAGGGAATGGCCAAGGACTGATGAGAGCAGCCTCTGGGCCAAGGACACAGTCAGTCCTGTGGCCTGGAGACCAACCGTCCACTCTGGCCCCAGGCTCTGCAGGGACGAGGCACGTAGGGGCCTCCCATCCCCAGCTGGATGACTTTTTGCTCTCGGTGGGGGGCGGGGGGGGCAGTCCCTTTAATGGAAGACGCTTCTTATCCCAGCCAAACCCTCGAGACCCTGCTGCTGTCTCCTCCTGGCTGGCGTCCCCCCGCCCCAAGCAGACAGACACCCACGAAGCATGAATAGTCAATTGTGGGCCGCTTCTGAGCAAACCTGCAGTCACCCAGGCTAGCCTGAGAGAGGAATGTGTGTGTGTGTGTGTGTGTGTGTGTGTGTGTGTGTGTGTGTGCGGGCGCGTGCACGTAAGCCTGTGTGCATGCTTGAATGTGAGGCAGATTGTGTGCATCTGTGAGTGTGCATGTGAGTGTGTGCCTGTGTGTGGAGGGCTGTGTGTGCACGAGGGAGGACGTGCACCTGCACAGGGAGCCCTGTGTGCCCACGCCAGGCCCACGAGACTACGGTAAAGCACCTAGTGACGGCCCAGGCTGGAGGGGGGAAGGAGGGCTTGCTTGGAGGATGTCTGGTCTTATCCAGAAGCACTCTGACCTGCTCTGCGTCCGTGCTCACAAACAGGACACCCCCGGGCCCCACCACTGTCCTTCCTGCTCACCCTGAGCCAGCGGTCAGGGCCCACAGGATCTGAATGTCCGGAAGACTGCGGGGTCACTGTGCGTCCTCTCAGACACAAGCGCTCACAGCGGAGGCCTCCTGGCCAATTGGCCTCATGTGGGGAGTAAACCCTGCCCCTCAGGGTCCAAGGCTCCAAGGGGCTGGCCCCTGTCCCGCTCCTACCAGGGCTTCTGGGTAAAGGAAGGGCCCGGATGCCAAGATAAGGCTGGACTCAGAGTGACCGGGGAGAGAGCAACAAGCAGGGAGATAAGCCAGAGGAGCCGCCTGTGCCCCCACCAAGCCCCGTGGTGGTGTGGGGCTGGGAGATAACCACATTTTGGGGGTGGCCCCCAGCCGGATGGGGCCGGGGCTATGTGACTAATGCACAGTGGACGAGCCGCCCGCCCACCCAGTGGAAAGCAGGGCCTCTGTGGAAGCCCCAGAGAGCGGAGCTGGTGGAGAGCCCACACAGCTATCATCTATTCCTGGGCCTCGGGGGGACTCTTCCAGGCGCCCCAGCTAGCCCTGCACGAGGCACGGCCCCCAGACCCGCGAGGTGCTCCTAGACACGGAGTGGGACTCATCCCCAGTGTGTTCTGAGCAGACGTGTCCTCTACACACAGAAACGCTGGCCTCAGGTTTACCCAACAGCCTCTGGAAGGGTGCTCAGCACAAGCGTGTCCTCCTGGGCCTGTGTTCTGGGCCCTGAGCAGTGGGTCACCGTCCCAAGTGGCTGGCCCGAGATGCTGGCCTCCGTTCCACGTTAGTGGCAGCTGCCGTCAGCCTCGTTCACATCCTGACTGTCTAACTGCCAAGCCTCAGTTTCCTCATCTGTAAAATGGGGCTAACTGTACCCACCTCTTAGGGATGTTGCGAATATTGAATTGGCACCCAGGAAGAGCTCCGTACATGTTTATGAAGTAAAATGAAGTTAATAGCATGAACTAGCAGGTTTTCCCCCTGGGGATATACTCAGACGCATTGAAAACAGGTGTTGTAAGTCAAACTTGTATGCGAAAATTCACAATATCCAGAAGGTGGCGAGGGCCCAAATGCCCATTAGCAGCAGAATGAACACAGTATGAAATGAACACACATGAAAGAGGGATGGAATACTGGTCATGCTACCCATGGATGAACCTGGAAAACATGGTAGGTGAAGGAGGCCCATCACAGAAGAGATGTCACTTACATGAAAGGTCCAGAAAGCGCAAGGCCATGGAGACAGAAAGCAGGTTAGTGGATGCTGGGGCTGGGGAGGGGAGGGGAGGATGCCAGCTAATGGGTAAGGGGGCTTCCTCTTGGGGGGATGAAAATGTTCTTGCACTGGATAGAGGTGGTGGCGACACGACATTGTGCACGTTCTAGAAGCTACTGAATCGCTTACTATAAAATGGTTCTTTTATGTTATGTAAATTTTATTTCAATACAAAAAGTTTAAATGAAAGTGCATTGCAAAGACTTTACCAGACAACCGGCGGGTTCCCATGCCCACCTGGAAACGTCCAGGTCCCCTCATAAGGTGCAAAGAACAGGGAGAAGGGGTCTTCCCCTCCTGGGCCGAACGGCACTTCCTGGCTGGAGGAGCAGGAGAGGGTTTCTGAGCTGGATGATGGATCAGGGGCTGATGACATAGACCCCTTCATGAGTATTAATTGGATCTAATGAGATCTGGGTCCACACCAAATGGAGCCGATTTGTTAACTGTGTTTATGTTAGGATTTCAAATCGTTACAAGGTAACACAGAGCATAAACCAAATGTCCAAGATATAGCACTTAACTGCATCATGATGGAGGGCCATGGAGAGGGCCACTGGCCCCCAGAGTGGAGTGGCCGGGAAGTGGGGGCACCTGGGTGGGGAGGGGCATCCCTCACCTCACCTTGCCCCTACCTCTATCTTGCTTGTGACCTCCACCCTCCCTAGGCTTCAGTCTCATCTGCAGAACAGTGGGGCTGATCCAGGGGCAAAGGGGAGAGATGGGGGGGTTCGGCATCTCCCCAATTTCCATGAGGTCCTGGGGCACTACCCCCTCCCCATCCACAGAATTGTCTCCCTCTGCCTCCAAAACCTCCACCAACCACCTCTGCATCTTGGAATCCTTCAAGTCACAGCTCTGTCTCTCTTCCTCCAGGAAGCCCTCCCAGACTGCCGCAGCTGCGTGCCTTTAACCTTTGGAGTGCCCAGTTGGACATTAAGATCCCTGAGGACAAGACCCCTACCTCTGACCTCCTGCTATCATTTAGAGCTATGGTGACCATCTTTGTTAGAATTTACTAGCCAGTCCTTATAATCCACCAGAATGTTCTGGAAATGATAATGCTTTGACTTCCCAAGGCCAAACGCCCAATGTCCTGTCTTTGGACTTGAGAAAGAAGCCCCTTTCCCCACCACGTTTGGCAAGACCGTAGCACCCAGTAGGTGCAGACCGGGCAGAAAGGCCAATGGGCCAGCCCCTCTTCGTGGCTATGCCCTGGACCCTTCCAAGGTCTTATCTCCAGGGAGCCGGAGCAGAGGATGCCCACAGCAACTCGCTTCCCTCACCTCCTGGGCCGTGGCCATGCGGCTCTGGCCAGGGTTCGGGGTCAGGCAGCAGAGGGAGCACATGCTCCGTGGAGGGGCTCCAGGCCCCCTCACGGCCCTGCTGTGGGTCTGCCAGCCCGCCAGGGAGTGGGTTCTAGGCCTCATAGCCTGAGCTGGTGCCCGCAGTGAGGGGGCAGTAGGAAATGCCCTGCGGGAACGGCTCAGCTGCTTCTGTTCTGGTGGGACTTCGGTTGGCCCACAAGAACCAGAAGGCCCGGGAGACTGACCAGCAGCTCACCACGGAGATGGGGAAGGAAACCGATACTTGGACGCACCTACTATGTGCTGGGAGCACCTATCAAATCAGGAGCGAGGTGGGGGCAACAACCTGTCAATCAATAAGAGGAAAGGTGTGAAGCTGCTCTTAGTTTTCTTATGTGCTAATCCATCCATTCATTCACTCGTGTGCTAATCCATCCATTCATTCACTCGGCAAATACTGACTGAAGGCCTACTCTGCGCTGGGCGCTGTCCTGGGTGCTGGGAGCAGGAGCTGATGGAAATGCTTGTTCTCTTGGAGCTTCGTGGCCAGCGACGACAGCAGACAGCAACTAGGAAAATCTGCTGAGTGCACTGCTGGACGGTGGCAGGTGCCCAGGACGGGGCGGGGGGGGGGGGTGTTGTCTGGAGCAAGGGAAGGGCGCACGGCCCCCTGCGTGGCCAGGAGGGCTAGGCGGCTTCTCCAGGTCTGCCCGGCCAGTAAGTGCCAGAGCTGGGCTCCCAACCTAGATATTTTAATTCTGAAGTCCTCTCTCTGGTTCTTTGCACCAGCTGGGGACGGTCCAGTTCTGCTACCCACTCCTCACGAACACACATCCGATCAGTAAAACCCCTCCCCGAGGGGAGGAGGTATTGGAGCAACACTCACGTAGGCGGATGGCTGGGGACCAAAGGGGACAGGTGGCCAGTTCCATCCCCCAGTTGTCTGCTAGGCCCGCCCAGAGACCCAGGGTGCGTATGAGGCCACGGGACACAAAGATTTGCCCAGGCCTCAGTCTCGTGGTCTCTAAGATGGGCTCACAACTGTGCATGCCTCCCTAGAGTCATGGGGAGGAGTCGAAAGAGGGAATACGTGCAAAGAAGGAAGAATGAGGCCTGTGCAGTAAACTTTCCGCAGCTAATCTCCCCACGAAGAGAGTTGGAGTCTCCCTGGCCCCTAGTGGGGAGTCAGGGAGGCTAAGCGGCCTTCCCACAGCTCATCACCCTGGAATAGGCTTCTGGCTGCAACCCTCCTTGGGAGGCCAGCCCAAAGATGGCCCGAGCGGACGGGCAGCCGTGTGCAGGGTGCCAAGTGCCCAGGCCAGGGAACATCACAGGGTCTGGGAAGGGAGTCTGGAAGCCCCACCCTTCCTGAGCTGCCCAGAGCCCACCATGAGGAAGGGACCATGTCAGGGTCAGGTGGACGCACCCCCCCTCACTGGCCTCCCTCCCCTCCCAGCTCCCTGACCTGGCCGTCCCAGCCCTGACTGCTGGCACCAGGAGATGGGCTGCCGTCCCCAGGGAAATCCGCTCAACCACATGTGTTCCCAAGCCCACTGGGGTGCAGATGACCAGGCTGATAAACCCCTTTCCTGGGGACAGGGCTGTTTGCAGAAGGCCTGAGATAAGGCTGAGCAGTCACCACAGAGCCTGTGTCTTCCTGTGAACGTTCTAGCACACTCTACACAGGGGCCCAGAGAGCGAGAGGGGGAGGCCTCCCCCCACTACCCTGCAGGTGTCTATGAATGCAGGGTTTACCCCATGCAGAGCCTGCTGCTACCCCCCCGCCTGCCAGGACCTCCAAGTGTCAGAGGAAAAGAGCTAGAAGCTCTGCCCAGGACATGTGGAGCGAGAAGCAACGGGCACTTTCTAACCACGGTCTCTGCGCAAAGTGCTTCCCATCACTATCTCAGCTAAGCTGCCCTATGACGTAACCTATTACCTGCACATTTCAGATGAGAAAACTAAGGCACAGAGAGGTTAGGTACTTTGCCCACAGTCACACAGCCGGGACAGGTTTCAGCTGGTGTCTCTCTCCCCGGTTCTGTTTGGCCGGCAGACCGTATGTGAGCCCTAGAGTGAAGATTTTATAGGTTGGCAAGGAGGGCCAGGAGGCAATGGGAGGAATGGGGTGGGGGGCAGGGAGGTCTGGTACCCATGACATTCTGAACCTACACGGAAGTCTGTGGGGAACAGGGTGCACGCGATGCTCGGGATGCTCCGAGCGGTGGACATGGCTTCCTGCAACCCCCAAGCCCACCATGTGCGGCCCCCTGTGGGTGTCTGTCACCACGATCGCTGACACACACCACCCCCACCGACGTTCCAGGCTCACAACCAAAGGTGACCAGAACTTCAGAACCGAAAATGAGAATGTGGTTGGTAGAGAAGATGGGAAGGAGGAGCCGGGCCACCATACGCTGCAAAGGCCCCTCCCAGCCCCCGCCGAGATTGCACAGTGCACGACCTGCCCAACAGTAGCAGTCCAGAAACCCAGCGGGGTTTGTGGGGGGGATTTGCAGATCCACCTGCAGATCGCCTTGGACACAACGTCTTTCCCCAGAACAGAGGGGCAGCTCTCCCGCAAAAGATCCCCTCTTTGCTCTCCTGCCTGCCCCTTCACGGTGCCCCCCCTCGCCCGGCCCCAGCCCTGCAGCCAGTGGGACTCCCACTCACACCTTGTGCTGTGGGGGCACCTGTGGCTTGGCAGGGCCTGGTGCTGAGGGCTGAAGGCGCAGACATCCGCTGCCCGTCCCCCACTTCTGGGCTCACCTCCAGCTCCTGGCTCCCGCAGCGACAGCCCGCCTCCCACAGCTCTGAGAACAGAGCCAGGCTGTGTTCACGTGTCCCCGCTGGGACCACACGGCGGGCGGGCGGGCGGGCGGGGAGGAGGGAGGGGGGAGTGAAGCCGCCAGCCCACACGGCCCTGTCTGCCCAAACCTGCCATTAGGGAGACTCAAGGCGGCCAGACCAGCCCACCCAGCCACCAAACTCAGCCCAGACCAGCCCCTGGGGGCCCGGGCGGTGGCCGAAGGGCAGGGTGACAGCAGCGGCACTCACCACGGCCCAGGGTCACCGGGGCTCATTCTGTGCCAAGAACCATGCCCCAGGCAGCCCCCCAACACCGGGGAGGATGGAGATCCTGGGTTATCCCCCATTTTACGGACGGGGGAACTGAGGCTCAGGGCACACAGATCTGCCTGCGTGGCCTGGTTCCTGAGACTGTGATTCCTGCGGGGGGGGGGGGGGTGCCAGCTCTCTCACTGGGCAGGGACGGAGCAGACCTTGGGGAGCCCAAGGGCTTAGGGGGCAGGAGGGGGGAGGGAGGCCACCCCAGAGTGTGGAGGTTGGTTCCTGGTGGAAAGTCCTGCTTCAGCATTGCGGGGCTGGTCCTAGGCCCTGCACAGGCCTGGGGTAAACCTCCCACCCCAATGAAACTATCTCCTTATCTATAAAACGGGGCTAATGGCTTGAGAGCTGGCATGCAGTTGGTGCTTAATACGTGCTCCTTCCCTTCCCGTACCTCACCGGGTGAGGGGGAGAGAGGGGGAGAGGCCAGGATGTTGTGGGTGGGGAAGGGTGGCCAGGAGCTGCCCCTCAGATGTGTTTTCCAGCAGTTTCCGAGCAGTTACTCGGTTCCAGATAAGGGAGCTGTGTGTGTCTCCCCCTTGGTGGCTGCCTCCCACCCCAGGCCCAGTGAGGGTCCCAGGGGGTCCTCCCTGGCCCAGCTGGGTCTCGAGATTCCTGAGCTTCTGGACAACGATGGCAGTGGTGCTGACCGTTTGTGCGGCCCACGGGGTTTACATCGGGAAGCAGGCCAGAGAGGTTAGGCAGCTTGTTCGGGGCACACAGCTCCAAGCGGCAGTGCTGGGATTCGAACCCAGGCCAGCCGGGTCCAGAGCCCTACTTCTCACACCACATCTGGGGAGCAAGGGGTGCCTGGGATGGTCTCTCAGTCCCCATAAGGGAGGGCCTGGGGCCTCCGCCACCGAGGTGAAGGGCTGGAGGGGCTGGTCCTGTCTGTGTGTCCGTCCCTGCCCTACAGAGGACAGAGGCCTTCTTCCGAATGTGGGTGGCAGAGGGCAGCCCAGCAGGAGGGGGTTTGGGGTCCCAAAAGCTGGCCTCGCGGGCCCTCCCCTGCACAGCCCCCACCGAGCCAGCAGGTCAGACGTGTCACGCCCATGCCCCTCACGCCCTCCAGGGACGGCCGGCGTGGCTGGCCGCCAAAGCCGCTGTCTGCTCCCTCGTTCCCTCAGCCTGAAGCCACAGGGCCACCTGGTCGGCGGGGCGTGCTGGGTGTGCACACACGCACATACGTGCTCAGAACCACACAGCCCCACACGCAAACTCGGAGTCACACGCGCACAGCGGCGCACACACAGCCAGAAGGACGAGCTGCCGGCCTGGAGACCCGCTTGACTCGTCCGTGCTGACGGAGCCTGGAGGCGGGGAGGGAGGCCTGGGGGACGGCCAGGGCTCGCGCGGCGCATGGCGGAGATGTGGAAAAGTCTGGCCCTGCCTTGGAGGTGCGTGACCACGGGAGCCGGGGGGACAAAAGCACAATCACGCCACCCCAGGCTGCGAGGAGAGGGGACCCATCCATTCCCCGGCCAAGCGGCCACCCACCCATCCTCAAAAGGTTTGCTGAGCACCGACTGTGTGCAGACCCTCTTCAAGGCATCAGTAAGCACATGAGACACCAGCTTGGTGCTGAGGGATGGAGGTGGACCCAGGACACTGACCCTTCGCTAATGCACTGCCTCGCTGACTCCTCCCTTGCGACCCTCTCAGAGGCTGCTGCCGGCACCCCCACTTCGCGGATCAAGAAACGGAGACTCCACTAGAAAGTAGCAGACCCAAGAGCCTGAGCCGTTCCTTCTCTCCTTTCCCTCCTTTCCCTTCCCATGTCCCTCTGTGTTGTTTGAAATGACAAAGAGAAAGAACCAGAAAAGGCAACACCCACACTTCGATACCTGCTGGGCCACTGTATGTCCTGGTTTGCCCAGGACAGCCCTGGTTCTCCCCACGTAATAAATAATAATAGCGCCTCCTGTGCTCTCAAAGTGCCCTGGTTTAGACCTAGTTGAAGCCAATTAAGCTCCCTTCCCACTCCTGAGCTGAGGGAAAGATGTAATATGAGAGAAAAAGGGACGGTCCTAGGACGGAGCAATCGCCGAAGGCTTCCTGGAAGAGGTGGGGCTGAGCTGTGCCTGGAGGAGGGGAGACACCACCTACCAAGGTCCCCTGTCCAGGACCCAGGACCCGGGCCGGTGCTCAACTTTATTGCTCTGCTTGAGGACCGTCTGCTCTGGGGGGGCCCCAGAAAGTGCAGAGCGTGAGGAAGGGCCAGAGTTGGGGCTGTACCCCTGACAGTCCCTGGCCGCCCTCCCAGTGCCCCTGGGGTGGACGAGGTGTGCAGCCCGGCAGAGGACCTGGCCCTGGAAAGCCACTGCCCACTATCCCTCCCGCCAAGGCCCTGAAGCGATTCTGGAGAACCTTGGGGACTGGGGTTGGAATTCCTGTAATCAAGGGGACAGCTCGTCTTGCACGGCGGCTCAAGACACAAGCTCTGTGCCACACACCTTGGATCCCAGGTGCGCCCCTCCACTGACCATCGGCAAATCACCTGACTGCCCCCCCCACACCCTGTCTTCTCACCTGGAACATGCGGGAAGAACAGCGCCTACCTCACAGTCTGGTGAGCATTCTGTGGGCTGGTACCCACCAAGTGTGGCAAACAGCCCTGGTATACAGTAGGTGCTCACTAAACTTCAGCCACTATGGTCCTTCTTGTTGCACCAATGAGGTGCACACAGGAGAAGAGACGTGGAATCTGAGACACAGAAGACTGTCCTGTCTGGTCTCGGCCCTTCCGTGACTGTCCGACCGGTTTGGTGGACTCTGCTTGAATACTCTTGAGCTCAGGGAGCTTACTACCTCATGGCCGGCCGGCCCGTCCACAGATGGGCAGTGGGGTGTGCTCCACTTGTCTGTGTGCTCCTTCTAAATCAGATTAAATCCCAGCCGGGGAGTGCAGGGTCAGGACCAGAGTCCCTGCTTCCCACTCCGCAGCCGGGCACCCTGCATGTGGTCTCTGCTGCCCAAAACGCCGGCCAGCCGTGGGGAGGTAAGGCGAGGCAGGAAGCCCTTGCACCTGACCTGGGGTGGGAGTGGGAGCCCCGGGGCTTTGGCGTCACCTGGGCCAGGCACACCTGCCGCTCCCAGGATCTCCTTGCAGACCCAGCCCCGTCATGTGTCCTCGGCCTTCTCGACCTGCTCCCAGATCCGCCTGGCTCACATCCCGACCCTTCCTGCCCTTTCCCTCCTACTTCTTCCAGAAGCAGGAGGTGGTGCGGGGGACAGGTCATATGGGTTCTAGACTCTGCCCTGTCCTGGACATCTGGGCAGCACCCCCCCCGGCAGGGGTGCTCCCTCCTCTGTGGGAAGGGAGGGAGGATTCTCTTGGCTCCCGGGGACGCACCTCTCAGACCTGTTCCAGAGCTCGCTGTCGGGGGGCCCAAAGCTGGCACAGGGGGAGGAGGGTGCGCCCACAGCAGGGGCATCGAGGACACCCCCTGGGGAGGGCCCCCAGGGGCTCCAGCGCATGCTGCCATGCCTCAGGGCCCTGCTACACCCCTTAGGATTCCAGCACTTGCCTGGGCCATGCTCATGCTCCACACATGCTCCGAGGGGCCCCTACAGCCAGGACACGCACCCCTCACCAAGTCACAGGCCAGCACTCTACTGCCCCCCCACGTCCGTCTTCTGTCCTGGAAGTCTGGCCAGCAGCCCAGGACCCATGAACCCCCCCCGCCCCCCATGGCTCTGCGGGGGGCCGTCCCGGGGGACTCACCCGGCAGGAGCACTTTCCATTTGGAGTTCTTCTGCTCCATGAGAACGGACTGTCCCAGCCCCTGGCCCCCGTCCCTGGCCTGGCCCGGTGGCCTTGGAGCAGCTCCCTTCGGCCTGGGGGAGGGTTGAGGGGGGTGGAGCAGCAGGGCCAGGAGGAGCAGAGCTGGGCTCTCTCAGCTCTGCAGTTCAGTTTCAGGAGCAGACTCCTGAGAAGTCAGTTGAGAGAGAGAGAGAGAGAGAGGGCTGCCCGGCAAGCCGCGGCACCACACGCGGGCGGCAGGCCCTCCTCCTGCCCTCCCAGCCTCCAGCCCGCCCTGGCACACACCCCCGCGGGCTGTGCATGGAGCTCCGGAGGGCAGCGGGCGGCGGCGGCTGCGGTGGCCACTTCCTGCTTTCCCTGCAAACCCCGGCACCGTACTTCCCCGGGCGGACCCAGTGGGCCAAGGTATTTATTGCTATGTCCCACAGGGGGTCCCACGGCCCACCCCGGTCCCCCGTGTGCACTCGCAGGCACTCGGCAATCCATCCCGAGCACCTACTATGCGCCAAGTCCCCGCCGCGTGCTGCACCGTGCTGCAGGCAGAAGCAGCCGTTCAGCTGGCCGCGTTCCCAGAGGTCAGGAGCACCCCGGGCAGACGCCAGGGAGGCACGGCCAGGGACGGGCTCAGCTCCGGCAGGAGCAAAGGGTGCAGGCCTGGTGCCCTAGACCCGGGACGTGAGGCCTCGGCGGGCGCCCCGCGGGAAGCCTGTGATGGGGGAGGGGACGGCCCGGCCCCGACGGGGAGGAAGGGCTGTGCAGAAGCAGAGGCAGGGGTCCCGGGGCTCTGGGGGAATTCCAGGCGGGCTGGGGGGGGCGGGCAGGAAGCCACCCCGCTGTGGGGCTGTGGTCGCTGCCGACCAGGACAGAAGCTCCCCTGGGAGACAGAGGAGGTCTCATGAGGGGAAGGAAGCCCACTGTCACCGGGGTCTTAGCTCTTGGGGTCTCCTCCCTCGAGGGTCTCCTCTCTGCCCTACAAAGGCTGAGAGGCCTCTTTCAAGTGCTTCCTCCTCCCTGCAGCCCTCCTGGGTGTAGTACACTTCCTCAGCCATTCTGCCCCTTGTGAGAGCCTGTCTCGGCCCGTGTGGGGACAGAAGGGCTGGGCAGTTGCTGGGGGTGGAGACCATGGCTCAGCTGCCTTGCGGGGTAGGCAGAGGGATGCCCGGTGCGCCCCAAGGTGAGCCCACAGGCTGCTTCCTGGGTGTGCGGATGGGAGGCTATGGGAGGGGCAGCGCCTCGTCTAGAGCTCTGGGGTGAACCCCTGTCCTGTACCTGGGGTGGGCAGCAGGGCTGGGGGGCTGGGGGACAGGGGCTCGGGGGTGGTCCAAGGCTGTGACCTCAGCCCCATTTCTGTGTTGTGTTGTGCTACCTCCTGGGAAAACACCAAACTGCACTGAGAACGTCCTGGGATGGGCGAGAATCCAGCCCCTTCCAGGACTCCCCTCCCACCCCCCAGCCAGGGTGGTGTGGGGACCCTTGGCGGGGAGGGGGTCCCCATTCTAAATACAGTGCTTGGTAACTCGGGTCACCTCCACAGCAACAGTCCCGAGACAAAGGTCTTGTCATCATTCTCACGTTCCAGAGGAGGAGACTGGCCCAGGATGACCCAGAGTGCACCTGCTGGGGCTGAACTGGGCTATCTCAGGCTCCCCCTGGAGCTTGGCCATGAAGCCTGAGGGGACAGCCCCGGCAAAGCGCCCACAAGGATGCTCGGTGTTGCGTCAGCACTCAGTAAATTCCTGTACGCCCCTGCGGTCCTCACCAGCCTGCCCATGCTTTAGTCGAGAGCTCGGACCCCATGCCCCTCGGGCTGCACATGGCCAGCTCAGCCCGGCCACCATGGCCAGTGTGGCAGGGCAAATAACGGCCCCCCAGAGATGGCATGTGAGTGTGTCACGTCACCTGGTAAAAGGGACTCTGCACACGTGATTAAGCTCAGGGCCTCGAGATAGAGAGATGACCCTGGATGATCTGGGGGGGCCAATGCAATCACAACGGTCTCCGTGAGAGGGAGGCAGGGCTGTGTGGTCGCCAATGTGAGCACGGAAGTAAGAGGCCGGAGTGATGGGGCGAGGAGCCCCGAGCCAAGGAAGACTTCGAAGCTGGCAAAGCAAGGAAACGGATTCTCCCCTGGAGCCTCCAGGAGGAGCCTGGCCTGCCGCCACCGCCGACCTCCGGACTGTAAGGTCATAAAGCTGTGCTGAGTTCACGGCAATGCAGGAAAGTAGTACAACCGGGAAAAAAGCTGTTCCCAGACTCCCAACTCCCGCATACAGCAGCTGCTCAATAAATGCTCTCTTCTATGTGTTTGATGCAGGGAGCTCACAGCCCCTCCTCAGAGTCATCCAAGTTCAAGCGAGAGAAAGAACCAATCATTCACAGGTGACCTTCAAGTGTCCTTGACCCCAACAGGTCAAACCTCTAGAAAAGCAAGTAGCCAGGGATCCCTAGAATTTTATAGTTTGGAGTAGCACTCTGGGAGGGAAGAAAGGTTCTGGAACGGAATAAGAACCTGCCTGGAACATCAGCCCCCAGCCTAGCAAGCCTGAGGAGATACATGCCCCCTATATGTATAAGAACCTCATTTCCTCCTTACCGTCGTCCCCTGTCTGGTTCCCCAGCACTAACTGACTGAAAAACTTGTATTTGCTCCACAGATGACTATGGGGTACCTATTATGTGCACTGTGCCAGGTTCAGGAGAGAGAAGACAGTGAGATATAGTCCCTGCCTTCATGAAGAAGGCAAGTGAGCTAAGCACAGGTTGCCCCAGGGCCTTTGCACTTGCTCTTCCCATAGCCTGGAACTCTCTGCCCAATACCATCTCCTCAACAAGGCCTTCTGTGACCACCCTGCCTCAAGTCGCAGCTCTCACCCTTCTGTGTCCCCCTACTCTATTTCTCTTCACGGCACTGAATACTGCCTAGTACCACGCATTTTGCCTAACACAGCCTTTGGCACATAGTAGTAGGTGCTCAATAAATATTTATGAGCAAATGCAAACACATCAATGACGGTGTCGACATGCAAACGGGCAGTCATGGTGAAGACGCAGGCAAAGGTCCACTGGGACAGGTGCCCAGTTTTCAAGTGGTTTCTGCTCTCAGACCATAGGTGCGAGCTGGTGTGGGGCACCGCAGGGTTTGGAAGTGCAGCTCTCAGAGCCAACTAAACTCACGTGGCGCCAAACTGGGGTAGCTGAGGTCCCTGAGCGCCAGCTTATCAGCTAGAACAGGGGAAGGCAGGACGGTGGGTGAGCGGAGGCCGGGGCAGGAGGGGGACAACTGGCCACGGGGGCAGGCGCTCCCTGGGGCCCCCACCCGAACCCCACAACTGCTCATCTCATCTCTTTGTTTCCACCTGAAAGCCCGATCACAAGCTTCCTTGGAAAGAAATGGGGGCTCAGACACGCAGACCTTCTCGGCAGCGGCTCTGTGGGGAAAGAGCTGCTCTGAGCTCTGCACCATCATGAACCGCATTTCAGTCAACGCTCGGTTTATAGTTTTATTAAACCGCGCGCGTTAAATTCTCTTCTTATTTCATGAAACCGAAATCACTCAGACACCCAGAGTCACACGCCAGCCAAGGGACCAGCTGAGAGCGAGCGGACCCTGGCTCAGCCGCACAACAGAAGGAAGGGTCTTCAGGCCCACGGGGGGTGAGTCCCCGGTAAATATCAGAGAGGCTTCTGGGGCGACATGGACCCACAAGCAAAGGGCCTTTCAAGGCCGCCTGGCTTTCTAAACCTCCTGCCCCGACTTGCAGGCTCTGCGCTCCTGAGTTCCCAAGAAGATAAACACGCGGCTTGTTGCAGAGAAAACAGGCTTTGGATCCCGGCGCGGCTGAAGCCACACATGGGAAGGGAGAGCGGGGAGAGAGTGCGGGGGGGCCCTCGGGCAGCCAGACAGCGCCTTTCCCTCAGAGCTGGCGAGAGGGGGCGTGCAGGGCTGGAGAAGCCGAGGCTGGACGGCCCCCGTGCCCTCCGAGCAGTTGCCACTTGGCAGCTGGGGCAGCCGTCCTCCGAGGGCCTCTGTCAAAGCACTCAGCACCAGCACCCGCTCCAAGTGAGGCCTGCCAAGCACTTCTTGGGGCCGGAGCCAAGTACCCTGCCTTTCTGGCCCTGGAGGCCCAAGGCCGGGAGCCCATTTGCCCAACAAAAGAGACAAAAGCCTTTGTGGGGCCAGGCCTTCGGGTGGCCGCTGGCGTGCTCCCTGCCGAGGCTGGGGGCCAGCCCACGCTCCCGAGGGCCCTGGATGGGGGGCCACTCTTGGATCCTCACAGCGACTGTGCGGGAACCAGGCTGCAGGAGGCTGTCTGCCTCGTACCGAAGGCTGGGAAGAGCCAAGGCAGGACCGGCACTTAGGGAGCAGAAGTCCAGAAAAATGAACGAGCCCCAGGATCGGCACCTATACACTCAACTCCTGGGCAAGTCATATTGCCTTATTCCCCTGGGCCCCCTACTCCAGGAACTCAGCCCGGGGCCTGACGGGGCTTAGCTCCGAGGAACCTGCCCGATTCTCCACTGGCTTCCTTCTTCTGTGTCCTCAGCTTGACTCCTGAAGGGTGCCTTTCCCGGGCGAGCTGGGTGAGGCCCAGCACCTGCGTGCAAAGCTCCCCGGTGTCCGGGGGGGCAGAGGCCTGCGTGCATTTTCCTGCTCTGTGCACGGACAAGGCTGAGCAGGATGGCCCCGGGAAACGTGCCGTCTCAGGTGCTTTCTCGGGAGCCGACAAGGAGACACGGATGTGTGTACAGTGCTTTCTAAGGCAGAGGCCCCGGGGAGACCTGGGGAGAGGACAGGGGCAGGGAGCGGAGGAGGAAGAGCCAATTCCAGGTGAGGCCCCAGCCCCGCAGGAGCCCCAGAGGGTAAGCTGCAGCCTTAGCTGGAAGCCAAGGGGCTGGGCTTCACACTCCTGCATCTGCCAGGGCATGAGAGCTCCCAGCGCTTCCCCTAAAGTACACGGGGACCAGCGGAGGGTGGGCAGGTGGAGCACCTCAGGCTCAGACCCAGCTCTCGGAGCTCACGGAGCCCTGGATGAACTGGCCGCTGGAGCGGGCGGCTGGGGCACAGGTGGCCACCGAACCCTCCGCAGTGGCCGGCCCCTCCTACACTGGACTGCAGGGCGGGAACTGGCTCAGGCCAATGGAAGGGACGTTGGTGGGGCCAAGGCCAAGGTAGGTGGGTATCCAGTGGCTCTCCTGTGTTCTCTTCCCGTGTCTGCTGGTGATGGAATCAGGGCACTCTGGAAGCCAAGAGATGGCAGAGCCAGAGGCTAAGGGGACACTTGGGACCCCGTGTCACCCAACCACGATGGGCTCAGGATTATCTATCACAGCACCTGTCAGGGCTTGCCCTGACTAACACCACTGATTTTAGAAGTGACTTGGGGGTCGGCAGACCAAGGGCCCTGAAAGACGTCCCTGTCCTATTTCCTGGAGGCTGTCAACCTGTCCACGCCATCCCTCCCACGGCAAAGGGGAAGGACGGGAGCTATCAGTTGACCTGGGCATGGAGGGCATCCCGGATGGTCCGGGTGGACTCAGGCCATCACAAAGTCCTTACCAGTGGAAGGAGGAGGCAGAGGTGGGGATGGAGAAGCAGGGCAGACCCACGGCGTCGCGGGCTCCGCAGCCGGAGCTGGGGCCACAGGCTGGGGAAATATGAGCAGCCTCCAGAAGCCGGGAAAGGCCAGGACACGGATTGTCCCCCGGAGCCTCCAGAGGGAATGCAGCCCTGCCCAGCCCTGTGCGTCTGGCCCAATGAGACCATGTTGGACCCCCGGCCGTCAGAACTGTAAGTCAGTAAACGCGGGTTGTTTTAAGCCACCAAGTCGGTGGCCATCTGTTACCACAGCAGCAGGAACTAGAGAGGACAGACCTCCTCCAAGATAAGCCACTGCCACGGGGGGCGGACAAGAGCAGGTGAAGGGGGGCTTCTTCTGGGCGGCGCCGCCTCCTCCCACCCTGTTAGCCCGGTTCCTCCTCTCCACTGCCCCACCAACTGTGGTCCCCCAAAGCCCAGAGTAACGAGAGTGGAGGCTTTCTGGGTGGAGGAGAGCAGCTCTGGGGAGCACCCAACAGGGGTGGCCGACCCCAGCCCCCCAACATGGCAGGTGCGAAAGGGAGGAGCCCCGGGAACTGTGACTGCAGAGATGATTTTGGCCTGGTCTCCTGTGATACCCACTGCAGCCTCATTAGGGGGTCTGTGACTACCACTACCTCTCTCTGTCTCATTTCTTTCTTTCTTTCTTTATTAATTTTTATTTATTTGACACAGAGAGAGAGAACACAAGCACGGGGAGTGGCAGGCAGAGGCAGAAGCAGGCTCCCCGCTGAGCAGGGAGCCCGATGCGGGGCTCGATCCCGGGACCCTGGGACCATGACCTGAGCCGAAGGCAGGCGCTTCACCGACTGCTTCATCGACTTCACCCAGGTGCCCCTCCACTAGCTCTCTTAGTAGAGACATTATTTGCTACCTCCACAGCTCAGAAAGGACATCTAAGGCCCATGGGGCATAACCATGGGGCTACCACTTAGCTGTGCAATATGGCAGCCCTGATGACCACACAAGAAGCACATTCACAGAGACCACAAGGCGAATGGCACACCCTGGAGTTGTGCAGTGTGCAACGTGCACAACCTTGCACAGCAACCCTGAGTACCTCCTTGATGTTCATCCCACTGACATGATGCTACGGGAAGACCATTTTTTACCACACCTACTCGCCGTTGGAGCAGCTAAGCTTCTGGAAGATTCTGAACCTTGCAAAGCCTCCATGTCTGGGAAGTGCAGCGCTGACTTGGAAACTTGGACCTGGGTCTTGGACACCAAGCCACACCCTCGCTTATCACCAGATGGTGCTGCTTCTCTCCCAAGGAGGCTGCGGCTGCACAAAGATCATTGTTCAGGAATGCCTGTTCCCATCCATTTGTGATGAGTTGGGAGTGTCCTCTCGCTGGATTTTATACCACATGTGAATGAGCCACATGAGAAAGGGACCTTGCTTTGATTAAAGGCTTAAGAATATCAGGACAGAGCTGAGCCTGGGGGCTTGCCACTGTACACGAAGAGGCTGTCCCATGGCCAGGTTTCGGTTGTGCCCGTCTCCCACCGCCGGAGACTTCCGGTCAGTCCAAGGCATGTGGCTTGCCTGGAGTCCCATCTCCCTGCAGCCCCAGAGTGATACTCCCTACGACCAGCACGTGACCACATCCTAGGTGGGCGCTCTGAACCATGCAATATCCACCTCTGGGAGAGAACAAAGCAGGGGGGCCCCCCGTGTCCCCGGGGGCACCCCGCCCAGCCACCTGGCCTGGCACAAAGGTTCCCACTGTGACAGCTTCTTCCCTCTGCCAATGCTGTGTCGCCATGTACAGGATGTTTGCAGGGAGTGGAGGGCCAGAAATGGACCGCGCTGGGTAGTCACCCCGCGAGACAACAGATGCTCACAGCCCCCCGGGCCTTCTGGGAGAGGCCCCTGCTGCAGTGAGGGCGGTGGGGAGAGACGGTGGGGAGACAGGGGTCCAGAGCTCTGGAGAGAGGAAGCGACAGGACCGGGTGTGCGTGCGTGTGTGTGTGTGTGTGGATACAGGTCTTGAATGCGTGTGCCCGTGGTGTGCGTTCACACGTATGCGTACACGAGTCCCGGGCGTGTGTGTGCACACGGATCTGCATGTACGGGCCTCTGTGTGCGGGGCATTGGCTGGCTCCGTGTCTGCTCCCGCGCGTCCCGGCTCCCGCGCCCATGTGTCTGGATGTGCTCACCCCCGGCGCCTGCCGCCACCCAGCTGGTAGTGCACAGCTGGCCCGGGGGCTGGGCTGCCCGCCCGATGAGAGGTGGCAGGTGTGTAATAAGCCATTAGTCACTGTCACGTTTCTGAGCAGCATCAGCAGCCTCCCGGGGAGGAGCCTGACTCCAGGACGGTGCTCCTGGCAGCTCTCTGGCCGTGAAGCTGCCCGCCCCCCGCCGGGCAGGGCTGCAGCCTGACGGGAGCAGCTGGGAGACGTGGGCCTTGGGCCCCTGCCCTGCCCCGGGGCAGCCCCAGGGCTGGGGGAGGAGGGCTGGGCCTTGTGTGTGCCTGTGGGGGGCGGGGAGGCGAGGCTCCCCCAGGGTCAGGTTTTGCAGGACACTACCGAGAGCTGAGGCGTGGTTGGGATGGAGGAGGTGGGAGAGCATCCCCGAGGACGCTCCGCATTGCCTGGAAGAGGTGTGGCCAGGTGCCTGGGGCTCCAGTCACAACGGCTACCTGCAAGCAGTCGGGGCCAGCCCCGCCCTGGACCCTCTTCCGTCCAAGCTAACCTGACTCTCACGCCTGCCCTGTAAGCCCGGCCCTCCCGTTAGCCTTTGTTCCCATTTCTCAGATGAGGAGGAAGAGGCATGGAGTGGAAGAAGACACTTGTCCGGGGCTCCGAGTGTGGTGGGGGCCGGGGGAGGATGGCTCCCCAAATAGCATCCCCCCCCACCTGCATCCCATCTGCCAGGGTCTGGGAATCCCTCCGAGGGCCCCTGGTCAGCTGGATGTGTCCTTGCTGAGAGCTCTTCACAGAGAGAAAGAGGTGGGTACTGGGGTTGTCCTGGAGATGGATGCCCTAGATGGCAGCCCAGGACCAGAGGGCGGGCCAGGCCAGCTGCCCCCAACGCCACCACCCCCTCCCCACATCGGCCAGCCTGGCTCCTCCCAAGATGCGTCCACTAACAAGCAGCGCTTTCAACACGGGCTCACACCAGAGGCTGGCACGGGTCCCAGGACTCAGTCCCCTCAGGGCTGCTCTAGAACCCTCCCCAAATAAGAACGCAGGTGCCCACGCACACCGACATCCAGCCAAATGGCCTGCCTGAGATCCACCCACAGGCCCCGCAGTGAAGGCCCCAGGACTCCACACTCACAGGCCTGTCACCCAGGGAGGGACAGCCTCTCTGTCATCGGGGAAGTGCCAAGATGGGCGGACAGGGTCTCAGGGGCTGGTGCGGTGGCAGCAAAATGCACACACTGGGTTTCGGTGGGCAGCATCTTCCCCAGCCACATGCCCTGGTTCCCTCTGGCCCAGCTGAGGCTAGCCCCCGAGAGAGCCGTGTGCCAGGCCCCGGCGCATTCCCGATGGAGAGGACCAGGAACGGTCCCTGCAGCACAGGCAGAGAGGGGACGCCCACGGCATCGCGCGGGGAGTCGGGACAGCACAGGGCGGTGACCACACAGACGGACCCGAGGAGCCGGGAGGGCAGCCGGCCGAGACGCGGCTCAGACCCCCAGGAAAAGTAGATAATCACGGTTTGGGCAAACACAGGTGTGCGGGGTGGTTCCCGGGGGGGTGGACGCGGGCACAGCCCCGTGGAGGGCCTGTCTCAGCGCTCAGGCAGTGGGTTCTGCAGATCCGTTACATTCGTTTTAAAATGAACGAGTGAATACAGTGGAATTACAGAAAACACAACACACAGAGGCTGTGAATCGGGGATGAGAGGGCGTCGGGAAGCAGGGATTCTGCTTTAATCCCTGAGGAGTGTGAAAGAAAAAGATCCAAACTCAAGGAAGGGAGAGACCCGGCCTCCAGGCTCTCCCCGAGAATGTGGTGACGGTGGGGTGGAGGTCTGCGCCTGAACTCAGTGCTGGGAGCCACCCTCCCTGCTGGGGACGCACGAGCCCCGCCAGCACCCGGAGACGGGAAAGCGCCCGTGTCTACCTGTGCCTCCGCCCGCGAGGTCCGCTCCGGGCACGCCGCTCTGCTGACACCGGGGGGGCCCCGGCTCCTGGGCCGTCCTGGGGCCTCTGGGTGTGCTCTCTGCTGGGGCGCCTGGCCGAGGCTCAGGCTCCCTGGCGGGGGCATGGACAGCTGTCGTTGCCTCGAGAGATGCAGACGTGACCTGGAAGGACAGGAGGGGACAGGGTGAGTCTTGGCCATACTTGCCCAACGGGTGGGCCCCCGAGCTGCTGGGCACCACTCCTCCCCCACGATGGCCCAGCTTTGCTGTCAGGGACTTGGCTGAGCTGGTTTGGGGCAGCGCAGGGCTGGTCCCCAGCAAAACCACGGTGAGTGTCTTCATTGCACAGTGACCCCTGCCCAAGGACACCAGGCTGGCTGCCGGGCAGTGTGGTTCCACCTGCTGGCCCCATCACTCCCCAAGCCCCCTCAGCTCTGCACGGAACTTGGCATAACTACCTGCCAGTTGAGTATAATTATAATGATTAACCTAGCTAATCTTCAGTTCACTCTGCCGGGTGGTCACCCCGTTCCTCCCAACCCCGGCCCCTTGTTCCGTATTCCTTTCATTGTGATAAAATATACCTAACATTCAATTTACCATCTGGACCCCTTTGTAAGTGGTGGTATTAAGTACATTCACGATGTGCAACCATCACCTCGACCCATTTCCAGAACGTCCTCACCCAAACAGAAACTCCATAGCAGACCCTCTGACGCCGACCGTTCTTCCTGTCTCTGACTCGGACTACCCTGGTTGCCCCATCCTCTTCCCACATCAGGGGAAACTGGGGCTCAGAGCCTGAGGTCACAGAGCTGCTCAACTCCACGGCTGACGCCCTCCCAGTCAACAGGGCTTCAGGTCCTGGGCTCACACCTCCAACCTCAGAGACCCTGCCCTGCCGGTGGGGGAGGCGGGGAGCCAGGCCCTGCACAGGTTCCAGGGCCTTGACGCCTACAGCTATCTGGGGGCCAGTCCCGGCGACCAGCGACCCCCCACTTCCCGACTACGAGCTCCAGGGCCGTCGGGAAGCAGCTTCATGTTGATCCAGTTGTTTTAGGGATTAGTGCCATAAAACCAAAGTGCCCTAAGAGAGATGGATGGCCCAGAATTCCCTGGGTGAGCAGGGGCTCCGCCAGCCCTCCGTGCAAGAGGCGGCTACGTTTACCGTTTGTTTCCAGCATGCTTTAATTTATGGGATCCATATGGTGACATTGCCCAGACCACAGCCCCCACAAATCCCACAGGCGTGCTGGAGGCCTAGGCTGGAGCCAGGAGGAGGCGGAACCTCAGCCCGGCACGCTTCATTCGCTCGCTCGCTCAGGGGCCCGGGGCCCGGCGGCATGGCAGGGACCTGGAGCCCCATACATATCCCGTCTTGTCGGGCTTTAGCGGCTCTTACCATCTTATCCTAATTATCCTGGGAAACTCTGCCAGGCGCAGGCTGCTGCGTCCACCATCAGTCACAGGACGGCTTGTCCAGCCAGCCTGGGGACTATCTACGGGGTGGTACCTGGTCAAAGCAGGCAGCGTGCTTGCAAACCGCCTGGGGTGGGCTGGGGTCGGGAGTGGAGGAGGGCAGTGGAGGGAGGGGCTGGCTCTGACCCCTGCCCATGGGCTGGTGGAAGGGAGAGAGGGGAGAGCGCCCCTCCTGCTTCTCCTCCTGGAGCTGGGGGGCCAGGGTCCTGCTGGTGGAAGGCGGCAGGGAGCCACCTCTTGGGAGGTAGGGATGGCTCCTAGGATGGGGAGCTGTAGGCAGGAGGACCCTATTTGCTATGTGCCATGCTTAATCCTCCCACCAGCCATGTCATGCACCGAGACACAGGCAGAGGAGATAAAGTGGCCTGTCTGAGCTCCTACCCATAATTGGAGGCATTGGGATTTGAACCCAGGCAGTTGGGAGCAGACTCAGCTGTTATAAAGCAAGAGGGGGACGTGGCTTTTAAGTAGAGAAGAGCAGCGAGCAAAAGAGAATTTGACTGGGCAAGAGAGGTGCAGATGACAAGCAGTGCAGGAGTCAGAAGACCTCCCTGGGGCTGGAGACATCCGGGCAATGTTCCTGGAGCAGGCGGAATTTGAACTAGGCCTTCAAAGGGAGCAGGTTTTGAAAGGGAGGGAGGATAGGGAGGGAGGGGAGATTTGCACCTTCATCCCTGAGGGGCCGGGACAGTGAACCATGAACAAGGTCCTGGGCAGGTCAGGATGTAGGGGGATGGCATGGTCTCAGTGTCACCGGCGTCACATGGGGGAAACAGAGCTCCATCTTGCTGGATCTGATTTTTTAAGAGGAGGCTGGGAATCCACTTTCATTTATTTATTTTTATTTATTTACTTTTTAAGGATTATTATTTATTTGGGAGGGGGAAGCGAGCAGGCGGTGGGGAAGGGGAGAGGGAGCAGGAAAGACCATCTCAAGCAGACTCCCCGCTGAGCTTGGAGCCCGATGAGGGGCTCAATCTCACGACCCTGAGATCATGACCTGAGCCGAAACCAAGAGGTGGGCACTTAACTGACGGAGCCACCCAGGTGCCCTGGGAATCCACTTTTAAAAAACCTGCACTCTCATGATTATTAAATATTGGCATCTAGTCCAAAGCATGTTAAAACACCATGTGAACACTCATCCACTGCCACTAGGATTGTAAAATGCTGCTTTGGAGAATGACTGGCAGCTCCTCAGAAGGTCACATGTAGTGTTATCCTGTGACCCAGCAATTCCACTCCTGGGTAGACATCCAAGAGAACTGGAAACCTGTGTCCACACAAACACTTGTACGTGCGTGTTCACAGCATCCCTCGGCCCCACGGGAAAATGAATTCCACCAGCAGCCTGCGTGAACTTGTAGGTGGGTCCTTCCCCGGTCGAGCCTCTAGATGAGTGCGCAGCTGGCCGGCACCTTGACTAGCAGCCTCTGAGGCCCTAAGTGGAGGACCCAGCTGAGTCGTGTGAAGATAAACAGGTTGCTACAAGCTGCTAAGTTGGTCATTGTTTGTTACGCAGCAGAGGATAGCTAATATAACCTGGAACGTCTAGACTAGCGCCTGGCCTGGATATAAACGTTCCTTGGCACACTGTTGTGTGCCAGAAACATGCTAGCTCTTCCCACCGCTGTGGGTATCCCTGGAAGTGAAAGGATTTCACCCCCTTTCCTCTGGTGCTCATCTGCAGCTGCCCATGATCCTGGGGGTTGGGGGGACTCAGCCGGTATTAATGATGGGCAAGGCTGTCTGCCGACACATGTGGCCTTGTGAATATGGATCATCTCACGCCAGGCTCATCTTAGGTGGATGCAAAGGTTCTCGGCCAGACCATCAAATGGAGGTAAAGAGTCACCTTTCCTCTCGCTTCAAAGCCAAATGTATGACAATTCCTGGCTAACAGAGAGCAGGCCCCGAGCAGACATATTCATCGTGTCCTCTCTACCACAGCCGAGAGTTCTAAGTTCTCCTTTCAAGGTACTCTTAGGACCGGGCCTGGGACATACATCGTTCCCTGCCCTGGGGACCCTGGCAGCCGGCAGCATCTCAGAGCAGTCCATGGGGTCCCCGTAGATCGAGTGGGGGTAATGCCTATTGTTCCTTTTATTTCTCTGGACCGGGGCCACTATGATTAAAGCGGTAGGCGGTTAGTGGGGCCAGGCAAAAGGGGGCAAATTCCCAGGGTTCTTTCAAAGAAAAGGGGATTTGCAGCCCACCACTGAATATCCTAGTGGGATCTTGTATTGTTACACTTTCTCCAGGGAACTGAGTGATTTCTGGAGAAAGCGGACTCCAGGCAAATTCAGGGCTGGGGAGGAGGCGGATGCCATGTCCCTGCTCCAAAGGGGAAAACCATGCCATGGTGTTGTAGGCACCCAGTGTTGTCTTATTAATCTTATGGGTTCATGAGACCCCCCAAGTCTGGGAACCCCTGCTCGATTATTTTTAAAAACAGTCTTACTGAGATATAATCCACATAACTATCCAATTCTCCCATTTAAAGTGTACAATACCGAGGCTTCTAATACACGCGCAGAGTCGTGCAACCATCACTAGAATCCATTTCAGAACATTGCCGTCCCCCCAAAAGGAAGCCCGACCTGCTAGCAGTCATGCCTCATCCCTCCCGGGCCCTGGCAGCCACGACCTCCTTGCTGTCTCTGCAGACTTGCCTGTTCGGGCGATTCGCACACGCGGGTACCAATGGCGTGTGGCCCTTTGTGTCTGCCTTCTTTCTCTCAGCACGTTTCCCAGGCTCATCCATGTTGTAGCGTGCAAAGTATGCAGTTTTGAAAACCAGGGACAGTCCAGCTGGAGGGCCCACAGCAGCCCAGAGGCTGGACACGGCACCAGGATTCCTTCCCCCAGCAGCCTCTGCGGCAGAGCCGGTGTCCGCCTCCCTCCCGGTACCCAGCTGGACCCCAGCGCTCAGCCTCCCTGCAGTGGGTGGGCACATGCTGGGTCCCGGCCACTCTCCCCGGCTGGGAGATCTTAGCAAAGTGACCTCGCCCGGCTTCTGTTCCCTCTTCCATAAAAAGGGGCGGGATGACAATGAGTATCTACTGCCACAGGGACAGTGGAGAGAATTAGATGCTAAATGTACCCGGCGCATAATAGCTGCTCAAGAAACAGCAGCTAGTCTCATGACCTGCAGCATAAGCATTAGGAGCAAGAGCCAAAGGGGTGCAGTGGCCCGGGGACCCCACAAAGCCTGGAGGGGTGCGTACCAAGGAAGGCTTCACTGCATTGGCCTTGGTGGGGGGCTCACCTGGCCTCTGGGGGGGTTTGGCGGCAGCCAACAGAGCCACCTTCCAGGCCCCCTCACCTGCTGTGGGCCTGGAGCCCCGAGTCAATCAAGGGGTCCCTGCAGGAACTGGGGCAGGACCTGGGCCCCCCACTTTCCCTCATCACCCTGAATCTCATTTTAGTTCCAAGTCAGCTCAGGATGCACTCCAGGAAGCCAGCCGTGCCGGCCCTGAATAAAACAGATGTGGGACTGAGTCCCAAGTTGCTGCTTGCTGCTGCCATAAGTAAGGGTGACAGGCAATCATGACTCTCTGAGCTCAGTTTATGTGTCTGGGAAATGGGCTAGTAATGCCTACCCTAGATTTACTGAGCACCTGCGATGTGTCAGGTGCCCACCAAGCTCCTGACGTCAGTAGCCCATTTAATCCTTCCAACAACCCTCCCTTAACTCCCACCTTGTAGAGGAGAACACGGAGACACAGAGAAGTCAAGACAGAAGTCAGGTCACCCAGCAGTCACCATCACAGCGGAGAATCAGGCCAGCGCTGTGTCCTCTGTCCAGCACCTAGACCCCACAGCCCCTGGCAGCCAGTGCTGCTCACTGAGCTCTGGAAGCGCCTGATTCCCATGCTCACTGCCGCAGCAGACACGCAGCAATGCCCGACTGAGGCCTCCGGCGTGCAAGGCTGGGCTGCGGGTAAACGGCAGTGGGTCTGCTGATGGGCTGTGACTGATTTATTTCAAGAGCAAGGCTGGGAGGATGAGACAGGGTGCAGAGCTGCAGGAGAAGAGGAGGAGACACCAGCATCTGATGGCACAAAAGAATGCAGCTTTACTTTCCCTTTGCCCCCAAGGAAAAATCAGGCACAGGCCAGAAGCCAAGTCTGGGGAGAAAAGTCACCTCCCTCCAAAACAGTGATGGCCGGATGCACGCCTTGGCAGGGAGGCTGGGTGGGTATGGCCAAGGGGCACCTTCTGAACCGGCCAGAGACCTCTGTCTGCCAACTGTTGGGGGACGCAGAGGTCACAGGACTGCCCGGGAGGGAAATAAGGGACATGGCCCAGCCCTGCCACGGGGGCCCCCCCCGCCCCTTTCCTGGCCCCCTGCAGCCCCCACCAGAGCCCCCCCCCCCCAAGATACTGTGCTCCACACTCTCTGGTGGGATTCCCTGCTCTGCACTGCAAGCTGCTGCATCAGAGGCCAAAAAACAGTACTTTACGCCCCTTAATTCCCTGTAATAGCCCCATAATGGCAAGCAGAAAACGCCACGCGCTGCAGTAAAGGGAATGATAAGGCTCTGGGTCAGGGGGAGACTGGGCTGCCGAATGCAGAGTCCCCGATAAGCAGACAACTACAGGGTTATTAAATGTGCGGCGCAGACCGGGCGTAATTGGAAAGTTATTAGATGTGGAATACACACAGCACCCAGTAAATGAGTAATCAGGGACTAATTAAGCTCACGCGACACACCAGATCGTGCCGGAGAGGCTGGTGGCTGCTGCATCTGTGACAGCAATTAGGGGCACTCGGCTGCGGCACCGGGCCGGGGGGGAGGGTGGCCAGCTTGGCCGGGGGTCTCGATCCGCTCTTCCCCACCTGAGTCCTCCCAGGTGCTCCCACCGCTCAGGGGCTGCAGGGAAAGAGAGGAGGCGCCAGGCTCATCCAGCCTTGAGGACAATAGAAGCCCAAGAAGGCATGTGATCCAGGACTCAGGAAAATGAAATCAAGGTTTTGTCCCCGGCTTCAAGTCTGGCCAGGTGACGAGTTGCTACAACCACGTAAGGGGAGAGCAAAGGTCCTAACTCTCCAGCTGGACCATCTGCGGAACATGCACAGAGCCACCCCGCCTGGAGCTCGGCCATCAGACCAGGGGGTGTGAGCAGCCTGATGTGTAGATGGGGAACTGAGGCTAAGCGGACCAGAAGGAGACGGAGATCGCCCTGCCCGGTTCCCCTGCCGGCAGCCACAGGGCACCTGCCCGTGCGTGTCCGGGGACAGGTGCTTCCCAGAAGGGCAGCCAACCCCAGCGGAGTGAAAGGCCGTATGTGGCCGATGAGCCAGCTGGTGGGCGCCGCTCCTGGCCTCCAAACTGGGTGCTCCTGGACACGCTTGTTAACATCTCAGGGGCTCAGCTTCCTCACCTATAAAGGGGGGGTGCTGAGACTCACACCCACAGCCGGAGCAGTCATGAGGATCCCCTCAGCCCACCACAGGCCTGACACACAGGAAGCCCGCGAATGCATTCAGTAAGCTGGAAAGAGGGGGAGACGAGGGATCCCAGTCCCACCTGCCACAAAGAGAAGTTCTCATGGGACAATGAGAAAGTCCCCGGATCAAGACCAGGGGCCTGCTGGGGCCGAAGAATCTCCTGGTTCATGTGAAGCTGGGTGGATTTCCAAGCCAGGAATGCTATGTCTCTGACAGGCCGAGTGGAAGTTCATGGGGCGTGACCCCAAAGTGGGAGGCTTGCTTGCCCATCAGGTATGGTTGCAGCTACACGTCCACGGCACCTACAAAGGCCGGGCCCCTAGCTGATCTTTGCAGGTGTCAGCCCATCAAGCCTTAGACAGGCCTGGGCAGGGGGGAGGGCAGGAACGGTGAGGCCCCATTATACAGATGAAGAAGTCAAGGCACAGAAAGGATAACTCGCTTGCGGTGTTTGGCCACACTGCATGGGATGGGCAGGTGGCATGAGATGTCCCTGAGAGCCTTACTGGAAAGCCAGAGTCCGCCGCTAATAGCACCCAGAGCCTCAGGAGACACACCTGGGTGGGGCAGGTGTGGCCAGGAAGGGTGGGGTCTACCAGGGAGGCTGGCAGAATATGTAGGCAGCAGGCAGGCCGGTGGGAACTGGCCAGAGGCAGATATGCCCAGCTTCTGCTGCTCTTGTGGCTAGAAGAAACATTCTAGAAGGCATGTCCCTGGCTCCCTCTCTCAAGTCAGGCCTCTAAGGCAGCTGACTCCCTCTCATGGCCTGGGACAGGGCAGAAAGCTGCATAGAGTTTACTGCTTCCAGAGCGCCCCCCCCCCCCCCCCACGGCTTGCAGGCAACAGAGCATGAGGGTGTTATTGGTGAATCCAGCCTAGACCCAGGCAGGAGCCCTCAGGGACATGGAGGCCCCTGAGTCCTTGGCATCAACCTGGAGGGCCACCTCCTGAAGGCCAGCATGGGGAGCTAGCCTGTCTCTGATCAACTGTGGCCTGACACCCCAGCTTCCTGGGGTCCTCCTCCGCCACCCTGGCTGAGGCCCGCTGTGCCTGCTCATTTCCTCCCACTGCCCAGGGAGAGAGCCTCCCATCAGTCTCTGGACACAGAGCCCTGTCCACTCCATTCCCAACCATGCCTCGGTCTGAGTGATCTTTGTAAAACACCACTCATCCTGCTTGCATAAAACCCTTTACCAAAGTTCTGACACTGCACATGGCATCCAAGAGCCGTGTGATTTGGCCCAACCTAGCTTTTCACACATCTGTCACACCTCACATCGATCCACCCCATCTGCCTATCCAACAAACCATGCATCCACCCACCTGTCTATCTATCCGTCTATCCAGCCATCCATCCATCCATCCATCCACAAATCCATCCATCCACCCATCCATCCATCCATCCATCCATCCATCCATCCATCCATCCATCCATCCACAAATCAATCCATCCATCCATCCATCCATCCATCCATCCATCCATCCATCCATCCATCCATCTGGCTGGCCAACTGTTCATCAATCCATCTGTCCATCCATCCAATCATTCATCCATCCATCTGTCCAACAAACATTGATTAGGTACCTCCTTCCTGCACTATGCCTGGGATACAGCAGCAAACAAAACAGTTAAAAATTTCTGCGTTTAAGGAGCTGACATTCGGACTGGGGAGACATTTCACACGTCAGTTGGTAGGGAGTGCCAGGAAGACAAACAGGAGAAGAGAATAGGGAGGAGGGCGGGGGAGTAGAATTTGAGTTTTCTGTAGGCTGGCCCTATTGACAGGGGACATTTATGCAAAGACTTGAAGGAAACAAGGGAGCTGACCATGGATATAGATATGTGGGGGAAGGGTGTTACAGGTAGAGGGAACAGTAAACACGATGGCCCTGAGGTGGGAGCATGTTTGCAAACCTTTTCTGAAAAGGCCAGATAGTGAGTATTTTCAGCTTTAAGGACCATATAGTTTCTGTTGAACCTACTCGACTTTCACATTGTTGCCCTAAAGCAGCCTTGAACAACGTGAAAATAGCAATGTGTGGCTGTTTCAATAAAACTTTATTTACGGACACTGAAATTTGAATTTCATATAATTTTCACATCATGAAATATTTTTCTCCCTTTGATTTTTTTTTCAAATTTAAAAATGTAAAATGCATTTTTGGTTCATGAGTTGGTACATAAACAGGCTGCCTGATGGATACGGCCCGGGGGCTGGAGCTTGCTGAAGGCTCAAGGCAGCTGCAGAAACCATCTTGCCTTCTTCCAATCCCAGCTCCACTGCCTAAGAAGCTGTGTGTCTTCAGGCAAGTGACTCTACTATTCTGGGCCTTGGCTTCCCTATCTGTAAATGCTGAAGGCTCCCCAGTGCAGAACCCTTAGTTCAGGGTTCTAGGTGGAAGCAATACTGGGGTCTGCTCAAGGGTCACTGTCAGTGTCCAGGAGGCCCCCTCCCACTCTGCAATGCCCTGTGCCTCTCTCCTATTGAACTGTCACCCACCAGATCCTCTGCCTCCTCCTCGGCCAAGGGTGTGCCCCCTTCTGTGGTCTCTGCCCCCAGCCCCCCTCCCCAGGCAGAGTTGACCCACTGCCAGCCCACCTCCATTAGTGTCCTCAGATGCCCAGATGCAGGCCTTACACATCCGCCCCCGACTGTCGCCCTCCCCCCAGATGGCACTCTGTAACCCCAGGCCCTGGCATGAGGTCCTCAACACAGCAGCTGGGGGAGACACGTGAGTTATGGAAGGAGCCTTGAGGAGGCCTAAGGCCAGGGTTCCAGGCACAGGGAACATCCCTGAGGCAGTGATGCAAAGGCCTTGAGGCAGGAGTGTGCCTAGTGTGTTTGAAGAACAAACAGCAAGGGGGCCTGTGTGGCCGGAGAGGATCAAGGGAAGCAATGGGTTCACATCTCAGAGGGCCTCGTGGGTCCCTGTAAAGGCTCTGGCTCTCGTTTGGAGTGAGCCCAGAGGGTGATCCGGATTTAGTTTTTAAGTTTTTCCGGTGAGACGCTTACAGATACACTTGCAGGTGTAAGCAGTAATACAGAGCTCTGGCACGCCCTTTCCTCACTTCCCCAGGGGTGACATCTTCCAGAACTGTGGCACCGCACTGCAGGCCGGACACGGCCGCGGACCGGCTGCCCGTACCCCGCCGCGGGCCTCCCCGGTCTGGCCGCGCGCGCACAGGTGTGCACTTCGTCCTACGTGGGGTCTCCGCTGGCTCCTGCGTCCACCGCCGCAGTGGAGACGAGACTCGGATAGCGGTGCCACGGGCATCCCCTGCGACACTCTTCCATAAGCACCCCCACCCACCCCTCCTGCCCCAGACCCCAGACCCCGGCCCCCACCGACCCGGTCCCACTCCTGGGGTCCTGCCCTACCAGCACGTGTGAACGTAACCGTACCCGGTGGCTGGGCACAAGCGCGGGTCCTTCCTTCTTACTGTGCCTGACTCGGCGGAGGGAGGCCAGCTCCCGCAGGTTCGGCTGCTCCCTTTGTCCCCACAGCAGGCTCGCAGCCCCGCAGCCCCGCACAGCCCCAGCCCTGCTCCCTCCTGCTGTGTTCAGAGCTGTGCCCAGCTTCCCTGCTCTCCCCTCCGGCTTGCCAACACCCCTCCGTCCATGAACCATGCCCCCACGCCCCCATTTACAGGCCTGATGATGCTCCCCACGCGCCTGCCCCCGGCATCCGCTCCTCTCTTGCCCCGAGCCAGGGCGGTCAGCTGGTTCATCAGCCGTAACCCTTATGCAGTGCTCCCTGTTCCAGTGTGGATCAGAGATGTTTAGCCACCTGCCAAACGCCACACAGCCAGAAGATGGGCAGACGCCCACCCTGGGGCGCCTAAATTGCCGCAAAGACAGATGTGGAGGGGGCGGTGAGGTGGAGGGGTGTGCCCTGGGCTCCGTGGGGGCTTGGCTCCGCCCTGCGCCGCCACCAAAGGGGCCCTGCCTGCTGCAGGTGAACAAGACATAATTACTGTGGAAGGAACCGGGCCGTCTCACCCAGGGCAGTCAGTTTATCAAGCGCTGACAGTGCATTAGCTAAGTGATCACTAGACTATTAATTTTTTCCCCAGCTCTTGCCAGGGGTATTATAGTGAAAAATGGCAGCCTAACCGCAGGGAAATTCTTCAGGGTGACAAAAATAAAAATAGCTCTAATTGAAGTTGATAGAAATTATACCCTTTAAAAACACACGTCGGGGTGCACTGGCTATAATGTAAATTAACACCGGGGCAGGGTTTCTGTCACAGGATCGTGGAAACATGGTGACAGCCACCGCAAACAGCCTCACGGGACGTCACATCTGCTTGGTGGCGGCTCGGCCGGGTCCCGCCCCCCGGTGTCGGGGAGGTGGCAGGACGGGCCGGGGGCTGGTGCCCACGGTATGCAGAAGCCGCTCCGCCCGCCCCCCGGCCCCCCTGCAGAGGGACAGAGGCAGCTGGGGGGCACCCCGCGGGTCCCGGGGAGAGGCCGGAGGACCAGGAGGCCTAGCCGCCAGCAGGAGGCCTTGCTTGCTGAAGCCGGATGCCAAACCGGTTCCCACACGTTAGTGACAGAGGGCCCGGGAAACGTGGGAGAGTCTGCACACCTCTCCGGAGCCGAAAAGGTTTCAACGGAGCATATGAGAGAATTATAAACGTAACGGCAATAAAATAATAATAAACACACGGATAGCATCTGCTCGGCGCTCCGCACCGTTTTTAAGTACTTTCCACATATTTTACTTTACTTAATCCTTGCAACAACCTGTGAGGTAGACACTCTCATTATCACGCTCGTTTTCCAGCCGAGGAAACGAGTGTGGAGGCCTGGAGAGGCTGCGGAACTTGCCTGGGGGGATAATGGGGCTCCGCGGCCTCCAGAGCTGCCCCCACCCGCCTCTGCACCCCACACGGGGTGAGCCCCCCCACCGCCCAGCAGACACACAGCCCGGTCCGCTCAAGGCTGAGTCCGATCACGGGTCGCAGTGTGGACAGCGGCATCTGGAGCTGGGCCCGCACGCTTACACTGAGTTTTAAGTGACTCGTACAATTTATTTCCATTTTGGCTTCACCCTCACCTGTCAAGACCAGAAAGTTCCCCTGTGCTCCCAGTCTGTGCCCTGAGCCGTGCCCAGTACGCATGGGGGCAGGGGGAGGGTCGAAGAACAGGACGGACCTGGTCATTCAGCCCCTGCCCTGTGCCAGGCATGGCTCCAGGCGCTGGGGGGTCAGCGGAGAGCGAGACGGGAAGGTTCCGGAAAGACAGTAGCACAGCTGCTCACTTGGGGTCCAGAGGCAAACAAGAAAGTCATCGAAAATGAATCTCCAAACACAGTCTCGTGGTGTAAAGACACAATCTGAGAATCTAAGACTCCGACCGGCAAAGGACTTTTAAGTTTATTCTTTCAAAAGGAAGAATAAAGGGAAAGATTAGAAGGAAACTGTCGTTCTCTCTCTCTCTCCACACACAGGTGCACACCCCCAGGTCCAGAGAAGGAGGAGGGAAGGGGCACTGAGAAGGCAGTGATATTGGGGGCTTTTCACCATTGTCTTCCCTGAAAAGACCGGAGGGAAGCAAGTGGTGGGAGTCGTGGTGGCTGAGGGGGGAGGGGGGCGTAAAGGAGGGAAGTGAAGGTGGGGCCTGGGGGGGGCACAGCGGGGAGGCATGGCCCGCAGGACCGGTCAGCTCGGCCCGCCACCTGTTTGGAGAGGCCACGAGTGGGCAGCCCCCCAAGGCCGGGCAAAGACACCCGAGCCCCCTCCTCAGGGGGGAAGAGACCCCCAGGATGGAAATGACAGGCCCAGAGCTTGGCTCTGATGCCCAGGGAGGACTCTGGAACAAATCATCAGGGGGATCATCGATTGCAATCACGTAAAATAGCAGGAGAATTAGCACGTGTCAAGTGCCCAGCTCCGGGAGGGGAAATGACATCAGAGCCAGCTAAGTCATTTTGGTGCACGGGTGGAGCTCCGGGAGAGGTGAGCGGGCGCGAGGGGGCCTCATGGTCCCGCGCGGGGCTTGCTCTGCTTGTGACAGCCCCCGGAAGCCAGCCGGGGGCACCTGCCCGACTGCTAAAACCAGCGATGCTCACAGGATGAGCTGCCGTGGGCCCCCCCTCCATGTGCCAGGCCGCGCTCTGCACAAACCCCTCAGGTTCTCAAGCCACAGCAGCCTCTCCCTATTCAAGCTCGCCGTGCTGCAGCCATGACTCCTTCACCATGGGCTGTGTGGCCACGGGGAAGTTACTTAGCCTCTCTGGGCGCCCGCGTCCTCACCTCTGAAATGGTCATAAAGACAGTAGCCGCCTCACAGAAGAGAAACAAACAGCCTGAGACACACATGCTTAGAACACGGCCTGGTCCTCAGGACCCATGCAATAAAGCCCAGATGATCTTACGTCTCCTTACAGCAACCCCTTAAGACAATTACTCAGTGCCATCTGACAAACGTGCCAAGCTCTGTTCAAATGCTTTACGAATCTTAACTTGCTTGATCCCAACACGCCCATGAGGTAGCTTCTGCCATTACACACCCATTTTGTGGACGAGGGGACTGAGGCCCAGAGCAGGTGAACTAGCTGCCCCAGATCACACAGCCTGCTCTGCACCCAGACGTCGTCATGCTGTCATCCTTGGTCTGAATGGTTAACTTCCACACGAAACTGTCTCCCAGAACAGCCCTCAGGAAAGTCTAGAGGGCCCTCAGGTACTCCCCATCCTACAAAGGAAGTTGAGCAACTTAATACAAACACCTGCTTTGCAGTGAAGAGAGATGCAGAGGGAGGTGAGACTGGAGGCTCGGAGGGGCAAAGCCCTGATGCTTCAGCCCCTGGGAAGGAGGGCAGAGTGAGAATCCATGGGGGGCGGGGGAGATAAGGCCGGTGGGCCCTCTCCCAGCCCAGTGACCGGGGTCGGGGCGGCGCGAGGCAAGAGCCTGGAAGCAAGAGGCTTCAGGAGCAGGAAGGGGCCCTCGGTCCTACGTCTGTTTTCCAGATTTCTATTCCGATGCTGGGTTTCTTTTTTTTTTTTTTTTTTTTTTTTTTTAAAGATTTTATTTATTTATTTGAGAGAGAATGAGAGAGAGCACATGAGAGGGGGGAGGGTCAGAGGGAGAAGCAGACTCCCCGCCGAGCAGGGAGCCCGATGTGGGACTCGATCCCGGGACTCCAGGATCATGACCTGAGCCGAAGGCAGTCGCCCAACCAACTGAGCCACCCAGGCGCCCCGATGCTGGGTTTCTTTGGACCATGTTGAAAAAGGAAAGCCACCACGGGCAGCTGAGAGATGTGGGCGGAGGGCCGGGTGACTGGGGACAGCGCAGGAGGCCGGGCGGGGTGAGGAGCTGGCTTTGCTCATTCTTCGTCTCACGGCGAAGAGGAACGAGAGCCTCGGACGCTTAGGGCACCCCCGAATCTCAGAGGCGGGAAGAACCCGAATGGTCATCTGCCCCATGTTTTATCCCACATGAGAACAATTTTTAACAAGGAATCAGGATACAATAAAAATACTGGTGCGCACCACAGGCCATAAAGATCTCCTGAAACCGTTTCAAGTACTGGATTTATGTCAGCAGCGCCTCAGACCTGGGCTCCCAGGACCCCTGCCCCGGGCCCTGGATGAGCGCCCCCCGCCCAGCTCCACCCCTCCGCAGGTGTCCCCAAGGGCGAGGAGCCTGTGGGGCCTGGGGCCACACCCCACGGCCGTGCCCCTAGTGCCAGGACCCCAGGTCTCTCTGTGTGCACTCCCGACTCTGCGCCCAGAGCTGTGCAGGCGTCCCTCCTGTCTGTCCTCTGAGGGGGGCTGCCGTGCCCGAGAGCCCCCCGGCTGCTGGAATCCCCCGCCCCAGCCCGGAGTATGTTGGGGGCTTCTGCGAGCCCCGAGGGAAGCAGAAGGCTAACGTCCGCACCTGTTCCCAGGCTGGCTTCCTTTCTTTGGGCCTCGGGGTCCCCAGCTCCGAAGCAGGCGGGGTCCCTCCTCCTGGGCCTCTCCTGTCTTTCCGGCTTTGGGTGTGAGGATTACTGGTGCCGCTGTTGCTGGGGCAGAGCACGGGCCGGCCAGGCTACACACGGCTGAGCGGTGGAGAGAGGCCTAACACGCACGTGTTCTGAATTTCCACTTGGATTATTTAGGATAGCCGGTGGGGCTGATCGAGATCAAGGGGAACCAAGACTCCCAAAGCCTTCCCTGGGCACCGAGGTTCACTAAGAGGGGGTGCCCTGAGGATGGATACGCCGCTCACAGAAATCAGGCACGGCCACCAGAAGAGGCCTCCAGGCGGCCACGGAGGGGAGCCCGAGGGGGAGCTTCGGAGCAGGACAGAACTGGGTTTCCAGCTGGTGGATTGCATGCTTAGAGGGGTGCCTTATCCCGTGGCCACGGAGCCACGCTATGGAACCGTGGTGGCACTCGCTGGACGTCCTGAATGAGTGAGAGGACCAGCAGGGGCCATGTGTCCTTGCTGCTCTGTTCATGTCACGGTGGCATCTCAGGCCAACCCCCAGAGCAAAGGGCTCATAGCCCCAGTTTACAGATCAGGAAGCTGAGGCTTGAAGGGAAGGCGGCCCATGGGGTTCCCCAGCCCAGGGTTGGGGGAGAGAAGCCAGACACCCACCCTGGGGTGTATAGCTCCCTGTCCCTGGCGATGCCACCCCCACCCCCGAGAAACAGACACCCCAGCCTCTTCGGGAGCCTGGTGGGCACAGCATGGCCTTCACTTCCCGAAGCTCAGAGGCCCAGGTGGGCATATGCTCAGCCAGGCTGAGAGCCTGCCAAGGTGCCAACTCACTGGCTCTCTGCTAATTACTCATTTTTGCTAGATCAAAGGCCTCATTGATTAAAAAGCGGATTGAACTTGCCTGCTTGCCTCCCTGGAAACAGCGCTAAGACAGGAGGCCCTCCGCCTCCCGGCCCTGCCCTCCTCCCGCCCAGCTTCGTAGCGGGCCTGTGGCCGTGAAGGCCTGGGCCAGCGGGCAGCACTGGGCCAGCTCGGGGGACAGGCTCACTCGTGCCCGCGTCTGGACAGTGGGGGGGGGGGGCTGGCTGGGCTCAAGGATGGGTGCAAGCCGGGGAGGGGGGGAGTGTCAACAGGGGCAACACCCAGCCATGTCTGGTGACATTTTGGTTGTCATCTCTGGGGGTGCTCCTGGCATGCTGCTCAACGTCCTGCCAAGCAAAGATGTCACCCCCCAAAGAATGATATGACCCCAAATGTCAATAGTACCTAGGCTGAGAAATTGGGGACAAGGAGACCCTCACTCCAGAGGAGAGGAATTGAGAGGTGTGGTCAGGGAGGGGTATGGTGAGGAGGAGCCTGGGCCCCCCTGCACTCAAGGGAAGTGGTACCCACAGGGGAGAGGAGCCCCGCCCTGGGCACTCAGGCACACACGGCTCTGAATGCCTGACCTCCCCCTAGAGCCCACCAGCCCGGGAGCGAGGCACGTGTCCTGTGATCCAAACACTCCTCTGCGCCGTGGGGACAGTGTCCTGCACGGATGGGACTGCGGTCCCCGATCAGGTGACTTTCAATAGGGAGATGGTTCTAGATTGTCTCTGCAGCCCTGGTTCATTCAGCTGGAAGCCCCGAGAGCAGAGCTGACGCTTCCCTGGAGAAGAAGTCCCGTGTGCGCACGGCGGCCCCAGCCCGCGCCCGAGAGGTCCGGCGGGGGGCCTGCGGATGCTGGACTCGCCCGGCGGGCCCCGCCTTCACTAGCCATCCCCTGGCAGCGCATCATCACACCCCTCTCCCTCTGGTTCTGCTTCTCTGGCGGGGTTCACAGAAGGGCCCATGGCAGCTGGGACGTAATGGGGGTGGGGGGACACAGACCAGGAATTGGTCACGAGCTGTTGTGGTCACTAGCGGCCACCAGAGGTGGCCGGTGGCCTCTGAGAGCAAATACAGCCAAGAAGCAGGCTGAAAGCTCCTGCAGGGAGAGATGACGAGGAGCTTGCTAGAAATGCAGACTCCCAGGTCCCCAGGCCCTGTGTCAGAACCTGAACTTTAGTGAGGCCCCTGGGGGACTCAGAGGCTCACCCCAGGCTGACAGGCAAAGGCCCTAGCTGGGAGGCTGGGGGAGGGGGAGAGATGGCTGGGCGGGCGGGGGGAGGGAAGCTTCTGAGGCTGGGAGCACCCGGCACAGGGTCTAGCCTCTGGGATTCTCGGGGACTAGCAGTCAAGAATGGCCTCTTGAAGGAGAGACAGAGTTTCTGAGAGAGGCACAGAGAGGAGGAGGCAGAGTCGGGCTTTCCATGTAAGGAAAACAACTAAATTCACTGTGGAAATAAACGCTCCTTCCCCTCCCTGCTGGGGAGGACTCGTGTTTACCGGTCAGGACACACCAAAGCCCTGGTCTCAGTGCTGCCAGCCTGGAGAAGCAGAAGGGTGGGGAGGGCAGGGGAGGCCAGGGAAGGGAGGGGAGGGCAGGGGAGGGCAGGTACAAACAGGAGAGGAGGTTTAATCACATTAACCAAGACTTCGGCTTTGGAACCCAGTGGAGCTGGTGGTGAATCCCACCGTGGGACCCCAGGGAGGCCACTTCACCTCTGGGAGCACTGCTGCCCCACCTGGAAAGTGGGGCCCCCGGGGTCCTCATTTGGTAGGGGTGCTGGAGGAGTATGTGAGTTAAGAAGCATAGAGCACACGGAGGATGCTCTCCCTACGCATCGCTTGGAAGGGGGAGAAGGGGGCACGGCGCCCCTGGCTCGGGAAGCTGCCCACCGCGGCGCAGCCCCAGGGGTGATGGAGGGGCAGCCCCTAGAAGACAGCACTGGGCAGTGTGGCTCCTTCCCACCTCTAGGCATGAGTGCGGCTTGGCACCTGCCCACCGGCCGCCTGTGACCCAGAGGCAGCCCAACTGGACCTACGCCCCGTGGCTCCGCGACAAAGCAGGAAGCGCCCGGCGGGCACAGAATCGCCATAAAGGTGACTTAGGTGTCCACATCCCTTTCATCCAGAGGTCCCAGGGCCTGACACACAGGTTTATTAAATGTCTCAGGCGTCCCCGAGGAGGAGGCCCAACGCCCACTCTTCCCACGCCAGGCCCGGTATAGGCTTTACATCCTGAAGTGAGCCGCAAAGATCAGAAGCATTTTTCCATTTTCCACAGGAGAAACCTGAGCTCAGAAAGGTTAGGTGCCTTGCCCCAGGTCACACAGGAGGGTCTGACCGTGGTCTGGGATTCCTAGTCGGGTTGGTTGGATTAATTCCTGCCCCATAGCCAGGCTGGGAAATGTAGGCCGTAATAGATCCAATGTGCCTGGCACAGGGAGACAAGAAGGTCCTCATCTGCTCCCGGCAACCTCTCAGACCTCCTGATGGCCTGGTCCAGGCACAGGGAAGGTCTGGCCACAGGCCAGCCCCCCCGCCCCCGTCCGTGGCCGTCAATATTTGCCAAATATCCGTGGGAGGAGCCTGAAACAGGGTGCAGAATTTGGGACGAGGCAGATGTTACTGAAAACATTTTAAATTATGAAATATTTTTCAAATTATGAAATACACTTCGTGCCTTCAAACAACACAGTTCACTACCCCCCCAGTCTGGAGGGCCAAAGTCTGACACGGGTCTCACTGGGCTCAAGCAGGGGTGTCCGCAGGGCTGGTTCCTTCTGGAGGCTCCAGAAGGCATTTCCTTGTCTCTCGGGAGTCTAAGGCTCACGGCCCCTCCTCACCTGTCTCCAAGCCCTCGTTATCACCTGTCCTACAGCCTCTTCTGAAGCATCCCCTCCGGCTCCCTAAGGACCCTAGGATGACACTAGTCCCACCTGGATGGTCCAGGATCATCTCCCCGTCTTTAACTGAGTCACACCTGCAGCGTTCCTCTGCCTCATGAGGTCACACATGCCCAGGTTCTGTGGATTAGAACAAGGACATCTCAGGGACCATTCCTCAGCCCAGCACAGCACGCATTTCATAAATGCGGCTCTGCCCCTGTCATTTCCCATCACCCCCTGTCACAGGAAGAACTTGTGGACCCCCAGGAGCCCACAAGGCAACCAGGAAGCATGGCAGGTGGGGGCCAGAGGTCCAGGCCCAGCCCCTAGGGGAAAGGAGTCTTTTGCACCTGCCTCTGGAACCCGGCCCCGCCCACCATGTGGGGCTGGGGCAGGGGGGGAGAGGGGGGGTTCTGTGGGCTCTGCCAGGGAGGGACGCTCTGCTCTGGGTTCTCCCCGCCTCACCCCCCCACCCCCAGCTCTCCTTCCCAGGCAGTCCCCGGAGTTACTGTTTTAATGAGTTCTCTGCCCTCTAATTAGCAGGTGTGGCTTTGAAAGGAAGCGCCTGGTGTTTACCTTGCACGGAGCCTTTAATAACCAAACCCAAGGAATCGGCGGGCTGGCTCCCGCCTAATCCCCATCTGAACGGCAGCGCTTAATGAGCCTTGGCACCAGCAAACCTCCTGCCCTCTCCCAGGCGCCCTGCAGCGCCCCAGGGGCTCGTTACTGAGCCGGCTTCAGCCCTGCCAGGAGGCGCCCCACAGCCCAAAGCAGTCTGAGGTCCGGGGCGGGAGGGGGGGCAGCGGGTGCCTGGACTGGGTGGCATTCTGCAGGCTGCTCTGTGTCCCCTGAGCCAGCAGGGCACCCTGGCTCACACTGACCAGCACCCCCCGCCCTGGGAGCCCAGGCTGTTCTGAGACTTTACCTCTCCAAGTGGCCAACACCTCGCCCCCAGCCCCCCTTCTCTTGTCCCCAGAGGGGCCCCAGGGGAGCAGAGACTGATATATGCAGGCACTTTCTGGATTGATTGCACACAACGGTCCTGGGAGCCAGGCAGTGTTAGCCCCCATTCTACAGATGGGAAGGGAGAGGTGCGGAAAAGCTAAAGACTCTGCTGGGGAGTCAAGGGTGGTCTCCACGGAGGGCTGGACTGATTCCAAGGCCTGCAGCTCTTTCCAGGGAGCCCAGGGAGCTATGGGAGAGCAGGGGCAGAGGGCAGAGTTCAAATGAAAAACAGGGGTGCCTCCCCAGCTTCTGGCCCCACGAGGGGTCGGGCCATGAACGCCCCCTTAGCCCACCACCGCATGCATGCCCCACGGAGGGTTCCAGTCCCGGAGGCCTTCGGTGACCTCCTGCAGACCCAGGGTCTCCTGCTGCGAGGCTGTGGGCAGACAGCGTCCAGCTGGTCTGGGCCCCAGAAGGGACAGAGAGCTGCAGGGCCAGTGGTAGGCCTCGTAAATCACAGGAAGATGCAAGGACTCGGAGGAGGGGAGACAGGCGGGGCAGGGGGTAGGGTGTGGGGCACACAGAGGCCCATCTTCTCTCTCCAATTCCCTCCCCGGTGCCCAGCCTGCAGGACCCAGAAAGGGGCCTGCACTCCGAAAAGAATATTCGAGATCATGGGGGTTTTTTTGTTTGTTTTCTTTTAAAATAAATGGATCTGCCTCTGGGTTGCTGGAGAAAGGCAGAGGCGCCTCCCACCCCATTTCTGCTGCAGTTACCCCCCCCTCCCCCGCCTCGCCTCTGAATAGCCCGCCAGTCTGCTGGGGAGCTTGAAAGGCGTTTGGAGAGTTTAGGCGGGAGAGAAAAGGCCTCTGCTGGCTTCCTTTGTTGGGAAAGGGCCCCCGCTGGGCCTTTATCTGGCTCCACCAGCTCTTCCTGGAGCCTCAGAGACACCCCCAGAGGGGAAAGAGGAAGCCAGCCCTTCAGGCCTCCCGTCCCTCCTGGGGTGCAGGACCCCCCACCCAGGCCAGCACCTCCGGGTCCTCCACTCCCTGGGGGCTTGGTTTGAGAGAGGAGGGGGTGCCAGCTTGGGACAGCACCCCAAGTGCTCTGCTGTCCTACATCCCTGGCCTGGCAGGACCTGAGCTCCCTAGCATTTATTGAGCACTTACTGCATGCAGCACTGTCTGAGTGGTCTTCTGGGACATGACCTGGGGGGGGGGGTCAGCGGGATCCAGGTGTGGCCAGGGATCCATGCGAGGCATTTGGGGGGCAGAGTGGGGGCCCCAATAAAGAGGACTCAGTCCTCCTCTCTAGGAATTTGCCATCCTTCCAATGACCTAATATGCGGAAGGGGAAAATGTGTGACCCTGAGAGTTCCTTCCGTTTTCCCCCATCTGTAAAATGTGTGTGTGGCGAGGGCCAGGTGACCTGAACCCATGCAGCCCAGACCCTTTATGTTGCAAAAACAGATTATATTTCCTAAAATGGCCACGATGGTACTTCCCGTCCCCCCACGCTATTCCGGAACCTTCAGTTTTGGCTCCTGCCCTTGAACCTGGGAAGGGAAAGGGCTCTGTGACAGCCTCCACTGACGGGGAAGGGGCAGAAGTGGCTGGGTGACCAAGGAGGCTTGCTCAAAGAGGTGATTTGCTTCTGTCCATCTCTTTGACTCGGGACATTTGGGCTCGGGGCCGAGCCACCCCGGAACAGCGGCCACAGGGAGACGCCAGCAGGGGCTTAGCCCTCGGCTGACGGCCTGCCCCAACCTGTTAGCTGTGCACCGTACGTGCGTGCACGCGCGCCATCTCGGGGCTGGCCCTGCGGGGCGGCCTGTGTGGACGCGCCCCTTCCGCGGCGGCCCAGCACTGGTAGGACGGCCTCAGCTAACACGGTGCCATGTGGAGCGGAGACAGGCCCTCCGTGCCAAGCCTCACCCAAACTGCAGATCTGTGAGCAAAAAGCAGCGGGCTTGGGGGTGGCTGGTCACCCAGCAGCAGACAACCTGGAGAAATGTTTCCAGGCAGTCTGCTCCTAGGCTGACAGGGACCCCACAGAACTCGGCACACAGCACGCCCCCACAAATACTTGCTTGTCGGCTCTGCAGCAGGAGCTAAAACCCGGACCCTAAGTCCTTCCTAAGTGCCAGGCACTGTTTGAAGCGTTAAACTCATTTCATCCTAACAACGTTCGTTCTCATTTTACAGATGAGAAGCTTGAGGCACAGAGAGGCTCAGTAAAGAGCTTGAGGTCACACAGCCAAGAAGAGGTGGAGTGGCACTCAGACTGGGCCACGGGGCCCAGAGTCCTCGCCCTTAACCATTAGGCTCTCCTGCCCCTCCCAGTGGTTGCGATGGTCCCATGTCCCCGAAAAGGCCAGGAGGGCCCCTGGTTCCAGAAAAACGTATTCTTTCCAACGAAAAGATGTTAAGAGCAAACGGACAGGCCATTTGGCCGTTCTTCTGTGCCTGTAAAATTCTTCACATGAATCTATTTAAAAAATCAATTACAAAAATATCCTTTATGAATCACAGGGCCTAGTTTTTTTTTTTTTTTTTTTTTTAAGATTTTACTTATTTATTTGACAGAAAGAGACAGCGAGAGAGGGAACACAAGCAGGGGGAGTGGGAGAGGGAGAAGCAGGCTTCCTGCCGAGCAGGGAGCACAACACGGGGCTTGATCCCAGGACCCTGGGATCATGACCTGAGCCGAAGGCAGACGCTTAACAACTGAGCCACCCAGGTGCCCCTCACAGGGCCTGGTTTTTTATCTGAAAACCATGATCGTGATCGAGTGAGAACTTGAAGGGACAACCGTGAGCCCCGAGAGGTCAAAGCAGTGTGGGACATAAAGAAATAAACTGTGTAGGCCAGGCCCAAAGCATGCCCTCGCCACCAAGGCTTTTTTTTTTTTTTTTTTTTTTAAACTGAGCTATAATCTACATTTCATAAAATGCACCATTTTAAAGCGTCCAGAATCTGGCTCGACTTGATAGCCTCCTGAGACTCTGACTCATAAGCTCTGGTCTCCCAGTGCCCTCCGACCTTCCACCTTTTCTAAGGGCTAGAAAGTGGAAGTGGGCAGGGGATCTGACCCCGTGATCCTGTGGTCTCCACCAACCTTCAGAAGATTCCAGACATGCTGAGCCTTTGGCACGAAGCGCTGTCCCTCAGACCGCGTCTCCCCCCTTGGTGGTGGCACAAAATCGCCTCGTCGGACCACGGACCTCACTTTGGGTTTGGAGACTGTGGCGCTCAGAGTCCCAGGCCTACCTGAAACTGGCTTTCCCGCTGTTCTCCAAGGTTCTGTCTCCACCGTGAACCACAAAGGCTTAGCGGCAACAACCCACGGCGCCCTGTTCTGTTTTCCCTTTCAACAGCTATTTCGGGAGGCAGGAGACAAAGTGGAGCGAGCATCAGCTCTCCCCTCAGACCGACCCGGGGCCCAGTCCCTGGGTGGGGGGGTCTCTCACCAGCAGTGACCCCCCATCTGGCAGAGCCTTGGTTTCCTGAAATGTGAGCAGAGATAACAGGCCTCGCCCGGCAGAGCCCTCGAGGGGCCCCGCACAGTGTCCCCGGGGCGGCCGAGCTCAGGCCTTGGGCCCAGCCACCGCCCCCCCCGAATGTTAGCTCTTCCCACAGCCGCCGCATAAACAGCCCGCTGGTCAGCGCATGTGGCAAATTCACCTCTGATTAGGTTCGTGTATTTATTTTTCTTTGCAATAGGGTTTGGAAGTGCAAACAGTGTGGCCGGTTACAATGTTTCCAGAAAGCTCAGGGAGTTCTAGGTCACTCTGGGTGGGCCGCTCCTCCCCAACCCCCCCCAGCCCCACGCCCCTGGCTTTGAGGGGACTGACCCCATCGGGCCCTATCAGACCTCGACTGGCCGCCGGGGACGGCAGAGGATGCTCTGTTTCCTGGAACGTGTGCCCACGTGACACGGAGCCGGCCTCTGGTGGACAGCAGTGTTGAACTTGGAAAGTGACACTGGACTCTGGGTGGCCGGGAGGGTCCACGCATCCTAGCCCTTCTGGCCGGCGTGGCGCTGGGTGCAGAGCCCTGGGTGCCTTCCCACGCACGCCCAGGGCCCGATCAGCAACAGGCCTCCCCGCCGCTGCCTGGGGAGGGAGGCTCAGTGGGGGACACCACCCTGGTGTCACAGAGCCAGATTCCGGGGCTCTACCCCCACAAGCTCAGGGACCTTGGGCATGTTCCCAACCCCCCTGTCCTCTTGGTAAAATGGGGCTGTTAGTCAAGATTGGAATTCAATCAGCTGCGGACAGAATTCTCCACCCCCCCCCCCGACCTTGTTTCAAATAAATACATAAAATAGATAGAAGCAGACTAGCATAGCAGGGAGTGGGGCGGGGGGTGGGGGGTGGGGGGAGAGGGAGGGATGGAGCTGACCCCTTCGCTTCCCCTCCCTTTCCTCCCTGACCTGAGGTCCCCGAGGCCCCTCTGCTGAATACACCATGTTGAGGACCCTTTGGCATCCCAAACCACAAGCATTCATTCAGGCTACAAATTAGCTGAGCACCTACTAAGTGCCGGGAACTGTTTAAGGAGCTGGGAATATAGCTGTGAACAGGACAGATGGGGCCCCTAGTCTTCTGGACTCCTAGAAGGGACACGATGGAAAAGAAATAGGTGCTTCACCGGAGGGAAACCAAGAGCCATGTGAAGAGCACCACCTCCCGAGGGAAGCGAGGAAGAGAGCTCTGAGTGCCTTCCTGGCAGGAGGACCACCGATGATGCAAAGGCCCTGAGGCACCAGCATCCCCGGTGCTCTGGAGGCACAGCAAGGCCTGTGTGGCTGAGGCAGCCAACAGCAGTGGGAAGAAAGGAGGCGAGAGAGACAGCGAAGGGGTCAAATCTCAGTGTGGTGGGCTAAGTGTACAGAGGTCCACAGCATCCCCCCAAAAAGTCATGTCCCCCTGGGACTTCCGGATGTGAACTTATTCAGAAGCAGGCTCTCGGCAGATGCGATGAGTTGATGTGAGGTCACCCTGGACTAGGGCAGGCCCTAATTCGATGAAAGTGTCTTTATAAGAAGGGGAGAGGATGCAGAGGAGAAGCCTGGGAGGAAGCAGAGGCAGAGGCCGGAGGGACGTGGCCACAGGCCAAGGGATGCCTGGATCCCCCCCAGCCCTGCAAGAGGCAGGAAGGACCCTCCCCGGGGGCCTCCAGAGGGATCGTGGTTTTGCACTTCTGCTCTCCAGAGCTCTAGGAGAATCGATGTCTGCTGTCCTCTGTCACGGCCACCCCCAGACACCCTACACCCGGGGAAGGACGTTGCCCTCATCTGGGGAGAGATGCGGGTCAACGCAGGCTCTGAGTGCAAGCAGGGCACGATCTGATGGGCATCTTCAAGGGCCAGGTGGCATCCCGTAGCCCACCCTGTCCACCCCCGCCTCTGAGTTCTCGAACTCAAGCCCGCATCCATGACACCAGGCTCCTGGCCTCAGAGGGGGCTGATGGGCGCAGCGTCCTGGAGGAGAAAGAAAAACCACCCACGGCCTCTGCTCACCCAGGGGCCCTCGGGTGACACACGCCTGCCCGGCCATGCGCATCCCAAGTGTCTGCGCTCTCTGTGGGAGGCTGATCGGGGCCCTGCCCGCGGCGGGCCACAGCCGCCCACCTGGCTTTCCACGCGGGCCCCTCCGGAGGCCCCGGGAACAACAGCAGAACGGATCTGCCGGCCCAGACTGGTTCTCCCTGTTGCCTTATTTAAAGTTTACCAGACAGATTTTCTGCTCTGAAAACTTGGAGCCTGTCATTATCCACCCCAGAACCTGTAATTTTTTTTTTAAAAGAACAGCCCGGAAGGAGCAATGAGTCAGCTGGGTAGCGTCAGCTCCACGCTTCGCCCGTCGTGAGCCGGGGGACGAGGTGAGTCGAGTCCGGGACGGAGGGAAAGGTCACCTGCTGACGCAACAAGCATTTATTAAGCACCTTGTGTTTGCCAGGCACCAAGCTAGGCGTCTCCACAAACACAGCTTCTATCAGTCTGGCACCATTTTACCGAATGTGCACGATTTGTGGAAAAGCCTCTAAAGAAAGGGCAAAGCGGGTAAGACCCAAGGCCAGCCGGAAATAACTGGGTACAAGGCCGGATCGGATGTGCAAGTACCCCCAGGTCGGGCCTCTAAGGGGGAAGGGAAGGAGAAAGCCGAGTGAAATAACACAGGGGCTGTGGGCCTGTGCTCTGGGCAGAACCTCAGCTTGCTCGCGGGTGAATGGTCGTGCTCCTGGCTGCCGGCCGGGCCTTGCACCGTAGCCACCAAACTCAGATGGGAGGTACCCGAGGAGCCCTCCCCACGATGACCTCCTCTGCTGACACTCGCCACCCCAGCCCAGCCCAGCCTGGCTGGATCCAGGGAAGGGGGAAGACACCGGGAGGCCCAGCTGTTGCATGGACAAGGATGAGGCCCAGGAGCTGACTTCCGGCCTGCTGCGGCCTGGCTATGGTATCACTCGATCTGGAAGTTTCCGTGAGGATTCCCTCCGCACTGACTGTCAGCCTCAGGTCACACACCTATACTTCCCTCACAAATTTCTGTCGACTGGCGGTGGATAGCTCTGAGACCCCAGCCCAGCCCTGGGGAATCTGTCTGCATGTCAGGGCAGAAGGGGAGAAAAGGGGGGCAGAGCCAGGCCCCACAGTCTCTCGTCAGGGGGAACCCCCACCCCACCTATCCGAGCTACAGATTACCCCGGGCTTTCCAAATGAGCTCATGGGCACCAGCGGCTGGGCCACACGCCCAGTTCCCGTGTTCCTTAAAAACACGACCCGATTTATAACCTGCTTGGAAGGCACATTGCTGAGGGAATTTGTGGTTGCCGAGATTATTTCAGAGGTGAGAATGTTAAGGCCCAAGGTCACTTCATGCCAGTTCAACATCATGGGGTGAGCCAACAGCTCAGGTGGCCCGAGATCTGACAGTCGGGCAGCCCCGTGTCTCCTGGTTCTAGCTCTGGGGGAGAGGAGCTGAGGAACCACGTCCTCACAGGCCGTTTGCTGCAGAGCCTGCCCAATGGGCTTGGGGTGGCCATGCCAACGCCCCGGCAACCGTGACCCTGATGATGGCCCGCGTCCCACGAGTGCCTGCCACTGCTCCGAGTGTGTCCACATCCATGCCCTCAGTCCCTGCGACTATACACTACTGTCGTTTCCATTCTACAGATGGGAAAACTGAGGTCCAGAGCAGATTAATGACTTGTCTTCCCGGAGCAGCCAAAGCCCAGAGAGAGATGCCCTCTCCAAGAAGGGCCCCTTCAGTCTTCGCTGGACCCCAGTGGTCACCGCTTGCAAAGGGCTGGCTCTCCTAAGGGGCCTGGTGATAGGTGCCCCCTCCCACAGCCTCCTGCCCACCTGCATGCGGTCCCTGCCACGTCACCCTGGGACTGCTCACCTGCCCTGTTCGAACTGTGCCCTGCCCCACTGCCAGACCTTGGCAGATGCTAGTCTCCCTGCCTGGCATGCCAACCCCTCTCTTTCTCTGCTTTCTAGAACCTTCTGAGTTCTTTCGAAGGCTCGACTCAGGCCCAGATGGCCTGGGAACCCCAGCACTGGTAAGATAGGGCTCTTGTCTTCATTTGGGTCCCCCAGAAGCTGACCCTGAGACTGGGACTGGAGTGGACAGGGGACCTGGATGCATGGGTTGGGGGTGGGAGGGGAGGCAAGAATCAGAGGAGTCAGTGGGGAGCTACACTGTGGGTGGCGGGGACTCAGTCCCTCTGGGGAGCTGGGGGCTGTGTAGACCAGGGTTGAGCCACCCGAGTGGGAGGAGGCTGGAGGGTTTGCCTTCTCCCCAGCCCCACTGGCCACAGAAGGCAGAGAAGCCCTGGCGGTGGGCCAAGCTCTGGGAGAGGCGGGGTGCCTCCGGGTTCTGACCAATCAGAGCAGACACCTGCTGTCAGGTGACAAAAGCCTGGTCTTGCTCCCATGCTATCCTCAGAGCACAGCACCTGGGCCACACACAGTAGGTGCTCAGTGAATGCTCGTGGTTTAATAGACACACAGCAGCATGGGGTGGGAGACCCTTCCATGCCCTTAGGGGAGAAATGTGCCTCTGCCGTAGGCCCCAGTGGATAGCTCGATGGCCACCAGTGGGCAGGGGGCTTGGTGCGCTCCTACAGGGCCAGCCCCACGCCCTAGGAATGCAGGAAGGAAGACACAAGCATCAGGGTGCCGCTTCTGGGCTCCTGCTGTGATTACTGTTGACTCAAGTGGCAGCTCATTCAATATTTAAGCTCTGTGCCGCCTTCCCCCCACACCCTGCTGGGCTGCAGCCAAGCCAGATCGAGTTACCTGAGCAGCTCGGGCGTTCACACCTGCCCAGGTTCTGCTCTGCACGCCCCTGTTGAGAGAACGGGTCCTCCTGCCAAGGGGACGCCACCTCCCAGCTCCCCAGACACACAAGGAAACAAGCCCCCAGGCCATTATGGACCACGATGCCTGTGAAGCCCCATGGGGTCAGGATGGGGGGAGTGGGGCAGCAGGGGTTCCCAACCTCTCAATCTGCTGCAAAGATCACAGGTGATTTCTGTGGCCTCTCTGCAGAGGACCCCTGTGGCCCTTGCAGGTGTCCTGGCCCTTGGAAACACCCGGGGCACTGACTTACCACTGCCCCCTACTGGCCACGAGCAGGACCCTTCACTTCTCTGAGCAGCTCCCTCCCGAGCCAGGGGGAGAGAAGGTGCCTGGACCGGGAGTTGGGAGTGTGGGTCCCAGACCTGCTCATCCAGTGCCATGGCCACAGGCCATACGTGGCTGTGGAGCCCTCAAAATGTACCCCGTGGCCCTCGAGATGTACGGTAAGTGGACACACCAGGTTTGCTAGGAAGGTAAGATCTCACGAATGATTCAATGCATCGATTACATGTTAAGATGATAATATTTTGGCTACCCATTAAAACGTATTTCACCTTTTTTTACTTTCCCATCCAGTTTCATGGAGATATAATTGACCGACGACTTGTAGAGGCTTCAGATGCGTACAACACAATGATTTGATGGGTATGTTTACTGCAAAACGATCACCATGATAAGTTTTGTTAACATTCATCACCCCGTGCAGTTACAAAGTTTTCTTTCCTTGTGATGAGAATGTTTTTACTTGTTTCTAACGGGGCTACAGGAAATTTCAGATTACAAATGTGGCTGGCGTGGTATTTCTACTGGGCAGGGACGCTGCTGGAGAAGCTAATGGGCTGCTATGAAGTTTCCGGTAAATCACTTGACCCTTTGGAAACCAGCAGACAGACCAGATGGCCTCTGGCGTCTGTCCGGCTGGGACAATTTGTGGCCCTGAGCAGTGGCCTGGGAGCAGCCCGAGCACAGCCCTGCGGGAGCAACAGACCGGAGCATGTGGGCCACTCCCCTCCGACCTCGCCTTCCACCTCTCCCGGCCCCCACCTGGGGCCCCACACCTGCCCTGCCCTCCCAGGAGCAGGCCCTGACAGCTGCTGGCCCCCCCACGCTGCGGGCCCGGGTCTGGTTTAAGGATGCACCGGGCTGCCTGGCCCTCAGGACTGGGCAGGGATAAACGTGGCCACCGGCCTCCAACCCCCTCTCCCTCCACAGACCCCTCCTTCTCCTTCTCGGTCTAATCTAACTGCACAGAGGTGTCCCTGCAAGTCTTGGAGGAAGACAGTAAAGGCCAAAGGTCACCGGATGCCTCAGCCGCTGTGTCCAGATGGGGCGAGCCGGGATATGTGTGAACCAAGCCACACATACTAGCCAGGCCTCTGTGTGGTCCCGGGACACACACGCACGCACGGCAGATTTTCTGAACTGGCTCTGATTTGAAACACTGTGACCGGTTGTCCCTCCGAACCGTCCAAATGTCCCAGGTGTTCTGACGCATCAGGGCAAACGCAGGGACAAGCGCCAGTTTGCATCTTGATCAAGAGATGAAGGCCCCCCATCTCTCAGCTAGGAAGGATGGGCCCTGGGACCGCTCTGCCTCTCTCAGCTGATGCCCTGAAAGATAAGTGAGAAACAGAGACCACAGCGGTGCCTGCCCTCAGGGGACCCCGCCTGCGGAGATAGGGCTCCGGAAACAGCAGGAGAAAAATGCTGGCTGGAGAAAGGTTAGTGCTGGAGACAGGAGAGGCGGCTCCGCGCTGCGGGTTCTGACAGATATGACCCCGGATGGCGGCACGCACCTGTGAGTGCGCAAGAGGAGGCCGACCTCGGGGAGCAGGCGGGGGGGGGGGGATGGAGGGAGCCCAGGTGTGTGCGTGTGTGTGCACATGCGGAGGGGACAGCCGGCAACCAGCCTGGCCGCCTCCGAGGCCTGAAGCTTCACCCAAGCCCTGCTGCACCTGCCGGCCGTCCATCTGGCCCCCAGCTGTCCTCTGCCCCATGTTGGCCAGGTCACCGCATGCTGAGTATGAGTTGTGAGCTTAAAACAAACACCTAGAGCAATCTAAAGAACTTTCCAGAGGGTTCCTGGGAGGAGGTAGCATTCCTGTCCCCCTACTTTGGTGAGGCATTAGCAGACAGCCTCGGGGGCTGGGCTGTGTTTGTGGCACCAGCCAGGAGACTGACTTCTCCTTTTCTCTTCCCTCCCCCAGCTGCATGAGGCACTAAGGGGCAGGAAGGAAGGGGGAGGGGGGAACTCTCTGAGCCCGCTCTTTCACACACACACACACACACACACACACACGCACGCACGCACGTGCACGCACCCTCGCACCCTGGCTGGGACCAGTTCACTATCATATTGCCCTAGGACCTGCTCACACCTCTCTGAGGTCCCCTGGCCTCCCAGCCTCCCAAAGTGAGCAGGTGTGGGGGTCTAGCAGGTCCAGCATGGATATTGTCAGCTCAGCCCTGGCCAGAGGGTGGCAGAGGTCAGGCCTTGACTTGAGAGCAGCCCCAGCAGCTCACATATCCCTTTTCCATAGCTATCCACGGCCCAGGCCTGAGGCCACCTGGCCTCAGCCCTCCCTTGCCTGTCTGTGCTGGCCCTGGTCCTGGAGTCCTGTTTCAGGCTAAGACCTCGCCCCCGCTCCCCCCCCCCCCCCCCCCCCCGGATACGATGCCCCAACAGCTGTCCTGTGGTGACCGACAGGGCAGGAAATCCTGTCAGGGCACAGGGCAGGGAGGGGGCAGGAAGGGGCACTGAGGCAGGGGTGGGATTATTCTGCTTGGCTTCCTCAGAGCTGACTGAAAGGCGCTGTTGTCTGTGACAGAGAGAGGGCCAAGATGGCCTGGCCCGGGCCCAACCAGGCGGGCCTTCTCGGGACACCCACCAGGGTGGGCTTCGGGCTGGGGCAGCCTCCCAAACATGGAACCACACGGGACAAGGGTTGATCAAGGGGTCTCAGGGCCTTGAAGGGGAGATGCGTGGCAATGGGGGCAGGGGGTCAGCCGGAGGAGAAGCAGGATCGTGGGAAGGCAGAGGGTTCTCTGACGCTGACTTGGCACGCACTCCCAGGAGAAGGTCGCAGATTAACTCCCTCCATCGTACAATGGTCCTCATGCAGCTGTTATAGGTGGGGCCCCTCATTGGGTGGGAAGATGGGGCTCAGCAGGGAAGGTGCAGAGAGGGGGGGGAAGGTGCAGAGAGGGGACTTGAACCTGGAGCCCACCTGTGGACTCCCAGCTGTGGTCTCAGGGACAAGAGGCCACTGCTGGGCCTGCCCTTCCCGTCCTGAGAAAGAGCCTTGGGAGGCCGCATGGACTTCCCTCCTGTCTGGGGAGTGGGAATGTCTCTGCTGGGGTTTAGGGGCTAATGGCCCACAGGCTATCAGACCTTGGGGCTTCTGCAAACATCCGTGGAGGCAGGGCCTCCTCCCTGCCCAGAGCCAGTCCCAGGGAGGCGGCTCGCTCCAAGGACCCACAGCCCCTGTTGGTCCTGATGCCTCTTCATCCCCTGCTGGGCAGCCTTGTATCTTGGGCAGCCCTGCCAGGAGGCTGCCCCAGCCAAGCCAGGACAATACGGGGAGAGGGACCCAGGGCCGCCCTTCCTCAACCTGGGTGGACAAGACCTCATCTTGCTTGTCCTGGGGTAAACAATGCACCCCACCCCATGAATGTCTTCCCGGAACCTATGGATGGGACCTTATCAGAAACAGGGTCTTTGTAGGTAGACTCAACTTAAGACCAAGTCATGCTGGATTGGGGGTGGGCCCTAAATCCAACGACAGATGTCCTTACAAAAAAGGCACAGGGAGATTTGGGGACACAGAGGAGAAGCCACGTGACCGTGGAGGCAGAGACTGGAAGGATATGGCCACAAACCCCAGAAGGCCTGGGGCCCGCAGATGCCCTGGCAGCGAGACCACCGCCTGGCAGAAGGAGAGGGCACCTCCTCCGTGGGGGGCCTTGCCCTCCCCCTCTTGCCTCACTGCCCGGGGGCTTAAGGTTTCCACCCATCGGCTGCGGGGAGAGCCCCAGAAAGGGGCGTCTGGGGGGCCTTCGGAATTTGAGACTGGCACCCAGGAGCAGGCTGTCCTTCCCCTCGCGGGCTGCCTCCGCCATCAGACCCACCGCCCGCTGAAAGACGAGCTAATCCTTCTTGGCAGACCCACTGCCATTTCTGACAGCCGCGGAGGAGAAGCCGGCTGGGGCTATATTTAGCCTCCAACTGCTCCTGCCCAGGTGGTTCTGAAGTGAGAAGGTGCCGAGGGGGCTGTGGGGGGGGTGGGAGCCAGGAGGAAGGAAGGAGGGGGGAGGGAGGCCAGTCTGATCCCCTCGTTATGAAAACGGAGGAGAGGAGGATGGAAACGTTCACAGGAATGATGGTTGAACCAAGGCAGCTGCTATTTCTCGGGCACTGCCCGCTGACGGACACACATTCACGGCCAGCCAGTGTGGTAGCCGTGGCTCTTACGCCCATTTCCCTGACCAGGAGACTGAGGCCCGCAACAGCTGCAGGCCCCAAACTGAGGGCGATGCTCGGACCCCGCGAGGGCACCCCTCCCCGGGTCCTCTCTTGTCACCGTCAGGAGAGCGCTGCTCGGGCCATCCCGCACGGGGCGGGGGGTGGGGCGGGCAGGTGGCGGGGGCGGTGGCAGGAGGCGTGGGCCGGGCCCCCCACCCCGGCTGCCGCGGGTCAGGGGTGAGGCGGCGCTAAGTGGCTTATGCCTCCATGCGGAGGCCAACTGACAGACGGCTGGATTAACAAAGACGCGCTCTGTTCGCCGGCAGGTCATGCGGAAAGCACGGCCACGGCCCCTGTCACTTCTCCTTTTTTATTTTTTTGTAAGAAGAGATGTTTGTTCCCGAGCCGAGGTTTGGGGGGGGCGGGGGCGCCGGCCTCTGCACCAGCTGGAAGCGCATCAGCTGCGGCGGGTACAATGGACGCTCCCCGGCCGCGTCCACACCTCGGCCCCGGCCCGCCCCGCCGCCCGGCGACCCTCCCGAGGCAGAGCGGCAGCTGAAAGCGGTCATTAGGCCTGAATGGAGCCTGCAGAAGGCGGCCGTGGGGCGGGCGGGTGGCTCCCCCCCCACCCCCCGCAGCTGAGGACACGCTCCCCACCCCGGGGCCCTGGAGGGGTGCGGCTCCTGCCCCACCCGGCTGATCCCGCGCCCCCAGACACAAAGGCAGATATTCCAAATTAAATAAGACGTCTCCTGAAAACCGATCTCCCCCATTTCTTCGTGCATGTAAAATGGGGCCACGTGGGAGTTTCACATGACAGACATGGCTGGGGTCCTACTGAGATCGGGCAGCCTGCGTCCAGAGCCCCGCTAATCACAGGGGTCCAGACCTGTGGCCGCAGCACCCCTGGGGGCTGATCAGACATGCAGATTCCCGGGTCCCATCCAGGCCTGCAAAGTCAAATCCTAATTCCCCGGCCAATGGGGGGAGCCCCGACCGCTGTACCTGTGACCTGTCACCAAACCGAATCAGGCCTCTGGTACTGCCAGGCACCCGTCCGAGCGCTCGCAAAGCCCCGGGTCCGAGAAATGCCCGCCACCCACCTGAGGTGGCTCAGTCCCCAGCGGGGTGTAGGGGGAGCGGGGGATGTGGAATTTCTCCTGTGGGTCATGGTCGCCACAACATTGGATCTCAGAAAGCTGAACCTGCCCTGATCTCCCCCAAAAAGGTTTCTGGTCCAAACCTCTCTGATTTAGAGACTATGTGGAAGAAGGCAGTCTGGCCTGCAGAATTCGAGAACGGTTTACTTCCACAGGCAAGGCATTTAAACATACATATTTCATTCTTTTCGGGGGTACGCAGCAATGTAAAGCCAGGCCAGCCTCTTGGAGACCTCTGGGGGGTGGAGGCTCAGGTTTAATAAACAGAAAAGAAAGATTTCCTCTTGAGGACTGATTGCCGCAGGTCTGCTGACAGTCCTAGGAGCCTTTCCCGAGCTAAGTCCCTGTCCTCGTGTCTGTGGTCAGCACCATCCTTGGTGGCTTCAAATGCATGCCAACGTTTGAGGATGGCTTCCCAGGCCCCGTAGTCGAGAGGCTGTTTTGACACTCAGGCCAGCGTCTGAAAAAGTAAAATGTGTCCTCTGGCCCAGCCTGCCCCAAAAGGTTCCTTCAGGGTCTTCCTGGAGGCTGGGCTCGGGGTCCATGGCACAGTGGGGACCAGCCACCCCCCAGGCTCTCACCACTGAGATATCAGCCACGTGCCTCCAGGTCCTCAGAGCTCAGGGCTCCGTTGGACGCCTCCTCTGAATTTAGAGAGACAGCCTCTCTGAGTTCTAGTTCAAATATGAGGACACCGGCACTCAGACGCTTATTCGGGGTCCCCTCAAAGTTCACAGGTAAATCCCTCCTCTGCCCTCCCCCCGCTGCTGGAGGATGCCCTCGGCGTGGCCGGCACACTACTGGGGAGGAAATCACCACATCCTTCCCTATGTTTCAAGAACCTGCTATCGGCTTCAACAGAGCCGAATCCAAACTTCCCAAAATCCCAAGTAATGGTGGGTAGTGGAGGATGAACTGTGCCCATAGAGGTCAGCCCCTGCTGTGGCTCCTGGGGGCGGGGCGGGGCGGGGGATGTCTAGGCCCTTGGGATGCCCTGGACAAGTCTTTGTTTACGTGGGGCCATGGGCCACATGGCGCAGTGTACACATCAGCATGATTTCTGGTGGGGGCCTGGCTACCTCTGGATGGGAGGACACAGAGATCAGCCACGTGGGCAGTCAGCCATGTCCTCGTGACCGAGCCCCAATAAAAACTCTGGACACTGAGGCTCGGGGGAGCATCCCCAGTCGGCAGTACCCTGGGTGTGTCTTGCCATCATTGCTGTGGGGAGTCAACACTGTCTTGGATCCACTGGGAGGGGCCAACTAGAAGCTCGACCGCTCTGGACGCTGCCCTGTGTGCCTCTTCCCTCGGCTAATTTTTCTCAGGATCATAAAGCATAACTTGAGCATAAGAGCTTTGAGCTTGGGCTTCCGTGAGTGCTCCTAGCAAAGTGTCAAACCTGAGAGTGGTCCTGGGGACCCCTAGCTCTGCACTGGTGGGGAGGGAGGGCTGTCTTGTGGACTGCCTCTCAGGTTTGCAGATGGCAGAACTAGACAGAGCACAAGAGAAACGAGAGAAACTTTACACAATACTGATGCCCAGTCGGGGCCCCTGGCCATGAGCTGCCAGATCTGATGGGGAGCACCTGCCTCCCACCCGAGCACACAACCTGAAGTCCCTTAGAGGCCACACGTCAGCAGGTGAGCCATGCCTGAGCCTTCCCCACACCTGGGGGCGGCGGGGCTGCCTGAGCACAGAGCCTGGCTTGTGGCCCAACCCTGCAGACCCCTCTCCCCTGCCGGACACCGGCCCCCACCCCGGCACTCAGGGCTGGAATACTCCATGTCGTGAGCTGGGTTTGGAGGCTTGGGCCTCCTTCTCTCTCAAAGCAGAGCTCATGCCCTAGCGCGTAACGGGAAGGGGCCCCGGGAACCAGAACACTCAGGTCCGAGCTCCATCTCTCTTTGTGAACTGGTTCTCTGACAGCCCACTCTCCTCTCTGGAAAACGCTTGGCCTAAAAGCCACCCAGTCTGCCCAACAGCTTCCCCAGATCGGCCTCTGCACAGCCTTGCCCGGGGCTGGAGGCGGCCCTCTGTCTGGACGGCCTCAGACTGCTAGGACCTGCCTTCCCTACCGACTCAACATCTTTCTCCTGGGACTCGGCCCCAGTCCGCAGGAACCACCACCACACCACCCGTGACGAAGCATCTTCAACCCGTCCGCCCTGTTCTCGAGCGACCTGGCCTCCGGCCCTGGACGTCTTCGCCAACCTCCTTCCTCCAAACCTGCTGGCCTGGCCAGCGCTCCAGAGCGTCGGCACCTGCCCACCTGGTCCCAGCCCCGAGTGGGGAGGACTGGGAAATGGAGCCGGGCAGGAAGGAAGCCAGAGCCAGGGGGTGTTTTAGGGACACCGGGAGCCAATACACTATCGGAGGAAGGTTCTCGCTCTTTTTCTAGAGCAGCAGTTCCTAAGCCTGGCTGCACACTAGAATCACCGGGGAACTTTGCACAGTACTAATGCCCACGGACCACGGTCAGAGACTCTGGTGTAGTTGGTCTGCGTGGGGCCAGGGCATCAGTGTTTTGTAAAACGCTCCCGGGTGGTCGTAATGTGCGGCAGGAGTTGAGGACCGTTGTTCTCAGCCCCCTCTGGGTGGGGCGCACACACAACCCCCCGCGAGCGGCGTCGCCAAGGCAGAGCCCACCAGCAAGCCCGCTGGGATGGGCCTGCATCCAGGTAGCCTTCCCCTGCCCGCAGGTGGAGGGCTGGACCGGGCCGCGGGTGGAGGGGCACCTCTCACAGGACTTGGCCTGGGTGGCGTGGCCCTCAGGGGCCCTGAAGGAAGTGGGCCCCATTCTGGGCTGGATGATGATCGAAAGCAGGGGCCATTTGGTGACGGGGGACCTGAACGGTTCCTAAGAGGCTACAGGGGTCACAGCAAAAGGGGCGCAGCTGGTGACGCTGGTGGAAGTGGGGTGGTCCCGCTGTCTGGCCCCCGTCTTGTTCCGGGTGAGGTCACGAGGGCCCCGGCCCAGCCCGTCTGTATTCTGTGAGCGTTGCTTGTGTTCGGCGGGCATGTCATCCCCAGCGGCCGGCAGGCAGATTTTCACTTGCTCAGCTGATACCAGGCCTGGCAGGCTCAGGGCAAAGGGACCCCCGCCTTGGTGGCTGCCCACATGCTCTCCAATCCCAAAAGCCTCCTTCTTTCCCTTTCCTTTCCGAAGTCACGAGCCTGGTGCTTCTCCTGGCATGGAAACGAGCTGCCCCTGGGGGCCGCCCAGTCTCACCCACGATGCCTGGAGGGCCCCCACCCCACCTGAGTGTCCATCCTCCGCTGGCTGTGGGCCTAGGCATCAGCCTGGGGACCACTGGAAACTCTGCACACAACTGTGGCATGACTGACCCCTTCCTCGCTCTGGGACTCAGTTTCCCCATCATGAAGCAGGAAGGCTGCCTCCCAGGTCCCTCCGCGTGACATTCCGTGATTTGGGGCATCTGGTGCAGAAAGGATACATGGCAGCCACCCTGTCCCATCTGCTTGGTCAGTTGCCCCTCATGGCCTCCGGGAGCACCTGCTACTGTCTCCTCTCATCAACTCCTCACTTCTGGGATCTTCCCCAGCCCCTAGGACCACTCCTGGTCCTGCTGTCCTCGTCTGGGTCACTGTCTTTCCCTGCAGCCAGGAGGCAGACACTCCTGTCGCCAGCCGGTTAGGATGCCCTGGCTGGCTCTGGGGGGTGCCTGGAAAAGCACAGGGCACAGCCCTTGTGCTCAGAGCTTGCAGGGGACTCAGGGCTCAAGGCCCCCCCCCCTTGAGAGCAGGAGCTGTGACCAGCCAGCGGCCACACTTACTGGGCCCTTGCCCTGTGCCAGGCTGTAACCCTCACGGCCTCCCTGAATGGGGGGAGTCCTGTTTTCACGCTCGTTTTATTCATGGAAAAATTGAGGCAGGGCCAGGTTTAAGTCCGTCTCCCTGGGTCTCCCGGAGCACAAGCGGCGGTGCCAGGCGTGAAATGGCAGTCTGGCCCCACAGCCCTGCTGCTGGCCATCCTGCGTGTAGCCTGGTCTGCAGCTGGTACGCTGTGTGGCCTTAGGCTGGCCGCTTCACCTCTCTGGGCCTCAGTTTCTTTGTCTGTAAAATGGAAGGAACTGCAGAATGTGTTACGCAGCGTTGCTGTTTGGGGTCAAAGGAACGAGTCCAGGTAGAACCCTTGGCAGACAGCAAATGCTCAGTAAGTGCCGGCTCCTAGGATTCCGCACTGCAGGAGAGACGTGCGGAGGATGGGGCCTCTCAGTGACCCTGGTGACAGCGAGGTCTCCCTGCAGGAGGACATGTCCAGCATCACCAGATGGACGGGCAGGGAATGATGGCAGCCACCAGCCGCAGACATCAGGACGGGCTTCTGTTCTGGGACTACCTGGGTAGTGATCCGCCCTTGAAGGGCGGGACTGAAACCCACAGATGGGCCTCTTCCTAGGGGGCCCCCGGGCCTTTGCATCACCATGACTGGAGTGTGTCCTGGAGCCCCACAGAGAAGCCAAACCAGAGTGACCTCCAAGGGCAAGGCATGGGTCACGTGGCAAGCCTTCAGTCCCTGGGCCACCTCGCCTGGATGCCGGGCATGGGCTGGGCACTCTGCTAGGCCTGGCTGCCTGCTCACCTAGTCTGCTTCCCCTCTCTGGACACCCAGCTAAAAGCAACCTTTCCCACAGTCTCACCTTCAGCTGGACTAACTCGGCATCACTTTCACCATGTCACCACCTCCTTCCACCCTCCGCCAGCTGGACCAGTAGCTGGGGACTCTGGGGCCCCGAGCCATCTCACGGAAGGCCCACTCAACATCCTGTTGAGCCACAACGCGCAAACGAGAATGAACTTCCCTGCATTAACCGCTGGAGGTGCGGGCCTGCTTGTCCTGCCTAACACACCAAGCCTCAGCAGCGGCTGAGGCCCCGACCTCAAGGGGCTCCCAGTGCTCTCAGGGTGAGAGGTATGGGCCCTGCATCCGAATTACCGGGGATGCCCGGTAAATATGCAGATTCCTGGGCCCCAACCCATGCCTCCTCAGTCACAAGCTCTGGGGGCAAGGCCTTGTAACCCCATTTTTAAATCAGCACCCCTGGTGACTCGAGTGCATGACTGCATCCAAGAAGTGCTGGTAATAGCGCAGAAAATCACCCTCTCTCATCTGATGCAGGGGACGGGGACAGGCTCTGTCCCTCCCGCCTGAGTGCAGCCCCACCCTCCCGCTGCCATGAAAGGCCTGCCGGCAGCACCATGGGGGCTGGGAGGCTGCGAGCCCTTTGTGGCTGCTGGTCATTCAGTAAACTGGGCAGACGAGAGATTCATTAGGGTCCTCGCTTAGCGCAATGACGAATTCATTGAATTCTGATAAGGTCGTCCCTGAGCAGGTGGGATAAATCGTGGCTGAGTCTTGTCAGGACGACTCTGAGTCATCCCGGATTAAATTAATAATGATTAATTGGGGCTCCTGAAAGCTGAGCCACTGAGCGAAGATTAGAGTGTGCGTTCGAGCTCACTCTCTCTCCCTTTTATTTCCTCTCTCCCTTCCCCGGCTGCGTCTCTTCCTCCAGGTGACATTCGGAGACGGGAAATTAGAACAGAAGGTTTGAGAACCTGGAGCAGCCATCAACAGCCGAGCTGGGCGGGCAGGTCTGGGAGGGCCCCCGCCTGGAGAGTTCTGCTGGTTCTTGAATGTCTGACCCGCTGAGGCGGGCAGAGCCAGCTGCCTGGGTCATGGAGCCTAGCTCGCCTCGCTCCGTCCTTGCACCCCTGGGAGCTGCTCTGGCTGCCCCCGGCTCCCAGGCAGGGCCTGGCAGGGCCCAGGAGTGCATGGGCGGGGTGGAGGGCAAGGGGATGGGCTCCTGGCTGTGCTCAGTTAGTGACAGAAACAGCAGGGCCTCTGGGCCACCCGGAAGGAGGGTGTGCCCATGCAGGGGGCTGTCGCCTGCAGGGAGATCCTTCTGCTCAGCCCTGGGAGAGGACGCTGGGGACGGGGGACAGGACCCCGCTGCGAGGCCACGGAGAGTAAGACACACACAGCCACAGGGCTGGAGAGCGTCCCACCTAGAAACCACAAAACGGAGACAAGTCCTGGGCTAGCCCCCACAACGTCTCGGTGGATTTCCTTTCTGTTGCCCATTTCGGGTGGCTTGGGATTTACCCCCAGGTGCTGGTCTCATTTTCTCTAAACTGTGGCTTGTACAAATGAGGGCAGAAAAAGGTCTGTGTTCGGTGGCAGATTTTTAGGAGGAGATTCTATTTTCTGGAAACCATTCATTATCCGTAGAGCCCATCTCCCAGGGACTGCCCCATTCAGGGGGCTCCTTCCGCCGCCCCCAGCAATTCCACACTGCGCCTCGGCGAAGGCCGCTTCTGCCAACTGCCTGAGTTATTAGCAAACATTCGCCGAGACCACTGCTCAGCTAGGCTCACATGGCTTGTAAAACAGCACAGACTCAACTTGGGAGGTTCAACCATAAACATTCCTGCAGCAGGCTTGGCAACCTTCCTGACGCCAAGCGTCAAGGCGCCCTGTGAGCGAGGCTGAGGAAAGGCGAGGCCAGTCCTGGCCAAGCCCTCCGGCTCTGGGGAGGATTTGTGCCACCTCAGAGGGCCCTCGGCTGGGTCCACACGGGAAGTGTGCATGGTGGGAGGATGCACAGTGGGGGCAGCCCCGGGGGAGGGCAAGCTTGGACCCTTCCACCGAACGCTCCCATGCCATACTCAAGAGGGCCAGAGGGGTGAGTCCATCCTGCAGCACCAGCCCATGAGGACCAGTGCCTGAAACTCTGCCTGTCTCCTCCTCTGCCGGCCCACTGCACCCCCAAATAGCAGGGGGCAGGTTGGCTCGGGGCTTGAGGTCCAGGGTGCGGAGTGCAACCACCGAGGCGTGTCCCAGTCCAGCAGCGTGCTAGGTGTCCAGGGGCCAAGCTGCTTCACAGACTAGACCCTCCAACCTCCTCGTGCACAGTCTTGGGGAGAGGTTGGAATCTCAACCAGAGCCACCGTGAGAAGTCAGGTGCATGCATGGGGACTGCTCACAAGTGCAATCCTTAATAGATGATGGATAAACAAAATGGGGTCTAGCTACACAATGGAATATTACTCAACCATGAAAAGGAATGAGCCACAGACCACACTGCATGAGGATGAGCCTGGGACACATTGTGCTCAGTCACAGAGGCCACACACAAAAGGACAAACCTCGTAGGATTCTATCACACGAGATCTCCAGAAGAGCCAAATTCACAGAGACCGAAAGTAGAGGTGACGGGACGCTGGCTGGGGGGGAGTGGGGAGGTCTCACCGAATGGGGACAGAGTTTGTCTGTGAAGATGAAAGAGTCTTGGAAACAGTGGGGGTGGCTGTGCGATGCCGTGAATGTACTTCATGCCACCCAACCATACACCTCGTGGTTAAAATGGCAAAATGTGTACTGTATATATTTTAATATGATAAAAAGCATAATTGTTAAGTACAGTGAGAACCATTTTCATTTCTGTGGAGGAAGGGGCTGGCCAGAGGTCTCAGATGGAACATGCTGCACTTCAACTCTAAAGGCAAGAGCACGGTCACCGGATGCCCCAAGGCCACCTGCTCTAGGACACTGCCCTCTCTGTAAGGTGGACGTGGGTGGGCAGGCAGCATGGGCTTTCCCTGCGGCCAGGCGAGGGCTGGACACATGGCAGGACACAGGAAGGCCAGGTGGGATGAAGAAGGCAGCCGAGGACCCAGAAATCTGGGTTCTGCCCCCAGCTCTGCCACCCCGCAGCCTTCTGCCCTGAAGACCAATTCCCAAATGGACACGGGAAATCTGCCCTGCCAGACTCAGCACCTGGGACGTTCAGGACCAAACCTGTTAACAAACAAGGTACTGTGTGGTCAGCATATATCCTAGATTTTGCAGGTCAACCCCAAATGCATTTTCCTCCCTAAAGATGAGCGCACACGTAACTACGTGAGGTTTGATTGCTTTACCACCATGGTACGTGTTCACTGAACGAGCTCACTGACCAGAAGGCAAAGCCCCACAATGTTACGGTGGGTGGGGGCTGGGAAATATGGCCGTGGAGTGTCAGGAAGACAGCGATAGATGGGGGGGTGCCTACAACCAGAGGTACTGGGGGGGGGGGACCAGCTCTGCCAGCCAGGAAGGAAAACTGTCCAACACCATGTACATAAATACCTAGATTCCCTCTGAGCCCACGCCTGCCGGTTCTACACCATCTGCAATGCGTAGGACCCAGCCTTCCCATAACAGCCTGAACCTGTTTAATTATCTTACAGTATGACAAGGTCTCTTTCATCAGGGCCAAAGAAATGTTCCTCCCAGCGGTCCCTTCTCACAGACCAAGGACATCTACCAACTGAAGAGGGTGCTCCAGACCCCAAGGGCAACACTGGAAAGAAATCTCTTCACAACACACCTTCCTGGAATTTCGGGGTCTTCTATCCATAGAGAGGTCCCACTGCCCAGGCTGGCTGCAGAGACTCTCAAGGTCAATTGACCTTGAGATATGGAAAGACACTCACCTAGAGTCAGCCCACTGCCTCGTCGGCCCTCCGTCACCACCCCAGGCCGTCCCTGGCTCATGCTTCCTCATGCTGCAAACCTGCCACCAGCCCAGGTCCCCTTCTCAGGGTGGGAGAGTCCGCCCGGGTCCCTGGGCTCTGGTTTCCCTTCTGCCCCTCCTTGCTGGCCTCCACCTGAGTGGCCCGCTGCTCAGCCCGGTGTGGTAGGCAGAACAATGGCCCCCAAAGATAAGTCCACCCTAGTTCCCCAGGCCTGTATGTATGTGACCTCTCACGGCCAAAGGAACTTTGCAGATGGGATGGAGTTGAGGACTGTGGGTGAGGAGGGGGTCCTGGATTCTCAGGCGCTGAGTAGGAAGTGTGATGACAGAAGCAGGTCAGGGAGGCGCTGGGCTTCAGGCTTTGAGGAAGGAGGGGCCAAGAGCAGAGGAAAGCTGGCCCTCCAGGAGCTGGCAGAGGCCAGGAAACGGATTCTCCCTCCAGGAGGGAACCAGCCCTGTCCACACCTTGATTTCAGCCCAGGGAGACCCGTGTGCGACTTCAATACACATGCCTTGTCTCAGCCGGCGAGGTGAGGGTCCTTCGGGAGGCAGCCGCAGATAGCCAGTGCCCAGGCTCAGGGCCCCCCCAAGCCACTAAGACACAACGCCGATGCTGATCAGCTAAACTCGAGAGACAGGCAGGGACCAAGGCGTGCAGGGCCCCAGGATCGGGTCTGGGCTCTACCCCAGCCTCTCTGATGGCACGGACTTAGCCCCCCTGTCCGCATCTCGGGCAAGGTCTGCAGGTGGCATGACAAGCACGCGGAGGCTGGGCCACTGAACGCCCGAGCCGGCCCCTCGGCGGGCGACTCGAAGACGTCCACGGGAAGAGCTCTCCTAGCGTCACTTGCCTGACCTTCCACGCCTGCGAACGCCACCCTGCTGCCCACAGACTCATCCCTGCAGGGATGCCTTCCCTGCTCCCTGTAAGAACCTGCTTCTGAAATCTCACCTTCCCCTCCCCGCCCCGAGCCCTGGGTCCACAGCGGGACTGCCCGCCCAAACCAAAGCTTTGTGACGCAGCGGAAGTCCTACCCACCCCAGCACGGCCTCCCACCCCAGCAGGTGACCCCGGGCCGGGCTTCTGTCCTGCCTCCCAGTGCCCCTCTGCTGCACGACTCCGGAACAGCAGGCCCAGCACGGCGGATGCCGCATGAACAGCTGACATGCTGATGATGTGGTGGCCTGACCACGTGTATGTCTCGACCTTGGCTTCTGATCGCAGTCCTCTCCCAAGGCAGGGAACGAGAAAGCACCACGCACAACTCGTTCAGAGACGGCGCGTGGGTGGCAGCCCCGGGGTGGAGAGGGGCCTCTCTCGCCCCTGGCTGATGGCATGAGAAGCTTGTCCTCTTCAGCAGGGCCCTGGCACCTCTCCCCTCTTCCCATTTCCAAGCTGAGGAGGATCTGGGAGGACCCCCGCCAAGTTCCAGGAGCCCCCTCTCCCCCCACCCAGGACCTGGAGGGCCATCACCTCGACACTCGGGCAGGTAGAACTCCATCCCACCCACCCCTGCCCCTGGACGACAACCGTCAAAATGCAGGGTCAGGCCTGCCCAGCTGTCGCCGGACGGTGCACGGGGACGACGCGGCCCCGCCACGCGGAGGACTCTGTTTGGGGTGGGGCCCCACTGCCCAGCTGGAAATATCAGACCGTCCAGGGCGGCATCTTGCCTGCAAGTGTTCTGGCCCAGACTTGGCGGTTTCCTGGGACCCCTCAGCAGGTGTGTCTGAAAGCACAGCTGCGGTGGAGGTGGGGAGTGAAGGACAGACTCTGGAACTTTCTGGAATCACTTGGGTAGGCAGGCGATGGGCTGGATGCCGGGCAGGACACCCAGTGAGAGCCACTGGACAGGGGTGAGTGACGCCCTTGCTGGCCTGGAAGGCCACTGGGTTGGAAAGGGGTAGAGATAAAAGTTGTTTCTTCCCGGACACATCAGGGGTGCCTCCTGGGGACATCTCGGCCAGGAGGCAGCCGGAGACGGGCCTAGGCTCCTGACCCCCGAGAGCCAGCCCTCCACAGTCCCCCCGGACAGGCGGGGTCTCGGGCCCCACCCAGGCCTGGGGAATCAGAATCCACTTTTTCTAGCAAAATCCCGGGAGATGTGTGTCACCTTACAGTCTGAGAGGCACACGGTGTCCTGGCCGCCCCGGAGAGGGAGACTTGCATCTCCTGCATGTCCTTCTCAGTGGCCCGTCCCAGTGTGTCCTCCTCACAGGAGGCTGTCCTGGCACCGAGCTCGAAGCGACCAGGTCTGCTTGCTTTTGTCCCTGTGTTTCCAGGCGCAGGCGAGTGATTTAACTCCAAGTCACAGGGTCCCCCAAATGAGCTCTGTGGGTGGTGTCGGAAGCCCCAGCCTGCCAAGGGCAGCCCAGCAGCTAGTAATGGTCACTGAAAACGAAAACGGAAGCTGGTGTAGCTGGAACCTAGAGAAATTTACAAATGTGTTCTCTACTTGCTAAGAATGGTCCCATCTCCAGAGTTTGTCTCCATTCACTGTAGGGAAAGGGGGGCCCCAGGGAGCCCCAGCCTGGCCCCTGTGACCGGGCCTGCCCGAGAGACCCCCAGTGCAGAGCCCGGCTAAGCCAGGCCAGGCCCCTGATGCTGGGAGGTCATGGGATCGTGGTAGCTGCTGAGGTAAGGGGACGGTCAAGCCCCGCAGATGACCGGAAGCTGCCCTCAAGGAAATATTCCTGCCCCCCCAAGAAACACCCCAGGCTGCAGTCAACGGAGGCAAGGTAACCAACAGGCACGGGGTCTCTGTTGGGGTCTGCAGGGTGCGTGCAGTGAGTGGTCAGTGGCGGGCATGCCACGCAGGAGGTGCTGTCCCCTTGAGGGGACCGACAGGGGCTGACCAGGGTGGGCATGGACGTCAAACCACCACACACTCCCGGAGAACAGCCCCCTGGGCTCAGATCCTGGCTCTGCCGCGGCCAGACGTCTGGACCAGTTACTTAACCTCTCTGTGCCTTTGTTTTCCGGTCTGCAAAATGGGGGCGACCCAGGGGGTGACCCATGCGAGGGCTGTGGGGAGAATGGAGTGACTTAGAGCAGGTGTGACCCAAGCTAACGGAGGAGGGCAGGCCGTGCCCACTCCATTCCCCGTGTCTTTCTCCTTCAGATTTCCACCCTGTTCCCAATCCGGAGGGTGCACACCTGGGCTCTTTCCTACCCTGCTGGGAGAGGGGAAGCCGGAACGACTGGTTTGGCAAGATCACCCTGCAGTTCAGCCACAAGCCCCTGAGAAAGTCTCATGCCTGAGCGTAGCCCACGAATGAAGTGTCACACACGGAGCACCACGCAGCTGGGAAAAGGGGCAGGCCGGACCTACGCAAGTCACTAAGAGGAAACCGCCCGCCCGAAGGCAGGTGCCCTCGGCCAGGTGCTCTGGGAGGCCGCTCATCCAGGGAGAGCAGGAGGCCACACTGGGCTCTGGTGGTCTCTGGCTGTAACCGCATGCGTGGGATGTCTGAAACCTCCAGCTTTGGAGAGTGGGCTGCTCTGGGGGGGCACCTAGGGGCCCTCTGCACCTGCTAGAGACGGGCAAGCTGGAGCACAGAAGGGGTGCCGCATGGCGTGGGATGGCGTCCCCCTAAAATTCACATCCACCCAGAAACGCCGAGTGTGAGCTTCTTTGGAAACAGGGGTTTGCCCATGTAATCAGTTAGGGTAAGATCATCCTGGATGAGCGTGGGCCCTAACCCAGTGACGGCGTCCCCCTAAGAAGGCCACGTGACAGCAGAGGCGCAGACGGGAGTGACGTGGGTCCGAGCCGAGGGATGCCGGGGGCCACGGCCTATCCAGGCGCCGGCAGAAAGGCACGGACAGATTCTCCCTCTGAGCCATCACAAGGAACCGACCCTGTCCACACCCTGAACACAGACTTCTCGCCTCTGGAACTTGAGAGAATGCATTTCTGTTGTCTGAAGGCACCCAGTATGTGGTCGCCCATAACGGCCGCCCCGGGACACAGTACAGGTCTAGGAGTGGTCCCGCAGCTAACAGGAAAGGCGCAGCCTAGGGAAAGACATAAACCTGGGACGGACAGGGGCTTGGGCCGGCGGGGCCTGACGACAGAGGGCATATGCCAGAACGCTCTGGGGCGGCGACGTTCTATGTCAAGACTGCGGTGTGGTTGCTCAGCTGTAAACACGTGGGAGTCCGAACTCACTGAATGAGACACTTAAAACTCAGGGGTTTTACTGTTGTAAATTACACCTCAAAAAAGCTGATCGAAAAATAAAACATAAAACATTTTATCTGTATGCAAACACACAATTATTCTTCCCGATTATTTGTCTTGTTTTATAGACAAGAAATCAAAGCCCAGAGACATTAAGTAGTTTGCCCAAAGATGCACAGCAACTAGCCACAGAGGTGGGACGAGGGTGCCTCCCAGGCTGAGGAGGGTTATCCTGTTGGCCTCCCAGCCTCTTTACTGGGCTCTGAGGATCAAAAGCAGGCCCGTCTTATTTCTGTCTCAGTCCCTGCAGCCTGACCCAGTCAACGCAAAAGGCTGCACTAATAAAAGATGGAGCGTAATAAGAGCCTTTTGTAGTTAAGAGTCACAAGGAAGTGCTCTGTGCTTGGGAAGGAGGAGGGCAGAGCCTGGCCAGGAGTTTAATGACCCCACAGAGAGGCCTGTCAGGTCTTGCCAATGGATGGCTGTGCCCGCCCTGACCTCCACCCCCAGCCTTCTGCAGGGTGAGGACAGCATGGGGAGGGTCTCCCAGGGGTCAGGGGCTCAGTCAGCAGCTGGGGCTGGCTCAGGCAAAGAAGGGCTGGGAGGAGGCCCGGCCTCCCTGCTGGGCAGAGGCCACACACTGCGCCGAAGCCAAGGCCCCATGCCCTGCGGGCAGAGCTGCCCTGCATTCACACCCCGCGATACCAGAGCATGCACACGGGCCAGGTAGGAGGCAGGGAGGCGCGCCGTCCTCCGCAAGCCAGTCCACCGGAACGGAAGAATCCAGAAAATGCTGCCTGACTGCTTCAGGAAGGAGAGAAAATATGGCAGAAGCCAGACAGGCACAAAGGCACCCTCCTGCCAAGCGGCTGCTGCACGCTGGGCTTGCATGCCCCCAGGGCAGGGGAGGGGTGGGAGGCTGGGCAGGGGCTTCCACACGGGCCTGACTCACTCCTCAGTGCGAGCTGGTACTGGGTAAAAAGTCCAGGACGTGGTCCTTTCTGGCCATCTGGTCAGCATGATAAAACAAAAAGTATCTCAGAGACTGCAGGGCAGCCTACAAGGGAACCATATCCTCTCCTCTCTGTATCTGTCTTGGCCCCCACCAAGCTTTTATGCAGAGTTGGTTAATATTACAGATTATTACAAAAAAGGGGAGCAAAGTGTAAGTTAGAGGTTTAAGTTAGAAAAAAGTGCCCTCTTGCTCCAGGAGACATGGCTTGGTGTGTAATGTCTAGGCTACATTTCAGTTGATATCCTTGTGCAGTGTGGACCCTGCACAACTGCACATGGGAGCCCTGAAGTCATGAACAGAATGCCCACTGTGTGACAGAGGGCTGAAGGCATGTTTCTTGCTCTTTAGAGGCCTAGCGTTTAGGTGCAGGAAAGAGACCCACGTATGTTTCAGTTAACAGTGCAAGGCAGGATGGATCAGCGCCAAATGGAAAGGCGCACACCAAGGTGGTGCTTGGCAGAGAAGGATCCCAGAGGCCAGTGTGTTCCTGGGTGGGTAGCCAGGCAAAGGCAGGTCAGGTCACAGGGGTCAAGTGGACAAGGCAGTGTGCTCAGAGGTCGGCGAGGGGAGTCCAGGAGACAGGCTGGGGCCAGGACGAGTGAGGGCCAGCTAATGGGGCCAGGCCTGGGCCCAAGGGCGGGAAGGATGCCCTCCGGCGTGGCATGAGGAACACGACCTCCCCTCCAGGGAAAGGGCCTCATTGTGCAATAACCTGGCATCCAAACCACCTCCCCTTGTTACCAAGGGAAACCCAGACAGCACTTTTGGGAGGAGAGAGGACTCCTCTTCCTTCCCCACAGGGCCAGCCTGAACCTGAGCCCGCCTGCCGGACGGGGCTGGGCCGAGGGAGCCCACTTCCCGGGGTTCTGTACCTGAGAACCCCACCCCGCCTCCTGGCCCTGTTCCCCAAACACGTCCTCCTCCAGCTTCCTCGGTGCAGGACAGGAGAGCAAGCTGGTCATCAGCTGAGTCGGCAAACGTCTTTGCTGGAGGGCAAGTCGGGGCGCCCCGCCCTGGGGCCTTGGGGCCCTCAGCCATCCCGAGGGAGAGGGGACCGTGGTCTCCATTCTCTCCTCAGCCCCCCCGGGTTGGCGTCCCTTCCTGTGCCAACGATCTCGGCGGCTCCTGACGGCAACCAATCCCCGCTTTCCAGGGGAAGCTGTGCAGGTCCTGGCCTGGAGTTTGGCCCTCACCCCAAACCTCCGGGGCCCCCCACTGCCCATGGTTACTTTCTACTTGGCAACAAGGCCCCCTGGCCCCATTGCCCTCAGCTCCTCCCTGGAGACCACAAACAGCCCCTGCCTGTCTGGGCCCCTGGGATCCCCCCCTGCCTCTCCCTCTCCAGGTACCCCCTTTTCTCCAGCCCCTAAAACATGAAAGCAGGGTTGGTGCTGTGATTTGCATGGTCCAGGCACGAGGAGGCAGGAGTAGGCCTGCGAGGCCGTGGTTTCCCCTTCTCATGTGAAGCTTTTCGGGTGTGACTCGGTCCAGCAGCGGACACCTGCCCCCGGGCCTGTGGTCTTGATGGTACCCTGCCACCAGGTCAGGAAACCCGTGCAGATGTCGGCTGCCCTCTCTGACCGTCGGCCCACAGAGTCTGCTGCCTCGTCAGTCACCCCACGGGCATCATCATTACGGTGGCATCTCGCTACGCAGCGCACAGGTGCTCGGCACCTTCATAAGGACCAAGTAACCCTCCCGTTTCACAGATGAAAACACTGAGGCTCAGAAAAAGTAAAGGCCTTGCCCAAGTTACTTAGTGACCTGAATCCTGGGTGCAGGTGCAGAATGTGTCCACCGGACCAGCCTGGCAGGGGTACCAGGTGACACAGCACCTCCAGCTCAGCCCAAGACCCTTGGCCCCTGAGAGGTGCCCCACAGTTTGGCCAGCATTGTCGCTGCTGTGCCCCAGCCCCGGGGCCCGCCCAGAGGGAGGGCAGGCCGGGAAAGGGCCTCTTCACGTTCCCACCTGCCCGCTGGTCCACCGCCCCCCTGCGCCCGTTTGCCAGGCTCTGACGGCAGGCCAGGCACGTCCTCCCGGGACCTCCGAGTCTCAGCCGGGGCCTGCTTACACCTTCCTCCTGGCCCCCCTGTGGAAGGCCACGGTGGGGGGCTGTGGCCCGCCTGGCAGGAGGCCCCGAGGCCCAGGCTGGCTTTGGTTCGGACTGTTCAGAGGGGCTGTGATTGGAGCTGGAACAGAAATGAACAGGGGATGGCCTCGGGGCCCCTTCTGCAAAGTGCCCCTTAGGAGACGGGAATGAGCGGCTCTGAGCTTTCATGCACGCGTCTATGTTGGGGGGGGGTCTCTGACGGATGGGGACCCCAGAGGGACCCGCTCACTGCACCTAAACCTCTCCGTTCCTTACCCACGCAGAGCCCTGGAGCTGTCACAGGGAGCGGACCGAGCAGCAGTGGGGACCCGGGCTTCCTCCCAGGGCGCCTCGTCCCACCTCTTGCTTTGTTTTGCACCGGGGTCTCAGAGGGTCAGGAGCCAACGCCGCAGAAGCTTCAGGCAAGGTCCTGCCCACCCTGCCTGCCACGGTTCCAGAAACAGAAACAGGTGCCGGGAGGCCCTGTGGGGAGTTTGCAGCCCTAGTAGTTAGACGTGCCCCCGGGGGTCAGGCTGCCCTGGTTTGCAGCTTGCTTTTTTACCTCCAAGCTGTGTGACCTGTGGCAAGTTACCTGACCTCTCTGGGCTTCAACCTCCCCTTCTGTACCCTGCCCTCCCAGGGTGGAGTGAGGTGTGGGGAGCCATGCTGCCTGCCCCCGGCCTGTGCTCAGAGAGCACCAGGCACCCGCAGTCACGGATCATGGGCCCCTCTCCTGAATTCCTCCGCGGCCGTTGTCGGGACAAAGACGGAGGCTTTCCTACCCCGTCGGGACAAACGCAGTGGAGTCACTCTCCCCAGCACCCATGGGCACCTGCGGCTCCGGGGGAGGACCGGGACTTGGGGTGCAGGGCCTCCTGGCTATGTGACCTCGGGCAAGTTTTCAGCCGCTCTGGGCCTAGGTCCTCATCCAAGTTGTGTTGGGACTGAAATGCCTCCTGCCCCAGACTCCACTGACCCAAGCACAAATGCCACCTCCTCCAGGAAGCCAGCTGGAATCCTTCCTCTAAGGAGCAGACTGCATTCCGACCTCTGCTGTTCCAAGTGGCGCTGGGTGTCTCCCCCCAGACAGGGTTAGGATTAAATCAGAAACCTCTCTGAACTTTCTCGGGTCCCCGGTGTGACGTGTTGCAGGGTCCAGGGCCGCCCAAGGTCCTCATCACAGTCCCCACAGGCTGCAAGGCGGGTTGCTCCCATGGTCCTGCTCTCTGCCCGTTCGCCTGGTGTCTGGGAGGTCACTCCCCACTCCCCTGCCCGCGCACTACATTCTGGAGAGAATTCAGAGTCAGTGCCTCTTTCATCACTTTTTTTAAATGCCAAAGAGGCGGGAGAAGTATTAGCACTTACGTCTCCCTGATCTGCATTTCTTCCTCCCACAAACATTTAGGAATTGCCTACTGGGCGCCAGGCACTGTTCTAGGCATGAACGGAACGGGCCAAGCCAGGGCTTACGGAGCCAACTTAGGTCTCAGTGGAGTTGGGGAGGCAGACTCCAAACAAGTAAAAACTGCAGAGAAGGTAACAACAGGAAAGACCGGAGGAAGTGAGGGAGTGAGCCATGAAGACACTAGGAGGAAGAGCATTCCAGGCAGAGGGAACTGTACGTGCAAAGGCCCCGGGGTAGCAACATGACTGGCGTGTTGGAGGAACAGAAGACCAGCTGAACTAGAATGGAGTGAGTAAGGAGAGGAGGTTAGGCCGACGGTGTGGGCCGGTCACTAAAGGCCTCCTGGGGCACTGTGAGGTCATGAGTGGTTGTGAAGCTTCCAAGTCCTCACACAAAATCCTGGAGCGGGTGGTGCAAAGTGCAGGCAGGCAGCAGGTCCCCCACTCTCTTGTTTGCTCTGGGCCCCACTGAGTCGGCCCCCAAGGCCACCCTGGGAGCCCAGGCCTCTGCAGCCCCGCCAAGTGTCACCTGTCTTGCACAATTTCCGGGAGCCAAATCTGACAGAGCCATCTGTCTCGAACAGACCCCAGTGCTTGCCTCCAGCTGGTCCCTCACATGGGCCAGAGTTCTCAGCAGCACCGCAGAACCCTCATCTGCTGTCCCCGTCCCCCGAGACGCACGGGGAGACCAGAGGCATTGGGAGCCAAGTGTGCAGATGAGATGAGGGGGCAGCATCCCCCGAGGTGGAGTGACCCCCTGAGCCTGCAGCCCCTGCCCCTTCCAGTCCAGGTAGAAGCACATTTTGCAATAGCTTCTCTTCAAGGGGAGCTGCTTCCTGCTGCGGGCCCCAGACCCTGAGAGACCTCAAACCCCACACTACAGGACAAGGACATGTGGCTTTCACTTTTTTTTTTTTAACTCCCAACACAGGGAATAAAACCTCCCACTCTGGCTGATCATACAAACCCGCCTGACTTGAAACTTCCCAAGTGATACCAGAACAGATGTTCAAATAGCCCCTCAATCTTTCATCTCTCCAAAAACACACACACACATACACACGCACAATCCAGTCTGACGCTGTCGGGCACTTGGACTAATAGATGTGTAAACCGCAGCGCCAAATAATTTCTGGCAAGCCCGAGAACTCCTCATGATGATTATTATAGCTCAGACGTGCCCGCTCCTAATTTATGAGAAGAGGACCCAGGCTTCTGGGCCAGGCGTTCCACGATCTGTTGTCAAGACGGGGGCTCCTGGAGCCAGGACCGCCATTCGGAAGCCCACCTCGTAAACGGACGCCCCAGCTCAGCGAGGTGGGACGCCAGCAGTGATTCCGGGGGAGACAATGTCCCAGCCGGGAAGACTCCCCCATTTTACTTTCCAGAGCTGTGTTGTCACACTATTCCCTCAAATAAATGTTCCCATTTCGAATGAGTCACTTGGCAAGGAGACCAGGCCCCGATGCCAACACGCAGGCTGACCCTCCTGAACGCTTTCCTTGGAAAATATCAAGTGGCCATTGTGCTCCCCCACTAACAAGCCCTGGGGGGGGGGGCGCGGTGAGCCCTCTGCCTGGGCCAGTTTCTCACGGCAGGGTCTGCTGACCTGCTCCTGGCCAAGCGAGGCACACACGTGCACCCGGGGCGGTGGACTCAGCAGCTCGGCACGAGGCGGGGTTCTGGGATGAGTCAGGACACTCAGCTTTTCTGCACCCACAGTCAGGAGACCCACCCCGTCTCCCAGATAAACTGGCCCTGGCTTCCCGGTTTGCTTCCCCTGGTTGGCCCGGGGTCACGCCCCACTGTTCTGCTTTCCCTGTGATATCTGAATGGCATCAAAACCACATACTGCCCGCGACGTCATTCGTCACACCCCCCTGATGTAACACTGATCACTGGGCATAGGTGACCTGGTCTGCCTGGTCTAAAGTGACCACTTCCCCCGCCCCCCCCCGAAATCAACGAGGATCTTGTGGGGAGACACTCTGTGATGACGCGAACACCCCGTTTCCATTATCCTTCCGCCCACCGAGCCTGGCACCCACGGATGATTCCTGCCCCAGACAGGGGTTACCAAGCTGTCTGCACACGAGAATTCTGTTTCTGCCATTCCCTCAATGTTCACTAATGTTTTCATTCGAATTCTGGTCTGTTACTCTAGAGCTCAGCAAAAAGAGAGCCCAGATCCCACTGAGCGGGGCCCCCAGCCATGCCCACCCCGCCTGCGGGCTGAGGTCTGCGTGCAGCCGCGGAAAGGCAGCCTCGGTGGGCGGCCTGGTGGCCGCGTGCGCCAGCCCTCCGCCAGCACCGACCAGCCACCCCTTTCGGGTTCCGTGGGCCCCCATTTTCCCAACTGTCCCTCCCGCCCGAAGGATCCCAGCAGGCCATGGACCACGACGCTCCCAGTGGCGGTTCACATCCAGTTAGCGGACCCTCGCACGCCCCTCGCTGGCGCGAACACATCTGCCCCGAGTTCCCGAGAATTGTCAACCCAGCAAATCCCTTAATTGGTGGACATGACAAACCAGGCCCCTGCGCTGGAAGAACAGAGCCCCGGGGCCGGGAAGGTGGGCCGTCTGGAGCTCAGGCATCTGGGCAGGAGCAGAGTGGAGGGCACGGGGCAGGCCTCCCCGCCACCGTCCCCGCGCTCGCCGAGTGGCTGTGAGCGGAGGCTCTGGCCCGGCTCCCGCCCACTCTGCCCTCTCCCGCCTCCTCCCTGTCTGATCGTTCTCTGCTGTCATGTTCTTTGTCCCCGTGCCGCACGCCGTGATTACATGCCAGGAGTCATCCTGCAGCTACAGCTAAAGCACGACCCGTCAGGCAGATTCTCAGGGCTCCCGGCCTCCTGATCCGCAGGGCCTTCGGTGTGGGGCATCTCAAAAGCAGAACAGCGTGCTTCTGAGGGCTGGCGGGCAGCCGTCTAGGGAGGAAGGCCACAGCCGAGGGCAGGACCAGAGCTGCCGGGGGGGGGCGCCTGGAGACGGTGCAGGCCTGCCCCCCACCCCCCACCCCAATCCATTTTACTCCCCGCAGGAAATGGAGGCCCAGAGGGGCAGAGATGGGCCCAAGGGCACCCAACAGGAGGGGCACAAGGCCAGTGGGTAAGAGGAGGGACTCTGAAGCCCTGTCTGCAGTGTCTGCATCCGAATCCCAGCTCCACCTTTTCCTAGCTGCGTGGCCTTAGGCAAGTGACTTAACTTCTCTGAGCATCGGTTTCCCCATCCATTTCCTAGGGGCCGTCTGAGGATTAATTGAGCTAATATGCTTAGGAGGGTCGGGACACAGGACCCGGCCGTGCAGACGACTACGAATATCCTTTCCACCCCTGCTGGGCTGCTCTGGCTTTGGTCCACAGGCCTGGCGAGACGGCACAGTGCCAAGAAGGTCTGCCTGCTGGGGAGCTGCAGTTCGGCCCAGGGAAGGCAGCCCAGGACTCAGCACCGGCCCGCTCAGAGTGTGTGTGGCCTCATCCTCAGCTGCAGCCCCGTAAGTCAAAGGGAGAGAACCAGCTGGGATTCACGTGGACCCTGGGCACGAGGGGCTGGCGCCCACTCCGCTCTGGCTTCTCAGGGCCCCCCCAGCAGGGTTTCCAGCTTCTGCCAACTCAGCGCTTGGTTAGGACAGAGCAAGGAGGGGGCGCTGGAGGCCTAGTGAGGCAAGGGTGGGGACCTGCGTGGCCGGTGAGCTACGACAAAGGGATAGTCGTGACATCTGAGACTAGGTCACCAGACGCGTTACCCCTTTCACCGTGCTCCCTTGAGCTGTTGGCCATGTTGCAAGGTCACTCAAGCAGCCCGGTGGACAGACCCACCACGTAGACAGGACCCCACCTGCCCGCCGTGTGAGGGCACCACTTTGGAAGCTAATCCTTCCGCCCGCAGCCAGACCCAGCACGTTCTGAGAACCCTGGGTCAGAACGGCCCTGTGGGGCCACTTCCGAAGTCCTGGCCCACGGAAACCATGAGACCTAGTCCATGTGGTTTTGAGCCACTAAGCTGGGGGCGGGGGGCGATTAGTTATGCGGCATTAGGTATTAATACAGCATTGAATTATACAAATTAATCAGGAAACTAGACCTTATATAGCAGGTGATAAAGGTGCATGTGGACTTAAGAAACTCTGATATAGAAAAAAATACCAAATTATGAACAGACAGAAGTCACAATCCATGATAAACATTCTCCTAGGGAAACAAGAGCTTTGGGGTCCCCCCACCCAGCCCACCTGCAAGCCCTGTTCCTCTAGGGGGTTCATTGTCCTTGTCATGAAACCAACCAGCTACCCGGTCCCTTCTCTGGTCCTTTCTGACTCAAACATTTGACACTCTTGGATTTGCAGCACTAACCTGGTTCTGTAAACACCATGGGCCCCCAAAAGGCACAAGGACTCTGGGGCAGGCTTTTGGCAAAAGCAATTTCCACAAACCTGGAGCAAGAAAGTGGGAGGCAGGTGGGCTACCCAGTTAACAGAAATAATGAAAATAAACCACGGCCAAGAGCCCTGATGTTTGTGTCGCCCAAGATCCTACACGGGGCCAATTCAGCCCCCAAGGCTCCGAGGGAAGCGAGAGCTCTGCACGTGGGGTGGCTGACCCCAGGGATCCCGTGACTCTTGGCTGCAGGTGTCACGGTGATCAGGTCCCACCCAGGCAAGGTGAATCCATCCAGCATTTCTCCTAGGCCTCCCGAAAGTAAGACAGAGGCGAAGAGGCCCGGCACGCCAGCCTCATGCACCCCCTTCTCCATCCTCCTGTCCCAGGACGTCACCCAGAGTCATGGAGCCCTCGGGATGTTAACTGCCTCCCCAACGATGCCCACAGCAACCCCACCGCGGGCTGGACGGGGTGGAAGCTTCACATTCTTCTGGGATTTTCTTTTTCTGGAGTGTGGTTTTTAAAACAAGACAACGGACTCTTGGAAATGGGGTGGAGGCTCGCAGCTCGGACTAATTAAGAGGCAGGTTAGACGAAGACCCGATGCACAGTAACTTTTCCATCGGGCATTTAATCCACCCGCTCAACCCTGTGGGCCTCAGTTTAACCCACCTACGGAGGGGATATGAGTAATAATTATCTCCTCTGGAGAGGTGCTGGGAGGGTTAATTAACTGAACTGCTTTGAGAGGCTCTGCGGCCCAGCTCGGGGGGCCCCGGCTTGCTTGCCTGCTGTCAGGAATTCATGACCTCGGAGAAGTCACCCGCGTCCCCCCGCCCCATGAGGCTCAGAACTGCTGGCCTGCTAAGATACCTTGCAGCTCGAAAGCTTAATGGTGCTTGTGCTGAAGATATTGTAGGTTTATTTGCTTCTTCACCTTTTGGGGTCTTTACTTACATAACTTCAGATCAGGGAGAGCCATTCTTCCCAAACGTCCCCACATCCCACCCTGGACAAGGGTACAGCAAGGGCACCTGGCCCGCCTCTTCCACCTGGTTCAGGCCTTCTCCACGGGAGCCCTCACCTGGCCTGGCTGCTGGAGCAAGCTCAGGTGGGATGAGCTGGGCAGGCAACCCCAGGACCTCATGAAGACCCAGGCCTGGGGAGCCAACCTGGGCCGCACCAGCGTGGCCCACGGGACCTTCGCCTTGTCCCCGGCTCCCTCTGCTTCTCCTGCACTAGTTTTCTGAGAAGCCAGAAAGAGTCACACTGGACAATGTCCTCGGAGCCCTCTGAAAATAGAGTAAGGAAGCAATGGGGACGTTTTTTTTCAACGAACGATCATAGTTTGCCGGAACAATGGGGGGAAAATCCCCACGTAAAAGAGATCACTGGAGTCCGTGACCTTGGCCTGGAAGGTGACCCCTCGCTGGTGGAGTCGGAGAGCTTCGGTGTGCAGGGGTCTTGAGCACAGAGGCCTCCTCCTGGCCCGGTGAGGGACTTGCTCAAGGTCAACAGGCAGTCAGAAGCAGGAGCTGGGTGCACGCGCCCTGAAGCCCCTGATGCCTGGCCCCGGGCCTTGCATTCCACCTGCAGGGAAGCCCAGCCTCCAAGGGCCGGATCCATCAGCTCCAAAATAACATGGGCTTGGGGACAAGCGCTACAGAGCTAGCTCTGGGGAGACTGCCAACGGACATGCTGACTTCAGCAAACCTTGGGGGGAAGGACGCTTTCCGGGGCCCAGGCGGGCTCAGCTGCCCCCCCCAACTCTGCAGGTGCAGAAATCCAATGATTCCCAGAGTCACACACCTGAACTTAACACATGGCATCCCCCTGGCTAAGGCTCCCGCCTGATGAAAGCTCCTCGGTAGCTCTGACATGGTGTTCAGGAAAGGGGCTTTTCTCGAGACTTCCCTTCTAATGTGGGCAGGGGAGGGACAGAGTCTCAGGGATGTGGGTGAACACAAGAGAAGCTGGGGCTCCGAAAACAACCACCTGCAACATCGGCACAACTCTTGGCAGACTCACGGGTGTTCAGATGCGGGGCTCGTTTGCTCCCCAACAACCCAGGAAGTGGCAGGGATGGCGCGACCCCTGTGACAGGTGAGACACTGAGGCTATGGGGCTGTCTGCAGTGGGACTGACAGGAGGCGGGCCTGGCAGAAGGAATTTCATCCCTGAGAACAGGGAAGCACGTGTCCCCCCGGCCCAGGGGCTCAGACCTGAGGCTTCCTACTTCCCTCCCCACAATTTTCTCACCCTCTTATTCACAGTGCTCAACAACTAAGCGAGAGGAGTGAGCCAGGCCCCGAACACGTCTCATTCAACATAACATATCATTTGCCTTTTAAAAAACTGGGGGTAAAAACATCCCCAAGACATTTGAAGTAAAAATACAGGAACAAAAAGTATAATAAACTCATGCTCCTAGGAGAAGCATAAATCAGTCCAAGATTAACTAATTAAAAAAATCTGCATCATTAAGGGCAATATCGCTCTTCTCTAAAAAAGCGAATGGAGAACACGGAGACAAAACCCAATAGCCCCGTTCAGTAGCAGCTTTCGGGGCCTCCTGCCTCGTGAGGCAGATGAAGACCACCAAGGCTCCTGCCCGTTTTCCATGGCTCCCCAGCAAGAACACCGGGTCTCGGGCCAAGACCCGCAGGGCCTGGGCTGGGGGAGCTCCCCTGCTGCCCATGGAGGGGGAGCTCAGGAGGGCCCCTCACCTGCTTGGAATCAAATCCTGCACTTTGGCCCGGAGACCTGGACACCCCCCTCCTCAGTTTTTTCATCTGTAAGATGGGGTGATGAGAAAGACCTTTCTTACGGGGCTGCTGCAAGGCTTAAATAGGATAGTAATAGAGCACGTGTGGCCAATATCAAGCCTCCCCTGAACCGAGGCAGCAAAGCCCCCCAAACTCCCTGTTTTACTGCCGGAGTCCCCTCTGCACACAAAGATCACAACGGGACCCAAGTCCCCTCTGTGTCAGAGCCCGGCACCTCGGACCTGCCGTCCCGCAGGGAGGAGGAGGCCCAGAGGAAACCCCTGGCAGCCTCCAGCCCACGGCCCAGCAGCAGGAAGTCCTGGGTCTCCCCCAGGCGCACACACCACCCCACCTCTACATCCTCCACCCTCTTCCTGGCCAGCTGCCTCTGGACAGCCCTCCCTGCCACACCCACACAGCAGCTTGGTGGCTCACGGGCTGATTTCACTAATGTCTTTGCCACCGCAGGGGTGTTGGGCAGGCTGGGGCACGGCACGTGCTCAGAAAACTGTGGGGTGAATGACTCTACCCCAGCCTCGCTCTGACTCCGACTTCCTGGCCCACCACAGAGTGGTTCTGAGTCTCCTGAGCCACCTTCCTTCGGTCCTCCTGCCTCGGTTTCTTCCTTGGAACTAAGTGAGAAGAGTCGTGTAAGGTGTTCAAACAGTGTAGACAGCAAGTGCGTGGCAAAAGCCAGCAGCCTCCAGAAGGGTCTTCCGGCTGCCCTACAAGGCCTAGTTTGGTCCTCCCTGCTGTGTGACCTTGGCCAAGTAACTCAACCTCTCTGGGCTTCAGTTTCCTCATCTGAAAAGTGGGAACCCTGCCAACGCCGTTTAATAGTTAGGACTACGTTCTCTGTGGCCCAGGTTACCCACCAGGTGCTGTGCTAGCGGATGGTTCAATTAACCACCAGCTCCCCACCCTCTGAGGCAGGAAAGATGCCCATGATGAGGACGGGGGCCCTGAGGGCCAGGGACTTAGGAGGTGCCCCCTCTGGCTTTGCCCACAGCCATGCAGGAGCTGAGGGAGGGCCTGTGTGAGGCCGTGCACCCATCAGTGCAAATATAAACAGGGCCCAGAGGGCTGCTCAGCCGTCTGACTGTCCCAGGAAGCCCCTTCCCTGCCCAGGCCGAGGGCGCCATCTGCTGGGGGCGTGGGGCTCCGCACCCCGGCGTGACCTTTGCTGGGCTGCCACCCTGGGTCTGGGGCCTGGCGGGGGGGGGGGGGGGCATAACCTTAATGTACCCACGCTGGGCCTCTGGGGGCGGAGAGGGCTAGGTGCTGGCTCCAGGACCCTCCTCCTTTCACTGGTGTGGTTCACACTCAGTGGATGTTTACTATGAGTCTGGCGGGGCAGCCCTAGGCTCACGTCAACGCCCTGCCCTCAAGATGCTCCCTGCCAGTGCCTGGGGGGGGAGGCGCCCCTCAGCGCCCCGAGGTCACGCTCCCCCCGACATCTGGGCTTTCCCCCCGCCCGCCTTCCACATGGCTATCCCGTCCAGCCCTCCTTCAGTGCTGAGGAGTCAGACCGCGGGGCCTCCGGCCGGCTCCTGGCATGGAACTGTCCATCCTCCTCCCCATTCCTGAGGCTGTGCCCTCCAGAATCTTCCTCCGCCTGTAGGCAGATCCAGAGCAGGCCCGGGTCAGCGTCTGCGGCTGGCTGGCATTTCCACGCCGTGCTCTGTGGCCAGCCCCAGCAGAACCACGTGTGGCCTCTCGTTCCTGACAGCCTCCCAACGTGGGACAGGGGCTGCCAACAAGCTATAATTAGGGACCCTTTGATCCTCGAGGCTGCTGGTGGAGAAACTATGGAAATGCCTCATCTCTCCTGCGAACTCCAGAAGGTACAGGGCCGGGCCCGGGGAGACCTTCAGGGTCAAGGGCTTAGCTTCTGTACCGAGCAGGTGGCAGGTGCCACACTCCTGGGGGCAGGTGCCAGGCACTGGATCAGCCTGGACCAGCTCTGTTCTCTCTGCTGGCAAGAGGGGGCATGGGTACCGGGCCCTGTCAGCGCAGCTGACCCTCAGCCACCTACCGTCCCTGCATGCAGAGGACAGGGACGCAGTGGGTGCCCGCGGGGCAAAGTGCACGGTGCTGGGACCCTGGGTCACAAACCTACCGCGCCGAGCTACTGACTGTCACCGCGGCCATCACTGACACATGTCACTGAATACACCACTCTACCTATGCATAAGATAAATTTGAACATTTTAAGTGGTTTAAACGACTTGGTAGGATTTATGACATCCTCCGGGTTGTGATTTCTGTCACTGCAAACAGAAACTCTGTCCCCATCAGCACTCACTCCCCATCCCACCCCTCAGCCCTGGCAACCACGAACCTGCTGTCTCCATGGATTTGCCTATTCTAGATGTTTCTATGCATGGGATCCCATACATGTGGCCTTTTGGGACTGGCTTCTGTCACTCAGCAAGATGTTTTCAGGGTCCATCCACACTGTAGCCTGTACCAATGCTCCACTTTGTTTTTATGGCCAAGGAATATTCCAGTATGGCCGGACCATGTTCTAACATTTGATGATGGACATTGGGGCTGATTCTACTGGGATTCATGTTGCTGTGAACGTGTGTACCAGCTCCTTTAAAATGCTTCCACGTCAGGTGTGAGGTCAATTACATACAGAAAGTCACCTTTCCCACCTCACGTAGCCGTGATGGCCCCTTCCCTGCATCCCCTCCATACAGCTGGTGACGATCACCCCAGGCAGAGAGGAGGGCCCAAGGGGGTGGTCACCCCAGGCTGGAAACGAGAACACTGGGGCCCGGCCTGTGGGCCCCCCTGCTCTGAGGGCCATGGGCCCTGCAGCTGGGACCCTTCACGTCCAGGCTGTCCTTGTGCCAATCCCCAGCCAGGCCTGGCTTCCGTTCTGGCCCGAGCGGGAGCCGGGACTCTGGAGCATGGACAGCGCCGTGAGGTTCTCTCCCTGCTCCTCCACGAGGCCCTCAACCCAGAGCCCGAGCTCAGCCTGCGTGGCTTCTCAGGAAAGATGCCAGGTGCCCGGGGCCGCGGGGTTGGGGGGCGGGAAAGGGGGTGGCGGGCTCCAACCTGGCAGGTGCCCAGAGGGCTTACTGAACACCATGCGCCACGGAGCGGTGGCACGGAGCAAGATCTCACCGAAAATGGACAACTTTCTAAGAAAGTAAAAAGTTCCGAAATTCATCCAAGAAGCAGCAGAAACAGGAACGGGCCTCAAACCCGGGGAGAAACAGAAAAAATTGTCAAAGGATGAACTCCACAGATGGTGAAGGCCAGATGTGGCCCTTCTACTTGGAGGACCGGGTGGGCATGTGCTGGAAGCCGGTCCAAGTGCTCCCCTGGAGTGCGCGGAGCCCACCGTCACGTAGGAAAGGACGGCCTGGGGCTTGTCTGTCCCTCACAACGGCTGGCCTGGGGCCGCCCGGGCCACCTGCATGCCTGGGCCTGGCTGGCGGCTGCCCACACGACAGGCCAGTCACTGACAGAGCTGGGGGAGCGGCCTCCCTCAGACGGGAGGAGTGAGCTGGGTGGATGTTGGGAAGAAGAGTCCTTACAAGAAGGCATCCTGCGGACCTGGCCACAAGGGCCCCACGGGGACTCCCGATGTCCCCCAACCCTAGCGCTGGGGGCCTCCACCTGCTTCCCTAGACTGAGGTACATCTTCAGCAGAACGTGACCCAGAGACAGCCACCCACCCCCAAGCACCTCCCCCCTCCCTCCAGGCAAGGCTGCCCTCCCCACGTGGTCTCTGTCCCAGGCACCCAAGACAGTGGGAAGAGGGGCACGGGGGTCAGAAGACCCCTCGTTGGCCTCTGACCCTGCAGGCCCCCCGGCCTCTCTGAACTACTGTTTCCAGCTTTGAGCCAGGCCTGGTTCTCCCAGCCCCACCTGCCTCCCGGGACAGGGGCGAACATGGAGTCTGGAGACCCGCAGAGACAGGTAAGCTCTCCATGACGGTTACTCCCTGCCCCGGGCAGAGTTTTCAGGCTTTGGGGAGGCCTCTCCTTTTGCCCCCTCGAGACTTCCAATGACAGTAACTACAATGACACTCTGCCATCAGCTCCCAGGATCCTGTGTCCCCAGGCCGGACTCTGCATCGCCCTCGACCCCGGGAGCACACAGAAACAAGGACCCCAGCACAGCCTCTGTGTGACAAAGGTGTCAGGAGAGCAGACCGGAGGGAGGGAGGGAGGCAGAGGAGGGAAGGATGGCAGCAGAGAGAACCATGTCGAGAAGGGCCCCCATCCTCAGCTCTGCTCACCCCGCAGAGGGTTCTGGGAACCGCTGTGAAGACTGGCTCAAGGGTTCTCCACGGCGGGAGGGAGCTGGGGTGTTTATACACCCATTCCAGGCAGTCGCAGGAAAGGGCGCTAGCTTCCAGCACGTCTGCCCTGCCCCCGTGACAGGCCCTGTGTGCTCCTGGGGCCCCAGAAGCACCGAGAAGAGACATCCATTCAGGCGCGGGCCGTTGGAAGGTGGGCGTGCAGGATGATGCGGTAAGGGGGATGGGACCCGGGACCGGCTCCGGTTAGGAAACAAAGAATCCGAAACTGGCTGAGCCGCTACAAGGTGAGCCGGGGACCCCAGGGCCAGGCGTTTGTGCCTGATTCTGCCCCCTCCTGCCTGCCAAGCCTGGATGATGGGCTGTCGGAGGCTGCAGACAGGCACATTTAGAAACTGCTCTTTCTGGAGGGGATGGGAAGACCTCACGCAGAATCTCTCCCACCCCGGAAACACCCAGGGCGACATTCCCCGCAGCTTGCAGGAGCCGGGCTTCCAAGGATTATTAAATGGATTTTTCCTCTCTCTGGGTGGAGTTCCCTTCCAGGCCGCCGCACGCAGGACGGAGCATTAACAAAGCAGCCGGCCCAGGGCAGCATCAATCCGACAAACACAACAGCCTGCGAGCTTTGATTTAATAAAATCGGCCCCCACTGGGCTGTTTTAATTGTTTCCAGATTCTGAAAATATCTGCAAAGAAGATGCAAATGGAAAAATCCACCTCTGGCTACTGCCGCGTCTGCAGCTCGCCGTGCTGAATGCCCACGTGAGCCGTGTCCTCGAAGCGTCACCTGGGCAGAGGGGGGCGAAACCCTGATGTCGCCAAGACAAATGGCCCAGGTGGAAAAGGACACCGGGAGGAGAGGCTCCATCAGCCCGGGCTTCTGGATGACGCCAGGGGGAGAGCAGCTGGTCACTGCCCTGGCTGAGACAGCCCTGGCTGAGACAGCCCTGGAGGGAGGAGGACCCGGGGCCGTCTGTCACCCGCGGACACCCCGCAACTGTGTGGCGGCAGGCAGGGCGAGGGGCTGGAGTCCCAGGAGTCTGCTCAGGGAGCTGGTGCCCCCGGAAGGTAACTCCCGAGCACCTGTCCGGTCCCCGGGGGCCATCGTGACTCTAGAGGAGGAAGCCCCGCCCTGAGTAGAAGGCCACGTGGCAGCATCGCAGGAGAGCGCGGGGCTCGAGTCCATGGGACTCGGGCTTGGGTGCCGGCTCTACCAGCTGAGCAGCCTGGGGCAAGTCACTTGCCTTCTCTGTGCCTCGGTTTTCACACCTGCAAAAGGGGCCGGCAATTCCAAAAGCCCTCAGCGGTGTCCACGGAATGCAGCTCCAGGCCTCGCTGCCCCAGAGGCTGCTCGGACGGGGGTGCGCTGTGTGCGAGGAAAGCATGGGTCCCCTGCCCACGGCGCCACTTCCCGCCCTGAGACCCCAGGGGAACCTGCTGCCGAGAGGGGAGCACAGGGCACTCCGGCTGCTTTTCGGGGGCACCGGGAACAACCTTGCCCGGGGCTGGGGTTTGAAGGTGGGCAGGGGAGGGGCCGGGCAGGCAGAGCTTGGGACGAAGCTCCAGGGAGTCAGGAATGCCCTGTTCCGTCCAGGTTCCCCAGCCCCACATGCCACCTGCCCTGCGTCTGTAAGGATCTCCCTAATCAGGAAAGAGCGTTTGTTATCTCCATAAAACATGAGGGAGAGAACACGCATGCGTGCACACACACACACACACACACACACGCACGAACAGGTGCACTCCCACCCCGAGCCAGACACAGATGACAGGCTGTCACGGTCTGCGTGTTACAAGTCAATTACGCCCACCTCCCAGCCAGCCTCTGACGCCGCTGGGGGCAAGCGTCTCACCGTGTCGGGACACCGAGGAAGGACGTGGGATGCTCCCCCAGGAAGGTGGGGGGGCGGGAACCGCCGGCCCTCGGGAGGCCGCCACCTCTCAATTAGGAAGAAATTGGAGGTGGGGGCAGCTCATTTATTTTCATCCCTCAACCTCCATATTAAATAGCACAGTGATAAAGAAAAAATGGTGTGTTTTCAGGGTGGCCTCGGGCAAGTTTCTGAATCTCCCCTCGGTTTCCCCACCTGTAAAATGGAGCTCGTGCCCCGCCCCCGGGGTCACCATATGGGAAGCCCTTGGAGCAGAGGAGGTCAAGGTCTGCTTTTCCCTCTTCTTGTGTTTTCTGCAGCCTGCTCTTCTCCTGCCCCTCCTGCGCCTTGGTCATTAAAATCAGACCCTTCCCCTTGGGGTGCCTGGGTGGTGCAGTCGGTTAAGCGTCCGACTCTTGGTTTCAGCTCAGGTCATGATCTCAGGGTCGTGAGCTTGAGCCCCATCCTGGGCTCCGTGCTCAGTGCGGAGTCTGCTTGTCGCTTTCCCTCTGCTCCTCCCCCCTTGCTCTCTCTTGCTCTCTCTCTCTCAAATGAATAAATAAAATAAAATAAAATAAAATCAGACCCTTCCCACCTACCTGGGGTAGAAATGGATCCTGTCTTTCAGACCCCAAGTTTGGGCAGCTTTGAGCATGGAAAGAGAGTGTGGGGACCCCAGAGTCTACCCCAAAGAGTGGTGGCTCATGGGTCCTCACCCAGGAATGCAAGCACAGGGGCAGCTGCTGCCCTTCTAGAAGGGGAAACGCCCTGGTCGCCCACGAGGGACGCAGACTGGGGCGGCTGGGACCTGTCCCGCTGAGTCTGCCCCGGTGCGTGTATTGTCCAAGCCCCGACAGCTGCACCCGAGATCCTAACAGCAATGAGCCTCAGGCCAGCCTCGAGGGCATCGCTCCCACATCCTTGACCCGGGACGCCCATAGAGGCTGTCCGTCCTGAGAGGTTCGTAGCTCCTGACGTGACTCCCCCCAGGACAGTGAGACCGCTGCTGACACCGCTCCCCACCACGGACCCACACGTGGGGAAGGCGGGGATCTGCAGTCCCGTAGGGCGGTCGTCACCAGGACGCTCGTATTACCACCCTGACCATCAGGAGGGGGGTCTGGGGGCACGGCCGGCGGACGCCCTGCGCTGAAGGAACATTCTGGACCTCCGTCCTCCATGCCCCGCCCAGCCACACCTGTGCCGGCACCACAGGCTCAGGGACCAGAGGAGGGATGACCCATCCTTGGAGAAGAGCTGGTCCTGGGCCCTGGCACGAACGACCCACCAGGGCCGGGCCAGCACAGAGGCTGCAGACAGGGCTGTTTGGGGGCCGGGGGGCTGGGGCGGCTAAGAAACCATCCCTCCTCACCAACCGTGACAGACCCTGACAGGTCTGGCAGCGAACCAAGCTCTGTATACGAATTACTCATTAAATCTTGATGGGGGCACCTCCATTACCCCCATTTCACAGATGGAGAACCGAGGCTCAGGCAGGCAGTTCAGCCGAGGTGACCGGCTAGTCTGCCGCGGAGCAGGGTTGGACCCAGGCCTCCACCCAGCTCCACCGGCCCTGTGTAAGCAGCACGCGGGACTGCCTCTTGTGCCCTAGAGTGTAGCAATGCGGGGCACTGGCTGGCCCAGGAGGGGCCCCCACAGAGGGTTCTTAAGGGTGAACAGAAGTAGGTCAGCAGTGGGAACAACTCTGGGGTCCAGGAAAGCACGGATGTGTGCAGGAGAAGCATGACCGCAGAGGAAGACAAGTATATGCCCGGCACGTGGGCGGTGCTCAGTAAATATCCGTTGACCTTGGTGCTGGGGGTGGGAGAGCAGAAGACGCAAGCTTGGAGGGCCAGGCTGAGGAGTCCAGCTTGACCCCGTGCGCACACCCCTGCGTGCACACACGCACCCCCATCCCCTCTGCTCGGGCTTCCTGCCAGCCCCCTGCAGTGTTCCTGATCGCCCAGGGCAAGCCCTCTGCCGCCCAGCACCTCCCCCAACGCAGGGGAGCATCCTTGGGGAGCACTGAGGGGACTCGAGGTGGGGGAGGAGGGAGGGAGGCTGGTCCACTTTGCTTCTGGATTTTCAAGGACTGGGTGGTTCACTGGGGTTGGGGGAGGGGAGCTGCTTGCTGCGCCCCCACTTCGCGGGAGCCTTGGCTCTGGGGTGGGGAGGGGGCCTCAGCCACGCTCTGCCTCAGGCGAGGGGCCTGGAGCCTCGGGGGAGGCCGGCCGGGCAGCCACCGCCGCTGCTCCGATAACCTTCAGCCCTGACCTCATTTCCCACCAAGGCTCGTGCAATTTCTTCCAATTTTCCACATAATTAGCTGAGCGGGAGACACGGCCCCTGCTCTGCGGCAGGAAGGAGCTCGCTGCTCCAGGGCCCACAGGCCTGTGGCTGAGGGCAGAGCCACCCCAGCTCCCTCCTCCCCTCCCCGGCTCTGTGGGCACCGGAGGATGTTGGTGTGGGGGGGCCGTGGCGGGACGAGGTGCAAAGGTGCAGGACGGCGGGGGGAGGGTGCCTGCAGTCACGCAGACCCAGTTTCAAGGCTCCGCTCCCCACCCGTGGACTCGGCGACTTCGGTCTCAGACTCTAGAGATGAGGCTCGGGTACGGTTTCCCTGGAGGAAATCAGTGTCCACGAGAACCTTGTCTCTGCCCCCAGCCCTGCGAGCCTGCTCACACTCCCCCAAAAGAGCCCACGAGCCCGCCATCCTGCTGCTTCCCGTCCTTCTCCCAGGCCCCAAACCGCCCCTTCTCATCCTGGGGTGGGCGGTGGGCATGGGCTCCATCTCCTGCCTGCTGTGTGACAGCAACCCAGATGTGCGGGCCTCAGTGTTGCCATCTGTGAAGTGGGCATGACAACAGAAGCGACCATGTTGGGAAGAAACAGGTCCACTTGCAGGAGGCCCTTGTCACAGGCCGCCCCACACCTGGGACAGGCCGCAGGGGCCACTGGTAAGCATAGGAAGGGCGGGCTCAGCTCCCACCACTGGGCTCCTTTCCTGGTGGACGCTGCCATTCCCACCCACTTAGAGGGTGGCCCTGGGGCAGCTCTGGAGGGCTTGCAGTCGGCACCCCCTGGCTTGGCCAAACAGAAGCAAGAGTGAAGGGGTCAAGGTCTCCCTGATGCCCTGATGGGCCCTGACGTTTACTAACTTGCTCCTCGGGCCTCGGGTTTTCTAACTGAGCAATGAGCAAGGTCATCCCTGCCCCACCATCCAAATCACTCTGTCCTGGCTGGAGACATCCTAGAGAGAAAAGATGCACAATCGGGCCCCTAGCCCTGGAGCAGAAAGAGGTCACCGCGGCCCCCAAGGTGCCCCGTGGGGTGGGGTGCCCCTCCACCTCCCCGGGGCACCACGACCTCCTTGGAACAGCCTTCCCCTGACACATGAATGATTCCCGTCCTTCCTCTGGAGCCTGGCGCCAAGGCCTGGAATCCATCATTCCGTGTCATCTGGCTAGGGCTCTGCAGGCCACCAAGCCACTCTCATGGGGAGGGCGGTAAATACGCTCAGCAGCACAGGGCACACGGTGCCCAGAGAACGTCAAGGCTGAGTGCCTTGGACCTGGACCCACACCTGCCCCATGACCATGGACTTGGAACCTCACCTCCCGACCTTGGGGTGCTCACTGGAAAAATGTGCTCTCGTGGGCCACGTGAGCCTCGTACACCTAGGGTGTGGGTAGGACTCAGGTGCTCTGTGTGCTGTGAATAGCAGAAAGCCCCCCACGCCCGATCGGAACACTCCTCCCTGAGGAAAACCGGAACCTGCCCGGAGCCTCTTGGTGCCTGCCCCCAGCCGTGGCAAGGGAGCAGTGGACCGGTCCTCTCTCTCACCGCAGGCTCTTCATCTGGATCGGGGGGCAGCACACGGAAGGCACAGGGCCTCAGGGACGGGGTCTGTGGCCCCAGGTGGACCGTGAACCCCCATATGGGCCTTTGGGAACCTGTGCTTCAGGACCAAGGGCCTTGACCCTCTGGGTCAGCCACCAGGAAAGGTACAGGGCGCTGGCTGTGACCTCAAAGCTGAGAAATAAAGGCATCCCACAGACTGGGGAGGTCAGGGAGGGCTTCTTGGAGGAGGGGAAATGAGGCTGGCCTTGGAATGAAATAAGCAGTAAAGAGAGAAGGTGGCCCAGGCAGGGGGGCAAGGGGAGCCAAGCTGTGGGGAGGGGCTAGTGGTGGGGGAGACAGATGTGAAACCAGGTACCAGAAAGCCAATGTGGAGAAGGCAATCAGGGGAGACTTCCCGGAGGAGGTGATGCCTGCGATGAGGCGTTCGCCTGAGGACAAAGGAGGGGGGTGGGAGGGATCCCAGTGACAAGAGACAGGCTGGGTATACTCAGGAGGAGACCACAAGAAATGGGTTCCAGCCCCTGTCGACACTCCCCGCATCCACCCAAAGGCCCTCGTTCATGGGATTCCAGTGCTGGGGTGGGCTGGAGAAGAACAAAACGGTAGTGATTCCCCCTTCAGGCCACTCCCAATCTGGCACTGCAGGGAGGCAGCCCCCTGTCCCCCATCAGTTGCGCAGTAAAGACAGAGAACGCTTACTGCACGTTACAAGCTCGCGACACCGGTGCGCGTACCACTCACTTCTCAAAGGCAAACGCTGAGGCCCAGAGCGGCCAAGTCACCAGACTGGCATCACAGAGCAACCCAAGTAAGGACCCAGGATGTCTGATCTCAAGATGCAACGCCTTATCCCCAGCGCCCCGGCCTGTGTGTGCCCCCGACAGCCTACCGAAGGGGGTTCTGAACGACGGGCACAACCAGCCTCACACCGTTCTCGCTCTACACGAGTCCGATCGACTGCTGCTGGGAAGCTTGCGGCGGGTCAGAGCCGGGAGTGCCCAGGGAGCACCGAGGACAGCTGCACCTGGCACCAGGCACACATGGACCTCGCAGAGGACGGGCCCCCAGGCAGCACGCCCAGCCCTCAGTCTTCTTGCCTCCGGCTAGAGGCAATTCTCAGACCTCAGAGAGGGCGTGGTGCTGAGGATGGAAAGTGCAGGGTGCTCTCGGCATCACTAGGCCAGAAGTAAAAAATAAGGAGATGGTGAGGACAGGCGATCAGTGCCAAGTAAGGCCTGGGCCTCAGAAATACGCTCAGGGACTCCCCAGAGAGGAGGCGTGTAAAACCCAGAGGAGCCTGGGCCTTCAGCTCCATGTGGACCAGCGCCTGGCACAAGGGTGGTGCGCGGGTTCACTCGGCTGTCCCTGGCCAGTCTGACAGCCACCCCACCTTCCCCACCTGGAGGCACTGAGAGTCTATGGAAATGTCCCTCAGGTGTCCCCTCCTCCGGGAAGCCCTCCTTGATGGCCAGGCTGGCCGGGGGCCCTGGGTTGAGCTTCATTCCAGCACACCAGCCTCTGTGTTTCTCTGCCCCCTGCTGGCCGGCAGCTCTATGAGGCCAGGAGGGCTGTTCAGACCCAACCGAGATGAAGCTAGACCATAGGAAATGGCAAGAGTGGTGATTTCACACTGTTTGATCTGATCTTAGGAGCCTGTGAAGTGTTTGTCGCGGGAATCAGGGGCTCCCGGCCACATCCTGCAGGTAGAAGAAATTCGAGCTTTAATGCAGGAGCCAAGTCTATTCCGGGCCCAGAGGAGGGATTCTCAAACTGCAGCCCCCGGGCCAGCAGTATCCACAGCACGTGAGAGCTTGTCAGAAATGCGGATTTGGGAGGAGAAGGGAAACCGTAGGGGTGGCCCAGCTCCCCAGGGGCCCTTGCTGCTCCTGGGGGAACGCCTGCCTTAGAAGATATAAAGTAACAGACTATTCCTTTAACAAGCCAAAAAAAAGGGGGGGTAGTTTATTTTTTATAAAAGGGGGGGTGATGATCTTTTGTTATTCAACCCTGTAAGTAAACCTGATTGTAATACTAATCAATGCTGCTGCTGCTGATCATGTCAACGAGGCCACGCTGTTGAGCGTGTAACCTCCCCCAGCCCCCCATGCCCGCAACTCTGTGGCCCCCCCACCCGCTCTTCTCTCCAGGCCTCTAATCACCTCTAATTCGCTATCAGGAGGCGAGGCCAGCCCCTCCCAGACAGCCCAGCACAGATGAGGCCGCTGATCCTTCGCGCTAGTGTCCTTCCCTCCTGGAAGGTCAGCAGCCGTTCCGTGCCCTTCTCTAGGCGGGCACTGAGAACAGGGCTTGGGACACAGCAGGTGCTCAATAAATACTGAGTCGGTGCAGGAAGGAACCAGTTCCTTCAGCTCACCTGCAGCACGTTTTCCTACGGGATGGTCTCAACAAGCTCCAGGAGCTGGAAAAAGTGTCACTCTTGTACCCAATTCGCAGACGGGGAAAGTGAGCCTGGGGAACAGTGGACCTGCCTGAGGTCACACAGAGCCTCGGACTCCCACTCTGCTCCAGGTCCTGAGCCATGGAGCCCCCCGCTAACGGATGGCCAGTTCGGGCCCCAGGGATCATCAGCCTTTGTGGCCCTGCCCTCCCACCCCTGCCGACACCCAGGCCCCAGCGGTCCAACGGCATCGCCAAAATGGAAACCGCTGGCCTGGAAATCTCCGGGGGATGGAGGAGGGGGGCCATGGCGTGCAGCGTCAGGGCCGTGCCGATGATGCCTGCCATACACGAGGCCCCCCGGTGCAAAGACACACAGCTAATTAGCTGTCAGGAGCGATGCAAACTCTAGCCCGGCCCCTCCCCGACAATCTCTCCCGGAATCGCCCTCTGCCACCGCGTGTCACCACATGATAAAAGGAAATATGTTCAAAGCCGAGCCACTAACAAGAGACGGGGAGGCTCACAGAGGCAGAGAGCAGCAGATTGCCTCTGACACTCTCCTAGGAAAGGGGGATAAATTAAAACCATTAAAAAAATAATTTGTCATCGTCAGTTTTCAGAAAGACGTTATTCTCAAAGAGCAGGGCGTTCTGAACATCATCTGGGAGGTGCCAGCACAGTGGCGGAGGGCCTGGGCTCTGGGTTCAGAACAGGCTCTGCCTCTTGCTACCCATGTGACCTGGGGAGGGTCACTCCCGGGCCTCAGTTTGCCCATCTGTAGAGTGGGGGTGGTAGAAGCCCCTACATCATAAGCTTTGGGGGGAGATCCTAGAGGAATGCACTGGAAATGCTTGGCATCACGAGGACATCATAAACACGTAGTAAGTTGTAGGTACTTCTCACCCACCCTGCTGCTGATCGACTCAAACATGGCCGAACTCTGAACGTCTCTCAGTTTCCCCGTGTGCAGAATGCAGATGATAACAGCTCTGACCTCAGAGTTATCAGGAGAATTCAATGGATGGATGAGGCCTAAAATGCTTAGCATGCACCTGTGTAGACATTTGCTGGGTCCTGTGGACGCAGTGGAAGGTGGACAGCTTCAGGACAAGGGGACCGATAAATGCTAAGCCCTCCCCCGCCGGCTGCCATATCCTCCCCACCACATGTGGCTCAGCAAATCTCTCACTCTGAGCTTGTTCTTTCTTTCTTCTCCCAAGGGGCCCCCATGGAACCGGCTGGAAGCGCTGCCTCGTGGTCAGAACCCACTGTGCCGCCTTGCAGATGTGAGAAACTTCTCTGTGCCCCTCCTTCTCCGCAGGGCAGGGAGAAGCACACGGGTTGCTGATCCCTGCTGAGCCCTCACCAGAAGTTAGGCACGATTCTAAACGCTACATGAATTCACTCGCAGAGGTCCGGCAGCAGCCCACTGTACAGATAGGAATACTGAGGCACCCGGAAGTAGTCGCTTCCCCAAAGTCACACTCCTAGTGAGTGCTGGCCCCAGGACTCCTGCCCCCCGGGGCCCTGGTGGGGTGTTGCAAGGATGAGATCATGCACGTCATGGCTTCCGGGCATGCCGGGCACTCAGTAAGCACCCGGTGAGTGTTGGCAGGGGCCGGGGCTGTGGTGCAAGGACAATCAGCAGGATAGCACTGGTGCGGGGGCTGCTGGGACACAAGCAGACGGACCATCCTGGGGCAGAAGGACAGCGCCTGGATGATGGGGGTGGCCCTGGCACTCCAGGCCCTACACGGTGGACGTGAGGGCTGGTAGCTTAAAATACTGTCTGAATAGCCAACTCTCACGTGGCAGGCCTCTTCCCGGGTGACCTGAGCCACTCCGTGGACAACACCCACTGGCACACAGCCTCTGTGCCATCAGGGGTCGTGGGCTGTCTTGGTTGAATCCATCCCCAAATGCTGAGCCAGGCCTCATGTCTCTTCTGCCCCCTCCCCTTCTCTCTGCAGCCACAGATGGATTCCCCGTGTCCTTGCGGACAACAGCCCCCAGGGCTCACATGACACGTGCTCAGTGCCAGGTGCAGGGGCCCCACTAGACACAATCCTGGTCTTTGCCCAGCACCGTCTGGCGGAGGGTGGGCGGGGGGGGGGGGGACGGGTGAGCACAGGGAGGAACAACCCACTGTGGAAAGTTCTAGGACTGCAGCATCCTGGGGGGAGAGCTCAGGGGACCAGGGAGGCTCCTGGGGGTCAGCCTCTGTTGCCAGGGAAAACTGCTCCCTGCTACATGAGTCCACGGAATTGAAATATTTGACCTGACAAGCATCAAGGTCACTGAAATTAAAGCCCTGGTGTGACCTCCCCAGACCAGAGGAGGGGGTAAAGCCAGGTGGCTGGGAGGGCTTGCTGGAAGGGGAGAGGCTGGAGTCACCCCCCACCCCTGCATATCCCCCACCCCCATGCTGCTGGAAGGGGAGATGGGCTGCCATGGAGCCCCTCCCAGGAGCCTCCCAGGCCTGGGACCCCCACCCAGGGTCTTTCCAGGGGTTGTGCTGGGAGGGGTGTGGCCTGTCCCATCCCTTACTGGACCCCCACCTCCTCCCGCCCCCTCTTCTCTGTCCTTTCAGCTCCAGCCGAGCTAAACCCGTGTGTGAGGGGTCTCCACCTTCAGGAAGCCAGGATCTGGGGCCCCCACTGCCTCTGAGCTGTTCCAGTGCCCCCCACCCCATGAAGCCCTCCACTGGACTGGCCTGCTTCCTGCATACCGCCCCCCCCCCAGTTCTTCCTTCTCCGAGGCTCCCCACCTCTGGCACTGATGTTTTCATAGTGAGAACAACCCTCCGACGGAGGCCTAGCTACAGTCCAGTGCAGCTCTGGCCAGTTGCTTTCCCCCTCTAGGCGTCCAGGGGGGTCCCAACTTCCCCAAACTGGGTGACTCGGTATTGTGACATCCCTGTAGGACTGCTTTTAGACCTTCAGCCTCCTCACGAAGGGAAGAGTCTTCTGGTGTCTGGTGCAGAGTGGGGGATGGAGCGCACAGTGGGGAGATGGGGTGCACAGTGGGGGATGGGGTGCAGTGGGGAGATGGGGCGCACAGTAGGGGATGGGGCGCACAGTGGGGAGATGGGGCACACAGTGGGGGATGGGGCGCACAGTGGGGAGATGGGGCGCACAGTAGGGGATGGGGCGCACAGTGGGGGATGGGGCGCACAGTGGGGGATGGGGCGCACAGTAGGGAGATGGGGCACAGTGGGGGATGGGGCGCATAGTGGGGGGTGAAGCGCACAGTGGGGGATGGGGCGCACAGTGGGGAGATGTGGCGCACATTGGGGGATGGGGCGCAGAGTGGGGGGATGGGGTGCACAGTGGGGGATGGAACGCACAGTGGGGGATAGGGCGCACAGTGGGGGTGAAGCACACAGTGGGGAGATGAAGCGCACAGTGGGGGTGAAGTGCACAGTGGGGGATGGAGCGCACACTGGGGGTGAAGCACACAGTGGGGAGATGGAATGCACAGTGGGGGACGGAGCTCACAGTGGGGGATGGGGCATACAGTGGGGGATGCGGTGCACAGTGGGGGGATCGAGCACAGTGGGGGGACGGAGCGCACAGTGGGGGATGGAGCGCACAGTGGGGGACGGGGCACACAGTGGGGGGATGGAGCACACAGTGGGGGTGAAGCACACAGTGGGGGATGGGGTGCACAGTGGGGGATAGAGCGCACAGTGGGGGTGAAGCGCACAGTGGGGGATGGAGCAAACAGTAGGGGGATGGAACACACAGTGGGGGACAAGGCGCACAGTGGGGGACGGGGTGCACAGTGGGGGACGGGGTGCACAGTGGGGAGATGGGGCGCACAGTGGGGAGATGGGGCACACAGTGGGGGGATGGGGTGCACAGTGGGGGGATGGAGTGCACAGTGGGGGACGGAAAGCATAGTGGGGGACAGAATGCACAGTGGGGGATGGGGCACACAGTGGGGGACGGAATGCACAGTAGGGGACAGGGCGCACAGTGGGGGACAGAATGCACAGTGGGGGACAGGGTGCACAGTGGGGGATGGGGCGCACAGTGGGGGATGGGGCGCACAGTGGGGGTGAAGCACACAGTAGGGGACGGGGCGCACAGTGGGGGATGGAACACAGTGGGGGGCGGGGTGCACAGTGGGGGATGGAGCACACAGTGGGGGGATAGAGTGTACACTGGAGTGTAGGACACAGTGGGGGTGGAGCACAAAGTGGGGGCACGGAGCACACAGGGGAGGCAGAGCACACAGTAGGGGTGGAACACACAGTGGGGGCAGGGCACACAAGGTCGGGGTGCTGTGCACAGTAGGTCTGGGTGTCGCAAATGACTGGCTGGAGGTGGAGACCCAGGGGCACAGCACCCACCTTGGCTTATTTTACTCTATTCTTCTCTGTCCCCCCTCTTCCCACCTTCTCACTGGCCACCCTGCAGAACCTCACTCTACAGAGCCCCCATCCCTCCACAGGAGCCAAGGCCTGGCCCGGACCCAGGACCCCACGGGGCCTCTGAGAACCTCTCCTCAGCCCGGCGGCCCCCAGGGCCTCCCAGAAGTGGCTCTGGCCCCCAAGAAAGATAAAGGGGGAGCAGCAGGCCCCACGGCCGTGTGGAAGGATTGCCATGGCAACCGCGGGGCCAGGCCAGCTGGCGGGAGTGGAGTCTGGCAGACAGTGGGGCTGGCTTCCCACCAGGGAGTGGGCCGGGGCGCAGGGGCCACACGGGGGGAGGAGTGGGGGGCTGAGCAGCACCCACACTGCCGGGCCGTGGTGACCCTGCAGATCAGCCACTGAGCAGGGCTGGGCACTGGGGAAGCCTGCCTCCCGCCTCTCACACGGTGGGGGGGGGGTGCGCTTGCTGGAATTCTCTGATGCCTCTGAGCACTGGAGCCCAGCCAGGACGGGCAGTGAGGCTGCAGGGTCCCGGTGGCTGAGCGGGCCTGGCCGTGCGTCCTGTCTCTGCAGCACGTAGTAGGTACTTGGTGAAAATGTGTCAAATGGCAGAAAGAAGAAACGGGCAGCTTCCTTACCACCTGTGACTGAGGCTCGGGCAGGCCGCCAGGGGCAGGGCTGGGACAAGGATCCCCTGAGATCACACTTGGTCCTGTGGACACGGGAGGAAGCATGCTTTCTGGACCTTTCTTGCTCTGACTTACACCCCTAGAAGAATCTGGAGCCCCATGCTGAAGACAGAATGCCAGGAAAATGTGTGTTAGGGAGCTCCGGGTCCTCCTCCCTCCCTCCCTCCATCCCACGGCAGGGAAGGTGTCCCTGGGCTCTTCCAGGCTCTGTGATGGACTTAGGGGGAAGGAGCCTAACTCAACCTGTGAGGCATTCGTGGTGGACGGGCAGGGGGAGGGGCCTCCTGACGCAGTGCCGTCTATTCCCAAAGGCCTCGGCTCCTGCTGGGCCTCCCCCAGGTGCTGCACAGCTACTCCCTGATTAGATGCTCAGCTCAGCAAGGGTTATTCTACCCATTGTAGAGACGAAGAACCTGAGGCCCAGAAGCCAACCAAGTTGCCCAAGGCCACTGGGCAAAGCAAGGAACATTCCAGGCCCTGTGCTCCCCACCGCTAAGCCTGGCCTCCCAGAATCTCTGAGCTGGGGCCCTGGGAGATGTGTAAACTGAGGCCTGTAGGAATGAGAATGAATGTCCCAGACGTTCAGAGAGACACGCGAGTTTAGTTTCTTTTGTCTTCTTAGTAAAGCAGTCCGCAAAACGTTTAACCAAATGAGATTCCATTTCTCGTATCCGAAAGCTTCTAGAAATCACGTTACGAATATACAGGAGCTCCCCCTTCTCAGACCACGTGCTCCAGCGTGAGGTTTGGTGAAACAGGCTGAGTTTGCAGAGGGTGGATCCGGCATGTTCTTGCCTGCCCCGCAGGCCAGGGCCAAATGTCGCCCACCCTTCATGGCTCCAGCCCCCCAGGTCCTCCCTCTCCCACCCAAAGGCCCCAAAGGCCTAATCGCACGAGGAGCACTCTCCAAGAGCACTTTCTATGATGAGGAGCCTTCCAGATCTGAGCTGTCCAACAGGGCAGCCACCATCCACATGTGCTCGAGGAGCACTTGGGGTGCAGTTGGTGTGACCGAGGACGCGGATTTCCAACTGCATTTCATTAGGGGCCACGTGTGGCTGGTGGCCTGACACTGCAGCTCTCGAGTGAGATCCTCACTGTTCAGTACCAGCCCGTCCCGAGGTCAGAGGGTAAGCGGGCCCCCAGGGATGACAGCACGGCCATGGCCGGGCCAGGTGGTCCGGGCTGGTAGGGGTCATCAGGCGGAGGGAGGAGGGGTGGCAGGGTCCAGGACCCGGGACAGAAGCCCTGCGAGAGCGAACATCAGGCTGGATGGGAGGAAGGTCTTGCAAAGACTCACAGAGCACGAACCCCAAGCAAGCGCCTCTACAGCCCTGTGCCTCAGTTTCCCCACCTGTAAGACCACAACTGTAGTGGCACCAAACCTCAGGCTGCCATGAGCTGAAGCGAGCTCACCCACGCAGAGCACCTGGCACAGTGCTGGCTACAAGGAACACGCTGTAATGTTGGCTATGACCAAAACTCGGTGCGCTGTCCCAGAGCCCATGGCTGAGGCCTCCTGGCACCCCCTCCCCCGCCGGGCCTCCACCAGAATCGACTCCTTTCAGCCCCATAACGCTACCAGGGATAACTCGGACTCCCGTTCACCAAATGGGAAGACACAGAGTGGGAACACAGAGAGGGTGAGGACCCACCAAAGGCCACACAGTTCCATATGCTGGAGCCAGGATTCATTCCTTGCTGTCATCACCCCATTCTACAGACGGGGACACGGAGGCTGGGGTGGAATAGGAGGGGGTCCTCGGTGGTCCCGGGCCACACAGCCAGGGCGGGGCTGAGCTGGGCTGCCAGCTGAGCCCAGCCTCTGCCTGCTGGACTCTCGGGCCTCCCAGGGAGGCGGCAGGCAGAGGGTTTGGGGGAGAAGCGTCTGGAAGGGCCGAGGAGGCAGGGTGGGAGGGGAGGCGCCGACAGCAGGCTGGGCTTCTGCCACCCGCTCTGGTCCCTGCCGCTCGCACCCGCCGCCTCGGGAGAGCTGGAAGCTGGCAGCACCGACCGTTGCCGCCGCCTCCCCTCTCCCTGCCCATCTGCTCCTGGGCCGGGATGGGGGGGGGGGGGACGTCAGGCCCTTGCCTAGCCTGCCTGCTGCTGTTCCCGCCCCGCCCCTTCTCCCCGCCCGGCCGTCCCCAGGGGGCACGGTACAGTGGGCAGAGCGGGCCCGATGCCCCCTCCGCTCCGTGTCGCGTGCGTTAACGGACGCAGCCGCACGCCATGGGGGTGGCTGGGGTCCCTGAGCCGGCTCCCGCCCATGGCCAGAGCCCCCTTCCCGTGTCCTCCCCTCCTCGGGCTTTCTGACCGCAGGCCCCCGGGGTTCCGTGCGCCTCCCTTAGCAAATGTTTCCTGCTGTTCCAGAACCTTGTCACCTGTCGTGTGGCCTGATTTAGACTCACAGCAAGCAAGGGGGGCAGGGACCTCGGAGAGGCCTTCTGGTTGGCGGCAGAGGTCCCTTAGACGCTGAGGGCCCAGGGCCAGCTGTCTCAGTTTGTGACACCCACTGCCCGACCTCCTGGGAGTTCAGGGGAGCCCTCCCCATGGTGCAGCCATGCTGACAGGCCACCTAAGAGACCGCAGAGTGCATCCTGGACACCTGCTGTGTGCAGGGCACCGTGGGAGAGGCGGGGGATCATCTCTAAGGGTCTGCTCGTGTCCCAGCCTGGGCAGCGAGAGGACAAGGCCTGTGCGGCACCTGGGCCGAGGGGGGCAAAGGGAGGGTCAAGACGGCAGGCAAGGCTCCATAGGGAAAAAGATGTGTCCTGAGGGCGGCAGAGGGCTCGACAGGCACCCAGGGCCAGCCCCCGCTCCCCCCACCTCTGACACTGCCCCGTGAGAGGGCTCCGTGCCGGCTCTACCACTTCCTGGCTTTGTGACAACAGGCTAGTGACTTGGCCTTTCTGAGTGCCAAGTCCACCCAGACAAGAACAGTGCCCCCTTCTGGGGGGGATTGCAAGGGTCGCTGAGTAACGCCTGGCACGTGTAAGTGCTCAGTCTTGGCCAGGCAGCAGGACAATGACAACGTCCAGCTCCAGCCCTCTGGAACCTCCTTCGCTGCCCCCCCAGCCCATGGTACCTGGCCCCGCCCCACCTCCTGGCCTTTGCATATGCCAGTCCCTCTACCGGGAACACCCCTGCCTACCCTCCTTGCCACGTGGCTAACTTACACTCTTCCCCCAGGTATCAACCCATGCATTTCTGGCTCTGCAAAGGGGGCTGGGTGGGTGTCTCAGGGGGAGTGTGCAGGGGAGCAGCCCGTGAGGGAGATCCCCCCCCCCCCCACCTCCAGGGCTGGTGAGGCTGTGGCTCTGCGGGATCTTGCAGGGGACAGCGACATCTAGTGGGCAGAGGACACATCGCCCTATCACCCCAGGAGGCCCCCCAACCCCAGAGCACCCCAAGTGCCCAGGCGAGCAGAGGCTCACCCTCCACGGGAGAACCAGGGCAGAGGGGCGCCAAGAAGGCCAGGCAGACGCAGCACGTCACGGGCACCGACAGGGCTTAGCTCCCTCCCTTCTAGAGCTCCTCCTGCCTCTTCCCGTGGGCAGCCGTGTTCCTGCGTGGCATATGCCCGCCATATGCTCTCCTTGTCACAGCATCCTCAGCGGGCCCGCAAGCAGCCTGCTGGCGGGCGTGGGGGTGCCTCCGAGCTGGAGCTCACCCCAACTGCTTCAGCGAGCAAGCCGCTGGGGGAGCCGCTCCGAGGCGTGCCAGCACCCCCGGGGGCGGGGGGAGGCAGGCCTATGATCTCACATCACAGAAGCCAAGAGGCTCCGAGAAGCTGAGCAACTTGCTGGAGGCCACACAGCCCGCAGGGCAGACAGGCGTCTGTAAGGGGGGCTGGGTGGGACTGTTGTGCGCGTCCCCTCTCCAGGAGACCCTCCACTTCCTCCTCGCCGGCGAGAGCTCCAGGGCCCCCTGGAGACCATGGCCTGCTGGTCTCCACCTGCTCCGACAGCCCCAGCAGGGAAATCTTCCGGGCGACTCCTGGCCTGAAGTCTGCAAGTGACTTTGCTTCCCATACTGGGTTCCCCAGAGCTCTGGCGTTCTGTAGACAGGCCTGGAGTCTGTCTGGGAAACTGAGGGGGGCAGGGGCTTGTCCCCTTAAACCACAAAGTGTCTAGAGCTGATTTCCTTAGTAAGCACATGGGCACACAAGTCCTAAGTGATCGGGGGGGAAGGGAGGAAGATTCCCGAGCTTTGCACCACGCAGGAGGTAAGACTGAGGAATAGCAGGCTTAGCCCTGCAGGAGCCGGGCTGAGACAACTCCACGGACCGCTTTCATAGGCAACAGATACTCACCGAGGATCTACGAGGTACTGGGCGGGGGTCACTGAACCCCACGGCACAGGGCTTAAGTCAGGGACCCAGAATCAGAATCCCTGGGGGGCAATCCTGCCTCTTCCCCCTGTCGGCTTGTGCGGCTCAGGTGAGCGATCCCACCTGTCTGTGCCTCAGTTTCCCCATCTCTAAATGGAGCCGATGACAGCCCCTCTCCAGGAACGGCAGCGAGGGTTCAGTGAATTATTACACTGGGTTACTTTTCCAGGGTTTATAACAAACTACCACAGGCTGGGCAGCTTAAAGCAACAGAAGTGGATTCTCTCACAGCCTGGAGGCCAGAGGTCTGAAGTCAAGGTGGGGACGGGGCTGTGCTCCCTCCGAAGGTTCTGGGGAGGGCCCTGCCTTGGCTCGTGGCCACGAATTCCTGTTTCTGCCTCCGTCTTCCCATGGCCTTCTCCCATGTGCTGGTCTTCACATGCTGTTCTGTGTCCAAATTCCCCTCTTCTTATAAGGACACCAGTCACTGGATTTAGAGCCAGCCTAACCCAGTATGACCTCATTTTAACGAGTTATATCGGCAAAGACCCTCCCTTCCCAAGAAGGTGACATTCTCTCAGGTTCCGGGTGAACGTGCATTTGGGGAAACACTCTCCAGCCCCTCCAGACATCCTCAGAGCCTGGAGCATGGCCTGACACACGGAAGAGCTCCCGTGAACATGAGGGTACTGATCCTCACCGAAACCTGAGACAGGTGACCTAGGCCCACCCCTACAGATGCAGACACCAAGGTCCAGACGGTGAGCTGTCTGCCTGCAAATCAGCCTCGCCACATGGGGCTCAATGTTGTCCTCTCCGATCCGGGGCATTTCCCGGGCTAATGCTCCCTTGGCCACTTGTTGGGGCAGCCCAGGCATCTTCCCCCATGGCCGTCACCCAATGCCCTGGAGGGAAGGCTTCCAGCCCACCTGGTTCCCGCACCAGCCTCCCCTGTCTTCTGGATCCTGCTCTGTAAAAGGACTCTAACCTCAGAGGGGGAGAGCAGGGGGGCGTGGCCTGGTGGGGGCGTGGCCTGGCAGGAGGGCGTGGCCCAGTGGGGCACAGGAGGCTACCGTCCTTGGGAGGCAGGCATTGCATTGTTATTTTCACTTGTCACTTGTTACAACGAACACATGTCCTGGTGTAGGACAAATGTTGGACAAATGGTCACTGCTGGAGCAAGGGACAGGAAGCTCAACCTGACTGCTGTGTTCCCATCTATGGAACAAGCATTGAGCCCCTCTGTCCAAGACAGGTGACAGTGTCCACATCACAGACAAGGTGAGGCCCCCAGCCAGGCCAGCTCTGCCCCATGCCTGGCCGGGCCTGCCAGGGAGGTGTAGGTGGGGGGCACGGCACCCACCAGGGAGGTGCACGGGGGAACAGAGACTAGAGACTATCTCTGAGATTGGCACACGGCAGGGCCTGGTTATCCAGAGGACCAGCAGAATGAGAGCAAGGCCCTAACGCAGACAGGAGGCAGGGATTTAGCTACCTCTGAGGGGCTGAGGAAAGAGCTGGGTGCCGGGCCGCTGGGCAGCCGCTGTATCACTCTGGCCTCTGGATGGAGAATTACCCAGGGAGGAGGAAAGGCCTTCCGGGTTTAGAAACAGTCCTGTATGCCCCCCAGGAAGCTGGGGCCCCGGCTACAGTTCAGATGGCCCAGCAAGGCCCAGTGGACATCTCGATGGGCAGGAAGGTCCCCAGGCCTCCTTCAGGGTTACCCCAGTTCTCTACTCTAGCCCTGTCTGGCTCCTGAGTCAGGCCAACCAGGGATTGATGATCCTGGGCCTTGACACGTGCTGAGCCCAGCGAAACTGGGAGAACGGCAGTGTCTGCCTCCACCGAGCTGATGGCATGTGCCAGGTCCGGAGCCAGGCACCAGAGGGAAGCTGATCCCCTGTGCAGAGAGGCGCCAAGGCCGGCTGGTGGAGGGCCGGGTCGCCGGCGTAGTCACCCACCAGTGTGTCCTGAGCACCGGCCGCTGTGCTCGGGACTGGGACGTGGTGGCAGACCAGCCCAAGTCCTTCCCTGTAGGGACAGGCCATGTGACCCTCAGGGCGCCCAGGAGAGAACCAGACAGAGCGCAGGGGCAGGGCCGGGAAGAGCTGGAAGGGATTCTGTCCCCAAAGAGCACCGAGGCCTGGAGTCACCGTGCCACCTGGCAATTCCACTCCCAGGAGTGCACCCGAGAGAGATGCGGACCCCTGTCCACGTAAAACCTGCACGCGCCTGGGTCCCAGCAGCTCTAATTCATAACGGCCCAAAGTGGAAGCAGCTCGAATGCCCACCGATGGTGAGCGGATAAACCACAGGCGGCTTATCCACCTGTGAGATACTATTCAGCCCTACAAGGAAGGAAGCAGTGACACCCCATGGCGTGGATGAGCCATGAAAATAGCCTCCCAGGTCAGAGAAGCCAGGATGAAAGGACACATGTTATGCAACCCCGTTTATCCGTGACATCCAGAAGAGGCAAACCCACAGCAACAGAGAGCCGATTTGGGGCTGTTGCGGCCGTGGCCAGGGAGACGTGGGGAGTAACTGCTAAGGGTCAGGGACTTTTGGGGGTGACAGAATGTTCTAGAATGAGACACTGCACGTACATGTGCCTATTCTAACATCCACTGAACTCTACACTTTAAAGGGGCGACTGTTATTAAAAATGCACTTACGATAGCACTTACAAAATGCATACTTTCCATACGTCGGAGTGACAATGAGCACATACAGCTTTATGATCAGAGCAGTAAGACAGGCGCATGCTGGCACCCAGCCTCCAGGGCGAGGTGGTTTTGCTGGCGTGGCCGGGAAGGGTCCGGGAGCGGAGGTCCTACCCAGGCTCCCCAGGAGGCAGCATGGGCTGGCCACCCTGTCCCCGCCAGCCCAGCCGGCCGGAAGCCCTGGAGACAGCCAGCTAGTGCGGGGGGTGACCGCGAAGAGATATCCCCGAGGCTGCTTGTCTATAAACTGTCCACGGGCCCTTCGGGGGCTGGACCAAGAGGGGGCCACACGTCTGGAGGTGGGCGGGGGCTCCCCAGGGACTTCTGCCAAGCACTGTGTGGCTTCCTTGGGCAGGGACCTATAGTAAGGGGTCTGAGCTCCTTCTGAAAGAAAGGCTGCCTGCCTTCTCTCCCTGCAGTGGGCAGGGACGGGGGGCAGGGGAGGTCTCTCGAGGGGCACAGCCAAGAGCTCGGGCTGGCCTCAGGACGGTGACCGACATGATAACACACATCAGAGAGCGTGAAGCATGTCCAGGTGGGCGCTGTCCCACAAATCCTACACACTCCCCAGCGGATGCCGCACCAGCCCGAGAGGAGGACTGGTACCACCCCCACTGCCCAAATGAAGAAACAGAGGCAGGGAGAGGTACCCAGGTACGTGGACCTCAGCCCTACAAGCGTCAGTGGCCACGGTACCCATGGCCCCGGCCATCCGCATGGAGGTGGTCAGGGTGCTGGGCCGCGGGGGGCCATCTGTCTGCCCTCCTGCCCGGGGGGGGGCCTCCGTGGCTGCCCGGCACCTGCCTCTGGGCACAGAGCCGTGGGAAGCAGACCTGACTCAAAGTCATGCCATCAGGCTATCAGAAGAACACCGTCTCCACAGCTACAATCGCTTCTACCCACAGGACGACCCTTCTGACACCAAAGGATGTGGCTTTTCCACGCCAATCACCCACTGTGCAGCTCTGCAGACACGGGACATGGACTGGGTGCCCTGTGGTTTCCTTCAGCGCCAACAGTGCCGACCGGGGTCAGCGCAGAGCCGCCAAGGAGCGGCTCAGCCCCACGTGAGTACCTCTGCTCCAGGCGCCCGTGTGAGGCTTCTGGTCCCCATGCCTCTGCCCGACCGGACACTAGAAACTGGGGGTTCCCGTGACCCCCACTGCGGATTCGCTACTTTGCTAGAGGGGCTCACAGAATCCAGGGAGACAAGACTTGCCAGTACTGGTTTCTTGTCAGGGGCACAACTCAGGGACGGCCGCGTGGAAGACCCACGGAGTCCCGCAGGAGCCCCGCTCAGCCCCGGGCCCTGAGAGCCGGCCTGGACACCTGCCTGTCCCACGCGGTGGCAGAGAGCCCAGCGCTCTGCTCTGAAGAGCGGTCGTGTCACTGAGTGACTGGCGCTGTTTGCTCCCCAGCTCCGCATCTCGGTCTCCCAGTCCCAAAAGCGGGCTAACGCTGTCCTCCACTGGGGGCTGCTAGGCCTTCATGAGGCCCATCACAGGCTGGCCCCCGGCCTGGGCACAGCACCTGGCAAGAGCTACGTCAGACCCCCGGTGACCTCACGTCACTGGGCCCCATGCCTCCTTCCGTGAGGCCACAGGAAGGCTCTAAAGAGGGGGGTTCCCTGCTGCCCCATGGGACCTAGAGGAGGAGCCCAGTGTGGGTGGGCTGGGCCCGGATCCTCCCTCTAGCAGCTTTGCTCCTTTTGACTGGGTATTTGGGCTACTGGGTACAATGAGATCTAAACAAACGTCACTGTCGCTTACAAAGCCATCAGGCCTGGCTAAGGCAGGATTGCTCACGGGGCCTCCAGCTGGCTGGGCAAAACAGGGTTTGTTAATTTGGAAAGGGAAGAGTCTTGGGCATGAAGGACTTCAGGCATGGCTGGATCCAGAGGCTCAAAAGCATCACCCATGTCTGTGTCTGTTTCTCCCTGTCCCCCCAGCCCTGAGTTCTTCGGCACTGCCCTTGCTCTTGGCCATGCAATGCCTCCTTGAGCACTAACCGGAGGGGGCGCTAAGTGCCCAGTGCCCACCAGGCTGGTCCAATCCAACCACCCCTAGCATGGAGCCTGTGCCTTCTAGGATCCTCGACCCAGGGCCTGGCCTACCCTCCCCAAGGGAAGAGTTCCCATGCACCAGACACCTTCAGAGCAGTCTTGATGGGGCAGACAGCACCAGCCAGAGCCGCCTCTCCCTGCTTGGTTCCAGCTGAGATAAGGTTCCCAAAGGACTAATGCGGCTGTGTAAATATTAGATACTTCTGTCTCCTTCGAGACCAGTTACACAGAGCATGGCGGTTCCCCCAGGACTCTGCCTTCTACTTACTGTATCATCATTAACAGCCTATTAGGTAACAACTGCTTGGAGAGTGAAAGAGAGAGAGGAAGAGAAGGAGGGAGGGGGAGAAAGAGAGAGAGAGGAGAGGGGGGGGGAGGGAGTAGAGGGAGGAGGGAGGGAGGAGGGAGGGAGGGGGAGAAAGAGAGAGGAGAGGAGAGAGGAGGAGAAAGAGAGGAGAGAAGGGGGAGGGAATGGAGGGAGGAGGGGGGAGAAAGAGAGAGAGAGGTGAGAAAGAGGGAGGGGGAGGGAAGAAGGAGGGAGAGGAAGGAGGAGGGAGGGAGAGGAAAGAGGAGGGAGGGAGAGAAGGAGGGAGGGGGAGAAAGAGAGGAGAGAAGGGGGAGGGAGTGGAGGGAGGAGGGAGGGAGGGGGAGAAAGAGAGAGGAGAGAAGGAGGAAGGGGAGAGAGGGGGAAGGAGAGGAGGGAAGAGGGAGGGAGGGGGAGAAAGAGATAGAGGAGAGAAGGAGGAAGGGGAGGGAGGGGAAGGGAGGAGGGAGACGGTGAGGGAGAGGGTGAGAGAGAGGGAGAGAGAGGGAGAGGGGGGAAGGAGAGGGGGTAAGAGAGAGGAGGGCAGATAGAAAAAGGGAAAGAAACAAAAGGAGAGAAAGAGACAGTGAGGATGCCAGAGACACAGAAACACAGAGGGAAAGACAGGGAGAGTGGGAAGACAGAGGACAGGTAGAAAGAACAGTGGGAGAGAGGCAGGGAGGGAGCTAAGGGCAGAAGGAGGGAGAAGGGGAGGAGTGGGAGGAGGAGGGGGAATAGGGAAAAGGGGGGGTGGGAGGCGGAAGTGAGGAGGAGGAGGAGGAGGAGGAGTGGGGGGAAGGAAGGGAGGAAGCAGCTGTGAGCTCTGTAAGGAGGCGCAGCTCGGGCTGGCCCACCCGGGGCCCCTGCAGGATGTGCAGCCCGAGCACCCCCTCCTGGTCTGCCTGCCCCCGCAGGCTCGTAGGCAGGCAGGCAGGGCCAGGTGGGGGGCACCAGGCAGGCCACAAGAAAGCCCTTCTAGGGGTGGAACTGCTCCCACCAGACCTTAACCCCACGGCACTGAGTGATCTGTCCCCCAAGGATTCCCACAGCAGCAAGATGAGCACTGTCACCCAGAGGAGCCCAGGACCTTTCTGCAGGAAGGTCTCCAGACACGCAGTGGCTGCCCGGCACCATTCGGAAGAGAGAGTGGGGAGGGAGGGGTCGGTATGTCCAGGGCAGTTACAGACCCCCCCCCCCCCGCATGCCTGCCAGGTGCCCAGCCCCTCCCCACCTCCCATCTTTGAGTCTGGGAACAGCCTCCCGGAGCAACAACGATGGGCTCCACTCAGAGGCTGAGTGACTAGCCTGCCTGAGGCCACCCGGCCAGGGAGACCCACACTGGGGCTCAAACCAGTGACCCAAGGTCAGGGCCATGCTCCTGAACCTGGCCAGGAGCAGGAAGTCCTCTGCTGGAGCTGCAGGAACACAGCCCCCTGGGGGTGAGGGCTTGAGCGGGGTCCCCAGAGGAGGAGGAGGGCAGAGAAGCCGCTGTGTGGTCAGCCAAGACTGGGAGCCCTCTGGTGAGTGTGACAGGGTCCCCCTTGCAGGATGCCTCTCCCGAACAAAGCCAGCCCCGGGGGATCCCACTGCTTCTGAGCTGAGGTCCCATCTGCCCCAAGTCCGGGCCTCTCAGAACTGCTGCGAGCTCACCATCCATTGTCCATGTGTCTGTCCATCCAACCAAACCACAAATATTTCCTGGGCACATGCTACCCACCAGGTGCTTGTCGAGGCACCGGGGACAGCATGAACGGCAGACACAGACCCGCCTACCCAGAGCCAAGGACACCTGTGGTCAGAGACCAGTGCAAGAAACCACGTGGTCAGGGAGGCCTTGGTGACCGCATGAAGGAACAGCATTCGGGCAGAGGGAAAGGAAAGCGCACAGGCCGACGTGGGAACTCACGCAGCCTGTGTGAGAAGCGGGAGGAAGCTGGGGGTGCCTGGGGGGGCGGAAGGTGCTGCTCATCTCTGGAGAAAGTCCCAGGGCCCTGGGGGGGACGATTTGGAATTTCCTCCCTTCCCAGGACACTGGGAAGCTGCCTCAGGGCCCTTGCAGAGGGTGACCCAACCGGGCCCCTCTACAAAGCTGCCTGGGGCTGCGTGTGCGGGCACCCCAGTCACGGCTCCGGGAAGGAGAGCTGACCCCCACACCGCCCCCACCCCCTTCAGCGTTCACAAGTGGTGACACATGCCCCCCACCCAGGTCTGCTCCCCAGAGAGGGCTCTTTCATCACTTCCAGGCTGCCCGTCCCCCACCCCAGCTTCCCTTCCAGGCCCAGGGAGGTCTGGCGGGGTGGGCCTGGTGCCCCAGAGCCCCCGCCAGGATTTCGGGCTCCCTGGCCCTGCAAAGCATTTTATTTTTCCTCCTCTGGGGCTGGGAATAATTAGGTGACCAGGAACATAAATCACAGCCTGGCCCTGTGCATCTGCTAATCACATCTGAGGGTGGGTAAGGCAGGGGCGGCCTGCAGGGGGGTCCACACTCCCCACGGCCGCCACGCTCTCAGCGAGAGCAGGGAGCTCCAAGGTACCCCAAACACACACTCATACGGACACGCAGGCATCACACCCCACATCCACACACACACCCCCACACACGCTCACTCCTACCCCACAGGCACACACCCATCCCCCTCGTGAGCAATGGGGAACCTGCAGGTTTGGGGCTTTGGCGCCACCTAGGGCCCATCCCCTGGAACTGCCAGACCGGCTGACCCCAAGGCAGCGCCCCCACCCCCCACCTCCCGCCGCAGCCAGAAGAAACTTCTTCCTACTAAAGACCCCAACCCGTATCAGTTCTGGTACACACCCATATAAAAAGCACTGAATTAACTGATAGTGGGAGGGAGTGGTAAGGGCTATTTTAAGAATTAAATATTTTAAAAATTTAACGTAACTGCTTTCAAGTCAAGAGTAAGGCATGTAACTTTCTCTCAATAAATCCCACCAAAAGCGTCAAACAGGGATCAGTTTTGAAGCCCCTTCTCCAACAGTAACGGGGTGGGCTGCCTACCATGGCTGTGATGGGAAGCTTCCTTTTTTTAAAATACATTTTTTTTTAAAGATTTTTATTTATTCGAGAGAGAGAGAGAGCACGCGCACAAGCAGGGGGAGAGGCAGAGGGAGAAGCAGGCTTCCCGCTGAGCAGGGAGCCTGATGTGGGACTCGATCTCAGGACTCGGGGATCACGACCTGAGCTGAAGGCAGACGCTTAACTGACTGAGCCACCCAGGTGCCCCCAAAGTCCATGCACTTTGAAACAAAACTGTCCCCCCACCTTCTGTCCCACTTTCCCCTCCTGCTTCCAGGCAGAGCAATGGGGTCCGAGAGGTGCCCTCTCCTCAAGGCTGACTGTCCTCATGCTATCCAGCCATGGGGCTCCTCTCCGTGTGCCCCGTGCCTCAGTTTACTCTTCACACACACTGCAGCCCCACACACACCCGACCCTTTAGCTTTCCCCTCTCCAGGCTGGACTCCCTGCGGCCCTTCCTTACAAGCTCCGTCCAGCAGATGCCTGGCCACAGGTGACCTGGCAGCAACAGGACCCAGTGCAGCAAACAGCCCCATCAGTGCCACGCAGCTCGAGGGCGAGGCAGCCCGCACGCACCTGTCCCCGGAGACTTCCTGGGGCCTCCCTCCTCTGCCAACGAGGGATGAACAGATGTGCCACCCCAAGGGAAAATCGACCCGGAGAAAGCCACCCCTGCATTTCTGGCCTTTGAACCAGCAGTAAACAGTTCCCTAGCTCTTGGGAACATTTCTTCTCACGCCAAAAGGCTTTTTAAAATGTTAAATATCGAGACACACGGTTTTAAATGGTCGAACAGCGTAGCACGCTGCACAGCTAAAGGGAGGGGCCCTAGGGCTTCCAGGAGTGGCCAGTGTCCACACTTTGCTGCGCACGGTCACCTGGGGAACTTTACAAGTTATGAGCTGAGCCCAGGCCTCACCCCAGACCAATCAAATCAGAAGGCCTAGACAGTTTTCTAAGGGGCAGCCAGGGTGGGGGGACACTGCCGAGACCTCCCGCTCCTGGAGCCCCCTTCCCGGAGCGCTGGCTGGGGCTATGGGCACGGGTCTCCCCCCACTTGCCATCCCACTGCCACAGCCCCCACGCCCCATGACCGGCAGGCCACCAGGGACATCTCCGGGCCTATTTCGCATCTGTAAAACGCCAGGGACAGCGCCGTCCTTCCTAGGCTGCTGTGGGTTTCAAATTAGGAGGTGTGTGTAGAGGTTGGCGCGGGGCTCACCACCCAGATGGTGGTGCCCAGGTCAGCCTGCTGTCACCTTCACCATGAGGACACGGTACCACACTGCAGAGCAGAGCAGGACCAGGACCCACGCACAGCCCTGGTGCCGGCTCAGCCCGAGGCCCCATCTGCTCCCAGCCCAGCAGCCACGGGTGCCTGCATGCTGAACACACGCAGGGTGTCACCGCGGAAGACCTGGCCGCCCAGCCCCCCTGGTTCCTTCCGATGGCATCCTTCCGACGGCCAAGGCCTGTGTGCAGAGCCACGTCCAGCAGGGGGCACCCCCGAGGGCTGCGGGATCCTGGAGGGGGAGGAGGGGCCGGAGGGCAGCCAGGGAGAGGAGGAGGACATTTGGAGGGAAGAGGAAGGCATTCAACTCGTCCTCGGTGCCAGGAAATCTGCGGGCACTCCGCAGCATGCGGTTCTGAGATGCAGGCAGCATGGCGGCCGCAGGAGTGGCCAGGACGGGGGCTGTGCTGGGGGCAGTGGGCGGCGGAAGGGGACCTGACTGACCTGGGGCTGCAGACAGCAGCTGGGAGAGGCGAGCGGCCTTCCAGGGGCTGGCTCCCTCCCAAGCAGCCGCCACAAAGGATGGGCAGGCTGCCCGGGCCAGGCCAGGAGGCGCCTGGGGAGGGTGCCATAAGGAGGGCCTGGACCATCCTTAGTCCTAAAGTAAGGGCGGGGGATAGAGCGGGGAGAAAGAATCCTTTGGGGCCTGGCTGCGAGCCCCACCACCTCCAGGAAGACCTCCCTGACTATCTTTGCAGGGCTCGGTACTTAAAGCGAAGGGTTCTGGATTCTTGCAGACCTCAGCTTGAACCCTTGTTCTGGCATATTCCTCAATGGCGGCACTGGGGGTGGGGTGGGGCGGTGCACATCAGGTAAAAGACACACTTCTTTCCGAGACTCATTGACGAACCCTCCCCAGTGGTGCGTGGTAAATGCCGAACAACCAGCTTCCTGAAACCACAAAAGCAAAACCAAAAAACAGCTCTGATTTGTAGCATCTGCTTATTTCCACGGTATAAATACTCCCAGGGCGGCTGATTTCAAGCTCCCGACGGGACGTCACTCAGTGTGGCTGCTGGCCTGGGGCTCCTGTGCGGAATCCTCCAGCACCCGTGCCGTGGAAACCGGGAGCCCCGCCTGACTGATGCAGACCAGGCTCAGAGAGGGGAGGCCACGAGTCCAAGGTCCACAGCTGGAGAGTGTCAGAGCCAGGTTCAAAGCCTGGTCTGTCTCCGAAGCAGAGAGCAAGTCTGATGACAGGCACCGGGGGAGGACGGGAACCTGCCTCCTCACGCATCCTGAGCTGGACTGAGGGCCGACAGGTGACAGCTGTGTATTCGGAAGGCACTTTCCCAGGCACCTGGGTGGCTCAGTCGGTTAAGCGACTGACTCCTGATTTCAGCTCAGGTCATGATCTCAGGGTGGTGGGATGGAGCCCCAGGTCGGGCTCCGGGCTCAGCCCAGAGTCTGCTTGAGATTCTCTCTCTCCCTCTGCCCTCCCCCCTGCTCGCACGCACGCGCATACGCGCTCTCTCTCTCTCTCTCTCTCTCGAAAAATTTAAATAAAAATTTTTAAAAAAAGCACTTTTCAAAAGTGAGCCAGGATGGTCAAAAGTAGGGTCAGAGTATCTCATCTGCCATCCGTGTGGATGCCGCAAGGACCCGGCCCGCACCAACAGGAACAGTGTGGGATTCCTACGGGGAAGGCACCACCGGGCCAGTTCCTGTTGCGGGGGCGGGGGCGGGGGGGGTGCAGAAAACACCCCGGAGGCCACACATGTGGCCAGAACAGTGACCACAGCTGAGCACTGTGCTTGTGTTGACTTATTCACTCCTTCCCAAGACCCTGTGAGGGCAACACCAGCGTCCTCACTTCACAGATGAGGAAATTGAGGCTCAGAGAGATTCGATGATTTGCAAAAAGCCCCCCAGCTAACTGAGCAGAGGTGCCATGGGCCTGCAGACTTAATTCTCCCAGGCCCTCCAGCCTGTCCGCCCCCCAGATCACAGACTTCCGCACACAGCTCAACGCCCCGCCTGGTGCTTCAGTATGGACAGATGCACGCTGTCACCAGCAGTGTGAGACACAGAACATTCCCAGCCTTCCGGGGCTCCTTGGGTCCCTTCCCAATTGCCAGGCCTCACTGCTGGCCCAAGCGGCTGGTTTGCCCGTCCTGGCATCCCACGGAACACATTCTAGTGTACAGATTCTTGACCCCACCGCTTTCCAGCCTGGAGGCCCCTCACTTTGGGATGTGGGATCCTCAGGAGTCCCACGTGGGATTTCAGGACCCAGCACAGGGTACCCACGGTGAAGAATGTCTATCTGCTGATCCACAACAGATGGCAAAATCACAGACTCTGGGTGACCACCCCCCCCCAACACTGTCTGGAGGGGGACGGAGCTATCCAGAAGGAACCCTCCTGGCTCTATCCCTCCTACCGCTCTTGGCCTCAGCTTCTTCTCTTGCACAGAGGTCACAAGCTCCCTGGAGAGCTGCAGCCAGGGTTCAACGGCAGAGTATCTGGCCCTGAAGATACGGGGGCTGCTGGGAAGGTCTGCACCTGAGCCCCAGCTCAAAGAGAGGCTCAAGGGAGGGGGAAGGGCTGGTGGGAAATCTCAGAGTGCGCCCCCATGTCCCTTCTAGCGGCCCCTCCAGCATCCCCTTATCTGCCCTCCTGCACCGCCTCATCCAAGCTGTCCGAGGAGGGCATTTCTGCCTGCTTTTGCTCACACCCTTGGCCTTGCTCAGTGTCCATCTGTCCCCACGGAGGCAGCCACCTTGCTTCCCTTCTCCATACGTGGTCATGGTGGTCTTTCACACGCCCAGCTCTGGCCATGGCACTCTCCTGGCTGCCCTCCAATGCTTCCCCTGATGTTGACACGAGGGCCACACTGCCTTCCCCAGGTGGGGCCCTGCAGGGAGGGTCTTGCCTGCTGGGCACATAGTAGGTGCTCCTTAGGTGTCTGTGGGACTGACTGACTGACTGAGGGAGAGTAGAAAGTGGGAAGGAAGTGGGCAGCCAGGCTGGGGCAGAGGAAAAGGCGTCAGCACCCTGCAGATCTGCCCCCGCCCTGACCAGGCCTGGGCTAAGGGTTGGCCCCCACGAGGCCCAGGGTCCTGGGGCCATCAGGGAGAGCCAGCAGCCAGAGGCCGGGGGCCCTCCCCTGATGGAGCGCTGACCCAAATCCTGCCTAATTCCTCCAAGGGGGGAAGAGACGGAGCAAGGAGAAGGGCCAAGACAAGCAGAGAGCCTTCCAGAGCCCCTTCCCGGGACGCACTGAGGCAAGGGGACGCTCTCACGCATGCTCCAGATTCCACCAGCAGAACCAGGAGCCAAGGGCTGACGAAAGCCCACCTATCCGAGGATGCCGCCGGCCTGCCTGCCCCCCCAGGACCCTGGCCTCCCACAGCATCCCCTCCAGGGCTGCAAGGCATGGTCGGGCTGCAGAGGGCAGAGGGATGTCTCCAGAACACCACCTCCTTTGGATGACTGCCTCCATGGGAGGCATGGTTCAGGAAGAAAAACAAACGCGCACTTGGTGGGGAGGGAGGAAGCAGGCGGCAGATGCTGGGAGGCGAGACACAGTGTCTGGAGGAGGTCAGGGCAGGCTGGCGGGTGGCTGGGCTGGAGGGTGGCCCCCCCGGGTGCCCCGTGGCGCCAGGCCAGGGTCGGGCCCCCAGGCTCTTCCGGTTGGGCCTGGCAGGGAACTTGGGCAGAGAAAGTGTCCCTGGCAGGCTGCCACGACCCAGGGGTCCTCCTGCACCCACGGCCAACATTCCTGGCCATCTTGGGTCTGACAGCACCGGGGGCTGGGTGGCCCAGCCCAGGACCCCAGGCCTCAGCTCCCTCCTGTCCACTGCTCCTGCCTGAGGTCAAGCCCTCAGCCATCCTCCCTCAGCACCCCTTATTCGTTCACTCAATTAGGCATTCGGGAGCTCCAAGGCCCCACTCAAGGCATTGGGGTTACAGCAGTAGACAGACCTGTCATGGCCGGCAGAGTTTCTGCTCACTCACCCTCAATGGCTCCCCACTACCTTCAGGACGGGGCAAACCCCCCCACACACATTCAAAGCCATCAACCCGGGCTGGAGCTCTCCTCTCTGGACTCCAGCCCTCCCCCAGCGCTCCAGTCATCCGGACAGGCCCCCCACAGTGTGCACCGCACCCAAGTTCATGACCCCCTCCAAGCCTTTGCCCGCGCCAGTCCCTCCACCAGGCGTACCATCCTGTCCCCTCTGCGCATGACCCATTTTTCACTGCTCTTTCAGGACACCTCCCTTGTCCCCTCCACCAGATGCTAGCTTTAGACTGAAGACCCCTGGTGTGAGATCGAGGTGACGAGCACACTCAGATATATATGAGTCACAGGAGATCTTGCAGGAGGGAGAAGGATATGGGGCCTGAGGAAGGGGTGGCAGGGGTCACTGAGCAGGGGTCCCAGGGCGGGGGCCTGCCTGGAGGGGGGCAGGAAGGTCACAGTTTGGAGGCTTTGCAGGGGGCAGGAATCATTTGCTGACAGACCCTGGGGCCCTCCACTCACAGCTGGAGAAAGAATTGTTGCCTGGGGTCCACAGGCCACTCTCCTGCTCATGAACCTTCAAGAGCTCCCCATGGCCCAGCCACAAAGTCTAAAAGATGCCGGACACCCAAGAGTGGCCATTCACAGCCCTCATGCTGGCCCAATCCACCCTCCCTCCTCCACTCCTGACCCTCCCTCCACCACCCAAAGGCCCCTGCTGTTCTCTCGCTCCCAAAGGCCCCTCCCTGTCCTCCACCTGACCCGTGGTTATCAGCCCTCCTTGTCCTCTCAAGGAAGCCTCCCCATCCACCCCAGGCAGCCTGAACCCTGTCCCACTGCAGTCCTCCAAACCCAGGGACACCTGTGTCACCTCGGCATTCCTCCCTTGAAGTTAGGTACCCTGCCCATTTTACAGTTGAGGCTGAGGCACAGAAAGGTTAGGTCACATGCCCAGGCCACACAGCTCTGAAATGAGGGGCTGGGCTGGGGACAGGGCGGCACTCTGTGCCTTACACAGCCTGCACCGGTCACAGTATTCCTCAGTGGGAGCCTTTCATTCCTTACCTGGCCCCTGGCGGCCAGGGGATCCCAGAGCGTCTAGCCCAGCAGGCGGGAGATGAAGCCCCAGCCGGGCGATGCCACCCACACATGGGATGTGACCATGAACCTCTGTGGGCTTTGGGAGTTTAACACTGAAATCAGCATCTGCAGCTGCACTGGCCACACCACAGGGGACAGCCGCGTGACTCCGGACCCCTGAGCGCTCCAGGCCCGTTCCCTCCTCTCTACATTGTGGGGGGGTTGGGCAGATGCCCCCCCCCCCCGGGGGTCTCCCCGCACCGCGCCCGCCCGCCGGGAGAAGGCCAAGTCCTTTCCGGTGGAGCTGCCCCGGAGCGACAGCGGCAAGAGGAGGGAGGAGCCAGGAAATCCGGGCGGGGCGGCGCCCACCCCCAGCCCCGGGCCAGGCGCCGGAGGGGGCGCCGGCTGCCCCCAGAAACGCGCTCCAGATGCGCGCGGCGCTGCCAGCATTCCTGGAAGGTAACGCCAGGCCGCGCGGGGGGCGGGGGCGCAGGCCGCCGCCAGATGCGCACGGCGCACAGCTGCCCCCGGCTAATAAGGTCAGCTCCTGGCTCCGGCGAGCCGCGCGCACACACCGGCCGCCGCCGCCGCGGGGGAGGGCCCGAGCCCCCGTGGGGACACGGAAGGGCTGCTGGGCTCATCGGGGAGGGGTCGGCACCCACTCCCACCCCTGGGGGAAGGAGCCGACCCCCGCTTTGGGGGACCAAAAAACACCCAGCACCCTTCCCCCCCAGTGAACCCCTCCCTGCCAGGCGTGGGACCCCGAGGTGGGAGAGGTCAGAACCCCACCCCTTGCCGTTGGAGGGTCGGTGGGGATGCGCGCGGGGCTTGTTCTGCTTTTCTCTTGTATTGGCTGTTTCCCTTCAGTGACTGAGAGGAGACCACGTGCTGCGTTGGGGGTCCTGGCCTGAGGCGAAGGGCAGGCATTGCAGGTGCCCCCTAGACTGGGGATCTGCACTGTGGGAAGCGCCCCCTAGACTGGGGATCTGCACTGTGGGAAGCGCCCCCTAGACTGGGGATCTGCACTGTGGGAAGCGCCCCCTAGACTGGGGATCTGCACTGTGGGAAGCGCCCCCTAGACTGGGGATCTGCACTGTGGGAAGCGCAGCTGCAGGGAGCTGGGGCTCCTAGGATTCCCTGCCCCCGCCACAAGGGAACTCACACCCCTCCCCCCCAGCCTATCCCCTCCACCTCACCCCGGGAACACCCTGTCCTCCACTGGGAGATGTGAGGTCACCAGCCTGGGGTCATGGGGGGCAGGGGGGAAAGGGAGCCAGTTGGGGGATCAGAGCCCAGATTCCGCTCCTCCCTTCCATCCAGGTCCCCCACAGGGCCAAGGGCAGTCCCCCCTCCTGCCCCTTCCTCCCTAGATAAAGGCGCCGGCAGCCGCCTTTGTTTCTCGGGTGTAAACCGAGCCAGATGCGGTCTAATCCCCCAGCTGGGCTGGATTTGCTGGCGGCTTAGGCTCTAGAGGCTCCCAAGCCCTCCGGCCCCGCCTGCCCGGCTGGCGCTTTCAGGGCTGCTGGGGTGGGGGTGAGGGTGCTGGCGGCCTCAACCTCACTCTTCTCCCACCTGAGGGCCAAGGAGAGGGTGAGGCCCCTGGCTTTGGGATCCTGTCCTCATGGGGCCGAATGACCTTGGGTGAATCTCGTGACTCAGAGCCTTGGTTTTCTCATCTATAAATTGGGAATGATGAGGACAAACCCCACAGGTCCTATAGCTCAGATACTTTTATGAGGATCTGGAATGGCGTTCACCTCCCTGACCACCCACTGAGAGCCACAGTGCCCCATCTAACCACACACCCCGTCTCCAGGGCACAGAACAGCGGTGACAGAAACGGAGATGCCTAGGGAACTCTGCAGGCGCACCCCATGCCTTCCAAGAACCAGAGAACCCAAGGAAGCTGGTGCTAACATTAATCCCGCTGTGCAGAGGAAGAAGCTGAGGCCCAGAAAGTTCCCAAAGCTAGTAAGACACAGGATTATCAGTAAAATAGGGAAATGGCCCAGGTCACTGAGCAAATGAGAGGCAGAGAATAGATGCCCCAGGGGCGCATGCGGGAGCAGCACGGGGAGGGCAATGCCAAGGTCCCCTGGTAGCACTAGGTGGGGTCTTCAGAGTGTGGTCTAAAGCCGTCCAGAATCAGACCCCTGTGAGTCTTGCTAAAAATGCAGATTCCTAGGCACCGGTCTGCCCCACCACACTCGAGTCCGGTGGGGAGGCCCTGGAATCTGCATTTATTACAGGTGTGTATATGTGACAGTGGGGGGGGGCGGGGTCGGAGGACTTGCATTCCGTGCTGCTGTCCAGGTGGCCGTGCCCTCTGTGTATGGGGGGCCAGGGGAGAAGGGGCCTAGGGCAGGCCAAGCCCCAGGCAACTCTGAAGGGGGCTCTCTGTCCCCTCTGGGGCCCACCCTATAGCCCTGGGCCACCCGGGCTGGGAGCACAGCCTCACCTGGGCTGGTCCAGCCAGAAGGTGGGCGGGATGCCAAGCTCAGAACCCGCCAGGAGTGTCTGATGGATGCGGCGCCTCCTTCCAGAGGCCATTAATCATCCGAAGAAACTCCCTGTCAGTCCCCCTGTTCCCACTGCCTCCACCCATGCACAAGCCCCACACGCGGACACGCAGACACGCAGACCACCACACATGCACACGCACACACGCACCTCATGCACGCAGATGCACACCACACCGCCGTCTGCATCCGCCACACATGCAAGAGCACGCCTCCCACGGACCCAAGCTGTGCACGCGCACGCACAGCACACACACACGTCGGCACAGATTTCAGACACCGCACACCGATCCCGCACAACACACTGTGCGCTCACACTGTACTGAGCATGAGCACACACACACACGCGTGCACGTGGCGGTCAAGCCCGTTCCCACCCTGTGGGAGGAGACAAGACAGGGCCCCAGAGCTGTTACAAATATCCCCAAAGGCCACACCGCCCCGTGCAGCCTCCACTCCAGGGCCCCAGCCAGGTTCCAGCCCCACGGTCCTTTGCTCGGGGCTGCAAGGCTATCAGCCTTGTACCTCTCAGGCTTCTCATCCCCATCCGGAGTTTTGGCTGGTGGACAGAGTGATTAATAAAAAATGAGGAAATGAATTACTGATGGGCTGATAAACATGGTTTGGCAGCCACCTTGCCTTTGCGAGCAGGGAGGGTGGTCATGATGAGGATTCTTCGGGGCAGGAAGACTGGGTGCGACTGTCCTTCCCCACGCATTTCACCGATGAGAACAAGCGCCGGGTAGGGGACCCATCCAGAGCCAGCAGCCCCCGAGAGACCTCCGGGACCACAGCGCAGAGATCCCCACCCCTGCCCACCCACCCATCGCCCTCTCTGACCCAGAAGCCCAGCTGTGTGGGTCTGGCCTGGGCTCATGCGCCTTACACAACAGGAACCCCAGAGCCGTTCATTCATTCATCCGCTCATACCGAAAAGGACACAAACACAGGGCTGAGATCCTGAAGATGCAACCAGGGTGGAGAGAAGCTGTCTTCAGCGGAGCACTTGGGCCTCCAGGAGGAGGTGACACTTGAGTGCTGGATGAAAAAGAGCCGGTGCCCAGGACAGAGGGGGCAGGGGGCTGTGGCAGCAGGACCCCTCCCGCTCCAGAGCCCAGGAAGAAGCACCACGTGAGGATCTGTCCATTTGGCTCCCACACCCACATCCTAAGCAGGTCAAGGCACCAGGAGGCAGTCCTGTCCCTCTTTGCTCCCAATTCTGGCCACACCCTGCGCCCCGATCCACCCACCCACCTGAGGGCGTCCAATGGGGTAGTCTGGGTCCTTCCCCCCACAGCCCCCATCCATCCCGTGCCAAAGCTTGAGGCCTGAGGGGAGCAGAATGTATAGAACATTTCCATTCAGATACGAGGCCTGGTTTTCTCAAAGCGTGCCCCCGGGAAGCGCCTCGTGGCCAGGGCCTCTCATTGGGCTCTGCGTGTTCTTTAGCATCCAGAAGGCCACTCCCAAGGACGAAGTCAGGGAAAGCACTTGGCTCAGTCTGGCCTTGGGGTGACAAGCATGTGCCTTCCAAGGGATGTAGCAAAGGCCAACGCCTTCTCCACGGCCCGTCTGCCAAAAAGCCTCGCTGTTTTCCGTCTCCCACGCCCAACTGCGGGGAAGCAAATCTGGCTGGGCCCGGGCCCCACGAGCCTGACACCCCTTCACCAGGGCAGAGGGTCTGCCAAGCGTGGGCACCGGCAGCCCTCGGAGAAGAGGCACCGAGTGACACCCACCAGCTGTCGGCACCGGGGTTCCCTGGAGGCCAGGACCATGGTGACTCTCCATTTGCTTTTTGCAAGTTTTTCTCGACCTTCTAAGTTTTCAGGCATCATTTTGTGCTGGGGGAGCAGGGAGTGTTACAAAAGACACTCACGGGAGGAAGGAATGGAAATGGCCTTGACACAGAAGCGAAACTCAAGGTTTGGATGGGCTTTGGGACCTCGGCCGGCAGCTCTTGCAAGGAAGACCCCGCATAGCCATCACACTGCTCACGCAGGCAGCTCCACACGGACGGCCGCTGAGGAAGGCAGAGAAAGGGGCTATGTCCAGCCAGTCACCCCTCTGTCCTACCCGTGCAACCAGCGACTGGTCCACCCATCCATCTAAGCATCCATCTGCCTGACCCTCCACACACTCAACCATGCATGCATCCACCCGCCCGTCCGTCTGTTCTCTTTCCATCTTTCTGTCCTTCCACCCACTCATCTGTAGGAAGCACCTTTTTCACTTTACCTAACCAGCATCTGTCCCTCCCCAACCCCGCGGGGCTGTCAATCAGCACACTCCCTTTCTCTCCGTAGGGGTGGGCAGGTGTACCGGGCTGAGCCAATCAGGATCTTCCCTGGGACATTAGCTAGGGAACTGTTCTTCTCCCCACTCTGGAGTCACTAGATGTCAGCCTCGAACTGCTTGCTGGTGGCAGTCTCTGACAGCCTTGTGAAGAGAACCTGCCAACAAGTGAATCCCACCCAGGAAAAAGCAGAGCTGAGGATGGAGAAAGGCAGAGGCCTGGCGGCATCCGATGAACCCGGGACCCACGGGGCCTGAAGGCAGCATCACCCTCAGTCAGTTCAATAATGCCCCTTCTTGCTAGCGTGCGCTGGAGTTGGGCTTGTCACTTACGGATAGAAAGGGGCAGGGGTCACACAAGCCCTTCTCATATGGCACCCGGTGATTTAGAACCTTCTAGATGCTCATCCCTGAGTCAGATGAGGATACCCTATAGACAAACAAGCCTTGCCCTTCCTGCCAGAGGCTGACCCCCCAGCTGGACAGGCAGTTCTACAACAAAGCCACACAGCTCAGACACTAGGACAGCACAGGATCAAAAGGGGACAGACAAGACCCCTATCACTAAGCCTCAGTTCTCCTATCTATAAAATGGAGACAGCATCCCTATCGTGCAGGGCTGCTCGAAGATCAGTGATGGAGTAAGCCATGTGAGCTGCCCACCCACCAGCCATTCCTACCCCCTTCTTTTTTGATGGCACAGCCTGCCCCCCATGAAGTCTGAAAAGGTCAGAGACTCCTATTCCCAGCACCCCTGCAATTACAGTTGCACAGATGACCAGGCCTGGAGAAGTGGACTCAAGTTGGCTGAAATCTTCTGGGAAACACTCTTCCCCAAAAGAGAAAAGAGCGAGAGAGCCCCCTTCCTCTTCCCATCCTGCTTCTGGATATTATCGTGTGAGAACATGATGCTTGGAGCTATGGCAGCCAGCTTGCAGCCATGAGGAAAGGGTCAAGAGAATCATGCTTGGATTTACCTGAAGGAAAAGGTCATCTCTTGTACACTTGGGGCTGGGAGCTGGGGCTTACACTCTCATTATAGGTTGTGGGAGGTGGTCTTATGAAGCAGATAAAAGAAGTGATTTCTGGAACCACTCTTTTCGGGTTCAAATCTGAGCTCTACTACTTGCTGGCTGTGTGACCTCAGGCAAGTTACTTGACCTCTCTGTGCTTCCATTTTCTCCTCTATAAAAATGGGAATACTTAGGAGTGTTAAATAATTTAGTACAGCTCGAAAACCTCTAGCACGGTGCTCAGCACAAAGAAAGTGCCCAACAGACATGAGGTGTAATTAGCCATCACAGTCAGAACATGTAGGGGCCCGGGGTGGGGGGCAGGCTGGGACCGGGGGAAGCCGGCAGGCGCAGAGGCCCAGCCCGCGGGAGCCGAACAGGAGCCGTGAGTCTGCTCCCGGCCTTGGCACCGCGGCGGCCGCGCTGACTTGCTCTGCGTTCCCCCTGCCAAGGCCGGAGCAGCTGGCTCCAGGCTGCCGATGACGCAGCCCGCCCTCCACCCGCTGGCTGGGCCGCCCTCGCCCACCGACAGCCAGGCTGGCGGCCCGCGAGGTGGGCGTCCTATCGGCCCGGGGGCGGGGGGGGGACTCGGCCACCGGTCCAGAGGTGCCCGCCCACCTCCCTGCAGGCAGCCCTCCCTGACTCCCCGCCAGCGAGCTTCACCTTCGGGGTAGAGAGCTGTGTCTCTCGGCCCCTCCCGCCACAGCCGAGTGTGAAAGCAATTCCACTTGGCAGCCTCGCAACAGTGAGTCAAAAACAGTTGTCTGGCTCGTCGGATGCCCAGGCCCTGCACAGCTCAGAGCAGGCTGCTGGGCTGGGGGCCACGTAACTCTCTTGGGCGTGTTCTCTCCAGCGAGGGCCGAACGCCCCAGGCTCAGGGTGTGTGTGTGTTGCGGGGGGGGGGGGGGGACCAGGGTGCTTTGCAGCAGGGTAAACTGAGGGAGAAGGAGGCTCACATCTTTCTGCACCATCTCCTCTTCTGCTGTCTGCTCCTCTGGGCTCAAGAACATGTTACTGCTGACCGCCCTCTGCTACCGAAAGCGGATCCGACATGACTGAGCTTCCCTCCCTCTCTGCTGCCTCTATGTGGGTCTCTCGGGGCTGGGACACTGTAAGGATCGAGGATGCTAGGCACGGCCTGCAGGCAGGGACTTGGCCGTTCACACACAACACCTCCTGGCCTCTCCATGACGACCCCAGACACGGGCACTGTCGCTCCCCCCATCTTGCAGGTGAGCACACTGAGGCTCAGCGCGTGTGAGTACCTTCCCCGAGTCACACAGCAAGTTCATGGACAGGCAGGAATTCAAACCCAGGCTTGGCTGACCTTAAAGCCAGGGCATTCACTGCACTGACTCAGCATTCCCAGAAGCTTCCGGACGCAGGGCTTTGCCCTCCCCCTCCTGCACACTGCTGCCCAAGAACAGTGTTTATAACCCTCCCCTGCTCACCAACCTTCCATGGCTCCCCAGCACCCACAGGAAAAAAATAAACCAAACCCTTTGCAGAGCCCTCCCCACCCCTGACTCCTGACATCAGCCCTGGAACCCACTGACTCTTCACCAGAGCCAAGCAAAGGGCTCCTTGAGAGCCTGGACTGCACACTGTCTCCTCCAACAGGCCGGCCTACACCACCGCAGGGCCTTTGTGCAGTGCCCTTCTCTGCCCACCTGCCACCTCCTGGCCCCCCCCGCAGCACCCCCATCATGCTCTCTCGTGTGCGGATCTCTCCGCCGCTCCTCACTGCCCAGCATGATCCTTTCTTTGCGCTGAGTTCTGTTTAATGTGTGAGGCCTCTGACTAGCCAGTGTGCCTTCGAGGGCAGGGCCACGCCTGTCCTGTTTACAGCTGCGCCCCCGTGCCAGCATGTGGCCAGGGTTTGGGGACCGCTGAGTGAAGAAGTGTGTGAATGAGTCCGCATCTCCCGGGGCTCAGGCAGGGCCAACACAGATCCCGAGTCCTGGCTGGCCTGAAAGGAACCTCCCCTGGGCCCAACCACCCCCACTCTGGCCCCAGCCTCTCAGATCCCGCGCACTACCCTCCCAGACCTGCCCCAACCGTGTAGACTTCCCCAACCGTGCCCATACACTCGTGCTCCGCTCCCCCCCAACCCGGCCAACTCCTGCACATCCCTCAAGAGCCCCTGCAAGTATTGCCTCCTTTGCTAGGCAGAGCCGATCACACCCCCTCTGACACCCTGTGGCGCGGACACACCCACTGTGAGGTCCACACGGGCTTGCCTTCATGGACCGCAGCGCCCGCACCCAGCAGGTGCTCGCTGTGCCACCACAAGAGAGCCACCTCCTCTGCGTTCCTTCCTGGCGTGCAGGCCTCCCCGACGGGACCGGAGTGCTGATGGCAGGGGTTGTTTTACTCACTGGTAAGTCCTCAGTGGATGGATGGATGGATGGACCAACAGATGGGCAGATGGGCAGATAGGTGGATGAATAGAAAGGAAGGAAAAATGGATGGATGGATGGATGGATGGATGGATGGATGGATGGATGGATGGATGGAAAGAAGGACTCAGGTAAGACAGATCTATAAATGGCTGGAAGAAGGAAGGAAAGGCAGACAGATGGACGATGGATGCATGCAAGCATGGATGATGGAAGGAGAAATGGATGGATGGGTGGGTGAAAAATGGATGGAGGGAGCGAGAGAGGGAGGAGGGGAGGGTAGACGAGCAGGCAGGCAGGCAACTGGGTAAGGAGAATGAGCACTGCCCGTGTTACTTACTCCTTCACGGGTCCCCCTCCCCCCCCGCTTTCTGATTAGATGAAGAACCCCACAGAGGAGTCTCCCCCACCCTCACTGCCAAGGGCTGCCGCTGCTCTAAGCAGAGGGAAGGGGTGGTATCTTCTTAGCACTCCGTCCACACAAACCCACACGTCCCTCCCACCGGGGGCATCTGGACCAGCCCCACAGACAGTGTGGTGAGGCTGCGTACCGACTCATTTCCTAGCAGGGGACACTCACAGAGCCCTTGCTACATACAGAGGCCCCTCCTTGGAGATTCCACACAGCCTGAACTCCAAAACAGTGCCCGGCAGCAGACTGTTCCCTCACCTTATCAAGAGGGAAACTGAGGCCCAAAGATGGTTACTCAGAGTCACACAGGTGCAGGTGGCTGAGCCAGGATTCGAACCCAGGCAGCGTGGCTCCAGAGCCCACATGCTTCGCCCCTCGGCTGCCCGCGGGCCCCAGGCTTGGTCACCATGTCCCACCTGCCTGCTCCCTGGCATTTCCACTCTCCTCGTTCCTCGTCTTAATCCTACATAGGATTTCTTACTTCACGGTTTCTCTTCAATCAACTCACCTTCTCAGCTTAAATAAATTTGAAATGTACATGACGACCACAAAAGGAAAATCGGTATTAAGTAACATAAATAGAAGGTGACCCTAAAAACCCATACCATGAAAATGACGCAGTGTGGTTCAGTTTTAGCCAAATACTAATCCCAAAGAAGGCTCTGGGCCTGAGGCCTACTCTTATTAAAAAAAGAGAGATCAGCGAGTGTGGTAGTTTTAAAAAATACGTCCACAGATGCTCCGACACGCTTCACTCGGTGAAGAGGTGGAGCCCTTGAGTATGGGCCAGACTTAGTGATTCACTACCAACGAGGAGAAGAGGGTGAGAGTCACAGCGTGTGGCTTCTGAGACCACGTCATTACAGGCAAAGAGCTTCCTCCTGGTTCTCTCCTAGATCACTCACTCTGCAAAGCCAGCTGCTCGGCAGAGAGCCCCCCGTGGCAAGGCACTGAGCCCTCTTGCCACCAGCGAGCACTGGACCGAGGCCTCCAGCCACCGGTGTGAGGGCGCCATCTTGGCAGCTGGTCCTCCAGCCTCAGTGGAGCCTTCGGCTGAGACCACAGCCCCAGGCACCTCCCTGATTACAGTCTCATTGGAGACCTGGAGCCAGAATCACCCAGCCGAGCCACTCCCCACAGAGACTGTGAGACAAGAACTCTTTGTTCTTTGAAGCTGCAACATTCTGGGGTGTTTTGTTACACCGCGCGCGAGAGATAACTCACACAGCCAGTGAGAGAGAGGCATGTGAGACGGCAATTCCAAACCGAGACCTTCTTTCAAGTAGTCGGGAGGATCAAAACGCGACTGGAAGGGTAAGAAGTGAGCCCTGACAGGACTCAATGTACTCTTCGCTATCGTGAATATTATTAATTACGGTGCCTCTCCCGTCTGCTCCCCACCAAGCTGCCGGGGGGGGGGCTGCGTGCATCAGCTCACATCTTCCTGGGGAGCTTCCCCAACAGACGCCCTTCCCACTCAGAGTGAACGCCCAGCGCTCCACGTCCTCCAGCCCCTACTGACCACTCAGACCCCACCACCCCCGCCCCGCTCTCCCTCCTCCCTGCTCCTCATGCATTCCAGCCACACGGCCTCCTGCTGTGCCCACAAAACCCCAAACTCATTCCCACCTCTTCTGGGCTTCTGCACGGACAGTCCTTCTGGTCCCTCTGACAGGACCCGCTCCTCCCTGGTCTGGCCCTCACTCCATTCAGCGCTTTGCTCGGAGGCCCCCTGACCACAGTATCTCCCAGTCAGTCCCCACGAGGCCCTGTTCCCTGCTTCCGACCCTCACTGGCTTCACGGCTACGCACAGCACTGACCTCCACGTGACACACGGTGCATACTTACTCCCTCGTCACTGCCTGCTGCTCCGCAGAAGGGAATCTCGCCTGGGGCTGGGCTGGGTCTGTGTGCTCGCAGCTCCCCCTCCCCTACTCGGAGCAGGGCCCGCACATAGTAGGTGCTCAGTGAGCCTCTGTGGAATGAATGCTAAAGCCTCCCCATCCTGCCATATCGTGTGGCATCCAGGAAACCAGGGAGTCAGACTCGAACTGAACGAAGTTATAAACCCGACCTGGAACAGACCACGCTAATTTGTAGAGCCTCGAGCTAAACCCAAATATAAAAATGCTTCTCGGCTGCCAACCAGACCGAGGATTTTTTTTTTTTTTTAATGAGTTTGGCTCCAGGAATCTCTCCTCTATGTTCCTAAACCTCATCTTCCCTCGCTTCTCCCCTTCTCCCTGTTCTCCATGCTCGCTGCCATCACCAGCACAGAGATTCCTCCCAGGGCCCTCTGCTCCTTTGTTCTCCCCGCGGCATTGAAGGGTGCCTCCCCCCCGCCCGATGCAGGAACCCCGGTGGGGGCCCCGCCTCCGCCAGCCTTTGAGAGGTGCCAGGCGTTGCCCCGGGAAGCTGAGGGAAGGAGGTCTTTGCTCCAGAACATCTTAACAATGGTCCTGAGAATGGGTACAGGGTTTCCATCAGGGATGATGAGAAAGTTCTAGAATGAAATGGGCATGGCCCTGAGGGTTGCATAACAGCATGGAGGTACTTAACACCACTAGACTATACCCTGGAAAATGGTTACAGTGGTAAATTTTACATTGTGTTTGTTTAATGTTCATTTTTTTACACAACAAAAAAAGTGTTAAAAAAAAATGGTGCTGGCCCCATTTGGCATCATCAAGTTCAGGAGTCCGAAGAATTTAAAATTGACAGTGAAGCTAGGTTTGAAGACATTTTTCTGCATTTCTCTGAGATAGAACAGATAACTTTGATTCCTGCCTGGCCGGCAAACCGACTTCTTCCTACGACAACGAAGAAAACAATCAAAATCAACCTGGTAACAGTGCCCACTGAAACATCTCACAAACGTGCTTCTGGGGTAGACAGTATACAGCTTAACGTTTTTTATTTTCCTCTTTCGTATGCAAAATTAAAATAGAGAGAGGAGAAGAAACGTCACTATAGGCACGGAGCCCGGGGGTGAATCCGGTGAATCTGGTGAGTCCACCGGTGGGGAAGGCGCGCTGAGCCGGAGGGGCCGCCCCCAGGAAGGAGATCAGTGAGACAGAAAATAAATAAACAAAAGCTTCCCAACTTCGGACAGAGGGTTTGCAACGCGGACGATCCTCTGTTGGCAGGCCACGCGGCGAGCCTCAGATGTATTTGTAATTGGGCCACGGTTTTCGGCTTCCCGGCTACATGTGTGTTTGAGGAGGTGCTCGACTTGGTCACAACGTCCAAGCTGCCTGATCCGACAGAGCCGTTGGCGCATGGCTACTGGAAGGGGGAACCAGCTGTTTGGAAAAATAGGTCTAACTGCCGCCCCTCCCCCCCGCACCAGCAACGTCTTTCCCAGATCTAAAGCTGCCGGTGGGCCAGTTCCAACCACTGAGGGTGTCCTGGAGAGCGTCGAACCCCCCATTGTGTGCCTCCAGCCCACCTGTGGTCCTGCCTGCCACTGGCCAATTCACTGGCAGACGGGGCCAGCCCAGAGTTGGGGAGTCCTGCTCTGGCCCCCAGTCAGGGGCTGGGCGCGGCAGACTGAGGTTCTGGACCAATCTGGCCCCGAGCGTCCAATGGAGGAAGAGGCTGGGGCCTCCACCCTGAAGCGCGTGAGGCTGCTGCACCTGGGGCCTCAGGCGGGGCAGGGGGGCAATGGAGGGCCGGGCAGGTGCCTGCCAGCAGGGGTGCAGCTCCGAGGAAGGGAGCTGTGGAACCCGCCTGCTGTCCTCTCCCCTCTCCCAGGCACCCCCAGGAGACCTGTGGCTGCCCCGTGGCCTGGTGGGCATAGGCCTCCCCCGCCCTCCCTGAAGCTGGCCCAGCCAGGTAGGGGTGACCCTGGGGGAGAAGGGCTGGGCCGGCAGCTGAGTCAGCTCCCGCCAGGTCAAGCAGAGAGCTGACCTCCCCACCCAGAGGCGGGAAAACGCCCGTCTCCAACCAGGGCCTGCCCAGCCCAGGCAAGGAGCCCGAGTGCCATCAGCAGCCCCTGCAACGGTACCAGGAGGCTGGAGGCCGCGCCCCACCCGCCTGCAAGGCGCTCCTCTCTGGACTTGCGTTAGTTACAGTGCTGGTTGCTATTTTAAATCCCCGGCTTGTTTAGGAAGCCCCGGCAGAGAGGGCTGAGCAGGCTGAGCCCCTGAGGGGATGTGGGCTGGGGGCAGCCCCGGCTGGGAATCTGGGGCCTGCTGCCATTTGAACAGGGGACCAATTAATCCCTGCGGGGGCGTGGGGCATGTGGCTCGCCCTGTACAGAAGCTGTGTGTGTGTGTGTGTGTGTGTGTGTGTGTGTGTGTGTGTGTGTGTGTGTGTGTCGGGGGCGGGGTGGGGGGCGTTCAGTAGCCTGCAGCTGACCTCCCCAGCAAACGAGCCACAGAGTGGGCTCCTCGTGGGTGACCAGGCTCCGCCCCTCCCCCCAGCAGGGACAGCTGCAGGCTGCCCCTGGCCTCCCCTGGCCTCCCTGCCTAAAGCAGGGGCTGAGCCACTTGACCTTGGAGGGCTGGTCTACTCCAGGATTTTACGGTTGGGGGCCTGGTTTTCCCAGCCACCGTGTCTCAGGGAGAGGACAGCCCAGAGGACGTGGAGTGGCCACAAAGGCTTGGCTGTTCTCCCATGTGCCTCGCTGGGCTGGGGAGGAGAGAGGGGGGCTGCTGTGGGGGCACAGGCGGGGTGGGGGCGGGGCAGGAGGAGGCTGGAAGGAGCCAGGGAGCAGGGAGGACGTTTTGGGAAGGCTTCCTGAAGAAAGGGGTGGGGAGAGACACAGAGACACAGAGAGAGACACGGAAGCACAGAGACATGGAGAGACAGAGACCAAGAGACACATACTGAGAGAGAAACAGGAGGGAGAGAGAAACCCAAAGACAGAGACAAAGAGAACGGGAGAAGGCGCACAACGCGGCCACGGGAGAAGGCGCTAGAAGGCCGACATGTGTGTGGTGAGGCTGAAGTTCAAAAAGGAGGGGAAGAGGTGGTTTGACGACCAAAGTCATTGAAAAATTTTTGGCACAGCTGCCCGAGGCTCCTGGCTGCGGGCCCGGCTCCGCACTGAACTTAAACAAACCCCTGTAGCAGCCATCTGCTTGATTTTAAAATAAATCAAACAGTCTGCTGAGCCGGGTGATCGAGTTTCCATCTGTGCCGCCGCTCGCTCGCCGGCTTGGAGCCGCGCTTGCCTCTCCCAGCCAAGCCTCCTGGCAACATGTGGGCCGGTAATTCCTCCAGGAGCAGGGGAAACCGGACCCCCGCCCGCCCAGGCCTAACTGAAACCAAGTGCTATTTTTACAGCCACCCACGGCAGAGGGAGGACCGAAGAGCGCTCTGAACACCCAGGCACGGGGTTGTGCTGAGCGGCTTCGGCCCACGGGGTCCCCCCCTCTGCCCTGAGAGAAAGGGCTGAGGGGCCGAGCAGTGGGTGCTGGTCCCCCAGGGACAGGATGATGCTCCCGCGTCTGGGCAGCTGCGGCTTGCTGGGGGCGGCGCCCGCCCGGGGCCCACCTGGAGCAGCCCAAAATAGCAGCGGGGATTCCCCCCCCTTCCCTCAGGCTGGGGTCACCCTGGAAAGTGCTGCCCATCTGTCCCTAAGTCCAGGAGACCAGGGGAGCCTGCCTTCCCCAGCCCAGGCCGGAAACAAAGAAGGAGAAACACCAGCCCAGCAGGGTTCAGTGACCCCATCTGCGCAATGGGCATAAAGCAGCCCTCCTGGTGGTCTTGGGGGAGCAAAGATGGGGGCCCATGATCCTGGGGCTGCAGCTGGCACATGGGGCCTTTATACGCGATTTTAGGAAACATAGAAAGGAGAGAAAGGACCACAGGAATAGGGTCAGGGTCCCCCACCCTACTCTGAAGGACAGGATCCGAGATGGTAAACGGGGCCCTGGCTGCCAGCTAAGCAGGCTGGGGTCTCTGTCCCCAGCCAGATGCCTCCATTCCATGATCAGACTGCCCTCTGATCCTGCCAGAGGTTCCCTGGTGCCAGCAGGGAGGTGTGTGGGTGAGGAGGGACCCCAATCTTACTCACCCCTCAACACATGAACCATGGCAGGCCAGGAGGGGGAGTCCACAGGCCTAGACCCAGGGCCACCTCTCCCACAGCGTGTGGCTTTGGGCAAGTTGTGCTCCCTCTGAGCCTGGGATCCCCCTGTCCCCTCCCCTCCATCAAAACAGGGGGCGGCAGCGGAGTGGATGGCTTGGGGACCACGGCCGTTCCGAGGGATGGCCAGACTTCTGCACCTGGAAGCTTCCCCTGGACTGCCTTGCCAATGCTTCTCTCCTCAGCCCCCAATGCAGCCCAGAAATGAAGACAAGCGGGTTCTAACAGGCACAGCATGCCCTCCTTGTCAGGTACACTCTCGGCTTCCCACCTGCCCCCACCCCGTCATCTCCAGGCGCAGGCTCTGTGGACCGCCGCCGGTGCAAGTGTCCTGCCACACTTCATACCCTCCTGGCCACCTGTGCGGTCGGAGCCTCCTCTCCCCCATTTTCCAGGTGGGGAAACTGAGGCAGAGAACGGTCGAGTCAATTGCTCAAAGGTTACCCCAGGATAACAACAGTGCAGACCTAGCCCCCTCTAATGCCACACCATCAACCATCCTGCCCCCCTCCCTTCTCCACGGGTGGGTGGTCCTCTCTCCGTCCCCCCAGGCCAGCTCTGGCTGCTCATCAACCCAATCAGCCTTTGTCGAGACCCACACAAAGGTCAGGCACACGGCTTCCCATAGCCCACCCCGCTCATTCCCCAAGAACACCCAGAGAAGGGATGCTGCAAACCCACTTTGCAGCTGGGGACACTGCAGTCCAGTACGTGGCCCAGAGCCAGACGGGCAGCAAGGGGCAGGGCGGGGACGTGAGCAGTGGGCACTCTGGCCTGGGCTGCGCCGGCTCAGTGCCCCTACTCGCCCCCTGCCCCCAGAAGCCAGGACTGGGCCGGGAGGGGAGGGCGCATGCAGGGAGGGAAGGGGCCACGGGGGCTGCCCTCCTCCCCCTGCCGCACCCCTGCCCTTCCTGTCCTCCCCCCACGGCCCCCGACGTCCCCCTCATGCATTCAACAAACAGACCGCGCACCTACTGTGTGCTGCCCCACCGCCAGCCCCACCGAGGCCCCAAGGCCGTGGGAAAGACGCTCCCATCTCTGGCAGCAGGTGCAGTAAGAGGGAGCGTGCCAACGCCAAGGAGGGGGGGCAAAGGCAAGGTCCAATGGGAGCGTGCACTGCTGTCCCACTCGCTGGGGGGCTTGAACGACAGAAACCCGTTCCCTCGGTTTGGAGAGGTCGGAGATCCCGCTCCTTCCGCAGGCCCTGGGGTGGATCCTCCCTGCCTCTTCTAGCTCCTGGCGTGCCCCGGCTGGCCGTGGCATCACCGTCCCCCCGCCACCATCCTCACGTGGCCCTGTGTGTGCACGTGTCTCCCTCTTCCTGCAGGGACAGTGGCCGGGGGACTCAGGGCCATGCTACACCAGGGCGGCCTCCTCGGTACTTGACCGCATCCGCAGAGGCCTTCTTCCCAAATAAGGCCACACTCACGGGTTCGGTGGACGTGAACCTTGGGGGACCCTTCAGCCCAGGATAGTCCGATTCCCTGCAGTGCGGCCACCTGGGCACATCTCCCCGGGAGAAGAGAAGCCGCCTCTGTGGAGACGGGCCCAGCAGGCATTCCACTCACCAAACCCAATACTTGGATGATGTCAATCTTTTTTTCCGTCTCTGGACTCCAAACAGCCAGACCCTATTATGGGATATTATGTACCCAGAGGAAGGGCGCCAGGGCCGGCCCCCAGCCTGGCAAGAGACGCCCTAGGATGGCCTCCGCCTCGCTTAGCAGCGCTCGCTCGCTCGCTCGTGGAACCAGTCGCAGAAAATCTCTGTGGGGACGACCAAGGCCTCCGTTCCCACACCACTGACTCAGCGCATCTCAGCAGCCTGCCCGACCTCTACCCTCAGGGCCTGTGAGCCCGAGCTGCCTGCAGGCGCCGGCCCCCTGTCCCCGGCCCAGGGCCTCCTCCGAGGCTCCCGGCTCCCGTGAGAACGGCAGCGCCGAGTCTGAGCCCGGAGGACGGCCTTCAAGGTCAACCCCGCAAGCGTGCCGCTGGGAGTGGGAGCCCAGGCTCCGCCGGCCCGGCTGACTGGGGCACTCGGCAGCTACCAGGACGCTTCCGGACAGGTGCTGTTCGAGGACGAAAATGCCGAAGTGCACAGACAGGTTCTCTGCGCGGCTTGTCTATTTACCTGAGAGAGAGAGCACGCGAGGGAGGGCAGACGGAGAAGCAGAGAGACCGCCAAGCAGACTCCCCACTGAGCGTGGAGCGGGAAATCAAGAGTCGGACGCTTAACGGACTGAGCCGCCCAGGCATCCCGCCCCCCGGCCCCCCAGCCCCGGCTCGTCTTATTAAATGTGAGGGAGGCAGTTCTCCCGCTTCTGAGCTGCACTCCCGTGTCTTGCTGCCACCACCTGTGAAATGGGGTGGCCCTGCTGCAGCCGGTGTGCACGCCCTCTGTGGGTGACCCCTTCTTACCCCACACGGAGCTGGTACTACCATCGAGCCTGGCGAGACCAGGGGTGGCACAGGGCAGCGAGGATGGAAGGGTCTGAAGCAGAGGGTCTGGCCTCTGGTATCGAGGACCCACGAGGCAGGCGTGGGGTGGCCTGTCCAAGGCCTCACAGCTCCCGTGATTTGGAGCCGGGTGCTGGCCCAGGCCTCTGCCCAGCCTCCTTGCTGCCCCTTGGGGCAGAGCATCTCAGGCAGGGCCTCCTTCCCAGCAGCTAATGGGACCTGCGAACTCTGGGGGCTCATGGCAACGGGGAGCCCGAAGGCTCTGTGCCCCACGGCGCCAGGGTCGCTTGAAACACAACCCGTTGAATGGCTTCCATTTGGTGGATGCCTGACATGGGCTGAACTATGTCCCCCAAATTCCTACGGTGAATTCCTAACCCCCAGCACCTCCAAATGTGACCCTATTTGGAAATAGGGCCTTCAAAGAGGTGATGAAGTTAAAATGAGGCCATTAGGGTAGGCCCTGATCCATCATGACTGCTGTCCTTCTAAGCCGTTGGGACACAGATACGGAGGAAGGACTGTGTGAGGACACGGGGAGAAGGTGGCGCCTACAGGCCCAGGAGAGAGGCCTCGGGGCACAGCAGCCCTGCCCACGGTGGGGGCTTGTACCTCCAGCCTCCAGCAGTGCAAGAAAGATGCATCTCAGTTGTCGAAGCCCCCAGCCTGGGGCGCGGTTCAGGCCGTTCCCGAGAACTAGCCAGCCACCCCAAAGACAGCCGTGAGGGCACCCACCTCGTCACAGGGTGACAGCTGAAGATGCTCAGCAGCATATGAACGGGGGACGTCTGGGTTTTATTACCTTACTGTTGGACATTTAGAATATCCCCCCCCCATTATAAATAACAGTGCATGGGCACCTGCGTGGCTCGGTCGGTTAGGCGTCCCACTCTTGGTTTCGGCTCAGGTCATGATCTCACGGTGGTGAGATCGAGTCCCACATCGGCCTCTGCACTGAGCATGGAGTCTGTTTGAGATTCTGCCCCTCCCCCTGCTCACATTCTCTCTCTCTAAAATAAATAAAATCTTAAAAAGAAAAAAAAAAAAGATGAGCCAGTGACAGGAGTAAAGTGTCTCAGGGAGAGGGTGGGCCCCATCACCTCCCGAACGCAGCCACATCAGCTTTCCAAACTCTCCTCCAGCCGGAACGTACGCAACACGCTTCCTCACAGGGGTAACGGAGACACGTACGCGGCTTTGGGATCCGCTGCTCTGTCATCCGCTTGAGGGCACTGGCGTCTCTGTCCCTGAGTAAGCTCCACGGTGGTCAGTCCGAGCCACACCACCTTCCACGCAAGGGACACACGGCATTCTTACCCATACCGGGCTGCTGGACATTTAGAATTCTCCCCATGATGATAACAGTGCAAAGAGCATCCTTGTATTTCCATCCTTACAAGTTACTTCCTTAGGATGCGTTTTCAGAAACGGGATGGTGGGTCCCACAGAGGCGTGTCTGTAAAGCCCTTGTTAGATACTAACAAACGGTTTGGGGGAAGGCGGTATGATTCAGATTCGTGCCGCCACTAGCAACAGGAATGAGCCTTAGTTAAGCAACATCACCAGCACTGAGTCTTACTGCTTTTCTGGGATTTTAATAGTTCTCATGTATATATTTCCCTATATACTTATTACTTGTGTTCGTTCTCATTTGAACTACTTGTCCAAACTCCGTCCCAACTTCTTCTTCTTTTTTTTTTTTTTTATATAGCTAAACTCTGGAAGCGAGAAAGTTCAGAACTAGCCTCTGGTGGCCGATAGGTTCAGGACACCAATGGGTCACTTTTTGTGCCTGGTGCCTGACCCGTGGCAAGGGACAGGTTCTCCCCAGGGCCTTCCCAGCCTCAGCTGCTTCTACCGCTAGGGCAGGCCCTGCAGGCAACGTCTGGGCCGCCTGCCTGGGGCCCCTCGTCCCCGCCTCAGATCACGTGCTCTGGCTGCACCCATGTGGCTCAGATATAGGGTTGCAGAATGTGGGCCAAGCAGCTGCAGGGACACCGCTTTGCCTTGCGTGACCTGTGGGCTGGCCCCGGAGAAACAGGTGCTGCTGAAGCTGATTCTGGGACTCTGGGTTACTCCGGAGGCCATCTTCCTAATTTGGGGCATGTGAAGGTACCAGGGGAGAGGATGGGAGGGGGCAAATGCCAAGGGGAATGCATATGCCAGCCGGAGGCCAAGAGAGAGGCAGAAAAAGCCAGGAACAGCAGATAGAATCTGGGCTTCCGTCACACTCAGAGTAACTGGGTGGGGGCGGAAGGCAGAGAAGCCAGGCGGCAAGCCACGGGCGGTTCAAAATGAGGACACTGGTGGTCTGGGCTCAAATCCTGATGCTGCCCTGACCAGCTCCAATGCCGTGGCGGGTGCCCTCCCCCCTCGGGTCAAAGTTTCCTTATCTGTAAAATGGGATCATAGTGCCTATCAGTCAGGGTGGTCGTCAGAGGTAACAGGGCCCATCTGTGTGCAGCTCAGCAGGCCCGGGCCACAGTCTGTGCTCAGAAAACAGACACACGGCAAGCCCAGAGCCCACCCTGCTCGTCTACAGCAAGCTCCGGCAAGCTGCAACCCACCCACCAGCTGAGCCAAGAACAGTTCTCACGTTTTTAAGGGAGTATTTGTTAAACAGGTAAGTAAAGAAAAGAAGAAGAATATGGGGCAGAAACCCAGAGACTGGCCCACAGAGCCGAAAACATTTACCATCTGGTCTTTTAAGAAGCAGCTTGCCGACTCCTGGTCTGGAGGCCCCCAAGTTTCCCGCGGAATTGTTTGAAAGGGGACAGGTGGCGTGTGGGGTAAGGACTCAGAGGAGTGAGTAGAGAAGACAGCAAGAAGTCAGCGTGCAAGCGTAGGGCTGCCTTGAAGGACCCGTGTGCTCAGAGGTGCCGGGCCCGGGAGTAGGCACCTGCTCGGGTCTTCACGGTGGGAACGGCCGGAGGAAGGTGCTGTTGCCCACCTCCCTCCCCGGTGTGCACGGGAGCCTCTGCTGAGATGCTGCAGAACGAGGCCCCAGCCACGGGGTGTGGCCCCTCACCACTGGAGCTCAAGAACCCAGATCTGGAGGGAACACTGACATGTCATGGGGTTGGACCCCAGGGAAACAGAGGCAAGACAGCATGATTCACCCAAAGTGCTGGCCAGTCAAGAATGAGAACCCAGGGGTCCCAACTCCCCAGCTGATACTCCATACCGCACATGGACTCTGGGGTGGGTCCCCATGGACGTGGGGAGCTGGAAACCTCCTGAATGTCCTGTGTCCCCAGCAACCCTAGTCAGACCCCCGCCCACGGGGAGACTCCAGCCTGGACAGGGTGTTCCTTCAACGAGGGCCCCGGGATGAGGATGCAGGGATACCAGCCCAGTCCCTGCTACGCTTGGCAGAATCAGGCCTGTCCTTCCCCACCCCGGCCCCTCTGCAGAGCTGCCCCTGCTTCACACACTGCCCGGGAAAGCCTCTGTCTTGGTTCATCACTGCATGCCCAGCAGAGTGTGGCCCGTGGCGATCCCGCCTGGGCACGTGCTCAGCCCCGTGAGGTCAGCTGTAACTTGGCCCATGCCTCCCATTTTACAGATGAGAAAGCAGAGGCCGGGAAAGGGGCAGGGACGCATCTGAGGTCCCCCTCCTGGTTAGCGGCAGGGCTGCGATTGCACCCAGCCCAGTCTGGCTCCAAGGCTGGCTCCCTGGTTCCTGCCAGCCAGGCACCGTGAATGGGTTCGGTGGGGAGGAGAGCCTGTGAATGATCCTCAGGTCCTCAGGCCCCGCTGCCAGGGGACACCGGCCGCTCCCCGCTGGGCTGCCCGCCCCAGAGGACAGGGCCTCATCTGTCTTGCTCACTGCCATCACCGGGACCTGGCCCGTGCGCGGGGCTCAGCAGGAATCTGCCGAGAGCATCAGTGACGGAGGCTGGCCTGGCCAGCAGGCAGAGGACGCCCTGGAGACCTGTCTGGTGGGACGTGGGAGGCTTGCCGGCAGAGGGTCTCCTGGGAGTGGCCCGGGTGGGGCTTCTGGCTGAAGGGGCCGGGAGGGGCTGTGGTGGGGACGGTGCCTTCAGAGAGGGGAGTGGGCCCCTGGCCTCAGCCCCACATTTTGCCTGAACAGGAAGAAAACAGAAAGAGGGGAGCAGCCTAGGGATGCAAACTGCCCCCAGCCGCCAGCCCGTCCCCATCACCAAGAAGCCCGCGCCGGGCCCTGCCAGGAGCCGGGGCCAGCAGCAGGGCCTGGAGAATAAACATGTCACCGCGAGGCCGGCCCGCCGGACCGCTGGAGCCAAGAGCCGCCGGAGGCTGTAAACAGTCTCTCCTCTCTTGGCTGCGGCCCCTGGCCCACCTCTCTGCGCTGGGAATTAGCACTTTGCCTGCCATAAAGAAAGGGCAGGCCAGGGTGGGGGCGTCTGAGGAGGGGGCGGTGGGCAGGCAAGCTGGGCGGGCCCGGGGCCAGCACCTCCATCCTCGAGGCCTGGAAGCTTCCCCCTTTCTGGAGGAGATTGTGAATGAACGAGCGTGGTAAGGACGCGGAGGCCCAGCCGAGGCAGAAGTGCGGCGGCAGGCGGAAGGACAGGCAGAGGGGCGGGGGAGGGGCAGGCCCTTTCTCCGGGGCCCCTGGCTTTGGCCAAGGGAGGTAGATGCTTTCTCCAGCGTGCCCCGAGTCCACCTGGGGCTTCCAGCTAGTCACACAAGCCCCAGGATACAGCCGCCGTCTGCCCCGGGACAGCCCCTGCTGCTGGTGCAAATCAGGCTGACCTGCCGCCTTCGTTTTGGTTGTACCTTCCAGAACCATGAGGCTCCTCGTGTGGCAAATCTAGCCACGTCACTCCCAGCTGAAACCCTTCAATGGGACCCCCAGTCCTAGCCCTCCCCGCCTCCTCAGCCTCCTCTCCAGACACAGCCTCCCCACCACGGGCCTCCCTCCTGCCTCAGGGCCTCTGCACATGGAGCTCTTCCCTCCCCTCTTAGGCCTGGTCCACTCCCCCTTAGAGTTCAGACCTTGGATCAGCAGTCACTTCCTCCAGGAAGCCTCCCAGATGCCTCCACGAAGTTAAAGCCCCCCCCCCCGTTAGCTACTTTCCTTGTACTATGAGCCTCTCCTTCTGAGCCCGTACCCCACCTACAAGCTCGCACTGTGTGTGGGACTTGCTGACTCCACTGTCTCTCTGCCACCAGACCGGAAGCTCCATGACGGAGGGTCTGGGGCTGGTTCTGCGGAGCCCCGTGTCTCAGGTGCCAGCCATCACGGCACTTAACAGATCCTTGTGGAACGACCGAGTTGGTGAATGAACAAATGACCTAGAAAGGTCACCCAGAGCTCAGTTCAGATCCCCTCACAGGCTGTGATGCCTCTGGAGGCGGGTCCCTGTCCCCCACTCCTCAGAGCTCCCCAGGGCTCCTGGCTCACAGGGACACCCCCACCAATGTCAAGAGAACACGATGAGCTGCCCAAGCAGTAGGGGCACTGGGCAGGGGCCTTCATGGCTGCCACTCACCCCCACCACACAATGTCAGGGCTGTGGGGACCAACGGGCTAGAGGAAACCAAAGGAAGTGAGAAAAAAGTAAGGCTGTGAAGCCTGAGCTTGGACTTTGGCCAAACACGGGTTCAAGTCCTGGCCCTGCTGTGCAGCCTTGGGCCAGCGGTCTGATCTCTCTGGGCCTTCACAGCATTCACCTCTTCAAAGGCTGTGGGGAGGATCAAGTGAGCTCAGACATGTGTACATGTCCAACAGATGAGAACTTTGATGACTCATGATTTGGGCAAGCCATCTGTCCAGAACATTCTGGGGGGTTCAGGGGCTTTTCTCCAGAACGCCCCAGCCGAGGGTTTTGACAGTCTGGACTCCGGAACTCTGGGCCTGTGGTCTACCACCCACCTAGGCCCTAGCCCGAAGACCCTGGAAGGAGCTGTGAGCGCAGAGCACCCCTGGCGGGCTGGGAGTGGGGCACCAGGGGTCCGGCCTGCTGTCGCAGGGGATTAGGGGCTGCATGACCCTGCCCTCCCTGAGTTGGGCCGGCTGCCGAGGACACTGGAGTCCCAGGGAGGACAGCCCCATCCAGGGTAAGCTCCTGTGGGGAAAGGCATGGCCTGGGCGGGGGGTGGGGGGGTGGGGGGGGTTGCAGAAAGACCACAGTTCAAATCTCACCCCTTACACAAGGAAAGAGACCACGTCACGCCCACTGGGATGACAAGAGGCAAAAAGACAAGCAGTCACCAGCGCTGGTGAGGACGCGGAGCGACTGGAACCTTCACACACTGTGGGCGGGAACCCCAGATGGGGCAGCACGGCGGAGACGGTGGGGCAGGCCTCACACGACCCTGCGAATCCACTCCCAGGTACCGGCCCGACAGCAGGAAAACCCACCTACGAACGGTGCGCGGGCACCCAGACGCCGGCCACAGATGACGGTGGAAACGGACAGCGACGGAGCCACACAATGGAATACTACTCAGCCATAAAAAGGGGTAAAGACCGAAACACGCCTCAACACGGATGCCCTTGGCAACGTGAAAGATACCAGGTGATAGGGCTTTATTCACATCAAATGTCCAGAACGGAGAGACCCAGAGAGGCAGAGAGTGGACGAGGGGTCCCTTTAGGGCTGGGGGTGGGGGGGTGCAGAGTGACGGCTAATGGGGTTTCCATCTGGGGGGTCGGGGTGCGGAGTGACGGCCAACGGGGTTTCCATCTGGGGGGTCGGGGGGTGCAGAGTGACGGCCAACGGGGTTTCCATCTGGGGGGTCGGGGGGTGCAGAGTGACGGCCAACGGGGTTTCCCTCTGGGGGGGGTCGGGGGTGCGGAGTGACGGCTAACGGGGTTTCCCTCTGGGGGGTCGGGGGTGCGGAGTGACGGCCAACGGGGTTTCCATCTGGGGGGTCGGGGGGTGCAGAGTGACGGCCAACGGGGTTTCCCTCTGGGGGGGTCGGGGGTGCGGAGTGACGGCTAACGGGGTTTCCCTCTGGGGGGTCGGGGGTGCGGAGTGACGGCTAATGGGGTTTCCATCTGGGGGGTCGGGGTGCGGAGTGACGGTTAACGGGGTTTCCCTCTGGGGGGGTCGGGGGTGCGGAGTGACGGCTAACAGGGTTTCCCTCTGGGGGATTGGGGGTGCGGAGTGACGGCCAACGGGGTTTCCCTCTGGGGGGGTCGGGGGTGCAGAGTGACGGCCAACGGGGTTTCCCTCTGGGGGGTCGGGGGTGCGGAGTGACGGCCAACGGGGTTCCCCTCTGGGGGGGTCGGGGGTGCGGAGTGACGGCTAACGGGGTTTCCCTCTGGGGGGTCGGGGGTGCGGAGTGACGGCTAACGGGGTTTCCCTCTGGGGGGTCGGGGGTGCGGAGTGACGGCTAGGGGTTTCCTTCTGCGGGGGCAGGGAGTGGGGAGTGATGGCTAAAGTGGTCTCCCTCTGGGCGGCGGGGGGTACAGAGTGACGGCTAACGGGGTTTCCCTCTGGGGGTCAGGGGGTGCGGAGTGACGGCTAAGGGGTTTCCCTCTGGGGGGCGGGGGGTGCGGAGTGACGGCTAAGGGGTTTCCCTCTGGGGGGCGGGGGGTGCGGAGTGACGGCTAAGGGGTTTCCCTCTGGAGGGGCAGGGGGTGCGGAGTGACGGCTAACGGGGTTTCCTTCTGGGGGGCGGGGGGTGCGGAGTGACGGCTAACAGGATTTCCTTCTGGGGGCGGGGGGTGCGGAGTGCCGGCTACCGGGGTTTCCCTCTGGGGGGCGGAAAGGTCCTGCAGCAGACCATGGTGGTGGGTCCAAGGCCGTGAGACGCTAACAGCCACTGAACCGCGCGTGTCTGTTGAGTCGCACGGTATGGGAATCCTATCTCAACAAAACTGTTACAGAGGAGACAACCCCACTCCCTGGCCCCGGTTTCCTTCCGGTGAAATGGACTTCACCCTCCTCTCTCCCCACTCTCTCCGGGTCCTGCAAGGCAGATCTGGGTGCCCTGTGCTAGTGGCCCCCAGCCTTTCCGTGGGCATTGAGCACATCATCACCCAGCCACGTGGGTCAGCTGTGCCCCCGCCCCTGACAGGTCCGCAGCCCTGGACTTTCTGGCTCTTGGGCGGCTCCCTCGTCCCATCCTAGGCCTCCCGTGCTCCGGCTTGCTGCCCTCACCTACACCTGCACTCTCCTGCACCTGCTCGCGCCCGGGCACGTGGGCCCTTCACTAAACTCCCTGGGCCTTGCACACAAGCCTGTCCCCGCTGCGGTCAGGACCCCCACCTGAGCAGGCCTGATGCTCCCCCTTGCACCGCTATAGGCCCAGAAAGGCCCACAGGTCAAGGCCTGGCCTACAAGAGGCTCTATGTGGGTGGCCGTCTTGAATGGGGCGCTGGCAGGGACAGCTGAGGGGAGAGGCCAAGGGGTGGGGGTGCCTGGGTAAGAGGCGGGAGCTCAGGGAGAGTCCCCAGAGCCAGGTGTGAACTCAGAGCTCAGGTGCCCCTGAGGACCTGCTGCCAGAGGAAAGGATGGGGACCAAAGGCACGAGCCTCTGGGGAGAAATGCTCTCTGGGGTGGACTGGGGCTGGAAGCCACATTCCCCAGGAACACACAGATGTTCTGGCCGAGGGTAGACAAGGAGGAGGAACTGGTGGGAGAGGGAGGCCAGGGCTGGCCGGCCTGCCTCCCCAGGAGCTGGGGCACAGCCAGGAGCCTGCAGCTTGTCGCCAGGGTGGCGGTGGGACAAGGCCTGACCCCTGGCCTCCAGCTCCCCCGCCCAGGCCAGGCTTGGCTCCACTCTGGGCCTGGGGGGACCACATGTGGGCTCCAAGGAGGGTACCCCGGTGAAAACAGACAAGGGAACCAGTGTGATTTCTGTTAGGCTCCCCATGGAGGTCCCCGGTGTGGCCAGGAGTCGCCTCCAGGACCACGGGCACCTTCCAAGGGACACACAGCTTCTCCGGAGAGGGCACTCTTGGCTCTCGGAGTGGGGGGTGGGGGTGGCGATTCCTTCTTGTGGGTTCTTCTGAGGACGGCAGGGAGCTGAGGATGCTGGTGGCCCCACATATCATGGGACATGTGACAACTAAGAACACCCCATATATTTACAAATCTGACAGGGTGGGGACGTTGCCCCCGCTGGGACCCACAGCTTGGTGTGGAGCCATGTGGGAAGCGTCGGCTTCCTACCCACATCAGCACCTCCTGCTCTGGGGGCCCCCAGCTCCCCACAGCCAAGCAGCAGCTCCCTGGCCCCAGGAGCCAGGTCGAGGCCTCAGCAGGCCCTCGTAGCCACTTGGGCCACGGTGTCGTGGAGCATTCCCCAGCCCTCGGTGGGAGGTCCCCTGATAGGGACCCCAGCACTCGGGCCCCTTCCTCAGAAGGTGCAGATTCCAGGGCGCCTGGGTGGCTCAGTCGGTTAAGCGTCTGCCTTCGGCTCAGGTCATGATCCAGGGTCCTGGGATCAAGCCCCGCATCGGGCTCCCTGCTCAGCAGGAAGCCTGCTTCTCCCTCTCCTGCTCCCCCTGCTTGTGTTCCCTCTCTCGCTGTGTCTCTCTCTGTCAAATAAATAAATAAAATCTTAAAAAAAAAAAGAAAATAAGGTGTGGATTCCAGAAGGCAGTGGGGACTGGGGCGATGGTTCTGGGACCAGGGGCAGCTGGCCAGCCCCTCCCTGTCCAGGTCCTGACACCTGCATGGGCAGGCAGGTCGGTTCTGGAATCCAGCTCTCCTCACATTGTGTACTGGGGAGCTGATGGTCAGCAGGGCGTGGGAGGGAGGCCTGGAGGGCAGCTCCCCATACCGCCTGCCCTGAGCGTGGTTTGGACCCCTAACACTCACTGGGACCACCATTTCCCTGAAATGTTCCTTCTTATCAACTCATTTTTTAAAAATATTTTATTTTTAAGTAATCACTATGCCCAACGTGGGGCTCAAACTCACAACCCTGAGATCAAGAGTTGCACGTTCTATGGACCGAGCCAGCCAAGCATCCCCTCATCAACTCACTTTTTAAAAACCTTTTAAAGAGGGCGCCTGGGTGGCTCAGTTGGTTAAGCGACTGCCTTCGGCTCAGGTCATGATCCTGGAGTCCCAGGATCGAGTCCCGCATCGGGCTCCCTGCTCGGCAGGGAGTCTGCTTCTCCCTCTGACCTTCCTCCCTCTCATTCTCTCTCAAATAAATAAATAAAATCTTTAAAAAAAAAAAAAAAAACCTTTTAAAGAGTTTTTTAAAAGCCAGTATCGTTCACCATCCACAGATGGTAACTTAGTATATCTAGGGATTTGATGCTAAAGTTCTACCTTCTTCATCCTCAATTCTGAAATCCAAAAGGGTCTGAAAACTAAAAAGCAGGGTCATGGGTTTGTGGTAAATTTTATGTTACATCCATTTTACCACAATTAAAAAAAAATACTGCGGTTGAACGAGGCACCAGCCCTGAGCCATCTCCTTGCAGTAAGGCTAAAGGCAGAGTCAAACAAATACAATTTCCTCTCCACGTGATTCACGGTCAGTTAGGGCCGCATCTGCAGGTCCCTTAACGGAAGTCACCCCGTGTGAGTGCCAGCCCTCAGCTGGGCAACACCGACCCAGGGGACAGGGCTCGGGGCCCAGAGACCAGGGCCCTGAGTTCAGGTCTGGCCTTCACCACGGACAGCTGTGTGACAGGGGGCCAGTCCGATGACCCCTCTGAGCAGTTTCCTTGTTTCCCTGCTCCTGACACAGAGAGGACGGGCAGCCGCTGGGACAATGAGACCGAAGCCCTCGGGAAAACGCTCCACATTTATTAATTATCCCCATTATAACAAGATGACAGTAAATCACTGTGTCACTGGCCTGGCTAGCTGACGCTGGGGTAAGGGAAGACACCCAAGGGTTCTTTCAAGAGGTCCCTGCCCCGAGGGACCCCGGAGCCTCACAGGGAAGGATAAAATTGGCCCGCAAGGACAAGCACCTGCTAGTGACAAAAATGAAACCCAAGTATATCTGAAGGTGGAAGGAAAGGGGAGGAAGAGAGTGACAAGGTGTCAGGGAGCAGGCAGGGAAGAAGGTGGGACTGTCCTCAACCGGCAGAGGGAAGGGTGACAGTCCTGGCTATTTTTACTTAGGAGAAAACAGAGCAGGGCAGAGTCAGATAGAGCAGGTGGTCACAGCTCCCAGCCTAGGAGCCTGTCTCCAAGCCCGGCTTGTCCCATCCCCCGGCGGCCGTCCATGCTCAGACTTACGCAGTAGCCTCCTCCCTGCTCTCCTGGCTACCACCCTCCGGATGCCACCTGGGCCTGCTTCACCTCTGGTCACATCGTGCTCCGGCTCAAACCCCTCCCCGCTGCCCACTGCCCGCGGCTAGGTAGGCAAAGTATGCCCTCTGGACAGAATGCCCTGTTAAATCCTTTTTGGATCCCGAACTCCCAAACTTAGATCTCAGAGAGAAAAAGCTAAGAGGCCCGAACTCCGAGTTCCCACCTGAAACGCTTTCTGACAGACAAGAAAAAAAAAAAGAAAACCAAAGCTGTGTATTTACACAGAAATGAAGGAAGGGAGTCTTGGTGAACAAACTTGCCTCTTTTTGCGGTTAAGCCAGGAGGCCTTTGAGAGAACACACAGCAGGACCCTCTGTTACGTACTCTCAGTGCCCCACCAGGGGACAGAAGGAACCCCACACCCAGCTCATACTTTGCCCACCCAGAGGAGGCCCGGCCAGGAAGGCAGTGCAGAGACCCAAGCCCAGAGAGCAGGGAGCTGGGGCATGGGGGTGCCGGGAGGTGGGGGGCGGTTCTCTGCAATGCTCCTCAGTGGCGTCCAGGGTTTTCTGGGGGGGAAGCCCACAGCACCTCTAAAGCTGCCAGGTCCTCCCACAGGCGGAGCAGTCGGCGCTCCTCCCCAGGCCAGGACTCTGGCCAGCAGGACTCGGGGCCACCTCCTTCCCAACTCCCCCATCGGCCGCCACTTCTTCCCCAGGCCCCCAGCAGATGCGCCTGCCCTTTTCTATCAAGGGACACACAGGCTCCTTTCCTGGATATTCTGTGGGCCTGAGGGTTACGGCAGAGAGGAGGGACGAAGGGGGGCGGGAGACTACAGGCCCAGACCAGCAGGGCTGTCCTCCCGGGGGGTAGGACCTCTCTACAGGCAGACGCACGCCCCAGGAACGGGAACAGGAGCGAGGACCCCGATGGCCCTGCCTGAGCATCCCAGCATGTGACGGGTCCCCAATCACAAAGGTACTCTCGGCAGGAGGTAAAAACTGATGCCTTCTTAGAGAAAGCAAATTTCGTAGGTCATCGACTGCATCTAGAAAGTGCCCTACGCACTCACCACACATCAAAGGCACAGGAGAGACACACTTTAAGACAATCACGCTTGCCTTCTGCTCCGCGCAGAGCCTAGGGCCAGCCCCGGGCACGCCCCCCTTGTCCCCCGGGCCTCAGCCTCTCAGCCTGAACAGGATGGGGGCCCTTAGAATTTTCCAGCTCTCCAACCAGGAGACAGAGGCACTCGATTAAGGGGCTCGCTCCAAGTTGACACGGAACGGGGACACCACGACCAGGTTCTTGACCTGCGTGACACGTGGCCTTGATCCAGAGAGAAAACTGCCAAAGGACCCGGCGTACAGGGGTATTTACTTTAGCCCTGCCTAGGGCCTGGCGCGGTCATGACCACTGGCAGCCAGAGAGCAATATAGCTCCTGCTTTCATCTTCTAGAACCGCAGTTTGACATGCTGTCTTCTCTTGGGTTTCTGGCCCTAAATGAGGATATGGATGCGGGATTTGAAAGCGACAAAGCCTGGCCTGCCCCTCCCCAAGTGAACAGGGGGGCCTCACTGTTCTCACAGTCTTTCCCCCGAACACTGACCCCCAGCCCAGCCCTCATTCCCCTGTCCTGGAATTGTCTGTCCATCTGTCCAGCTTTCCTGCCAGGCTCCACACTCCTTGGGACCAGGTCTGGTCCTCCCCTGTGCTTGGCACACAGTAGGGGCCCGAGAGAGGGCTGGTCAGTGGATGAATCACGTCCAATCCCTCATCTGACCCCACAGGAAGTAAGCTGCTGGCCCAGGGGCACCAGATGGCCGCTGGGTCCCATACTGGGGTCTTGGGACCCCCGACACCATGTGGCCCACTCCAAGGCTGGTGGCCGGTCCTCAAGCACTGTGGGCGCACAGTCACCCTCACCATTCTCGGAAGAAACCGCAGCACAGGGTGACCTTCAAATTCAGTTAAAAATGGATTTTGCTGATCTTAATAAAAGATCCATTTAGCTTCTGAATGAGGGAATGCAAATTCCAGCAGGTCCCACCCCGTCTAAACACGCGGCCTCCGGGACTCCCTCCCAATGCCACTGGGGAGCATTTGTGCAGGGCGGTGACCCGCTGCTGGGTGAATTTATGTAGCTGCTCAAGGTCCGGGCAGGCTTGGCTGCCAGCAACTGGGGGGGGGCTGGAGGGGGTCATTCTGGGGGCCATTTTCTCCTTTTCTCCCTAAAATGTAAGAAGGAACACACACACTCACTGCAGTCATACAATGCAGGGATATGTGAATAACAAGTCCATCGTTTTCCTCGCTCTCTGCTACCTGGCCCTGTCGCCGCCCGTGTTTACGATCGGATGCTGCTCCCTCCCCATGCTTCTCAATCGTGGAAAAGTCCCAGAGAGGGACATTCTCTCCCGGTCACTGAAACCGAGATTCGCCCATACCCAGGACTCAGCCATGCATGCGCATCTGCTCAACACTGATCCCCAAACCCTTCCCCCGAGCCCCCAAGTCCAAAAGTTCTGGAGACCCAAAGTCTTCTTCACCCCTTTGGCAGCGAAGCCCGCCTGGCCCGGAGGCCAGCTGTACCCGCTGCTCTTTCCCCACCGGCTGTGAACGTTCACGTGTTTCACGCAGACACACCATGGTGGCTGACGACAGGGGGCTGCCCGGGCCCCGCCGAGTGTTCTATAAAATACAGCCTCCACACAAAAGCAACTGTCTATGGGGCTGAAAAATCCAGAAGCGTTTCTGGCCCCAAAACACCCAATGAGTGCCTACAGACCAGAAGTGACTGGGAAGTCGCTGCTGACTCTTAGAACAGGGCAGAGCATCTCATTGTCTGTGTCCTTCCCGTGATGGTCGGGAAGGGGCCTGGGCATCCTGAATGTTCTCTGTCAGGGAGACATGCATGGGGTCGCGCTGCAGCGGACATCCTGATTCTCCGCACCACCCCCCCGCCCCCAAACACACAAACTCACACACGCATGCACACACGAGTCGTGTTTTCTAGAGCGTAGATTAGCAGTACATACCCCAAATGCTGGCGAAAATGTAACACAGATGAAGACAGCTACGCGCCATGTGGTAATGTTCCAAGACTCTGAAATCACAGAGCTGTATCCAAGTCCCTGCTCTGCAGACCATCCGCTGTGTGACTCAAGGCAAGTGTCATAACCTCTCTGGGCCTCAGGAAACCACAGAGCTGTGAGGTCGCATCCAGGTCTCCCTTCTCGGGCACCACCCCTGCCCAGGCCAGGGCCACGGCAGCTGGCTCCCAGCAGTCTCTGCCTGTCCCCCTCTTCCTTCCAGCTTGCCTGCCCAACGCCACATAGAAAAATTCTTCTCTTAAAACCGCTTTTGTTAGGTCGCCTTCAACCCTTGGTTCAAACACACAATGGCTTTTTATTGCCCCAGTGAATGGAGCCCAACCTCCTTTGTTGGTTTAAGAAAGAAAAATCTTATATTAAAAATAATAAATCACCTGAAATTTTGTCGGCCTAAGACAGCTGACTTCCCCTCCTTGTCCACACAGGCAGAGGCACACGGCTGTGATCACGGTGGGTAGACAGATCTGCATCCCACTTCCCACACGTCATGTCACTTCTTAGTGTTTCCTGTGCTGGGCAAGAGCCTCCACATTCATCTGAGGGCTGCTGGCCCCACAACCAGCCTCACCAGAGCTATGGATGTCCTGAACACTCAGAATCTCATGTGGCAGCGTGTCTTATCAAGCAGTTCCTGAAATACACTGTGCAGAATGGCAATCCGTCCTCCCTCTAGAGGGTCAGAGTGAACATCAGAGCATTAAAGGCACTGCTAAGTCCTGCAGCACACAACCCAGTATAGATTTCTTTAACCTACTGTTCCCAAACATAGATGAGCAAGGAAAAAAGAGTCGCCTCAACACCTGAGTCATTAGTGTTCCTTGGCACACACTTGGGGACATGCTAAGTGTCCGAGGTCACCTCCTGCCCAGAAACTTTCCCAAATGCCCCCCTGCTATCTTCCTGGTAACTAACTGATCTGAATCCTGAGCCTGGTACTTGTGATCAACAGTGTCTTCTGTCCTTTCACCTCTTGGAAAATGAAGTTCATTGCGGTCACTGCCACATGCAGACTTGGGAGGGAAGAGACTCAGATCAGCCCCTGACCAGCTAGCTGGGGGACGTTAGGCAAACTGTCAGCTTCTCTGAGCCTCAGTGTTCTTGTCTGTGAAACAGAGAGACCAGCAGCTCAGCACCAACATGTTACGAGTCTAGCCTGTCTGGGTTTTCAGCTCAGAACTGCAGCAGAGACCAGTGGGGTTACCGAGTCCAAGAACCCAGCAAAGAGTAAATGTGACCTTGTTCTCCCAGAGTAATTCAGGGATGTGGAGTCAGAATGCCTGGACATGGAGCCCAGCTCTGCTGCACCCCGGCGGACTGGTCCTGGGCAAGGGCTTGACCCTGAACCTCACTTCCTCCCTGTAAAATCAAACAGGCCACACAGACATGCACACGCACAAAGACAGCACACACACAGACACACACACGCATGTACGTGTCACACCAGGGAAATCTGAACGAGATCGGTAGATTGTGTCAAGGTCAATATCCTGCTGGTGACACTGGGCTATAGTTATGCAAGATGTTACCACTGGGGGAAATGAGGTGAAGGGTACATGAGATCTCTCTCTGTTCTTTCTCACAACTATACGTAAATCCACGACGATCTCAAAATGAGTTTTTTAAAATAAAGCAGGCTCACGCCTATAGCCTGGGGACATCACAGATATTCAACAAGAGGGTGTATTTATCATTCCCTCTGGGCTGCCTCCCCACACAGTGGGTGTGCACCAAAAAACCTTGAAGAACGGAGTCGGTGGAAGACAATATGGAGCACACAGTAGGTGTTCAATATTTTTCCTTATTCTTTTGATAAAGCCTTAAGAGCCCAGAGAAATGCCCTCCTTGGAGCCGGTTTGCTGGGGACACCATCAGCAGGGGAGGGGGGCTTGGTCAGGAGCTGCCAGGTGCTGGGGAGCAGAAAGCCGGGCAGCTGGAGCCAGGTGGGGAGCAGGCACGCCGGCAGAACCATTCTTGTTTGGGAAGGCATTTACCCAAATCCCACCCCTTTCCCAGAAGGGCGGAGGCGGCTTCCAGCAGAGGCCCAGGTGCGGGACGGGCTGCCCCCGGCCCTGCCCGCTGCCTCGGGTCCCGGTCCTTGCCCACAGATAGCCGGTCCAGGGAAGCCGCTCAGAGGCTGCCAGAGACAATTTGCCCCTCCTGGTCTCACACCCCTCGGGCCACTTGCAGCACGGCTAGCAGAGAGGCCAGGAGGCCCCCCGGCTCCCCGCCGCCTCACGAGGGCAGTCCATGAGGCCACTCAGTTAGAACCAAAGGGTGGGGGCTGGGGCTGGGGACAGGCCCAGGGTGGAGGCCTCTGAGGGGCAGATGAGGTTCCAGAAGGCTTACTGCAGAGCAGTCCACATCTGGGAAAATCCAGAAACAACCTGGGTATCCAGCAACAGATGACCAGGGGTCACCATGTAGCCAATGAAACTCCTCTCCTCCAAGGAGGCTACGTGCCATGAGGGCTCTGGGTCAGACATCTGGTACTCTGCTCTAACACATTCTAGTCTGCCCCATCTTCCATATGGACACTGCTATTATCCCACTTTACCGATCGGGACATTACAGCACAGAGAGGTGATGTAACTAGCCCAAGAACACACAGCTAGTAAGGGGTACAGCCCAGATGGGAACCAAGCACCTTGCTCCAAAGGCCCTAGTCTTAGCCCCACTAGGAGACATGCACGATACCCCACGTGGAAACGATGCGTGAAAACAGCACACAGTGTGGTCCCACCAACAGCAGTGCGTGTGCACGCCCGTGCATATGCACAGAGAAATGGCTGGAAGCCCTGGGTTACGGAATTACGGGGGACTTTTATCACTTCCTTTCTGGCTCTATCGTCTGCATTTTCAGCACAGAACATGTTAGACTTCAGGCAAAGACTCAAGGCTGTCAGGTAAGCTGCCCCTGATCCCTTGGTGCCGCCTCCCGCCTCTTCCCGGGCATGTTCCCATCCACACCCACACCGACAGGCTCCAGAGACTTCAGGGGCTCGGTCCTTCCAGGCCAGGCTCGCACACCCACGGCGAGGGCCCGTCACGAGCTCAGGGAGCTCTTCTCCAGCTAAAATGCTTCTGCAGCATTGCCTTAACCACATTTCAGGGCTGCATCCACAGCTCCCATCTGCCTGATGGTTCACTCGGGGCTGGGCGGCGGGGGGCAGTAAGGCATGGCCCTTCTCCCTGGGGTCTAACACCCAGATATTAAAATGGCGCTTAGAACAACTTTGGGAAATGTTTATGCAAGAACACTGCGTAGGAGCAAGATGAACAGCTGTACAGAGAAGTTCATCTCGACTTGGTAGAGAGAAGGCGCGACCATGCACAGGAAGAAACCATGACAGTGGGGACAGTAACTGCCTCTGGACTGGGGAAAAACTTCTCCTTTGTTCTCTGTACGTCCCCCAAGCCCTCCAACAATAACGCAAACATAATGTAGAAATAACAGCACTTACTGCCTGAGACGACGCTAAGCGCTTTACATGCATTAATCCACCCAACCGCCTCTTGGAGGCTGATCCGATCACAAATGTTTTACAGATGAAGACAATAAGGCACAGAGAAGGAAAGGGACTTGCTCAAGACCACACAGTAAGTGTTGGAGTGGGATCTGTCCCTTTAAAATTGAAAAAAAAAAGTATTAAAATTCTCTTTTGAGAATTTAATCTTGAAGGCTCAGGAATGGAAAAGAACCTTAATATTTATTGAATGTGTCCTGATATATAAAACTGCCCACCTGCCCTGCTCCTCATTTAAAAGCAAGTCGCACATAAGAATCCCCCCGTGTTGCTGGTGGGAGGTAGAACCTCTGTGGCCGCTCTGGAAACAACCCAGCAGTTCCCTGAATGGTTAAGCACAGTTAGGACCAGACTCGGCCATGCCACTCCTAGGTATACACCCAGGAGGGGAAAAAAAAACACATTTGCACAAAAACCTGGGCATGGATGTTCACAGAAGCATTTGTCACAACAGCCAAAGGGCGGAAACAGTCTAAATGCCCACTGGCAGATGAACGGACCAAACACATAGCACATCCACACACCGGAGTATCACTCAGCCATAAACAGGGAGTGAGGCGCGGACATCTGCTGTCACCACGGATGAATCTTGACAACACTTCACTAAGCTGAAGAAGCCCGACACAGAAGGCCACGTGTCATGCGGTTCCATCTACATCGAGTGTCCAGAATGGGCCCATCCAGAGAGACAGAGTCATGGATGCTGGGGACTTGGGTGTCTTTCAGGGGTGATGAAAAATGTTCTACCATTAGGGCGCCTGGGTGGCTCAGTCGTTAAGCATCTGCCTTCGGCTCAGGTCATGATCCCAGGGTCCTGGGATCGAGTCCCACATCGGGCTCCCTGCTCAGCGGGAAGCCTGCTTCTCCCTCTCCCACTCCCCCTGCTTGTGTTCCTGCTCTCGCTATCTCTCTGTCAAATAAATTAAAAAAAATCTTTAAAAAAAAAGAAAATGTTCTACCATTAGACAGTAGTGATGGTTGCCCAATTCTGCGAGTATAATAAGACCGCTGAATTGCACACTTCAAAAGGGTAAATTTGATAGCACGCAAATTGTATCTCAATGAAACTGCTGCTAAAAAAAGTTCTTTTTAAAAGGGGGCGCCTGGATGGCTCAGCCGGTTAAGCGCCCAACTCTTGATGTCAGCCCAGGTCATGATCTCAGGGTGGTGAGATTGAGCCCCGCATCGGGCTCTGCACTGGGCATGGAGTCTGCTTAAGATTCTCTCTCTCCCTCTCCACTACTCCCATGGCTCTGTGGGGACACAAGGTGGCCCCGGAGATGGGAGGGGCGGTAGGTTTGCAGAAGGATGCTGGCCGCTATCTGGCCTCACCCTCATGAGCCCCCTTTGTACCTGGCTCTGGGGATCCCATGGCCCCTCAAATTGCGAATGCAAACAGATCAAGATACCTGTCCCCAGAGGGACAGCCTTGGCTGACGAAGCAGAGATGTCCCAGGGCACCAACATCCTGCCTCAGCCTCTGACATGCCCCGTATTCACGGGTCAATCCCTTCCCCTCCCCAAGCCTCGGAGTCTTTGACAAAGTGAGGGCTGTTGCGCTCAAGAATCACTATGCTTCCTCCCAGTCCTAGGATTCTGAAGAGACACTCTTGAGATTTGCCATAAATGCAAAGACAAAAGAAACAGAGGCTTCAATCATGTTTACAGATAAAATATACTTTATGGCAAATTTTATCTGTGTGACAGATAAAATATACTTTGTAGCATGGGAGAACACAAAACTTTCTAACAGTAAATACTTTGTATAATAAGAAATGAAACACAACATTATTAAGTGCATATGTTTCAAATAAGAGAACCACTAATATATTAGAGAGAGCCGTCAATACTTCACAATCTGTGGTTCTAAGACAATGCAGTTTTCTCTTCTGCATTAACAAACACATAAGTCTAGTATCTTTCTTACTTATGCAAGGCTGGATGAAGTCTCCTGAGGCACAAGGACACGCTGCCTTGACTACCACGGAGGTCACAAGGGTGGGTTGATAGACAGAAATTGCTTTCACTTCTACTGACTCAACACAGAGAGAGGAGATCAGGCATGGAAAATGTTCCCGTAAGCATTAATAACCTGGAAAAAGCCTAGTGGTCTCACGAACATTTCATCTAGTCTTACAAAAATAGAGCAAGAGAGGCTGCGAGCACGAAAGACTTTACATTTCAAGGCCAAATGGGCTGGTTAAAAAACTTCAAAAAGGCACAGTCTCTTAAATATAAACCTTTTAGGAGATCAATCAAATTCATAAACCTCTAGCTAGGTGGATCAAGAAGAAAAAGAGAAGGCACGGACTACCAGTATCACCAAAGAGGGGACATCACTACAGAACTTACAGACATTAGAAAAACACTAAGGGAATATTATTAAGAAGTGACGCCCATTAACTTGACTACCTGGATGTAATGGGTAAGTTCCTTGAAAAACATTAATTACCAGCACAGACTCAAGAAGAAATAAACCTCACGGGAGAAGTCTCTCTCAGCACATCAAGATGGTGGCCAAGTCTCTTATCCACCAAAGAACAGAATTCAGGAAAAGGTTAGTGAATGGAGTTGGTTTTTAAATGTGGACAAAGCTGGTTTGTGTTGGCAGAGATTGTCTCCTAGAACTTTAATTTATGGTGGTTTTTAAAGACTTATACTTAATGCCATCTTCATTGTTTCTCTCGCTCCTCCCCGCTCCGGCTCCTATCTTCTCTGAGACTTTGATCTTGCCAACAGTACTTCTGCCAGCCATGGCACTCCTCAGGAATGCCACGCCCATGGGCTGGTGAGGAATCAATACATAAAAGAAAAACCAGTGGAGGGTCAAGGGATACAAATTCCAATTTCAGCTATTTTCTCTATCTAGTAGGAGAGAGAGGGCTCACCCGTGTGAGGCGCTCAGGAGACCACATGAGACCACATATAAGAAAGTGATAATTTATTAGCAAGTGTGAAAAAGGTGCATACAGACAAGTGCCTAGGGCAGCCAGGAGAGAGGAGAAACTTTGGCTGGAAGAAGTTAGCAGAGAAGGCCTCCTGGAGCAGGAAACAGGCAGAAAAGTGGAAGAGCGAGCAGGTGTCAAGACATAATGATGGGAACAAGTGTGGCGGTCTCAGGGAATAATGAGGAGCTGGCTCACACGCATAGTGCTTACCAGTGTGTGTACAGGTAAGTGCACCTGTAACAGTGGCTTTTTACCTTTGGGGGCCACACAACCCTGTGAGAGTCTGATAAGAATTACCGATCCTCTCCCCAGAAAAATGCATCCATGCATCAGACTCTGCATGGAGTTCTGAGGGTTAACAAATGTGCACGTGAGAATGGGGATATAGCATTGAGAATAGTGGGTCTCTGTAAATTCTTCTAACTCAACTCTACAGTGTCCGCCTTCCTGGGGCCTGACCCCCATGTGGCCCCTCCCGGTTTACCTCGTTCCACTAACAGGGTCCAGACCCCTGTGTGTTTGAGGTTCACAGCTCAGCTCTCTGGAATGCGGAGGACTGGGGAGGAAACTGAATGACAACAAAAACAGTTAAGAGCCAACATTTATGGAGCGTGTACTCTGTGACACATACACAACCGTGATTCCCATGTACAGATGTGGAAACAGGCCCCACAGACAGACAGACAAGCAGTCAGGTGGCATGTACCTGCTGACTGCCACCAAAGGCCAACGTGGGTGTTCTTGGGGCCTGGAGTCCCGAGAAGGACCATCCACCCGAAGTACCCCTTTCATCTCTCAGATGAGCACAGGGAGCCCAGAGAAGGAATGACGGGAGCTCAGGGCCCAGGTGCTCCGGGCTCTACTTCTAGGTTTCCCATCGCCCAAACTGCCTCCTCTTGGACAACGGAGGCCGGTGGTCATTTTAAACAGGGCCGGAATTTTCTAGAGCTGCCGCCAAGGCTCACAGGAGATTAACCAGGAGCTGCTGCTATGGGCTATGCATGGCCTGGTCGGAGCTTGTGGGTAGGAGCAAGGGGTGCAGGGCATGTTCATTCCAGGGGCCCTCGAGGCCAGGGCCGTGAGCGGGGCCTCAGATTCCTCCTTCTCCTCCTTCCTCTGCTCCCAGTAACTAGTCACCACTTCTGGAGTCTTGACGGCTCGCCAGGCCCTTCATAAGGGACTCTGCCTGCTTAAGTCCCTAGGAGGGAGGTCTTGAGACTGTCCTGGCATATGGGTGAGGGGCGTGAGGCTCAGACAGGGAAAGGGACGTGCTGAGGACCACATGGGTAGCAGGGGAGGCTGCCAAGGTGGGACTTCAGATCGCTGTTAGCCAAACCGCGCTAGCCGCCCACCGAGAGCAGACCAGCATCACCCACCTGCAGCCTTGGTTTCCCCATCAGTCTCAGAGGGTTGACACGGTGCTTACCCTACCCCTTTCGGACGGATGGCTGGAGAGGCGGATGGGACAGAGCGGAGCAGCCCTTCCCAAGGGGAAGAATCTGGGAGGCAAGTGTCTCGTGTCCTTGTCTCTCTCTCCCCAGAGCAGGAAGGTTCCTAGGTCTGCAGGGCTCTCGGCCCGGCCGGTGGGTGCCCAGACCCTCCCTGGAACCTCGGTCCAGTGGGCAGCGGCCCCAGCAGGGTGGTGGGGAGGCGGGGGGGGGCACAGCCTGGCCCTGCTCCCGCCCCTCCCCCAGCCAGGCCCCGGGGCCGTGCAGCTCCCAGCTTCTGCTGACGCCGGGTTCTGCTCCTGGGGCCACTGCAGCCAGAATCACGAGCGATTCCATCATGCCCCCTGGGGCCCAGAGCCCTGGACACCTGCACGCCACAGAGCCAGCCTGTCAGCAAGACTGCTCCCTGCTCCCCAGCCCTGGACCCAGAGGTGACAGAGGCAAGAGGCATCCACCTCGAGGGGCACGGCTCCCTCACGGCGCTGGGCGTGGCCATGTCGCTGCATCGAACCCAACTAGGGCCCGATCCCGGCTCAGGGGGACCAACCTTGTTGAGTCCCTGCTAAGTCACCAAGGGGCCCAGCAGGAGAGATGACAGCCACCTTCCCTCACTCACAGGGTCGGTAAGATAAGGTCTCCCTGTCAGAACTGTCACTGCTACTTCTGATCATCATCATCATCATCATCACACACAGGTGTCCCTGCGTCTCACGGATCCGAAGGCCTGCACTCTGTTTCACACTGGAACCTCTCCGCAAGCAGGAGGAATCGTACAGCGGGGGGGGGCGTCGGCTTCACGGGCAGCATGCTTTGTGGCCCGGTAGTACGTAAAACGGTAATGTGTTTACGATGGATGGCTTCTAGAAGGAGCGGGTAAGTGACAGCGTTCACACCCTCCGGCGGGCACGATCGTGGTCCTTCCCGCGGGCGCCCTGCCTCCCTCATTCTGCAGCGTCTCGCACACAGTAGGGGCTCCGTGAAACCCTGCTGGATAGACCCACCCACCATCCTAGCTGATGCCCCCGATATACAGCCCACAGCAAAGGCGCCCCCCTCTGTGTCAATCCCCCATACACACATCTCCTAGGCAACGTCCCCCCAGGCTCCCTGCAAGGCCCCAGAGTTTCCCAGAATGCCCCGGGAAGGCAGCAGCTCTGCCCCGGAACCGGGGAGCTGCCAGGCCACCAGCGCAGAGCCCCCAAGGAGCTCCAGACCGTGGCCCTGGCTGGGGTGAAACCACCAGGAGGTAGATTTGGCTGAAGTTCCAAAAGGCCCCCACAGACCAGGGAAGCCAGGGAGGGGGACATTTCTCCTGCCACCCAGAGAAACGCTTTCTCCGTGGAAGGACTCAAAAGGTCTGCCCAACACACTCGGAACAATCTCACCAAACGGGTGGGGAGGGTTAGGAACTCCGGAGCAGAGTTTGGTGAGAAGTTTCCAGAGTATGTTCCAAGCATGCTCAGCTGAGCTCCCGCAGGCTGCAGGCCAGATGCCGGGCTCCTGGGGGGTCCTCTGCTGAGGGCGGGCGGGGACACAGCTCTGGCCGCCTGACAACGATGACATCAAAATGCAGGCACCCAGAAAGTTACCAGGAAGGGGCTCCTCTCAGACCCACCGCCCCAAAGCAGCTGCTGGGGTGGAGAAATCTTTGGACCAGCGTGAATCCTGCCCCTGACACTGACAGCTGTGTGGCCCTGGGCAAGTCACTTTCCCTATTTGAGCCTCTGGCACCTTGATTTTCAGATGGGGATTAATCCAGACAAGACGGACTTGGAGAGACCGCCAGAGAGAGAGGGGCATACATCCCTGGGACGACACAGCCAACCCGTCAGAAAGACAAAATCATAAATATGCAGGAGCCCCCCAGTCCATGAAGTAATAAAAACGGACAAAGTTAAAAGGGAGAAGAGACAAATGCAAACTGTAGTAGCTACTAACACCCTCCCTCAGAGAGCGTGGTGCAGCGAGCGTGCACACGGCCGTGAGCACGAATACGTGTGTGGGGGAGGGGCAGGGAGGGAGCCGGGGCGAGTGCGTGTGTGCAGTGAGGGGACAGGATGGAAGAGAGAGGGTCTGGGAACGAGTGGGAGAGACGATGAGTGTGCTACGGTGGCGGGGGGATGCAGGTGCACGTGGAGGGGGTCGGGGGGATGTCAGAGGAAGAAGGGCCCCCCATCCTGGGCTCTCATGCCACCCCCAGCAACCCGCTGGCCTTCTGACTCAGCCGGCCTCCAGCGACACCTGTCTCCTCCACCCGCCTTCCTTGGACCTGCCCTGAAGCCAGTCCTTAAAACCCCCCTGAGAAAAGTCCGGTTCGTCCAGTCCCCTGACAAGTGACGGGTAACTGGCAAGGCAGGGCCAGGGTCCGCCGGTTAATGGGACGTGATCAGCAATCACACGGCATGGGACCTCACAAAGCCAGCCCCACTACCACCCTACCCCGTTTTGAAAAGGCAAGAGAAGCTCTTGCAGCTTCAAGAAGAGAAGGAGGGTCCGGCCACCAACCAAGCCTCCTGTTGGCACACAGAATGCAAGAAGGTGGGGAAAGAGGCCGCTGGGGGACAGTCTGACACTCTGCCACCCCAGTGCTGGGCCTGGTTTCTCCGCATGGCAGGGCCGAGGGGACGGAGGCCAGTGGCCAGCTTTTGCTTGGCTGGGGACGTGCAGGTCTGTAGGCAAACCCTCAGCTCCTGCACGAGAGGGGAAATGTGTGCCAGATAGGACCCAGGCCATGGGTCCCCAGAGGGGCGGAGGTGTGTTCTGCAGGGCCGGTGGCCCAGGGACGCCCAGGCCACTTCACCCTGTCCCCCCGGGTGGTCCCCGGGGCCAAGCTGCGTTCTGCAGGGGCGGTGGCCCAGGGACGCCCAGCCCACTTCACCCTGTCCCTCCAGGTGGCTCCCAGGGCCGAGCTGCGTTCTACAGGGCCGGGGGCCCAGGGACGCCCAGGCCACTTCACCCTGTCCCCCTGGGTGGTCCCTGGGGCCGAGCTGCGTTCTGCAGGGCTGGCAGTCCCTCGGCGCTTGGTGCAAGCAGCCCTATGAAAGGAGCATAAAGCTGCGCTCTGAACACTCCAGGCCTCCCTTGTCCAACGGCCCCAGGATGTCGCATGATCACACAAAAGAAAGAACGGCACATGACTCTGAGAAAGGCCCTCTGGAAGGGAAGACGGCAAGCCTGGAGAAACCCAGCGCCCGGAGGAACTGCATGAAAGGGGCTGGTGCTAAGCCAAGTGGCAAGCCAGGCTCTCAGGCCACCCGAGCCTCCGACGCCTGAAGGGTCTCCGTGGCCCCCGTGCTGTGGTCACCAGCACCCCCTGTGCCCCCCAGCCCCATCCTGCTATGCCCACGCCCACCTCCGACCTGCCTGCGTCGCTGGCCCATCCCAAACCACACAAGCCTCTTACTCCCCGGCTGCGAACCCTCTCGTCTGGAAGCCGGGAGCCAAGGTTTACGGGCCTGGGACGGCCTATAAAATGCTGCTGCGGTGTGTCAACACTCTGACCCCCTCCTTCGAGCGCCTTGCTGGAAGCCTGTCCAGGAGACCCCCAGCAGCCTCCTGTGTGGCTAAAGCCAGGTCCCTGCCGGCCCCACACCATCTCCAGGAAGGGCCGCTTAACCCCGGGCAGGGGGATGGGCCCTGGAGCCAGACCACCCCCAGACCACCCTGTTCTCACCCGGCGGCCCAGCTCCGCCATTTACTGCTAGTAATTCAATCCCAACTCCCAGAATTATGAGGCTTGGCCTCTTCATCTGAAAAATGGGCCTCATGCCACCTCCCCACAGGGCAGTTCACGCCACCCGCCGTGGTCAGGGGAGGAAGGGGCAGCCTGGGGAGGAGGCTGGCATCTTAGCCAAGGCTACCCAGTTAGCTGGTGGCAGAAGAGCCAGTGACAGGACCTCCTGGGGTCCTGGGCTGATGGCCCATCAGTGGGAAGCTGTGGAAAACGGAGCCAAGCAGGTCAGCGGGACCCAGAGAGCAGAGGTAAGCTGAACCTGGCCTGCGGCGACCTTCCATCTGCTCCAAGTTTTCTATCCTGAAGCACGTAAGATTTTTCAGGTAAAATACAACACAATCCGAAAATACCTTTAAAACACTGAAGTTTGTTCCTAGAGTGTCATCAATTGACAGGCAACATCCAAATAATACGTTAGGAGAATAAAATGGGGACATTTTGAAAACGGCATTACTGCCATATAAACCCCCAAAGGTGAAGACTTCTGTAGACGTCACCATTTATTTAAGTCCTGCCCATTTGTAGAACCTCCATCAGTGACCCCTCCTCCAGGCAGCCTTCCCGGACTCCCATTCCCGCCCCGGGGCCAGGTCCTGGCTGGGCCCTCAGCCCTCCCGGCACTGAACCATACACACCATGTCCACCAACTATTACCCCCCATGTGGCGCCATCCCGGCGTCCCACGCTCCCCCTGGCATCGTGGCGGGAGTGTGGCGCAGCAGTTAAGCGTTTGGGCGCTGGAGTCAGACGGCCCGGGTCCAATCCCAGCTCCAGACTTCCCAGCCAGCTGTGCAACTCTGGGCAAGTGACTTCCCCCCTCTGTCCCTCAATTTCCTCGTTAAGAAAATCGGAAAAGCCACCTTATAAGACGGGTGCAGGGCTGCACGAGGCACCACGGGAGGGCAGCCGGCACAGAGCAGGCGCTCTCAGCGTGCTGCGACGACCGTCGGCGTCCCCATCATCCTCTCCCTAGGCCTCGCTGTGTCTTCATCAGGACCAGGTGGACGGACAGAACCTCTGCGCCCTTCCCTGTCACTGGCTCTGCCCTACAGAGGATCCTGACTGGTGGGCAGGAAGACGTGGCCTCGGTGGGCCCAGAGCTTTGAGGGGTCTTCCATGGACCCGCTGCTTCCTCTCCCCTCTTGGCTCTCACCCAACAGCCCACCGGGGGAAACAGGAGCCCCCAGACGTGCCTGCTCCTGCCCGGGTCCCAGCAGGCCTGCCCCAGCTCGCCTGAGCGCCGTTCTGACTGGGACCTTTGCAACTTTCATTTCAGGTTGCTGGTATCACGTGAAGGAAACCCAACCCAGCAAGGGTTTCCATACAGGGTTCCAGACCAACCCGGCCGGCGGCAGAGAGCGGCAGCCCGTGGCTGGGGTGGCCGGTGCTGGGGCAGGGAACCCGAGAGCCACCGGACTCAGAGCCAAGCCAGACCTCGCCGTCAGGGCTCTTCTCTATGCACCGCCCTCGGGGCCAGAAAGGGGAGACGGCCATAGCTTAGCAGCTGTGCGGGAGCCAAGGGGCTCGGCCACCAGCCCACCATCTGCTCCCATCTTACAGATGGAAAACTGAGACCCAGACGGGGCTGCGGCGGGCACCGTGGGTGTTCGCACCGGAATCCAGCACTTTTGGTTTCCCTGGGCTGGAGTCAAAAGCCCCAAGAGCAAGGGCGACCCCTTCCCAACCCTTCTCCCAGAGAGAAGACCGACTCCCGTCTTCCAACACCAACTCGGTGTCTGGAGACCTAGGATGGGATGTGTGGCTTTGGTCAGTGAGCTGACAGAACGACCTAAGTCCTACTGTGTCCTTAAAACCTGGAGGGGGAAAGCGGAACTCAAATTGTTAAAAAGAGTTACCAGGTGACCCCGAAGTTCCGCTCCAGGGGTGTCTACCTGGGAGAAATGCAAAGGGAATTCGCGGTCACCGGGGCTGGGGGGATGGGGAGTGACTGGCACGAGCCTCCTTTTGGAGGTGACAGAAACGCTCTGGAGTAGACAGCGCTGGGGGTTGCACGACTCTGTAAATGTACTAAACGTCACAGAATCATAGACTTTAGAAGGGTGGGTTTTATGGTGTGTGAATGATATCTCCATTGAAAAAGAGATTAAACAAAAACAATGTCTTTTCAAGGTCAGTGCAAGAGCCCTGCCTGACCGGCCCCTCCCTGCCCTCTGGCACCACGACGTCCTCGCTCTCCTGAGGTCCCACCTCAGGCCCCTGGCCACTCCTTTGACCGGCCTCCTTGCTCAGGTGACAGCCCCCAGCCCGCCCACCTCTCCCTGGCCACTCCTTTGACTACTGTTTCAGCCCCGCCCTGCGCCCCATCTGGTTTACTCAGGGTTGGATCCTGATGCCCAGAACGGTGCCTGGGACACAGTACGTGCTTAGTAAAGACAGAACGAAGGAACAGAATCCTTTTAGTGACCATCACAGCTTTCAAGATAAAAGTCCCAAACTCCTGGGCCATTGCTTACAATGGCTTCCATCAGCAGTTCTTACCCCATTGCTGGAATCTTCTAGAAGCTTTAAAATAGCAGGGCCACCAGGGCCACCCCTCGGAGATTCTGATTTAATAGGCTGGGGTAGGGCCCAGTCACTGGTATTATAAAATTCACATTGATTCAAACCCACATCTAGTCACTGCCAACCACTCCCACAGCATCACCTCCTCCCACTTCAAAAACCTATTTAAGGTTCTCCAGCAAACCCCACTCCCCACATGGAGGCCTTTGCACATACTCTCCCTACCAGCAGCACATGACTCCTACACTGACCTGGCTGAGTCCTTTTCAGCCTTCAGGGCTCAGCTTAGATGTCACCTCCTCCAGGAAGCCGTCCCTGAACACACCAGTTTCCCACCCTCCTGTGAGCTCCCAGCAGACCCCAGCGCGGAACTCAACACATTGCACAATCACGACCAGAGCCTTTCACCAACCCCCGCCCCCCCCCGCCACCCACCCACACGAGCACCCAAGGGCAGAGCCTGCCCGATTCCACACCGTCGGCCGCAAACATTTGTTGATCTCATGGGTAGAATGTGTGGTTCTCCAGGTGTGTTTCCCCAGGGCAGCTCTGGACAAGGGTAGAAGAATGAGCAGGGACGAGAGGCAGAACGGCAGCTGTGTCCCCGTCACAGGACTTCCAGAATTTCTTTCAAAACCTATACATCTAATTAGCTCGTTTTACTGAAAAAATAAGCCAGCACCAAGTGGCATTAGGTTGTGGGCTTGGTCCTCCTGGTGTAGGGTTGCCCCCAAAAAGGCGATCCGTGAAGTTTTTCTGACCTAACATGGGATGGAATATCATGGTGTTTGGGGGGGCCCCCACATCCTAGCCTGAATTTAAAACCTAGACCCCATGAAAGGGGGAGATACTGAACGAAGGTGTAAACTTCCAGGGATAAGATTCACACGTCTGGGGAGTCCGGGGATCTGATGTACAGCCGGTCACTGCAGTTCCTGATACCGTATCCATGCTTGAATGCAGCTAAGGGGGTAGACCTTAAATGTTCTCCCCACAAAACAGAAAAAGTAACGATGTGGTGAGATGGTGGTGATCATTTTATAACCAACATATGTATCAAACCAACATGTTGTATCTTCAACTCACACAATGTTACGTGTCAACTCTCTCACTACAGCTGGGAAAAAGGAAAGAAAAATAAAGAAAACCTAGACCCCAGGAAGGCGCTCTCTCCTTCCCAACCCCACAGAAGAGACCGCCAGTCAAGGCGGTCTTTTTTTTATCTTTTTTTAAGATTTCGTTTATTTATTTGACAGAGACACAGCGAGAGAGGGAACACAAGCAGGGGGAGTGGGAGAGGGAGAAGCAGGCTTCCCGCTGAGCAGGGAGCCCGATGTGGGGCTCAATCCCAGGACCCTGGGATCATGACCTGAGCCGAAGGCAGACGCTCAACGACTGAGCCACCCAGGCGCCCCAAGGACTGGATATTTTAGCAGCAAGTCCGGACACAGGCTCGACACTCTGTTCGACGGTGCTGGCCGCTGGTCAGACCTCACGTGTGGAACGCAAACCGCCCGCGACCCCCGAAGACCAGACGTTTCATTTGGACAGACGGGAAAACTGCACAAAGGTCACATGGTGAGTAGACGCTCCTTCCACAATGGCCCCCATGAATGTCCCACCTGGGGCTACGTGGCCATTGGAACTCAAGTTCCCAGGTACTCTACCCAGAGGGCAGAAGTATCGCCCCTCCCCACTGTCCCGACCAGCCTATGGACCCGGGGCAGAAGAACCTGAACTCCAGATGTGGGCGCTTCCCCAGCCCAGAAAATGTGCCAGTGAGGCCACCCTACCCACAGCCTACAAACCCTCCAAAGACAGTCACAGGGAGTTAACCTTCCAAGGGTAAGATCCCGTGAGATCTAAGCAGGGAAGGGGCCGGAAAGCTTGGAGGACTCTGGACTTGGCCAGAGACTGCCTCCCTACCGCCCTGCCCCTCCCTGCTTCCAGGGAAGGCTGAGTTTTGGAGATCCTCTGCCTCTGCTTCCTCTTTCCCAGGTGTCCCCAATCGCCTCCAGGTTTAGGACAAGTCGCGTCGGGAGAGCTTACTCCTCTGGGCAGATGGCTCCCAACCCGCCAAGAAAAGCCCAGCCCTCCCCTCGGAGGAGGTGGTCGGAGCTCGAGAAAGGCCCAAAGCTCAGCCATTTCTCAGCTGCTCCCAGGGACAGGGTGCCAGTTTCAGCCCAGCCGGGCGGCCCCCTCCGGCACCTTCCAGAAGGTTCCCTCCTCCATTCACCTGGCTTAGGTGTCCCATGAGCCCGGCCCCGGGGAAGGGGGCTGCCAGGCCTGTCCTGAAGAGCAGGGAGCCGTCGGGGCACAGAGAGCCAGGAAACACGGAAACAGATGTGCGGGCCAGCCCTGACAGGCGAGTAATGACAGACGCTCTCTGCAGGCCTCAGATGTCAGCGTGGAGAAAAGAAAGGGGCCTCAGCAGCAACACCTGTTCCGGGCTCGGAGGCCACGCTCCAGGGGCTGGGCTGGGTGTCCCCGCAGTGAGGGGCCAGGGTGCGGTTAGGTAAACAGCTGCACGCTCCATTCCCCTGAACACTCGCCGGATGGATCGCTGGGTCGCTGGGAGAGGGCAGGACAGCCGGCCCACCAACTGGCAAGCAAGGAAAGCCCATCGATCACGCAGCAGGCCTATCGGGGACGACCCGCAGCAGGAGGTCCCGGCTGAAATCTGAACACCGGCACAATGCCGCGGGGAGCAGAGACAAAGGGCACCACTTATCAGCCGGGCAGCGACCGGGGGGCAGGGGACAGGATAGCGGGGCCGGCCGGTGGGGGCTTTTCAGGGCCTCTGGCCCGTGCAAGCTAACTCCCGCCTCTCAGGGCTCCAGGGGTGGGGGAGGCACGTGCGGGGAAATTCGGACCATCCCCCGTCCAGGGCACTGCCACCTTCACAGGGGGAGCCCCAGAGGGGACAGAAAGGCAAGAGACAGTGGAGGCTGGGGCCCGGACGCCAGAGCTGGACTCCTGGGTCCAATGCCGGTCCTGCTGTTACTAGCTGTGTGACCCTGGGCAAATCGCTTGCCCTCTCTGGACTTGCTTTTCCGCTAAGGAATGGAGATGGTGTCACCTCCCTGAACAGGGCTGCTGGGAGGATCCAGCAAGAGTGATACAAGGGAAGCGTGCGGCACGGTCTGGAACACAAAGTGCATTCTGTGAAGCCACCATCATCATCATTATGTCCCCGGATGCCGCCTCTGGCAGCCTGGCCCGCTGCGTCCCTGGGCTCTGAAGGGAGGGACAGCCCAGCCCCCCTCCCCCAGCAGGAAGGTGGGGGGTGGGCAGAGGCCGCAACAGCACAGCAGGTGGGAGCCAACAAGAGCCGCAACCCCCAGTCACCAGCACCTCAGAGCGAGAGAAAGGAATGAACGTGTCCCGTTTTCCTACTGCGCACCCGCGGCTCCCACTGCAAACCTTCCAGAAAAAGGTCATCTCCATCTCTCCGGTGCTTTGAGAAGGCAAGTCTGGCCCTGGTCACGGTCACACAGTCGGCTCCCAGCAGAACAAACACGGAAACCAGGGCTGGGTGAAGGCCGACCCAGAGTCTCACGCGCGGCTTCACAGAGGGGCCCGGGCGCTGGCGTTCCTCCTCAGGGAGGCGGTACCGGGCCCCCCGAGAAGGTGGGCTGCAGCCTGCCCGCCAGCCCCAACACAGCGCTGCGCCAGACGCCGGCTCCGAGATCTGGGGGCTACGGGACGGGGCGCCCCCGGGAAGCAAGGAGTCCGGCTGGAGGGAAACGCCGCAAACACCATCCAGACAGAGGGTGTCGATGACACCTTCCTTTCCTTTCTCTCCTTCTCCCTTTCTCCATGTTCTTCCTAGTGCTTCAGGCTGATTCACTAATGAATGAACGTGGACCAGGAACAACGGGAGCCATCACAGGAGGTGGTATCGATGAGGTTCCGGAACATGCCGTTCCGGCTCAGTAGTTTCCCGGGGGCTACCTGCCAACGCCCCCGAGCCACTCCCCCCGAATCCTCAAACCACACACCAGAGACAGGCGGGACCGGGAGTCCCCGCTTTGTCCCCAGCCGCGAGGCCAGCGCTCGCCCCTCGTGCCCACCCTGGCGCCGGGGGCCGGTCCTGCTCTGTTTACGGCTCTCCACCGCCGCGCCCTCCCCCTGACACTGAAGGCGCGGCACTTGCCACCAGATCCCCAGCGTCTGGAACAGTGCCTGGCTCAGAGTAGGCGCTCCATCACATTTGTTAAATGAATGGGCGGGAGGAAGGAAGGGCAGGAGGCTGCATTTCCGGCTTTCTACTGATCACCAGTCAGGCTCTCCTCTAGGCAGGAGTAGATGCTTCTCCCACCCTCTGGCTGTGGGAGCCTGGGAGCCGCAATGCTGCCCGCCCCCCCACAACCCCCCCCAGGCCGCTGGCCTCACCACCCACCTGGATTGCTGCCACGGCCCAGCCCTGGGTGGATCTCTTCCCGGCGCGTTCGGCGCGTTCCAAGCCTTCTTTCAAGGACTTTTTATCTCTCCCCTGTGCCTGACTCCCAGGCCTGGAGTTCACTGCAACCTCATTCCCCCTCATCCCCACGGGTTCTCCCGTGCCTATTCTGCTGGACCCCGCCCCCGAGCCCCCCTCCACCGCATCCCACCCATCTTCCAAGGCTACACCTCTGCCAGGGGGTGGACGGAGTGGGGCTCAGGGATGGGAAGACCCAGGTTGAAGACCCACCCCAGCCTCCTCTACTGGCTGCGTGACAGTTGCCGATGCCATCTGACTTCTCTGAGCCTCAATTGTACTCATACGCAAAATGGGAGTAATAAGGCCTCACAAGAGCAAACGAAATAACTTGCTTTAGAAACGGTGCAAAAGCAAGAAAGCCAATCAGCCTTCCCAAACTCATGCTGACCCCTTCTGGGCAGACACCAGCTTGCGTTTTCATCCCCATGGGGCTACCCTCCGCGGCCACCTTCCCAGCTGGACCGTTTCCTGCAGTTCCTACCCGGGAGGCCCACACTTGGCATCTCATCAACTCCTGATGAGTGAGCAAATCAACACAGGAAAACTCACCCCAGAGTGGATGTTCTGCAGAAAAGCACTCTGGCAAACCTCAGAGGAAGTGCTCTGATGACTCCGTGTGCCCCCATCCCCAAGCCCGAGACCCACGACCATCCTGCAGACCGAGAGCCACGCAGAGGACTGACCCATATCCCAGACAACCCTGCCCAACACGTCGGGTAGATGGGAGGGTCCCACCGTATGCCAGGCGCTTGACTTTCTGGGGGCAGCTGGATGCCCAACCTGTTTGCATACTTGGCCCTCCAGGGGCAGGCGATCCCGATCTCCACTCCCCAGCCCAGGAGACAAGCACAGGGAGGGTGAGACACATCCACTCAGGTGCTCAGTGGCCAAGAGACAGGGCAGGGTTGGAAGCCAGGTCTATCCTGCTCCAAAGCCAGGCTCACCTCCCAGCTCCGGCCGGCCCTTCCGGAAACTTCACTTCTTCAGATACCCAGGAACAGACCCACAGGCTGGACGGCCACAGGCTGCCAATGAGAAGTCCAGCACCACGGTGGGGGGCGATACAGTGCGTCCATTTAGAATGAGGGGCCCACCAAAGGCCCCAGTTACATCTCTGTGGTCCGAAAGGGACACTGGCAGAGAAGGAAGCCTGGGCAGAGTGTGAAGGCCCAGGGCAACCACTGGAGGGAAGCGGGAGGATGCGTCCACTTCACAGATGCAACCACGTGAATGAACGCATGACCCAGGAATCTCCGCACGGGTGCACACGCACATACAAGGGGGAGGCAGGACCAGGAGCCTCTCAAACGCATGGAACGATCATTCCTGAACAAGTCAGAGACACTCTTCCCCGTCCACAGGGCCCTCTGCCGGCCCCTCACCAGTGGCTCCCATTACAGGCATCTGATTAGAACAACCCATTCTAAAGGTTTCTAGCGGAGATTAGGATCATCAGGGTGATCACAACTCACCAGCACCTACTTCCCCAGACCCACTGAGGGCAGGCCCTGCTCTGGCCTTTACAAAGCCAGATCCAAAATGAACTGAGCCCCAGTGTGGCTCCTCCCGGGCAGGGAGCGTGAAGGCAGGCGCCTTATAAAGGGGGCGAACGCCAGCCCCCCCAACCCCCTCCACCTTCCTCCTGCACAGCTGACTTGCAGAGAAGAAAGACTCTCTTCCCACCAGGGGAAAAGTCTGTTTAGGCCACTGTCCCCCGGGTCCCAAACCCCCACGTCTGAAAATCTGTTTCCATCTGCTGTGAAGCAACTGGAGAGTCTCAAAGGAAAAGCGTGCACTTGGGGGGAAAGCTGCCGGGGCCAGCACTCGAGAGTGGAGAGGAACCACCACCTCTGCTGCATTTCCAACCGGGTGAGCACAGGGACCTCCCGGTGACCTGCACGGCTGGACTAATTACCAATGTTATCAGGCGGATGACAGACATGCCCCGAACTTCCTCTGTTTGACGAACTCGGCTGCAAACACACTCAAGTTCAGGCCCGAGCCTGCTGTTTTCAGCAGTGCCCTATTCTTCCACAGACCACTCCCCGCAACCCCCCAACTCTACGTGCCTCCTGGCTCAGCCAGGCCCACGCACTCCCCACGCGCCAGCCCGGGGACCCCCGGGAGGGCACCTCCTACTGGAACGGATCACACAGAATCAGCACGCCCTCCTCCCCCCACAGAGGAACAGAAAATAACAGGTCTTCCTTCCCTGCTTGAAATCACAGAGGCTGAAGGGAAAACCGCCACTTACCTTCATTGCCGCTGCCACTGGGGAGCTCCACCCCACGGGCCCCTGGCGGGCGAGCCCTGGGCCAGCACACACCAGGGTCCCGCACTCCACGCAGGCGCCGATGATCAGCTGCCGCCCATCGTCCACCAGCAGGCTGTGGCTGGCTCGGAGGGTATAGAGGAACAAGGGCAGCCGGGCCACCCGCACGGCCTTCAGCCCCAGACACCGCTTTTTCTCCTGCTGGCAAAAAAAGCACACGAACGTCTCCACTTGGTACTGCCGCGACCAGGGGCTGACGGTGTGGTGGGCGCTGCGGGCCTCGTGTTGCAGCCACTGGCCCAGCAGGTCGTGGTAGCAGAGGACGCAGGTGGCCACCAGGCCGGTGGAGTCAGGAGGCCTGGCACGCGGGGCGGGCTGGTAAACGGTGAGGAACGGGAAGAAGGGCTCCTTCTCGCCCAGGCGGCTGGAGGGGTTCACGTTGAGCTGGAACTCCTTCCCAGGGCCCAGCTCAGCCCCGCAGATGTAGCAGACGGACGCCGGGCTGCCCCGCGTCGGGGCCGGCGGCTCGGAGAGAGCAGGGTCCGAAGCCGAGAAAGCCTGGTGGTACCTGCCCAGGAACCCCTGCACGGAGGTGATAAGCTCCTCGTTCTGGCAGGCCCGGTACAGGGCCCAGACGTCCTCCAGGACGCTGAAGCACTTGGGGCAGCTTCGGACCTCACAGCGCTTGTTAGGGCCCCGGGCATTGGGCGGACAGGGCAAGAGGCTGAGGAAGGGGAAATGCATGGAGCCTCTGGCACTGCCGTTGAGGATCCTGGAGGCCACTGCCCGGGCATCCTGGGTACAGTCCTCCCCGCAGAGGTAGCAGGCCTCCGGCAGGGCCCCAGCAGGCAGGCCGTCTTCCCTGGGGAGCCTCCTGCCCTTGGAGGCCATGCCGGGCGCATGGCTGTTCAGGGGCACCACGTAGAGCCGCTGCAGGACGGGCACGCTGGCCAGCTCGAAGTTCTGCCACTGCTGCATGAGGGAGGAGAAGCAGCAGGGGCACACCAGGGTGCTGCCGCCCTCGCCGATGGGCTGGGCCCCTGCAGGGGGGCTGTGCAGCCACAAGAAGGGGAAGAAGGGAGCCTGGGCCAGCTTTTCCTGCTTCTGCACGTGGATCTGGTGCTGCGAGGCCGGCGCCAGAGCCGACCCACAAATGTAGCAGCAAAGGCCCTCTGGTGGCGCAGCCCTGCTCTCCAGGGAAGCCCAGGGGACGCCGCCTGCGCTCTCCTTCTCTTTGAGGCCAGGGAGAGGCTGCTCCTTGCGGTCCTCTTCCTCGCTGGTGATGTTGATGTCACTGTCCTCGGACATGCAGTAGCTCCCGCGGGGCTCCCCCGGCGGCCTGCTCTCGGGAGTCTTGGCGGTCCTGCCCGAAGGGACTCCTTTCATGCCCTCCGCGGGGGCCGCGTGCACGGCAGGGCCTTGCCAAGGGTCCTGAATGCCCCTCAGGACGCTGGCCCGGGCCTCGGGGACCCAGTGCCTCCCGGCGGCCTTCCGCCTGCGCCTCACGCCCGTCTTGGGCTCCCCGTCCCCGCGCTGCTTCGAGGGCGCCCCCTCCTCCTCCACGTCGCCCTGTCCCGGACGCGGTCCCGGCGCCGGCCTCCACTCCTGGCAGCGCGCCCCGCGAGGCCCGGGGCCCGGGCGGGGACTGGCGGCGTCGCGCGCGGCCGGCTCGGTCTCGGAGAGGGGGTCGGTGTCCGACAGCTCCGACAGCTCGGAGTCCCGCGTCTCGTCGCCCGCAGCGCCGCCCAGCGCGTAGGCGACGTTCCACTCGCGGGGGGCCCCGGCGGCCCCGCGGCGCCCGCCCGCGCCCGCGTCGCACTGGTGCGGCCGCTTGAGCCAGTACATGCGCTTGTCCACCGGCGTGCGGGCGCGCTCGAACGCGGCCCACTGCTCGCCCAGGAAGCAGCGGCACACGGCGCACACCAGCACGCAGCCGTCGGCCGGGCACAGCTCGCGCGCGCCGGGCGCCGGCTCCTGCTGCTGCAGGAACGGGAAGAAGGGCTGCGCCGCCGTCCCCGCGCCCGCCGCCGCCGCCGCCGGCTGCTTCACCTGCAGCTTCAGCTCCTTGCCGCGTCCGATGCCGCCGCCGCAGATGAAGCAGGAGAGCGGCGCGCCGCCCCCGCCGCCGCCCCCGCCGCCGCCGCCGCCCGCCGCTGCCGCCCGCTCGCCCACGGCTGCCATGAGCCGCTGCTTGCGGGAGAGCGGCGCGGGCCGCCCGCTCATGGCCGCGCCGCGTCCGCCCGGCCCCGCGCCCCGGGGCCCGGGGCCGCCCTCAGCGCCCGCCGCCGCCGCCGCCGCCGCGCCCAACTTGGGGCATGAGCGCGCCGCGAAGTTTGGCGGCGGGCGGCCGGCGCGGGCGCGGGCGCACGGCCGCTCGCAGGGGCGCCCCCCCGGCCTGCCGAGGCCCCGGCGGCGCCGCGGCGAGCGCGCCCGGAACGCAGCGGCGGCGGCGGCGGGCCCCGGGCGGCTGGAGCGGCGGCCGCATGTGCGAGCTCCGGCGCCTGCCAAAGCGTGGGGTCATTTAATTGGGGAGGAGGGGGGCGGGGCGGCGGGCGGCGCGGAGGGAGGCGGGGGAGGGGGCGGAGGGCGGGCGCGCGGCGGGCGGGGAATCCCTCCCTCGCGCTCCCGCCCGGCGCCCGGCGCCCCGCCCCCTCGGCCCTCCCTCCCCCGCGGCCCGAACTGCGCACAATGGCTCGTCGGCTCCTATCTATTTTGTGTCCAGCCGGGAGCCGCGCGCGGTGATTCATGGCCCCAATTAGGGGCTCTCGCCAGCGCGCCGGGCTCGGGCCGTCCGACGGGTCTCCTCGGGGACCCGTGGAAACCCATCAGCAGCTGGAGCTGCTCTTTAAGTAAAGGGCAAGCAGGACGGGGGGTGGGGGTGGGCGGGAGCCTGGTGAGGACGCGGCCGGCGCCCGAGAGAGACCGAAGAGCCCTGGAGGGACTCTCGGGAGGGGCAGCGCCCTGCCGACTCGGCTCGGGGCGCCCCGGCCCCCCTCCTCGTTTGAAAGGAGGGACCAAATGGGGGTCATTTACGGCCTTGCGCAGCCCCGGATTGGGGCACCTTTCAAGGTCCAGTGTGCTAATTTTGGAGACAGACGGAAGAGGAGCTGCGCCCTGCCTCCTGGAACACGTTAGTGAAGGTACCATCAGGGGGACAGGGGTCCTCAACTTGCCACGCCTTTCCCCACCGCTCTCCGGGGGCTACCGAGCCCTCACCAGCAGCACAGGAAGGGTCCCGTGTGTCTCGGGGCTGTGTGTTCCAGAGCAAGTGACTCAACAACTCTGGGCCTTTTTTCCTCTTAATAAATAGGAGCTCTGGCAGGGGATGAATTGTGCCAGGTGCTAGTCTAAGCATTTTATATACATCAGCTCAGTTCCTGCTCCTTAATTCTGGGTTAAGTGCTGTGATCAGCCCATTTTACAGATGAGAACGAAGAGCCACTGAGGGTCAAATTACTTTTCAGGCGTGGTGGGCTGGGATTCAGCTCCAAAAGCCCCTGCTCTCAAGCCCCTCACTAGGCAGACATCTGGTCCATGTCACCCATCTGCTGATGAAAACTGTCCATGACAGGGGACATGGCCAGGACCCGTCAGTCCTCCCCACTGCTATGGCTCAGGCTGGGAGGCCTTGTGCAAATCCAGGCCTCTCTGGGCCTCCATTTCCCATCTGTGAGAGGACACCTCTTCCAGCTTCTAAAGTCCGTGAGTCTGACTTCTGAGCAGTTGACAGCTATCCCAGCCTGCCCACTGGAACCCAGAGTGAGCCTGGGGACAAAGGTGCCAGGTGGGCCCCTCTGCCCTCTGGGGCATTGACATGTAAATAAAACGGCTTCCCCTGGGCACGGAGGAGGGCCATGCATTATAAATAAACAGAACAAGAGAAAAGGACCACCTCTTGGGAACCCTTGGGGCATATTCCAGGGCTCACAGTCTAGGACTTAAAAAAAAATCATCATCATCATCATCACCGCCACCAGAAATTCAGTACTGCAGGTCCTTATCCAGGCCCAGAAAAAAAGTTATGTCAGCAAAACTGTCCGGAAGGAGTGCTGGGGGGGGGGGGTGGTGGTCCTCGGCTTCTGGCATTTTTCATATCTGGTGGTAGGAGGGGCCTGATCAGGAAACTTAAAGGGCTGGGGTCTGTTCATGGTGCCCTAGCACAACCCTCAAGCCCCGTACAGACAAGAGGTTGCTGGTAAAACAAGGCCGGCTTAGGAAATGCAGGTCCCGGGGTGGGGAGTTTGACGTGAACCCCTGGAGGCCTGGCCCATCCTTACTCCCACCTCGAATGCCTCTGCAGACTCTCTGCACACCGACTCCGGTCCACCTCCAGGGTCTCAGCTGCAGTGCCCTCCCCGAAAGGTTTCCCTGACTTCTCTACCTCAGATGGGTTCCCCTCACCATTCTCTGACTCAGCTCGTCGGCTTAGGAATTTGCCGTTGATTTTATTTATTTTTCTGTCAGCTGTTCGAGAAGCCTGGGGACTCCCGTCCCCGGCAGGAACCAGGTCTGTTTCGCTCACTGTGTATATCCAGGGCCCATCTCAGGGCCTGGGTCCCGTGCATTTGGGTCCCCATCCTGCCCCATCCCTATCTGTGGGAGTCTTGGGCAAACCTCTTAGCTCCTTACGCCTCAGTTTCCTGTTCTGTACAATGGGTTGGTGATCCTCACCAGATGTTTCTGTGCCAGTTGAGGTCCTGGGTACAGGGTAGGTGACGGGGTGTGTGTGTGTGTGTGTGTGTGTGTGTGTGTGTGTGTGTGTTGACTCTACCCAGTGGTTGACGAGGTTCTGGTACTGCCTGTTTGTACTTCAATGTGGGGCACTGTGTGAGGGAGGAGGGCCACAGGGGTCAACGGGACAAGATGAGGGAGGCGGAGTTTTCTTGACTAAGCTGGTCTTTCAGCAGAGCTTCCTGAGTATGTGCACGTGTGTATGCAGCTGTTAGTGTGTGTCTGCGTGTCCTGATGTGTACACGTGTGCGTGCATATGGGACCAGGAAGCAAGTGATCACAGATCAGAGCAGGAGGAAGGCAGGTGATGCTGGTTGGTCTTCTGCGGGTGGGGGCCACGGGGGTGGGGCTGCCAGCACCACATGACATTTACTAGCTGTGTGGCCCCGGTCTGCTCCTTAACCTCTCTGAGCCTCGGTTTCCCTATCTGCCAAGCAGGGATAACAAAATGACCCATCCCATAGGGCCGGGAGGAGGATGAGCTGAGACCGTCCACGTGAAGCACATGCTCTGGACCCAGAAATAATAGGGAGTGTTTGTGCCCATTGGTTGAATGTTAATCACACGTAAGGACCTGTGCCTTACAGACGGCAACTCACCCAGTTTTTGCAACAAGCCCGTGAGGGAGGTTCTCATATACCCCAGTTGACAGGTGGGCAGGCAGGGGCAGCCGGCAGGGACATAAAGGCCCCAAGTGGTGCAGCTAGGTGGATCTGAGCTGGAACCCAGCCAGTGTGTCCCTGTAACGCCTGGGTGGCCCTGGGGCATGAGATGCCCGTGCGTTAAGGCGCCTCGGCCTCCCGCTCCTCACACGTATTCCGAGCCCCGGACAGGGTCCTGGGTAGACACAGAACAGACAACACATGGGCAAGACGATGAGGCTCGATTGTATTAACTTCACTTGGGGAGCGCGCCTCCCCACCCCTGCAGAGCCATCTCCCTGCGTCCGCTCTGAGCGCTCTGAGCACAGGGCCCCCTGCAGCTGGAGAGAGGGTGCCGGTTTCCCCCCAGCACCCCCGCCTGCTCTCCCCATCTTCCTTCCTCGGGTTGGGAGTGGGGGGCTCGCAAGCAATGACACGTGCTCAGGGGCAGACGCGGTGCTGCAGACGGACGGACGGACGGTGAGAAAGCGCCCCACCTCGGTTCTGCAGGAGACCAGAAGGCTGTCAGCACGGAACATCTGGGCACATCTCAGATCCGCGGCTTCCTGTGGGGTTGTCTTGGCCCAGAAACCGCAGGAATCTGCCCTCACCCTGCTGGGGAGGCTGGTTTCCAGGCTCTGAGCACTTATCACACGTTATTTTGTGCATCTGCCTCTGGACCTGTCTCTCCCCCTGGGGCAGAGCCCGACTGGCTACCCCGGTGCTGTCCCACGGTGTCACAAGGCCAGGGATGTGGTTGGGGCTCAATCTGTGCTTGAACTTGGGATGCCAACACCTCACCGGGCCTTCCAAGTTCCAGAATTGCCCAGCCACTCCGGCCGGCTTCCAGTCTCCTGCTCCCCCTCCAAGGGCCAGCGATGGAGGCCAAGTCCATCCTGGTGCCCTTGGCCTCCTCCCTTCCCACTGGGTCTTTGCTCTGTCCCTCCTCCCTTGAAACTGCACGTGTGCCTCGAGCTCCCCTTCCTGGACCGTTTACCTCTGCAGGCTGGTCTGTCCTCCCTCTTGCAGAGGCTGCGGGTGCTATGTGTTTGGCCTCTGGCTCGCCGGGGACCAGAAAAACAAAATTTATCATTTGACTGCCCTATTTTTTTTTCTTTTTTTTTTTCCCCTAAGAACGAAGCAAGCACTTCTCTGCCATCCTCAGAAAGAGCTTTAAACATGGCAGGCCACCGGCAAAAATATGTCCTCCTTCTCAGAGGGAAGGAATGCAACCGTTAACAATAAAAAAAAATCCCTGGGATTTATGGGGGCCTCGGGCTTATGAGCCGTTTCACACCCCTTAGCTCGCATGACAGAGCAATCCAGGGGGGGCAAAGCAGGAATCATCGGCTCCATTTGAGAGACAGGGAAACCAAGGCCAAAAGGCACAGCTCCTGAGACTGGGAAAAGCTCCCGGCTGCCGAGGTTGATGAAATTTCCTTGCATTTTCTATGTGTAAACCGGGCTAATCTGTTCAGTGTAAACATGAAAAATGCACAGCGTGTTTGGTGACCTTGTCTAAGCGTCCCTTCTTTTTCTCATGCAGGAGAGTGGACGTGGGAGGAGGGCACGCTTTCCATCTCGGGGGCCTGAGACCCTGATGCAGAAGCATTCTGTGCGCTGCAAAGTGCTTCATTAAAAACAAAACAGTGCTTGCATTACGCATTTAAGGATCAGAGCGTGAGGTACAGACCCTAAGAGCTGAATCAGGTGCCCCTCAAACCTTGCCTGGCTCCCATGAACCTGGAAAAAGAACCTAGAAGCAAACAGCACAGTGTCCCCTCCGGGTGACACCATTCCCTCGACCTCCTCCGCCTCGAAACCCGAGGCTACTGCCAGCAACTTCAGGGGCCTCGTAAAACCCCTCTGATGAATGACCGCCAGGGTGGACCTGCCACTGGGGATGAGGGGACAAACATTCCACATAAATCTTGAGTGAACTCAAAGGCTCCCTGGCTGCTCGTTTCCCAACAGACCCTGATCTGCGGCACGAAATCACAGCGATCATTTACGCGCTTAGCTGCCGGGCTCCGAAGCCAGGGAGGTGTCCTGAGAACGCAGGGCGTTGGGGGGAGGAAGCGGGGTGGTGGAAACCGGAGTAGAGGGTAGCTGCCTTAAGGGTACCCGGCATGCAGTAGGCACTCAATAGCCGACCCAGCTCGCATCCTCCGGCGTGCAATGGTAGTAAGCTAAGGTTTGCTGGATGCTGAAACGAAACGCCCGGTGCTCTGTTCAGAGCTGACGGCCCGATCTCGTTTAGACTCCGTGACCGCCTAGAAGACAGGCACTCTTGTAACCCGATTTTACGGACACTCAGGAACCGGGACCGCGCGTCCCCAAGGTCACAGAGCTGGGAAGTGGCAGAGCTGGATTCAGAACCAGGCCGTCTGTCCTGGTCTAATCCAGCCTGCTGTGTACTCAGCTCCTGGCCTGCCAGCCAGCTTTTGCAATAAAGGCACCCTTGTCCCTCGCGGGGTCCTGCCAGGGGGGCTACTGGCCAGGGCTTGCTGGATGCCTTCGAGTCCTGCCTCTGGCTCCGCCAGGGGCCCCGCCCCAGCTCCCTCACCCTCAGGCCCTGGAACAGTCGGGGGGCTGCGGCAGGTCCCCGGCACTGGCGAACGGGGGGCGAGGGCTGGCAGCCAGCAGCAACGGATCCTTTCCAGCCCTTCTCTGAGTCACGGAAGGGTATTCCAAGCCTGCCGGCCAGCCCGCCCGCCCTGGTCTTTCACTTCTGCCATTGCTTGGTGCCGGACTCATGATGGGGACGAAAAAATGGGACTGAAGCGTGCGTCTAGTACTAAACTGGGGTGTTGTTTTTCAAAACCTCTCCCTGATGTGTGACCCCCATGCTGAAAAGTGTGCCTCCCCGTGTGGGGACAGCCTGTGGGACTTTCACAAATTGAGCACATCTGTGTTACTGGCACCCAGAAATAAGGATGTCCAGCCTTCCAGAAGTCCCCCTTCTGGGGTCCCTTCTGGGCACTGCCCCCCCCCCACCAAGGGTAACGCCTTCCAGCCAGGGCTCCGGGTGCCCCGGCTTCTAACACCAAACTGGTGTTTTCCTTTTCAGCAGCTTTGTTGAGAGGTCATTCACGTGCCACACAATCTACCAATTCAGGGGTGGACATGCAGTGGCTTCTAGTGTCTCTGCAGGTGGACATCACCACCCCCAAAGGGAACTCAGGGCCCTTTATCTATCACCTCCCACCTCCCGCCCCCAAACCCCGGCAACCCCTTGTCTGCTGGATCTCTGTGGGTTTTGCCGGTTCTGAATGTTTTGTGGAAATGGACTGAGAGACTACGGGGTCCTTTGTGCCTGGCTTCTTTCTCTCAGCCTCAGGTTGTCAGGGTTCACCCATGTGGTGGCATGTGTCAGCACACGCTGTCTTTGTACTTTATATAAATAGAAGTATGTCATATGTCCTCTTTGAGTCTGGCTTTTGGCTCTATATTATGTCTGTGAAGTTCTTGCCTGTTTTTCCCCGTAGGAATACTCGATTCTCCTTCTTCTTCTTCTCCTTCCTTCTTCCTTCTTCTTCTTCCTCCTCCTCCTTCTTCTCCTTCTCCTTCTTCTTTCCTTTTGCTATATAGTATTCCACTGGTGACTATGCCATAACTTATTCATCCAGTCCACTATTGATGAGTTTGGGGTAGGTCCTATTTCAGGCTGACGCGAACAGTGTTCTCTGAACATTCTAGTCCGCATCTTTTGTTGGAAACACAGAATGTGTCTCTGTTGGGCAGAGCCGAGGAGTGGAATTGCTGGTCCTCAGGTAGGTGTAGGGTAGGTGTAGGGTCGGCGTCCGTAGGTACTGAGACGTTGGAAACCACGTTTGTGGGGGCTCATAGAATACACAGGGCTCCCTGGTTCCCGGCCGCTGCTCTCAGCCGCCCGCTCGCCAGCCCGGCCCCGGGTGCCGTCTCCCTGCAGGGCCCCCCTCCCTGCCCAGCAGCCCCCATGAAGCCCACACGGGCCGCAGAGGAAAAGGGCCCAGTGGCGGGTGTTTTCCTTGGGTTGTGCGAGCACGCGTGGTTTCTCTGCCCTGGCTCTGAAACTGTATTCCTTTCACAGGCCAGAAATACTTAGGCATGGTTTGCTCTAAAAGGGGAAACACATTTTAAAATTCCAATCTGCCCAGGTCTTAGAATGATTTAGAACATTCCAGCTGTCGAGAGGATGGCGCTCACCAGGAACAGTGACTTACAGTCCCTAGTTCCCACTTTTGAGTCCTGACTCCACTCCCTCCTGGATTCAAAGCATATTTCCGGGGTGGGGGCGGGGAGGGCTGTGTTCGACGCTGTGCAGGGTCCAAGCCTACAGACTGCGGGATGGTGCACGCACGACCTGCACACGCCTGGGGTGAGGAGATCTCAGATCCTAAACTAGCCACCCTCCGTTCTAAATCTGTGTCCGTCATCCCATTAAATCCTTTCAATTGACTCCATGAGGTAGGGACACAAGTGTCATTTCCACTTCATAGATGAGAAGCATGAGGCACAGAGAGGCTAAGCTACTTGCCCAAGATCACACAGCTTCCAAGGGACAGAGCTGAAGTTCAAACCCGGGCTGGCTGGCTCCAGAGCCCACGCGCTTGAGCACTGCCCTATGTTGCCATCGGATTTCAACATCTGGATGGAAATGTCCTCTCCGCCTGGCCCTGCGCAGGTGGCTGAACCCCTGAGCCGTATTTCCTGAGCGCACCTGCGTGTGGGGAATAACCAGGCCTGCCGCCCCGCATCGCCACAGGGCAATGGGGACCCCACTGATGACACAAGTGCCCCCCCCCCGCCCCGTGGGGCATCTATTCCTCCCCAGACGCGGCTCCCTGCAACGGCTCCTGCCTTGAAGAAGTGGATGCCTTCTAGAGTGTGTTTTTGGAAAGTTGAGACTTTGAACCTTCTCCAGCCCATCCCCTTTATTTAACAGGTGGAGGGGCCAAGGCCCCGGGGCAGCCCTGGCTTGTCCCAGGTCCCGGGCACGCAGAGTTGTGAGGGGAACTCCCAGCTGATCACGCTTCCACTCCTTCGGGAGATGGGGGTTTCTGGCTTTGAGGACAAGATGCCCTCGTCCTGTCGTTCAAGTACGTCTTCCTGACTCCATGTCTTCCTCAGGACCCCAAGACTTGGCTCCCGGGATGCCCAGTTCCGGCCTTTAGAAGGGAAGCAGACAGAGCAGGTCTGACACTCTGGGTGGTCTCCTGGGGCACCAGGCTCGCCCCCCGACGGCTGTGGGGTGAGGGAGCCAGCAGGAGGTCGGGGTGTCCCATTGCAACTCTGGCTGGGCACCCTGCCGTGCCTTCCAGAAAGACTATCTCCCGGCGGGGCCACCCGGGACCCTGCACGGCCATTAATATTTATCAGACCTGAAAGCTGATCCCCTGGAGAAGAGAGAGGAGCCATGAACAGGTGCCGTGGTGGCTGGCACCCCAGCCCGGGCTGCAGGCAGCTGGGGGGGCTTCGTGGAGGGTGAGGGGGCAGACGAGGCAGGCTGAGCGGGAGGCCCCTTCCGGGGGCATAGATCTCAAAGGATGTCAAGTGCATGATCAAGGAAGCAGACACATCATATGAGAAGCTGGAGCTTTCCGGCTACTGTGGGTGTGGGAGGCCAGAGGGTGGGGAGGAGTCTGAGGGCCCCTGGCTTGGAGTGTGAGCCGTGGCAGGGGGATAGGTGGGGCGGATAGTGGCCTCCTGCCTGCTTCCCCCCTGAGGGCGCCTCACATCTGCTCTCCATGTAGGAGCTCACGTAGTCTTTTCAAAAGTGCAAATCTTGTGGCCTCCCTCCTACTTAAAATCCTCCTCCGGTTTCATAGCTCTCCAGGGGGAAAAGATCAAACCCCCTGTTGGCTGTGCCCTGCCCACGTCTCCGGGAGCCCCCAGGACTCCACTTGGCCCCTTCTGCCCTCCGGGTACTTTGGCCTTTCTAAGAGGCACCATGCAGTTTGCTTCATGGGGCCTTTGCACGTGCTTCTTGGTAGCCTGGAACTTGCTTCCCTCCCCACTGTACCCATTAATTCCTGCCTGTGCCAGACATAAGCCATTCCTCACCCTTCCGCTCTGCAGGCAGGCCCTGCAGACTCCATGTCCCAGTGTCCCTTGCCTTGTGACCACCCCCTAGGTTCAGCCAATAGAAGCACGGAGGGAGATGGAAGGGCGGGCAGAGGGAGAAGCCAGGGAATTTCTTCCTTTCTCCTCTTCTCTGCTCTCTCCCCTCTCTGTCTCTCCTCTCTGCTTCAGGCAGTGTCTCCAGAAATGGCCTTATTTCCTCCATGGCCCCAGCAACAGCTCTACTAACACTCCTCTTTGTCCCTCCGGCCTGGGTGGGGGGTTTGTCAGCAGCTTTCCGCAGCTCCTAATGTCCTGTTGTTCTTGCAACTGTGTTATCACTTCTGTAACCAGGTTCCTTTATTTAATTCCCTCTCTTGAGCCACCTGAGGCAGATGTCCTCGTGGCATATGGTTCATCTTTGGGCTCCTGAGGGAGGGTCTAGACCTCCCTGGCACCCTCACTTGTCCCCAGGCCTGGCTCAGGAACCGCTGGGATATGCTGGGTGATTTCTTTTCCTTCTGGGCACTTACTGCTGTTTGCAATTATGAATTCATGAGCGTGGTTATTTGATTAACAGCTGTCTCCCCCCAAATTTAGAAGTTCCATGAGGGTAAGGGCCAGACATCTGTTTGTGCTCAACACTATCTCCAGCTCCAGAACCTAGCCTAGTGCCCAGCACTCAGGGGGCACTCAATAAGCATCTGCTGAAGAATGAATGAGCGAGGAGAGGTGTGAGCCACTCATTCAGTCAGAATTACTTATTCTAGGTGGATCTCCCCCCCATCCCCACAAGGTTCTAGATAGATTGCTTGGAGAAACCTATCATTCATTCAACTACGATTTATTGAGCACCTACTGGATGCCAGGTTGAATGAATGGATGGGTGCATGGGTGGGTGGATAGATGGATGGATGGAAGGAAGGAAAGAAAGAAGAGGAATAATGGAAAGAACAGGAGGCTGACTGGCTGGCGGATGGATGGATGGAAGGAGAGAGGAAGGATGATGGATAGATGAGTTGATAGTGGGAGGAAGGAAGAATTTAGTCCTAGAAAACAAAGGAAAGAGGACAGGCAGATGGACAGGCTGAATTAAGATAAAAGATACAGCTAGTCTTTTGAGGAGAAGCACAGGGAGGGGGCAAGGCAGTGCTCACGTGGGAACTTTGTTCTGTGTCCTTGAAACATGCAAGAAGGTCAGGCTCTGAGAAGGTAGCAGGCAGGGAAGGTAGTTTCTGAACTGAGCTGCAATTCCCTTGTGTTAACCAAAATTATGACTTGGGTTTGGAGAGCCCATTCCGGGCCATGACTTCGAGGCCAACAGGGTGTGGCGGGTCGTCCCTGGGCTGCTGCAGAGACGCAGGGCTCCCGAATTGGCAGGGCTGACATGCCTCTGGCAGCAGGGTGTAGAGGCAAAAACTGAGACAAAAACGGAGACCCTGGAGTCCCCGAGCCCACGTTACAGTTGTCTAAATAATAGGAGTTGGACAGCATTTCCCTCGACCTCAAGTCTCCGGGGCCCAGGGTAGACGGTCTCAAACTCGATGGGCCCCAGAATCGCCACAAGCCCGCTTGGCAAGCTGATGCCTGGGTCAGGAGCTGGAGCGGGACCTGGAGATCTGCACTGTTCTAACGAGTATCCAGGGGGCATGGATCACAGTTCGAAAAACACTGATCTCGGTGGCGTCTCAAGGTGTATCAGGAAAGAACAGGGAGGGAGGCAGGGAGGCAGTAGGCGCTTGAACTCGGCAGCCAAGGATCTGGGTTCAATCCCAGCCCCCTGAGCCTCCACGTTTCCACCTGCTAACGGGATACAGTGCCTTCTCTCTCTGTCTCTCTCGCTCTCGGTGTTGACGTGAGTACGAAATACAAAAGACCAGCAGAGAGTGCACAGCCAGCAAATGTAAGCTCCCGATGCATCCGCTCCGTTAAAATCTAGCACATCCCCGTGACACCAGAGGAGTTCCAGAATTCAGAATTCTGAGACTTTGAGAAATAGCAAGGACCATACTAGGCACAGTATTACCGTACCCGTCCGTGGGGTCTGACGCAGCCCCTCTAGCCACGCTCGTTGTTATTTCTACAGCAAAATCAACAAATCTTCATGCTGAGGCGGGGAATGGAGGCTATAAATAGCCTCGTCGTGTCAGCTCAGGGCAGATTTCTGGGACCAAATGAGTTCCACACAAACTTGGATTTTTGAGCCTTTGCGATTTTGGAGTTTCAGCTAAGGGACGGAGCCCGGTATAAAGATGCGGGCATTCCAAATGATGCTACGGAAAAGACCATGCCAGCGTTGACGTAGATCAGTCCTATATCGTGAAAGCAGAAGGTCAGAGAACCTTCGATATGTGTCCACGGGCAAACAGCAGGAACAATGACACTGGGTCTCCCTGCCAGGCAGGACTTCAGGTGATTTTCCCCTTTCTGTTTATAGGTGTTCCGTATTTTCAAACGTTCCTCCTGAGAACCATGCATACATATTGCTTCGGGATTTTTTTATTATTTTTTTTTTTTTAAAGGTTTTTATTTATTTGACAGAGAGAAAGATAGCCAGAGAGGGAATACAAGCAGGGCAGGTGGGAGAGGGAGAAGCAGGCTTCCCGTGGAGCAGGGAGCCTGATGCGGGGCTCGATCCCAGGACCCTGGGATCATGACCTGAGCCGAAGGCAGACGCTTAACGACTGAGCCACCCAGGCGCCCCTATTATTATTATTAATAGGAGCTTCAAATCTTTAAATGCCCAAAGACTTGGTGAGATGACCCCTCGGCGGGGGGGCGGGGAGTGACAGGGAGACGCGGGAGGCAGACCCTGCTCGGGGTCTTCTCTGAGGGCTGAACGAAGCCCCCTTGCCTTAGTCCGCTCAGGTTCTCGCCTTCCCCCCAGCCTCTGGGGAGGAACAGGCTCTAAGGAAACGCTTGCCTCCCCACCCCCAGCCTCCACGGGTCCCCTTCTCTGTGAGAGTCCCAGGCCTGGAGTCCCCACCGCGGATGCACAGAGTCGGGGGAGGAGGCGGGAGGCAGACTCAGAGGCAGCAGGAGGGAGGGGAGCAGGCGGCAGAGGGGTGGCTGGGTGGGAGCCGCTGATTCGCGGGTCCCCCTTCAACAGGTGGCCTGCCATCTGCTGTGGCTCCCCACCCAAGCCACGTGTCTAGCCCTCTTGAGTTTAACTTGGGCTGCGCACGCGGCCTGAGTTCATACAGCCAGAAAAAGAACTCCCTGAGAGCGGGCCGGGCCGAGGACACATCGCGGGTCGCTTGTCCCCTAGGAGTGAGGCTAAAAATGACCAGGGACTTTGGAAAGTCCCCGTGCTCCGGCCCTGACCTGCAGTTCTCTCCGCTGGGTTCCTGGAGTTTGGCCTAAAAGCTTTTTAGAGCTGGGTGTGCCCATCCTTTACCTGACGGATATTGAAACCCAGGACGCAGGCCCAGAGAGGACGCTCTCTGAGCCTTGGTGTCCTCATCCGTACAAGCCCAGACCTCTCAGAGCTGCGGTGTCAAAGCTCACTGCACGACGTGCTACGGGCTGATCCTTTTCTTCAGCCCTGGCATCACATACTTTTATTTTATTCTTGGAACAACCTTGTGCGGTCAATCCAGCCCTTTGCAGACGAGGGAAGGGACGTGTCGAGTGTCTTGCCAGCATGCACGGGGCAAGCCCAGACGCGGACCCAAGTCACTAGGACCCCAGGTGCCCCCCCCTCCGCGGACCCCTCCTCCCTCCTCTCTGAATCTGCTTCTACTCTGGAAGGGAACGTGTTGGAACCTGTTCCCAGGGCAGAGCTCAGCTGTCACCCTCCCAGCTGCCGGGACCCTGGCGTGTGGCATCCAGTGCCAGCCGGCCGGCCGAGGCTGGGGAGCTACATACAGCTTCTGAGCCATGGGAGGCAGGGAGGGGGGCCGGGCAGGAGCCACAGTTCACGTGTGTTCCAGCCTGTGCTACCTCCAGCCCCCTAACGGGCCCTTCCTCCAGGCAGCCAGCCCTGCCTGACCCCTTTCTCCCCACCGGGCCATGTAACCCCCCCATACTGGCCTAAGGAGCGCGTGGAGAGGCCGTTCTGGGGGGCATGGGTTCTGGGATGGGAACTGCCTGCCCTGATGGCATCTCAGGAGTCCGGGCTGCACAGCGGCTCATCAGTACGTGCTGGTTCTTACAAGTACCCGTTGGAAGAACACGCTGTGAAGAACCCCTGACAGCCTAGAGCATGTGCTCGTCCTCTCCTCCAGGGGCAGACGCTCCAGGCAGCACGGCCCGTGCCAGGCAGGGTGGTCGCTGGGGAACGGCGGGTCGATGTTTGCTGCAGACGTCTGTGGGGCCATGGGCCCTAGTCTGTGGTCTCAGCCTTCCCGGGAAATGATGACCTTGAACTTGGAGACAAGCAGTCACTGACATGGGGGAGCCCAGCCGTGAACTCAGATTGGCCAACTCCAAAGCCATGCTTGGCCCACTGGGCTCTGTCTTTTTGAACAGATAGCTATTCTGGGCGGGCTGGTGGCTCTGGAGTCCGGCTTGGCCAGCCTTGCCCGGGGGCCTCTGATGTCTGGGGTCTGGCCAATGACCTTGATGCTCAAAGCTGGGGGGGGGGGCTCCCCAGCAACTCATCCAAACAGGGGCCAAAAAGTGCAGATACCAAGGGGGGAGGATGGTGACTGGGAGGGTCCCAGGAGGGGCAAGGGAGGCCAGAGGCAGCCCCAAGGGGTGGGGCCCAGTCCTCGACACCTCCCAGCCCCCCCCCCCACAGGACCCCAGGACATGCAGAGTGGGGGCCCTTGAGAGGGAGGCAGGCCTTCTCCCCAGTGCTCAGGGCCCTGGAGACCCAGGGAGAGGGAGTTTATCCTAAAGGCGTAAAGGAAGAAAGCCAGCCAGCTGCAGGGGGCGGGAGCTGGAGGGCCTGTCCCGGGAAAGGCCTGCCTGCCAGGCCCTGGCCTTCCTGGGCTGACTGCCTCTTCCCACCAGCCCCCAGGCGCCAGAGCCGGCCTGGGAAGGAGCCCTGCGCCAGGACAGGGCAGGCCTGTCCCCTCCTCGGGTCCCTGCCCTGAGAAGGGTTTTCTTCCCACCAGCGCCCAAGGCAGACAGAGACACGGAGTGACAGAGACACCAGAGATAGACAGAGACAGAGAGATAGAGAGAGACAGGGACAGAGAGACACTGAGAGATACAGGGACAGAGATACAGAGAGACAAAGGGAGAGAGACAGAAATACAGAGTGACAGAGACACCAGAGAGAGATAGAGACAAGAGAGTCAGAGAGACAGAGACAGATACGAGAGAGAGACAGAGTCAGGGAGATACAGATACTCAGGGAGAGACAGAGGCAGAGAGAGAGAGAGAAGCAGAGATAAGAGACAGTAGGAGACACAGAGACAAAAGAGAGACAGACACAGACACACGGGTACATAGGCAGAGACGTACAGTACGCATAGATAAACAGAGAGACAGAGACACACACGCAGACTCTTGCATGGTGGTCCCGCATCACCCCCACAGTGACCCTCCAGACACAAGACCCTCCCAAGCCCACCCTCATCAACCCCAATCGGCCACCTCTTGGGGGAGCAGTTGGAGCAGACCCTGGGGCGGTCCGTGACCCCGAGCCTCCCAGATGCCTGGTGCCTGCCATCCCAGACTTCCTCGGGGCTGGTGCTTTGTGCAGTGCAGGAGCCCATGTGGTAGACACACTCTCGGGCCGGCTGCCCGCGGCCTGCGTTGCAATCCCGGGCCTGCCACCCGCCCGCCGAGATGCCCAGGTCAAGAGTCAGCCCCTCCCTCCGCCTGTCTCCTCATCTTCCAAGTAGAGAGGGGGTGGCTGTGCACCTGCCAGAGGGAAGTGATGAACCTCAGCAGGGGCCACCAGGCTGACCACCCCCCTCTGTCGACGTGTCCACACTGCCAGGGTGAAGGATGCCAGTGGTCAGAACCCTAGCGTTCAGATGGAGGCCTGGCCTCCAGTCCCAGGGAGGGTGGTAAGTAGCGGTGTGGCCTTGGGCCTGGGTTCCAGATGGAGTCCTCCCAGGGACGCCTGGGTGGCTCAGTCGTTAAGCGTCTGCCTTCCACTCAAGTCATGATCCCAGCGTCCTGGGATCAAGCCCTGCATGGGGGCTGAGCAGGGAGCCTGCTTCTCCCTCTCCATCTGCCGCCCCCTCCCCCCCCCCGCTTATGCTCTCTCTCTCTCTCTGTCAAATAAATAAATAAAATCTTTAAAATAAATAAATAAATGGAGTCCTCCCGATCCGGGCTCTACCCTCCATCAGGGGGAGTCTACAGACCTCGGTCAGCCTGACAAGCAGGTTTTCCAGCAGGCCTACTACAAGCCAGGCCCTGGCAGCCTCAAACAGGCTGCAAACTCAGGGACCTGGCAGAAAAAGGGGCCCAGCCTGCGTGGTCCAGAGAATGGGGGCCAGAGTGGAGGCCAGGAGGACCGTGGGTGTGCGAGGCTGGGATGTACAACTCCTTTCCTTAAGCCAACTAACAGAGGCACAGTTTATACAATAAAGTGCATCCATTTAAACTAAGTCCGACACATGCATACACCCGCGTGGCCACCGCCCCCGTCACAATAATCAACATTTCCATCACCCCCAAAGCTTCCCTTGTGCCCCTCGCCGGCCAGCCCCGCCCCTGAAAAGCATTGCTCTGTCCTCTGTCACCGGAGGTTCAACTTTTCTAAAATTTCATATAAATGGAGTCATACCACATGTGTCTGGGTCCTTTCACCCTGCATCAGGTTTTTGAGATTCTTCCAAGTGACTGTGTGAATCGGTCATTCCTCCCTTCCTATGGATGAGCAGTATTCCAGCAGATGATGACTGCAGTGTGTTTATCCATCCCCCGTTGATGGATATTTGGACCGTTTCCAGTGTGGGGTTACTATGAATAAAGCCACTGTGGACATTCACGTACAGCCCCTGGTGTGGACGTGTGCTCTCATTCTCTTGGGTAAATGCCTCAAAGTGGAATTTCTGGGTCATAGGCAGGTGTTGACCTTGGGCCAGTGTCTGGTTTGGCTCTGGTTTCCTTGTCTTTAAAATGGGGATAAAAAAGTGGAAATAGCTCAGATGTCCATCAACAGATGAATGATAAGCAAAATGTAGTCTATCCACATGGTGGAACATTATTTGCCTATAAAAAGTGAAGTCTTTTTTTTTTGAGAGAGAGAGAAAGAGAGATGGTGCGTGCGTGCATGCGGTGGGGGAGGGCGGGAGGGACAGAGGGAGGGAGAGAATCTTCAAGCAGACACCCTGCTCGGCACAGAGTCCACACAAGACTTGATCTCATGACCCTGAGATCATGAACCATGAACACACCATGCTAAGTGATGGGAGCCAGACACACGTGAAACAGGCAATCCTTGGAGACAGAGAGCAGATGCGTGGTGGCCAGGAGCAGGGGAAGGGATGGGGAGTGAGTGCTCGCGGGCACAGGGTCCCCTCCCCAGGTAATGAAATGTTGCGCAATTAGGGAGAGGTGGTGGTTGCACAACCCTGTAAATGAACTACATGCCGTAGGAATCGTGCACATTAAAATGGTTAAAATGGTGAATTTTATGTGATGTGTATTTTGCCCCAATTTTAAAGGGGAGGGATAATCTAGCAGGAATAATGCCTTCTTCATAGCACTGCTGGGGAAGGGTCAACAAGACAGACCCCAGAATGAAGGTTTGAGATGTTCAGGGGTTTTGTCTGCTTATTCCCCTATGCCTGGACTACAGCGGGCACATAGTAGGTGCTCAACAAACATTTGTTAAGCCACGAGTAGCTAGCTCTATAATTGTGACCTCCTCAGGCCCTGAGGCCAAACCCTGCCAGGAAAACCTGGTGACGAGCTTGTTTGCCATGCTATTCTGACCTTCACATTCATTATCTTCAAGAAATCTTCAAAACAACCCCATCAGAAGGGAATCTTTTAACATTTATTATTATTAATCTCCCTGTGTTTACTGAGAAGGAAACTAAGAGAGGTGAAAGAACCCGCCCAAGGTCAGCAACCAGCGCGCCGGGCAGACTGCTGAGGCTGTGGGGCGAGGTGAGCAGGCCCCGGCCCGCGAGGTCGGCCAGCCCCGCGCCCCCACGGTACACATGGTGGGGCTCCCTGCAAGGGCAGATGTGCCCTGGGCCATCTTTGTGGGGTGAGGTCCTCTCCCCTCGGGAATTTAATAGATCTGAGCAGAGGGGACACCAAGCTGTGTCCCCATGAGCTTGCCCTGAGAGCCTGGGCCCCCAGGGGGTGGCAGGATATGGCCTGATTGGGGCCCCCTGGCTGAGCCAGGAGGGAGGGCCTGGAGGAGGCCTGGCTAGCAGGGAGTTCCCAGGGACTCCAAGTCTGTTCTGGGTAGCAGGCAAAACATAGCAAAAAATATGCCAGGGAAACCTGCTCAAAGCTGCCTGGGAGGACCTCTGTCTCCAAGTGGCCAAACCTCTCCCATGGACTCAGCCATCGGCCTCTTGTGCCCAGCCCGAGGCAGCCATGGGCAGATCTCATCCTCCTTGCAATTCTCCAGAAACTCACTCTTGGTTGCGTCTCAGCCTTGTGGTCCCCTCCCCACGCAGTCCCACCACTTGCTGCCTGGGATGGAGGACAGTCTCCAATAGAGGCCCCCACCTCCACTCCCCCAACCCCGTCTCCCAGTCTACTCCCCACACAAACACAGGCTTCCCCCAGCCAACCCACACCCCGCCTTCTAAAACTCCATCTTGCTTACATGGCTCCCCTGCCCTCTGACATGCTGGGGCTCTCTAGTGCTACAGAGGGGCATGTGGAGATGGGCTCAAAGGACTTCCGCCAGGATTTCTGGATTTGAGTCCTGGCAACCACATACACGTTGAGAGATGTCAGGCAAGTCTCTCCACTTTCCTCTCCCTCGCTTTGTCCATCTGTAGAATGGACAAATGATCGCCCCTCCGGCACCATGTTATCAGCGTGAACGAGCTGATACGTGGCAAGTGTTTAGAACGTGCCGGTTGGTCGCTCTAAGTATTATATATATTGAGGACAGAGGCGGTCCATCTTATTCTGACCCAGGCCACGGTGTCCTGGGTCCACCCCGGCCACCATGCACAGCGCCCCCACCCCGGCTATCCCTGCTGCTGCCCCATCACTGTGATGTCTGCCTCCTGCCTTTCACTCCTCCAGAGGCACACCGCCTTCTACAGCTCGGCTTGCCCACACCCCAGGCCCGCTGGGTCACCCTGCTTCGCCTCCTGCTTCCATTGTCCAGACCTGCGTTTCTCAGACAGGCATGCACACACAGAGCCCTCGGAAACCTTGTTCAAATGCAGATTCTGACTCGGTGGGTCGGGGGGCGGGGTGGCCCGAGATCGTGCAGTCCCTTCTCTCCAAACAAACTCTGAGGCCAAGGGTCATGTCTTACTGGCCTTTGCATCCCTCCCATCACCCAGTTCTGGGCGTCCTGACTCAAGAGGCATGGGTCCGACTGCACGGCGCTGCGTTCGTGGGCCGGGACGCAGAGGGCGGACAGGCTCAGCAAGCCACTGGGTCTGCTGCTGAGGGCACGGCCCCTCCATCAGTGGGTGAGGAACCAGTAAGGTCCTGCTTAGCTATGCGTCCTGCTTAACCAGGCCCACAGCTGCACGTGGCAAGAATCAGCCCTGGGGCCACGCTAGGTGGCTGGTGAGCCTCCCTATGGGGGCTGCTTTGTCCAGGGGGCAGGGGGCCCCAGAGGTCCCAAGCAGAAGGGCAGGCGCCCTCTGCACATCGTCCCTCGCCGCACCCACTGTCTCCGCACTTAGTCACACAACTCCTGGGGCTTCGGGGCCTCCGTGGCGCTGGACCTGTGGCCGCCCACCATGAGCCATCCCTCGGAGAGCGGCCTCTGGGCAGGAGACACCGCCCTGGCCTCTGGGCTCTGCAGCCACCTCTTCCCAGAGCAGACCCAGGCTGGCGCGTAGCCGGCTCGAGGCCACTGGTCAGATTAAAGGACCTTTACTGCGGAAGGGGCGCCTCTGGGAGAGGGGACGCCTCTGTCCACCCCCAACCCCGGCCAGTAGCTCTGTCCCTGGGCACAGCCGTCCCTACTTCTCCCCTGTGCGGGATCCAGGGCCTTCCACTCTCCCCGCCGCACCCCCTTCCCCGATTTGTTCATTCATTCTACATACATCCATTAAGCACCTACTGTGTGCTACAGTGAGGTCTCTGGTCTCTGTTGTCATCACAGCTGTTCTTGGAACATCCTTTACTTGCTCACCTTTTGAGAAGGTCCTGGGATGGACCCTCTCACCCTAAATGTGACATGATCTGGTCTGGTTCTCTGGGTGGCCCCAACGTAATCACAAGGCTTAGAAGAGGGAGGCTGCAGAGTCAGACCCAGACACAGAGAGAAAACGAGGTTGCCGGGATGCTGGCCTGAAGGCTGGAGGGAGGGGCACGAGCCAAGGAACACAGCGACATCTAGAAGCTGGAAGAAGAAGGGAACCAGATTTCCCCCGGAGCCCCCAGAAGGAGCCAGCTCTGCTTGCTCTGGCCAGTGAGACCGGGTCAGGCCCCTGACCTGCAGCGCTCTAAGAGAAGAAGCTGGTGATGGTATAAGCCACGGTTGTTGTCATTTGTCACAGCTGCCGCAGGGCACTCATACAGCGCCCTGGACATGCCCTCCTGTTGTTGGGGTCCCGGCCACACCTTCCCTCCCTTCCCCACCCCGCCCTGCCCAGACCCGAGGCCCGAGGAGGTCCTGGCCGTCACAGCCCCTGCAGGGCCCCAGCCGCCTCTGGGTTGTGCGCCCTCACCGGCTGGTCCTGCTCACCTTCTTCCCCTGCCTGCCATTGTTAGCCACTTATCACGCCCCTGCATCTCATCTCACATTTAATTGGAATTTCCTCAAATGCAGGAAACCTGATTTAGGGCTCTTTGTCTCTCCCACAGCACCCAGTGCAGTGTGGGCTTACGCGAACACAGGCAGCCTTCCCGCCCCCTCGGCCCCGGGGTCGCCCGGCCTCACTTGCTGCACGCCGGGGGGCGGGCCGGGTCAGCCTCCCGGCAGAGCCTTTGCCCAAGCAGCTCCTGGAGCGCTCACCGCCCCCGGATTCAAAGCTCTTACTCTCAAAGCTCAGCACAGCATACATGAGAATGTCACCTCTTCTGAGAGGGACTCTCCGATTACCTATTGGAGATGCCCCACGTGGCATACTCACAACTGGAAATCATTTCATTTACGGCTTAGCTTTATTTTCTAGAACCTTCTTGAGGGCAGCATTGTGGCTACGCTGGGGAGGGGAATCCACAGAGCCCTCACAGGGCTGACCCGTGGGGGACGCTGGCTGAGCCGCGTGACCCCTCCCTGAGTCTAGGTGCTTCGTCTGTCACATGGCCGTGGTGGCACCTGCCCGCCAGGGTGGTGAGGGCCAAACAGGACGCCCAGGCTGGTGGCCTGACACACCACACAAGCGCTCAGTCAACAGCAGCTCGCTTCCACCACGGTGACCCCTGACCCACGGGCCGGGAGGTGGTTGCTTTCCTCGGCCACAGAAAGTACAGACCTCAGGGGTGTCCTCCCCTCCCTCCAGCTGGGCCGAGGGTGAGGGGAGACCCCTAGCGATCCGGCACCCCCTTCGGGGGGGTCTCTCCAGGGGCAGCAATGGAGCTCAGAGCACGGAAGGGCCTTGTTCAAAGTCACGGTCACGCAGCCCGATTCCCAGCCTGCTCTGGTCTCCCCTAGGGCGTGTCCCTGCGGGTCATGGCGGAGGCCAGCAGGGCTCCGAGGCATTTTGTAGGTGGACGAAAACACCCGTCTGTCCTCTGCTCTGCAGGAACGGGACTCGGATGGGCAGCTTGTGTCACTCGCGCGTGGGCCGCACGGGGGACGAGGTGCCCCAGGTGGTGGGAGGCTTGGGGGCTGAGAAGGTGTTTCCTCCAGTCACGCTGGGGCAGAAGTCAGTGCCGACACGCACCTCAGCCCCCGACCCTGCCCTAACTCCTTGGCCAGCTTCTCACTGGACCCGGGCCACAGGGAACACATATTAGCCTCGGAAGTTTGGTGACAGGAAATGTTCTGCGGCCTTGGCTGGGTTCTGGAGGCTGCAGTGAGGCAGACGGTGCCCCTGGGGTGTCGTAGCCTTGAGCCCCAGAGCCTGTCGGGGAGGCGGCAGGTCATGGTTGGAGTGTGTGGGGGCCCCCTCATCCCTGGCGTGGGAGGGCAGCAGGATGTCTTCCCTCCCCCCACTGTCCTCCCTGGTCCTCTGACACCCATTTATTGAGCCCCTTCTGGCTGCCAGGCGCGGGGTGGACGCTGCTTATATAAATACAATTCCGTTTTGGCCAGTGTGTGTTCCTGCCCGCAGCCAAAACCGGTTGGAAGACCAGGAGCGACAAGCCTCCCACGTTCTCAGTGCAGGGGGTCACTCCCCGCCAGCCTGTGGGAGGCGGGCAGGGGGCGGAGGTCAAAAGGGCCCTCCTGATGAGGGGGGGGACACATCCTAAGGTCCCTGATGTCTCAGATGTCATTTCTGCTGGACACAAAGAGCAGAGGAGCCGACAGCCTGCCGAGATCAGGAGACCATGGCCTGCTGCGGGGTCAGAGCCAAGAGCACCCACTGCAAAGGATGCTGGGAGGTCACCCACACCCAGAGCCTGGAAGCTGGAGGTCTCGTGGCCCAAGAGCAGTGAGCATCCACTTCCTGCAAGGCCCCTCTCCTCAAGGTCTCCTTGGCTTTGAGCAAACCCCCCTCCTGCCGCCTCCTGGGCCTGACCCTGGCCAGGCCGCACAGGGCTCTCTGGGGAGGGTTTCCACAAAGACCCGTCCGGGCCCTGGGCTGCTGCAGGAAATCCTGGAGGCCAGCATTACAATGCATTGCTTCCGGCTGCTGAGTAGTCCCCAGGCGCAGGAAAGAGGTGCCAGGTGGCCCCCAGGAACGCCATGGGCCCTGAGCACAGGGATAGAAAGGCTGCTCTGGGGAAGGGGATGGGCATTGAAGCTCTTGAGGGGCAGCCTTCCTAACATCCCCTTTCTCATATTACTCCTCTGCTCACACACTTTCTGTGGCTCCCCATTGATCCTACAGGATCAAGTCTAGACCCCGAGGCTCGGCATTCAACGCTTTCTCAGGCCTCCCCACCAATGGGAGCCTTGTCTCCAGCCAGGCCCCTCTCTGACTCGAAATGTCCCAGGCCTGACTGAGGCCTCGGTCCGCACCATCCCACCTACGTGGAAGACCCTGATCTTTCTTGGCTATCTCAGCTGACTGCTGGCCCAACTCATTTCATGCTAATCATGATAGATTCTGATTGCCCCTCCAACTCAAATGTTGAGTTGCTGCCCCACCTGTTCCCACAGGGACAATGTGCACGGCGCGGTAAGATAGCCAGGCCTGCCTTGGTCCTGGTCCCGCTTCTGCTGTTACGACCTGGGGCCTCTGAGGCCCCACTGATGAAATAGGAACTCCACCCCCACCTCCCTGAGAGGGGCCTCGTGGGTTGGCTCAGAGGGCACAGCGCCTGGCAGGTCAGAAGGGACCAGTAACGGTTCACCATCATCATTGTGGTCGGCAGAATAACGGCTCCAAAGATACCCACAACCTCATCCCTGGAACCTGTGAATATGGGAACTTACCTGGCAAGGGGACTCTGCAGATGTGAGCCCAGGCAGGATCTTTCAAGATGGAGAGTTCGTCCTGGCTTGGGTGGGGGTGAGGGGCAAAGTCATCCGAAGGGTCCTCGCAAGAGGGAGGCAGGAGAGCCCTTGTCAGAGCGGATGCATGACGGAAGCAGAGTCAGAGAGAGAGGAAGACATCGGCAGATGCCTCATCGCTGGCTTCGAAGAAGGGGGAAGAGGCCGCGTGCCAAGGAACACAGGCAGCCCGGAGAAAGGCAGAAAGGCAGAAAAACAGTCTCCCCCAGAGCCTCCAGAAGGAACGCAGTCCTGCCAACACGTCCATGTTAGGGCTTCTGACTTCCAGAACTGGAAGATAACAAATCTGGGTGGTGGCAAGCCACAATATTTGTAGCAATTTGTTATGGCAGCTGCATCCACACCGATGTCCTCGCGTAGCCCTCAGGGCGACCTGTGAGGGAGACGAGGGGACGGCCACGGGGCACCAGCCCACCAGGCTGGACTCCACACCCGGTGGTCTCAGCGCGCTGTCCATCCCCTGGGGGCTCGCTGTGCTCCTGAACATTTCCTGATGAGACTATTTCATTTCACATCCTCACATTTTGTGTTGTGCCCATAACTTGCCATTTAACCACACTGGACGTCTTCGCTGGCACGTCTCTTCGCCCGCTGGCTGAGTTGTCAAGTCCTTGAGGTCAGGGGATGTGTCCCCTCTGGGTCCACAGGCGTGGCCGTGCTCTGGGCCCACAGGTGCCTCACCACGTGGAGAAGAGTGTGTCATCCTGAGCACGCTTTCCTGTTAAAGAACAAAAACGAAGGGACGCCTGGGTGGTTCAGTCGATTAAACTTCTGCCTTCAGCTCTGGTCATGATCTCAGGGTCCTGGGATCGAGTCCCGCTGTGGGCTCCCTGCTCGGCGGGGAGTCTGCTTCTCCCTCTCCTTCTGTCCCTCCCCACCCCAGCTAGTGCACTCTCTGTCTCTGTCTCAAATAAATAAATAAAATCTTAAAAAAAACAACAACAACAACAACACTTTTCCCAGGCTGTACCCTGAACCTATCAAATCAGCACTTTGGGGGACAGGCACCTGGTGAGTGCACCTTTTAAAGCTCCCAAAGGGCCATCTTGTGTCCTGGCAATGTGTTATATGCAATGAAGTCCCAGCCCCCGTACTGGCTTATTTCATCTTCAGGACAACCCCTGAGGTAGGTACACTCAATATCCACATTCTACACCTGAGATGGATGAGGCACAGAGAGGCCCATTAACTTGCTCAAGGTTACACAGCTAGTAAGTAGTGGGACCAATGGCATCAGCTCCGGGACTTAGGCTCTTCAGTCCCATTCTTTTTTCTTTTAAAGTAGGTTCCATGCCCAGCATGGAGCCCAGTGCAGGGCTTGAACTCCTGACCCTGAGATCAAGACCTGAGCCGATATCAAGAGTCAGATGCTTAACCAACTGAGCCACCGAAGCATCCCAGTCCCACTCTTAATCAGAGAATCCCAGGAGGTATGGTAGGAGAGAGGAAGGATTTTATCACTGATATTATTTAGTTTAGTTTTTTGTTTGTTTTTTTATAAGTAGATTCCACGCCCAAGAAGGAGCCCAGCGCAGGGCTTGAACTCATGACCCTGAGATCAAGACCTGAATCAAGATTAAGAGTCAAATGCTTAACCAACTGAGCCACTTAGACACTCCAATATTATTTAGAATAAAAAACAGCCTGGAAAAGGTGATCCTAAAATTCATATGGAAATACAAAATTCATATGGAAAATTCCAAAACAATCTTGAAAAAGAAGAACAAAATTGAAGAGGGACACTTTCCTGATTTCAAAACTTACTGCACACCTATAGTCATTCAGACTGTGTGGTTCCAGCATAAGGGTAGACATATAGATCAATGGAAGAGAATTGAGAGTCCAGAAAAAAGCCCTCACCTTTATAGTCAACTGATTTTCAACAAGGGTTCCAGGATCATTTAGTGGGGAAAGAATAGTCTTTTTTTTTTTTAAAGATTTATTTATTTGAGAGAGAGAGGGGGAGAGAGCACAAGCAGGAGGGGTAGAGGAAGAGGGAGAGAGAATTTCAAGCAGACTCTATGCTGAGCACAGAGCCTGACTCAGGGATCGATCTCACAACCCTAAGATCATAAGCCGAAATGAAGAGTTGGACACTCAACCGACTGTGTCACCCAGGTGCCCCAAGAATAGTCTTTTCAACAAATGGGGCTGGGACAACTAGACAGCCACATGCAAATGAATGAAGTTGGACCCCTACCTCACACCATATACTTAAACTTAAAAATGTATCAAAGACTAACATGCAGGAACTAAAACGATAAAACTCTTAGAAGAAAACTTAGGGGGAAATCTTCATAAACTTGGTGAGGCAATGGCTGTTAGAAATGACACCGAAAGGACAAACAACAAAAGAAAAAACAGGGATATTGGAACTTCATCAAAATTAATAACATTTGCACTCCAAAGGAGACCATCAAGAGAGTGAAAAGACAACTCACAGAATGGGAGAAAATATGTGCAAATCATAAATCTGATAAGGGACCTCTATTCAGAACATAGAAAGAATACTCACAACTCAACAATTAGGAGACAAATAACCTAAATTATTTACCTAAATGGGCAAACAGCATGAATAGACATCTCTCCAAAGAAGACGCACAAATGGCCAATAAGAACATGAAAAGTTGTTCAACATTATGAGTCATTAGGAATGCAAATCAGAACCACAGTGAGATACGACTTTCCACCCGCCAGGACGGTTATCATCAAAAAGACAGACAGGAACAAGTGTTGGCGAGGACGTAGAGAAAGCAGAGCCCTCACAGGTGGCTGAGAAGGATGTAACATGGGGCAGCTGCTCTGGAGGGCAGTCTGGCAGCTCCTCAAAAGGTTAAACGTAGATACCATATGACCTTGCCATTCTGCTTTCAGATCTTTGCCCAAGAGAATTGGAAACATGGATCCACACAAAGTCCTGTACGCAAAGGGTCCCACAGCATTATCCATCACAGCCCAAATGGGAAACCACCCAAATGTCCATCCGTGGATGACTGGATCAACCAGTATTGTCCAGTCCTGCACCGGAATATTATTCAGCCACAAAAAGGAGTAAAGCACAACATGGATGACCCTTGACAAGAGCACGCAGCGTGAAAGGAGCCAGTCACGAAAGATCACACAGTGTATGATTCTCTCTGTGTGAAATATCCGGAATAGGCAGATCCCTAGAGATTGAAAGCAGCTTCCTGGTGGCTTAGGGCTAGGGAGCTGGGGCGAAATGGGGAAAGAGTGCAAGAACGGAATATAGAGTTTCTTTTCAGGTTGACAAAAATGTTCTTGGAATTAGGTAGCGGTGAAGGTTGCACACTCTGTGAATATACTAGAAAACCCTAATTGTACACTTTACAGGGATGGAGTGTGTGCCCCTTGATTTATGTCTCAATGACACTGTTACAAATGAAAAAGCAGACCGACTTCTAGCTGGCTCCATCATTAGGAACTTCTTGACAGCCGGTGCCCCTCACTGCCCGCCCTGCTCACACTGACACGCTGTCAGCCACTGGGCCACGTCACCTTGCACACGCACGAAGGCTCTGTGCAAGCCTGACCTCAGGAGGTGCTCAGAGAAAGGGAACTGGAACTCTCTCCCCCATGCTCCTCCTGCAGGCAGAACTCAGGGCCCTGGGGTCTGCCCCCGCACTTTAGACACCCCCCAACCATTCACACACATGCTCTTCCACTCTGGTGACACAGTGCAGCCACCCGACCCCACTGACAGTGCTGTCCATCAATGGCACTCAGCTGTCACCCCTGAGGGTCGGCCGCACCCAAGGTCAGGCCCTTCCCACGCAGTCCGTGCTCGGTGACCCATGGACGCTGGTGCATAAAGGCCTGGCCGTCTCAGCCCAGCTGGGGACAACTCCGGGGGCCACCCTGCCTCCACGGCTCCCAGGGGGCCGGCCAAGTCCATATGGCAGTTCTAGGCCCCCTGCCCCGCCGGCTCCCCTCCCCCCACAGTGCTGATCCCAGGGCACCTCAACAAATGAGTGCACGTCAGCTCCCTCCAGAGGTGGCTTCTGAGCGCCACGGGCATCTAGTGAGGAGGGAGGTCAGGGATGCTGCTCAATGTCCCACAGGGCATAGGACGGCCCCACCCCCATGGATGACGTGGCCTCCATGTCCACAGCGCTGAGCTTGAGAGCTCTGACATAGTGCATGGTTTTTAAACACACACACACACACACACACACATGAATTACTACTTAGGGACCATGTTAAAATAGACTCTCAGGACTGTGGGAATCTCTCCAAGACAAACAACCCTGTTTCGTCAATAAATACACTGTAAGGACAGAGAGGGAGGGGGACAGAGAGACAGACAGAGATGAAGAGGGAGACAGAGAGAGAAATAGAGACAGGGACAGACAGGGAGAGAGGATGAGAGAAAGAGACAGATGGAAAGGCACAAAGGAGAAACCTATATTTTAAAGAGTCTCTATATTAAACTTACATATGAAATTAACCCTTCCCAGTGTGGACCTTAGTTGGATCCTGATTCAAATTGGGAGGGAGGTCAGGACTGGGAGGGAGGCAGTGTTAAGAGGGAAGTAAGTGGTGTACGTCTTTGTTCCCTGAATGGAGCGTCTTCATAGAATCTTTGTAGGACTCGCTTTCTCTGGACGAGGCCCACGGGGGATGACAGGCCAAGGCTTAGTTAAATGGGCTCATTAATGCTTAAGTTATAGTCACAGGGTGACAGCGATGAGCCTCATAAATATCTGTGGGCTTCATTCCCATATTCTGTGTTTCTCCTTCCATTTGGTCCACTTCTCCAAACACTGCTTTTTATGACTGAGAGGCTATGTCATGGACCAGCCTCTACAGCTGCCTGAAAGCACCTCACAGGGAGGCATTAGATTGTCAAAAATATTTTAAAGTTTTTTTAAAGCTAGGTTATTCATGCAATAGCTTTATTTATTTTTAGTTTTCTTTTTTTATTTTAAAGCTTTTATTTATTTATTAGAGAGCAAGCGAGAGCATGCACGAGTTGGGGGGGAGGGGCAGAAGGAGGAGAAGCAGACTCCCCGCTGAGCAGGGAGCCCAACACGGGGCTCCATCCCAGGACCCTGAGATCATGACCTGAGCCCGAGGCAGACGCTTAACCGACGGAGCCACCCAGGCGCTCCCATGCAATAGCTTTCATAGTCAAATATATTATACATTTTCTTCTTTTAATTCAAAAAAATCCTATACATCCAAAACAGAAAAAGATGCCGACGCCTGATTTCAGGGATGCTCCTTCCCGAGGTCGGAGGTGGGGCTCGTGAGCTGGATGCAGGTAACAGACCGGCCCCAGGCCAGCACGAAGCACCAGACCCAGGAGGAGACGATGAGCCGTCGGGGCTCCTGGACCCACAAGGTGGAAATACCCTCCCCGAAGCCTTGCCTCTGTCGGCCCACCTGTCTGTCTCAGAGCCAGACAGGCCCAGAGCTGGCACGGGAAGACCCATCTTCCTAACCCAGGAGCCCACTGCACCACACCACCTGCTACCCCCAGGTGAGGCCTGGCTTCTTCCTGCTGCTCAGGAAGAAGCTGCCGAGTCAGAACCAGACATGTCTCCCCGACATCCATGCCACCAGCAGCACGGGGATAAATTGCAATCGGACTGTGACCCTGAGGCTTAAATCCCCCCGTGGCCCCCAGGTCCCCAGCCTCACTTCCTCACCTTGGCCATGGACGCACTGGCCTTCTGGAGCCCTCAAATGTGTATGCTGTCTCTTGTCTCCAGCCCTGGCATGGGTTTTTCCCAGCCCCTGGAACCCATTCTCCTGCTGCGCCAACCCCCTTTCTCCTGGCTCTCACTCATCTTTCCAATATCGGCTTAGATGTCTCCTCCTCCAGGAAGCCCTCCTGATTGTTCTAAGAGTAGGTTAGGTACCCCTCATTAAGGACTCCTGCAGCCCCCAGAGTTGCCCCTGTATTTGATATTTAAGTATCTGTTTCATTGTTCCCCTTGCTAACTAGGCCCCAGTGAGGGTGGAGACTCTGATTCTGCTGATTTAACCTGTTGTCCTACTTCCAGGGCTCTACCTGTCCAGGTCACCAACACCTCTGCTTAAATGATTATAATTGGCTCCTCCCCACCTCTCTTCTCTGTCTCCCCTTATGTTCTCCTACCACCTGGTGAGTAGTCTTCCTAAAATGTAAGCCACATCATGATGCTCCCTTGCTTAAGCCCATGGAGTGACTTCCCCATTGCTCTTACAACAAAGTTCAAAGTCCTGGCCAAGGTCCCCAGAACCCCCGTGATCAGATCCTATCCTGCCCCCAACCTCCTCTCCTTCCTCCCTCCATAAAAGCCCCCAGCTTCCGTTCAGATCCTAGAACCCACCAAGCTCTTCCTACCTCAGGGCCTTTGCACCTGCTCTTCCCACTGCCTGGGGTATCCTTTCCACTCCTCACAAGACTGGACCTCTCTCCTTGCCCCGCCCAGGTTGAAGGAGCCTCACCCCTCTGAAGCAGCTTGACCTCTGCCTCATGGATTCTGGTGCCTAGTTTACTTATAGACCCACCCTAATTATAATTGCTTGCATTTACTTACTGGATTTGTTTTATTCCTAACATTCTGTCTTGCATACTGTTATAAACCAGATACCCGGCACGTGTCTTAAGCCCAGACGGTTTGGTCACTCTCTGTGAAAAAAATGAAGAAGTGACCAGAGGGGACGTTTCTGGCTGTGGCGGGGAGGTGCAGAGAGCCTCAGCAGCACCTGAGGACTTCCCTGCTGTTCTGGCTTTGAGGAGACCAGGGATTAGCAGCCCCTGCCCTGCCACCCTGGGGCCACCTGGCTTCCCTGGTGGGGTTCTTCATTTGCAGAAGAGATGACCACCTGGTCATCTTTAGAAGCAGAAAGACTAGGTTTGTCTCAAATAATGTTTGTTCCGGGGTGCCTGGGTGGCTCAGTCAGTTAGGCATCCCACTCTTGATCTCAGCTCAGGTCTTGATTTCAAGGAGGCGGGTTTGAGCCCCACATTGGGCGCTGCCTTGGTGTGGAGCCTACTTAAAAAAAACTTAAGAAAATAAAAAAATTTTAAAAATAATGTTTGTTCAGGATCTTGCCTCCTGCTCAATTTCAAAGGTGAATCTTAAGGATGTGCTCTTTAAGTGAGAAGATGCAAAGTTTCGGGGAGGAGAGGAGAGAAAAGGAGAGAGGGAGGGAAGGAGGAAGAGAAGGAAGATAAGAAAGAAGAAAGGAAAGAAAGAAGGAAGGAAGGAAATGGGGGAGTAACTGCTCCTGAGCCCTAATCAGAGAAGCCCCAGCACCACCCCCATCACGTCCCCATCCTGAAACCACCCCCAAAGGCCCCTCTCCGGACTTGGCAGGCCAGGCTGGCTGGTGGGACCCCACCCTGGGCCAGGCCGTCCCCTCCCTCCTGGACAAGGCTGGTTACACAACCGCCCCTGTGGCAGCCGGCCAGGAGCGGTCACACGGGGCAGCTTTGTGGGAGGGGTGGGGTGGGGGCGGCGCTTCCCAGACCCAGGCTGTCGCCACCGCCGCCCCGCCCCCCCGTAAGCTTGGCCGGGAGTCAGCTCTTCAGCCCACTGGCTCGACCAGACTGATCCAGAGTGTTCCCAGATGTGCGCTGCGGGTAATAAAAAGGCGAGCTGGTTCCTGTCAGCAGCGGGGAACTCCAGGAGGCGACCCCCAGCAGCCGCCCTGCCGGGCAGATGTCTGCAACATGTGCTCTAGCGGCAGGGAGGGGAGGCCCGGGGCACCAGGACAGCCTGGCCACCGCTCGGGGACCGCACAGGAGGTGTCACCACACCCCTTCTCTTTGGACACATGGCAGAAGGGGCGGGGGTCCCCCTGCCTGACCCCACACGGCCCACTCAAGTCACCCCACCTTGGACTTAGCCTGAGTGTGGACATCTGGTTGGGTCTGCCCTGAACCCCCACTCCGTGCCCGTGGCACTGCGCCCTGACCTTGGGGAATGGGGCTCGTCTGGCCCGACCCTGAGGTTCTGGGGGCAGGTGCCATTCACAGCAGTTTGCCCTTGCCCCTAGGCAACACGGGAGCGCATGTGACCCAGTTCTGGCCAATCACAATTTGCCATTCTCCTAGCCACTGTGATTGGTGCAGGGATGGGCATGTGACTTGAGCAGGGCCAATCAGAAGTCCTTCCCTGAGATTTTTCTAGGTGGACGGAGTTGGAGGGAAGTCCCTGGGGGGAGTTCGCACCTCGTGGGATGCGCTGCTGGCAGAATGTTCCCGATCCCCTAAGTCGCCCCACGTGCAAGGACAGGGGTCCAGAGCTCGCACAGCGAGCTGGTGGCAGAGCGTGCTGGCCAGCCAGGCGGAGCTCCGAGGGGCCGGACCAGGGCTCCGTGCTGGCTCCGTGGCCAGGCTTGTGGGCACAGGAACCACACTGCGTGACCCACTGACCCTGAGCATCAGAGCAAGCGGAAGGGGTTGGTGCACGGGTAGCTGCGGCCGGTGCCGGAGTGAGGAGGGGGACTGTTCCGGAGGGTCCTGCAGGGAGAGGCCTCATTTTGCCTTAAAACGCAGGCTGAGGACAATTAAACCAACCTGGCCAGGTTGGGCCCTGGCGAAGCAGCGGAACAGTGGAGGAGTTAAATGAGCTGCATTTTGGAGCAGGAAGTGGGCCAAACTAAGGCCAAGCCCCGGAGGAAATGGAAGATTCTTTTCCTCAACCCTCAAACTGACCTCCTGGGATGGCCTGAACCTTCTTCCTTTCTTTCCAACTTGTAGGAACACCAAGAAGCACTTGGATTTTATCACGATGGCTTGTCTGCTCCTCACAACCACCGCCCCTCCCCACCAGTGAGGTAGGAACTGTGCTTCGCTCACTTTCCAGATGAAGATACTGAGGGTCAGAGTGGTGATGTATCTGCCCAGGAATACAGCTGCTAAGAAGTGACAGGACTGGGCTGGGACCCAGCTCTCCTGACCCCCAGACAGGGCTCTTGCCTCAGCAGCACAGTGGCTCCTCCTGATAAGGTTTTGCTGGGGGGTTGGGGGGAACAGACACACCTCCAGGCCCTGGGGGCCCACTCCCCCAGGAGTTGCCCCTTCTTCTCTTCCTTTGCCCTTCACTCGGGTGACGCACAGCCGCCTGGTCTTGTGGCTTGACTTCGGTCCTTGCCTCCCTTCCTTTTGCTTCTTCCGCCCCTCCTGCCCTCTGCTTCCCCCTTCTCCCTGACAGCCTGGCTCCCGGGAGACATCTGTCCACCAGGTGTATGTGGTAACACACCCACACCCCAGGGTCTGTCCTCGAGAAACTTCAATTGCTCTGGCTTCCCCCTAAGAACTGCTCTTTGGGCAAAGGCCACTTGGCTTTCCGGCCCATTCAGGCTGTTTTGTTGGATGGGACTGGAGCTAGGAGTTGGGCAGGTGGTGGGCGGGGGGGAGGGGGGGGTGTTCTCTCTGATTCCAACAAGGCCCCGGCATCTCTACAAGGCACGAGAAGCACAGACACAGCCGAAGGGAACTGAAGCCTGCTGAGTCCTGGGGTCTGTGGAGCCTCTGCAAGGCAGGACGGTGGAGTGCTCAGTCATGCCCAGTTTGGAGGCAGATATGCCTGAGTTTAAGCCTTGCCCTCTGCTGGGAGCCTCAGTTAGTGTCCCCTCGTCAAGTCGCTCAAGCCCTGAAGCCTCAGTTTTCCCATCTGTCAAGGGAGGGTGACACCTGCATGCGGACTGCTGAGAGAAGCCCAAGTGAGGCCGTGTGGAGGACGCCCATGTGCCGGCTGTCACACAGACGGGTGCCCAGTCTCAGAACCCCTCACCCCCCACCCACCAAGTGTGACAAGCCAGTCACCACCCCTGCTCTCCCCTCATCACGCTGTCACCTCCTTTCAGGGGAGCAGCCCCAAAAGCCTGGGGGGGTGGCGGGCAGAAAATGGAGCCGCCTGGCCAGCAGGGTGGGGGCCGGGAAGAGAAGGGGCGGCCACAGGAAAGGTGTGGCCGGAACCCCCGGAGCCAGCAGCTGGAAGGAAGGAGTCGCCAGGTGGGTCCCACCCTCGGAAAGCAGTGCCGGGCGGGCAGAAGGCCAGGGCACTTGGCAGGACCACTCTCGTCTCCGGAGACCCCGGGATGTCCTTCGGGACTGAGGGCCAAGCATTGTCCCTGATTACAAGAGGTTCTGGCTGGTGGCTTTCACACGGTTCACTGTGTCCCGGGGCCTGTGGGAACTGGCTTCTGTTCCCCTGGCTCAGGGGGGCTTCAGCCTGCGGCCCCTCCATCTGCCACCATCCCTGGGCTCCATGCTATACGGGCTGCAGACGAGGAGGGAGCTGAGGGCAGGTGGACTGTTCCCATTCATACGTACGGTTGCTCATTCTGTCTGCATTCATGAGTACCCACTGTGTGACAGGCCCTGTACAAGCCCCAGGGAGAGAGTGATCGCACCTGGATACAGCTGGGGGGGCCAGGGATGCCGACTACCCCCCACGCAGTAGGAAATCCATGTATAAGTTTTGACCCCCCAAACTTAATTACTAATAGCCTATTGTTGACCAGAAGCCTCACTGATAACATGGACAGTCAACTAACAATTATTTTGGATGTTGTATGCTTCATGTACTGTATTCTTACAATAAAGTAACCTAGAGAGAAGAAAATCATAAGGAAAAGAAACTTACGGTGCCATACCGTATTTGTCGGAAAAAATCCACAAGTAAGTGGACCCATGCTGTTCAACGGCCAGCTGCGTAATCCCTGCACCCTCTGTTCCTTCTATTCTTTTCTGACCTGTCAGTTCTCTTTGTCTTAGTGGTTAGAAGCTGGGGTGCAGCCATATCCCAAGCCAGTTAAATCATGGGATGAGCCTGGCCGGAAGGCCACCCCAAGTTCAAATCTGCTTATGCATCAGGGGTGCTGTGGACAGTTGTTTAGGTTGCACATTGCACGAGGTGCCACATCTAAAGGGATGCTGTTCGAGTTGTGGACATCTTTATTTGTTAAAAAATCTTCTTGTATTTTTATTATAGCTTGATTGATGTGAAATTTGGGCTGTTTGCACATCAAATATGTCAGTTTTTGTCAAATGGCAATAGAGGGACTTGACCTAACGAAATCCACGTAATGCCATTGTCTTAATTATTCCTAATGGTTGTTATGGAAATTTTGAATTCTCCATTATCTTACGTTCAACAGCTTATACAGAATGCCTTTACGTTTGGTATACTGTTGTTGTTGAGAATATAAGAGTACAACTTAAACTCTTTCTAAGGAGCCTGGGCCAGACTGTTCGCCTGAGCCTCAGTTTCCCTGTCTCATGGGCCTCAGGGCCTGTCCCTTGCAGGGTGTGCTAAGGATTCAGGGAGTGTACTAGAAGTCTGTGGTGCACAGTTGGTGCTCAGCGAGCGGTACTGGTGCTTATTCTCCTTAGACACGCAGCCCTCCTGGCAATTTGCTCTGCAGTGTGGAGGCATCTTTGTGCCTCAGTTTACCCCCCCAAGAAGAAGACACAGCTCTCCCCAGCGTCATGGTTGCAGGAGGATGCTCTGCTCCTACACAGTCCTGTTCTGCCTGGGCTGAAATTCTTGCCCCTGAGTATCTCCAAATTTGGTCCTGCCCAGACTCTTGACCCCGTTTCCTGTCCCCCGCCCCCACCCCCCTCCCCTCTCATGCGGGCGGCCAGAGGGGCCGCCATTGATGGGGGCCCTCCCCCGGAGCCCCCAGAAGCTGCCCAAAGAGGAAATCCTCTTCCTCCTCTTACAGGCTGGAAGCTACAGAATGTTTCTTTCGGGATTTTTTGGCTTCCACGTTGCAGAATGTTCTAGCCTCGTCAGCCACAGGTCAGCCACAGGCTCCCCCACCCCACCCCTTCCCTCTGGGCTGGCAATTCTTTGGCCAAAGATGTGTTTGGCCCTTACCTCCCCTCTTCTACCCCCCCCCACCCGCCTACGCCACCCCTTCTCCTATGTTTGTTGCAACCAAAACAAAATATGCCAAGGAGCCCAGAAGAACCGACCGGAAATTACCCGAACTCGCCCACAGCTGATCCTTTCCAAAACTAGAGACGCCGGAGTAGCAGCAACATGACAGCTTGTGGCCCCCAACATAACGAAGGGGGTGGGGAGGACGGGGTAAAATCCGAAGGGCTCGATCGGATCCTGCCTTGGCCTTTGAAAAGAAAAATCCAGTGCTTTATTCATTTAGCTTCTAACCCTCCCCTTTTGGCAGCAGAATAATTAAATATTCATGCATTTTCTCCTTCCCCTAAGAAAGTGATAAGTCAGATTTCTGCACACACATAGAAAAAGTGCCCTGAGGCGAGGGGTTGGAGCCAAATTTCAGTCGAAGACAAAGCCTCCACTTCAATTTACGAATGAAAACACCCTTCACCTTTACTGCTGTGAATTTCCCAGATACACACGGTCAAGACAATCGGAGAATTATGAGGCTCCAGGACCAATTACGGCTGTTTGTGTTGACGTAAAGTCTGGGGGAATTTTTTCTTCCCCTTGCAAGTATTTATGATACTGACAGATGCAACAGGGGAAAAAAAAATCCCAGAGCAGGAATAAGCTTGTGGGGCCACGTGGATAAGAATTCGATGTGAAAAGCAGTCTCTGGTTCTGTGCAAGCCACCAGATCTGTCTGCACCCCAGTCCTGCCACTGCCGGGGTCTCCAGCCCGGGAAAGGAAAAGCCGTGATCGCATGCCTACTGTGTGCTGACCCATTCCCAGGCACGGGGCGGGGCATAGGCCGTGGAAGCCACCAACAGATCTGAGGGCAAGATGTTCACCCCATTTTACAGGTGGGGGGACCGAGATCTCGGGCAGTGAAATACCTTCTTCAAGGTGGCACGACTGGGGAGTGCGGAGACTCCTGCGCTGCCTGGAATTCCACTCCATTTAGGTCCTACTACGTGCATTTAGGTCCTACTACGTGCAGGGCTTGGTGGGGGGAAGGGACGTGCAGGCAAGGCTCCCACTCCTACGTGGGGCCATCCAGCAGGACTCTGCCCTGTAACAAGCCTCTCCTGGGCACGAGGAACGTCAGGGGAGCCAGGGAAGAGAGGAAGAGCCCCCCCCCCCCCAGCAGGCTCAGAGCTGCCTGGAGAGGCGCTTGACCACTGGTGTGCCTTCCTGCACCCACCACCCTTGAGCAGGCATTTATTCAGCACCTACTGTGTGCACAGGGACAGTGCAATGGTATAAGCATGGCCTCCTCCACACTGGGCCCGGAGCCCTGGACAAACGCCTAATTCCTCTGACCTCAGGGTCCCATCTGGAAAATGGGCACAATGAGAGAAGCCCCTGGAGGGTTGTTGCGAGGACTCCCTGAGATGAAGCAGCCCACGGGATTCCCATGTGGTTATGTAGCCAGACACCTGGGTTCAAATCCTGCCCCTACCACTGAGTGGATGATCTCAGGCCTGCAATTTACCCTCTCTCTGTCTCAGTCTTCACATCTGGAAAACGGGATGGTAACAGTGGCGACCTCACAGGGCTGCTGTGAGGTTGAAAAGTATAATTTGTTAAACAGTATATACACGTTTTCTATCATTTTCTGTATACGTGTTATGCTTTGTAATATAAAGATTGTGTGTGATGGTGGGGAAGGAACACTATATACAAACTCCCTTAGCACAGTCTGGCACATAGTGAGTGGTCAGGAAATATGTTATTGTTATCGTCCTGTAGGTCAGCGAGAGCTATGGGGAGTATTAGAGTGAGGGGGTCACCCTTAGTTGAGTTCTGTTTTAAGCATATTAGAAGGAAAGAGACAGGGGCCAGGATCACTAGCCCATGCAGTACCTTTGTATGTGAGAGAAAGATGCTCCAGCTGGGTAACAGAGCCCCATGCCAGGGCACATGGTTTGTTGGAGAGAGCCAGGTACTCTCACAGAGTGAACAACCTGCCCAACTGTACTCGGCAACCGTGGCCAAGAAGAAAGGACAGAATGATGGTTGATTAGGGCCTCCACCTCTGAATTTCTTGGCCTCCCTGGCTCAGCCCCCACAACCCCCTCCATAGAGCGAGCAGCTCTGAGACTAGAAGCCCACGCAGCAGATGGAAAGGCTCCCCAGCTGGCATGTGTGTGTGGGTGGGTGGAAAGGGGGAGGGCGTAGCGATTTCCTGTGCCCCAATCCCAGCTCACTCGCTCTCTGACCACATTTTTCCACCTCGCTTTTTTTCCCCATAATGCGCTCACACGTCTTAAGATCTAGATTGTTTTTTGTGAATGGAATGTAATTTGAGAGCCTGAGAGGCAAGTCCCCGTGAGGCAGGACAGATGGAGAAGGTGCCCTTCTCCATGTGAAAGGCAAGCCGGGCGGCCCCACAGGGTCCCTGGTGGCCAGGGCAGCCGGTGAGACAGACAGGGCCAGGTGGGGAAGGTCACGGCGCTGGCAAGGCCGGAACAGGAGAGGCCAGGGCGCCCCCTCCAGCTCCCCCACAGCGCGGTGGCCCCTCCAGCCACATTTTCTAGGCTTTGTGCTGATCAAACTCCAGTGCAGGACCACCCACGGAGAGCCCGACCTCTGCCCAGGCGGGGGCTACTGGGGGCTACGGCCTCTTCTACCAGGGGCCTGGTGATTCCAGAGGCCCATCCCGCAGTCTCGGCTCGGCCCCTGCACTAAGGAGAACTCACTCATTCATCTGTTCAAACACTATTCATTTCCCATGCGCCAGGAACTGCACGGGGCACTGGGTACCCCTGTGAATGGGACCGCTGAGCCCCCTGCCCTCAGGGACTGGTGAGGAAAGCAGCCAACGCGTGACTCTGAACATTACCACGGACCGCAGTTTCTCCGCCTGTGTTAAATCGTTCAATCCTTCCAGCAACTCTAGAAAGATATTATCACTGCCTACTGTACAGATGAGGAGATTGAGGCCCAGAGAGATTAAAGAGCTTCCACAAGAACAGAGCCAGCAAGGTTGGACCAGGTCCTGTTGTCCTGTTGATGCCTGCCCTGAGCGCTTCACCACTGCCCTTCCCAGCCACAGGCAGGCTTCAGGCTCCCTGGGTGACCTGGGGTGGTCAGGCAGGACCTGCTCTGCAGGAAGGCCAGGCTCCTGTCGGAGTTGCATCCCTCCCAAAGCCACTGTGAAAGGCGAATTTGGGGGAAATCATGAAACTTCCCAAGGTTCCTGTCTTCATAAACTGAGGATAATAACTCTCGCTGAAGGGTGAATGGGAGGATTAAGCAAAGTTCATCATAGGTAAAGTGCTCGGTACCGTTTCTCATATATAGCAATGTTCAGTAAATGTTGTTGCACAGTAGACAACCTGCCCAACAGTACCTGGCAGTACTCTCTCGATTCTCTTTCATGAAAAGGCTATACATTTAAACTGAGAGGAGCCAGCAAGGGTCAGCTTTGAAGGGCAAAAGGCTTTGGCTGGCGTTTAGACCTCCAGAGAGAAAGAAAGAGGTGGCCATCTCAGACTTCCCTGCTGTTCCTCACATGCCTGTCTTTGTGGATGACTTAACTGTGCTCAAAATGTACCAGCCCCTTCCCTGGACAGTCCAGGCCATAGAAAGAGCCCCCAGCAAGAAGACCTTGAAGAAGAGGTTGCAGTCATTGGCTTTGAAGGCCTGGGAAGTTTCAAAGGCACGAATATTGTATATACTTTCCAGGACTTATGAGAGGAAGAGAGCCGTGAAGAGATTGAAAGCCCCCATTTCCCAGCTGTTTCCTCTGCCTTGTTTTTAATATTAAAGTATAATTCACATATTATAAAATTCTCCATTTTAAAGGGTACAATTCAGCAGTTTTCAAAAAAGATTTTATTTATTTGATGGAGTGTGCGCATGTGTGGGGGGAGGGAGAGGGAAAGAGAGAGAATCTCTCAAGCGGACTCTGAGCTGAGCACCTAGGCTGACCCTGAGATCATGACCCGAGCTGAAATCAAGAGTCAGACGCTTAACCCACTGAGCGCCCCCCAGCAGTTTTCAATATATTCACAAGGGTGTGCAACCATCACCACTGTGTAGCTGAGAGCATTCTCTTCACCCTCCAAAAGAAACCCCGTGTCCTTCAGGGTCACCCCACTTTCCCTCCCCCAGCCCTGGCAACCATTAATCTACTTCTCTGTCTCTCTGATGTCCCTATTCTTGACATTTCACATAAATGGAATAGGTCTTTAAAAACTGGCTTCTTTCACTTAGTAGGTGTTTTTAGGGTCCGTCCATGTCATAGCCCGCGTCAGAACTCCGTTCCTTGTGACAGCTGAACAACATCCCACGGCGAGGTCAGGCCACACTTGCTTATCCGTTCAACCACTGATGGACGTGTGGCTTGTTGGCACTTTCTGGCTAATGTGAACAGCGCTGCTGTGAAGGTTCACGAAGGCGTTTCTGCGGCCGTTTTCATTCATTTAACCCCTGCAGGAAGGGCCAGGGTGGCTGCTCCCATTTCCACATCCTCGGGCAGTGCACCTGCATTCTGGTCTCTCTGCGAACCTGCCCACCTGGGTTATTGTCCGTCTTTCTGATTCCAACCATGGTAGTGGGGGTGACTCCTCTCTGCTCTTAACTCCCTCACCTACCAGATCTTGCCTCCCAGAACTAACCGTGGTGCTCTGGTTAGGGGCGCTCCCGCCAGCCTGAGACTCCAGGAAGTCGGGGTGCGCACCTGTCCTGTCCACTGCGGTCCCCAGGGCCCAGCTGAGAGCAGCTGCTCCCAACAAAGATAGTGTCGAATGAATCCTGAGTGCTTGCTGCTTTGATCTAAAGACTTTTTTTTTTTTTTTTTTTTATCAGTGAGACGTCCGAAAGCCACAGCAACGTTGGTGTTGTGTGGAAATTTCCAAGTCCTCGGCAAGCTCTGCTCTGATAACTTGTGGCTTCAGCCCGGCCGGGGCGGACCCCAGCCGAGTGACCGCCCAGGGAGGGACTTGGTGTCGGGGTGAGGGTGACAGCCAGGGCCCAGGGCTGCAGTTCTGCTCCTGGATGGCGCCCTGGCCTGGCTGGGGCCCAGCCCCCGCGACTTGGCCTCGGAGGTGGTCATCTCGGCCAAATGTGGCGGGACGTCAATTCATCGGGGCGGATGTGCCGAGGCCGCCCTGGGAGAGAGGAAACGCAAGCGCTCAGCACTTACTGTTTCGAGAAAGAAGTTCTGTCCAGCGACGCTGAGTCGTTCCCATGGGATCGGGGAGCCTGCGGGGAGGTCACCCTTGTTCCCTCGGACAGAGGCAGCTTGGATGGTGGCCGCGGGCTTCAGTGGAGCCCTGAAGTCAGCAGAGTTGCTCTTGGGTGCCTTCCCACTTTCCTGGCTCACACTCCCTGTTCTCCCCGCTCCGCCAGGCAGCTCCTACCCCAGGCCCCACTCGTCCCCCTGCTCCGGGACACTAAGGAGCCCTTACTCCGTGCCAGACCCCATCAGAGTGCGGCGGTGGTGTTCACCCTCCCACAAGGAATGGGGCTGTCTCACTATTCCCATTTTACAGGCGAGGACACTGAGGCCCGGAGCAGGTCAGAACCGGTGCACCGTCGCCTGACTAGGAGGCGGAGGAGCTGGGATTCGAACCAAGCACTTTGGCCATGGCAGTCCCCAAAAGGTGGGCTGGGGGTCGGTGAGGAATAGGCAGAAGTTACCAGGAGCTCAAAACAGAAGCACAAAGTAAGGACCCTGTGTACTTAGAACACATCAGTGGGAGGGGACGCTGTCTTCTGAGCTCATAGTTGTTTTGTGTTTGTTTGTTGTTTTTGTTTTTTGATGTTACGGAATCCTTTATTTGAATAAAATGCTGTGATAGGAAGACCTCCATTTGGGGGAGCTTTTAACAAATATTCTGACGTGGCCAAATAGCGAGCTGTCGAGTCTGCATGGGTTCCCCCCCATATTATTATTTTTGTATTTTCCTGACTGGTGGAATGAGGACACAGTGGGGAGGGGAGACTCGGGTTTTGGTGCCGGCTCCAGTCTTCTCAGGCACAGAACAGACCAGTCCCGACTCAGTTTCCTCATTTGGAGAATGGGCATCAATGTGCCACATCGCCCGTCCCATGCAGCCGGATCCCTGGCACCGAGTGGGGTTTTCCCCTCCCCCTCAAAGACCTCCGAGGCTCACCTGTGTCCCAGGTGGTCCTGCCCCCACCCCCACCTCCCAGAGGCCTGAGGCCAGTGGACCCTGGGACAGGCTGGGTGGTAAGAGAGAGACCAACGAGATACACCAGATGGCAGTCCCCAGCCTTTAAATGCCATAAGTTAGTGATTCTTCTCCTCAGTTTTGGGAACCAACAGAGGGTAGCCAACTTTGTGTTCTGCCAAAGGAGGACGTTTTTCAAAATACCACTTTCAGCCACTACCATTTTGCACCGAACAGGAGACACGTGACCCCCCCCAAAGCAAAGGAAATCAGCAGTTTGGGAATTTTTTTTAAAAACTGGGATCAGCCCCATTTTGTGAGTACATTGTTACATTTTCCATGTTTTCCCCATTTGTTTGCTTTGGACTGTGGAAACGCCAACCAGGCCCGCTTTGGCATGTGGCCGGCCACTGAGGCCCATGGGTGCCGCCCCCCCCAGCGGTGGCATCCTACCCACGGCCAGCAGCCGTCGTGGAGATGTGGCTGAGGAAAGCGTGGGAGCACTCGGCACTGGATTCCCACTGGTGGGGGGGAGGGAGACGCCCTGGCGATTCCCTCCCACTGAGGAAAGGGTCCCAAACTGATGGGCCACAGGCTCCTGGAGACCCTCCTCCACCCTAGAGGTGCCCTGAGTGCCCAGCAAGGCTGCTGGGCTAGTTTTTGCACTGTTAGAAATCTGACCTCTCCTAAACCTCGATGACGGGTAGACAAATTGCAGCGTCCTACTGTTACCCATTGTCCTATATACTCGAAATCTTTCTTAATAAAAAGGTGGAAAATAACAAAAATCACACCAACACAGAGTTTGTACAGAACAGCCCAGGAATGCCTGTGACATGCAGAGAGTAGGAGATTGTAGGCTATTTACCAAAGAGATAGTAAAGAAATGTTTCCACAGGTTACTAATGGACACCTCTGGATGGGGAATTATGGGCTTTTCTCTCTACCTATGTTTCTGGATCTTCTATAATTAGGGGAAAATGCTTGGTAAAAAACATGAGTAAGATGTGTCTCAGGGTTTTATGCTCCGCATCACCCTTCCCTGTCTCTCTTCCCAAGCAGGGAGCTGCTTAATTGCTCCTATATCGTCTTCCCTTTGCCTAGGAGGGATAAGTCTGCCCCGTTCTACAGAAACGTCCATGCATCCAGAAGTCCAGCAGAAGAAGGAAGGAGAGGAACTGGGGCCCGGCTCCCAAGAGCCAGGGGTTCCAGGGATGGCGCTGAGCTAGGAGCTGAGGGCTTTCTGCTCATCAGAAGGCTATGTGGGGGGCTGTGGGGTGTGGGACAGATCTCCAGGGTGGCAGAGATGGGAGGACACATGGTCCCGCCCTCATACAGATCAGAACATGAGATTCAGAGAGGGAAAATGACCTGCCCCAGGTCACACAGTGCAGTCTCCCCAAGACAAGACTTGACGACTCCTGAGCCCTCCCCTCCAGGGCCCTTCCCCCATAGCACTCTGGACTTTTCTATCTGGTGGACCCAGATAGCAGCGACTCCAACCCCTTCCCGACTTGTGCATCATCAGGTTTTGAAATCATCCCTGGGTTTTCCAAGGGAAACATATTTTGGGTTTTCTTTCTTTTCTTCTGCTCATTTGAAGAAATCCGAGAGTCCTTTCTAATTGTTTGGTCAAGACTACAGACAGGGAGTGAGGCACGCCACAAATATGATCTTGAGCCCAGGGAACCCACTAGCCTGGAGAGACAGGACATCAGGCCTGTCACTGGTGCTTGGTCAGCACATGAGCTCTGAGTTCTAGAGAGTACAGGGTGTTTGCCAAGTTCCCCAGATCCCTGACATTGGGTCCCCATCGGGAAAGACCGAAGGAGTCTACATCAAGCTTCCTGAGCCTGGGGCTTTTGTGGATGGGAGTGCCAACTGAGTCCATGGGGAGTTGGTAGATGGGGGCCCTGCCAAAATTGGGACCCTGCATCCTAGACTACATTCCCTAGCCTCCTTTGGAGCTACATGTGGCTGTGTAACTTGGTTCTGGCCAATGGAATATGAGCACAAAGTGATGTGTACAACTTAAGTAAAGAAAGGGACATGGTCTTCTTACTGACTAGATGGTGGATGTGATGACTGGAGTTCCAGCAGCCATTTTGGACTATGAGGCAACTCTAAGAATAGAAGCCAATAGAAGAATAAAATAGGAGAAATCTGGACTCTGACATCATGACATCACACAAGTGAGAAATAAATGTCCATGTTCTTAAAGCCATGATTATTTGGGGTTTCCTTTTACTTGTGGCCAGTACTCTTTCTAAATGATGTACCATTTTTTGGTTGAGGGGTGGAGTTGCAGTCACGTGCAGAGGGGCTGAAGGGACCTAGTATGTGTGAGAGGCTGGGGCACACTCTGAGACTGATAATTAATATGCATAATAGTAATTGTGACATGTATCAGTGTGTATGTGTTAAACATTTAGCCTAGTGCCTGGCCCAGGGTAAGAGCCCCCTAAATTTTAGCAACTGTATTGTCATTATAGGTGACTAAACCCCGTATCCTGGTACATGGGATGCAAAGGGCTGTCTATGGTCAGAGGGAAGAACCCGGGAGCGGGAGGCATTTGAACATGGCCTTAAAGATGGAATAAGAAGAGCAAGTGACATCATCAGGCACGGTGACAAAGAGCTTCATGGATATTATTTCACATGACGCCCTGGGAACCCAGTAGAACAGATGCATTCCATCCTTATTATACTGGTGAGGGAACTGAGCCTCAGAGAGAGTAAGTACCTCCCCAAGGCACTCAGCAGGGCTGGATTTGGACTTGGACACTCTGGCTCCACAGTCCTCCTGCCTGCGGGTCTGTGGGCTGAGAACCAGGGCTCAGGCAATGGGAAGAGCAGGAGCAAAGTGCCAGGGGTCCAGTCTGGAGCTTAGGGCCCACGTCCAGGAGTGGGGAGCATGTTAAAGCCCATGAGGGCAGTGGGGGCTTCACGATCAGCGCCCCCTGGACAGGCACCCCACCAGTTCTCTGGTCCTTCAGGGTTTGTATTACTTCTGTGTGCTCTGTGGCCAGCCCCAGAGAAGGGATAAACGGTCAGGCTTGGAATTTAGAGGGAGTTTCCTGTGGCTATTGTAGCAAATGACCACAAACTTAGTGGCTTGACACAACACACGTTTATTATCTCATGTCCTGGAGGTCAGGAGTCAGAGCAGGAGGCAGGGTCTGGGGGTATAAAGGGTAGGCAGGATGAGAACCCCACCCCCGCCCCTTCCAGGGGCTGCCCACCACGTGGAACTGAGACACTCTGCTCCGTTCTTTATTGCTCTTTGCCAATTCAGGGCCCAGCGCCTGGGGAAGCATACTCTACCACCTGCTTCTCCAACACCCCTCCCAGCCATACCCCTCCTGGGCTGGCCTGATGCTCCCCCAGTGCATCCCCATTTGGGATGGAGCCATTTCCCAGGGGTCTGGACCACCCTGCTGCTTTCACCAACCAGGACCCAGCTGGGGGGCTCCACAACCCCATTCCCCCTGGGGCCTCTTAGCATGACCCCCAAGATCTCTGCACACATCCCCCAAACCAGACTCAGAATCGGAAGAAATGCTGGGCCCTGGCAGGGTCACAAACACGCTGCCAAGTGTGGGGTCTGCAGCAGCCCCGAACTGAGCCCCCATCTGAGTCCATGCATTAGCCGGCTGGCTTTGCAGTCTGAGAAATGTCAGTACAGTGTAATGTCGCTGCTGGAAAAAAAAACTAATTTGATCTTTGGCTGCACTGACAATGTCTGAGGCTTGGATCTGGGAGGGAAGAGCTCCCTGAGCCCAGTTAGGTCGGACTACATGTGGGGACGGGGCTCCTGCGGGCTCTGGCAAGCCCTCTGCCCATCTGGACCTGGCACTTCCATCCTGCCCTGGGTTACTACGGCCAGACACTGAGGGTCCTTCCCAACATCTCCCCAAAGTGACCTGATGAGGGCGGACGATTACTATTCCTACTTCACCGAGCCTCAGTGAGGAGTCCTGGCCTGTCCTGGGACCAGCTCTGAGCCCTCCTCCCAAGTGTGCAACCCAATCTTCCAGGAAACATCAATGACCCCAAATGGAGCAACGTTCTCCAAAACAACTGGCCCAGAGTCCACAAAAATGTCAGAATCAGGCCAGCTAAAGACAGCAGGTGAGCCTGGATCAGATCCTAGAACAGGAGAAAATTATGTTTGCTTATTGACTAAAATGACATCATTAGGACAAGTATGAATTCTGAACAAAGTCGGTAGATGAGATAATAGAATAAAATAATATGTGTTAGTTTCCTGGTTTCACCATTTGTACTGTGGCTGCCTAAAAGACCTGCCCTGCTCTTAGGAAGCACCCGTGAAGTGTCTGGGTAAAGGGGTATCGGGTCTGCAGCTTGCTCTCAAGTGGATCAGAGAATAACATACACACACAGAAAGAGAGTGAGTGAGAATGGTAAGACAAACTCAGTAAAATGTTCCCAATTGGGGAATTTGGGTGAAAGCGTTCTTGCATGATTTGTGTACAACTGAAACGATTTCAAAATAAAAAGTTGCAAAATAGAAAAGTCAGTATCTTGAAAGAAAACAAGGTTGAGGAGCAGTTCCCAATTTAAGGAGACCAAGTAGACTCAGGCAGGAATTGCAACGCCTCCCGAATCAGCAGGAAAGCCAGCTCTCAGGGACACGCATGGGACGGTGGGGGACGCGGGGATTTCGAGAGGGGGTATTGCGTCCGTGTTAATTTCCTGGGTGTGACAGTCCCATGAGGGCTCGTAGGAGAATGCCCTGGCTCCTTGTAGGTGCACGCTGGGGTCTGGGCAAAGGGTCAGGATGTCTGCATCCCTTGCGGGGTTCGGCAGAAATATGTTTACAGGAAAGAGAGAGTCCATGGGCTCCACACCCACTGGTTCCAGCGGCTGTGTTTTCAGTTGTTCTCAAGGACTCAGACCAGCCCGCCCTGAGAAGGGGTGTGGGGTGGAGAGAGGGCAGGAGGTGGCGGGAGGGGGGCCCCTGCAGGCGAGGTGCTCCCTGTGCCCCCGCTGTTCTCTCTCTGGCCGCAAGAGGTCTCCATGTGGCCCTGCGGGAAGGTGGTTTTCCTTTTGGAAAGTTCCTTAAAATCTCTAAGACGTGAATTAAAACGTCGCCCTTTCTCTCCGACTCCCCCGTCCCCGCTGCTCTTTCTGCCCTCTGTGTTAAGGTGGTGTCTTCTGGGCTGTGCTCCCCGCGCTGGGTTTCCAGGTCCCCAGCCACGCTGCCCCGCACGCTGGAGGACCTCATAAGGGGGTCTCTGCTGCCCTCCTGTGGCCATTGCCGACAACACAGACCCCCTCCTGGAGGGCAGAAGCCTGCAGAGCTTCGCAGCTTCTCCTCCTGGTCCTACAAGAGCGGGGTGTCTCCAGAGAAACGGAACCAGTCCCTCAGGGAGGAGGGACGTATTCTAAGGAGCTGGCTCGTGGGACTGTGGGGGCTGGCAAGTCCAAAATCCATCGAATGGGCTGCAGGCCTGGATGTTGCTGGCAGGGGACGTGGCCGAGGAAGGGCACTGGATTTAGTGACAATGAAGAACGACTGCAAAGGCAAGAGGGAGTGAAGGGAACCGAGAGCAAGGAAAGGCCACTTGTCTGCAAAGCTGCACGAAGCGGGGAGTAGTAGAGGAGGGCTGGGGGGGTCAGTTGGGGAGCAATTTCTCCATCAGGAGGAGAGGCTTGCTCCTGCTGAAGCTGGCAGGAAGGAGCGTGGAGGGACAGGGACACAGAGCAGGGATGCTTGTTGGACCAGGGACCAGATCCAGAACCCAGGGCAAAGGCGCCTCCTCCATGTGGGCGCCTCTCAACATGGACGAGACTCTCCACCAGGCTTGCTCAGGAGGGGATTCATCAACCAAAGGGATCATCAAAAGTATAGGGCGCAGGTGAGAAGTCAGAGGACCCGGAGAAACCAGGCAGGCCACCAGCCCCTGTGGGGAGAGGCTGACCACGTGGGAACACAGCAGCGCTGTGGGGAGGGAGTGGGGTGTGCGAGTGTCCTGGGGCCACCATACCAAAATGGCATTAACACGACAGAGGTTTATGCTACAGTCTGGAGGCCAGAGGTCCAAAATCAAGGTATGGGCAGGGCTGAGCTCCCTCTGAAGGCTTCAGGGGAAGAGCCTTCGTGCCTCTCCCTGGGGAAGATCCTCTTCGTGCTCCTGGTGTTGCCGGCCATCCTTGGCCAGTGGCCACGTCCCTCCAGTCTTAGCTCCTGTGTCAGACGGCCGTCTCCCTGGGTCTCTGCTTTCTCTTCTTATAAGAACACCAGTCGTTGGACTAGACCTCTTCCTACTCCAGCATGACTCATCTCAGCTAGTTATATCTGCAAAAAACCCCTTTCCAAAAGAGGTCACTTCCGGAGGTTCTAGGGGACATTTTGGGGAGACACTTTTCAACTCAGCACAGCCTCCAAGAGTGAAGGGGGCCAAGAATGTGAGGGGGATGGGACCCGGTGCGCTGCACAAAGTGGGGGCACAGGAGCTCCGGCCCCAGCCCGCCCAGCGTCCTGCAGGGGAGAGCCTCAGGGCACCGGTCAGGGGAAGTGGCGTGCCCCACACGGAGCTGCCGCACAGGACGACGCTGAGTTATGTTTACGTGCTGCCCCTGGCACACAGGGCACAGCCAAGTGTAGGGAGCAGGCAGGCAGCAGCACAGGGAGACGGGGCACCCAGGACCCGCCGCGGGGGAACGGTCACCACCCTGGGCCGATGTGCAGGGAACCGCAGTGCAAGTCTGGCCCTGCCCTGTCCCTTTACCCTCACACCAGAGACTTCTTTCTCCCAACGAGGACAAGGCAAGGATATATTGTCCCATTTTATAGGGGAGGTGACTTGCCCGAGGTCCCACAGCAGGGCTGGAGTCTGGGATTTAAACCTGTGTTTAGCTGATTCTAAAGTCCTTGCTTTTATCTGTGCTTAAAAAAAAAAAAAAAAAAAAAAAAAAAAAAGCCTCTCCACTCTGAAAACCTGCAGACACACCAAATGAACGGCCGCATCCAGGGAGTCCCAGCCCAGAGGGTTGCCAACGTTCTGCTATGGGTTCGGTCCACACCTGCCCCTCCTCCCGCCGCATCTCTTAGTGTTGCGACCTTCATGCTGCTTTAGGTAAAATGTACATACAGTGAAAGATACACAGCTTCCACTTAGTAAAATGTGTTATACCTTAGTACAGTTTCATCGTGTGGTCTTGGATTTTCTTTCTGTGTCCTCTTTACTTTCTTACTTTTCTAACAATGAGCAAGAACTGTTTTTATAAATGAGGGGAAAAATAAGATGATGATTGAAATGTTAAAGAAGTCCCTTTGGGCTGGGGGCTCCGTCCCCTCCACTCAGCTACAAGGCTTCAGGACCCCCCAGATTCACTCTGTGCTTTCCCATACAGCCCCTCCCCAGTAACCAGGTATCCTAGGACCCTGCTTGCTGCTCCCAGACTTTTGGGGAAGGCTGGGCGGCAGCCCCTCATGGCTGAGCCCCAAGCAAGCTCCCCTAAATCTGACCTCTGTCCAGTCCTAGGGAACCTCCACACTGCCTGGTTCCGCAGAACCTCCACCCTCAAACGAAGGGTACGGGGCTCTCTGGGACCCCTCCCCCCAGCCAATGCGAGGCTGGGCAAGGCTGGCCTCGGGAGAGGTTGCCAGGCAACCAGCTGGGGCTCCTCCCAGGGTGGCTGTGGGTGGCCATGTTGCCTGGCAACCAGGTGGCAGCGTCCCTTGAGCCCAGCCGACACAGCTGCGCCCAGCCCTGCGGGACCCCTGGGGCCCTGGCCTTATTCCCCTAGCCTAGGACAGCTGGTGCCTCCTGTCACAATGAGCATTGTTCTCTCCAGGTGAGTGGCCCTGTGCTGGCCTTGGCTGGGAGGGAAGGGGAAGCAGGGTTTGGGGGCCTGATGTACCAAGAGAGATGGGTAAAGGGTGCTCACCCCCACCTCAAGGTCAAGGGAAGCCCAGGGAAGCATCCAAAGTCTGACCTCTGCTTCCCCAGCATTATTGCCCACAGCTCTGGGGTGGCCAAATTCAAAGGATCCATCCCCTCTCTCCCTCATCTGCTCACCTGGGAAAGTTCTCTTTGTGCCTCCAAGCCCACCAGACACCGCGCCCCTGTGGCACCGTCCCTGATCCTATCAATGCGGTCTTACAGCTTTGCCTGCCCCTTACCCATTTGTTTTGGCGCCTGGTTCCTCTGAGCTTTGCAAACTCGAGGGTGCCTCTGAACCACTCCATGTGCTTCTATAAAAATGCAGCCCCTGTTGATAATAACAGGGAAACCATGTTTGCCCCGAGGGGAGGGCCTATGGGAACTCTCTGTACTTTCCCCTTAGTTTTTCTGTAAACCTAAAACTGGCCCCCCAAAAAAGTTTATTAATTTTTTAAAAACCTTCAGGGTTCAGAGAAGGGAGAGAATCTCAACAGCTTGGGGGGGTGGTGGCGTGGAGCAGAATCGGCGGATTTTGGAGGGAGGGGGCCATTGCAGCCAGGGATGGTTGGAAGACAGAATAACTCCCCCAGGAAGATCAAAGCCCCAGGAAGGGTCCCAGGGAGGGTCAGGCTGGATTTGGAGCCAAAGCACCCTTTGCATTCCTTCCAGCCATTTGATCAGCCTTCAGGTCCAGCTGGTCTCCCAAATCTGCCTTGACAGAACTGTGAGCATTACTGGGGGAGCGGGGAGCAGGTACCTGGCAGGGTGCTCGACAGCTAGGTGGCAGGTGATGTGTAGGTGACCCCTGTGTCGCTGTCCTGACCTACCTGGATGTCACGGCCCAGAACAGCCTCTCAGGCCCCCTCCTCCCCAGGGACAGCCAGGTGAGGGTGATGGAGAACACCGTGACCAATGCCGAGAAGTACTTTGGCCAGTTCTGCTCGCTGCTGGCTGCCTACACCCGCAGGACGGCTCGGCTGCGGGACAAGGCTGACCAGCTTGTCAAGCAGCTCACCGACTTCGCCAACACCGAGAACCCAGAGCTGCGGGCCACCGTGAGGAGCTTTGCCGAGGACCTGGCCAAGGTGCAGGATTACCGGCAGGCCGAGGTAGGCGGGTCGCCCAGGAGGACGAGGGTGGGGGTCTGAGGGTGGGAGCCGCCCTGTTGGGGCCACAGCTAACAAACACCTCTTCCAAAGGCGTCCCTGAAGGGTGGACACTCACACCACTCCCTCCCTGGGGTCGCGCCGCCCTTTATGGGACTGAGAGCCTGGAGGCTCTGCAGTGTTGGACACAGGCCGGACAAGTCAGGGGGCCCAGGAAGCCAGGGGGCCCAGGAAGCCAGGCCTGAGGGCTGCAGCTGTGGGCTCTGCGAGTCCCAGGCAGGAGGCACATTCCGGGGCCCAGGACCCCCAGAAATCCTGGCGGGGGAGGGCGAGGAGGCAGCGGGGTGTTAGATGACTAAAAATACACACCTGCCAGCCCAGGAAAGCCCTGTGTGACGGCAGACAAGATCCAACCAGCTTTTCTTTTGAATAAGCACGAAACGAGACCCACTGCGGGCAATACATAGGTGTCTGCATTCAGAAACCTCACTCCCCGACGCAGTCGTGCAGAAACCACCCCTCGCGCACCGTCTCAGGAGAGGCGACCAGACGGCACCGTTGGTCCCACGGGACTGCTGTCGGCAGGGCAGCCGCCTGTGTCAGCGAATCGCCTCTCTCCCAAGGAAAAGTAAAACTTCTCCTATCTCTGGGACCAGCAGGTCGTCAGAGCTTGGAGCCAGGCCCCAGAGCAAACTCCCCGGAGACCTGCCGTCCTCCATGTTTATGTTTCAAAGAGATACCTGCCATGCCTGGCTTGTAAACCATCAAGAATCTTATTTAGCTTTTAAAAAGATTTACATAAGCCCCAAAGGCACAGAGAAAGGGATTTACAACTGCAGGTTTTCTAAAAGAAAATGCTGTAAGGAAAGCAAGGGGAAAAGTCTCTTTTCCTTTTGACTCCTGGGAAAATTGTTATTATTTAAGATTTGTGTTTACCCCAGCAGGGTCATAAGCCTTGACAAGGAGAAGGAAGGGGCTTGGTGGGGATTCCAGATCCCCTGGCCCATCTGGCAAGCCAAGATTTCAGGGGATCCCCCTGCCACTGGTCCTCAAGGCATTAGCCTCACCTGCGAACTTGTTAGAAATGCAGAATCTTGGGTCACGCTGAGGACGTGCTGATTCAGAACCCCTGGGGGTGGTGGCGGGCAATCAGGGTCTTAAGGGGCCCAGGGGAAAGGTATGGGAGGGCTCCTATGTCTGGCTCAGTTAGGGACCAACTCAGGGGTGTGAGGCATCCCCCTCACAGATCCTGCTGTGCCCTCGGGGGGTGGGGGGGCCTGCACAGCGCGCTCAGCTCAGGCAGCTCTGAATCCCAGGCTGTATTGTGTTCCAAGTGAGTCTCTCTAGTCCCTGCAGCGAGGTCATAAGGCAGTCTGGGGAACTGGAATTGCAGTGACTCCCAGTGAACTGTCATGACACCCTCGGTGGGCACAGTAGTTATACCCATTTGATGGGAGAGGTAACAAGGCTCATGAGATGAAATGTATCACCCCAGCCTTTGGGAAGCAGAGCCCTGAGCGGAGGCGGGGGCTCACAACCCTCTAAGGGGCGAGGGAGGGTGTCTCGTGCTTCCGCAGCGCCTCACGGGCTCCTGTCATGCAGCACGTGGCACTCTCTAAATGCAGGCCGGAGGCCCCACAGGCTGCACGCACCTCCCTGGTCCTGTCTGCTCTGACTCTCTGTGTGTCCATGCTCCCCCAGGTCGAGAGGCTGGAGACCAAGGTCGTCAGCCCCCTGAAACTGTACGGGGCGCACATCAAGCAGACACGGGTGAGCAGGGGACACTGCCCGACGGGGTCTGGCCCACCAGACATCCAGGAAACAGCCCTCCTCTGTCCTCTAGGCCGAGATCAAGAAATTCAAACAAGTCCAGAAGAACGAGATCAAACAACTGGAAAAACTGGAGAAACTGAGGCAGAAGTCCCCTTTGGACAGGCAAATGATCGTATCCTTCCCCGGAGGTCGGGCCTGAGGCTGCTGGGCCAGGGTGGCCATTTCTCACAGCAGTCCTCTGGGTCAGGGCTGCTGGTTAACCTGGCTCCTTAACAGCACCTTTCTCAGTCCCAGGTGAGTGCCCTAGGGCTGTGCGGGAAGGCAGAATCTCATGCAGGTGACGAATGACCTCACAAAACAGCCAGGTGAGCTTTTACCTGGGCAGGTGTGTGCAGAGCCTGGCGCTCAGGATGCAGGTCAAAGGTGCAGGGCAAGCAGTGGGCTGGGGGCTCTGGAGACCTGGGTTCTGTCCCCTCGTTCACACTGATCAGTAAGCCAGCAAGTCACCACCCTTCATGCCCCCACCTCCTTATCAGGGCTACTTACTGAATGCTCGCTGGATGTGGGCACCTCTAGCCTCATGCCCATTGTCTAGATGGGGAAACCAAGACCAAGAAAGGGGAGCTGCCCAAGGTCACAAAAGGGAGGCCAGGGGCGAACCTGGAACTCCACTCTGAGGGTGTCTGACTCTAAAATCCAGGTTCTTCGTGTGCCTGGTGAGGAGTCGGGTCAGATGAATTACTTAATTACCTAAAAACGTTCCACATGCAGGAATTAATTATTATTGAAAGTGGAGCACCTGTTATAATAGCTCAGCAGGTGCCCACTGTTTAATTCCTACGACAACCCTGCAAAGCAGGTGTTATTACTGCCCCCTGCTTACAGGGAAGAGGAACTGAGGCTCAGAGAGGTTTAGTGACTTGCCCAGGGTCACACAGCCAGGAAGCAGGTCCATCCAAGCAGTGCCTGGCCCTTTCACCATGGTCCTATTTGGTCTTTCCTTCGATGACCAAATTGGCAAGAGATGTCCATGAGGCAGGAGAGAGGACCCAAAAGAAGAACGGAAAGTGACCCAGAATAGTGTCTAAAGGCCAGAACCACCCCATGACACTTCTACCCCTGGAGTCAGGCAGAGACCAGTGTGCAGAGGGCCTCAGCGGATGCCAGCCGCACCACCCGCCAGCTGGAGGAGATGATCGACACCTTCCAGAAGCAGAAGCTGAAGGACCTACAGGTAGGTGGGGTCGGCCCTGTGTTAGAAGTACTCTGGCCTCACGTATGAGTGTTTTCATACATGTGCGTGTGTGTGCATCTGTGTATGTGTGTGAGTGTGCACGCACGTGTGTGCATGGCATATGTGTGAGCACATACGTGTGTACGTGAGCAGGTGTGTCCTGGGCTCCCAGGACAGTTCATCTTGGCCTAATCCCGGCTGCAGGGGGAAGGCCCTGCCTCTGAGCACCCAGGCCCAGCTCCCCACTGGGAGAATTTGGCAGACTTTGTCCCCCACCAAGTCCCCCACTTTCCGCACAAGGACCCACAGCATTTGTTCTGACCTCCTCCTCCTTTCCTTGCCCTTCACTGAGCCAGCCATGTTTAGGTCAGCCCGGGGGGACAGGTGATGCCTCCCTCCACACCCCCGCCCCCTGCGGCGCAACCCAGAATCCTGGGCCCAGAGCCCCAGCTGGTCACAGGGATCCCTGCACCCACTCTCGACACCTGCCCCCCACTCTCAGTTGCAGCCCCAGGATCTCACAAAAGGCGGCTGCAATTCGTCACTCCTGGGTTAAATGCCCTCCCATGACTTCTCTTACTCTAAGGATAAAGGTAGAAATCCTCCCCAAGCCTCTGGAAGCCCCAGCCCAGCCTTATCCTGAACGCATCAATCAAGCTCAGGTGCACAGAACCCCGAGACACACCTCAGTCCCTTTGCACAGGCTGTGCCCTCTGCCAAGAAGGCTTTGCCGTCACTCTGCATAAGTTAACACCTCCTCATCTTCAGGGAAACTCACCCGGACCCCCAGTTCAGTCCAGCCCTGATGTTAATTCACTACTCTGCTCCCTCTTGGTGCAGTTATCCCAAGGGGATGAGTTAATTGTATCTTTAATTCACTCATTAATCCAACAAATGTAGCACACACCTACGATGTGCCAGGCACTGTGCCTGGAGCTGGGACATCACAGCCAGAAGAGCAAGGCCCCTGTCCTCATGGAGTTGACACCCTGGGGAAGACCCATGACGCATGCAAATCATTACGGAGTGAAGAGTTTTGGGGGGGCACCTTGCTGTTCCATGCCTGCCCCCCACACTGCATGTCCGTGCCACGGGGCATGAACACATGGGGCACGACGTGGCGCCTGCCTGCCGTGTGCCCGCTGGGTCCCTGCACTGGGTCCAGGGCCTGGCACTTTGCAGTACTCAGGCAATATCTGGGAACTGAATGCACAAGGAGAGAACCCGTGGTGAGGAGTGCTCAAGCATCTGTGTTGCAGGCAGGACCTAAAACTACAGCAGGCCATTATTAAGGACCTGATGTTTATGAAGGCCTGAAAGCAGGGCTCTGTGGAGTGCCAGCAAGAGTTGGGGATGAGATTCTTGGCTTCCACAGTTAGGGACCAACAGATGAATGCAGTTTAAAATAGGCATCCTTTAAACTTTGGGGATTAAATTTGTAAGAGGCACTTATCCAAGCCATCCCCGAGAGAGCCCTCCCAGTTCTGAAAGAGCAGAAACTCAGAACTGGAGGTAATGTTTATCACCGTATCGGGTCTAGGTCCCATGTCTAATAAAGTGATCATATTTACAAAAGAGCTCTCTGGCTTCTGTGAAAGCGTGTAAGTGATGCTTTCATACGGGGGTTCGCAGAGCTGAGCGTGCGGCAGGAATCTCCTGGAGGGCTGCTTAAAACACAGATCCCCCAGCGATGGGTCCACCCGGGAGTCCCATTCCATGGGGCTGGGTGGGGTTGGAGAATGTGCATTTCTGACAAACTCCCAGGTAGGGCTGGGGCTGATTTGGGGAGCCCAGACAGAACTGCTGTGCTAAGAGATTCTTGTAGGGCTTTGTAAACTCGGGCCACCCTTGTCCCCGCTGTACAGATGAAGACGCTGGGGCTCAGAGAGGATCGGTCATTTCCTCGGGCCATATGCCAGTGAGTGGCAGGAGAAGGCCTGGGCCCTGCCTCTTGATCTGCAGAGGTGACCACGAGGCCAGCCTCCCAGGGGTGGCCGGGGAGGAGCCAGGAGGCACGTGTTGCCATCCGTCTTGGCCCCTCTCCCCTCTCCTCTCCTACGCTGGCTTGGGGACTTCCTCTGAGCCCGCCCCTCCACCAGGGACTTCCAATGTTTGTGTGAAGTGGGGTGTTTCCAAACTGCAAGCTCCCCCCGCCCCAGCACCAAGCCTGTGTCCTGCCGGGGCCCAAAGCAAAGTGGGAGCCTCTGCGAAGGCCTGGCACGCAGTGGGGGCCCTCCCTGGGGCCGGGCACGCAGGAGGAGCTCTGTAAGAGCTCACTGAGCTGAGCAGAACCATCTGATCAAGAGAAGCCAATACTACGTTTTGACGAACTGGCTCGTCAGGTTGTGAGATCCACTCATAGCCCAGGGGGGACAGAGGCCGGAGGTTTTGTAGCCATCCCCCTGCAGACACCTGTCCTCAGAGTGAGAGAAGCAAAGCCTGTGCAGATGAGCCCAGGTGACAGAGCAGCGCAAAGGACGTCCCTCAGAAAGCCCTCTGCGTTTCCAGAACAATTCCCGTGCAAGACAGCTTTTGAATGGGAATGTATTGTCTGTTTAAACAAAATAAATTAAAAGTAACATGGGCCTATGACCTGTCCCCATAAGAACAGCTAACACCCTCCACCCCCATTTGTCCATATTCACAATGACCCCACGAATCCCCTTGTGACAGTGTTGCTTATGTTATTTGGGCTTCTCTCCCCATAGAAAATTTTTTCAGACTTTGTCACCATCGAGATGGTCTTCCATGCCAAAGCGGTGGAGGTATATTCCAGCGCCTTCCAGATCCTGGAGAGCTATGACCTGGAGAGAGACCTGGAGGTATACCCCTCAAATGCCCCATTTTCCACTTGATGGTGTGGGGTTCAATTTGAGTTTAGGTATCTTGATAGAAGCCATTTTATTGGCAACATTTTGCAATTGTTAGAATTTTGAAGACTCGTTCTGATGAATTCTTTTAAATATCTGCCCCTGGCTACCAAAACTAGAGGTGGGGGATTTTCCCAAGTCTATCATTCTGGAATATCAACCTGTTCAGCATCACTCAGGTGTTTAAAAACAAACAAATGAGTCACCAGTGACAAAAGGCATCCCAGGCCGATGCTTGCTACAGTTTAGATGCAGACAAAGTGCTTATCATCCCCACCTCGTCTGATGAATATCAAGCACGAGCTGATGTATCCGTAACACATTGTGCCAAACCCAGTGCCCTCAAACAGCTATCGCTCACTGTGATTATCTTCTGCGGTTCTGGGGTAGGTGGGCTCAGCTGGATGCTCTTATGTGGGTCTTTCCTGGGTTTTCATCAGTTGGTAGCTGGGGCTGGAGTCACGTTAAAGGCTCCCTCCCCCATATCTGATAGATGATGGCTGTTATCTGGATAGAGGACAGGCTTCTTGGTTTGCAGTGTTCGGTGCAAAGTGAAAATGTGGGCCCTTCGTGCAATGATTATTAAGAGTTTCAAGAGAGTGACAGCAGAGTATTAGACGAAACACAGGGCGCCTCTGAGCTCGGGGTCCTGGGTCACTTCCTGCAGGAGCTGCACCCCCACACAGGCCCACCTGCTTGGGTCCGCAGGGGTCTGCAGCCCTGAGGCCTCTCCAGCTGGTGTGGGCTTCCTCATAGCATGACAGCTGGTCTACAGCGAGCATCCTGGGGCGGCCGGGTGCCTCAGTGGGTTAAGTGTCTGACTTGATTTCAGCTCAGGACATGATCTCAGGGTCGTGAGATTGAGCCCCGCATCTGGCTCCGTACTGGGCATGGAGCCTGCTTCAGATTCTCTCTCCCCCTCTGCCCCGCCCCAACCTCTAAAAAAAATTTAAAAAATAAAAAAATAAAGCATGCATCCCATGACAGAGGCAGGTAGAAAATGTATCACCTTTTATGACCTAGCCTTAGAGGTAACTTAGTGTTGCTTCTGCCACAGTCTATGGTTTAGAAGTGAGTCAGTCACTAAGGACATATTCAAGGGGAGAATTATATTCCAGCTTCTGATGGGCAAAGTCTCAAAGAATTTGTGGGTAGGCTTTAAAACCACCACATGAGATTAAATGCAGACCAAATAGGCTCTGGTGTGCTCACTCATCTCTACAATATTTTTTTTAATATTTTATTTTTATTTATTTGAGAGAGAGTGAGAGAGAAAGAGAGAGATATTGAGAGAATGAGTGGGGAGAGAGGCAGAGGAAGAAGGAGACCTCCTGCTGAGCAGGGAGCCCGATGTGGGGCTCAATCCCAGGACCCCGGGATCATGACCTGAGCTGAAGGCAGACGCTTCACTGACTGAGCCACCCAGGCGCCCCACTCTCTACAATATTCTTTTAGGGGCAAGAGCAATCTCTAATTTTTCTGTGTGACTATAGATGCTCCCTAGACTCTCTGGGCCTGTTTCCCCGTCTGTAACATGGGATGATGACGCCCACTTACCGGGCTACTGTAGATTACCTGGAGGAACGCACAGGAAGCCCCCAGACAGGACCTAGTCCAGGTGGGGTTCTGGTAGTACCAGCCGTGCATTACCTTCTTCCCCTTCCCCTGCCCCCCTCCCCCTGCCCCTTCCTTCATTTCCTGATTGGAAATAATCCATCCTGGTCTCTCCTGGGCAGGATTTTAGAGCCAAGATGCATGGGGTTTACGGACATTACAATGCTCGGCCACTCAAGGATACCACGCCTTCCCCAGCTGTCCCGTGGGCTCTTACTGGCCAGGTGAGCACTGGGGGTGGGAGTGTGAATCCTGTGACGAGGGAGAGGCCATCTGAGGACAGGGATTTGCATGAGGTCCTGAGGAGGAGGCACTGCTTAGAGAGTGTGTAGACCTGCCCTAGGGTCTGACCTGGGCTCGCCCGAAAGTGAAATACAAGTAACACGCATCACCAGGCAGGTGCAGCCACCGTGTGTCCTGAGCGCCCCCTAGAGGCATCCTGAAGTGTGTCCACTTGAGAAGCAAGGGCTCTCTGGACAGGTCACTCCTGTTTCCCAGCCCTTGGGCCCATGGGTTTCAGAAGTCCAAATTTCTCAGATTTTCAGAAAGTCAGATGGTACACATACTCCATGTTCTCCTACAAGCTCCGCAAAGCACATTTCTATTTCTGCAGGAAGACCTCTGATGGCTCAACCAAGTACGACAGACTCTAAGCAGCCTCATGCCAATCAGGGGAGGTTTAGTCACTCAGTGAGTGGGGGGCCAGGGGGAGCCTTGCCCCACAGTGGAGGCGGCAGGCTTCCTGAATAATTCTCTCTAAAGGCAGTGAAGCAAGTACGGCCCCCAGCTAGACCACCTGGGTCCAAACCCACTGCTCCCAAGCTGTGTGACCTCAGGAAAGTACCTTAACTTTTCTGTGCCTCAGATTCCTCCCCTGCAAAGTAGGGCTAATAACAGGGCCCCCTTCATAGGGTTGTGGTGAGTACCAGGTGAACAAATCTACAAGAAGCTCTTAGAAAGTGCTCGATACTTGTCGCTGCCTTTAATATTACTGATGCTGTGCTGATGACCGTTAACCATTCAGAGCACTCAGACCACCATACGGAGCCAGAGGAGAGATGAGGAGGAGGAGAGCACAGAGCACTCTGCCGAGGAGGACCCCGTGGAGGACCTCAGGGGACAGGGGCAGGCACCCCAGCAATAGGACCAGAGCTCCCCAGCTGGAAAGATGGGGGCTCACCCCAGATGCTCTGGGCTGGGGGCACAGCCCCCCGGGTGAGTGTCGTGTCCTCCGAGCCTCTGTTTCCTCATCTGTGCAATCTCGCTCACCTGACAGGTCACTCTGGGGATCCACAGGCTTAGCATGGTGCCTGGTACACCATAGGTGCTCAATAAATGCGGGGTGCATCTTAACCTGAATCGTGCTGGGTCTCACTTCCCACCCTATGACCTGCGGACTCGGATGTTTACACCCTTGCTGATGTTGAGAACAGGGTGGCTTCGTCTCCCAGGGCTGCTGTAACAGAGCACCGCGACCTGGGGGCTCCAACAGCAGGAGTTTACTCTCTCACAGCTCCGGAGGCCTGACGTCTGAGATCAAGATGTGGGCAGGGTGGGCTGCTGCTGAGGCCGTGGGGGAGAATGTGCTCCAGGCCTCTCCCCGAGCCTGCTGGCCATCTTTGGCATCCCTTGGCGTAGAGACGCGGCATCCTGATCTGTGTCCTCATCCTCACGTGGCATTCTCCCCGTGTGTCTGTGTCCAAATTCCCTCTTTTTATAAAGACACCAGTCTTATGGGAGTAGTAGGCCCAGTGTGACCTCATCCTAACTAATTATATCTACAAAGACTCTATTTCCAAATAAGGCCACATTGTGAGGCACTGGGAGTTATGATTTCAACATAGAAGTTTTGGGGGGACATGAGTCACCCCTAACACATGGCCATGATATGCGGGGATAATCTTGGGACCAGGGACACATCACAGAAGTCTAGGGAGGTGGAGGGTTGACGAAGGTGAAGGAAGGAGGTGAGAACCACGATTTTCTTATCAACAAAGTGGGGAACACAAAGCCTTCATGGGATCACTGCAGGATTAACATCCTCACCACAATGACTTTTATTATCCCAAATCCAGCTCCATGGCACCTCCTCAGGGAAGCCCACCCTGATTCTACCAGGGAGAACACTCATTCCAAACATAACTAAAACATTCTATATTTTCTATATAGTAATTTGTAAAACAACAAATAGATTACATCTTACACGTAGTCATGTTTTATACTATACATTGTATCTCATACTTTTATATGCATACGTATGCACGCGCACACACGCACGTACACACAAATGTACATCTTCAATCTCAGCTGTGTCCCAACCCCACTAACAGTTTCTACAGAAAAATGGCCTTGCTTATTCACCCGGTGGTGCCTGGCACACAGTAGGTGCTTGTCCGTCCCTGCTCTGACCCCAGTGCCCCCAACAGACCAATGGTTCCTAATTCCAGAGCCGGACTCAGGCAGAGCCTTCCTCGACACCATCTCTGTGGATGGTCACTTGGGAAGCGGCAGAACAACTCAGAGCTTCTCCCTTTGGGGGCCCCAGAGGCAGAGGTGGGAGGTGGGGTGGACAGGCGTGGAAGGAGCGTGACTTCGGGGGCTCTCTGCACCGCTGGCCCCCCTGTGCATGTTTCGCCTCCTCTCCCCTCCTCACTGGAGGCGAGCTCGCCCACTGCTCGCCAGAGCAGTTTGTGCAGGTGTCGCCCGGGAGAGAGAAGGCGCGGGCACTGCGCGGCTGGACGGGCTGACCTGGCCAGTGGGAGCCTCGTCCAGGCACGGGAGACAGGAGCGCTGCTGCAGGGGCGTGCGGTTCTGGGGACAGGGGCATCTCTGGCCCCGGGGTGGCAGGGCCCTGAGGCCCACTGCAGACAGCGCTCAGGCGGTTCAAGGGGAAGCCCACCTCGGGGCCGTCCAGGAGCCCGAAGGCACTTGCTCCGGAATTTAGGCACGGACGGGAAGAGCCGCGCTCCGCCACGGCCAGACCCTGCCAAGCACGCAGCACACGGTGCTCAGGGACCGCAGGAGTCCACACCCGCGGCGTCCGCACTGCCCACAGCCAGCCGCACTCGGCGTGGCCCCGATCAACGTCCAAGGCGGCTTCCAGAACAACGCACAACCCAGACGCGGGTGGAGCCCGCGGAGCCCGAGCAGCCAGAGCGGGGGAAAGACCAGCCCGCCGCAGGCGCCACGCTCCCAGCGCCCCACCGCACGCGCTCCCAGCGCCACACCGCACAGCGCAGCGCAGCTCGGCGGGGCGGACGAGGCGCCCGGGGCCACGCCTGTCGGCCCATCGCCAAGGCCACGCGGGACACGAGCCCGGCCACCGACGACGAGCGCCCCGGTTCCGCATCCAGCCCTTCCCCCCCGCGTCCTCCCGAGACTCGCCCTCAGCCGACGCCGGCCATGCGCGGGATGCGGCTCCCTGAGCGTCCTCCCCTCCTCCCCTCCTTCTGTGTCCTCACCTCCTCCCCCAAACCCTCCCCTCCTCCTCCCACGTCCTCACCTCCTCCTCCTCCCTAGCCCTCCCCTCCTCACCTCCTTCTGTGTCCTCACCTCCTCCCCCAAACCCTCCCCTCCTCCTCCCACGTCCTCGCCTCCTCCTCCTCCCTAGCCCTCCCCTCCTCACCTCCTTCTGTGTCCTCACCTCCTCCCCCAAACCCTCCCCTCCTTCTTCCGCTTCCTCCCCTCCTCCTCCCACGGCCTCACCTCCTCCTCCTCTCAGGCCCTCCCCTCCTCCTCCCGTGTCCTTCCCTGCTCCTCCCGCGTCCTCCCCTCCTCCCCTCCTCACCTCCTTCCGCATCCTTTCCTCCTCGGCGTCCTCACCGCCTCCTGTCAGCGGGCACGTGGAGACACGTGTGGAGACAGAGCGAGGCGGGAATACGCATGCGCAGTGCAGGGCGGGGTGGGGGAGCTCTGCTGCCCCCTGCCGGCCCCCCGGGGCAGTGCAGGACGCCCAGCCACAGTTCAGCGGCCGCATTGGGGCCCGCTGAATCCCCCAGGTGTTGAAATTCAAACCGAATGGAGCCAAATATCCCATGCCTTATCCAAAGATAGTTAAGGGACAATTAACTGGAAGCCGTACAGAATGAAATGAATGCAGCTACAAACTTTACAACGTACACCAAAATTCACTCAAAACTGTCCACTGATAAATTCCAAATGCAAAACTGTAACAATTCCAGAATAAATACAGAAGACAATCTACACGACCTTGGGTGATGAGTTTTAACCCAAAACACCAAAAGACTATCCACACACAGACACAGATCGGCAACGTGTACTTTATAAAATTAAGCCTTCTACTTCCGTGGACGACCTTGTTCCAGGAACCAGAAGACGAGCCACAGACTGGGAGAAAATATTTGCAAAACCCCTATTGACAAAGGATTTGTATTCAAAATATACAAAGAACTCTCATAACTCCACAATAAGAAGACAACCCACCCCATCAAAAACGGGTACAGGTCTGAACAGACACCTCAGCAGAGAAGATAGAGGGTCAAGCATGATATGGACACAGGCTCTAGATTACGTATCAGGGAATCACAGATTAGAACAAGGATGAGCTAGCATGCATCCCTTTCAGAACTGCTGAGCGCCGAAACAATGACATTGACAGGACCCGTCGCTGCGGGGTGAGGCACAGGGACGCTTCTGTTAAAATACAAAATGCAGCCAAATAGAGGATCTAGTTGGCTTTATTAAGAGACCCATAAATTTGGCAGCAGCATCCCCTCCAGAAAACAGAGGGGTGTCCCCTCAACGCTTCCATAAAGTCAGAGGGAGAAAAGTTACAACCCACAGAGAAAGACCGTTTGAAGGCCTCACTGTTTAAATTTTATATCTAGTTTTGTGAATCTTGAATAAGACACTTTAAATTTATCCCTATAAAAGCTGGACAGGAAAGTCTGGTGTTCTTCTCTCTCACAGGTGGGAGCCCTCCTGCGGGCACAGCCCCTGGTTTATTTCGTGGGGATAATGACGGCAAGAGCAGCGGTGAGCAGCACCGTCTGAGGTCTGTGTATACCACGTGTGGTTCTCACAGGACCACCTAGGATAGGTGCTATGTTCTTCCCACTTTACAGATGTAGACACCAAGGCTCAAAGGACGATTTGGCAGTTGGTAGGGAGGTGGGATGGGACCTGGCCTCTTTCCTGGGGCTATCCCACCCTGCCCCATGGTCTTCTGGGTCTCTGTTGCCCTAAGGGGATCCTTCCCCTTCAACGTAGTTGCCTCTGAATCCCACCATTGGCCTGCTGCTGGTGGCGGACTCCCCCGAGCACCAGAGGAAGAGTCAGAGGTGACAGCCTGGGGACGGGAGCATCTACCACCCAGGCCATCCCTCTATGTTCGGCTAAGAGGGGGTGGCATTCTCCAGACTGGGTGGGAGAACTGGGGACATGGAGGTCAGGCCCTCACCCCATCCTGCCCCTGGGCACCCCGCGGGCTAAGGACCCTTCTCCCAGGCCCTTCACTGCTCCCCAGATTCACCTCCCTCATCTGTTTAGGCCAGAGATTTAAACATGGCTACTGACTTCTTATAATCCGAAAAAGAGAAAGCCCAACATTTCAAAAAACATGTCTGTCAAACCACACTGGAAAGGACTGATAAAGGCATCCCGCTCCTGCCAGGTAGGAGATGCAATTGGGTTCCACCTATAACCCCCACCCCAAGCCTCAAAAACACAGGAGGGAGGCAGCTGGGGCTCAGAGGAAGAGCAAGATCAGGATTCCAGCTAGAAGGGCTGGCAGGCATCCTGGAGGCCCGGGCTGAGATCCTGTCCACGGGCGCCACTCCACCAACACAGACCCCCCCGTGCAGACCAGGCGCGGGCTGGCCTTCCGAGGGGCGCTCCTCCTCCTCCTCGAACTCCCACGAGACGCATGCGCATCTGCACAAGACCCTCACGCTCAGCCTAAGTGAGGAAAGCATCTATTTGACCCCAGAAAAAAAAATGCTTTCTTCTGAAAAGCTCATGTCACTGAGAAGATTGCCGATTCTGTAAGAAGTCCTCACCGATACGTGAAAACAAAAATTAAACAGACTAGCTTTTTTTTTTAAAGATAATTTATTTAAGTTTCCACCTTCTGACAATCTGAGGTGCAATATAGAGACATAGGTTTTTTTTTTTTTCTTCACAGGAAAGTTTTGATTTTAGCACTGTTCTGAGATTTCCCACCTTGAAACTTCCTCAGCCTTAAAATACTGTTTGTAGGATATCACCTGGTGGGACACAGGATTGCGTAATGGTCACACCAAGAACAACTGCTTCACGGAACTCTACTTTGGGGCTGCTAAAGGCAAGCTCTGGGTGTGGCAATGGCGAGGTCAGGGTCCAAGACCAGTTGGCTGAAGGAGAAAACGCATTAATGCACACGTGTAAACCATCCCCGAGAGCCCCAGCAGAGGCCACGGTTTATAACAAAGGTGACAGACGGGCCTTGTTCTAACACATTTACATATTTGAAGGGGATCTATTTCTAATGTCTGAATTTCTAGCATTTCCTAATGTTCAAAGGTTGGGCTTGTCTTCTTCAAGGCGCCTTACAGAAGTGACAGCCCCAGGCTCGCTCGCGACCGCAGGGACGGAGGAAGCTAACCCACGCTGTCTCTGGCACAGAAGAGAATAGGACCCCGCCCCTGTCAGAGCTGACGTGCGGGGACAGCGCCCGCAGTACCTTCTTGCCCTGTTTTCACGAGCACATGTCCAAGGAGGGAACAGGTACTAGCCCCCCAGTTCTAGGACTGACCTCTGGGTCAAGGGGGATTTACCAATAGGCGATCCGTTTTAGCTAAAGTGCAGACCCCTTCAGGGGCAGCTCAGGAGGGCTCCAGGTGGCGGTGGGCTCTGCTCTGACTCTGCCTTGTCAAAGCCTTGGAGTCTGGGGGTTAGGCGACGATCCGAGTTCTCCCCCAACTTCGGACACCCTGTGACAGGTGTGTATGGAAGTGACGGGAAGATGGGCAAACCCAGACCATCCTGACGCTCTTCTGGAAATCACAAGTTTACCCCTTTCTGTTAGTAACCAAGAGCCCACACGGGGGAACAGTGCCCACTGGAATCCTGGGGACATGTGAGTCCCCTGGACACAGCTGGGGTGGGGTTCCATTCCCGGGCTCTGGTTGACTAGGGGAGCACAAGACAGCACCAAGGAACAGAGCACGCCGGCCCCCACGAGACCCTTCCGTCCTTCCCCGAGGAGTATGAGACTCTCGGGCCCAGGGACAGCAAGGGACACCGATGAAGCCCACCGGAGGCTGCCATGGAGGATGGTCTTAGCATCGAGTATATTTGCTGAAGGTGAACAATCTGAAAAGGACTCCTCCATTTGTTATCTGGTGAACAACACACCCCCTATTCCCAGCCCCACGACGACAAGGATGTATGGGACATATGGCCTGTGTGGCTTTGCCTGAGGTCTGAACATTGCACATTACTCAATTAGGGGTGCTTCTAGCCGATGCAATTCCCTTTTTGGTGAAACTCATCCCCGGGAGTCATAAGGAATAAATGATTTATAGGGAAGCCAGGGGGAGGCAGAGAGACATGAGAGTAAGGGTTCAGAACTACAAGGCTGGGGGACTAGGGGGCAGGAGGAACCCCCACCCGGCAGCTGGTCCTTGACTGAAGATGGGGAGAGAAGAGAGCTGCCTGAGCTGGTCTGAGCGCTGTACCCCCCTCTCCCGAGGCTGGGGCTGGACCTCCCTCCCCTGCGCCCGGCCTCCCCCCTCTGGACGACAAACTCTTCTTCCAAAGCTTCCTCACTGTTCTGGGCAAAGGACTCCCGCCCACCCCCCACCCCGGCTGCCAAGTGTCTCCAGTTTTAGGTAATCTGGTAACAAAACTGATCAAACCTCACGGGCTCACCTGGATCCTCCCTAAATAAAAGCCCACCGTTAGGCAGCTGTAACGAGCAGGAAGGTCAGGCCTGCAGCTTTCAGCCCCGATTGGTGGTCACGGTCACCAGGGTTAGACAGAGCCTCGCACAAACTCCTTCGTGGTGTGCCTTGCATCCGGAGTCTGGAATGCCAGGCGCTCTGTGGCACAAGCTAGTCGCATAAAACATTCCCTCGGGGAGCAAACTCCAAGGCTGGGTCTCCTCTCCCCGGCAATGAACTCTGCGGTCTAGCTGGGCTTGGAGAAGTAGCGCACACACTGGTTTCGACTCCGCAGAGGAGCACAGAGAAAGGGGAGGCATGCCTGGCTCTTGCCCTGGGCCTCTGTCCACATCTGCTTGGGGGGTTTCACCGGCTGACCTGCCCTCAGGTGGGCTCTCGGGCTAACCTGAACATCCTAGATTTTGATTTGGGTACAGAACTCAGGAAATGGGACTCTTTTCTGGTCCTCCTTTTGGTAACTTAAGAACTTCTTAGCAAACCCTCCCCCCTTTTTTGGCAACAGGAAAATCATAGTTCACTCCATTTTACTGTACAAATAACTTAGGATATCGGAATCCTGCTCTCCTACCTTTGGTTAAACACACATGCACACACAGAGCAGATGCAATCTGAATATTAACGTGCCCCCCCTTACACATCTACCAATATTGCTAAAATTAAAGGCTAAACACAGAGCTGCATCTTGGGGCGTCCGGGTGGCTCAGTCAGTTCAGTATCCGACTCTTGGTTTCAGCTCAGGTTATGATTTTCAAGCAGGGAACTTTTTATTTGAGAGGATTAGCTGTCCTGGCTCACTGTGATTTCCACAGCCCCGGAGGACAGCCAGCAGAAAGTCTGAAACACCAGTGCTGAAGGGCGAGCCTTCAGAGCTCCCGGCTTCGGACACTCTACCTGCCGGGACGGGAAGCTCTCTTCTAGGATATGATCCGACCCTTCCTGCACTGAGTCTACTGTTCCTGAGTTTATAGGAAGGGTTCGCAGGGCTCTCACACCAACGTGTCCCTGTGTGTGCACCAGAGGGAGCCCTCTCCGCACGCTGGGACCTCTGAGATGTCCCGTGTCGGTCTGCTCTGGCCGGGCCCCCAGGGGGAGAGACCGAGTCCCAGGGACAGAGGCACCCTCAGTAGGGCAGGCTGCCAGCCTTCTTTCTAGGGACAGGACTCCTCCAAGTGACACCAGCCAGAGGCACTGTGAGGTGAAATGCTGCCTCTGAGGAGGGTCCAGGTCTCTGGCACCGTCCAAGCAAGCCCGGCAGCCCAACCCCACTCTGCCCAGCCAGAAGAACAAGCAACGGCGGCGGGGGAGGGGGGGGGAGGGAGAAAACCCTAAGCAGGCCTTGCTTCCACCTCCAACTGCTACTTCAAGAGGCCTACAGGGGGGAATCAACGTCTCAATATCATTTTTGAAATTAAAGTGCTTGGAAAAGCCCAAGAAGTCAAAGGGGTGTTTCCTTCCAAAGGCCGAGGGGTCCTGCCGGCCCCTCCGCAGGGGGAAAGGGCCACGCCAACTCCCTGGCATTCTGGAAAGAGCCTCAGAACCCACTTCACTCCCTCCAGAAATCAGAATCAGGCTTCTATACAAAAATCTGATATATACAAGGATAAGTCTTTGGGGCACCTTACGATAAAGTTGTAACGCACTTCAACTAACTACTGAGAAATGACTAATAAAGCCAATGATAATGCAGTTGAAAGGAGAGCCTTGCAGGGGCCTCAGACAGCCCCCCTCCCCATGCGGCCCTGATTCTACAGAGAGGGAGGGGAGCACAACGGATTCAGGGGTCACGGTTGAGCATTTTAGGAGGGGATGCCTTATCTGAAATAGGCATTGGAGGAGGGTCCACATACTCATTAATTTGACCTTATTTCTCTGAAATGCATTCGGTAGAGGCATGCACTGCCCCTGGGGCCCAACACTGGCCGGGGGGTCGGGGGGACCTCCGGTCTGTGGGACCTGCCCCAGCAACACAGCTGTGCTCTGTTTGGTGACATCGCCAGACAGGCTGACCTCTCTCTCTCTCTCTCTCTCTCTCTCTCTCACACACACACACACACACACACGATGCCATCATAAAAACAAGCTGAGTTTCGGGATCCACTCCCATCACACCGTGCTCCACGTCACCTCTCCTGTCCTCACGCCCACTCCCATCACACCATGCTCCACGTCACCTCTCCTGTCCTCACCGAGACGTGCGGCTACAGCTCTGTCGGGGCATGCTCGTCTCTGGAACATTCCAGGGAGGCATCCCATGAGGGAAAGCGTTCCAGCACTGGCCGGGTGAGTGACTACCAGGCATGTTTTTGCTGTGCTCCAGAGGAGACTGTAATGTAATGACCGAGAGGAGAGGAGGTAGAGAGGGAAACAGGAGAGGAGGATGAAGGAGAGCGCCCCTGGGCCTGCTTTCAAGGTCAGTGCCCAAGCGCGAGGGGCGAGGCAGAGGGAAGCGGACGGACGGGAAATATTCAGGCCGGAGGAGCCGCATGCTGGCTGCTTGCTGTCACCGTCAGTCCTCTCGAGCCGGGACAAACCCCGAGAGAAAAGCCAGGGTTCCTGGTCACCGGATGCACGACGAGGGGTATGGGCAGAGTGTGCAGGACAGCGGTCAGCCGGCGAGGGCCGAGGGGGGCAGAGGCGCCTTCCCAAGGCTGCCGGGGGGCGGAGGGCCCCATGCCGCATGGCCGCTCCGCCCATGAGCCTCATGCAACTGCCCCCAGAAGCCGCCTCTGCCCCTCTGTCTAACACCGACGCAGATTTTTCTGTCTTCCTTGAAATACAGAACAGCAGTGTCTGCTTTTAGAAAGGGTGGTTGTCTTGCAGCTACTGAAGAGACCTCTCTGGTGCCTCTTCACGGGGCACACAGCCCGTGCTACGCCCAGGGACGGAGTGCAGGACTCTCTCTGCTTCAGAAGGAAGCCGTCCGCTGACCAGGAGCATTTCAGATGGCCTGACACCGACACCTCGGTGCTGGTGTGAGTCCCAAGCAGCCACGCAGATCCCACGAGGCCTCTGGGGTGCTCACACCCCTCGCTGGGCCTTCCGCAGCCAGGGCCTTCTGCACCGGGCTCTCTCCCTCCCTAAAATAGGAAGTGTCTCTTTCCTCCTAGCGGTTCCTGTGACTCCAGTTCTGGTCACACAGTGGGGAGCTGGCAGGGCCAGCAGCAGCCACGGACTGACCCAGCCTGCCCGGGGAGGCCCACCGCCCCCTCCGCAGGGCTGTGGCTCAGCAGGAGCCCCGACTGGCAGAGTACCCCTATTCCATCCTGCTGCTGAAGAAGAGGGTCCCAGACTGTCACCCGTGTCATTGGCGTGTGCCAGCTCATGATGCCCCCATCTGCATTCCCACGGGCACCCCACCCCCTCCCTTTCCTGCAGGCGGCTGCAGCAGGTGCTGCCCTGGGCCCACCTCGGCCCTGGTGTCCTTCCTCCACCTCCTGCTCGGTCCTATGTCACGGGCCTGACACCCAGGAGTAGGGGCAGTCACCTTGGTTTTATCGTGTAATCCCAGGGACCCTATGGCACGCGGATGGGGGGAGCAGACAAGGCAGAAGGGAGGTGGGGAGACGGGCAACCAGATTGTTCTAACCGCTAGTTCTAGGGCAGTGTGGAGCGGCTCTGGGTGCTGCTGAGGTCATGCAGGGTCTTCAGGTGGGGTGACAGCCAGTCGCTGGCCCAGGAGAGGGGTGTGCACCTTCAGTCCTCCTGGGGGGTGCTCTGGGCGACCTCCCACGGCCTGCCTACTCGATGGCCATCTGTTCAATGTGGTCGCTCAGCAGCTTGTATTGCTCTGGAAAAGAAAACAATGTTAATTCTCGGAAGAAAGGTGTCGACATCGGCAGGTAGGCCCTGCTCTTTTCATCCGGGCAGTAACAAAGCAGGACCTCACCAGGAATGGCTGTGTCACCAGTAACACCGAGCCCTCAGCCGCCAGCTGCACACCTGGCACCCGGAAGTGGGCTCCTTGGAAATGGGATGCATCTTCTTATGGAAAGGACGTGAAGCCCGGGGAAGGCACAGTGCCGGCAGATGAACTGCACCACAGGAGCCAGGCCTGAGTCCTACGAGCTGCACAGGGCCGCACGGCGGGCAAGGGGACAGTGTTCTTGCCCGGTACTGTGGGGCTGGTGACAGCACTCTGCGATTTTCCAGGGAAGCACCGAGCATTCTCCTGCCTCCCGAGGCCACTCCTCTGTGGCCCCTTTTAATTTGGTGCAGGATGGAGGGTTTTAAAAAAAGATTGATTTATTTATTTGAGAGAGAAAAAGTGCTAGCAGTGGTGGTTGGGGGGGGGGGGAAGGGACAGAGGGAGAGAGAGCATCTCAAGCAGACTCCCCGCTGAGCGCAGAGCCAGACACGGGGCTCCATCCCCGACCCTGAGATCATGACCTGAGCCGAAACCAAGAGTCAGACGCTTAGCCGACGGAGCCACCCAGGCGCCCCAGGTGGAGGGTTTTTTTTGTTTTTTGTTTTTGAAAGAATACTGTGTCAATCCAAATGTATATTTAAGTGGAAGATTTTTTACGCCACGAGGGAAAGCTGTTTTGTAGCAGGTAGGATGACATATAAAGGCTGGCTCCAGTAGTAGACTGGGGGGCTGATACGTAACGTATCCGCTCTTACTAAAGAAATCAGAGACTCTAGAAAAACCTCACAGCCCCCATACCTCTCACGGCACTGTGGTTCAAGAAACAAAGCAGGCCATTTAGAAGCAGGGGCAACTCATGGTCAGAGCTTGGCCATTTACAAGTTCAGAGTCTGAGCGCCCAGTCCCCTCTTTACCTTTGGCCCCATTTGGAAACACTGGAAGGGGGAAGCTCCCTGACCCCTGGCAAATGCCACCTAGCAGAAAGGGCCTTCCAAATACAATGAGAAGTGTCCCGTGCATGTAGGGAGACAGGAATAGAGCAGGGGTGAACCTGCCCGATAGTTCAGCATCACATTTCTAATTAAAACCGTGGAAATCCTGTGAGCGGGGTGGGGCAGACCACTGGTTCCTCAGCCCCGAGCCCCGACCACCTCTGGCCGCTACTCACCTTCGTCCAGATTGCCGATCACGGCCTGCTTCTTCAGGAAATCATTACACAACTTCTTGTTGAGCCCGAACGCCAGCATGTTGTGAGTGAACGTGCTGGAGAAAAAGACACCCATGAGCTGGCACCCTTCTTCCTCCCTGGGGAGGGGGCGCCAGGGGAGGGGGGCCCGCCTGGAACTGTAAGAAGTGGAAATGAAGGGCGGCCGCCTTGGCCCACCACCGGGCATGGGGACAGGAGGTGCGTCTGTGGGGAACTGGAAGCCATGAGGACAGGCCTTCCGGCAGGAGAGAACCCCAGGCTGGCCCTCGTCCCCAATGTCCCACCCGGTCGGGACCCCCAGGGTGGGGTCGTCGTGGTGCCCTCACCCCAGCTGCCCGAAGGTGATGTTCTCATTGAACCGCAGACTGTCGTTGCGTTCCTCCTGGGTCATGTGGCACCACTTCTCCCTGCAAGCACAGGTGACAGGAGAGCGTTCCAGAATGCCGTCGCGTCCCCCACCTCTCGCCCCCCTGCTCTGATCTACAGGGGGCACCCCAGCGTTGCCTCCCTGACACGGAGTGGGGAGCACCTCCCCTGAAGAGCTATTTGATCTGCTCTTCCACAAAGCCTGCCCAGGGTTCTGACACTCGGCCTGACGGGCCCCAAATACAAACTTCACTTCATCCTTCCTGAGATGAGGAGATCCAAAAGCTCATATGCTTCCTACTGACCCAGAGATGACATGTGCTTAGTGGCTGTCCAGAACATTCTCTAGGAGACAAGAACACCATCCCCCATGTCCTTTTCTGTGGCTCAAGGGTGGGAGGTCCCAGGGCCACTGGGGAGGCAGGATGACCTACAGAGAGGACAGGGCCCTGCCGGCGTCCCTGGAGGGTGGCAGCTGAGAACCCGTCCGGGAGGCCCTCAGGCTGGTGCTTCATCTGCAGGCCTCCTGGGCTCTTTGGAGGGGGCAGCGTGCACAGCCTTTTGTGGCCGGGAGGCCCAGGGAGCAGGGGAGGCTGCAGAGGGCCACATTGTCCTGTCAGGCGGGGTCTTGGCTCTGCTGCATTTCCCGGCCCTGACTTCCTGAGAGGCCAGGTTCATGCTCCACGCCCCTCCCCGGAGCACACAGATGAGACCCCGATCTTCCCGAAGGACCCCTGGAACTTTCCTCCCCCGCCCTGACCACCGTGAAGATGGCACAAGGTGCAAAAACCCCAAGAGAAAGAAATGCAGTCTGTGTGCGGCTGCCCAGGTGGGACTCTGAAGCCTGGCTCTGTCTGCTCCCCACGGAGGGACATGAGTGGGCGCAGGCTCCGGGGCAGGGAGGGCGTTCTCTGAGCCCCATGAACTCTGCATCCCGATGGAAAGCTGCCTCCAGCAGCTCACTGCAGGTGCGCTCGCTCCCCCCCCGGCGGAGCACCCCTGTCTCGAGCGGATGGGGGACTCATCCCTGGCCCCTCCATGTCTACCTGAGAAGCGGGCTCCTTGCAGGGGCAGATGCAGATGCGGAGGAGATGCTCACTTAAGCCCCCTGCCCCTTAAAGATTAAGCTCTGGGTGAGGAGTCTGATTAAAACAAGGTTAGGAGAGAGAGAAGAGACGAGGGAGAGAAGAGGCAGAGTGAGGGAGTGAGGGGTGGGGGCAATGGAGAAGCCAAAGGAAGAGAAAAAGACCCAACATCAAACCTTAACTGCTTTCCACCTGCCGGGCCCAGGGCCACGCGAGCTGCTGTGGCTTAGCAGGAGGCCACGGGACGCCGGGGGCAGGTGTCACTCCCAGCCTCCTCACGCTGAGGACAGGACGCCCATGAAGATACCCAGAACGTGCTTCCAGGCATGATGCTAATCCATCCCATTTTGCTTCCCACCCTCTTTCTCCCAGTGGTTACCCTTAGGGTGGTCCAGGCACATAAATCCCAAACCACCATCAGGTCTGCCGTGTACAGTTGTGCGTGCACAACCCCACACCCTGTGGGAGTCACCCGGCGGCCCTAACCCTCCTGACCCGGATGAGAAGGAGATACTTTTTGCCATGGCTAGGACTAGAGGTGGGGCATTTAATCTGACCTCTGAAGAAAGAGGTGGAAGGTCGTTAGCACTCAGCGGGTCAGGTGCTGCCTACAATCCAATCAATTCCTTAAAACTGAGATCAGTATCCAATACCAGTCGAGGTCTAATCCCACAGAGGGCAGGGCATGTGTCTAAACTGCCACAGTGGGAATTTGGATGTGAGCAATAGACGCCTTTGGAAATGGAGGCCTTTCTGCCTCTGAGTATCATCAGCTGAGTTTCCCGAAGAGGAGATATGATGCTGGAGGCAAGAGGTTGCCCAGGGACCCAGAGCCTACCCTCCCACCCCAATCTCGGAGGAACATTTGCCCTTCTTCCGGCTGAGGCCCGGGGCATGTGGGGTCAGACCACGTCTGCTCTGGGGAACAGGGCCCGTGAGGCCCGTGAGGCCCGTGAGGCCCAGAGGCCGGCACTCCCTCAGGGGCTTGGAGGCGGCCGCGGTGCTCTAGCTCTCCTAGGCCTCAGCCACGCTGCTAAGCAACCGGGTCCCTGGGAGGCCGCGGTGAGTCATGCTCCCACCCAGAGAGACTGTGGAGACGCAGGGGCTTTGTAGTAAAGGGGGTGTCCATTATGCCTAAGTGTTCCTTTTATAGCCATAATAAGGCTGCATAAGAAGCAAGATTTCTCATAAACAATAAGCACTAAAAATATATTACTGATTAAAGGAAGTGTGCTTTGGGAAATGTCCTACGAAGGAACAATCATTGTATCAGAAACTATTTTGAATCGGCAGGCCTTTCGCTCCAAAAATATATTACAAAAGGTATCTAACGAATACAAAGGTCAAACGATGAGAGACCCCACTGGGGGCTCGAAGAAAAGAGCCCTGTTCTAGGCCCTTCTCTTCAGAGGACCCCCTCACACACACACACAGGCTCCTCACCACGACATGGCTGGCAAGGAGGGGGCAGCCATCCTTCCTCCCTGACCCCCCGAGCCTGTCCCAGGGGCGGGGGACGGTCTGCCAGACCCCTGCACACCTCTGAGCCTGGCTGCAGAGAGGAAGAGCCTCTGTGCCCCCCACGGCTTTGTGCCGTGACCAGATTACCAAGCGTGAAGTCAAGGGGGTGGGTTCGAGGCCTGCTCAGGAGGGGCTGGAGTGCCAGAAGGCTGGAGCCGCTCAAAATCGGACTTGGCTGCTCACTCTCTGAACTCACCCTGGGCCTTGCAGGGTGTCGAGTGCCCTCTCTGTTTCCTGTTCCTGGTGCTCTGTCCTTGGCGAGCCCCCACCCGCCACCGGCCTGTCCTGGCAGTGGTACCGGGCTGCCCCCGCGCCTGGGCTCTGCCCCCTGCGGCAGCTAGCGCGCGGCTCCCGCCCTGAGGTGGCCCTGGCGGGGACCCCCGGCCCTGTAACATGAACAAAGTCACGTGGACACACACCTCTTCTTCTCCTCCTCTCCAGCATCCCCTCTGGAGCGGCAGCAGAAACAGGTAAACAGAGGAACATGTCAAAGTCATGCAAGATATGTGGATGGAAAAAAGAGAACAGCGAGAGAGGAGCGTTATTACAGGCAGAAACAGAGAGACGGAGAGAGACGGGGTACTCGAGACCCTTGATCTGCTAGGAGCCCGACAGCTACAGAAGCAGCAGGAAACCCCGTTCGCCTACAAGCATCTAAGCGCTTCCTTCAGTCTGGTTTCCTGGCAGAGCGTGGGATTCTCTCTCTAGAACCCCCGGGATGGCTTCAGCAGCTTCCCCTCCGCGTGCTCCCTCTGCCTCCCTCAGGAGATGCAGCCGCAGCGGCCTGCAGGCCGTCCCGCCCCGCTAGGGTGTAGCTGCCCCCCCAGACAGAAAGACCGCACCTCAGACCCCCCTGCGCTAGTGCACCGGCATACACAGCAGGCCCCGGCTGTCCCCTGCCAGGGAGGAAGGCTGAGGGGGTCTCCCCATTAGAGAAGGAGAGGTTCATGACTGGGGGGAGGTTGCCAGTAAGGGGACCCAAGACTGGGAGGGCTACTGCCCCTTCCTGCCCAGCCGCTAGACACGGCGGGCCCAGAGCGGGAAGGACCACCAGCCCTCGCTGCCGCCCTGGGCTCTGTGTGATGGTTTACAAAGGGGGTCTTCTGATGTGGCAAGACCAGCTCAGGGAGCCTGGGAGGGTCTCAGGCTGCAGACCAGAGCACTAAGCTGAAGGCAGCAGTCGCATCTCCCCAGACGTCAGCTCTCTCGAGCTGAGTCTGTGGGGGTGGATCCTTGGGGGTCCTGATGGTTGCATTCTGGGGGAGTGTGCGCTTTGGAGGAGGGTCAGGCCAACTCATGCCAGAGCCCAGGACAGAAAGCGCTCATGCAAGCTGAGGACACCCCCCCGCCAGCCACGAAGCTGTGCGTGCCCGGGACCCTCCAGGCAGCTCGCCGGGCACCGGGGCCAGAAGGGGCTGAAGAAGAGATGGACGCACCGACTCAGCCATCCTTCTGTTCTCCTCCGCAGAAACCGGACAATAAAGCCAGTCCCCGGTCCTCTGCCCCAAGGCAAGGCAGGCCCAGACGCTGCTCCTACCTGGTGGTGGGAGACCGCTTTCTCCTCTCAGAGTGGACGGCGTCAAAGAAAGCCGCGTTCCAGAACCTCAGCGTGTGCCTGTAAGACAGAGGCGTCTGTCAGTCCTCTCCAGGGAGGCAGGTCTCAGTACAGGAGGGATAAAGGCGCACTGTTTCCCACCACATCTGCAGGACCTTCTGACAAGTCACAGAGAGGCAGAGCAGGGAACAGAAAAATGACCATGCGCCTTTGTCCCAAACCGAGGCGGCTCCCTGGGCTCCCGGCCGAGGGTCACATCTCTCCCAGGATGAAGGTACAACACAGAGGCGGGTAAATCCCGCCTCCATCTGGTCAAAACTGAAGCCACCACCTTTGGGACGTGAAGGCCGTCTTCCGCTTCTCCACCCCCGCTGGGCCTCCTAGAGGAAGCCGGGGGTCTGGGGACACCTGCTGCCAGAAAACTGGGTCTAGTAACATAATCGGGAACCCGGTGCGGACAGACCGCGTGCAGAGAACAAACATGTTCACAGGGACACACAAGTAAGAGACATTTTTAAAGATCAGGGGTCAGCCAACTACGCCACTGTGGCCTTCGAGGGAGGGGCACGTCTGACACCCTTTGGGCTCCAGGGGCTGGCTCTCTGCCTACTTGTGGGTGAATACAGCACGGCGATGGAGAGGCTTCAGCAGGACGAAGGCAGCCCAAACCGTCATCCACAGAGCGACACAGAGGGCAAGGGCTCCCCCGACCGCCGGCCTCTCACTTTACTCATGACCTTCATTCCTAGACGTTCACATAAAATAGCTTCATTGGGATATAACTCACGTACCATAAACTCAGTTTTTTAAAGTACACGATTCAGTGGTTTTTAGTATATTCAGAGTTGTACAACCATGACCACTATCTCCTTCCAGAACCTCTTCATCCTCCCCATAAGGAAACCCCGTACCCGTGAACAGTCCCTCCGCATCCCCTGCTTCCCTCAGCCCCGGGCAGCTGCTCAGCTACTCCGTCTCCAGGGACTAGCCTATCCTGAACGTTTCGTATAAATGGCATCATCCACCATGGCGTCTTTCGTGTCTGGCCTTTTCATTCTGCAAAATGTTTTCCAGGTTCACCTGCGTCTCAACCGTCAGCATCTCACTCCCTCCCGTGTCTGAAGAAAACCGTGTGGTAGGGATATATCGTGTTTTGCGTATCCACACATCACGTGTCCATGTCTGTGGACATCCGGGTTCTTTCCAATTTTGGGCTATTGGGAGCCTATGTGCATGAGTCTTGTTCTCTGTTCTCTTGAGCACCTGGCTAGGAGCGGAGCTGCTGGGCCACGGGCTCACTCTCCGCTAACATGCTGGGGAGCTGCCAGACTGTTTTGTACGGCTGCTGTCCCCTTTCCATCCCCACCAGCAGGGTATGAGGGCTCCAGTTTCTCCACATCCTCACACACCTGCCACGGTTCCCCTTCTTTATTCTGGCCACCCTGGAGGGCGGGGCGAGCTCTGTCGGTGAGGGAGCCGCCGGGGCTGGGGGCGCGGCCCCACAGGTTGGGGAGCGGCCTTACCAGATGGGCTGCTGCTTCAGGTGTGTGTACAGGTAGATCTTCTCCCCCTTCCTTTCTTCCTCCGGGCTGCACACGGTCACTGCGGGAGGGCAACAAAGACTGCCCGTGGCCCTGGTTGCCCCCACATGTTGGCAAACCCCTCAGCGACCCTCCCGGCCGGCACCGCTTCTCCCCAAAGGTCACAGAAACGTGCAGTGGAAATTCCAAGACCACTTGCCTGCCACCCGCGGCCGGGAAGGACAATCCTGCCACCTTGGCCTTGGGAATTCCTTCTGAGGGAAGGGTCCCTGGCACGGCTCCCCCACCCCCAGTAATACATTCCTTCCCTGCCCTGAGACGTGGAATTTGGTTCCCGAATCCTCTCCCCAGAGAAGAGGTTTCCCCCCGAAATTCACTAGGCAAGTCCAGGCCAGGGTGGACAGAAGTCGGGAGTCATCAATGGCAGCATCTCGTGCCCCGGCGGGAGGGGCCCAGAGGTTCAGGGGCCTGCTTGGTGGTGCTACCGGTTACCAGCAGGGCCGGTCGAAGACCCTGTGGGGCCTGGCTCTGGGACCAGGGGCTCTGTGTGTCCACAGCCGGACATCCGCTGGGCCTGGAGAGCACTGGGAGGCACTCACCAGTCTTCTGCGGCTTCTCCTTGGGCTTGTTCTCTTCCTCCCTGGGGGAGAGAACCACAGCAGTGACAAAACAATCCCCCCCACACACATTTTCTCAGCTCAAGGGAAGCGGTCTAACCTGGCTGAAGGATTACGTCTCTTAGCAATGGCTACATTGCATGTGGTTTCCTCTACAAAAGTGTTAAGTCAGTGCAATGTTTCCCAATTGCCGATCTTCCAGAATTAAGGAGATGCGGCATGGAGGCTCCTTTGCACCATTTTCTCTGAATCCAAAACTGCCTGGACCAGACGAGGAACAAAGCCAAGTCACCCGGCTGTAACCGGCCATTGGAGGGGACACTGGGGACTTCGGGGAGCCCAGGGTACTCTCTTGCTGATGTGCCCCCTTTCTTGGGAGGTCTTGGCTTCAACACTGCATTCTCAAGCACCTGGTCCCGGCAGGCTCCTGAGCTCCCGCTGCAGAACGGCTGTCCTGGGGAACAGGGGTCTGTCCCCTGCCTACGTGGTTCCCTTCACATGCGCTCTCACCACACTTCCAGGAGGAAGGGCCAGGGAGGATTTGTAATTACCCTGCTGCCTTCCGGCAGTTTCCACATGCTCCCCATCCGTCCTAGAAAACCCCGAACCCCAGGACATCCCTGCCTGTCAGCCAACCCAAAGGCATGTGCGAACCACAGAAAACTCTGGGGGGTGGAGGGTCAAGCTGTGCTTCTCAGGAGCTGCTCGCGGGCCCCTAAGGTCACCCAGGGCGGCCACGTGGACTCCTCCACGGCCAGGCCATGGCCTCCCTGTCACCGCCACTGGCAGGCGGAACATGGCCTCTGCCTTCGGCCACACCTGCCCCTCCCCCCACAGTCCACCTGGTGACACTTACTCGTGTTTCCTGGCCAGGGGTCCCTTCAGCTTGGTCTCCAGCCCCCCGAAGAAGCCCTTGACGTTCTCTGTCTTGGCCGATGTGTTCTTCAGCAGCCGCTCAGCGATGTCCTTCTTCTCTGCCAGCCAGCTGTTGGCGGATTTCAGGTAGGAGTCGATGCTCCCCGCGGGCTTCTCCTTGGACTCGGAAGGCAGCAGGTGCGGCTTACCTGGAGGGGGGGAGAGGTGGGAGGGAGCAAGAATGAACCTCGCTGTGTAGCAGGAACAACAGGGCGCCGGAGCCTCTGGGTGCAGGGGCGACCAGCAAAGGCCCCAGGAAGCCACCAGGGGAAGGTGGAGGGCCGGGCCTCTGGGGGCCACAGCTAAGCACCTACTGTGTACAGGAAGGCAGCCAGGTGCACCCGGACCAAAGAAGAAACAGGAGAGGACCCGGCCCTAAAGAAGCTCAAGGACCTGGAGGAGGGGAGCAATGTACACACAGAGCTACACCATGGTGTTGGAGGCCAAGGGTTACAAGGGGACCAAGAGCCTCTCCCTGTCCCAGGAGGAGGCATGCCTAAAACTGGATGAGGCGGGAGTGGGCATCCCGGGAGAGAACAGTAAGGCCAAAGGTCTCCCACAGACCAAGGTGCACCCTGCGGGCCAAAGGGTCTCCTTCAGGTCAGAGTCTCCTTCAAGTCAAGGTACCCCTGCAGATCAAGACCCTACCTCAGGGCAAAGATACCCTCTTCGGGCGCCTGGGTGGCTCAGTCGGCTAAGCATCTGCCTTTGGCTCAGGTCATGATCCCAGGGCCCTGGGACTGAGCCCCGCGTTGGGCTCCCTGCTCAGCGGGGAGTCTGCTTCTCCCTCTGACCCTCCCCCTGTTCGTGCTCTCTCTCTCGCTTACACTCTCAAATAAATAAAACCTTTAAGAAATCTTAAAAAAAAAAAAAGATACCTACCGTTCAGAGCCTTGCAGGTCAAAGGGCCCCCTACAGGTCAAGGTGCTAAGTGTCCCCTACTAATCTGAGCTGCTCTGTGCACAGAGGTGACTCCCACTCCTTTGAGGAGCCACGGTTTGGATGAGGGGTTCCCATTTGACCCAAAGGTCTGGCATGAAGGACCCTCCCAGTGGTGGCCTGGCCTGGAGCTAAGGCACTCTGACCAGCTGTCGCCAGCAGAACTGAGGCACAGGGAGGATGGGGAGTGGGAGCCGGGGGAGGACAGAGTCAAGCTGCAGAGGACGCAGGGTTTCAACACAAGAGCAAAACCGTGCATCCTGAGAGAGGTGGGAAGAGAGGCCATGCTTACTGCCGCCCTGACTTGGCTCTAGTGCACATGCGGGCCCCTAGCAGCCTTCTGCTTGCAGCGGCCTGAATGAATCCCTGCCATCACACCCAAGGAACTTCACACAGGGAGACCTCAAGCTCCGATTACCAGAAAGTTAAAGAGCAATGAGCCAGAAGAACTGTCAGACGTCGGGATGAAGAACAATCTGCACTCGTCATGAGGGCATCACCAGCCCACACCCAGGGACGCTTTCCACCCCAAGACCCTATACTGCTCCTCCCACTCTCTTCCAGAGCCAACCCCATGCGTATTTTGCTAAAACGTGAAAGCGATGTCCTCACATCCAGCAATTCCTGAGTCGACCATGAAATTTCCCACCAAATGAACTTACTCTGTCATCTCCCAGCTGCTGGGTGGCTTCCTTCCTACTGTGGATAGGTAGCCTCATGACCCATGATATGGACCGCATGTCTTCTCCTCCTGTTTCAGGAATCTCACTCCTTGTGCACCCCGTCCTAACCTCAGGTTCTATTGTATTCTGGAAGCCTCACAACTTTGCCGCTAATGGGAAAGAAATCCTCACTTGATGCCATGTTACAAGGTGACAAGTCTTGAGTTTCCATGTTTGCCCTCCACAGTGGCCGCGTCCCTGGGCCTTACCGATGTGGTAGTAGGTGAAGCACATGGTCATGAGGTTCTTGGCAGGCCCGAAGTCGTCCATCTGATGACACCTAAAATGACAAGGAAGGCTGACTAGCTAAAGAATTGTTCTACCCAATTTTCTCACTGCAAGCTCCTGAAGCAAGACCTAAAAATTTTATAAATATGTCCACATTAATATCTCACTCCCCAGATGCTACATAGAAGCAACAAAAAAGAATCCCCAATTGCTTATCTTTTTCAGAAAGATATATATTCGCTGGGATGCATATCATCAACAGGGATTATTGCTGGGAGGAGGACCACAGGAGCGAGGACAGGGCTGTGAAAAAGGGTTTCCTTTCCATTTGAGGCACTGTGCTTCTCTACCCTGTTCTTCTGTACTTTTTTTTCCTGTTTAGTTTCTAACCTTGCACAAGTATTACTTAAGAAAAGTCAATAGAATGTATCTAGATAGTGGGGTCAGGGCCAGTTTTATCTTTGAATACAAAAATAATCTAATCAGGGGTGACTCAGTTGGTTAAGCGTCTGCCTTCGGCTGAGGTCACGATCCCAGAGTCCCGGGATGGCCCATGTCGGGCTCCCTGCTCAGCAAGGAGCCTGTTTCTCCCTCTGCCCACCGCTCCCCACCTCTCGTGCTCTCTGTCTCTCCTCTCTCTCTCAAATAAATAAATACAATCTTTAAAAAAAAAAAAACTTAAAGAACTAAACTCTGCCAAAAAAATCATAAAGGACAATAAATAAAAGTAAAAACATAAGACACTAATAAACTAAAAATTATGAAACTCAAATTTTAAAAATTAATACATATTTTAAGAAGATTATAAGGTTTTTTCCCTTTTTTTCCCCCAACCATACAGAAATACATATGCTCACCGAGAAATGGGGAGATTCTGCGTTTTGCTTGGGTTGGAACTTGAATTTTATTCCCCCCCCTTTTTATTGAAGGAAAAATTCAAAGTCAGTGCAGAATTAAATACGTGTTACCAAGTGGGACAGGTGCCATCTCTGCACAATATGGATTCGTGAGAAATCCTACGGGTGGGAATGTTCGGAAGCTGAGGTTCTCAGTGCCTGAGAGCAGGCTGCACACAAGACAACTGGGCCTGTTTGAAACCCGCTCCTTCCGTGATGCTTTCTCGTCCCTCCACCCTTGCCAGCTCCGAGACCCAGAATCCCCCCATGGGAGCCTATCCTCAACTTGGGACATTCCAAGCAGGTGCCAGAAAAATAGGGATCCTCCACTTTCTGGTCTTTTCCCTCCAGCCCATGCTCCATGTTCATGGCGGGGGGAATAAAGAGGTGAGGAGACATCTAGACACAGGGAATTAAGGTTCCCAAGAGCAGCTATGTCTCTGCTGGGAGGAAAAGGGGAAGGGAAAGTAAAGGAGGGGGTTTTCCTGGAAGGACAAAAGGGACATGGGGACAAACCACGGGACCAGGACCTGCGTCGGGGCCAGAATGAGGGGACGAGGGTAAGTAGGGCAGAAACAACAGTCAGATCGGGGCTTCCTCTTCCCCGTCCTTTCCCATTTCTCACCCACAGTGACCCCCTCCCCCATCAGTAAAGCTGCTGTCCGCTTCCCCAAGGCAGACACATCCCCTCCTTTCCTGCTGGTGGGGGGCCGTCACCTGCTCTGATGCAGATCCAAGATGTATGACGTGAGTGTGGCCGTCCCAGGGCCCTGGGGCCTCAGGAGGAGAGAGCCTGTGAGTCACATGGCCCGCCTCCCGCAGCTACATAGATGCAGAGAGGGGCCCTTTTCATCACCCTCCAGCTTCTACTGTGCTGTTTGTGATAAAAGGTTGCAGCAGGGCCTAATTAGCACGCGGGGCAGGCTGAAGTCATCCGATCACATCATTAAGTGGGTGGTTATCTAGTTGGAGGTACTTCACAACAAGAAATCCAGAAAAGGCCACATCTCCGCAGCAGGAGGGCAGGGTCAACTGCGTGTCATCCCCGCCTGTCCTGACAGCACTCATGGAGGGATTTACTCATGCCCAGCTGCTGTCCCCTAACCCCTACTGCCGGGGGAGGACCCTAACTCCCTCCCAAGAGAGGCTGGTACAATGCTGCCTCTCGGCGGCTGCTGGGCGGGGGATGGTGTTCAGAGCAAGCGCCCGCTGATGACTCACACGGCTGTTACGACTGGGTTAGTACGGGGCAGGAGAGGTGGGGAACACGTGCTCTAGGACAAAGGCTTTGAGCTACAGCGTCACTTACTCAAACAGGACCACGGCGAAAGACTGCACCAGGCGGTAGAAGGTCGGCTCCGAGACACACTTGGAGTTGCAGCGCTGTGTGGGAACAGGGCAGACACGTCACTGGGCGACAGGCGGCGGAGGCGTGGTGCAGCTCAGACAGGCGCCGGGCTCACCACGCTGAGCACCGCTAGACACAGGGGGGCCGCGAGCCCGGGACGGGAGCAGCCGGGCCCCCGAGCAGAGCACAAGCCAACATTTTCCTGTGTCTCCTTGAAATTTTAAGAACTAGGAACCCCACAAACTCCCCTATACAACACAGAACCAGTGTGGAGGGTTGAAACCCCCAGAAGACAACACGGGCCATTTCTGGATTGTAGAGGTATGGGCCATTTCTCTATTTGTGCTGATCTGCATTTTCTAATTTCTCTTGGAAAAATAAATTGTGATCAAAATACTTTTAAAAAACCAAGAGTTTAAGCCACTTTACAGAAAAAAAAAAAAAAAAGACCCTACTAGGTATTGACAAAAAATAATTCTTTTCTGAACTCGCGTGGCTGTCACTGCCCTACATTATCTTTGTAAAACTGAATACTGCGGGTTATTGAACAAAACTATGCGTGGACATCGTCCACATTCTTGCCCTTAAAAAAGGAACTTTTCTGTAACTTCACGCAGTTGAAAGACCAGTTTGCTCGCTCATTCTTTCTAGCGGGGCATCCGGATGAGTGACTTCCCGCTTCCCGCTATTCTAACGAGGCCTTTTGGGAACATCTTTAAGTAAGTTCTACTAATTTCTCTGCTGGGTTGTTTCCTGTGGCTTTTCTCCAGAGCGGGAGCAGGAGAGCCGATGAGAAGGGGCCCCACCACCATTACCTCCCGTCGCCGTCCCCTCACCTGGGCGCTCACGTATCGAGCAAACCACTCGCGGCCCTTTCCGTTCTCACTGCTACAGTACTCTCCAAACTTGGCTTTCTCCTCCTGGTCCAAGTCCTCCCTGGAAGGAACAGAGCAGGAAAAGCAACTTTCAGCCCTCTGCAACAAAGACGGCCAGAGCGGGCAAGACGCAGGAGAGGGAATGGGGACATATGGCCCCCCAGCCAAGCATGGACACCTGACTTACATGGGCACATCCATCCTCGGCTGGGCCCACAAGGAAATGGGGGCATTTCTATCTCAAAGATGAGGAGACTGGGTCAGAGGATCAGACACAGCTGAGTAGTGAATGGGAGCTCCATCCAGACTTCCGGGTTCCAAAGCCCAGGCTCCGTCCCCCATGTCCTGCCTCTAGTGAAACAGGGGTGCTGACAAGGGTAACGTGACCCTCTGAGGTCCTGGTCCTCAAGTTCCACCGCCTTCCCACTCACTGGTGCTAAGTCAGCAAAGAACCACACAGTGAGTTTAAGAATCCCTCATGCGCAAGACACACTGGCTGGCCGCAAGGTTAGACTGGTTGGTTGTTCTGAAGAGCCAGCTACTCACCTCTCTGACGATCCTGGCTCTGTATGTGAGGGACGGAGACTGGGGGACCCCAGGGGGGTCACCACGGCCAGGGTGAACAGAATGCTCACCTGACCTCAAACCACCTCTGATCACTCATTGTGGGAGGCTAATACTCTGCCTCCAGATTTAAAGACCAGATAAAAAAGAAACAGAAGGCTGAAGATCAATTAGCTCATGTAGTTTTTCATTTATTTAAGGTTTGGTAGAAAACATCTTGGTCTCATTTATCCCAAAATACCAACACCAGATGAAATAGGGGAATTCGCCAGCCAGTCTTCAGTGATTTCTCGAATGCTCTTGAAAATGCATCCAGCTCAGTTGTCCATGTTCCATATTGCTGACAGGCTGCCGCAAATATAGATTGTCCTTCCTGACAAATTAGCAAGCTTCTGTGCTTTCTCCTCTTTCATTAACTGGGTGTGCTCCAAGAAAGCTGACTAATTCCAGTGTTAGTCAAACAAAATTAGGAGGGCACCACATCTACTTGTTCTCTCAGAATGCATTCAAAATCAAACATGAATGCATTTTTGGATCGTCCAATATTTGGATTATCACTGAGCTCTCTTCCCTGTTCTAACTGCAAAGAAAATGGACACACGCCTGGAAAAGGCAGACATCCCACCTCGCCAGGTTACGAACAAGGGACCTTAATCACAGTAGGGAATAATATCCTCTTTACACAGAATCAACAGGCAGAGATTCTTCCTATTGCTTTAATAAAATGGGAAAATGATCCCTTCGGTCCCTGAGCTCCTCGGACTGCAGTGCGTGCAACAGAGAGTCCAGAGGTTTTGTTGAAATGCAGAGTCAGTCTCGGCAGGTCTGGGTGGGGCCCAACACTCTGCATTTCTAGCAAGCTCCCATAATGCGGATGCTGCAGGTCCACGTCCGGCAAACGAGCAGCAAGGCCTTCAGTGACTAGCGTGTGGTGGGGATGCAGGGCAAGGCTGACATCCGAAACCCAGGAATTTGGGTTTGTGGGCTCCCTACCCCCATGCTGAGATATTAACAAGAGTGGGTGGGGGAGCTGGAGGCGTACCCACAGACACCCCCTCCTCAGTCTGATCCCAACCCAAACTCCGCTCCCTGCTGCTCCAATTGCCAGGGCTCCTGTTTACCCCTTCAAGAACCGTCAAAGAAAGGCAAGAAGGAGGAGCAAGGAAGGGTCCCCATCCTGGCAGGGGCTTGAGGCTCAGCTGCCATGAGCATCTCAAGGAGTACGGGTAATCGAAACCTTCTGGACCGTACTGCCCTGCATTGAGAGTCTGCTAGTCGTGGAGGCGCCCTAGCCCAGTGTGAGTCTGACGCTAACCTGCAAGGGCTCAGACACAGGGAAGCAAACCTAGAGTCCTTCTGGATTTAGCAGTGAGGACGTGAGCATGTCAGCGGAGTGGCTGGAGCCGGGGGTGGGATGGAAGAGGCAGCGAAAACTCCCCAAACACTTCTACCTGCAGCCGGGGGTGGGGGCTGAGAACCACCCAGGTGGCCCACCATTGGCCCATGAGGGAGCGAAAGCCCGGGCCCCAGCGGGTGCCCTGTCAAGGACAGAGCCTGGGGCAGAGAGCAGGTCCTGGGGGCTCACCCTCCAGAGAAGATCTTCTCCACGTAGCTGCGCATGAACTCCCGGAGCTCCAGGGTCTCCTCGTCCTTGGCTGACTCGGTGCTCTGGTTGGAAGAGAAGGACTCGTTGGAGGAGGAGCGGCGGTACTGGTCCCAGGACGGGTGTGAGGGCGACTCGCCCATGTCATTCTCGCTGTCTGCAGACTCTGTAGTCTCGCTCTCCGAAGCACCGTCGCCCTGGGAGCTGTCCCCATCCCGCAGCTTCGGAGGCAGTGTCTCTAGGGGCGAGGAGGGGGACGGCTCAGTCCCGAAGTCAATCAGCGCTCCCACGGGGACCTCAGGGGCCTCCATGGTTCGGGTAGGCTTCCAGGCTGGAAGGCCAGCAGACAGGATTCCCGGATGTGTCAGTGGGAGCTGGAGGCCAAGCGCCTGAATGGCTTCGGAGCTGCTGGCCACCAGGAGTCCTCAGGGGCAGCGCTCGTGGCCCTAAGGCATCTAGAACGGAAGACACGGAAACGTTATCACCACGAGAGCTACTCTGCGTAAGGGGAATTCAGCACTGAAAATCCAGACTTAAATGAACGAATGAGGCCACAAATTCCCCGAAAAGAGAATAGGCTCCAAACTTCTAGAATCTGGGTCATCCCTACGTGGACATCATTTCCCTACTGTCTACTGCTAAACACCTGGTGCGTGGTAGGCACACAATAACTATTTGTTGAAATAATAAACACATAAACACCAACGATCAGGACTTCTCCAAACTACACAGACTTCAAAGCCACTGCACCTGCCTGCCCTCTCCCTGCTTTGGCCTACCAGACTGATGCCAGTAAATAAAAAGGCTGACCCCAGGCTAGAATCAGAATCAGAAAATCCCCAGAGACACATCTGCCTGATCACTGCTGTTAGCATCAGTGGCTATGGGAGATGGTGTCGTCTGGCACGTTGGGAAAAGCTGCATCTGCTAAGCACGTGGGCCCCTCCCCTCCTGGGCTGGCATCTCTTCCTTCCTGGGCTCCTACCTGAGGACTCTTCCAGAGGCCCAGAACCTTCCCAGGCTGCCAGACAGATGCCCCTTTTCATATCACTCACCAACCCTCCACCGGCTTCTGAGCCTCATTTGCTGCCCAGACGCAGCCTCTCCGTCCTGCCCTCTCCCTGCACTCCGGGTAAGGACACCTGGATGAGGGCATGCGTCTCGAGGTGCCTGTTCCTTCTGCCCTCTCCCTTCCCCAGTCCATCCCTTCTTCCTGCCTCACCCTGCCCGGATGCTGTTCATCCCCCAGGCGGACATGGTGACACCTCTTCTGAGCAGCTCACTCCACCCCGAGTCAAAACTATTCCCTGGTGCCTCTGTGTACCTCCAGCATTTTATTTACCCCCATTTTAAAATTCTGCTTGTTTGACGGACAGATACTTCTATTTCTGCTCATCCCATTACAATATAAGCACCTCTGTAGCAACCGACTATCTGGACTAAGGAAAGGTCTGCTGTGACTGCGACTGGATGGACAGGGCTGCCCATGAATGTACTTGAAGAGCTGGGGTGGGGGCCAGGATGCAGGCGGCGCAGCAAGAGAGCTGGGGCGAAAATCTTCAAGTCTAAACCGGGTTTCCTGACTGCCAGCTGGGGAGTCGCCTACCAGGTCTGGGACCCACCTTCCCCGGTGGTGAGCGGCACACAGCTCAGCATGAAGCAAGAGCCCTCCTGATGCATCAGCTCCTCAAGGCAAGAGCAGCCTCCAGATTGGGCCTGTCCCTGTCCTCACCCTCTGCAGACCCCGAATATCTAGGACAACCCCCAGCAGACAGGTAGCTGCCGACGCTGCGGCACCAATGCATCTTCTGTGGGTAATTCGATATTACACTGTCTTTGCTGCCGGTTAAGAGCTTAATGCTCACAAATCGATCATAGGTTCCTCTAAATTCCCCAGCTCAGGACATTTTTAAATGCCCTGAGTCAGAAAGATGGAACGGCTGGCTCCTTGTTGTTGGAGTGGCGAGGGTACCCTTTCAGGACAGTCCTATAGAGCTTGCCTGGGCTCAAAGAGGAGAAGCATAAACCTCCCCTCAAAAGAACCGTCTGGGCCAGGAGAGCGACATGGGGCTTTTAGGAGCTCAGGAGATAGCACCACCACGCAGAGAGGCGGAGATTGAGGAGTGGCGGTCTGAGGCTGGGTCAGCCCTGGCCCCCCTCCCACCACCTGCACCCGGAGCCTCTGCTCCCTGGGCCATAGTTTCCCCGTCTGAGACACTGTGGTCGGGCTCGAATTCTAAGGTCCTTCTGGCCACCACATTCTCAGACTCTCCAAAGCACAGAAAATCACACCTGTAACAACACACTGGGTGTTAAAAATGGAAAATCACACACTAGGAAGATGTTCACAGTCGCTATGGTAGGAAAGTTGGGTCAAAAATATCTGTATTATAAATTTACCCAAATCCAACCGAAAACTCTGTTTTAATAAGGAATACAAACGACTCAAACAGACAAGTCACATAAGAAGAAATACTCTTATTAAATGCTTAGACAATTCTTCAACCTACGCTGATAACCACACATGTAGATAGGCAAATTAAAACAATTAGGTACCATCTTATACTACTAAATCAGCAAAAACTTTAAAATGCAATCTAAATGCTGATGAGGTCCATGGTAAAGTTAATATTCTCAAGCAATCCTGGCAATAGGGATAAATAAGACTCTAGAAAGGGTGTTTGTTTGTTTGTTTTTGTATGTATGTATGTATATATTCTCCACACCTACGGTGGGACTCGAACTCACGACCCCAGAGAGCAAGAGTTGCATGCTCTTCCAACTGAGCCAGCCAGGTACCCCTAGAAACTATTTTCTATAATTTTTATTTTTTTATCCTCTGATCCAGGATTCAAATGCTTGAAATTTACCCCAAGAAAATAATTTAAAACACTCAAAACCAGTTACATGGAAAAGAAAATGCTCCTTGCAACAGCATTTCAAATCCTGATAAATTGGAGGAAAAAAATCTAAATACAGGAAAATGGCAAATAAATTCTAACAACTTGATGCAATAGTAATCAGTGAATGATGCAGATGTAAACAATCAGAACATCAGTGAATGATGTTCACTTTATAGCTAAGTAAACAAAATAATCTGCAGTCAACGAGTATTTACTGAATCCCACGGCATGCTGTCCTTTTGTCTGGGGGCTGGGAATGCTGGAGTGCATGAATTTTAATTTTCTTTTTTTTTTTTTTTTTAAGATTTTATTTATTTATTTGACAGAGAGACAGCGAGACAGGGAACACAAGCAGGGCGAGTGGGAAAGGGAGAAGAAGGCTTCCCACTGAGCAGGGAGCCCAATGCGGAGCTCGATCCCAGGACCCTGGGATCATGACCTGAGCCAAAGGCAGACGCTTAATGACTGAGCCACCCAGGCGCCCCTGAATTTTCTTATAATAATAATAATAAAGCATATGCACAAAAAGGGCTGGAAAAGAAGACAGAAGTGTATTATAGTCCTGGCACTGAGGTCATTTCTCCTTTTGATTTTGTGCTTGATCATAATGATACAGTTTGCAATAAATAAAATATTCGGAGCGAAAAGGAAACAAATTTCTGTATCTTGAAACAGTTTCAAGCAGTCAGAAGGGCTGCATCTATTTACCCAAGCAGAACACCGCAGCATCAGGGCTGCAAGATCAGAGCAAATTATCACGGCTATTTCTGGTCCAGCCTGAGGCTGACAAGCGGCTCTCCCAGCGTCTCCCTCGCTTGAAATTCTGGGAGTGTGTGAGTCATCCTTTCCCAGAAGCCTCCTCTGTGGGCTCAGGCAGGAGGCACAAAGTGAGAGGCCTGACTGTTGGGGAGAAAGAAGTGGCAGGGGACCCAGGCCAGGGTGTGTGAGGGCACCGTGGGGTGTGGTGTGCAGAGCAGAACCCTTGGAAGCACCCCCACCCTCTTCCTTCAGGAAGGAAACGTAATTACAGGCCTCGGTGCGGGACAAGGTGGCGGTCACTCTGAACACACCAGGATGGCACACCTCCCATGACTACCTGTGCTGGGCCAGCCAGAGAACACAGAGGAAGTGGGCCCAGCGGGAACCAACCACATGGCCCCCAAGCAGAGCCGGCCGGGTGCTACACTCAGGAGCGCAGGCCCAGCGGCACCAGACCTAGAGATGTCCAGAGAATGGCTGAAATGCATGACGCAAAATCCTCTAATTCCTCAACACTGGCAACTAATTTACATTTATTTCAAAACATGTTGCGGGCCAAAGAAAACACATCTGTGGGTTGCGCCGCAATCTATCTGCCTTGTCCCATGCACAAGGAAGGTCCTGAACGCACTGCAGGGCCACAGGCTGGGACTCAGGGTATCAAATCACAGCAGGATCTTTACACCTACAGACCGTGTGTATTAAAAACGCTCTTCTACAGCCTCGAAGCAGAACAAACCTTCTTGCAACTTTTGCAATTCATTTCCTGGGCCTTACAGCATGAGTTTCTACCAACCAAATTAGGCTAAAATTCTAAGTCAACCTGTAACCCGAAGGCCTTAACCACCCACCTGCTCATTCAACAAGTACTTCTTTTCTTTTCTTTAAGTAGGCTTTACACCCAATGTGGGGCTTGAACTCACGGCCCTGAGATCAAGAGTCGTGTGTCCTACTGAGTGAGCCAGCTGGGCGCCCCTCGACGGTATCCACTGAGCAGCTACTATGCATCAGCTAGTGTCCCAGCATCTGGGAGTGCACGCATGAACAAGGCTGTAAGGAGCATCTGGTCGTGGGGGGGGGGGGGGGGGGGCGCAGGCTAAGAGAAGGGGTGGCGGGGGTGGGGATGGGCAGGGGGAGGTCTGTAAGAGACTGTTAATAAAATGGAAACCCAAACAAGAACTTCTGGGGGCACTGAGTGCTACAGAGAGTCTCCAGGAGATGTCTCTGAGAGCCCCGAGAAGGGCTTCTTTGGACCGGGAGTTGGGGAGGCAGATAGGAACTGAGAGGGAAGGAGGACCCGCCAAGAAGACTCAAGGGTCCTCTGACAGGAGAGAGGTCTGGGCAGAGGGAGAGTCTGCACAGAGGCCCTAGGCAGCAATGACTTTGGAAAGTTCAGGAACCAGGAGGTTCATGAGGCGAGGGGCACCGCTCATGGAGAAGAGGTCGGCCAGGCATCCAGGGATGGCTTGTCGGCCACCCCCGGGGTCTGGGCTGACCGGCAGCCACGGGACGAGCTTTAGTACAAGCAGCTGCATGCATGGGACAGGAGCAAAGGGTGGGGGGGCAGGCAAGGTGATCACATCCTAGTGGGAGGCTTCCTGACCTCCTCCCCTCCCCTCCCCCCCGCCCCCCAGCCTTTTCCCGCCCCCGCGGCCCCGGCTGCAGAAGGAACTCAGGAGATTGCCTTCTTGCAGCTGCTCAGCCACATCCCCACGAGGCTTTGCTCAAACTCTGATTTCCCCAACATCCCAAAGCAACCCGAGCCAGGACATCTCTAGCAGGTCGACCTTGAGCAATCAGATGAGGCTCCCTGGGCAAGAATCCGGAACTTTCTGTAACTCTGCCCTTTGCCATCCACCTCAGGCAACTCCCTCTTGTTTAGTGTGTCCAAGAGCGATCAGACGTGCTGCTCTTCCCACAAAAAGAGAAGGGCTTGCAAAGCCTCGCTCACCTGGCATCCCTAACACGCTGGCTCACACTCGCGTCCATCCAGCTCGTTCCTCGTCTCATGACATCAGTAAATCAAGGCTCAGAGACTTACTCCAGGCTAGGAAGCGACAGCATGCACAATCCATGTCAACCAAGAAGTCCCTGTTCTTGACCACCATATGGTCCCCCTACAGCTACCTCTTCGGTGCTCCCCTGGGGCTCCATTTCTAGAAGTGGGGTTGCTGGGTCAGAGACTCCAGGGTCCTATGACAGGAGAGAGGTCCGGGCACGTGACTAGGGCTGACGATGGGTGCTATCAGATGACCTTCCCCCAAGTCTGTACTGTGGCTATATATACCCGGTGGGTTCTACATCCGCACCTCCTTTTCAACTGTAAAGTCAAAACACCACCTAACCTCCTGGATTCAGAACTCTAATCCATTTGTTTCACTCTGGGTCAAGTGTGGGCAGTGTGCCAGGAAGGGCAGGCCCATTCTGCAGACGAGGGAACTGAGGCCAGCTACGTCTCTGTAGCCAGAACTTCCCACGAGCCCCAGCCTTCGACGACGGCGTGTGGCTGGAGTATTCTGCCCGATGACTGGCCTGAACAGAGAAAGCCAGCCTCCTGCCTCGGGTTTCAGCTCCACTCAGACTCACACCAGGAAAGTGTTTTTTTTTATTTTTTTTATTTTTAAGTAATCTGCACCCAACATGGGGTCCGAACGCACAACCCCAAGATTGAGTCTCACGCTCCACCGACTGAGCCAGCCAGGCACCGCTGGGAAAGTCATTTAAATCACAACCAGTTCCTATTTTTGGAAAACGTGAATGTGAATTTTTCTTTTCCCAGACTCATCTGGAGTATTATCAAGATAAATGAGATAATACATGGCCGGTCTTACGGAGATGTGTTGCTGTCCTCCTCGCCCACGAGGAGAAGCTGAACAAGAGCCTGGCCGCGGCAATGTCGAGACAGCTGAGAGACGACGCTGAGGCCGTTATCAGAACAGTCAACACTTTTCGAGGCACAGAGATACAGAGAAACATCGTCTTGGACCACTCCGTCAAGCTGCTGCGCAGTACTGCGCTTTTATTCCCATTTTAGAGACGAGATGTCTGTGGCTGGGGGAGGCAGGTGCATGGCTGCGCGGGGTCACCTGCGGGTGGGTGCAGAGCAGGACCACCTACTGGTTTAGGACCAGAGGTCAAAGGTCCCTCACAGCTGCTGCCTGAGCTTCTGCTACATTTTGACCTCTCTCCAGCCACAAGTTGAACGTCACCTCCTGGGGCCTCACATAAAATAGTGAGCTAACTCCCCACAGAACATCCACCTTGCTTGGCCTAAGGGTTGTGGAGGGCCAATGCAAATCAAAACCTGCACACCTCTGCCCGATGTTGATTACTAAAAGTCCTTGACCCTGAGACTCGAGTCATAAGACTTTCAACCCCACCTGCCTCGTGCGAAGGTACCATCCAAACACAGAGAAGGTGAGGGTCCTGGGTGTGAAGCAGAATATAAACACCTCTCCCCTGCAGTCATCAGACTCCCTTAAGCTCTGGGATTTAACCCCTGAAAGACAGTTTACCCCCCAGACACGGGCACCCTTCTGCATTCACGCAGCCTTCTTTGCCTCACATCAGTTGGATGCCTTCTGTGACTTTTTATTAAGTCTTATTTAGAAAACACACCTGAAGGGGGAGGCTCGGTGGCTCAGTCGGTTAAGCGGCTGCCTTCAGCTGAGGTCATGGTCTCATGGTCCCAGGGTCCTGGGATCGAGCCCCTTGTCGGGCTCCCTGCTCAGCGGGGAGTCTGCTTCTCCCTCTCCCTCCCCCTGCTCGTGTGCTCTCTCACTCGTACTCTCTCTCTCTCACGCTCCCTCTCTCAAATAAAAGGATAAAATTAAAAACAAAATACACCCAGAGAACCCAAGAGAAGTATCCTTCCTTCCTCTGTGGTCGTGGATGCGGGCTAGGCTGAAGCATGACTGCGTGAGCTGTGAACGGAGGGCAGGGTCCACGTGACCCACTAAGGAGGCCAGTGACCCTTAACCCATCCACAGCAGGTCAGGAACAGGGCCAGGGCTTGGCCAGGAGCAGCAGACGATGGGTCCAAGAGCATCTGCAGACTGGGGCACTGCATTCTTTTCTGGAGTCACGTCTTAGCTGAATGCTGCCCACAACTAGAGGAGACAGCCTAGCTAAGGGGGTCCCCCCAATCCTTACCCCACAAGGCAGAGCCCAAGGAGCTGAGCAAGGATGCTTTTAACCTGCAGCTGTGGTTCCTAAACTGGTGCCAGGGTACCCCGGGATACCTAAGCAAACTCACAGGGGTGCTGTGGGATATTTCGATATTTTGAGGAAAACACAGCAATACTTGACATCTTCCAGACACAGACCAAACTACGAGGTTCAGGTAGCTCACAGTTTCACCATTAGGTCATGCTGTACTCCTTCCTGTGACCTGGTATTTTTGCAAAGCGGAATTTTCTGCAGCTTGCCATTATAAAGAGCAAGTAGTGCCCGAAGACCAATATGAACAGGAAAACAGAATGGCCGTGTGCAATGAAGAATGAAAGAAAAATAGTTTTTCAAATGGTGTAGTAGGCTGAAGAGTGGTCCCCCAAAGGTGCCGACGTCCTCATCCCTAGAACCTACAAATACATGACCTTACACGGCAAAGGGACGTTGCAGCTATGACTGAGTGTGGGGCCTCGGGATGGTCCTGGATGATTGAGGGGGGCCCATTATAACCCCAAGGGTCCTTGGGAGAGGGAGACAGGAGGGTCAGAGGGTAGGAGCTGCAGCAATGCTCTGCCGCTGGTTTTGCTGCTGGAGGAGGGGCTGCGTGTGAGCCAAGGAATTCAGGTGCCTCTGGAATGTGGAAACCTTGAGGGCTAAGAGTCTCCTCTGGGGCCTCCAGAAGGAACCCACCCTGCCCACACCTTGTCATTAGCCCCATCAGACTGACTTTGAACTTCCACCCCCAGAACTGTAGGACAGTAAATGTGTGAGATTTTTAAGCCACGGAATTTGTGGAAATTCGTTAAATCAGCTGTAGGAAACTAACAAAGACAGCTAGTATGTGGTTGGGACATAAAGACCCACTGAAGCGCCCAGTATTTGCTTTAGCCTAGGCGTGTCAGGACAAAACGAGAAAGACACCACAGCGCCGTGAGCGTGGCGACCTCCAGGCCTGGGCCCACGCCCGAGCCGCATCCCTTGTCTGCCACGTGAGCCTCAAGCCCCATGCAGACTCCACACGGATCCCCGTGAAACGGATGCGTCCCAGCATCGGGTCAAGCTCGTGGAGGTCATCTGGTTTCCATCTCCCTCCATCGTGAACACATCATTAGAGAAAGGTCTTGGGGAAACAGAAGGGGGCATAAACCTCTGGATGGCAGCACGCCTAAAACGCCATCTCCATTTCTGTGTCTTTCCTTCTCGCCTTTGTGCTCGAACCGCGACCATGCCGAGGGAGGCCCGAATGTCCGCTGCGGGCCAAGCACCTGGCTATCCCTCTCCCATCTGCAAACATGCAGGTGACCTCGCTGAAGAGTCTTCGCTCGTCCCCCAAAGCGCGTTTTATTTCAAGCGGACCTAACGGCAGGTCGACAGGGTTTGGCAGGAATGAGGGGAGACAGACCCTGGGCTTAGATCTCTGGTCTCCGGGGCTGCCTTGAAACAGTGGACCTGGTCAATTATGAGGTTACCGCTACCCGGTTTTGTTCTGCTATTATGAGATATAATAATGGACGGTTTCCAGGAAGACTGTGCCTACTTAAACCACTGGAGTGGAGGAGAGGCAGAAGGAGGAGAAAGCTAAATGCAATCATCCTGTAGGGAAAGACACGGCTGGGAACACCATGGATGAACGTGTAAACCACCAAGGTTATCTGGAAGCCCCATTGCTTCACGGCCTCGTGGTGTGGGAGCTGCTTCCACAGCCTCCCTCGCCCCCCAACAGCGTGCCAAAAATAATCAGCCTCAGGCCAGGGCTTTTCTTGCTCAGCCGGCGTTTGCTCAACGCACTCCTTGCTACCCCTTGCGCCCCACGCCCCCCAGTCCCGAGTCAGAGAAGGGCCCCCGTGGGCTGGCCTGGGGCGGGTGGCAGTGAGGAAGCCCCCTGAGCCCCTCTGCAGAGCCGGGCCCTCCAGCGCCCCAGCCAGAGCTCAGTCACTAGCCCAGGCTGGTAAGAACACGCTTCTTGTCACTCAGAACCTCTCACACCACGAGACCACAACAAGGACTCTCTTCTGCCTCTGTTAGGGGCTGAGCAGCTCAGCCCTGGGGCTCCTGACAAGTACATCTGCTCCTCCCCTCCTGGCCGGGTGACAGGTGACTTTGCCTCTGAACCAGGAAGAGAGGTTTGGGCCGTTTGGGGCTATGAAGCAACAGTCATTCCAGGGAATGAATCTGTGTCCAATATGAAATGTCACCGATGTCCTTTTAGATGTCAGTGTGTTCGGGCAGCTGCTCAGACATAGATTTAAAGCTAGTCAGTGTGGATCTAGGGTACCTTACAGGCCTGTGAAATCAAAACAAGAACAACAACAACAACACCCATTCCCAAAGCTGGGCAAGGAGCTTCATGGAGTTTCCTGGTAGCAAAAGCAAAAAAGGGAAGTGATGTGGGAAACAAAGGCAGAAGAAAAATGATTAAATTTCCTTACTCCCTCCAGCCCATTGACAAGTTCCTCTAGGGACTCAACTGTCTCCATGCTGACACTTTGCTGAGGGCAAAAGGCAATCCTAGCCCGACATTCCACACACCCCACCCCCCCGCCTCCCCCAACCCCCAGGATCCTTTAAGTCTATTTTAACATATAAAAATTCTTTTGGAAACTTCCTTTATCTCTAAACCCCTCATGTGTTGGCAATCATCCCCCAAGCATATAGCCCACCGATAGACATCTGAAGGGTCTCATGACTCAGGTTTTATTAGATGGTAATAAATGACCTTTTCCCAATAATAGCTCAAGGCCCTGGAAACCTTGCTTCCAAAATTCCTTAGAGAATGATGCAATCCCAAACCCCCTCCCAACTTGAAATTATCTAACAGGCCATTCCTCATGACCCCGGGGGAAGCTGTTTCTGCCCATGGGTCCTGTCCTGTGCTTCAATACAACCACCTTTTTGCATCAAAGATGTCTCAAGAATTCTTTCTTGGCCGTCGGGCTTCGAACCCTAACTACATTCTTTCGTTCTTTCCTACATCAGGAAGCATACTGGGTCATACAATCCTTCTCATTCTGACATATTCATCTGCAGAGTACCTTTTTCCAGACACTGAATTTAAAAGTGAAATTGTCAAGGAAGTCCTCATATGAAAACTGCTGATCACTGTCATGAAGAGTTAAAAGGCTCTATAAAAGAAACAGGGATGTTGGCAACATACATTTTTAAATGTCCCTCCAGAAGTCTGAAGCATACATTAAATCAGCTCAGCACAGGAGTTAGTCTGGTCTGAGCGCACTACTCGGGTGAAGATAAGGTGTTCCCATGTTCAGACATGATAACCAAAACAGGATCCACATGCTACCATTCCCAGGGGGGAGAGGACTGTCCTGCTGGCTCCCTCCCTCGGACACGGACAGCAGTGGACCCGCAGGTGCATGCAGGGGCTACTCCCGTCACATCGAGGACGGTGGCAGCCCCCTGCCCTGTCTCCGCGGCCACACGGGCACACCTGGCTCCCACACAGACGGGCTGCTCACCGGCAGCCCCCTACAAGGGCGTGCATCTGAGCCGGGCATCTGGTGGGAGTGTTCTGACTCTGGAGTGTCGAGGAGACCCTCTAGTTGGCTCAGCCTCTTCGCGGCCCGGGGTTTGTGGCCTCAGGACTGCACTCCCCCAGGAGAGGCTCCCGGCAAGTCAGCAGCCTCGTCTGCTTTCTTCACTATAGGGTTCTCAGGGCCAGAACAGGGCCAGGCACATAATAATTGCACAGGAAATATCTGTTGTTGCGGGACTCTCCCAGGTCAGAGTTCAAAGGTGAGCACAGGTCCCAGGCTGCATTTGCCAAGTGAGCTGGCCCACCCACCCAGCCCTAATCATGGGCACACACTTCTTCCACTGCCCTTGGCCTCCGTGAAGGAAGACGGTCAGAAAAAAAGGCCACTGCCCATGTTTTTACAACTGGAAGCAGGAAAAACTGTAGGATCACTACTGACCTTTCAGTCAATAAAGTTGGTAAGTCCTGCCCCTAAGCCATTCTGCTGGGCTGCACAGGGAGACCACACAATTCCAGACCTCAGTGGGCTTCCAACATAACCCCGGAGGCAAAGAAAACGCATTCCAGAATGCAAATGAAACAAACCGGTTTTCTGCCTAGGTGCAAAGAAGAGTGGTTTGCCAACCCAATTTTTACAAAGTGCACACCTAGTAGGGAGAGTATGAGGATCTAACTAATTGTCCCGACAGGCAGGGGGCACCCGCACAGGACAGGGTACGGGGCTGGAGAAGATTAAGGCTCAGAAGAAGCAAGACCACACCCAATCACAAGGAGAGTCTTGGAAGGCTGGGTCCATTTCTGCTAAGTAGAGACAGGGAGAGAAGTGCCCCTGGAGAGTCCTGACATTTCCGATGGGGTGGCCTGTGGAATGCACTGAGCTACCACTGTGGTGTGGCCCTGGGGGTAACTTCATACGGTCTTGTCCAAATCTGAAACCAGAGGCTTCTGAGGTATTCAAACCAGTGGGCAACATGTTCAGAGGTGGCCTCCTAGAAGAGGTGGGCTTTTATAATATGTCACTGACAGGAGGAGCACAGGGTGGAGGTCTGGGGAGGGGCAGGGGCGCTTGTGGCCATTTGGGATCCACATTCTGGATCCTGGATCCCAACCACACACCCTCATGTCATCCATCCCAACACAATGCTCAGCTCCCCTGAGTGAGGACATACCTGGCAGGTGGACATATGAAACTGGATGGCTATAGCTCCCCAGAAAGCCCAGGCTAGACATGCACTTGGGGATCATGAGGCAGGAGCACAGGTAAAGCACAGGACCACACAGAGGGCAGAGTAGGGCAAAGCTGAGTGCTGGCGAGAGGAGGAGCCGTGTAGGAAAAGGGGCACCAGCAGGTGTGGGAAAAGAGGAGCACGGGGTCAGTCCAAAGCCCAGCACAAGGCACCAGCTTAGGGGCTCTAATGGGGCCAGAGCCCACGCCGGTCAAGGGGACTGGGATGGACCATGTGGCTGCCACAGTGATGAGTTACAACTCCCAGCCTTTGTGGAAGCCTCCACGATCTCTCATCTCTGAAGAAGTGAAGATGACAGGTGGGGGAGATGTGACAGGGACAAATGTGTCAACCTCACTTCGAGAGGGGAAGGCAGGAGACGCCATGAAGAGATTAAGGGGGATAGCTGAGCCAGGGAATATCCAGCCATTATTAACAAGGCAGCTCTGTGAGCCCCGAAGGAGGGAAGTGGTGAGGGCCAAAGTCACACTCCAAGCCAACCTCATCTCCGGCGTTGTGTGTGTTTGGTCTTATGTACTCGTAGATCCAGGGGATACTGTGCAAATTGTACACAGGGGTTTACTTCCAGCAAGGCGCTTGACAAATTCATCACACCTTTGAGGATGAAATGGACAAATGTGGCCTGAACATTGTGTAAATTAGGTGGATTTATAAATGCTGTATTTCATTGCCCTGAAATACAATTTTTTGCATTTTATTTATTTTTTTAAAGATTTAAAAAACTTATTTGAGAGAGAGAGAGAGAGCAAGCGAGAGCAGGGGGGAGCGGCAGACAGAGAAGTAGGCTCTCCACTGAGCAGGGAGCCCGAAGCGGGGCTCGATCCCAGGACCTTGGGATCATGACCTGAGCTGAAGGCAGACACTTAACCGATTGAGCCACAGAGGTGCCCACTTTTTTGCATTTTAATATCTCTGAAATTGGATGCCTCATCATTGCTCTTAGGTAGGCTTATCATGATCCGTTGTCATTGTGCAGAGACAAGAGTGGACCCTCATTTATTTTGCAAAATAATTAAAGAAATAAATTCAAAAAGTGCATAAATCATAATTGTATCACTCACTGAATTCTCACCAAGTGAATACTCCCAAGTATCCTGCCTTCCCTGGGAGTGGACATGATCAGCTCTCCTTATTCCCCTGCCCCTGGTACTCCCCTCTTCCCCAAAGAGACATGGACGGGACACTCCATAAAGAGCATGCTGATGGCAGAGAGGATTTTTGCAGAAACCCATGTACTTCAGAAGAATGGTCTCTGAATGTGAAGAAGTTTTAGAAGTACTTTAAGCAACTTGTTTTGTTTGCATTTTCCTCCTTGCAATGGACCAGAGTGACACTTGATAATAATCTAAGTAATTCTAAAGGCATTCTTTCAATAGAAAGCACTGTGTGACAGTAAAATGGCAGTGTTTATTCTTTCTTCATTGTGCATAAGACAATGGTGACTCTTACAAGTGATGAGGTCTTAAATCCGATGAAATACGGTGCTTGGCTGCACGACCCGACAGTCACCTTGGTTAAGATGTCTGTCACTAATGGGCAAGCGACTCCAGTCCAGGCGCTACCCTACACCTTCATCAATTACTCAAATTAGGAGGCAAATAACATGGTGATGGAGAATGTGCAGAACCTAAAGCCAGAAGGACAGTTAACACTGGGAATGATACAATCAGGACCCAACAAGCTTTTGGCGGACTTCAGTGGTGGGCTAAGTCTTAAATGACACTCTCAAGAGTAAATCTGTTCATTTGCTGGGCATGTGCTGAGTGCCCTCCATGTGCCAGGCATGATGTGGCAGCAGAGAGAGAGGTAAGGACAATGTGGTTTCTGCCCTTGAGTAACTCATACATGATTAGCGAGGGAGTCTGACATTTGGGCACGGACTTGCCCAAGCCCAGTACGGGGGACGCGTTGCGCTCACTGTGAGTCTGTGTGCTTGATGCTAACAACAAACTACAAACCGACCTCCACCTGCGTCAATGAAAGCACGCTGACCCAGAACAGGAGCGGCCATTCCCACCCCACCCTGCTTCTGCTGGTCAGGCTGCCATCGGCCCGTTAACGCCCAATCGCACATCTGGAAAGGAACAATACTGAGGACACGTGTCCAAGAGCCCCCACACACTGTTCTCCTCCATCATTAAGTCCAAAGCAACCCATGAGGATTTCTTGCTCAGGAAGAAAATAATACACTTGCAAAGGCATTTTAATTCGATAAATGCAAATGTTTGTTAAGACCTAAAAAAAAAAAAAAAAAAAAAGAAGAGCACCATTGAGAATCTGGAGAGCACCCAAAAAAATACAGATGTAAACGAAAGCCCACCTGATAATCATGTCACGTGAGCAACCATGAGGAAGTTGAAGAAACCAACCCTGGGAGTAAGTAACTCGGGGGACAGGACAGGAGTCTTCAAATTTGTGAGGAGTGGGCACCTGACCGAGGGGCCAGATTAGTTCTGTGTGGCTGCAGAAGGAAGAAGTGAGCCTAAGGGTGGAGGCCCACCAAGGCAGCAGTGTCCACCGTCTCATTTCCAGGCCGCCGGAAGCAGAGGGCGGATGTCTGCTCGTCAGCAGGTTATCCATAGGAGAGGCCGCTGGACCCGAACCCACTGGCATTCTGAGATAACATTTTATGACGCTTAACACAGGCTTTACCCCCCTGAGGCTGTTATAAAGCTTCTATCCGAACAGGACCCCTATTTTATGACCTCCAGGAAGAAACATCTAAAGCGTCCACAGTTCACAGGGAAAAGAGATAAGGGACCATCTGCTGGTTCCCCAGTGTGGTCAGAGAGTGAGACGGGTTCAGTTGTCCACAAAGACCTCCCCACAGAACCATGACTCTGCCGTGTCAGTTTTCAATCCACGATGACGGGCCAGGTGCTGTGCTAAGTGCTGGGAAGAGAGCCGTGGAAGAGACAAATTTCCTGCCTCGTGGAGCTTGCAGAAGGCTCCGGAACAAATGCCATTTCACCACGTTGCCAAAAAACCAAAGGGTCCAGGAGTTCCATCGGCCCCAAGTGGATTAGGGAGGTGGGAAAAGGGGACGAGGGCTGCCCACCAACGCCTCCTCCATGGTCTAAGACTTTACATTTCTTAGTTCTTCAAAAGTCGTCCTGAGTCTCAACTTGAGAGTCACCACACACAAACATCTGGATGTACATTTTGCACTTTGCTAATGTTTCATTCATCCGAGGCAACCCCTCAGTGAACGGGTGAGCCCTCTAGTTCGAGGCAACGAGGAGGAATTTGGCGACAGGTGTTTCCCATGAACTTTCGCTACTGACTTCCTGAGTTGGTGCCACTCTAACCAAATGTTAGAATTTACGGCGAAGCACATCCCTCCCTTGGCAAGCAGCTGGCCTTCTTTAAAAAAAGGCTACAGCTGACAATTCGGTGACAGCTGGATTCAATTTGGATACAGACTGACTTGGCCTTCCACGCTTTTGGATAATCTGACAAAATAAATTCGTACCGCTCCAACCCCTGGTATGGAGATAGGCACACTTAATCACTGGATTGGGATGGGCTCCCTAAAAGATCTGGGACTTGGTCCCTCTCCAAAGAACCCAGGGGAGGGGAGGGATGAATTGAACAAACATCCATTTTCTTCGGGCTGGTGCTTTGCTCCATTGGCTCAAGGAAGAAGCGTGCACACTGGACATCGTGTCTCTGGGAGGGAAGGCTCTGGGCAAATCCTCCTGGATGCGGTTCAGCCGGCAGGCCAGGTCATCTCTGGCTGGCGGTCAAGGTGCTCTGCAGTCTGGAGCTGGTCGAGGCTGCCCACACGGCTCTCCAATGGCCACATGCTCAAAAGGAACCTGCCACAAGCATGCAGCTGTCGGCCTCTTCAAGACCCAACTTCTGCTTTAATCTGGCTGGTTTCCTCGCGTTCTCTCTCTCTCACACACACACACACACACACACACACACACACACACACCATGCCTTTGTTACTGCTTTCTTCACTTCCCTATACCCACCACCCACGTTCCTCTGGCTAAATCTCTTGGCACATCTCAACCCCGCTCTTCGACATGGAGAAATCTGAAATTTGTTCATGTGCTATGCTGGTGCCCTCTCTAGGTCATTTGTGGTCTTTTGAAATCCTCTTTAATGTTGAAACATGTTTGACAATATTTGAAAAGTCTATCTATTTGGTTTATCCTAAGGAAATAACCCCAAACATGGCCAGGGAGCTGATGTACAGCGCGATTTAAAACAGCAAAAGAAGTGACGATAACCTAAATTCTCCACGCCAAGGACTTGGGTGAGTTCTGCTGGGTTGATTCTAGAGCTTCGTCGGAGTCTCACAGAGCAGTAATGACAACACGGCATCGTGACAACGCCCATGTGACATGAAAATGAAGCGGGCAATGGAAAACAAAGACTTAACTGTGAAAATAACACAGCTATCCTGTCTGCCCTGCGCCGTGGCTACTACCATCAAATGAGCTAACAGAGCAGCAAAAAAAAGGCTGACGTACAAATTCTGAAGGGCATTAATAATTAGGCATTTGAAGAACGTTCAGGGCAGGAGCCAACAGGGAAATGGAAACCCTGAAGATCGCATCAGCATCAGAGACCCAAGAAAGAGGCCACTTCAAAAGTTCGGCTCTACAACCTACAGACAGTCTTTGTTTTTATCTGTGTCAACACGTGCAGGTGGAAATTCAGGGCAACAGTTACTGGTATCAACAGACCACTCATTCAGAAAGTCTTAGCAAAGCAAGAGTTATTCTTGCAATAAAGGCTTGGCCTTATTTGAGTGAGTGAGAGAGAGAGAGAGGAGAGACAGGTCTACTTTACGGATTTAACTTCTCTCCCGAGACCAGATCAGATTCTGCAGCTCGAGGCTGTGCACACAGGGGATTCCCTGGCGTTGCAGAGTACAGACTCGACGCACAGAGAGATCTTCCTCCGCTTCTCCATGGGTATTTTCCCAGCACTCCTGGTGGTGAGGAGGAATAAAGCTCACTGGCTTATAATCAAACCAAACATTCGCATCAACCCGGCAGCCCGAGCAGGTGCCGAGGAAGCCCTCCCTCTCTCTGTAAGGGCAGATACATGAGGATGGGTGTGAGGAAAGCTCCCAAGGGAGGGGCCCCATGAGTCATTTATGGGACCCTGCATGGCACCTGTTTCCATTAACACCTACCTTCAACCTTTCTTTTTCCTTTTTCCACACAAACCACAATTCTCCTGCACCAGATACTTCCCGACTTCCTCATTCCTTTGTTTAATCCCGATTTCTTTGTTGAATGCCTCTAAAACATATGACTTCTGGCTTCCTTGTGGTTCTGAATGTGATGGGCGAGGACACTCCACCCAGCCTCACCCACCGAATGTGGCTATAAAACCCGGGCAGAATGAACAGAGCAGCGACCTGACGTCCCGGAACAGTAAAGAGCAGCAGGTAGATGAAGGACAAGAGAATCTGAAGCACCACCGAAGTGGTGGTGAGTCTGCCATCTCCCCCCGGCCAGGACCCCCGCCTGGACTAACTCACAACCTGACACCCAGAAGCGGGCCTCCGTGCAGAAAGCACAGCGCGAGGGGAAGCCATCCAGTCCTGCTTCAGGAGCAGGAAAGGGGTCCCCGATTCTCACAAACCATGAGCCAAAGCCCAGGGTTTTTCCTTTTTTCTTGTGCCTCCGTCTTCCCAGCTCCCTCGCAACCCACCCCCGCCCCTCCTCGGTGACTCTGCAGTAGCAGTGACAACAGCCGCAGAGGGGCCCACGGAGGAGGGAGCCTTCCGTTCCCACTGGAGGAGCTGTGCTCTGAAGAGGGTGACAACCCACTGGTTTTTTCTCTCTCAGCCCTTCTCCCGCTTAGTCACGGAAGGGAGCTAAGTTTCAGGGAGAGTGTAGCAGAGCAGGAGGAGTAAACACCCCTGCTTTCTGGCTGAAGGCCCAAGGGGAGGAGGTCCCTGGAGCTGGAACGTACCGGGGAGATTGTGAAGAGGGAGGAGCTCGGGAGAACAACCCCATAAAGCTGTTTACGAGCTCCTGGGCTCACCCCAGAGCTGCGCATATACATATATAATCCTCAACAGCATATTCTAGATTCTGAGTGCTGAGGTTCAGGAGAGACCACTGCCGGGCTTCCACGCTGGCCACGGGGTGGCACACGGGGGACAGCTCTGAAGGGCACCACAAAGGCTTCGAAAACACAACTGATGCTAAAGCTCACGAAGGCTGGTAGGGACTCAGAATCTGAGTGCCTGCTAAAACAGAGACAACAACATTCTCCGTGGGATCTAAACTAGGTCCAGAGTCTCATAATGTAATATCCAAATATTCGGGATCCATCCAAGATTACTCAACATACAAAGAACCAGGAAAATCCTCACCTCACATGGGAAAAGATAATCAATAGACACCAATGCCAAGGTGACACGTTATTGAAATCAGCTAAGACTTCAAAGCAGTTATTATTTTAAAAAATACTCCCAAAAGTAAAGAGTTTTTGGAATGAAGGGAATGGTAAAGAGTCTGTCAGCAAAGAAACAGAAAATATAAAGAAGAATCAAATGGAAATTTCAGAACTAAAAAAACAAAACAAAACACAGTAACTTGAAAATTAAAAACCACTGGATAGGCTCAGTAGTAGAATTAATAGGACAAAAGTAAGAGTCAGTAAACATGATAATAGATCGATGAAAATGACCTAATGAGAACAACAAGAAAAATGTTTTTTTTTTTTAATGAACAAAGCCTTGGGGATTTATGGGACAATTTACTAAAAGATGTAACATTTGTGTCACGAGAGTCCCAGAAGGAGAGGAGAAAGAAGGCAGTACAAAAAGATTTGAGGAAATAACGACCGAACTCCCCAAATTCGGTGAAGGGCATAAGCCTTCAGACGTGAGCAGCAACATTAACACAAAAAAGACTAAATTCAAAGAAATCTCTAGCCACAGGCCTCAATGAACACTAATGACGAAGGAGGTGAAACATCACTTTTTCAGTGCCGAAGGAAAAGACCTGCCAGTCTAGAATTCTATGTCCAGCAAAAAAATTGCTTCTGGAATGAAGGCGAAGAGAAAACATTTGCTGCCAGCAGTCCGGCTCTGTAGGAAGTTATAAAACAGCTTCTTTAGACAGAAGGGAAATAATACCAGAAGGAAACGGAACATCAGGAATAAAGCAAGTGCAAAAGAAAAGGAGAAAATCTGGGTAAATATAAGAGACTTATTCTCCTCCTCTTGAGTTCTTTAAGATATGTTGGACCGTTGAAAGCAAAAATCATGGCATTGGCTGATGGGGTTTTCAACGTAAATAAAGATAATACATATTAAAACTACAACACAAAGGGGAAAGAATAAAGGGACCTACGTGGTGGTAAGCTTTCTACTTTCCACCTGCAATGGTCAAATACTGATTCTAAGTGGACTAAAAGTTAAGTGTGCATATTGTAATCACTAGAGAAAACACTGAAAAACCCAAAGCAAACAAAAAAGCCAGCTAGAGTTGACCCTTGAACAACAGGGGTGTGAACGGCCTCGGTTCACTCATATGCAGATTTTTTTTTCAATAAATACAGTAAGTACTGTAATGTCTTTTCCTTATGATTTTCTTAATAACATTTTATTTTCTCTAGCTTACTTTATTGTAAGAATATATATAATGCATATAAAAATATGTATTAATCAACTGTTTATGTCATCAGTAAAGTTTTGGGTCAACCGTACACTATTAATAGTTAAGCTCTGGAGGAGTCAAAAGTTATATGTGAATTTTCAACTGTGCAGGGGATTGGCACCTCCAACCCCCATGTTGTTCAAGGGCCAACTGTATATGTAAAGTAAAAAACTCAAGAGATAAAATGGAATGCTAAGAAATTCAAATAATCCTGGAGAACACAGGAAAAGGAACACAGAGGAGAGAAAACTCCACAGAACAAAAAGAAAACAAACAATAAAATGGTAGATTAAATCCAAACTTATTAATAATTATATCAAGTGTAAATTGTGTAATATGCACCAATTAAATGACAGAGATGATCAGAATGGATAAAAAGATGTGACCTAGCTATAGGTTACCTACAAGAAATTCACTTCAAATGTAATGGTATTAGTAGATTAACAACAGAAGGAGAGACAAAAGAAATATGCAAACACTAATCAAAAGAAAGCTGGAAAAGCTATGTTAGGAACAAAGTTTAGGTTGGAGCTAAGAGACTTACATGGAATAAAAGGAAACACTACGGAACGATAAAAATGTCAATTCATCAGGCGCCTGGGTGGCTCAGTCGTTAAGCGTCTGCCTTCGGCTCAGGTCATGGTCCCAGGGTCCTGGGATCGAGCCCCGCATCAGGCTCCTTGCTCCGCGGGAAGCCTGCTTCTCCCTCTCCCACTCCCCCTGCTTGTGTTCCCTCTCTCACTGCGTCTGTCAAATAAAATCTTTAAAAAAAAAAAAAGTGTCAATTCATCAAGAAGATACAACAATCTTAAATATGTATGTGCTTAACAACAGAGTTTCAAAACACATGAAACAAAAAGTGACAAAACTGAAAGGAAAAGAGACAACACCACACTTACAGCTGGAGACTTTAGGATTCGTCTCTTACTCCTCTATGTAGGTAGCAGACAGAACATCAGCAGGGATAGAGAAGAGTGGGTCAATAACATAAACCAACTTGGGACGCCTGGGTGGCTCAGTCGTTAAGCGTCTGCCTTCAGCTCAGGTCATGATCCCAGGCTCCTGGGATCGAGTCCCACATGGGGCTCCCTGCTCAGCAGGAAGCCTGCTTCTCCCTCTCCCACTCCCCGTGTTTGTGTTCCCTCTCTTGCCGTGTCTCTCTCTGTCAAATAAATAAAATCTTTAAAAAAAAAAAAAAAAAAATAACATAAACCAACTGGATCTCACTGACATTTATAGAACATTCCACCGAACAACAGCAGAATAAACACTCTTTTCAAGTGGATATTCCCCAAGACAGTCCACATCATGGCTTATAAAACAAACCTTAGTAAATCTAAAACAACTGAAATCACACAAAGGATGTTCTCTGACCATAACGGAATTAGACTAGAAGTTAACAGAAGCATAGCAGGAAAATCTTCAAACATTTGGAAATTAAACAGCATACTTCTACACAATCCACTAGTCAAAAAGGAAATCCCAAAGAACACGAGAAAATGTACTCAAGTAAGTGAAAGTGAAAATACAACAAATTAAAGCCTATGAAATGTAGCTAAGCCAGGGCTTAAAAAGACATTTATAGCATGAAATACTTAGGTTAGATAAGAACAAAGGTCTCAAATCAATAATTTAAGCTTCTATCTTAAAAACTGGAAATGGGGCGCCTGCGTGGCGAAGTTGGTTGGGCGTCAGATTCTTGGTTTTGGCTCAGGTCTGATCTCAGGGTCATGGGATCAAGCCCCTCCTGGGGCTCCATGCTCAGCGCTGAGGCTGCTTGAATTTCTGTCTCCAACTCCCTCTGCCCCTCCCCCACCGGCACTCTCTCTCTCAAATAAATAAATAAATCTTTAAAAATAAATACATACATACACACATACATACTACAAAAAGATCAAAATAACCCCAAAAAAGGTAGCATAAAGGAAATAGTAAAGAACAGAAATCAATGAGCTTGAAAACGAAAATAAACCAATACAACTAAAAATGTCTTCTATCTTAGAGAAGATCATTCAACTTAACCAAGTGAGCCACCCAGGTGCCCGAGAAGATCATTTAACTTAATAACCCTCAAGCAAGATCGATGAAGAAAGAGAGAAGATACAAATCACCAATATCAAGAATAAATGAGGGGAATATCACTAGAGACCCTGTAGACATTAAAAGGATGACAAGAGGGGTTCCTGGGTGGCTCAGTTGATTAAACATCTGACTTTTGACTTTGGCTCAGGTCATGGTCTCAGGGTTGTGAGATCGAGCCCCACGTGGAGCCTGCTTGAGATTCTCTCTCTCCCTCTCTCTCTGCCCTCCTCATCTCTCTTTCCAACTCCCTAAGAATGAATGAATGAATGAATAAATAAATAAGTAAATAAATGGATGATAAGGGCACACATAAAGCCAACAAGCTAGATAAGATGGTTAATTTCAGTTCCTTAAAAATCACAACTACCTAAATTCACCCAAGATGAAATGGATAACGCATATAGTCCCATAACTATTAAAGAAATTGATAGTTTTGAACCTTCCAAAAAGGAAATCTCCATGTCCAGATGCTTTCACTGCAAATTCTACCAAGCATTTAAATAAACAACACCAATTATACCCAATCTCTCTTTGAAAATGCAAGAGGATGTAACATTTTCTAATTCATTTTATGAGGCCAGTATTACTCTACCAAATCAAACAAAGACAGTACAATGACAAGCCAGCATCCTTCATGGACATAGATGCAGACATGTTAAACATCAGCAAATCAACTACACCAACACACAAAAAGAATAATACATTATGAGCAAGTAGGGTTTATCCTGGGAATATGATGCAAAAATCAAACAATGTGATCCACTGCATGGACAGTCTAAAGAAGAAAGAACATAGGATCATATTGAGTGATACAACAAAATAGATTTGACAAAATTCAATCCCCATTCATGATAAAAGTTCTCAGCAAATAGGAATAGTAGGGAACTTCCGCAACTTGATAAAGAGCATCTATAAAAACTCTTCACTTGGCATACACAATGGTGAAAGACTGAATGCTTTCCCTAGAACGTTGGGAACAAGGCAAAAATATTGGCTCTCACTACTTCTATTAACACAGTACAACAGGAGTCTTATCTAGTGCAGTAAGGCCAGGGAAAGATATCAAAAGGCACTGAAAAAAATATTGGGAAGAAGAAAATAATCCTGTCTATTCACAGATGACGTATTGTCTAAGTAGAAAACCCTAAGGAATATATTTTTTAAGTATTTATTTAAGTAATCTCTACACCCAACGTGGGGCTTGAACTTACAATCCCAAGATCGAGAGTTGCATGCTCCTCTGACTGAGCCAGACAGAGGGCCCCCTAAGGAATCTTTTTCTAAAAAATCTCTAGAACAGCTGACTTTCGCAAGTTTGCAAGATACAAAGTTAACACAAATTCAACCATGTTTCTATATATTAGTAATGAACATTTGGAAACTGAAGTTAAAAACAGAATAGCATTTACAATAACTTGAAAAAAGTAAATACTTAAGCACAAATCTAACAAAACATGTACAGTATTTGTATCCTGAAGACTCCCAAACACTAATGAAAGAATCCAGGGCGCCTGGGTGGCTCAGATGGTTAAGTGTCTGCCTTCAGCTCAGGTCACGATCCCAGAGTCCTGGGATCGAGTCCTGCATTGGGGTCCCTGCTCAGTGGGGAACCTGCTTCTCCCTCTCCCTCTACTGCTCCCCCTGCTTGTGCTCTCGTTCTGTCAAATAAATAAATAAAATCTTTTTTTAAAAAAAGAAAGAAACCAAAGAAGACTTACTAAAGGAGATACATACTGTGTCTGAGGATTGGAAGACCAAACACAGTAAAGATATGAAGTCTCCCCAAATTGGTATTTCCCAAATTTCACACAGTTCCTATCCCAGAAGGACTTTTTGTAGATATAAACAAGCTTATTCTAAAATTTATATGGATAGACAAGGGAACTAGAATAGCTAAGACAACTTTGAATGAGAAGAATAGAGTTGGAAGAATCACACTTTCTGATTTTAAGGCTTACTATGATAGCTATGGTAGTCAAGCCAGTGTGATGTTGGTGGGTGACAAACACACAGATCAATGAAACAGGACAGCTTACAGGTACAGCCAGCTAATTTTTGACAAAGATTCAAAAGCAACTCAATGGAGCAAGGATAGTCATTTTAATTATTATTATTTTTTTTTAGCAATAGTAAAGTTTATTGAATGATAGAGTACAAAGCTCCCAAAGAGGGAGGGGACCCAAGAGGGCTGCCCAAGGATAGTCATTTTAACAAGTAGTGTTGATACAACTGGACATCCATGGGCAAATAGAGATAGAAAGATAGATGGGGGGGGAGAATAGAGAGATGGATAGAGAGACAGAGAGAGAGAGACAAAGAGAGAAAGATTGGGGCGCCTGGCTTGCTCAGTTGGTGGAACATGGCATGCGACTCTTGATCTTGGGGTTGGTAGTTCAAGCCCTATACTGGGTGCAGAGATTACTCAAAAACAAAATCTTAAAAAAAAAGAGAGAGAGGTAGAGCGATAGATAGGTAAAAAGAATCTGGACCTAACCCTCACATCTTATTTAAAAATGAGTCAAATGGATCACAGACTAAATGTAAAACATAAAACACAAAACTTTTAGGATAAAACAAGGCAAAGAGTTCTTAGACATTACATCGAAAGCACCATCCATAAAAGGAAAAGTTGATATACTGGACTTCCTAAAAATTAAAAGATTTTGCTGTGTGAAAAACACTGCTACCACAATGAAAAAGCAAGTCACAGACTGGGAGAAAATAGCCGTTGGTCACAGAGCCAACAATGGACTGGTGTCCAGAATGTGGAAAGAACTCTCAAAACATAAAGAAGCAGCAGCCAACTTACTACCAAGGGGAAGGAGGACAGACACAGCACAAAGACCACGTGGATGGTACGTCAGCACAGGAAGAGGGGTCAGCATCATCAGCCAACGGGGAAAGGCACACCCAGACCATGACAAGCTACAATTACGCATCTGTTAAAATGGCTACAATAAAAAATATTGATAGTACCAAGTGCTGACGATGATGCTGAGCACCTGGAACTCTTCATATGTTGCTGGTGGGAATGCAAAATGGTTTGGCAGGTGTTTTTTTTTTTAATAAACTTTTTCATTTTGAAGTTTTAAATTTACAGAAAAGTCACAAAGATAGTAGAGAATTCCCACATAACCCACATCAAGTTTCTCCTACTGTTAACATCTTATATTAATAAGCCCTATTTGTCACTATTCATGAACCGGTATCGATCCATTCTCAGTAAGTAACATCTGTACTTCGTTCCTATTTCCTCGGCTCTTCCCTAATGCCCTTTTTCTGTTCCAGGACCCTGAGTTAGTCATTGTGGCTCCTGAGACTCCTCTCGGCTCTAACAGGTTCTCAGACTTTGCTTGGTTTTGATGACCTTAACCATTCTGAGGAGTATGTGTTGGGTATTTCGTAGAATGTTCCTCAAGTGGGATTTGTCTGACATTTTTCTCCTGGCTAGACTGGGGGTATGGATTTTGGGGAGGAAGACCAGAAGCAAAGTGCCACTGTCACCACGTCATATCAGAGGCATATTCCATCGACCGCACTTCTCACTGCTGAACTTGAGCACCAGCTGAGGGCATAGTTATCAGGCTTCCCCACAGCAGGGTACTCTTTTGTTAATCTCCTCTTCCATCCTATGCTCTTTGGAAGGACGTCACCATGGGCGGCCCCTACTTAAGGAGTGGGTAGTTATGCTCTACCTCCTTCAGGGTAGAGCTTCTACAGACATTATTTGGAATTCTGCATGGGAGATTTGGGTCACTTCTTACAAAGTTAAACATACACTTGTCACACAACCCAGCAATGCCCCTCCTACATACATATTCAAGAGAAACAACAACTTAGGTTCACACAAAAATCTGTACACAAATGTTTCTAGCAACTCTATTCCTAATCATCAAAAATGGACAACAACCCAATGTCCTTCAACAGGTGGATGAATAAACACTGTGGGGTACCTATACAATGGTCTACCTCTCAGCAATAAAATCCTACTACATGAAACACCTCGGGTGACCCTCAGACACATTATGGTGTGTGAAAGATGCCATTCTCCAAAGTTTGCCTATGGTATGATTCCATTTATAAGACATGCCCCAGAAGAGGAGTATCAGTGGTCGCCAGGAGTTAGGGATGGGGGTGGGTGTGAACACAAGGGAGAACCCAAGGAGATTTGGGGGGTGATGGAGAAAATGTTTTGTTTCCTAATGGAATGCAGCAGTGTTTGCACGAATCTCTATGTTTTATTTTATTTTTTAAATGAATCTATACATTTTAAAACTCATAGACATTTACTCCAAGGAAAGGTCAATTTTACCATAGGTTAATTAAAAAGAAAAGAAAAAAAAGAGGTGGAAACAGCCAGCTGAGTTCCCAGAACATAGCAGGGGCTAAGTAAATGATAGTTCCCTTTTTTTAATAAGAAGTTGGGCTCTAGAGACCCAATTCTTCAGCTCCTCGGCTGACGTCAGCCCATCATCCATTCACGTGTCCTAGATTTCTTGGTTTCTCTGTCCACATTTCTCCCAGGTGTCTGTTTGGAGCTACACACCTTTCCTGACAAGCAGGTTCTGAATGTGGGTCCCTGGAGAATGTGGGGCAACCGAGTCAGCCATCGCCTCTCCACCACCAGCTGACCTCAAAGGATGGCGCCGGCCACAGAGAGGCTGTCCCTTCTGTGCTGTTTATGCACCAATACCCACTCTCTTGGAAAAGGAATTCTTCCTTTGCCGCACGAGGGAAGCAAAGAACAATCGAGGGTCCAGCAGACAGAGATGGGCCAGATATGATGAAGGCAGGGGAGAAGGGCCTCCAGTGGGTAAATGGTCCCCATTCTTGCTAGGCAGGGTGGAAGCACAGAAGTGGGTAGTTCTACAATACCAGAGTCCCCAATTTTTCTGTGATCCTTTTCATCTTTTGTGTACATGGAAGAGAGAGTCATGCATGGAAAAAGTAGCCCAGATTAAGTCAGTTTTGTTTTCAAACTAAACAGGTAGAACAGCCACACAGAGCAGGCGTGACTACAGGGAGGGAAAAGACACATGGCGAGAAAGATTTAATGAGGGAAACCCACAGGCATGACTCCTGCCAGATTCCCTACATGAAGCACAAATAGCCAAAGACCAAAGTGAAGTCAAGGGCAACTCCCTGCATCTGAGAAGCTAGAACACAGCACTGTCATGTGCAATGGCCGGGCTCACCTCCTGAGGGCTACCCAGCACCTGCCAACGCTTCCTTCTGGACTCCTCCCTAAGTGGATGCCCCTGAAGGATGGGCCTCACCCATTAGGAGCACAGCCCTGCACCCGAGAGGGGTACAGGAAGCCCGAGCTAGATGTCAGGGTCAAGGCTGGGCACGCAAAAGGGCTTGAGCTGATAGAGCCTTGAGCTGATTGCTGGTCGGAGGTGACAACTGCCCATGCAGCCTGAACAGGCTGGAGCACAGCACCCCCCACATCCAAGAAATCTAGGACACGTGAATGGATGATGGGCTGACGTCAGCCGAGGAGCTGAAGAATTGGGTCTCTAGAGCCCAACTTCTTATTAAAAAAAGGGAACTATCACCTCATCTGAGGTGACAATGACTTAGGATCACTGAATCCTTGAAGTGGAACCCAATTTCCGAACTCCCTCTGTTACACTGTTAAAACAAGGGCATGGGGCATCTGCTTAAGCATCACATATAAGGACTCTCTCTCCCCGAAGAACGGTGCTCACCGACAGCCCTGAGCAGCTGAGACCAGCTGGCTGGCGGTCCTGCCCTCCTCTCCTTCCACTCTGTCATGCCACAGACGTGTCCAGAAGGGCATCTCTGACTGTTACAGACCATTTCCATGACTAGGATTGGAGGATTCCTTTCCTGCTGACCTAGTAATCATGGAGGGAGAGACTGTCTCCAAAGCTCCTGGTAAAGTTGGGGTCTCACTCTTCTGCATCACAATAAAGTAAATGCAGAAGTCAAAGCTCCCCAGTCAGGGTCACAGGGGAGGGGCCTGGTTTCTGAGTCACGGCCTGGAAAGCTTGGGACCGGCCCTGGGTGAAGCAGGAGACCACCATCTCCCCTTCCTGGGGGCCTGCAGCCCTGGCGTGCGCTCCGGCCCGGGGTCGCCTCCTTCCTGCAAACCCACACGAGGATCCAGCCTCTTCAGTATGGACTGGACAAAGGCCCTGAGCCACAGAGAACTCACCGAGTGACCCTGAGGGAAAAAGACAGGCCTTCTGTAACCAGGGCTTCCTTCCTTCTGAGCCATTGTGGTTTTAAGGAGACAGAGGTGAAAAACTCGCGTGCATGTCTTCCTAAGGGCACAACGGTCCATGTAAGGCATTTCAGGCAATTAGATGTCACCACGATCGGCTCACGGCAGAACAACCCAAGCAAAGAGAACAGAGAATGGCCTGGGAGTCACGCAGGGCAGCACCCTGGTCTTTGGAGGCAATGCGGCCGTGGGGGTGGGGGTCATATTCTCCCTGCTTGGCCACAGCCTGACCCAAACCTCTGCCAGTCGTCAGCCTGTCTCTCCACCCGGGGGCCTGCGCCAGGGACAGTCACACATCGAGGCTCAGGAGAACCAAGGGAGGGCTGTGCTGGTTCCTCTGCCGGGACTGCAAAGGAGACAGGACGCCACCCCCGTGGCCTGCTTTGCTTGTTTTCTTTCCTGGAGTGATTTGCCCCATTGCCCAACTGCTGTTCCTTTACTGAGCACATATGAATATCTTCCTCAGATCCCATTCCAGACACTCAGTTTTCACCTGAGAGATCAAGTATGACTTTTTTTTTTTTTGGACTCAGAATCCCCCAAAACATGACAGGGAGGAAAGGGTTATTTCACTGAGTGCCTCTGGCCAGACCATCCCTGCTAGGTTGTTCCAACGATCAGAAGGACAGAGAGACAGAGACAGAAGGACAAACAGAGAGGGACACACACATACATACACATGTATGCACCCACGGAGACTCCCTGCCGGACCCAATGACAGGGCATCACGATTCTGCTGAGTGGTCTTAGATGTGACATGACAGGTCTTTCTATCAAACATTTAAAAGATTTTTATACTACCCATTCTAGAAGCTACAGACAATCACATTTTTCCAAAATTTTTCTCCCCTTACAAGTTCGTATTTGAATAAAAGGATGGCATTTTCAGACATCTCGAAACAGTCACTGCTTCTTCCTCTTCCGTGCACGCGTGGGCTGTCCTGCCACACCCAAATGCCGTGGTGTTCCCAGTGGTACGTGCTCCCTAGAAGGTCAGAGCCCCTGCTTCCTCGTCTGCTGCTTTGGTGAATGCGATGGTGCGAGAAAGCCAAGCTGGTTTGGGCTGTTCTTCCCCATAATGCTAACTATAACTACTATTTAGTACTTGTTAATAGGGAAATGATAATTACCACTAACGTTCATGCTCACTATGTACGGGGCACTGAGCTAATGCTCTACACGGATAACCTGATTTAACTGTCCCGTAACATGTGGGCTAAGTCTATTAGAATAGAATTCCCATTTTACGACTGAAAAAAAGCTTGAAGGCTTAGAAAAGTTAAACAGCTGTCTAAAGCCAGAGAGCCAAAATGAAAGAGTCTGGGTAAACCCAATCAGAGCCAGATGCTACAGCCTTACTGTAATGCAAACTGGTAACTGTGCTAACCCTAGGTGTGGATAGGGACCCTCCAAACAGATGCTGCAGACTCACCATCTCTTGCCCATCACTACGGAAGAAGACGCAACCCAAGGGTCTCCCTGTTTGGGGGTGATGCAGGCAATGTCTGATTTAGACATTTATTCCACAGCATTTAAAGAGGTTTCCTAATTTCTATTACAGTAGAGATCAGCCAAGAAGGAAAGCTCAGCACTGGTCACCCACAAATGCTAGGTTTTCATAGACGTTACTCAGTGTCTAAAGGAAAAAAAAGAAAACCCTGAACAATCAAAAAGTAACACTAATAGAAGAGATGCCTGCAAAGGAGTGGGAACAAAACAGTTATCCCTAAATAATTCTAGACCCTGTTTAACTCAAATAAAATCCCATGATGTTAGAGTTGGATGAGACTTGAGATTTCCGGAGGATGGTGGGGGTTGGCAGACAGACAAGAGAGGCACGGGGGAAAGGCACAGACTCACGGAAGTAGCTGTGACAGAGTGATGTCAAGGCGGCAAAGCGGTTCATCTAGAGCCCGCACAGCTGCATCCAGAGCCCATGCTTTCTGCCCACAGCATCACCAAATGGGTAAAGGAGAACCAGGGAAAATGGTCACTCTCGTCCCTGGACTGGTGTGTCATCTCCCGGTTCAGGGCCACGTCCTGGAATGTCACCGCCCTAGGCCAAAGAATGTGGCCGCTGCTTCCCTTTTGTTCGCTGATGGTGGCACTACCGACGTGGACAGGTGAATGGTGTTATTTTGTAAAATTCAGGTCATTCGTTGGACAAACATGTATTAAGCCCCTACCATGTCGTGGGGACTGCAGTAAGTCCTGGGGGTACAAGGAACAACAGGGTACGGGGCCTTTCTTTCCCCAACGCGATCGAGGGAGGGACAGATATAAGGAAATGATCACAGGGACATCACGAGGGCCGTAATTCCAGGGCGCAGATGTCAGCGGGAGCCCAGAAGGAGGAGCGCTCCATTCTGCCCGGGGAGACTTTAAAGACTGCACTCCTGGGGTTGAATCTAGTAGAAGCCGGCCACTCAGACTAGGGAAGATACTCCAGAGAGAACAGCATGAAGCGGAAGGCAGTAGATACCCCGCACACCGATAACACAGTCACATTCAGACCTTGCTGGAGAGTTGCGAGGGACGACAAATATTGATCACCAAGTCTGGTACAAGTTCAGTTTGTATTTGCAAGTACAGCTGACTCTTGAACCACAGTTGGGGGGTGACCCCACACACACAGTTGAAAATCTGCATATAATTTCTGACTCCCCAAAAACTTAACTCCTGATAACCCACTGGTGACCAGAAGCCTTACCAATGATGTAAACAGTCTACTAACATGTGTTTTATGTTACGTGTATTACATATTCTAGTCTTACAATAAAGCAAGCTAAAGAAAGCAGTATTTAGAAAATCGTAAGAGGAAATACACTTACGACACGGTACTGTATTATCTGCATATAAGCAAGCCGTGCAGCTCAAACCCGTTGAACCTGCTGTTCCAGAGTCAACCGTATTCCCCAAAACCTGAAAATCGAAACGTACAATCATTTTTCTACCCCCAATAATATGGGAGCCAAATTCTCTTATGTTGGGGGGCCTTCATGTATAACAAGAATTAAAATGCACATAATTCTGTGCTCCGATCCTGCTTTGGAGTGTAAATAAGGATTTTTTACAAGCGTACTTGGCAGATGTTTCCTTGCACATAACTGAAAAGAAATCAGGTTCAGGTGCTGCCCTGGTCAGAAGGTAACTAAACAGCTGTCGGGGGCACTTCAAGTGTATTGATCCGCGGTTCTGAGGACACAGGCTCTTCCAGATGTCTTCCCTGCAGAATTCTAACTCCCAGTTTAAAAGGGAAGCTAATTTTCTTTCCTCTCAAATGCTTTAGCTGAAGGCCGTTTTGTTCGGTCTACCCTTTTAGGAAAAGAGCTGATAAGCAGAGGCAGGTTTAGCCTGAGAGAGAGAAGGGCATGAAAAGATGGGGTCTGCAGAGAACCTGTCAAGTTTCCAGAGACTAATAACCTTCCCGACATTATCAGAGGCGACTCAGAAACGCCACAAATGTTGGCACCACGCTGATCTACAGCAGGGCCGACCTACCCAGCACTTTCGGGCTGGGTCAGTCTTTGCAGTGAGGGCTGTCCTCTGTGGGCACAGCAAGATGTGGGGCGGTTACCTCTGGTCTCTCCGCACCGATGCCAGAAGCACCCCCAAGTTGTGACAATCAAAAATGTCTCTGGATGCTTCCCCCAGTTGAAATCTCTGATCTATTTTAACTCCGAGCAGCAAACAACACCAAAGAATCTCAATCCTGTTAACTGGTTCCTAGTGAAAACCCTTCTCTCTTTGGTTATCATTGTACCCCCCCAAAACAAACCCAATAAAAGTGATCACAGGAGACCTTAAACAATATCTAAGTCTGTATATGAAACAGTTAATATTATATACTATATATATGATATATTGTATAATATTATACAAACCCTGTGCATTGAATTCCTCTGATTAAAACAGGCTCCAAATGGCACTGGCTACTTAGTTGCCCCTGGAGGTTAAGCGGATGTGGTGTGTCTCGTTCACTCTGCCACAGGTTCCTACCGTCATTCAACAAATACTGTGCGTTCACAGTGTACCAGGCATTGTTTCAGAAGAGTCAGACAAACAAAAGCCTAGCCCTCAGGGAGCTTATGTTCTAGTCGGAGAACAAAGAGATCCTTACAGTCCGTCTAAGTGCTGTGAATAACATAAAGCACGATGGGTTAGAGCTCTGCTGTCCCACAGGGTAGCCATCGGCCACACAGGACTATGAAGCCCACGAAATGTGGCTCATTTAAATTGAGCTGTGCCGACCGCACTAGATTTCAGACTTAGCACAAAACGAGAATGTAAAATGTCTCGTTAATAATTTTTATATTGAGGGCGCCTGGGTGGCTCAGTTGGTTAAGCGACTGCCTTCGGCTCAGGTCATGATCCCGGAGTCCCTGCATCGAGTCCCGCATCGGGCTCCCTGCTCGGCAGGGAGTCTGCTTCTCCCTCTGACCCTCCCCCCTCTCATGCTCTCTCTCTCTCATTCTCTCTCTCAAATAAATAAATAAAATCTTTAAAAAAAAATAATTTTTATATTGATTAGATGTGGAAATGAGATTTTGGATATACTGGATTAAATAAAATCCATGATAAAAATTAATTTTGCCGGTTCTCTTTACTTGTTTAGTGTGGCTGCTAGAAACTTAATACAATGCATGCGGCTCACCCCATACTTCCATTGGGCAGTGCTGGGCCAGAGAAACCAGATGGAGGTGGGAAGCCCCTTCAGCCTGAGAAGCCAGGGAGGGTCACTCTACCATCTGGAGGACCAGCATCCCAGCCCGAGGAAATGGCAAATTCACGGCTCTGCAGTGGGAATGAACCTGGCCCATTAAAGCAACAGTGAGGGTGTATGGGTCCGTGGGGTAGACACAGGGAGGGAGGGAAGGAGCTGAGGATGGCAGGGCTGCGGGCCAGGCGCGAGGCAGGGGCTCGGAGGCCAAGCTAAGGGGTTGGGGCTTCATCCCAGGAGCCATGGGAGAGCACTGGAGGGTTTGCCTCAGGGGAACATCATGACCTCGTTTATGCTTTACCAAGATGCTACACTCTGGTGGTTGTGTGGAGAAAGGACTGGCATTCAAGCAAGAACAGAAGCAGGACCACCAGGAGGGAGGCATCAACCTCGTGGGACCCCTCAAGCTTTTGGCCACTCTGGGTCAGCTGGCGGGGTTACTTAGAAGAGGATAGGAAGGGCGCCTGGGTGGCTCAGTCGGGTTGAGCAGCCGATTCTTGGTTTCCACTCAGGTCGTGATCTCATGGGTTGTGGGGCCAAGCCCCGCATATGGCTCTATGCTCAGCAGGGAGTCTGCTTCTCCCCTTCTCCCTCTGCCCCTCCCCCCAATTTGAGAAACAAAGAGAGAGAGTGTGTGTGTGAGAGAGAGCACGCGCTCTCTCACACACTCTCTCTCTCTCTCAAATAAATAAATAAATCTTTAAAAACAAAAAGAAGAGGATAGGAGATGACATCAGAGATGCTACTTCTTTCCCATAGGATAGATAGGTCTGGTTAATTCAACTAACATTAAAATTTTGATTATATATAATACCTCTTTCCACCACAAGAGCAGGTAAATGAAGTTTGTTTTTTTTAAGAAAGAGAAAGAGTGCAAGGTGAAGGGAGGGAGAGGGAGAGAATCTTAAGCAGGCTCCCTGCTGAGTGCAGAGCCCAATGCAGGGATTGATCCCACAACCCTGAGATCAAGACCTAAGCCAAAGCTAAGAGTCAGATGCTTAACCAATTGAGCCACCCAGGCGCCCCTGAAGTATTTTTTTTATTATCCAAATCGAGCATCAGGATTCTCAGAGCCATCCTGCTGCTTAATGAAGTTCAGCTAACCTGCCTCCTCGCAGAGTAGGGAGGGTGTTAGACTAGCTTTCCTCTGTTAACTGGTTTCCTATTTCCTTGCACCACCGCACTAATGAAGTTTTTAAAACTGGGGGTTTTTAGGTTTGTCATTGTTTTGGTCTCACTTAATGCACTTAAGTATGAATGCAAGAATGAAGTCATTCTTGGGCGCCTGGGTGGCTCAGTTGGTTAAGCGGCTGCCTTCGGCTCAGGTCATGATCCTGGAGTCCCGGGATCGAGTCCCGCATCGGGCTCCCTGCTCGGCAGGGAGTCTGCTTCTCCCTCTCCCGCTCTCCCCTCTTGTGCTCTCTCTCTCAAATAAATAAATAAAATCTTAAAAAAAAAAAAAAAAAAAAAAAAAAGAATGAAGTCATTCTTCCTACTTTACTATTACCTCAAAATTTGGTTTTCTTCTCTCATGAGGCTTTCACCCCTTTTAATTGGGCCCTATTTTTCCATCTCAGCCTCCTGGGTTCACCCCTAAGTCCCCTAACTCAGAAGTGCTGGCAAACAACAGCCCTCTAAGCTCATCTGCTCTGGTATTTTCCATTTACCGTTTGCTCTACTGTTGCTAGATCCTCGTTTTTCCCCTAGCTCACTGGTCACTTTTGCCACTGGTGAGTCATTTGCTCTGAGTCATGCCTGGCTGTGATGCAAAGGCCAGGAAAATGCCTCAGGACACACACCTGGTTTATGAAAGGACGTCACTGAGGAACATGGTGTTTTCCTAAGTGGATCCAGTAATTAACTGAAAAAAAAAAAATCCCCCTTTCTCCCTTTTTTTCCCCCCTCCAAATCTGCCATTTCCCTCAGCATTTGCTGGAGACTATTCCTATGGTGGAACGAATCTTGGTCATTCGTCTTGGACTGTGAGAGGCAAGAGAACGTTTCTGGAAGGAGCCCAGAAAATCCCTGAGGATGAAAGCACGTCCTTCTTATGTAACGTCCTTGCTCTATTGAACAGCACCAACCTCACACACAGGCCACATGTGAGTCACTCTTCCTTTCGAGAGCTAGGAAGACACTGTTCTACACGGCACCACTACACCGTACACAGATGAGAACCGTAGACAGCGGGCAGGTTCCTCTCCGCGCCTCAGGTTTCTCGTCTGTGAACTGGGGACGGCACCGGCAGCTACCCGGGAGTGTTCTTGCGGGGGTTAGCAGGATGACCCCAGAGAGCGCTGAGCACACTGCTGGGTATGGCAGAGCAAAGCCAATCAGCATGACCTGTCGCAGCAACACACCCCCTCGGGAGCACAACTGCCCCTCCCACCTTTCTCCCCCAGAATGCTCTGCACTGGCCTCCCTTCAGGGCTAACCCTGATGGTAAAGGAACTGGACTCTGAGAACCACCCCAGGAATACAAGCATTCTCCCCACCCTCTGGCCTCAGAACCGCACATTTTACATCACACACTCATTCCTTCTGAGCACTTTCCCTCCAAATATAAAACTCTTGGCAGAGGAGGTCGTCATCAACTCCTAACACGTGGGAATGCATCAGCCCTCAGGTCCCCACGGAAGGGGTTCTGAAAATGCAGCAGAAGGAAGAATGGAAGGCAGGGATGTAAGCAGAGCCCTCAGGGTGTGTGAGAGGAGGTGGCACTCGGGGACATTAAAGGGGACAGCAGATCTAGAAGGAGATGGAGGAAACTGGGGGTGATGGGTGCCCCTGGGGAGGGGACTGGGAAGCTGGAGGGGGCAGGGAAGGCAGAGGCAGGAACTGCTCTTCACCGGACATCTTTTTCTTACCATCCGAATTCTGTACCATCTGATGTATTACCTTGTCCAAAAATTCATTACATTAAATAAAGGAGGGATTATCTATCTCCCTTAATAAGGCGAGACGGAGCCAGAAATGAAAAGGCCTCAAAGGCAAAGGTGCGAGTCATTTCGGATGTTTCGCTGGCAGCCTGCCCTGCTCTCGTGCACTCCCCCAACCCCAGGCCCCAAAATGCAAAGTTTCCCTGTGAATTCTTGGATAGCTCATTTTTGGAACACCAGCAATACTTTTTCGGGGTCATAACCCGAGACACTAAAACCCAGAACTCTTAAAGCCTTATGGAAAAGCCCCTCTGAATCCCTGGGAAAGCCCAACAGGGGGAAACACAACTTCTCCTAATGCTATAGGGCCCATCAGAGCTGGCCACGCGAGGCTTGGTGTTGGCAGGGTGAGGCTCACGTGCACCATTTACCTCACCGTGGGACGTCAAGGAGCCATGCCTCCCCTACAAGGACAGGGTAAAGCAAACCGCCGAGGAAGGAAATAATCCCTCAAGGGCTCCGGCAGAGCACTCAGACAAATCCCACATCCTACCCTGGCCTTGCGCCACTAGTAAGACCCCTCCGGTAGCAGGCGGGGGAGGCCACGGGCCTTGCAATCTGACACAGGAGACTCATCTTGTCCTCTTGACCTTGGGCAAGTCACTCAATTGCTCGGACCCTTGGCCTCCTCACTTTGACACATGCAGATCACCACTTAGCTTGCAAGTTGTAAAGAGCACAATGCTTCATGTAAAAATACCCAAATCCACGTCATTATCCCTAAAGAGAATGCAGCACCTCCTTCCAGTCATTCCCTTTAAAATGTCACTGGATCCGGGTGCCTGGGTGGCTCAGTCAGTTAAGCGACTGCCTTCGGCTCAGGTCATGATCACAGGGTGTGGGATCGAGCCCCACATCGGGCTCCCTGCTCAGTGGGGAGCCTGCTTCTCCCTCTCCCTCTGCTGCTCCCCCTACTTGTGCTCTCTTGCTCTCTCTGTCAAATAAATTAAAAATCTTAAAATGTCACTGGATCTTGAAGTTAAAAGGTGTTATGCGTTGAACTGTGTCCCCTAAAAAGATACGTTGAAGCCCTAACCCCCAGAATCTGTGAATGTGACCCTATTTGGAAACAGGGACTTTGTAGATGTAATTAGTTACGTTACAATAAAGTCATAATGGAATATGACCAACTTGATGGCGTCCTTACATAAGAAAAGAAACAGACCCCCCCCCCACACACACACACATGCAAAGGGAGAGGGAGGCCATGTGACCATAGAGGCAGAGACTGGAGTGATGCAGGCCTCAAGCCAAGGAATACGAGGATTGCTGGAGACCACCAGAGGCTGGGAGAGAGGCATGAACCAATTCTCCCTCTGAACCTCCAAGAAGGAACCAACCCTGCCGGCACCTTGACTTTGGACTCCTGGTCTCTAAAACAGTGGGAGAATAAACAGATGTTGTCTCAAGCCACCCCGGTTGTGGTACTTTGTTACAGCAGCCCCGGGAAAGAAGTACAGTAAGTTATCTGCTTTCCTATCTATCTAGTGCTTGAATTGTCTTGCCCAACGGCTGGCTAGTCAGCCTATGTCTGACTGTCCCCAGTACAAGAAAACTAACTGGGTAGCTACCAAGGCAGCTAGCCCTCCCATCTCTGAAAAGGTCTGACTGTCATTAAAATCATTCATTCAACAAATATTTATTGAGAAACTATATGCCAGGCACTCTTTGGGGGAACTGCTGATACAGTGGTAAATGGGCAGCAGACAATAAAAGCTTTCTCAAAGAAGATCATTTCTGATATTGTTATGAAGGAAATAAAACACTATAATATAATAAAGTGGATGGGTTGGGGACCAGGAAGAAGCTATTTTAGTTGTCAGGGAAGTTCTAAGGATGTGACCTTAGAGCACTCACTTGAATGACAGGGAGCCAGCCAACGGAAAATCTGGCAAAATGAAAAGCCAATGCAAAGGCCCTGAGGCAGAGTGAACTGGATGTGCTCAAGGCACAAGAAGAAGGTGGGCTTTTTGTAAGAGAGTGGTAACTCATGAAGCTGCAGAAACAAGAAAGGTCAGCTAGCACTCATCTAGCATCCCAAGTAGAACACAGTGAGAAGTCTGATTTCAATCCCCAGAGTACTGGGAAGCCACTGGGGAGAGGTATGAGTCAACCCATAGTTTTTAAAAGATTACTGGCATGATAACGTTCTTAAAACTAAAATCTCCCTGGGGTGCCTGGGTGGCTCAGTTGGTTAAGCATCTGCCTTTGGCTTGGGTCATAATCCTAGGGTCCTGGGATTGAGCCCTGCTTCAGGCTCCCTGCTCAGCAAGGAGTCTGCCTCTCCCTCTCCTTTCGCCCCTCCCCCTGCTTGTGCTCTCTCTCTCGCTCTTTCTCTTGCAAATGAATAAGTAAAATCTTAAAAAAAAACAAAAACAAAACTAAATCAAAATCTTCCTAACTTGCGTCCTTTGGTTCTTGGGCCACTATAGAACAAGTTTATTAATGACAGCCCTGAACCTTCTGTGACCATGGCTCCCCAGATTCTCAGGCTTATCAGCTATAATTCACTCACCCCTGTAGCAACTTCCAATGAATATTCTTGATTTTTTTTTTCTATGTCCTTTTTAAATGTGATGTCCAGAAAAGAACACAATACTCTAAGCATGGAGTCGTAGATTGGAACTGTCATCTTTCTCATTCAGATCTATACATCTATTGCTGTGCCCTAAAATTGTCTTGGATTTTAATCCTGTTTTGTACCACCGCCCACTGAAACGTATCTCAGATAACCTCCCCCGAAGTCCTTTTCCAGAGCTAGATGTCCAGATCTAGAAAGTGGGATTAAAGCGTGTTCTTCTCTAATGAGAACAGCTGTGCCCTGGTTAAAAAAAAAAAAAAAAAGGCGTCACCATAACCCGGACAATGTCAGGTATAGAATGGTGCATCCAATAAACAAAACTACTGGGGCAGCTCCCCACGTTTCACAACCACTACACTTTTCTTCCGGGTGGAGGACAAGGAAAACTCTAAGGGCAAGTTTCCCTAGAATTGCTTTGTTCTCTTGCATCACAGCTGAAGACACCTAGACTGTTTGGAAACACCAAGCACTTGAGCAAGAGGCTCCTTGCAAGCATACTTCCTACTAGATTTCTCCAAGACGGATAAACAAATCTGAGTAGACGCAGACTCTCTCAGGCTTGGGTGGGGGAAGTGGTGAAGTTGCAGCTGCACCGGGGAGCTGAGCGGACTTAGTGAAGAGGCAAGTGGTGGGAGAGAAGGATGCTTTGCCCGCGGATGCTGGCGTCCTCGGATGCGCTGTAATCTGTCCTATCCTTCCCATATCCCATTCCATAGGCTGATGACAGACTATTGCATCCGGTTGACACCAGATGGCTAGGTTTATCCTTTTGCTTCGCCCCCTAGGACCTAAGTGACTCTGGGCACTGGCTTAGCCTCAGTTCTCTCATCTGTGACATGGGAGTGTTAACACCACCTATCACTCCAAGTTTATGGTGAAGCTCAATTGAGATTTTGTGCACAAGCCCTTTGTAAATTACTCTGTCATGTAAAAGTGAGGGGTTATTATGGGCAACAGGATTTTACTCCTCCCTTTGTGTATTTTTCCTGCTGCCGGTTGAATTTTCATGACCTTTTTTTTAAATCTTCCCAGGTTGTTTTGATGTTTCTTTTAACCTGATTATTTTCTTTTTTTGAGGGATGAGGCAGCAAGTGAGCTAGCAAGCGAGCGAGAGAGAACCATATAGCATGACTCATTCCATTCTAAACCTTTCTTGGGATTGTCCTAAAAGGTGTCCTCTCTTGGGGTCACCATAAGGCAATTTACCCCTGAAGAACCAAAATTAATCATCATCCAAAGAGAATCACTATTCTCTACTCTCTGGAATTCTGTAGCAAATTAAAGGTTTCTGACTTACTCATGTCACCCAGCAGTAGCTTTTCACTGCCTTTAGTCGTCACGTTCTCAGATAACACAAACCACCTTCACGTTAACTGACACGCCATACAAAAGACACGCACTACAAAAAAAAAACAAACGTGGGAATGTATCCCAGAACCATACAAGAGGCTAGAGATAATCTGTAATCACTAAGAGCGCCTATGTGTGCGTCCTCAGTCATCTTCATTTCTTTTATAGAAAAAGAAAATCTCATGAGTCAACTTTTTCATTGTGAGCTGATCTCAAAAGCCTTTCGCCCTGTGCATCAGATGCGTGAGCAGTCCTATTTCTGAACAACATAAAAAAAGTGACAGTGGAAGGGAGAGACTCTGAACAAAGAGAAAACATAAACTTCCAAATGGGAAGATGTAAAAGACCAAGGAGGAGCGCTCCTGCGTAACCAGTCAAAATCATTCTTTTTTTCTTTGCTCAATTCCCCGTTCGATATCTTGGCTGCCCTGGTTTAGGTTTCCAGAGGGGGTTCCTCTCATGAAATGACTCTGAAACAGTAGCATTAGGTGACAATGGCCTGGGCGGCAGCCTGGCCCCTGACAGCTGTCTGCGTGCCTCCACCACTGACTCACCGCAGGGACAACCTCCACATCAGGGCGCCCCACCTGGGCCAGCTCAGAGGCAAGTTCCTGCTCAGTCTGCAGATCGGCACCCTTGCCCCACACTTAACCACAGAGTTAGACGAGCTGGCCATGGCTAGTGCCCACTGCAAAGTCGTTCTCTGAGATCCAACCAGTGCAACCTAGGGAAGCACAAACCCGGTACCGGCGGGAAAAGGCACCCAGCTCCAGGAAGACCGCATCCTGTCCTTTCCAATTCCCCCGGGCCACTGGTTCCGTCCGCCCTGAGCCAGCTGTTCTAAACCCAGCTGCTAACAGGGCGCCCGCGCCGCTGTGCCCTCTGCAAACCTCTTTGCTTACTGACCCGTCCGGAGGATGGGGGGCCCCTGGGAAGGCACGGGTGGAGTTGACGGGGCGGCCCCCAGTCCAGAGCCCTTTCTCCCTCACCCCGTACCCCACCCGTCTGCCACTCCGAGCAGAGAGGCAGCAAACTTGCACCTGAACACACAGCACGACTTGGCAAATGTCTTTCCCATCCTGGTTCCAGGCACCCCCTCCCCAGCATGCCCTTCCAGGAGTCTGGGGGTTCTTCCTCCCCCAAGACCGAGGAGTCGACTCCACCCCAAAGCCACTTGGCGACACCATCTGCCACCAGGGGGTGGGGACCCCTTGTCCATCGCCCCCCCAGGTATTGCACTGCCCCCCACACCGCGGGCTCTCGGCTTCCCTTCCACCTCCGCACCCCCAGCTCGCGCGGACCCTGCAAAAGCCCCCGAGGCCCCGACCCCCAACCCGACCCCGCATCATCCCACGGCCCCCTCCCTCCACCCACGGCCCCTCACCCGCCGGCCCTCGGAGAGCCCCGCGCCGCCCGGACAAGTGACGCGTTTTCCCCCTCCGGGGCGCCGGCGGGAGCCTCTCTCACCGCGGCGGGCACCGGCCGACGGGTCGGACCGGGGAGCGAACGGCTGCTTTCCGGCTCGGCGCTGCGGCCACTGCGCGGGCCTGAGAGCCGGGTCCTTCCGAGGCGCCAGCTGCGCGAGCTGTCAGTCAGGCGGCCGTGCCCGCCCCCCCGGCGGCGCCACCTGCGCAAGCGCGAGAGTGGCCCGGCCCCTCCCCACGGGGGTGGACCGAGCGCGGGTCACGTGACGGGCCGGGGCGGGGCGGCTGCTCGTGGCCTGGATGTCAGGGTTCCCGCACCCGTCGCGGATCTCTCGGTACCCGGACTGTCCCTGGGCGGGAAGTCTGGTCCCACCGTCCCCGGGAGCACGCGCGGACACCTCCCGTGGATCGCTGTTACGGAAAGCCCGAGTGCACCTGCTCTGGATCTGCTCAGAACTCGGGTTCCCCCGGGGAACAGTTGGGTGGGATGGGCCGTTCTGCGAGCACAGGAGAGGGGGATTTGGTGATTTGGGTCGGGAGGCCTGGGGAAGCCCTGGCCGGGAGCCGGGGAATTAGGCCGGTTCTGGTTGCTTCGGGCCCTGAGTGTCTCCACCTTTAACACAAAGATGCCATTTGCCATTTCCTGCCCTCCTATTCCAGGGATAGGGTGAAGTCTTGACGTTAACAACACACTTTCAAAATAAGTCAGGTAAGGAAGCATGGTATAGAAGGGCAATTTATTTTTTGAAAGGGGGAATCTTAAAAAGCTGATAGATCCCACCTCGCCTGCACCGAAAGTTCTAGGCTAGTCTGCATCTTTTCAGCAAATGCAGTAAACAACTTTCAGGCTTCCTCCACACCTCTAAAATTAAAAAAAAAGAAAAGAAAAGGTTAAAAAAATAGGAGTGTCTCCTATGGAAGTTTTTTTTCAGTTCTGGAGGAAGGAAGTCTAGAAACATAAACTGACACCCACTCCCAATAATTTGGGGGTTATGTCAAACTTGGCCCTAGCACCAGCAAAATAGAGAGTATGATCCCAGAGAGTGGGCTTACATTCTCCAAACATGTTTCCAGAGCTGCATTACAGAGCTCTAGGGCTCCTTCTGGTGGTTGCTTGTATGAAATAAGAAAGCCCTGTCTAAATAAATGTAGTGCTATCTGAAATAGGACTGAATGTCAGCAGGTTCTCTGAAGTCCTAGGAGTTACATGGGAGGATCTGGAGATCTGCGACTTTTAGGAAAAAAGGTGACATGGATTGATGACCAAGCATCTTTCCTGTGCCCCGAGTGCACCTGCTGGTCCCTGTGAAATGACCTACGGAACTTAAGACTTGCTTGGCAAAGTTTAAGAAAACAACATGAAGGAAAAAGCTGGGAGCTTTATCCACAAGAGTTATAGCACCTTCGTGTCATAGCTGCTTCTGGTCCATTCCAGTTTTGCTTGACCAGCTCGGTGTGGCCATGATGTATGAGAAGCTGGGTCTCAGGGTATTTCAAGTTTGGTGTGAACTCAGGAAGGGAAGGAGTGTAAGGTAGCCTTCATTCCCTTAAGTGGATACTACAAATAGGTGGGCATGCTGTTTGTGCCTCCTGCAGAATACAAGCCCATCTACTGGACTTTATGGGAACAGGATTGTATCTGTGGCTGGAGGAACTCCTCACCTAGTTCAATGAGTGAACACGGCATGAGGCAAGGACTCAAGCAGTCCTGACCTGACTCTGGTGATAACTATTCAGGAAAACTGGAAAATGTGAACTCATTCAGGGTCAGATCCCATTTGGGGGAAGTAGCATTTCTCAAGAGATTCCTATGAACCCTGCCTCTCCATGCCTCAGAAAAGGTGTTCTGACCTTGCCAGAAGGTTGGAGAGAGGCAGATACATGGCCAGTTAAAAAAAAGGGTGGGGAAGAGAGTTTTGCAAACCACAGGCCAGTGAACTGGACATTGGGCATGGGAAATATTCAGCACAGATCACTCACAAAAAATATTTGTGACTCCTCAGAAGAGGAAGCATCGATGACAAAGATCAGGTCATTGCTAGGTTAACCATATTTCTGTTGTGAAATGGATAGACTGCTAAGTCAGGAAATAGGATAGAAATAGTGTATTTGGGCCTGGGAGGTGTATTTACCAGGATTCTTTCAGCTACAGGTGATAGAACTCAATTCAAACTGGTTTTTCAAAAAAAAAAAAAAAAAAAAAAAGGAATATATTGGCTCATGTAACTCCCCTAAATTCTGGGGTTGGCTCAGCGGGATCCAGGGGTGCCAGCGATGTCATCAGAACTCAGTCCCTCTTCCCTACTTGACTGTCTCCCTCTAAGCTGGCTTCAGTCTAGGACTAGGGCCTTTTTTATAAGGTGGTCTCCAGGAGCAACAGGCATATGTCCTTTCAACTTAGCAACCCTAGGGGGAAAAAGGACTCTGTCCCTCAGTATTTCCAACAAAAGTCCTAGGATTTGATCTCAATGGACCAACACTGGGCGTGTGCTCACCCCCTTAAGCCAATCTCTTAAGGCCAGTTTGTTGGGATAATTGGATTGGCCATACCTGGACAGGAGTGAGGATCAGCCCCACCCGGCTCCCTGCGTGAAGAGCACGGGGAGAGTGGGTCGCCACAGGGAACTGAGAAAGAAGATAGATGCTGGGCAGATGGGGGAATGCAACAGATATCCAGGACAAAGCATTTGCTGAGGTATCTCCTGATATAAAGGACATGAAGAAAGGGTGGGAGAAATAGTAAATTTATTGGATGGCAAAGTCAATACTCAAAAATACTTTGACTAGAGGATGGCTCCAAAAAACAATTCTACGAGATCAACCAGGCGACGTGACTTAGCATCACTTCGGCTTCTGGTTGCCCACCATGCCTATTTTCCCCTCCCCCTTTGTAACATATTGCCACAAATGTGGCTTCAAACAATACTATCTTACTATCTTACAGCTCTGGAGGTCAAGTTCTAAAATCGAGGTATCAGCAGGGCTGCATTCCTTCTGGAGGCCCTGGGGGAGGATGGCCTCCTTGCCTTTCCAGCTTCTGGGGGCCTCCAGCACCCCTTGCCTGGGGGCGGGGGGGGAGTCTTCCTCCATCTTCAAAAGCAGACCCCTTTAAGCTGGAATAGTTTCTGGCTTTTGTGTGTCCTTCCGGGCACGGATGCGTATTTCGAGCACAGGCTGGTTGTTTTGTAGGATGTCTCCGGTGTAGGTTTTTCTGCCTGCCCCGCATAGTCAGGTAGAGCAGTGTGGCCAGCGCGGCACGGATGTGTCCTCAGGGCATCGGATCAGGAGGCACAAGCGTCCGTTTGTCTCACTATTGCCGATGCTGTTGACCGATGGTTGAGATGGTGACATATTTCTCTACTGTAACGGTATTTTTTTTCCCCCTTGTCAATTATTAGTCATCTGGGGGTGCCTGGGTGGCTCAGTCGTTAAGCGTCTGCCTTCGGCTCAGGTCATGATCCCAGGGTCCTGGGATCGAGCCCCATATCGGGCTCCCTGCTCAGCCGGGAGCCTGCTTCTCCCTCTCCCTCTCCCCCTGCTTGTGTTCCCTCTCTCGCTGTGTCTCTCTCTGTCAAATAAATAAAATCTTTTAAAAAAACAATAATTAGTCATCTTTGGGAAAGGTACTTTTAGACTATTTAAATATCCTCTTTTTCCAATGAACTTTCACCCGGTGGTTTAGCATCCAGTAATGATAATGCTAGGCTGACTGCAAAATGCTGAGTGCTCTAATTCAATGGCTCGGTCGATATGTATCTTGCATCTGTCCTTGCCCTTCTCCAGTTTTGTTCCCCACAAAGCAGCTAAAGTCACCTTTAGAAACCACAAATGTGACCAAATCCTTCAGTGGCTTCTTACTGCTCCTCAGATGCAGCCAGAACCCTTCTGGTTGTTGGGGCCGTGCATGGCCTGGCCCTCCCAAGCTCTGCAGCCTGGTCTCCTCACTCCCCGCTCGCCCTCCACAACTTCCAGCGATCCATGCTGCTTTCTTCTGTAAGGCCTTCCCACCTACCCTTTTGCCTGAACCCTATACCTCCATCCCCTGCACTCCTTTGCTTATCAAATACCCACATGTCCTTCACCTATCACACCCAAAAGGAAGCCATGTGACCCCCGAGGCCAGGCCAGATTCCCAGGTAGACCCTTTCACCACATGATGTCCTTTTCCCTTATAGGAACACCCCTGTTTGTAATTGTGCACTTATTTACTTGTTCACTTAGTCTCTGTGCTCCGTAACAGGCAGGGACTGGCTGGTTTTGCTTACTCATGTGTCTGCAGCACCAAGCACAGAGTAGATCGTTAAATGTTTGTTGAAAAAACCAACATGAGTTTAAGAAAAGGATCTGGGGAGGAGGAGACAAGAAGATGAGCACCCATGGGCAGGACCTTGCTTCCAGGAGACTTGGTGATGGGGCCTTTGGCAGCAGGTGCAAGCAAGCCATCAGGGCCTGGTATAGCGCTGCATCCGTATCCAGCCTGGCCTCTGGCTCCTTAGAGAAGGAGTCTGGTACAGTATAAAGAACAGGATCTTCACAGGCAGACAGAAAGAGGTCTGCAAGCCAGCTGTGCTTTCTGCTTCTGTTGGGCAATCACTTCACTCTGAGCCTCAGTTTCCTTAGCTGTACAAAGGGATCGCACCAGCTTCATAGGGCTGTGAGGACAAAGTGAGTTCATGGGTGCAACAGCAGCAGAGAAGACAGATCTGTGTCTGAATCCTGGCTCTCCTCTCCTAGCTGTGTGACCTTGAGCACAGTGCTTGACCTCATTGAGCCTGTTTCCTCATCTATGAAAGGGGCCTCCCATAGTGTGTTCACTCACTCATTCAATGCATATTTATTGGTTGACAGGAGCTGGGGAAGCACTAGTGGACAAGAGCAACAAGAAAACTGCCCGCCTTCCACGAGGCTTGCGTGATAGCCAGGGATGCACAACAGAGTAACTAAGTGAAAGACATATGATAAATAAAGCTGACAAGGAGCAAAGCAGGGAGGGGGAGTGAGAAGCCACCGGGATGGGAGGGAGGGGGAAACTTTAGATAGGGTTCCAGGGAGGAAGATGCCACTGAGTAAAGTTCCTGAAGGGCATGAGAGAGCTATGGAGGCGACACAGAGTGCCAAGGCCAGAGCGTGGCACTCAGTGAGCGCTCCACACACGTCCACTAGCCATACACCTTCCCCACCAAGCATGGCCATGGTACCCCAGCAGGCTTTACCCACAGCTGGAGGCGAGGCGGCCCTGTGTGAAGGAATTGGGACACATCACACCACTTTGGGTCCTTCAGACTCCGTGGGCCGTGTCCAACACCATGAGCTGTGGAGAGTTGGCCTTCTCGCTTCCCTATTCTGGCCGTTGCATTCACCACCACAAAGTCCGTGGTAAAAAATAAGCAACAACCCAAACACCCTTCCGGAAGAAACCTCAGGTTTTCCACTGTACAACCTTTGGAAGCATCCCTCTTTCTCTTTCTCTCCCACTGTTTACTTGAAATCGAGCGCACAAACCCTAAGTGTACAGAGCTGGATGAATTGACCCCAAGTGGGCACCCATACAAAAAGCACCCAGATCAAGAGATGAAGTATTATTGCCTCAATGGTCACCACTGCCCTGCCCTCTCTTCCTATACTAAACATCAGTTTGCCCCATTTTGGACCTTTTAATGGAATTATATAGTATGTATGCTCTTACGTCTTGCTTCTTTAACCCAACACGTATTTGAGAAGTTGATTTCTGTGTGGAGCAGTTCATTGTATGAATATACACTATTTATTCCTTCTGTTGGTCATGGACATTTCCAGTTTGGAGCAACTGTGGACAGTGCTTTGTGAACATTCCTTTGGTGAACATAGGTTCATGTATGCTCGGCTTCAGCAGATACTCCTAACGGTTCCCACCAGCGGTGTATGGAAGTTCTAGTTCCTGCTGATGCTTGCCAATGCTTGGTGCTTTTTCATTTTAGCTATTCTGGTGGGTGTGTAAATATTTCATTGTGGTTTAAGTTTGCATTTCCCTGATGACTAATGAAAAAGAGCGCTTTTTCATGTTTTGGAGAGTCTCTTCTGTGAAGTACCTGTTTGAGTATTCTGCCAATTGCTGTACTGTCTTACTCATTATATTTATATGTATTTAAAAATAAATACATGGTTGAAAAAATTAACAAGTTACAGACCCATTTCATGTATATCTGTCCAGGGATATTCTATGTACATATAAACATGTATATCTCCCCACTCTGCTTTCTTACACAAGAACACACACAGTTTGACACAACAGACCTGATATATACCTTGAAGACCAGACATTTGAATTCATGAAAATCGGCCTCATTTTTTTTTCCCCAGTTGTACAGCGCAGGATTCCCTTGTGTGTGTACAACATATTTTACGAATATATTCACAGGCCTACGGGATGTTGCCAGTTTTTTGCTTCTACAGCATGCTACCGTATGTACGCAAGCGCAAAAAGCTGCATGCACGTGGGTAAGTCTATCTGGAGGATAAATTCCTAAGGGGGATTGCTGGGTCAAAGGGCATGCACACTTCATTTTTTTTGTGGTTCATGTTGCTATTTTGCTCTGCAAAGAGATGAACAAATTTAAGTTGCATCAGTTGAGTCTGTGTGCCAATACCAAGTATTACCAAACTTTCAGCTTTGCCAACCTACTAAGTGAAAAATGGCATCTCCTTGTACTTCAAATTTGCATTCATCCCTTTTACTCTGAATGAGCCTGAGCATCTTTTCCCATGTTTGAATAGAGCATCTGCTTTAAAAGGGCTGCTTCCTGGGATGAGTGGTAAGCTGGAAACCAGCTCCTGATGGATAAACAGAACTAACCCTGGACATGGGATGTTTCCCATCCCTGCAAAGGGGATGGGAAATATTAGGTTTTCTGCTCCCAGGGCCTCAGTGAAATCAGGGAGAGGGTTAAAAAAAAAAAAAAAAAAACCACCTCTGAGTTGAACCACACTCTTAAAACAGGAAGAAACCTTAGAAATCAAATCTAATCTCATATTTTAGAGATAAAAAAAACAAAAACAAAAGCTGAGGCTTGGAGAGGGGAAATGACTTGCAGAAGGCTTTTTTTTTTTTTTTTATCCACAGGGTTTCACCTTGCAGAAGGCCTTTTTAAAAAACATACCAATTCTGTTGAGAAAGAGATGAAAACCCTCGATAACAGAATTGTTTTCGTCAACCTTTGCTTTTCCTGTTAAATATTTTAATGAATGATTTTATTGTGCCATTTCCTATAGCAAGGGGTGCACTTTCAAAGTTACAATAAACAAGCTGCACCAGGATTAAGGGACCTAGGCAACACAAACAAGTGTGGGGACTCTAACAAGAATCCACTCTTCATTTTTTGGGAAAGACTTTGAAATGGGTCAAAAAGATTGTTAGGTGTCTTCGGTGAACAACCAGAGGTCTGACTCACCCTTCGGGGTTATCTGGTTTCCTGGGGTCTTCACTTTCCTTTAAGCTATTTATAACTTTACAGGTTGCAGAGAACTGAAAGCAATGCAAATGATTCTTGTCCACAGGTATTAGACATAAAGTCAATTTTGCCTAGTGAAAGTTCAATTGATTTGCCTCCCCCACTGCAGAAGCCAGCTCTGCATCTATTAAGCAAATTCATTTTAGCATGCTTGACTGCCTAGATATATGTCTGCCTTTTGGATTTATCTCTGAACCAACTGTACGTATCATCTTACATACTTCATTAATTAGTGAGTTAAATTAAAGCCTTGACATGTGTTTATATTTGTCTGACATAACTTTTTTTTTTTTTTTTAAAGACCCATTTTGGGGCTCCTGGGTGGCTTAGTCGGTTAAACATCCCACTCTTGATTTCATAATCTCAAAGTCATGAGATCATAAGAGTCTCTCTCTGCCCCCCCCCCCCCGGGCTCGCTCTCTCTCAAAAAATAAAAAATTAAAAAAGACCTATTGTTTTAACACTGCTCATAAAAAGTATATCCCAAATATAGGGCTACTTGCAGGTCTTGGTGTTACTCAAAGATAACCATCCTTTCTTTCAGCCAATGCAAAACAAATTGATCACTGATTGAAGGCCTCACTCACTTTCCTCCCTCGTGGAAACAAATCCCCAAGCAAAGATAGCAGGAGACAGGAGCCTCAGAGAGAGTTGACTAAATGCATACATAGCACCACTTTGAGTAAAGAGGTACAAGATACAGTAACAAAAGTTTAAACTTTTAAATGCACCCCTTACTTCCAAAAGTTTAGCTGGAAGCGGGCGCCTGGGTGGCTCAGTCGTTAAGCCTCTGCCTTCAGCTCAGGTCATGATCCCAGGGTCCTGGGATGGAGCCCCGCATCTGGCTCCCTGCTCGGCGGGAAGCCTGCTTCTCCCTCTCCCACTCCCCCTGCTTGTGTTCCCTCTCTCGCTGTCTCTCTCTGTGTCAAATAAATAAATAAAATCTTAAAAAAAAAAAAGTTTCTGGAAGCAAGAACGGTAAATGCTGAGACGGTGGCTTGCAGACTGAGATTCTGATAGATCCCTGGGCTGTAATCACTGCTTTCGTTAATCTTACGAGTCAGCGAGTACTTACCAGTTTGACAACAAACACTAACTGAGCACGTACTTCCCAGCCCTGCGAAAATTGTCCAAATGTTATAGGAAAGCCAAAGAAATAAAAAGCATGTGTCTACCGTCAAAGCACTTAGGACTTAGCATCTGGAAGGAATCGCTGGGTGCTCAGGGAGGGGATCGGAGGCTCAGAGGCGCCCCAGGAGTGCCCAGTCCGGTGCGCTTCCCCTTCTCCCCACGTGCTGTCTGGCTTCATTGTTTCCACTCCCGCTCCTCTATTTCCCCATTTTCGAAGTTCTCGCTCCTCACGCCGTACAAGCCACACCTAAAACTGGCTCTGAGACGCCGCCGCGGGCTTCGGGCGCCCGGACAGGAGCGGTCCGCCGAATTTGACAAGCAAACGGCGCGGCTTGCACTGTGCGGCAGCCCGTAGCCCCCAGCCTTTCTCTTCCGGACTTCAGTTTGGACGGGTCCCTCTATTTTGGCGAGAGGAGCTTTCGACTAAGAGCTGCCTTTGACAAGGAACTGTTAGTCTTCAAGACTCTCGGCTCCGCGAGGATCCTGGCTTCCACGTCCCCGCCAATCGCCTCGAGCTCCCTCTCCGCGGCCCGCAGCGGCGCAGCCGGAACTGCGCAGGCGCGGCGCCCCTGACCTCGTGGGGTTCACTTCCGGGGGTCGCGCAGCCCGGCTCTCCAGGCTGGGCTGTGCGCCCTCGTGTGTGCTGGGCGGCCGCCTCCCTGCGATCGGCCCGGCGGGACCCACCCGAACCGAGCCGCGGGGCCCGCTCCAGCCCGGCCATGAGCGCGGCCGCATGATGCGCCCCTGCCTCGGCCGGTGCAGTCGCCGCCGCCGCAGGCCGGGAGGAGCCGCAGCGCCGGGCGACCCCGCCCGGGCCTCGGGTGAGTGCGGCGGGCTGGGCCGGGCTGGGGCCCGGCAGGCTGCTCACGCCCCGGACTCCCGGCCACTCCCGGCCCCCGGCCGCCCTTCCCTCGGCCCCCTGCGTCCTCTCCTCCACCCGCTGCGCACCTGCGACCTTCCCGAGCTCCTCGGGGGCACCTCTGTGCCACCTTGTGCCCGCACTTGACTTCCTTTCCAGGTGTCTCCTCGTCACTCCTTCGTTGATCTCTCGGGATCGGGCCCGAATTGCAGCCCCAGGTTTTTGCCTGACCTTGGGCATGACACCAAGCTCTCCGAGCCTTGTTTTCCCCCTCTCATAAACTAACCACGGGCTTGTTCTTAGGGCCCAAAGAGAGGGTGACTATAAAACCCTACTGTGAGCTGTAAGAGTGGTTTATAGGCATGTATTACGATGGGCTTCCATGAACATCGCCCGTGGCTTCTCGAATGCTCCTGTTCTTACCTTCCTTTTAAAAAGTTTTAACTATTCTCTTTTATTCTTTGCCCATCTTCCTGGTTATCTTCCCTTACCCCGTCAATGGTCTTTGTGGGGAAATACATGTGCGGGACAGGGCATCTCGGACAACCACGTCAACGTCTGCATCTCTTGGTGCTGCCAAGGTTCATGTCTCCCAAGGAGTCATTGCTGCTGGAACTAAGTCTCTGCTGTGATGGACAAACTTTATTAGCTTAGAAATAACACGTTCATGATGGTAGTTAAATAGGAGTGTAAGAACTGTTGAGGTAGCTGGCTGCCTTGTAGCCTCTTCTACTGACCACTTGGGCAGTGAGTCCGCTTGGTGTATGTACTTACCGCACATGTATTTGTCTATCGTACTCGTCCCGTCTCAGATGGTCTAGAAATCTGGGTCAGCTATTTCTTCCTAAACTCCTCACCCCACAGATGACAAGTTTAATCTTTTTGACCTTGTTTTACAACTTGTACTTACCTAGAGCCACCTTTATGAAAGTCACCTTGTTAAATTTGCTTGTTAGGAAGTCAGAACTTTGTTCACGTGAAAGGTTCTTGGGATAGTAAAAAAAAAAAAAAAAAAAATAGGATGGAACAGAAATGTTAAATTGCATTTCTTGACATTCTGGAAGATAGAAGGGTTCAAGTTATTGAAGTTACTTGGGCTGTGTATTTTGGGGAGTTAGACTGGTGGGTTCACCCTGACTTTTGAGTTTAGAAAGGGAGGAGAACAAGACTATCTGAGGGGTGGTTTCCTAAAGAATTCATTAAACAACCATGGGAACTTTTTATGCAGCTGTCTCAGCTCAAAGCAAAGGGGGTAAAGTGTGTGCAGAAGTATTCCACTACCAATCGCCCAGAGCCTGCCTTAGATTACAGTGTACAAACTGGACTGTTACAGCTGTGCTAATCCACTATAGAAGCAGAAATCTTTTAGAAAGGACAAGCATTAGTATGAACAGAATGGCCTTCTCAGTGAGACAGAAAGTACTAAAAGGAACGTAGTCTTGATTCAGTCAAAAGTATGGATTGACTTCTCCATACCTACTGAAACTGTTACCTGCAGGCTTGGGACTTGTTAGTGCTATAAATAATATAGTTTTTGGTAATTTGAGAAATGGCACTAGAAATAAGTTTACATATGGACTTCATGTTTGGGGTGAATTGGGAAGTAGTTTTCCTGATGATGTGGGAGCGGCCCTGCTCCACTCCATCTTGGGCAGCTCTACAAGACAATTTTCCTAAAGCAGCTTTTTGGGATTATGTTTCTTAAGAATAATAAGTAATTATTATTCTTATTTTGTTACACAAATACAGCTTATTTTGTTAAAAACAAACAAACAAACAAAGTTAAACACTAGAGCAGAGCATAAGGTCTCAACACTCATTGCGTTCCCTTTTGGCCCCGAAGCCAGTGTCCAGGGTCAGTATTCACAACTTCTCTGTAACCCTTCGGCTGTAGCATCTGAGAAGTGTCCAGGCCACCCGTGAGAGTCAAATCCAGAGTTCAGAGGGAGCAGTCTGCAAGACCACCCTCACTTCTGACATCAGCTGCAAGTTTTGGGGTTCTCAAAACTACCCTCAGTTTTGATGGTTATTTAGAGAAGGACTCACAGAACTCCCTGAAAGCTGTTAGGCTCACGTTGTGGTTTATTACAGGTAGAGGATAAAGATTGAAATCAGCCAAGTGAAGAGGCTTCTAGCAGAGTCTGAGGAAGGAGCAGAGGTGAAACGTCTGTCGTCCTCTCTGTGTGGACTCAGAATGTGTTAAATTCCTAGCACTGATATGAGACAGTGTGCACGGGAGTATTGCCAACCAGGGAAACTCACATGAGCCTCGGTGCTCAGAGTCTTTATTGGGGTTCCATTTCATAAGCGTAACTGATTCATTAATGGACCACGGTGATACTGTGTGACCCAAAGCCCCCCTCTGAGTCACATTATTGGTCTTTCTGGTTTGGTCAGTTCCCACCCTGAATCGGATTGTCAGCCAAGGCCAAAGGCCAAACCTCCTTTTGGGCAAGGTTGTATTTTTTTTTGTTACACAGCATCCTTCCTTTTTTCATGGTCCCTTTCTACTTAAAAATACACTCTTTTGTTTTACCACTGACGAATGACTACCTTCTAGAACATGGAGGAGACAGAGGCTACTGGGAGAGTTCTCTCAACCTTGAGTCTTTTCTAGCTAAAAATCTCTCTCAATATCCATCAGTCTTTTTCTTTCCTCTGCCTCTGAGGAAGAGAGAATCCCATCGTTCCATGAACTCTGTGTCTGTTCTTTGCCGTGCCTATCATGGGACAGGCATTTAGGCATTTCCTCTCACTTTTGCCTCTTTGATTTCTTCCGATTCACTGACTTCTTTGCCTCTATCTACAAACATGTTCTTGTCTTGCTATTCGTAGCTCTCCTTACTGCTAAGTTTTATTCCATTCTTGTAGAGCCTTGTTAGAACCCTATTGTCTAATAAAATCCAGACTCCGTGTGGGCCCAAGGTAATGCTATGCATTGGTACAGCATCTTCTAGTTTTGAAAATACTTAAGTCATCCTGGGATGTCTTGTATGTAGTGGGGGCTTGGTAAGAGCTTGATTAATGAATAATTTGGCTGGGCAGAGAGTAAGAGTCCTCTACTTGGAGGAAAGAGCAGGAGCAGACGCACGGAGGGGTGAAAGGGCATGGCGAGGGGACCAGCATGAGCGCCTTGTGGAAGGGACTGTGGCGAGCACTGAGCCCGAAAAGGTAGGGGAGCCAGATTCAGTGGAGCCTCGAATGCCACGGGCAGGGCTAACAGGTTTGGAACCAGACTGCCTTTGTGACCCACACTGTGATTTTGGCCGTAAGTCCTGTGGCTACACAGAGGGTGGTGAATGGACCTGGTGACCTTGAGATTAGGATTCTGCAGAGGTACCCGCCAGAGGTGAGGGTGCCTAAACTCGGTTGTGGGAAAGGTGAGCAGGGAGGGGGCAGAGCCCTAAGCAGGGAGTGTCCTTGCACAAGTAGGAAGGGGTGAGGGGCTGTGTGTCTAGAGGGTAAAAGGTACTTAATGAATACTGGTTGCATGAGGAGTGCTCTCAGTACGTGGGAGGAGAGGCCAGCTCCCTGTGTCGCTGGTGCTTTGGAAAGGGTGCAGTTCTAGGCTCCGTGTTCTGGGAGAGGGTGCAGTTTATTGGCAGCACCCTGTAAGCAGGGAGCAGTCAGGATAGAGAAGCTTCCAGTGTCTCTTGAGACAGGCTTTTACAGTATCATTTCTTTGTTGAAATGTTTTGAATTCTCAGAGTTCCAGAGTCCCTAATTCAATTTATTCATTACAGAATGCATTTTCTAAAACCAACTGCTCTGGGAGGCAGTGTATTTTAATGGAAGAACGTGGGCTTTGGAGTCAAGACAGTCCTGCGTCCACCCTTTCCTGGCTGTGAGCTTGGGCAGGTGACTACAGCTCTAAGGCTTCATCTACTTGTGTCTGAAATGAGCCGATACTAGCGCCCTGCTTTTAGGGCAGCCGCTGGTTCTGGTGGACTGATGCGTATAAAGCCCCCGGTGCCGGGAGACGGTGGTAGGAATTGGCCTTTCCTTTCCTTTACGATATCTTAGGTCGTCATAGATTCGCATCTGACAGCTGGCTACATTAGTAGCATGGCACATGTTCGTAGTGTTTTGGATTTGGTTGAGTCTGATGTTATAAAAGTTCATTTCATTTTAAACAAGGAAACCCTATTTAGGAGCATCTGGAAAGAGGCGGGGATTCACCAGCCTGATTGAGGTTCAGCTAGTCCCTGGGACAGGACACCTAGAGAGGCTTGGAACCCTAGTGTTCTTTTTATTTCTGGATTTAGAATTCCTCAGGGTTCATTTACCTTCTTGGGATTTTTAGAAGAGCTGCTCCATTTGTCTTTCAGAATCAGCTGTGGCTCTAGTGCAGGCCTAATGGACCTCTGGCATATGGGTGAGCGTTCCCTCGAGACCACCTCAGCGAGCCTGCACGCTCGGGTGACACCCCAGAAATGGAGGTTCCCCCAGAAAACCCCTGCAAGTGGGTTTCTCTCTTCCTCCCCTTCTCCCTCTCTCCCCATAACCTTCCACATTTCTCCCTGACTGCTTTTCCCCAAGGCTCCCAGACTTCTGACCTCACCCCCCGTGCCAGATCCCACTTGACCCCCTTCCTGTTCCTGTGGGCCTCCTCAGGTGCGCTCCCTGGTTCTCTTATTCATTCCACAGATGGGTGTGGAGTGTGGAGCGTCCTGGGGGTGTGTCGGGACAGCGGGGAGCATCGTGTGGAGGTGGTGAGAGAGTAGCAAGCCGGCCAGCGAGGTAGGGAGGGTAAGTGAGGTCAGCACGGTCTGGGTCGGGTTGGGCTTTAGACCACAGGAAGGCCTTTGGATTTTATTCTAACTGCAGAGGCCCTCGTTGGGTGGTTTTAAGTAAGGGAGGAAAGTGATCTCATTTAGATCTGTGAAAACGTACTCGGCTGAATGGGGGTGGATTGTGGGGTGAGGACAGCAGTGAGAGCAGAAACCGTGCTTAGGAGGCGCCCTGCACACTGCCCAGGGCCAGGCTCGTGGGCCTTGGTTTGGCTGGGCGGGAGGGGGAGGGGGTCAGATTGGGGTTGGTTTTGGAGGTAGCGCCCCCAGGACTTGCTGAAGGGTTCAGTGTGGGGAGGTGGGGGAAAGTTCAACGAAGGGTAACTCCTGTGTTTTGACCTTGACAGCTAGATGGAGGTGCCCCCATGGAACCGTGAATGTCGGAAGGGTCTGGTAGGCAGAGGGCCTTGTTGAGGAGCCGGCTGATACACTCAGCGACACATGGTTAGTTGGGGGGTTCCTAGATATATGTGTTTTTAGCAGTGACAATGGGCCTGAGAGCCTCTAATATCGTTTAGAGAGAACACATAGACAAAGGGAAAACCCAGGGTTGAACCTGGGCACTGCGGACACTGAGGAGTCTACAAAGACGGGGACCCAGTAAGAGACTGCAGTGTGGCCCGTGGGAAAGAAGGAAGAACCCAGCTCTGCCCTGCCCCCCATTCATGAGATTGACTGCGTTCTGAGTCCCATCACATGGGTGCGTTCCGCCATTCGCCATCCTTCCGTATTTTAGTGTGGAAGACCTTTCTAGAAACCTTAAATAAGTTTACTGTTCACAGTATGGGTAATGTGCCAGGCTGTTATTGAGACTTGGCTTTAGTTAGCGTAATATTCTGTTGGTTTTTTTCCTTAAAGGTTAATATTCTTTCTTTAGATTCAATAATTTGAGAAAATAGTGGTTTTGTACAGCATGTATTATCGGTAGGGTTTGAAAGCGCAAGCTAAATCTTTCGTGATTACAAATTGACGGAAAGAACATTTGAGAATGTAATTGCCATAAATACACTGTGGCAGATTATCTGAATGCTCCATTCTCTCAGCAAGTTCAGCCAGGACTCCACTGTCTGCAGTCTTCCCACTGGGTCCCGGCTCACTTAGCATCCAGACTGAAGGTTGACACCCCCAGGCCAGGCGTGCCTGACCTCCCCCTTCACTCCCCTTCATCCCCCTTCCAGGTCGCGACCTGCCGGATCTTACTGTTACCCTGAGTGGCACCTCCACTGAGTTCTTACCGCTGCCCTGCAGTCCGACCTGGCTACCCTGTCACTTCCTCCCCACTGGGTTCTTAGTCTCCCCAGGACCTCCAGGTCCCTGGAGTTTGCTGTCCCCTGGCTTGTCAGCCTTCTCCCCTTCATCCTGCACTCCCCGGTGAATCATTTCAGCCCAAGTCTTGCCTTTGATACCCTGGTTTTCTCTCCTATCATCTTGGCTACTCTCCAGCCCCATAAAGCTTTGGGTGCCGAGCCGGGCTTCTGGATAGCAGGGCGAGCCACTCCCATCATGGTGTTAGAAACTGGGGGTCTGCTGCGCTGCCTGGGCCCACGGCTCCCTTGGCTGTCCTCCCCGCAGCGTCTCTTCTCCAATCTCAGTTGCTTCCTGCACTTGTTAACGCCCCCAACCCACTCCTGACTCCTGGCTCAGAAGACGGTGTTATGGAGTGTGAACGGCTTTAGCTTCAGTCCATCTCCATGGTTCTCTGTAGACGTCCCCCCTTCCACCCGCCCCACTGTTGCTTCCTCCGTCTCAGGAAGAAGGGTCATCCCCCTGAGTCTGCAAACTTGGGCACTCATTCTTTTTAAAAACAAAACTGCAGTGAGCCTAAATTATCTCTGTAGTTGTAAGAAAAGTTCAAATAAGTACAGGATGAGAAAGAAAAAAGAAACAGGAGCAGGCATGGCGGGGCCTCCTCGCTGATGTTTTCTTAGATTGCTGCTAGCTTAATTGGCTTAACTGCACATATATTCGTTCTGTTTCCATTAAATCACTTTTGGGGCTGTCCTCGGCTTTTAAAAGCTAGCCATGGTCAAAGCAGGATGCAGTATGGTGGGATTTGTGTGGAGCCCCAGGGACTCACGGGGGTGAGGGGCTGGCGGGGACTTAACCCCGTGGGTCCAAGGCGGCCCGTGTGCAAGTGGGGAAACCAAGTCTACGTGACCCTTGAACAACGTGGGTTTGACTGCACAAGCTACTTATATGTGAATTTTTTTTGATAAATATAATACAGTACTGTAAACGTATTTTCTTTTAGGAATTTTTTTTTTAACACTTTTGCGTCTCTTGCTTACTTTATCATAAGAATACATGCAAAAATTGTGTTCATTGGTTGTTTATGTTTTAGTGTTTAGGCTATTAGGAGCTAAATTTGGGGGAGTCGGAAGTTGTACATGGATTTTCGACTGTTTGGGGCAGGGTGGCGACACAGCCCCCGTGTTATTCCAGAGTCAGCTGCGCTTAAGGATCGCTGTCGGAGCATTATGTGAGATAATACACGAGAGCGCAAGCTGAGAGGCAGAATTCCCTCGACTTTTCCTTCTAGCTGCATATGTCCGGGACTTAACTGCACCTTTAAAAAAGTGCTTCTTTAATTTCCTCACCGCCCAGTCTCCCAAGCTCCTGGCACTTGACCAAACCTGCTGGGGAAAGGTCCCTACTGAGCTGAGCCTCTCCCGGCACCTGCTTTGGGAGGGCTGACTGCTCCAGCCTTCGTGCTCTTAGCTCCCTGCTCTTAGGCCCCCCTGGCTCCCTTGTGGCTCTTTGGACCCTTGTCAGAGCTCCAGCCCCACACTGCTGTGGCCCCTTGGGTGGTCACGTCCGTTCCCACTTTGTCTCTCGAGGACGGAGTAGCAGGAGGGCAGATGATTGTCTGCTGGTTTATTCCTGAGGCACCTCAAGTTCCATGAGCCTGAGTCTGCGGCTCCCGTGTTCTGGGAGAAGCAAGCGGGACAGAAACGCCTCCGAGTCCCTTTCACTTCCATATGCTGTGCCCCAGCCGTCCCTTGCCATTGGTCCCCGCTGTGCTTTCTTCTGGGGACAGCGCTCAGTCCCCTGCAGGCCCCACTCCCCTCTTGGCCCCGGCCAGCTCCTTCTCTGTTCTGGGTGGTGGCAACGGCCTCCTGGTTGGCTGGCTTCCTCCTTCCATCCTTGGTCTCACCAATTATTTTTTAAAACATCTATTCACCAGAGATCTGGTGCCTCCCGTACCAGCAGAACGAGTCCAGACTTCCAGACTCCTTAGTTGGGCATTCTGAGTACTCTGTGAGTGGCCCCATCTGCCCTTCCCCTTCCGTCCTTCCCTCCCCTCCTTCACCCTGAGCTCAAGGCCCTTCGGCTTGCTGGGTTCCTGCTCCCACCTGGGCCTCCTCACACTGTTCTCGCCTCCTGTGTGTACCTCGCCTGTTGTCAGGGCCCACCATGCTGGCCTCTTTACTGACACTTTCTCCGGCTCCTCTAGATCGAATTAGCTGTTGTCATCTCTCTCCCTTATCACACTTTGCTCCTGATTTGGGGATAACACTTAGCACATTATTTACTGGCCTGATTCCCGCCTCTGCTGGTTTGTGAGCTCCTGTGAGCTAAAGCCGCCGTCCGTGGTTGTGCATCCTGGGGCCTGGTGTAGAGGATGGTGCTTGGAGCCCCCGCCCCCCATGGCTGAATTAAGTAGATCTCTCAGGGTTCGCGTTTGCTTCATATGCTTCTTCTGTGCCTGAAGCAGAGAGTTGCTTATTCTTGCTTTTTATAGGTCATCAGTGGGTGTATGAATAGTAAAGCCATAATGAGTTTAAATAGCATCTTAATATAAACATGATTATCAGACTCTAGGGTAGACATTCTTTTTATTGCAATAGTGAAAGTAATTGTATCTTGATTTTTTTTTTTTTTTTTAAGATTTTATTGTTACGTAATCTCTACACCCAGCCTGGGGCTCGAACTCACAACCCTGAGACCAGGAGTTGCACGCTTTACTGACTGAGCCAGCCAGGCGCCCCTCTTGATTCTTTTTTGTCGTGACTGATCACCAAAGAATACTGATGTCTTTTGTTTATTTATTTGTTTTCAGTTTGTATTTGAGGATACATTGTTTACAGCCAAAGCAAAAGGAGGGAAGAGGCTAAGAACCTCGTCTGAAGATACAGACAGAGGTCAGTCAGAGACATCGTGGCCCCTGAGCGCAGTTTCTGGAGGAAGCATCTGGCTGGAACTTGGCCTCCGCTTCACCTTTCCCACCCCGTCCCTATAACCGTGCTGCTTATTTTTCTCCTGTTCATTTTTTTTTTAATTGAAGCATAATTAATGCACAGTGAAATGTACAACTTTAAGTGTACTCTTGATCATTTGGGTTTTTTCCTAAACCAGCTCGTTGACTTTTGTTTTGACAGATTCATGTGCCGGTGGCACCAGTGGTCCTCTCAGGATATAGGGCATTTCCGTCACCTCAGAAAGTTACCTTGGGCTCTTCTCAGTCACTCCCCTTGTGCTCAAACCCCTGTTGTGATTTCTTTCAGAAAAAATTAATGTTGCCTGGTTTCAGGTGTCATATGGGTGACATAATATCTTTGAGATTTATCCATGTGGTCGCAAATCTCATAAAACCATTTTCTTCCTCTTCGCTGCTGAGCAGCGTGCCCTCGGATGAGTATGCCATAGTTTCTTGTGCATCTCCCGGTGGTGGATGTTTGGGTTGTTTCTGGTTTGGGAGTATTATGAATACAGTTGCTGCGGACAGTTCTCTACCTGTTTTGTGTTCAGATTCATTTCTCCCGGGTAAATACCGACAAGCGGAATTGTTGACTCACAGGGTGGGTGTCCTACTTGGGGAAAGTGTCAGGCCGCTTTTCGAAGTGGTTGCTGTGTTGGTTCCTTTTCAAAATGTATAAAAGTAATTGGGGATTTGGTCTCACTCTAGAGATTCTGCGGGAAACCTGATGTCTGCGATGAGCATTCTTACATCTTGCAAAGCCAGTTTTATTTTAAAACACGGGTCTTCACAGTTGCTGGCTGTTGTATAGCCATCCCCTGAACAACATCACTGTATGTACAGAGTCACCCGCACTAGTGTCGGCAGCGTGGAGTCACGTTCGCCTGTGTCCCTCAGACGTTCAGAAGGCGCTCGGAGCACTGGCCCCGGGGCGGCGGGGAGGCTGTCGGGTAAGTGCTGAGGGAGAGGTGGCTCCTGAGGAGTCTTGCCGTGGCTGCTGGGCAGAGGGGGTGACAGCCTGGCCTCGGCGGAGGCCGGGCAAACTCGGGGCTGGACAGAGAGCGGCCTCCGCTCTGCCCTGGAGAGTCTGACTGGTGGCAGAGACTTGGGGGTACCGTGCCACCTGCGGGCCACCCCCTCCCCCCTCTTCCACGCCAGCCTCCTGCTGTCCTAGTCAGGGGTCTTGGTTTCAGAAGATAGACTCTGACGGAGGGTTTGCTTAAGCAGAAAAATCATCTCTTGGAAGGAAACGGGGTAAGGACGGAGCGGCCAGGCGCGCGGAGCGGGCGGCCAGGAGGGAAGCGAGACTCGTGGCGGGAAGGGCTGCGGGAAGGGCTGCGGGAAGGGCTTGCGGGAAGGGCTGCGCTTTGCTGGCCTCCTGCCGCGGGCGCGCTGGGCCAGCTAGTTCTGTTTTACACTCTCTCCTGAGGTCTCTGTCACTTAATTCTCCTTTTGGGAGAGTTCCTCATCTCTCGTCCAATCCTGTTGTGTTTTTTTTTTAATTTTAATGCTATCATTTTTATTTTTCAGTAACTAGGAAGTTCTCAGAATGTTCCTCTTGTTTCACAGATACAATGTCTTAACTCTTAAGGTTTCTCTCTGCATTTTGCCTCTTTTGAATTCCTTTTTCCCCTCTTTCTGGGGCTCTGTCTCTCGTGAGACCTATTTTGGGCTTTCTTCAAAACCTCTGACCTGTATGTCCGTCGAAGCATTCTGCTGTCCGCCTAGAACATACACAGGGATGCATGTCAGTTATATGTCATTAAGGCTGGAAATAAATGGACAGCTTTAAAAAAACTCATGAAAAGATCTGTGCTGGAAATAAAGACGAGTTATATTGGGGGGGACTCCCCCCACCACCTTGGTATCTTTAGGCCTTTCCTCTCGGGCCAGACGCGTACTTTTGGAGAGGCCACATCGGGTCACCCGCCTGCCAGCGATTTGGGAGCCGGGAGGGAGATGCCACCTGGGAGTTTCTTCCTTCAGTAGATGGCCTCGCTTGGTTCCCTGCTTGCTTCCTGTGCCTTGTTCCCTCCCACAGTGGGCCTGGCGTCCTGTCCAGCACCTCTCACCTCTTGGTCTCGCTCTCTCCCATTTTCTCTGGAAGTCTTCTGTTGTGGCTGCTAAAACACTTGTTGACTTTTGAAATATAGGCTGGTCCGGTTTGGTTTGGATGATCCCTGGGGACCTTTCTCAAGAGATTTTGGCTTCTCGATTTGTATTTAATGCCAGGGCTCAGATAGCAGGAGGGTAAAATGGGCAGATGTAAAGTGAATGACTTCATTTTCAGGATTGTCAATCATTTCATAGTTTACTAGTAATGAAAACACAGAGTAATGATTTCATGGTTAAGGATAGTTCTGAATGACAACTTGACGTGTAAAATGTTACGTTGGTTATATAGCTCCCCCAGTTGATCCTATCCTATGAAATGTTACGTACTTCTGTCATTGAATGAGTCACTTTTCTAATTAATTGCGTTTGTTATCTTTCAGATCCTGTCACATAGGACACTATGCACCTTAAGATCCTAAAGAAGAGGCGCAAGATGTTCAAGTGATGTTTAGAGATCATCTGTGAGGTAAGCGAGTGACTCTGGGCAGGTGTCTTGTCGCGGCGTCCTTCCTGCCACGGGCATCGACTGTGCTCGTTGGAAGGGCAGCGCAGGCGGTATAGAAGGGCAGTCTTTTCACCTCCCGGCTTTGGTTTGCTCACCACTTACCCGGAAGGTAGAATGTGCCTCTGGAGGGGCTTCTGTGACGCATTTGGAAGTTCCCCGCAGCTATTGCAGGATGAGGCGCCTGCCAAGTGACAGCTAGTGGAAAGTTTTGCTCGGATGGTCGTCTGCTCAAGTTGTGGCGATCTCCTGTGGCACTTGCCCTGTTCTGGGAAGCAGGGCTTTCTCTAACATGAGCATAAACTAAGCTTAGGTTTGGGAGTGTGGACAAAATCCCATTAAATTGGCCATTAAAGTCAAAAAAATGCTGGCGCACCATCTGCTGGCCTGTTAGTCGCTGCGTGGTGCTTTCTGGTTTCTCTCAGAAATGGTCTCCAGCAGGAGATCGATGGCAGTGTGGCGGTGAGTGTGGAAAGAGACGCACCCTGACCCCAGGGACTGGTACACTTAGTGTTGCCGCGCAGATGCCGTGCGGCCCGCTCTCCTGTGTCCCGCATGCGCACACGGTCCCGTGTGAAGGGGCTGCTGCTTCATTTCCTCCCCGCCCTTCCTCTTGCGTTCATGAAGTATAAACACGGTGACTCAGCAGAAGGCCCGTGCAGTGGGCTACACAGAACTGAATCTATCCGCCCACTCTGCTGTGTTCATTGATTGTTTTCTTGAAAATAAGGTGACTTTTGGGTATCAGATGATTTTCCCATTGCCTTCGGGTGGATTGTACAAATTTGGCTTTGTAACGTTTTCACATAAACATCATGCATCCACATCCTCGTGAGCTTGTCTAGGAATCTCCTACCACGCCCAGCGTTGGCGTCTTTGTGGCTTCTCTTCCTGCAGGACTAGACCTGCCGTCTGCGGCCCGGGTAGGGGTGTGCCACGACAGGGCTGCGGCCGGCTCTCTGGGGGGGCTCTCACCAGTGTCTCCACCGGGAAGGCTGGGCTGCGCTGGTTCTGCGTTCACTGTGTGTGCCTCTAGAGACTTGCGGTTCTTGCTTTCTGGAGGGAACTCAGACTGTATGGACGTGCTCGGACAGAAGGCCAGCCTGTAGGCTCTTGTCGTGCTGCCCTGACAGGAGGCGCCCACTTGTCGTGGGCAGTGTCCCGCCGGAGTAGCCATAAAGCAAAATGAGTTCTGGCCGGAGGAATTTTTCAGCTTCAGTGCTTGATGACGTATAGTTAGGATTCAGGAAGACCCTCTTGTGGAAATCACTAGGAAGCTACTTGAGTCTGAGAAGGGGACCAGTTTCTTGGTGTTGCATCTGTCTGATAACAGACATGCACTTGCTGGGGGCCCAACAGCGTGCACACCCCGAAAGGGAACACAGGGAGAGAAGACCAGTCCCTCTGTGTGAGTCATTCAGGAGGTGAGACACACAAGGCCTCTCTTAAGATAGAAAGGGGTCCGTATGCTGCAGGCAGCACTGATGAGTGGGGCCTGGGAGTCCCAGGGAAGGGAGAACCTTCCCGTGTCTCGGCCCCTGACAGAATGGGGCTGGACCCGGGTGTGGGCAGAGCCAGGGTCTGCTGTCCTCGTCAGGCAGTCGCGTCTGGTGTTCAGAAACCCTCTTCAGAGGAAGAAGAACCCTTCAGGATGGCGTGCTTGCGAGAGAGGAAGGTCAGGCTCTGTGGGGCATGGAGGGTTTGTGTGGGAGGAGGAGACGGGCACGGTGCTTGCAGGGGACGGTGGAGGGCTCGGCAGATGCCAGCCAGACGGCTGGCTGGAACCCGTCCACGTTCTTTTTCTCTTTAGTTTCTTCTGTTTCACCTACAAAAAACCTTAAAGCTATTTTTGTCAGACCTAAGAGCAGGGTTCTTTTACTGCCAGTGGGACCCCGTTTCAGGTCTCTCTTGTACCGGTGAACATTTGTACATCGCAAGGGAATTCTGCAGAGGGTTTCCCGCGTGTCGTCCGTGAGCAGGCCTGTGCGATCGTCCTTGTCGTCGCTGTGCTGCAGTTGGCGTCGGGGGCGGGGGGGGGGGGGGGGGGCGAAGGAAGCCGCGCCCGGACTGGAAAGATGGAGCCGGCAGGGCTTGTGGCGGCCCCGGGGCATCCTCCTCTCTCCTGCTCCTGTTCCACGGCGCCGGGAGGCCGGGCTCTCGCACGGAGGGCGCTCACCTGAGCTCCGGTGCCGAGGAGGTACTCGGGCCGTTCGAGAAAACACTGTCGGTGCTTCTCTGTCCCTTGTACGAACACCTCGAGGCCCGGTGAACGGACTCCTATGTCCCCTCCTTATGTTTATCACGAGCGTCCAGCTGCCCTCTGGTCGCACGCTGGTCACAGAAGGGCGTGCATTAAAGCAGCAGTCCAAACCAGTCCGGGGGAAGTTTCTCGTGAGTTCCTTCAGCCCTGTGTGCGCTCAGACACAGGTGCTGTAGGAAATACAGGAAAGGTGTCGGACGCAGAGCTGAAGGGACGGATTAGCAAGTGAAGGCGACTTGTAAGAGAGGAGCGCAGAGAGGAAGGCATTCCAGAAACTGCAGAGGTGAGGGCGAGCACACCGTAAGCGGCGGCCCCGGCCTCGGCGCTCCAGCCCGGGCCCGGTGGGGGAGCGCGGCCCAGCGCGGCCGGAGGGGGAGGCGGGCAGGAGCTCGGCGCTCCGGGGTCCACGCGCCAGCAGAGGATGGCGGGGGCCGGGGGCTCGGGGGCCGGGGCTCCGCACACACGGGGCAGCACGGGCTTGGCGGCGAGGATGCTGGCCGCGTGGCACTGGCTTTGTCGCCCCGGGGCTGGGAGTCTGCATCTGGCCTGCTCCTTCCACTGTCTTCGCTCCCCTGTGGCTGGCCGAAGGCGAGTGTGCGTGCCTCTCAGCATCGCCCACACGGTGGGGCTGGCTGTGTCGCAGGCTGTCACCTAGTCACTAAGGTGGAAGATTGCAGGGTTCAGATCTTGTTCAGTTGTTGTCTTCTTTTCTGCCCTATTTAGACGGTGCTTGTGAGACGGCCAGGAGCAGAGGAAGCCATCAGGCTTCAGGTGGCCCACGAGCAAGCGTGCGTGTGTCCCCTGAGCCTCATCGGCTCTGTCCGTTCCCCTCTAGGGTGCGCCGGGGAAATCATGCCGTCATCAGGACACCGGCTTCGGGACGTCGAACATCATCCTCTCCTGGCTGAAAATGACAGTTACGACTCTTCGTCCTCCTCTTCGTCGGAGGCTGACGTGGCCGACAGGGTCTGGTTCATCCGCGACGGCTGCGGCATGATCTGTGCCGTCATGACGTGGCTCCTGGTCGTCTATGCGGACTTTGTGGTGACATTCGTCATGCTGCTGCCTTCCAAAGACTTCTGGTACTCTGTGGTCAACGGAGTCCTGTTTAACTGCCTCGCGGTGCTGGCCCTGTCGTCCCACCTGAGAACCATGCTCACCGACCCTGTGAGTACTCCGTCGCCCTGCACTTCCCGTGTCTGGTCATGGGGCGCCACGGACCCTGAGGTGAAGGGCCTCCTGCTCCTGTGGCCTCAGGCTTTTATTAATTCCCGGGTACAGGCTTGTGGCGTTTGTCATTTCTTCTTTTTTTTTTTTAAGTTTATTTATTTATTTAAAGTAATCTCTACGCCCAACATTGGGCTTGAACTCAAAACCCCAAGATCAAGAGTCGCTACTCCACTGACTCAGCCAGCCAGGCGTCCCACATTTTTCATTTCTATTTTATTTTATTTTATTTTATTTTATTTTATTTTTTAAAAGATTTTATTTATTTATTTGAGAGAGAGAGAATGAGAGACAGAGAGCATGAGAGGGAGGAGGGTCAGAGGGAGAAGCAGACTCCCTGCCGAGCAGGGAGCCCGATGCGGGACTCGATCCTGGGACTCCAGGATCATGACCTGAGCCGAAGGCAGTCGCTTAACCAACTGAGCCACCCAGGCGCCCTATTTTATTTTATTTTATTTTAGATTTGAGAGAGAGAAAGAGAGCAAGCGAGGGAGAGGGCCCATGCACGAGTGGGGGGAGGGGCAGAGGGAGATAATCTCCAGCCGACTCCCCACTGAGCACGGAGCCCGTCGCAAGACGCGATCTCACGACCCTAAGATCCTGACCTGACCGAAACCAAGAGTCAGACACTCAACCAGCTGAGCTACCCAGGCCCCCCACATTTTTCATGTCTTCACTGGAGAATAAATATTGCTCAAACACAAATGATGTCACAGTGCAGCAATGGAAAACAGCCCGCTGGGCAGTTTGTACGAATGGAGAGATTGTAACTAGGTGATTTATAAATTCCTCCTGGTTTAAATACTGTTCCTCTAAAGAACAGACTGAGATCTGGGTTTTAGATTTCACCACTTAACTAATCTTAAGTTCTTTGTAGCTTTACAGTTCTCTCATTGTTCTGTGTCAGCTGAAGTCTGAGGCCACGTGGGCCGTGTATTGGGCTCCTTTTGGGAGCAGGTTCTCTGAGAGTCAAGAAGGGCCAGACCTACCACCGTGAACTGCCCTTGGTCCCTGATGTCTTGAAGGCCACTGGATTCAGAACCTCTGTGTTGGGTTTCCGGCTCTTTCTCTGAGGTCTGAGACCTCCTTGGGGTAGGCAGAGCAGTACAGACCCTAGCAGCTCAGCCAGGAGTCACCCCCAGAGCCCGGAGATGCCCAGGGCCCCCAGGGAGAGGTGACTGCCGTCAGGGGAGCCACACAACAGGCCGCGCCACCAGGTGGTCCCTGAGGAGCGGCATTTGAAAACTGCTTTCCACAGCATTAAAACTTCGGTTTCTAACTAGTGGTCCAGGGGCTCCTGATTGATGAATTATCATCTACCCGGTTCATGTTTGTTGGTAGCTTTCTCTACAGAAAATACTAACAAGTTAATATCTTGTTGGTACAGATTTTTTTTTATAAATTAGATTAGGAGTCTGTTTGAGGATGAACTGATACCGATCGGTCCACAGAATGTGGTTTACATGCACTTTTATCTGACTTTTGCTGTCGGAGTTCATATCCCAGGGGCTCTTCCTATGCTGTTCACTCTGTCCCTTGCCCAGTGGGGGTCTTGGGCAGAGGATGGCATTACTGACCTGGCCGGTGGGCAGCGGGGAGCAGCACTGTGGGACAGACTGAGACTCAGGGTCTGCTGGTGGCTTCGTAGCCTCACTTCACAAAGATTGTGCCATCTCTGACCACAGCCCAATCCAATGTCCCCTCAGAGACTTATCAGGGGCCCTCTCCTCATTCCCTTTTATGCAGCAAAGTCTCCCTTTGGGAGCGAAACCCTGCTTCTAACCCCCGCAGTCCAACTCCTGTCCTGACCCCCCTCCTCCTGTGGGAAAAGGTCTAACGCTTAGTGGAAGGCCCAAGAGCTGGGGAGGCCGGGTGGTGGGGAGAAGGTGCGTGCACGACACTGCACCTGTCCGTCATGGGCACATTCATTCTCCTTGCTGGGTCACTACAGAGAACGCTGGGCAAAGCGTCGGGAGGGAGGTCCAAGGTCAAGGAGGAGTTTGGGATCTTGGATATCAGGGTTTTGAATTCAAACTGAATTCATACCCCACAAAACTTGTGCTTTTAAAGGGCACAGTTAAGTGGGTTTCATGTAGTCCGAGCTGTGCATCCACGACCACAGTCAATTTTAGGACATTTTCATCACCTAGAAGAGAAGCCCTGCACCCCTTAGCCGTCACTGCCCGGGCCACTCTCCCCCCAGCCCTTGACACCTGCCCGCCCGCTTTCCGTCTACGGACGTGCCTATTCTGGACACTTCATCTAAATGGAATCCTATCATATGGGGCTTTTTATGTCTGGTTTCTTACTCTCAGCATGAGGTGGTCAGGGTTCCTCCGCACTGTAGCACGTATCAGAACTTTGTTCCTTTTTGCGGCAAAAGGATGTTCCATCGAACGGATACGCCACATTTTGTTTCTAGGCATGATTAGTTGAGGGCCATTTGGGTAGCTTCTACTTTTTGGCTGTTACAGATAATGCTGCCGTGAACATTCCCGTGTAGGTGTATTTCATGTCCCTTGGGTAAATACCTAGAGTGGAATTGCTGGATCCCATGGTAACTCTATGTTTAACTGCTGGAAGAACTGCCAGACTGGAGAGCGTGCTCCCACCAGCAGCGTGCGAGGCACATAGCTTGTCCACATCCTCATGCTCTTGTCCTCTCTCAGGTGACTGCAGCTGAGGCTCGCGAAGCAGTGTCTCACGGTGGTTTTGATCTGCATCTCCCTAATGACTAATGATGTCGAGCATCTTTTCATGAGCTTATTGGCCATTTGTGTGCCTTCTTTGGAGAACTGTCCATTCAAGTCCTTTGTCTCTTTGATGTCACTGTTTCAGCCGGGCCACACGTCAGGGTTCTGCTGGCAAACTACAGACACAGCTAGAGTCAGTGTAAATAAAACTGGGGACACCCAGGGGAGCCTGCGGAGCCCAAGGGCAAGGACACACCTGGCCCCTGACAGGCTGGGGAACCGGGTCGTGCAGGCTGTTGTCAGGGCGGACCAGCGGGAGAGCAGGCTAGGCTCTTGGGGCTTCCTCTGTCCCTTCGGGCGCCTGTGTCTCCTGCCGTCTGGTGAGGAAGGGTAGCCCCACAGACCAGGTCGGATTGGAATCGTTAAGGGCCAGATCCCCATTTCTGAAGCGGAGAGTGCACGGCCCAGCGCAGTCACACAGCCACCCTTTGTCCCTCAGCACGGGGAGTCTGCTGTCTTCTCTTTGCGGGTCACGACTTCACTGTCCCAGGGCCCGGTCTGGGCTGAACTAGAACCGAGATGCCGTGTCAGGGCACAGACCCCACTGGGACCTCAACAGCATTTTCCGAGGGAGCAGGACCAGTTGATTGGCTTCGGTTCATGTTGTTACTCGAGAATAGGCCCTGGCTCTGGGGAGCAGGGAGGAAGATGGGGTCCTTGAGAGGTGATGGCTCTTACTACTGGAAGGTGAGACTTTCACCATTCTTAACATCCAGGAACACACTGAGGACTTAAAATTGAGAAAGACCACCCACGACCCAGAGCCCGCTGTCCCAGACCCTGGTCTGTGTTCATGAATGTCCGCTTTGTCAGCCGGCGTCTGCTGAGCGCCTGGCGGCAGAGGGAGCCCTTTGTGGTCCTGTCCCAGGCACCCGACGGAGGGCACCCCTCTGGTAGTCCACCAGCAGCGAGCAGAGGTGGGTGGTCAGTCCACACCAGGAAACGACCCCTCAGCTGCACCGGGAACAAAGCGAGGCTTTGAACAAGGTCTGCCTGTCACCAAAGTCCCTGCCTTTTTGTTAACTTCTTGTAAAAGCGAGGCTTTGAACAAGGTCTGCCTGTCACCAAAGTCCCTGCCTTTTTGTTAACTTCTTGTAGACCGTTTCCAACACACGGAAGTCGAGCAGGAAGCCCATTAGCCCCTCATGGTCAGTCTTGTGTCAGCGATACCCTCCCTGCTCCCTCTCTTCCCCTCCCCAGAGCTTCTGGAGGTAAATCGCAGACATGGTAAAACTTGATTTGTAAGTATTTGCGTGGACGTTGAAAGAGGAAGGGCTCTTCTTCGGGAAAGCCTAGCTGCACGTGCGGCGACCCTCCGTGTGTGCGCGGCCGCACGCGGCCGGCCTCGGGGTCTCGGTCTGCTCACTGCTCCTCGCCGGGAGCCTGCGCTCTGACGGTGGGTGACTGTGTCTTCCGCTTCTCAGTCTCTGTGTCTCGGGATTTTTTAGTGGAAGAAACATGGGCCTTTAGTCTCGGAGCTCTCGTTGCACTCTGGAGTCTTCAGCTTACACCCCTGTGCCCGTTGGCACATGCTGCCTGTCCCCTGGGCGTTCATAAATGAGTCTGTAGGTCTCAGGGATAGCCCCGTTCTCGGCTGGCCCTGGAGTAGGTCCTGGGGAATCCAGAATGCATGACAGGGAGTCGGGGAGACAAGATGGGAATATACGGGAGGAAAAAGAACACAAAGTACATTGCAAAGCGTAACCTCCCCGGACATAGGCCGTGGCTGGGAGCCCTGCCCCGAGGGTGGGCATCTGGTTCCTTCCCTGTAGTAGATGAGAGGTGGATGTGGGTGTGCACAGGGGACCGGGTACTGGAAGAGGCGGCAGGAGAGCAAAAAGCTGTTCGGGGTAGCGGGGCGCCTGAAGGCGCTGCTGTGGCCTGGGGAGCTGGGCATGAAGCATGCAGATGGGTTTTACAAGAAGCACCCCCTGATGCTTCTTCTACTCCAAGTAGGAACGTGAACCTGAGGACCACGTCTCTGCTCTTTGGGTTTCTTTGGACGGCGTGAAGAGCGGCCCCACAGGTGCGAGCAAACGGGCCCTCCTCTGGGCGTGACCCGCGTGACCCTCGGTGCTGATCTGGGGGGACAGCACCCGCCCTTCTGCTTGGCATCTGCTCTGTGAAAGCACAGAGAGGCCCAGAATCCGAGTGTTGGTCACCAGCTGCAGGGCGTCGGCCAGGCCGTCTGGAAGCCCTGAGGGGCTCTGCTGCCTGCCCAGGGTTCTGAGCAGCAACCCACAAGGTCTCCAGGCAGGATCCCGAAGACGCCCAAACCACCGCGCATGAGCCCCAGCCATCAGGCCCCACCTGCCCTTGCCTCAGGAGACAGTCCTAAGGGATCTCCTGGGAAAGACAGGCAGTTGTTCTGCTCTCCAGAGGAGTCCAGAAGGGTATTGTAGCGGATCACAGTTTTTACTGTGGAAGAGTGCATAAAAATTAAGGTGTGTGGAGGTCTAAAATCGGGTCCGTTTCCTCCTATTATGGAAACATATAACGTTGAACTGTCACCAGGAGCGTGTATGACGTTACAGGATTTACAAAATCATTGTATCTTTAAGACTCCTGGATCAGTGGAGGAAACTTGATTCAAGACTCCAAATTGTGGTATGTAAATTAAGTAAAATGTTTTGCCTAACATTCTGGTTTAAATTTTCAAAGCCAAAACATTTTAAACCCTTAACTATTTAATCTTCTTTAAGGAGACAATTGGAGTGGTAGGAAACACTAGGATCTTGACCAGAATAGCTTCCCCGTGTTAGGACGGTGAAGGGACAGGTGCCTGTGTGGAGGGAAATACACTGGTGGAGGGCGGGCCGGAAGCCGCCCCTCCTGTCCTCAGGTGGCTCATAGGGCTCTGGGTCTGGCTTGCTGGGGGCCTTGGAGCCGGTGGTCCTCAGTCTCCAAGCCCAGCACACTCACCGCTGAGCCTTGTCAAGCGTGGATGCGGGCCCCCACCTCACACAGGTTCAGCTCTCTGGCTCTGGCGCCAGCCCGGGCATCCGGGCTTTGAGAAGTCCCTCGCCGTGCCCACCACTGTTCACTCCCGCCTTGCATCTCCTTGGGCTCGTGCTCGCTCCGCAGCCCTGGGCTGCTCTTCCCGATGTGCATTTCTGCTCCAAGCGCAGGCCCCGTGGCGCTAACCAAGGGGAGATGAGACCCTGTTCCCGCCTTGCCACGTGTAGAACCTCCTCCTCTCTGGTGGGTCACCGTCCTCAGCGCACCCCGCCGTGGCTCCCGGAGTCCGTCCCACAGATGTGTTGTTCACGGAGCAGCTCCGCTGCCCAAAGAACAAGGCCCTCTGCCCGCTGCACAGGCCTCCCCTGCTCCTGGCCGCCGGCGCCCCCCTCGGCCAGCATGTGGGACGCCAGCAACTGCACCGTCATCACCCTAATGCTGCTCCTCCCGCTCCTCCCGGGGCCGAGCCCCGCCCATCGCGTCAGGTGCTCAGGGCCACACTTCGCAGGTGTGTGTGTGAGTGCTCTTGATGAGGCGGCAGGTGCATTGCACAACTGCAGATACGAGATAAAGTCCCTTTTTGTTATCGTTCTGTGCCGTGTTGCCCTCCGGCAGCTGCTAGGAAAGCGACACACTTATCATGAAGCCCTGCCCATGAGAATGGGGTGACACGGGAGTGGTGTCGACAGAACATTCTGCCCTTCAGCGATAATCAGCTGCCCTTGAGTTGGAATGACTTGACAAACAGACCTCGCCTCTGGTGTGTCCTGCCTTAAGCTAGAAAGAACTCAGGTGACCTACCAGTTTATGAAGGATAAAGTATTTTGAGTTCATTTTAATACATGTGCTATTTTTCATGGAAAGTCAAACTTTTGATCGTGTCTGAGTTATACGGTTATTTTTCATTGTTGTCTTTTGGTTCTTAAGTAGGCTCCACGCCCAGTGGGGAGCCCGTCGTGGGGCTTGAACTCATGACCCTGAGATCAAGACCTGAGCTGAGATCAAGAGTCAGACGTTTAACCGACGGAGCCACCAGGCGCCCCTTTTTTCCGTATTCATGTACTTTAAGTGGCAACCACAGCATTACAAATTCTTTTACAATGTATAAAATCTAAGATTGATCCTACATTTATTGTTTTTTTTTTTTAATCTTTCTTTCTCTCCAACCAAAACACATTCTTACTGAACTGCAGGGGGCGGTACCCAAAGGAAATGCTACTAAAGAGTACATGGAGAGTCTGCAGCTGAAGCCTGGAGAGGTCATCTACAAATGCCCCAAGTGCTGTTGCATCAAGCCCGAGCGTGCCCACCACTGCAGGTACCCCGGCCCCCTCCCCAGAGCAGCCCGGGCGCCCACCACTGCAGGTACCTCGGCCCCTCCCCAGAGCAGCCCGGGCACCCACCACTGGAGGTACCCCGGCCCCCTCCCCAGAGCAGCCCGGGCGCCCACCTCTGCAGGGACCACGGCCCCCTCCCCAGAGCAGCCCGGGCGCCCACCTCTGCAGGGACCACGGCCCCCTCCCCAGAGCAGCCCGGGCGCCCACCTCTGCAGGGACCACGGCCCCCTCCCCAGAGCAGCCCGGGCGCCCACCACTGCAGGGACCACGGCCCCCTCCCCAGAGCAGCCCGGGCGCCCACCTCTGCAGGGACCACGGCCCCCTCCCCAGAGCAGCCCGGGCGCCCACCACTGCAGGGACCACGGCCCCCTCCCCAGAACAGGAGGCCCTTCTCGGAGGCCTCTTGCCAGCACCTAATTCTGTGTATTGGATGCGTGAACTGGGGTTGTATGTTCTCAGAGCATGGAATACTGAAAACCAGACTTCTCCTTTTCAGTATTTGCAAAAGATGTATTCGGAAAATGGATCATCACTGCCCGTGGGTGAACAACTGTGTAGGAGAAAAGAATCAGAGATTTTTTGTGCTCTTCACTGTGAGTAAAAGTACTTGTGTGGTGACTTAAGTTGAGTGTTCAATTCTTTAACTAGAATCTTGTCTGGAGCAGGTGAATTTATTCTCACATCAGACCACTTTCTCTCCAACCTTTTCTCTGGGATTGAAATGATAATACCGTACTGTCCTTGGCAGGAAGCAGTAAATGTTGCTTGTGTGACTGTTTTAGGTGTTTTATGCGGTTTCGTTCTCTCTGATACCTTGAGTCACAGTTGCTAATTAGGGTCTTGCCGAAATGTGTTAGGACTCCCTTCCCTGCTGCGTGTTCTGGGGGATTGTGCTCCTTAGTGTAGTATGACCCTGGGCGGCAGCTGTGACCTGCTCTGATGGATTCCTCCCCTCATTAATCTACTGATGATTGAAATGGAAGAGAAAACACGCTGACGTAGATTTTGCTCCTAGAAACACGTGATGGCTTCCTGGTTGCTAATGAGCTTCTCTCTTGTTCCAGATGTACATAGCTCTGTCCTCAGTCCACGCTCTGATCCTCTGTGGACTCCAGTTCGTGTCCTGTGTCCGAGGGCAGTGGACTGGTGAGTCACGCTGTGTGTCCCCTTCTCGTGAGCACATGCTGTCGGGTAAAATGGGAAAAGCCAGAAGAGAAGATGTTCCAATCAATTCCTAGATCCCTTTAGTGAGGAGTACGGGTTTCAGGTCTACGGTCTCATGAGTGTATTGAAGCCACATACGCACGGTCCTTGCTTAGCCACGTAACAGTTCCTGCAAAACATCTGTGCGGAGTTTAAGACTACCTGGAAATGAGTGTCGTTCTGCCAGACGTTGAGTTTGCTTTCTGGTTAGCTAGCTGGGAATTCAGTGTGGGCCTTGAGTTACCGTATCGGAGCAAACTGCAGCAGGTGCAGTAAGGTGGGCACTGATCGCCCCTCCCTAGACAGGCCAGCAGGTCGGCCAGATGCATCCCCTGGGGGCTTGTGCGGAGCAGGGTGGGGACGCGGGGCTGTCCTATCTCCTGGCTTCCCTTGAAGGTCAGCGCACAGGTACAGCTTTCCAGAAACCTCGGGTGAGATGGGAACTGCTGACCAACAGCTGGTGGAGTGGGTTTGTGCCCAGAAGGGCTGACTGCCTCCGCCCCGCGGTGACAGTGAATGTGCCGTTGACAGGCAAGCACGATGGTCCGCTGGGCCTGGTTCCGGGGCTGGCTCCACGAGGATTCTTCTGTGAGCCGAACACGATGCTCTGGGGCCCGCTCACAGCCCGCTTTCTCTTGTTCACAGAATGCAGTGACTTCTCACCTCCGGTGACTGTAATCCTGTTGATCTTCCTGTGCCTTGAGAGTCTTCTGTTTTTCACTTTCACTGCAGTTATGTTTGGCACCCAGATCCACTCCATATGCAACGATGAAACGGTACGCTTCCTTCTCCGGCACGCCTGCTTGACGTTATTTGGCTTGAGTAAATGGGCAATCCCAGGGTCAACAGCAGGTGCGGGCGTACTAACTCAGGAGCTTGATAGGACAGGTTCTCTGTGTTTGTCCTTCCTGTCTTTGTGTGCGGTGCAAACTCAAGGATCAGTTTGATTTGAGAGTCAGCAGATCCGGGCAGATAGAGCCAGGCCGATTCCCAGGTTCTAGGAGACCCAGCCCCCCCGGAGCAGCTATGTGTGAGGTGCCGCGAACGAATGGCCTTCATGCCTTTGAACTGTAGATCTAGAGCAGGCACTTGATAAATATTTGTAACAAATGCAAAAAAGGTTGGTGGCCTGACCCCAAGGACTGGCTCCTTCCCGCCACCGCCGTGGCTGCCCGGGCTGGGTGCGGGTGGCCACTTGGCCGGTGGCTACAGCCCGCAGGCGCTCAGGAGGCCGGGGGGCTGGCACAGCAAGGAGGGTCTGCTCTGCTGGCCACCGAGGGCCCACACGTCGCCAGAGCGTCTGGCTGTCACGTGGAACCGGATTCCAAACTCTGGTGCTGGCTTCTCTGCTGTGAGCACAGGCCTGCACGTGGTGGGGGTTCCGCGGGGGCTGCCGCCCACCTGCGATCCTCTCTGCTTCCAGGAGATCGAGAGGCTGAAGAGTGAGAAGCCGACGTGGGAGCGGAGACTGCGATGGGAGGGGATGCGGTCTGTCTTCGGAGGGCCCCCCTCCCTCCTCTGGATGAACCCCTTTGTCGGCTTCCGGTTTGGGCGGCTGCAGACCAGACCCAGGAAAGGGGGCCCAGAGTTCTCTGTCTGAGGCCTCATCATGCCGGAACTTGTCAACAGACTTTAAGTTATTTATTTGGGGTCTGAAAGGGTATCAGCAGCTCGCCTGTGATCATGAGGGCAGACGGAACCTACACAGACCAGCTGCTTGCAGCAAGCAGAGTTTTCTATATTTATAATCACAGATTGCAGAATTTCGAAACCAGTGACGGGGGGACGCTCTGGCCAGTTTTCGCCTGTATGACTAACGAGAGGTACGTGGCCACGTGAAGAAGCCAAATGTCATTATCTTCCTGCACAGTTAGGATTTTTGTTAAGAACACTTCGCATTTTCTAAGAAGTTGTGTGGGATATTCCATGGGTGATTAAAATCCTGTGTATTAAGCTGCTTTTTTCAATCATGAAGAAAAAAAAAAAAGTCAATCCAGTGAATAAGAATTCTCCAGCTAATGGTTTCAGGGTGTTCCTGTTGACCCTGGGCTTCATTAGTGCACTCCCTCGAGCAAGAAGGGGCGTTTACATAGAAACACATTTTGGTCTCAATGAGCTCTGACACTTTGCACTGAATGTGCAAAAGAACTGTGCACTGAACAGTGAAGGTGGCTTTAGGTTCACTCCCACTGCCCTGGAAGAGGGGTGCTTTGACCCTTTCAGCAAGTCTGTGTGTGTGTGTGTGTGTGTCTGTGCGTGTCTGCGAGTGTGTGTGTGTGCGTGTGCATGTGTGCTTTAAAATTGGCAGCGTTGTTTAGGTGACATAACAGGTAATAGCTGCGGGCAGCCAACGAGCTGTTTTTTTAGAAACCGACGTTTCAGGGAAGAGGGGAAAGCTGCCACGGGACAAGGCCCCGTGGGGTTTACTATGAATGTATTGCATTTTGGAGAATATCTTGATCCAAAGAACAATCACTCCTGTGTGGTCCTTCGTTGCCCTCCTGTTTTAACTTTATTTTAAAGATCTTGGGTGCGTGAGGGCCTTGGAACGGACGTGGTTTTTTCCCAGCCAAGTCAGCAGTGTATGGACGGCACCTCAGTGAGAGGACAGTGAAGGCTCATGGTGGCCTAATACTTTGTGCAGCTGGATGTCGTTTTGGGTGTGGAGGAGGACGGGCCTGGCCACGGTGACTCGCAGAGAGAGACAGCTGTGGGCCTCTGGGCGTCACTGAGAATGTGAGGGGACCCCAAGGCAGAGCCCCTGGACTCTGAGCCTCACTCACTTGCAGAGAGTATTCAGGATGTCAACAGCTTTATTTTTTGTATCATTTATGTTTCTCTACCCACGTCACAAGCGATAAAACAGGACCTTTGGTGCAGAGCTTAAAATGCTATCAGAAAGCAAACAGCTCCCCTCCTTGGGGACTCGCCTTAAACTTGGCCTGGTCTGTACCTGTTCTGCGGGACTCGTGAGGAAGCGATCCATGACACAGTCCAAGTCTCTCTTGCGAGCCTGCCTGCACGCTGAGAAGAGTTGGTGTTTCCTTCCTGGCTTTGACGCCGTTCCGTTCATCTGTGAACTGTTCTGTTTCTGTGGGAATTAATCCGTATCCTCTCCTAATCAGGGCTTCTGCCACTGCTGCTGCAGATCCCCAGGGGGACCTACCCGAGACACAGCTGTTGCCAGGTGAGCAGAGCTGGGGAGGTGTCTTGGAAATGGACCGAGTCTCTGCACACATGTGTGAGCCATGGGGGAGGGGCCGTGTCCCTGCCAGAGGGACAGGCCCGAGGGGGACCGGACACGACGAGTGTCCAGAGGTCGTGTTGCATATTCATTTGCACATCTGTTGTCTGGGGTGGACTTGTGTGTTTGGCTTCAGTGTGAGGCTTTTAAAATGTATACCTGTTTATCAATAAAAACATGGTCGAAGTGGTTGAACCCCGTGAGACTTGGCAAGTGTGTGCAAATCAAGTATCCTTGACTTTCACCTCTTCAGCGTCATTTTATGTGAAATAGTTGCCGCTGACAGCCCCAGACAGCTGGGTAAGTGGTGCAGGTCCTCACTGACCGTCAGCACCAGCAGCCTGGCTGCCACCGTCCCTGTCCCAGAGCCCCGAAATGCTCTGGTGCCCTGCTGAGTGGTGTGGGCTGGCAGGCGCTGCCCTCCCAAAATGTGCCCTACCCACGTTTACTGTCTGCTCGAAGTCGATGCGTGTCATCCAGCTTGACTTGATTCAAAGCATTCCTGTCATTTTTTTAGTGCACTTTGAAATAAAAACAATTTAAAAAAAATCTCTCTCTTGGATCGAGAATCTCAGGCACCTACAGCTTCATTCAACAAACCTAATGTTTGTGCTCGAGGGAGCCGAAGGGCCGTGAAGGGAGCGACGGTGCCGGCAGTCCGACCGCCACGGCAGGAGGACCAGCAGCTGCGCGCACGCCCACTGTGCCCGCCCGTGGGGATGCCGCCCGCACACTCTCGCACGGGGTGCCTGCTGGCGTTTCGGATGTGCCGGGGCCCGGACACACAGCCCTGAGCCCGGCGGCCAGGCCGGCAGCAGCTCTCAGGCTTCTGTTTGTGCAGGATTTTGCTGCCACATTCCCAGTCTTCCCCCACTAGGCTGTGAGGGTAGACTCCTTATCTAGAAGTAGGACGTTGGCGTTAAGATGGATAATGGCAATATTACCCAAATGCGAAGGTGGCTAAATCCAATCTTCTAGTGTATGTGAACTCGGTTTGGCTGCTTCAGCAGAGAAAAGCATCCTGTAAGGTGGCCCAGAAAAAGCACCTGAAGAGGGGGGTGCCCGTCAAATCCACAGTGGTTCCAAAGTAGCATTCCGGTGTGCTCGGTGAAAGGGTGAGCTACCTACAGTCCTGACTGGGGACCAGATTTAGGACGTCAGTGCTTCTTATCCAACTGATAAGCAGAGACAGCCTGAAGACGCAAAGGGAAGATACGCTGACGTCATCTGTGGCTGTTTTGCTTTCGATCTGCCAAAGGAAGCACAGCTCGGCTGCCAGGCATGATGGGAAAGACCGGGAAATTCTGCATTCCCGGGGACCCGTGGTTTCCCAGGATTCCTGGCCTGCTCCCCCTCCCCTCCCCACTCACCCAGCATGTTCACAGCCTGACATTTTATTCCTTATATAGTTTATGAAGGCTAGATAAAAAAACTAAGCCAAGTAGGGTCCTGTGACACACAGTTTCCCGCTTTTCCTAGAGCTAGAAGAGCGGTGTGTGCCCTGGTCCCCACTGCTAGGTCTTCCTCTACCCCAGCAAGCCTCTCCGGTCCCGGGGTGGTTCTGCCTGGCCTCCCCGACCCAGTTCTGCTCCCAGAGCCCGGCTTCTCCAGGGGTGCTGCACAGCCGTCGTCCTGAAGCACGTGTGTTCAAGCCCCCCGTTCCTGGGTTCCACATCCGGATCCTGCAGCTGATGCAGAACATTCTCTGCTGGTTCCTTGAAAAGGGTTGTTATCAGTCAAGGTTTTCAACATGGTGGCCTGTTGGAAAATGCCTTTATTCTACCCTCACCTTGGCTGACGGACTGTGTAGCCAGATCCCGGGTTCTAGTTTTGGTCTTTTCATTCCCTGTTGGAAGCGCCATCCCATCGTCCGCCCCCACCCCCAGCCCCCACCCCAGCACAGCCACTGAAAGGGTCTGTGCCCCTTCTTCCCATGTTTGGCCTCATGTGTCTTTGCCTGTGTTTTCAACCACAGGAAGCCTTTTTGTCCTCTTGCTATCAGATCCTCAGGTGTCCCCGTGGTTGGACTGGTGTGCGTGCACCCCTCCTGTCCCAGACACATGTTTTTCAGTCCCAGCAGGTGTGCTGTCGCACATCTTCAGGAACTCCATCCTCTCCATTTTCTTGTTTTCCTAACTCTTACAGATTGAATGTTGCACTGCCTAGACTGGTCCTCTGATTTTCTTAACTGTCTATGCTTTGTTTTCTGAAAATAGTCTTAATTTTGTCTTCTAGCTGAGTATTTGATTTAGGCTATGATAGTTTTAATTTCTAAGGGCCCTTTATTAGTTCCTTTATCCTTATTTTCTTTCTTAAACACACACACACGGCTTTTTAAAAAGTGGGTTTAGATTCCCAGCAAAACTGAGGGGACGGTTCAGTGGGTTTCCATATGCCCTCTTTCCCCACTATCAACATCCCCCACCAGAGGGTACCTCTGTCACAGTTGATGAGCCCACGCTGACACATCATCACCCAAAGCCCATAGTTTACATTAGGGTTCGCTCTTAGTGTTAATTCAGTGGGTTTGGAACAATGTATAATGACAGGCGTCCATACACAGAGTATCTTCACTGCCCTAAAAAAGCCTCCTCAGCTCCACTTAGTCCTTCCTTCCCCTCCACCCTGCCTGGCAGCCGCTGATCTTTTCACTGTCTTCATAGTTTTGTCTCTCAGAAAGAAGGTCATCTAGTTGGAATCTTACTGTACGTGGACTTTTCAGATGGGCTTCTGTCACTCAGTGACAAGCATTTAAGTTTCCTCCATTTCTTCACGGCCTCATAGCTCATTTCTTTTCAGCGCTAATATTTGATTATTGTTGTGTGCCACAGTTTATTTATCCACCTCCTCAAGAGCATCTTGCTTGCCCCCCAGCACTGGCAGTTATGAACAGAGCTGCTAGAAACAGCTACATGCTGGTATGGACCTAAGTTTTCAACCCCTGTGTGTTCTGCCAGGACTTGTAGTTTCCGGGTCTTCTGTTTGAGTTGATGTTTGTGTATGTGGGAAGGTAAGGGGTCCATTTTCATTCTCCTGCATGTAGATAACCAAATTTCTCAACTCTACCATTTGTTGAAGAGACTGTCCTCTCCCCATCATATGTTTTTGGCACCCTCTGTCAAAGATCAGTTGACCATACATGTCTGGGTTTATTTCTGGACCCTCCATTCTGTTCCGTTGGTCTATATATCTGTCTCTCTGCTGGTACCATACTGTATTGATTCCTGTGGCTTCAAAATATATTTTGAAATCAGGAAGTGCGATCGTCAGCTTTATTCTTTGCTCTCATGATTGATTGGCCATTTTTAGTCTTCTGTGGTTCTGTATGAATTTTAGAATTGTTTTTTCTAGTTCTGTAAAACATGCCATTGGGACTTTGATGGGGATCACATTGAATCTATAGATCAGTTTGGGTAGCGTGAACATTTTAGTAATTCTTCTTCCAATCCATGAACATGGGATGTCTTTCCATTTGTGTCTTTCATTTCTTTCATCAATGTTTATGGAGTTTTTCACTTCTTAGTTTATTCCTAAGTATTTTATTCTTTTTTATGTAAATGGGATTGTTTCCCTAATTTCCTTTTCAGGTAGTTTGTTGTTAGTGTATAGACACGTGACTTTTTGTATATTGATTTTGTATTCTGCAACTTTTATTAAATTTATTAGCTTTAACAGTTTTAATTTATTTTTGGAGGTTTTTTGCTTTGTTTTGGGGGGGAATCTTTAGAGAGTTTTCGATATATAAGATCATGTTATCTGCAGACAGGGATGGTTTTATTTCTTCCTTTCCAATTTGGATGCATTTTATTTTTTTGTGGTTAAGTGCTCTGGTTAGGACTTCCAGTACTATGTTGAATAAAAGTAGTGAAAGTAAAAGGCATCCTTGTCTTGTTGCAGATTTTTACTGCTGAGTATGATGTTAACTGTTGGCTTTTCATACATGATCTTTATTATGTTGAAGTACTTTCTATTTAGAGTTGAGAACTTGGTTTATTGTTTTTAAGCATGAAAGGGTGTCGAATTTTGCCAGACACCTTTTCTTCATCTGTTGAGATGATTGTGTGATTTTTATGCTTTATTCTGTTAATGTAGGTGAATCACATGAATTGATTTTTGTTTGTTGAACCATCCTTGTATTCAGGGGAAAATACCACTTGGTCCTGGTGTATGCATCTTTTAATGTGCTGTTGGATTTGGTTTGCTATTGTTTTGTTGAGGATTTTTATATCTGTTTTCATAAGGGACATTGTTCTGTAGTTTTCTTGTAGTATCTGTGTCTGGCTTTGGTGTCAGGATAATGCTGACCTCACAGAATGAGTTTAGAAGTGTTTCCTCCTCTTAAATTTTTTTGGAAGAGTTTGAGAAGGATTGGCCTGAATTCTTCCTTCAGTGTTTGGTAGAGTTTACTAGTGAAGCCATCTGGTCCTGGACTTCTATTTGTTGGCGGGTTTTTGATTACTGATTCAACTTCAGTATTAGTTATAGGTCTGTGAAGACTTAATAAAATCAGAAATGAAGGAGGAGACATTACAACCAATGCCACAGAAATAAAAATGACTATAGGAGACTATAAATAATCATATGCCAACAAACTGGACAGCCTAGAGAGGATGGACTCCTGGAAACATACAACCCACCAACTGGACAGCCTAGAGAGGATGCACTTCTGGAAACATACAACCTACCAAGACTGAATCACGAAGAAACAGCACACCACTTACAAGGCCAGACTCAATCTGCAGGAGTGCTCCGGGGGGCAGGTGTGTTAGTGGCACATCTTTATCTTGAGGAAGGATTTTGTTGGGAGGAGGGACTTGAGACCTCAAAGTGATAAAGAAGCAAAATTCAAACTAAATGAAATGTTTGGGTTTCATTATGCTTCCTTTTACTGCATCCCCCCCCCCTTTTTTTTTTAAAGATTTTATTTATTTATTTGACAGAGAGAGCAAGAGAGCACAAGCAGGGGGAACAGTAGAGGGAGAGGGAGAAGCAGACTCCCCACTAAACAGGGAGCCCGATGCGGGGCTCGATCCCAAGACCCTGGGATCAAGACCTGAGCTGAAGGCAGACGCTTAACCATCTGAGCCACCCAGGCGCCCCACCCCCCCTTTTTTTTTTAAAGATTTTATTTATTTGAGAGAGAGAATGAGATAGAGAGAGAGAGCATGAGAGGGGGGAGGGTCAGAGGGCGAAGCAGGCTCCCCGCCGAGCAGGGAGCCTGATGTGGGACTTGATCCCGGGACTCCAGGATCATGACCTGAGCCGAAGGCAGTGGCTTAACCAACTGAGCCACCCAGGCGCCCCATCCATCCCCTTGTTTTGATTGTCATCCTTGAGAATGTCATGCGGAATGAACTAGGAAGGAGGAAACATAGGCACGTTCACAAGCCTGCAGCAAGACACATGAACCTCCAAGAGCTTTAAAAGAAAGGGGCCACAGGAACGTTGGCAAGGTTGCAGGTCTGACGTGAACGTGGTCACTGCTTGTTTTCCAAGTAACAAACAACAGCAACCAGGTAAGGCCAGACAACTGCAGAGATCCGCAAGGACCTCACTTCATCCAACTAAGGAGACTTGGGCCCTCCATTCTCACCCCACCTCCCTTCTCGTGTCCATCAGCCCGGATCCTAAAAATACCTGGCCCACTGTGCAGCCCCCTCTCTCTGGACCAAGTTGGGTGGCGGAGCTTTGCCGTGTGGATGTGATTTTTTTCAGTTCTGGGATATTCCAAAGAGATGTGACTTTGCAGGCTGATCAGATGGGAGCAAGCATGTACACTTACTGGGGCCCCCAACGCCCCTTGGGTTCTTCTTAATAGTAGTCCCACACATGAAAACCTGTAAAACTGCCTGCCTTGCAAGGCCTTATTCTTGTAAGAGTATCGCCAGGTTGTGCAAAGGCATTCTATTCAAGTTACTCCAACATTTTATAAGTTCTGAACGAGAGCTGCTCACACCGTAATGTACATACACGTTCCCTGGCATCTTGGTAAAGGTTAGTTTCTGATTCAGCAGGTCTGGGGTGCAGCCTGAGATTCTGCATTTATCACCGAATCCTGGTGATGCTAATGCTGCTGGTCCACAGACCCACACTTTGAGTAGTAAAATCTAAATGTCAGCCCACATGGGAAGAGTTAATTTGCCCTTGGTAGCTACTCAATGAAAGTATTAACCATTTGACCAACACTGAAATATACTTGCATAAGTAAAGAAGACTGTCTTCTGCTCTCCTGTCAGGATCATAACTGTACACATACACACCTTTGTAAAGTCAGAACAGGAAGGACACATAGAAAAGTGAAAGCAATTGGACTTGTTGAGGTGACAAGCCTTTTGTAGAATTTCAGTTTCAAAGTGGTTATATGTTTGTGGAATCAGCAATTAAAAGGAAAAAAGTACTCAATCCAGAAAGTAAACCACTGCTTTGAGCTGTTTATCGTCTACTCTAAAAAGTGTTAGAACTTAATCATTTTGGGAAGAATTTATGGCTTACTGAGAAAAGCCTGGAGGTTGATAGAGTTCACGTAGGAAGTTGGCTGAGGGACAAAGCAGCTCTTACAATTATTTAAGCAGGAAACGATTCAGTCAGTGGAGACTGGTTCCTTCCGTGGTGTCATCTGGGAGGTGAGAACCGTTTGTCCTTCAGAGCCACCACGCTGGCTGCTCTTGGAGTTGGGTGGTGTCACTGTGCCGCGGCGGGGTGCATTCTCTCTCGGCATGACTTTGACCACTGGCCCCAGCCCAGCCATCCGAAAGAGGGAAGTCATCCAGCTGGGAAGGCACCTTCCTTATCTGAAGGACTGTTTTAGGCCCCAGAGGCATCATCGAATCAGCAGGGAGGTTCCCAGGGGACCACTTGAAAGGAAATGGTCCTCTGGGTGCAGAAGCTCTCCATAAAGACACGGCATTTTTTTTGACTTTGTGGTCAGCCTTTGCTGTGTCCCAGGCATGACCTGCAAGATGGCCTACCAGCTCTGAAATCCCCTCTTCTGACAAGCGCCGGGCTCAGCATGCCTGTGTGGATGGACGGGGACACTGTCCACCTACAGAATGACCCTCTGACAAACCAGCTCATCTTCACCTGGCCAGTAGAATTGGCTTGAGTTCCAATAAAAGCTCCCAGGGCAAGGTTTAATAATGACAGTGACCACCAGGACACCATTTCGACACTTCTGGTTTCCAAAATGCCCTCCTGTCCATGATCTGATTGCATCTCACTATAGCCTTGAGGCAGATAAAAAATGCCCATTTCATAGACCAAAAGACAGGCTCCCTGAGGTTACTGAAGTGCCCCAGTCCTCACAGGGAGGGCAAGAGGAGGATCCCATATGGGCATTCCGGCTAGAATAAAACACTTTTTCTAATTTACCTCCTCCTCTGTTTTTATTTTCTAATTACTGAGTTTAAAAAGTAATTTTAAAAAACCCTTTTTGAGTAAATAAGTCAAAAACAGTAACATAAATTGCAACCTTCACTGAGGTTATTTCAATAAAATATTTTTAGTAGCGTTAGAACTGCAAAGTATATCCTGAAAACTTCATTGTTGTTTCCAGGCTAAATCATGTCCCCCTGGGCACTGGAGCAACGCCTGTCCGTGTCCTCGTGACCCCTTCCCTCCAGGGAAGCCTTTGTGCTGGTCTTTATACGTTTGCAGGTGCAGGGCCCAACCCTGAGATTTCTGGGCTCCGCCCTGACATTCAGACCCTGGATTTTTAGTGTCTGGGATGTGTGTGTCCACAGCTGAACACTCCCTGGCTCAGACTCTAAACCTGCCTGATCTTTTCTCCATGAGCTTTAATGCAAATCCTGGGGGGCTGGGGGGACGGAGCTGGGTCAGTGGCCAGGACATGCCCACCACGGTGTCCGTCAAAGCCTGGAGGAGCCAGCTGCGGAGAGAGGGAGGGAACTCAGGCCCGGAGGGTCCCAGGCGATGACTGGGAGAGGCTGGTCTGGAGCCCACAGGTGGCACAAAATGACCATTTTATGTTTAATGTTAACATTGGCAGTTTAATAATAATGTGAGAAGCTGGCTGACCTCGCAACTCACCTGCTCATCCAGAAGCAGCTCACAGAACTCCAGGAGGACCAATTTCTGCCACTCACAGGCTCACGAACGTCACCTTGGTGGCCAGGGCCCTGCGCCAGTGGGCGACCCAGGGGTAGGGAAGCTGAAAGAGAAAGCGGTTGGCGTTGGCCCTCAGCCTGGCATCAGCGTAACGTCCACCAGAGGGCACCACCAGACAGCACATGTCCACACGCGGCTCTGGCCACAGACACTCCTGCAGCCAGGGCTCATCCGGCCAGGTGGTCCACTAATGCTTACTGAATGCCTACTGTGCGCCCGTGAGGCCTCTGCCCTCAGTAGACACGGATACAAGAAATTAAATGTATAATTATATCCTGTGATTCGTGCTATAAATGAACAGCAGCAGGGAGAGGGACATCATGGAGAATGAGGAATCAGGGAAGGGCCCTGGGGGAGGGAACAGCCTTCCAGGTGGAGGCAATAGCACATGCAAAGGCCCTGGGGCAGGGAAGGGCTGGCTGGTGGTGAGTTTTGTCTCTTTAACATCAGCCTGGAATTGGAGCTGCTTAAAACAAGAGAATGCTCTAGTGGAAGGAGCTGACAGAGCTCACGTGGCCCAGCCTGCTGGGCTCAGAGAAGGTGCCGGGGCTGCTCACACACGCACACGCCACCGGTTACCAGCCAAAGTAGGTTTCGTAAAGATCAGGCTAGCCATCTCCCCCAGGGCCCAGGAGCAAAGCAGATGGGCTTCTGAAGATGAGGGACTTCAGACATTTCCCTCCGGGTGGGTTGTTAGGGCTCCTCGGGTGGGCAGGGGCGGGAGCAGGGGTGGCAGCTGCTGTGGAAAGCACCCTGGAGGTACAGGGGAAGGGGTCTGAGTAGCCGGGAGGCGTCTGTGCGTGGCCTTTCTCGGCACCGGGGACAATGGTGTACTGGGTGGCCTTGACAGCTATCCGGTCAGGGACTCTGTTCAACACCCCAGAAAGCTCAGCCATCAGGCGGCCTCCGGGAGGGTTACTCCATGGGCAGGTTTGGCTCCGAGTGCCCATGGGATAGGGCTGAAAGAGCCTGCCAGACGCGGCTGCAGTTCCCACACCTGCCACCCTCCAGCTGCGTGACTTGGGGCAGGCACCTTCCCCTCTATGCCTCGGTGTCCTCATCTGCAAAGTGATGATGTCACAGTCCTCCCCTATGCAGCCCGCGGGAGGTGTAGGGCCGTAAGGGCTGGCCGGGATGCCCATGCGCCTTGGTGTCTGTTAGGGGGCGCAGGGCTTCGTGGCCACAGCAAGACCTCACGCCCCGCCCGACGAGCCGCGGGTGGTTGCACTCCTCGTCCGTGTCTTTTGCCCTTTTCTTGGTTTTTCTGGACTAACACAGTGTTCTCAGTTAAGATGGTCTTGCAGGCTTTTTTTTTTTTTTAACACAAAAACTTAACCAGCTAAACAAAACCAAGTCCATTTATAACAAAGTCCCACCAGAGCAAACATTTGCAATCCCCCACAAATTTAAACAGGCTGCAGCTCATGTCTTTAAAAGCCACCAGCGTCTTCATGTTTGTCTAGGCCTTTCTCTCTGCTGGGAGGTACTTTTCCATCTGCCCTCCTTTCTCCCAGCAGAGCCCAAGGAGGTGGGGGCGGCCGTCCAGGCACTGGACCAGGGGTGGGCAATCTGCCCCTGGCTACAGGAGAGGCTGCAAGCTGGTGGTGTGACCTGGATGTGTCCCTGTGGCATTGGAAATACCCTGAGTCAGTCACTCCCATGTACAAATCAGGAGAGTTCACCTGGAAATGCAGATTCACGGGTTCCCTGGGTCCCCATTCCTACCGGCCACCCCGCCTGTAGCTGGCGGCCACCCCCCTAAATGCACGCATGCCCAGAACAGCATTTGCATCTTTTTTTTTTTTTTTTTTAAGTAAGCTCTGTGCCCAACGTGGGGCTTAAACTCACAACCCCGAGATCAACAGTCACACGCTCCACCAACTGAGCCAGCCAGGTGCTCCTTGTTTTCCTTTTTTAAATAACCTATTGAAGCGAGATTCACATAACCTAAAATTAACCACTTTAAAGTGAACAGTCAAGTGGCAGTTTGCGCCCTCAGCGTGTCGGGCACCCCCCCGAGAAACCCCGTGCCCACGAGCTGTCACTCCCCACTCCTCTCCCCTGGCAGCCGTGTGTCTACTTGGCCTCTACGGAGCTGCCTCTGCCGGGCATTCCTTACAGACGGGATCACACAAATGTGGCTGCCTTCCCTCGCTGAGCCTGTCTTCGGGGTTCATCCAAGTTGTAGCCTGGGTCAGAGCTCCCTCCTTTTCATGGCTGAGCGGTACCCCGGCCCGTGTGTGTGCACACGTTACACGCATCCACCACAGTATCACACCGCTCCTGTTTGCCCCTCTGGGCCTTGCTCCCACCCCACCGAGACTTGCTGGCTCTCTGCAACCCTGAGGGCCACTCGGATCAGCAGCCAGCATCCTCCCCGGGAGCAGAGTCTCAGACCGGGGTCCACAGAGCCACTTCTTGGCCAGTCCCTGCCCTGGGCATCTCTCACACCCATGCACGCGCATGCACGTGTCTGCTGCATCACAGCCGCCCAATGCCGCTGGGCACTTTGCTGTCCTTCCCATCCGCACAGAGAGCTCCATCTCCTTCCCTGCTGCACACGACACCACGGCACGGCCCCGCAGCACTGTGACCCTCAGGTGTGGGCCAGCCCGGCCAGCACTCCCACACGTGGCCTGGCCAAGCCCTGGGCCCCAGGCAGGCCTGGAAAGGAATATCCTCTAGTTTCCTGGCCTCTGACCTCCCAGAGCCAACACCTGACAGTGTTGGCCGCCACGGGGCCTCATGGACATGGGGGAGATGCCTGTTAATCGAATGAATGAAAAAGTGAGTGGCTACTTCTCACTCATTGTTTAAGGCCTAGAGCAGATGTCGCCTCCTCCAGGAAGCTTTCCCAGGGTCTCGGCCCTTCCTCTAGGCCCACAGGCCCATATGCACAGCACATAAGCCCACTGGCTGTGGCTGATGGGCACTGTGTTGGCAACCACCACACTCGCCTCCATTCCTCCTGGTACCTCCAGGAGTGGGCAGGACCCCTAGCACAGAGCGGTGAACAGTGAGCCCACAAGGCCTGGCACACAGCCAGGGGATGAACAGATGGCAAGAGTCATCTCTGCCATCATCAACGCCAAATCTAAGCACACCTAACAGTTTGTTTCCACACAGCTCTGCAATCATACCCATTTTGCAGATGAGAAACTGAGGCTGAGAGTCAGCATCTTACCTGAGGCCACACAGTTCGTAAAGTGGGAGCTGGCCGACTCCAGCTCTTCCCCACTCTGAACCTTGCTCCCGCCCTCCTGTTGGGGCCGGAGGGGACACACAGGAGCAGAGTGTGCTGGGAAGTCTAGGGGGTGAGCTGAGGTTCAGGGGGAAACATGGCCTGCGTCTCAGAGATGCCAGCAGGGAGGGTGAGGACAAGGGGGGAGAAGTGACCCTGAGGCAGTGTTCTATCTGCACACACACTGTGTGTCCAACCAAGGCCCTCGGACAGTGGGAGGGAAGAAACCCCCACTGGGCCCTCCCCAAAGCAGTGGGCTAGCCCCATGGCCCCCAGTCCCTCCTGAGGCTGGGGCTGCCATATTGGCCGCAAAGTCCAGGTTATGATCTGCCCCCTCTCACCTCTCCCTTGGGGAGAGGGAGGGAGACACATGTTCTCTAAGGGGAGACTCTGAAGATGTCAAGGGCTTCAGTTAAAAGAGGAGAAAAGAAGCTGAGAGGAGCCAGGGGCTGGTGAGACGGGGACACACACACGTGAAGGGGCCCCCCACCAATTACAGGATGTCTTGTCTTCACCCACTCAGCTTCCTCCTTGCTTTCCAAACAGAATTCTGTTGTTCCCAGGCTGGTGCCAGGTCCTAGGCAGAATTGGGGAGAGATGGAGGGAGCCAGGACCTACAGAGGCAGGAGAACTCAGGTGAGAGCTCTCACCCTTCTTGCGGAGAATCTAGATCTTAGAGAAAGGGATGAGAAAACAAGCAAAACTGGGGACAAGAAGCTCATCTTCATCAGAAAGCAGGGCTGAGGCTGGGAGGGGGCGAGAGGTAAACACGAAAGCTGGATTTGGGGGGTGAAGTCTGGGGTGAGTGAATAAGGGAGGCATCCTGGGGTCGCTGCAGGATTTGGGAAAAAAAACTGTGGGTGAAAAAGTAGATTCCTTTAATCTTTTAGGGAATTGCAAGTAAAAATCCAAACTCCTTTGTCTCCCGTCTCTAGATCACACTTCTCTCCAACACTCTCTAGACTGTGCTGCCAGGAAACCTGGGTCATAGTAGGGTTACATCCACAAAGCCCATCTCACAACAAGGAAATAATTTAATCCTCATCACGGCTCAGAGGCCGGGGCTGCCATTATCCCACATCAAAGATGACAGAACAGAGACACAAAGAGGTCATGTGAGTTGCCCAAGGTCACAGAGCCAGAATGGGGCCATGCCGGGACAAAGCCCGGATTCTCCTGCCTCCAAATCCTGACCTCTTTTCTCTCCCCAGCTCTGCCCCTGGGGAAGGATCCAATGACACTGAATCGTCTCTTTTTCAGAGTTTAATATTTTGGGCCAAATCTGAGTGAGGTTTGCTGTTTCCTCTGAAAAGTTTGGCCTGACCTCAGGGCACCGAAGCCTGGTCACTGGCAAGAGTCCTCCACTGGCAGGGATGGGCTAGTGGGCAAGCTGCTCTGGACACGATTCAATAGAAACTCAGATAACCCAATAAAAGCTCTTATTTACCTTTGTGGTCAAAACACACAGGACAGTTTAAAGGTGTCAAGTAGGATAATGCCCACTGCGGGCATGGAAGTGGGCACCTCTAGTCTCTGCCGGCGGAAGGTTAAATCCGTACAACTTTTTGGAGAGCAACTTGACACTATGAATCCAGTGTCTTTAAAAATACAAAGTCTTTGACTCAGCCACTCCACTTCTAGGAACATAGCCCAAGGAAATAATCCTGTACAATGCAATTGTTCTCATTCACACACTGATGGAGTTCAGATGGAGGGTCCTATGTGGTCAATGGAGTTCACGTCTAATTGGTTAACTAGAACATTTGTTCTTCCACGGACATTTTGTTTCCCCTCAAAATGGAAGAGCACTTGGGCTATTTTTAAAAATAGCACCTAATTATGCATATAAATTTCTACTGATTTCATGGCCTGGCTTCCAATTCCAAAAGCCACAGGATTCTCAGTCTGGAGAGGACCTTACAGGTTTCTGAGTCCAACATTTCCCAAAGGGTATCACATAAGAGGTTAAAGCGTAGGTGAGAATGAATGCTTTTGCACTGGAATGCATTCAGGAAAATGGAACATGCTCTTCCCTGCAGGACTTCTCAGGGCCTTTGCTATATGATGGGCATTGCAAGTCTCCGCCATGCAGATAGAGGGTGCAGTGTTTCTGTGCCATGTTTGGCCACTGCATTCATTTTCTGGGGCTGCTGTAACAAAGTATCAAGAGCTGGGTGGCATAAAATAAAAGACATTCTTTCATAGTTCTGGTGGCTAGAGGCCCAAGGGCAAGGTATCAGCAGGGCCAAGCTCTCTCTGACAGCTCCAGGGGAGGATCCTTCCTTGCTCTTCCAGTTCTTGGTGGCCCCGGGCATCCCTTGGCTGTCTTCACATGCTTATCTGCCCTCCGTATCATGTCCAAACTTCCTCTTCTTACGAGGACCCCAGTCATCACGCCCACCCCTCTCTAGTAGGACCTCATCTAAACTTGACATCTGCCAAGACTCTGTTTCCAAATAAGCTCACACGCACAGGTTCTAGATGGACGTGAATTGTGGGGGGACACTATTCACCCCAATACAGATGGAAAGCCCTCGGAGGCTTCTAAGCAGGGGAGGCACGGGAGCATCCCTCCACCTGCTGCACTGGGACAGACCACAGAGGTGAGGGCGGGCACAGGGACAGCAGTGAGGAGCTCCCTGCAAGGTCCGGGCGAGAGGACGCGTGGCTCAGGCCAGGTGGAGGAGTACAGGTGGGGGAGGTGGTTGGCCTTGGGCTGCATTTTGAAGGGGGAGTAACAGGCGGTGACCCAACATTTGAATGTGTGACTCAAGGAAATGAGGCATCAATGTTACCCAACTTTCCGTGCCCTGCTGTGTGCCCTGCAGGACACACCTGCCTCCGTGTCACCATGGGAGGCTGTAAATACCAGGACCTTGAGCAAGCCGCCCCTCCTCTTGGGGCCCTGTTGTCCTCTCTTGAGATACGGGGCTCCAGGGCTCGAAGGTGGTCATTTGGCGGTTGCCCTCCCAGCCCCCATGGCTCTGCAGAAACAGCGCCCCGCCCACACGCACGACGCCCACGGGGCCCTCCCGGCAGCCGGTGTGTGCCTGGCGCATTCGAGGGAGGGAAGGCCGGACCCGGTCTGACCCTCCCTGGGATGGGCGCCACTGTGGGTGCTCGAGCAGACTACAGGGCCTGCACAGTGCAGGAGAGGTCACCTGGGTGGGGAGACTCCTGTGGCTTCTGGTGGCTTTCGGTGGCTGTGCGGCTTGGGCTGGGCTGACCAGCGGGGCTCGAGGAGTCCGGCGGCCACAACCTCAGGCCTGGAGCCTGCTTCTGTTTCGACAGGGCTAAGGGTGGTTTGCACTCATGGAAACAGGTCGTGCTGCCCAGGCTCAAGTCACCTCCCAAGCTCTCCACGAAGCAGGTCACAGAGCCAGGCAACTGTCCTAATTTGAGCTCTGAAATTTCTTGCAGACCTCTCCCTTCTGCCGGGAATTTGGAGGACTTGGTCCAACATCTGGGCAGGAAGGAGGCTGACCTGCTTCCATGCACCGGACTGGCCAGGCAGCAAGAGACGAGGCGGGGAGGTGTGGAGCGACTGCGTGGGCGTTGGGAATGCTCTGAGACTTGGTTTTTCCATCTGCGAGATGGGCCGTCGCTGACCACCTTCCCTTCACAAAAGGACAGCTTAACCGCCAACAACGAAGGAAGCACATAAGCTGTGAAGAAAGGCCACCCCTTGAATCTGGACATGCTCCATTGGGAGGACGCCGGCCCATTTTCTCGGGTTCCCTCAGAGCGCTGACTGTGGGGAATGGGAGACAGAGGCAGTGAGCATGTGTCCCGGGGCTGCTGTGAGAAAGTGCCACAAACTGGGAGCTTAACACAGCAGACATGCAGTTCCAGAGGCTGGAAGTCCAGAATCAAGGCGTGCGCAGGACGCGTTCTCTCTCAAGGACCGTCGCCTGCTGTCCTGGCTTCTGGTGCCACCAGCAATCTTGGCGTCCCTTGGCTCACGGACTCATCCTCCCACCTCTGCCTCATCACCACATGGCCTTCTCCTGGGGTATCTAAGTTCCTCTCTTCTGATAAGGACCCCCGTCACTGGATTCAGGCCCACCCTCATCCAGCATGACCCCTAATTTAACTTGACATCGGCCAAGACCCTATTTCCAAACAAGGCCACTTACAGCTTTGGGATAATGGATCTTTTCACAGGGCGTGTCCTTCCCATGCTGCCAGTGAGGTGTCAGAAAGGCTGGGTGGAGGGACGATTCCCTCTTGGCCATGTCTGGGGTTGGGGGACCACCAGGCACAGCTGGGGAGCCCTGGGCTGTCCCACCGCCCTCACAGATGGAGGTTCCCCATTTCTCCCCTGCAAGGGGCAGCCAGCCTGAGGTCAGCCAGCTGCCCATTGGCGAAGCTACGCCAGAATGCAGAGCTCCGGTGCCGGACCAGGGCTGGGCTGTGACCTGGGGAAGGAAGCTCAGCATCTTAGCCCCAGCCCTGCACACAGGCCCAGTGGAGAATGGGCGGCTAGAGCGGAAATTCATGGCGGAGAGAAATCGGCGCCTTTGCCTGTTGGATGGCAGAAGGCCTTGACCTTGCATCAGGGCCCCATGTGACTTCCCAGGCCGCATGCACAGACCCACAGCAGCTGCCCCCCTCCGGCCAGTCCTCTGGACGGGGACCGAGGACTGAGTTGGCTCACAGGCTTCCTGGAGGCTGGCTCTGCAGGGAATGTTTGCCAACCCAAACGACACACTTCCCAGAGAGGTGTGGGGACCTGCCTGAGGTCACATAGCCATCAGTCAGGGCCCACGTGAGGGGCTAGGGGCCTTGCCTTCCGTTCTGCCAGTGGGATCCTCATAGCCTTCATCCATGGAGTTGGCATCTGTCGGGGAGGTCTTCGCACAGGGGAAGCCAGGATGGACTTGATAACGGCTCCACAGTGGCAATCGGGAAGAAAGGATCACCCTCGCACGCCCATCCTACCTGTGAGCAGCCGGGTGCTCTGGGCAGCTGGACTCAGCCAAGGGTTCTGTCCCCAGTCAAGCCTCTCGGGCGTCCTGTCCTGTCACTGAGCCTCAGCTTCCAGAGCTGTGATAGGATCGCAAGTTCAATGTCATCGGTGGTCATGAGGATTCGGGATTCCCTCCCAATAGCACCAACACATAGTAGGTGCCCGAGAAAGGTGCAATTTCCATTTTTTATTGCTGCTGTAATCAATTTCCACAAACTCAGCAGCTTAAACAGCACCGATTTATTGTCTTCAGCCTAGAGGTTAGAGGTTCAACACGGGTCTCCTTGGGCTCAATCAAGGTGTCGGTGGGGCTGCATTCCTTCTGGGGGTTCTGGGGGACAACCTACTCCTTGCCCTTCCAGCTTCTAGAAGGGGGTATTCCTGGGCTCAGAGCCCTCCCCCAGAGCTCAGACCCAGCTACACTGTATCTCTGTGCTCAGACCCAGCTACACTGTATCTCTGTGCTTGGCAACAGCAACGTTGTATCTGTGCTCAGAGCCAGCAACATTGTGTATCTGTGCTCAGACCCAGCTACACTGTATCTCTTTGAGCCTTCCCCTCTTCCTCTGGAAAAGTTGAGCCCATTTGGGCAACCCAGGATAACCTCCATATCACAAGGCCCCAAACTCAATCCCATCTGCAAAGTCCCTTTTGCCACGCGAGGTCACATACGCACAGGTTCCGGGAATTAGGGCAAGGACGTCTGGGGGGTGTTATTTTGCTGACCACAGGTGAGTGGAGCTGAATTCCATCAAGCAAGGGAAGCCTGGCCTGGTCTCTGGCAGTTCTTTTTGGACCAAGAGGATTCCACTAACACCAGCTCATTCCAGAACCATTTCCCATCGTTCTGCTGTTTTTGACTCTCTTCAAAGAGGTACTGTCTAGCCAAGGAGACTGGGTCAGAGCTGCCAAACCTTTGCTTCAAAATAAACCCTACTAGGAAATTTCCATGAGATCGGGCCCTTTTCTGCCCCTACAAACCTGCCTGAAATCCCAGACCCAGCAGGGCTTCTTGTGGAAAAACTTTCAGACTTCAAGCTCTCCCAGATGGGGCTTGCGTTGTTGTTTGGTGTTTATTTTCTTTTGTTAGTTTTCCCCCATCGAACTAAAGGGCACCAGGTACATCACCATGCAGGCAATATGAACCTGATTTAGGACATCACCAACCCGGAAAGGGTTCTGCAGCCCTCCTCCTCAAAAGGGCCTAAACCATCCCCACTTAAATTCTTCGGGGGTCCCTCCTCCTGGTCTTCAAGGAGTGCTCCGCCATCTTTACAGGGAGCGGATCTTATGCCAACACGGAGGCAGGCACACACATCCCCCCAGCCTAATACCCAGCATCTTTTGACCTTGATTTTCCCGGAAGTATTTATACACAGGCTCAGTTTCAGACGCTTCCACATGGAAGAAGGCCATTTGTTTTGGATTTCAAACAGCTTGCAAGAATAGACATCATCTCATGAATTCTCCCCATGATACTGGTGTCCCCACTTTCCTGATGAGGAAACAGGGTGGGACAGGGGAGGGGACTGGGTCATGGTCACTCAGCCGGTAGGTGGCAGGGCTGGAGTTTGAAGCTGAGTCTTCTGACTTTACGTCTTTCCAATTTACGATGGCAACACGCACTCTCTATTGTGATAAGAAATATGTATGTGGTCTTCGTCCCAGGTTCCCGCCACAAGAGCTCCTCAAACCCTGGTAACTTCCTCATAGGGGTGAGAGAGGCGTCTTTGTTCATCTGGAACAAGACCCCTTCCACCACACCTGAGTCGATGCTAATGAGGTGACCCTTGGTGGCCCTCAGATAGCTTCAGCATGGGGCTGGTGACCAGAGGAACCAACTGTGTGATTAGAGTGCTGGAATTTGCAGCCCCATCCCCAACCTCCAGGGAAGGGAGTGGGGCTGGGGATGGAGTTGATCACCAGCGGCCAATGACTGAGCCCATCCCGCCTACATAATGGAACCTACATCAACACTCTAAATGAAGAGGTTTGGAAAGCTTCTGGCTTGATGAATGCACCCATGTGCCAGGAGGGTGGCACACCCCAAGCCCCAAAAGGACAGAAGTTCCTTCGGGACCTCCCCCGACATACCTCTGCACCTGGCTGTTGATTTGTCTCCTTTATAATCAACCAGTAAATGCAAGGCAAGTGTTTCCCTGCGTGCTGTGAGCTGATACCACAGATTATCAAACCTGAAGGGGTCATGGGATCCCTCAACGTATAGCCAAGTCAGAGAAAAGTGTGGGAAATCTGGGGACCCACTACTTACAGACTGGCCTCTAAAGTGGGGGCAGTCTTGTGGGTCTGAGCCCTCACATGAGGGGTCTGTGCTAACTCCAGGGACTGTGAGGATTGAATTAAGTTGTAGGACACCCAGCTGGTGTCCACAGTGACCCGGGGAATGGCTGGGTGTGAAAATCCCACACATTTGGTGCCAGAAGCGTTATGAGTAAAAAACAGATCTTAGTCGTGTCTATATTCATTGCTGCATTAACTCGTTCAGGGTCTGGTAGGTTTGTCAGGTCAGCTGTGTGCTGGTGACCAAGTGATGGACAAGAAATGTGCATCCCTTGCCCCATGGCGTACGGAGGAGAAGGGAAGCACCAGGACCCTGTGCACCAGGACCACTGTGGAACTTAGGAACAAAAACAGCAGAGCTTCTGGCTCAACTGGTGTGGGGTGGGCCCATCACACTGGGAATTCTTAATATATATATATTTTTAATTTAGGCATGTGGCAGGCTGAGTAATGGTCCCCAAAGATACCAGGTCCTAATCCCTGGCACCTGTAAATGTTTCCTTCCGTGGCAAAGACTTTACAGATATGACTAAGGCTCTTGAGAGGGATAAGCGGGACCCTGGACTATCTGGTGGGAGCACCTGTGTCCCCACAGGGAGGCAGAGGGAGGTGTGACACACAGAGGGGAAGGTGGCATGACCCCAGGAGCAGAGATGGGAGGGATGTGGCCACAAAGCCAGCACCACCAGCAGCCACCAGAAGCCAGAAGAGACCAGAGCTTTCAGAGGGAGCACGGCCTTGACACCTTGATCTCACAATTCTGGCCTCCAGAACTGAGAGAGAATCAATACTGTTCCTTTACACCCCAAGTTTACGGTAATTGACGACAGCGGTTGCAGCAAACGCACACGAGGAAGATGCACAGCCTGATGGACGGTTAAAGGCACGTACACCTGTGTGGTCCCCTGTAGATCATGGCAGAACATCCCCAGCACCCCGGAAGGCACCCCAGAAATAGCCGCTGTCATAAGAGATTCGTTCTGCCTGTTGTACAGCTTCATGCACAGGGGATTGTGCAACAATCATAATTTGCTCATCTATTCTCCATTGATGGGCACCGACCTGCTCTCAGTTATCTGTTATTATCAACCAAGCTGATCGGAACAGTGGCCTATGGTCTTCTGTGGAAGTATCTGTTCATCTGCCTCGGGCACACAGCTAGGAGTGGACGTGCTGGGTCTGGATCAGGAAGTTTCTGCAGCTTCCCAGGTGATCCAAATGTGTCATCAGGTGCTGAGACCATTGCTCTAGACCAACGGTTCTCAACTGGGGCCGCCTTTGCTCCCCAGGGGGCACGTGGCCAGGTCTGGAGACATTTTTGGTTGTTACAACTCAGACTGGGGGACGCTAATGGTCTCTAGTGGACAGAGGTCGGGGATGCTGCTAAATAAACATCCTGCCGTACATAGGGCAACACCTCCCCGCGCCCCCATGGCAGTGAATTATCTGGCCCCGATGGCCAAAAGGCCCGAGAAACCCTACTGCACACGGATGAGTCACGACCCTGTGCATGAGTAACCCACCTGCACGGAAGCTGCAGCTCCAAGAGCCCAGTCCCCACTGCGAGAGGTGCGCCGGACAGGGTCAGAGCTGCGGGGGAGAGAGCAGGCTGCCTGCTGAGAACGTGGCCTCCCCGAGCTGACCGCAGCTGGGGCTCGTTAGCCGGAGCTCCGAGGCAAACTCCTGCCGCACGGCTGCGCACAGTGGTTTTCCGACCTCACTGCCCTGTTCTGCAGTTCCTTCCTGGGTCTGTTGGCTCCAGAGACACAGAAGGCCCCTGGCGGGGAGGGCGCGCGGTGGGAACCAGTCTGAGCCACGCTGCAGATGTTTGCTCAGTGAGGGGATGATGGTCCAGGTGCACGTCCAGGCAGCGTGGCCCAGGGAGCGCTGAGCGAGATTGGCCTTGTGCCCACGGGCCTCGGGAACGAAGGTCTAACCAGTGGGCTTCCACTCGGCTCCGTCTGCCGGGCAGTGTTTATGGCCTTGTACGGGCACTGTCATGGGGCCTCTGTGTGAGTGTGGGGGGCACTGGCTGGCTGTTCGCCATCCCCATTTCCTCTTCCTCCTGGGCCTGCTGGGCTACATTTCCCAGCATCCCTTGCAGTCAGGGGCGGCCCTGTGACTGACCGCAGGTGAAGTCCTGAGCTCCTCTTAAAAACCTCCCACACCCACTCCTCCTTGCTGGGCGCCACCCAGGAGCCTGGAGCTGCGGGTGGGTGGCCGAGCCAAAGACAGGAACAGCCTGGTCCCTAAGTCCCCCTGTGGAAAAGTCACCCACCACCTGCTTTGCACGATTGAGCGGAAAACAAACTCCAGTTAAGTCACAGAAACGTGGAGATTGGCTTGTTTTAGCAGGTCGCATGTCCTTAACTAGTACCCCGTGCTTCTCCAAACGGGGCGGGGGGGATAGGGTTCCAACTCCACTCCTGGTAAGAAGTGATTCCTCACCCCAAAAAGGACTTATAATGAGGAATGAGGAAGAGTTTGCAGAGAAAACACAGGTGCCAAAGGCCCGGCAGAATGACGTAAGTCAGGAGCCGCGAGGGCTGTGACTGTGGGCGGGCGTTTCTCAACCTCTGTAGTCGGGTCGTCCAAACCTGCGGACGGGTATTCAGATGTGCAAACATGCGTGAATTATTCTTTGCTCTTGTTTTTTTACATTATAATATTTACACATAATTAAAATCATATTGGCTCTTTAGAAGTGCTTTCCACTCTCCCATTTCATGAAACCTCTTCAAACTGCTCTCAGGCCCCCGAGGCCGGACTTCGGCAGCCTCAGCACCACGCTGGTGTTCGGTCACTTGCGTTCCCTGATTTGAGCCGTGGAACTCTGATCTCAGATACTGTGTGGGTTGCTCCCCAGCTTGGTTGTTCTGTGATCCTCAAGCGGGGTCACTTTGCTCCTTGCATTGGTGACCCCTCTCCCCCACCCCAGGAGTGTACCAACCTGCCCGCTTGGCCATATCCCACTTTCCCCTCTGGGGCCCACGGAACTTCTAAAGCCCCACATGCTACACACACGCTGTGGGAAGCAGGGCTCTCCGGTCAGACTCCTTCCCGGGGCCCCACTCACGGCCTTTCTGCTCTAGCATCCAGGCCCGTGTGGAAGCGATGCTGGGCCGGGGGTCCTGGCCCTTCCCATCCTCTGCGTCACAGGATCCCCAGTGGCTGTGTTTGCCAGGTGCCTGGGTCCGCCGATGGAGGCCAAGGGGGGCACTGGAGGAGAAGCCCCTTCCCCCCTTGTGGCTACAGCTCCGGTGGCCTCTTGCGCTGGCTGGACTCAGGTCTCGGCCCCGCTGTGTGGCTTCTCAGCGTTCTGTGGACCGCACGCCAGCTCCTTGCATTCAGTGTCCTCCATCAAAGTGTCCAGAGGAGCGTGTTTCCCGGGCTGGACCCCAATGGCTACGCAAGCCTCCACCTCCCACGGTGCCGCCCCAGCCGGCCGCTCGCCTCTCCCGCTCTTCCCCTCCATGGACTCGTTTCTTCCCTCGGCTGCATCTTGCAGCTTCCCTTCAGATTCAGGCCGAGGTCGGTTCTCCACGTGTGGCTCTTCATGTGAGAACACCCAGGTCTGGGAATTCCAGAAACATTATGTACACTTGAATGCCCGACTTCCAAGACCACTGACTAAGGACTTAAGAAAACCTCAAAAAGTTATTTTGAAGCTCAAAACTGAGTGTTTGTCCGTTTGTATCTGTTCTCCTCCTCCCTGAGCGATAAGCTGCATTTTGTGGCTGGTCTGTAATAGCAGTAGGAGTGCTGATGGGGGGAACCCCAAAAGAAAACCTCTGAGCTGTTTTATAATATCCTTCCCCTATGGAAGCAAAGCCAGCAGCCAGTAAGCGACAGAACGTGTTCACAGGAGCAAATTTTCATAGAAGCCAGTGATATGTTGTTGCCCCTATGAGCCTGGTCTCTCTGGAAGGACAGAAGATGCTGCTAACTGGGAGGGAAATGGGGGTTTGGGTGAGAGGAAGGTGGGGTCCCTGACTGTCCCTTTGACTCTGTTACACCGGGCATGGGCGTTCCTTTCTGAAAATGGAGGAGGAAAAACATCTCATCCCTCTTTCCAAAAGTCCAGTTGACTCAAGTCATCCTGTCTGAAATACAGAAAAAAAAAAAAAAAATGAAGAAAAACAGCTGCTAAAAGTCTCCAGCTTAAGGCTGTGCTCTGCAGAAATACCCAAACCACACTAACCCCTTGCCTGCCATTTGCGATAAACATTTGCAGGTTCAGGGAGAAACAGGTCACAAGTGTGCAAGGGAGGGCGTGGGCAGCAGACACCAGATCCCCGTCTTCTGGCTGGTTGGGGCTTATCTGCCTTGGGTAATGCAGAGGATTAGAGTTGCCATCATTCCATCTTTGCTCACTGGCTGGCTGGCTGGCTGGCTGAGCACTCACATGCCCACACTCATCTGAGGTCTGAGATCAAAGGTCAGAGATGACTAAGGGGACGGTGATCAGGACCCCTCCCTTCCCTGTCTCAAGTCAGACCCAGACCCGCACCAGTTGGAGGAAACCCAGGCCAGCCGGACCTGCTGTATGCATCTGTTTCATGGCATGGTGGCAGGCCCCCTGGTGTCCCCTGGAGAGCGTGACTTGGTGGCCTGCCTTGGGAGGCTCGCCTTTGCGAGCTGTTTCCACCAGCATGGACAGGGCGGACATCTCAGAAGGACCGCAAGGAAGACTTAGAACCAAGCCCAGGACAGGTCCTGGCCGCAGTTTCTACAGCCCAGTGCAGCCCACAAGCATTGAAGATGCCACCCCACACACAGCCACCAGAGGGCGCTGTCCATTCCCCTATGGAAGCAATATAGGGGCAATATGCTTCCATAGGGGAAGGATATTGCCACATCACCACTCCCCTTCTGAAATCTTCCATGGCTCCCCATGGCTCTTAGGAGAAAGGCCAGATTCATAAAGCCATCTTGCAAGGCCATGAATGAGGTGACTGCTGGCCTTCCTGGCTTCTTCTTACCCTCCATGCTCTGCTCCAGCAATAAGGGCTGTCTCTCAGTTCCTGGGAAAGACGATACTTCCCGTGGCCACAGGGCTTCTACAACCCCTCTCTCCCCAGCTAGGCTGGGCCAGGAAGGCCGGCGGCCTCTCCCCCACTTGGGCTTCCAAGCATCTTCCCCGAGCAGCGAGGCCAGCCTTGCTGCTGCCTGGATGGGGGAGTTGGGGGGGGAGACTCAGTGAGAAAAAATCCACATAAACAAATGCCTCCAAACACTACCTGGCCACACATGAATTGTAACACCGGGTTAGAGCCATTAGTTCTTTGTTCTGTTTATGCCTGTGAACTCCCCCTTGAAAGCAAGGGCTGTCGATGCCTCCTGTCTGTGTGCCCCCGGCACAAGCTGGGAAATAGAACCAGTAATGGTTGCTCACACACCATGCTCCCTGTCCCATCCCCGGGCCATGGCAGACATCACGAATGGATCACAGCTCTCCAAACAGGCATTACTAATCAGTCTGGGCATGTGAGAGGATCTCTGGCCTTTCTGTTTGACCTGATGTGTGTGGCACGGTGCTCAGCATGTACATTAAGAGCTTGATTAATATTTGTTCAATGAATACAGGATGATGTTGCTTGTTCCTAAGACCTAACATCTGGTGACCAGGGCCACCTCTCCACTCCTACAGCTGTGTAGTTTGTGCACTGAACAAAAGCACCTGGCAGGGGCAACGGGGACTGAAATCCAGCTGTGAGCGAGCAGGGGCCTTGGCCATGGGGGACGTGTCTGGCCCAAGCATGGCAATCCCGTCAGATGTTCTGGATCTTACCCAACCCTGCCTGCCTCCAATTTGGGGGACGGGGCCCAGAATCCCAAAGCCAGAGGCTCCAAACAGTAGCCTCTGCGCCCGAAAACGGACTCTGGGCGAGGAGGAGAGTCCCCAGGCCCAAGCAGTCTCCTCCATCCGTGGGGCTCTTCGCTGGGCTGACTGCCCCTCACCCTCTTCCCTCGTGGCCCAAGACATTTATTGTGGAGGGGACCCCCTTTCATGTCCCTTCATTTAAATGCCTCTTCCCTTTTTCAAAATCCGGGAGGGCTCTGGTTCACCCATTCAGACCAAACACGGTAGATTCTGTTTCTTTCAAACCTGACCCTTCGTTTCCGCTATTCCCACCGTTCCTGCTCACCTGGCCCGAGCCAGAGCCGGGAGAAGCCTTGCCCAAATCCGGCTCCAACCCCGAGGAGCAGCCCTTCCAGGCTGAACACGCAGCCTTCCCTCTCCTCGGGCACACACTTCCTCCCATCAGAGAGGCACGTTCCGCATCCTTAATGTCTCTGGATGGGTTTGCAAATTTCACATCACTGCCCCACAGGCGGTGGTCCCCACGCAGGTGCCGTGGCCCGAGAGGTGCACCTACCGTTTGTCCCCAACTCCTCCCCATTCCACATCTCTGAAGGCAGGGCGCGTCTTGCACAACAGATCATGGTGAAGAGGGTTTAAGGCTTTGGTCCTGATGCGTGGACTCCTGTAAGGATGGCCGCCAGCCCCATGCCCTTGGTGACGCAGAGAAATCGGGGACCTCCATCACTCGGCATCCAGGGGTGATCTGGAAGAGCCAGGCTCTGTGACACGCAGATGTACAAAGCCGGCCTCAGCACGATCCCACTCCGTCTGTGATCTGCACGGTGCTTACACGATAACACACCTAAATAAAAGCTCTGGGAGGGAAGACACTTAAACAAGTGTGTCCTGAATCAGGAGGGAGAGAAGAGAGGGAATTGCCTGGCTGCCCCCGTTAGGTCAGGCAAGAGCCCTGGGAGCCTCGGTTTCCCCCTTCATAAATGCATGATGACCCAGGCCTGGCCTGCGAGGCCGGCTGGGAGCCTCACACGGATGGGAGCAGGCCGGGGTAGTCTGTCAGCTGTGCGTATTAATCCATACCCAGTACCCCAGGCGGAAGGTGTGCACCTTCTTTCTGGCTGGTTTGTGGGCCCGTCCACAGTGTTACATTAACCACATTCCTTTCTGACCAAGATGAGGTAGAATTAAAATATGATCAAGACAAAGTGCCAGCCTCTGGCTGGGCCCATCCCCAGAGCCCAGCTCTGCCAGTCCCACTGAGGATCTGCCCTGCAGCCTGGCTTCCCACTCTGCCTCTAGTTAACGAGAGGTGGGCAGTGGGCTGCCAGCAGGAAATGGCTTACACATGCCAGGTGGGCCCCGGGCAGCCGAAACTGGGCCAGAGCAGGGGGTCGCTTAAATGCTCAAAGAGGATAACACGCCAGAGCTGGCCCAGCCGGGGCCCCAGCTGAGCAAGCAGCAGACAGGAAGTGTGCAATAGGCTTCTTTGGGCTGGACAATCTCTTTTTAAGTGGAAATGTCAATCGGCTTTGAGAAGAAGACTCAGTCCTTGGAGAGAGGCCAGGTCTTTCCCTGGCCAACAGCTTCGGGCTGAGCGTGGGCTGACCCACATTGGAGACCAGCTCTCCTACGTGGCAGTAGGAAGTTGGGGGGACTTGGGGGCCCTCAAATGGGGCTGAAGAAGCTTTGGCCGAGGAGGAGGGGAGATTTGTGATTATTCCTTTCCCTCTGTCCCTTCCTTCTTTCCTCCGTCCCTCCCTCCCTCCCTCTCTTCCTGCTTCTTTGATTTTGCCAAATATTTATTAAATGCCTACGATGTCTCAAATACTCTGCTAGGCACTGGGGATTCAGCAGCAAACGAAAAGAACAAAAAATCCTGCCTTTGTGAAGTTTACATTTTAGTGGGAAAGATGGACAAGAAAATAAATAAATAAAAATAAGTTTCAAGGGGCTCCTGGGTGGCTCAGTCGGTTAAGCCTCTGACTCTTGATTTCGGCTCAGGTCATGATCTCAAGGTCATGAGATCGAGCCCCGTATCTGGCTCCGCACTGGGCGTGGAGCCTGCTTGAGATTCTCTATCTCCCTCTCCCTTTCTAAAAGAAAATAAATTTCAAAAAACACTCTGGGGAAAATAATAAGGAAGGGAAATGCAGTATGTCGGCAGGGGTGGGGGCAGCTGCAGGACTCTCAGCTGGGGTAGCCTGGGAAGGAAGGTCTCACAGAGGGTGGTGAGGAGGTAAGGTTACTGGGGGAGGGCATTCCAGGGAGAGGGCACAGCAGGTGCAAAGGTCCTGGGGCGGCAGTGTGCCTGGCATGTTTGAGGAACAGCAAGAAGGCTCAATTCACCCAGTTCCTTCCCCGGACCGTCCCAGAACCTTCCTTTGTCCCACTTGTTTCTGGGCTTTATCTCTCTAACCCAAGGACAAGTCCCGAGCACCCATTTCGTGTGTGACGCTGCTCTCAGTTCTGGGAACTTGGGTGGGGAAGCTGAGATGGGCCTGCCCTTGCATTGGTTACAATCCAGTCCCCATACAGAAACCTGGCAGCTCGTGGGCTCACCTGGACCAAACAGCTCATTTGCTTTGGCCAGCACTGAATTTTTTTTTTTAATTGGGGACTTTTAAATTGGGTATAATTTCAAACTCACAGAAAAGTTGCAAGAACAGCACGTGGACCTCCTGTGTGTTCTTCATGCAGACTCACCAACTATTTGGGTTTTGCCCTGTTTGCTTCACACCCACGTGTTGCTCTGGGTGGGTGTGAATGCATGTCCCCTCCCTGAGCCATGTGACCGTAAGTCACAGCCAGCAGACGCTGTTACCCGTACTCACTTCAGTGTGATAGAAGCAACCTACGTGTCCCTCAAAAAGAAAATGTGCAAATATGTGCCACGGACGATTACAGAGCCCGAAGAAAGAAGGAAATTCTGCCATTTGCAGCCACATGGATGAACCTGGAGGACGTGATGCTAAGAAATAAGCCAGACGCAGAAAGACTCATGCTGCAGGTGACCATTTGCAGGATGAATCCAACAGTCAGACTCTTAGGAGCAGAGAGAGTCATCAAAGGGCGCGTAGTGTCCGCTCTGTAAGATGAGTCTGTCCCACAGCCCACCGCACGGCATAGAGCCCGTCGTCAAAAATGTTGTGCTGTGTGCTAGGAGGGGGGATCCTATGTCAGCGTGCTTACCACTGAAAGAATGAGTGAGTGAATGAACGCATGGATGGATGAATGAATGGAACTTTGAAGATGACGCGTATGTTTATGGCATAGATTATGGGGATGGTTTCGTGGGTGTAGCCTTATCTCCAAACGCATCAAGTTGTGCACATTGAACACGGAGAGCTTTTTGGATGTCAATCATGCCTCAGTAAAGTGGTTAAAAAAATACTTTGTGTGCGATTCCCGAGAACAAGAACATTCTCTCACTTAATCACGGTGCGAAGATCGAAGTCAGGACATTCACATGGATACCATCCTCGTATCTAATCTGTATCACTTGTGGTTCATATTCAAATCTCACCAACTGTCCTGCTCGTCTTCTGTGGTTGTATTTGCTTTTTCTAGAACAAGACCCAGGACCTTGCACTGCATTTACCTGCCAGGTCTCTTGAGTGTCCTTTCCTTGTGAATGGGGTACTTGGCCTTTTCTTCTTCTTCTTTTTTTTTTTGGTCTTCATGGTAACAGTTTTGAAGTGTATGGGCCCATTATTTTGTAGAATGTCCCTCAGTTTGAGTTTGTCTCACACTTATACCCCGGTTCTGCATTTGGGGTAGGAATCCTGCAGAAGTGATGCTCTGGTCCCCTGAGTGCGTCTCCTCCGGAGACATGATTGTTGGTTTGGTCTAATATGGATGACATTAGTATTTTTCAAAAAAAAAAGAAATTTAGAAGTTTATTAGTTCTAGGAAAAAATAGACTCCTCAAAATCAATTCTTAAGTTGCCTGTAAAACAGTAAGCTTACAGAAAATGTCTCTCTCATGAACAGAAAATCACTATGCTTTTGGTCCAAGATATGTTGCATTTTTTTTTCCTTCTACGATGACAAACAGATGGATGTAGCTGAATCTGTGAATGAGCATACTTGCCCCAAATGTGCAACATACATACAGAAGCGATGAACAGAAGACTCACATTCCATTCCGGAGCAGGGCCAGCTTCAAGCCCAGGTGAACCTTCTAGATGGAACGGCCACATGCCCTGGGCCTGTGCTCTCCGATCCACAGCTGGGGCGTTCTCTGCCCGGGGGGCAGTCCCGCTGGGCTGGGAGAGTGCTCTGCAGAGCCGCATGAGGGCCGCCGGGCTCGGACCCCACCTGCCAGGGGTGGCAGGGGCTGGCGTGAGTGACTGGGAGGTTGCTGATGTTAGTTTCAACCACTTGATTAAGCTTGTGTCTGCCTGCTTTCTCCACTGAAAAGTTACCATTTTCTCCTTTGTAAATTATAAATAATCTGTGGGGAAATACTTTGAGACTATAAATATCCTGCTCCTCCAAACATTGTCTCTCGTGAGGCTTTCCGCATCCACTGATGATCTAACCGCACCGTTCCTAATGCATTTATTTGTTGGCGGATCCATTACTTGGCAGATTTATGGTTGTCAGAGAGCTGCTTTTTTTCCAAAGAGAGCTTTCTCTTCTCCCTCATTTATTCATTTATTCTTTCCTTTTGTTTCTGTCCATGCGGCATGCATGTTTCATCCATTGTAGCTGCTGTGGGGGGAAGGCCTGGGTGTGGGTGGGTGGATTAGCCAGACATTGCTGTGTAACAAGTCACCCCAACACTCAGGTGTAAACATTTATGATCACTCAGAGTTTCTGCGGACCAGGTATTTGGGAACGGCTCAGCAGGATAGTTCTGGCTTGGGGTTTCTCAGGGTCAACACGCAGGCCTGAAGGCTCGATTGCAGATGGGGAGACACTCATGGCCACCATGTTGGTGCTGGTTGGTGGCAGGAGGCCTCAGTCTCTCAGGCTGCTCCAGAGCAAGTGACCCAAGAGAGGGAGAGGCAAGCAGAGGGTGTCCTTCCCAAGACCTAGCCTGGGAGGTGGGACAGCATCACTTTCACCACATTCTACTAGTTAGAAGTGAGACTTAGTGAGCGGGTCCACACCGAAGGGAGGGGAATTAGCCTCCACCTTTAAAGGAAGGAGGTCAAAGAATGTGCAGACACACATGGGCTCCTCAGAAAGTTACACACAGAGTCACCTTATGACCCAGCCATCCCCCTCCTAGGTATATACCCAGAAATAGGAAAGCAGGGCCCGGAACCAGTGCTTGTACATGGATTTCACAGGAGGGAAAGTTGGAAACAGCCCAAGTGTCTGTCAACCGATGACGGACAATCCACACACGGTCTAGCCGTGGAATTTCATTTTGTCACAAAGAAGAATGAGGCAGTGACGCAGGCCACAACGTGGATCAACCTTGAAGACCTGCTGCCACGTGAAGGAAGCCAGACACGGGCGGTCACGCGCCCGCCTGACTCTACCTGTGTGAGATGTGCGGAACAGGAAAATCCAGAGACAGGGCCTGGGGGAGAGGGGATAGGAAGCAATGCTTCATCGCGTGGGGTTTTACGTTGGGGTGACGGGCCCATTTTGGAAGTCTGTAGAGCTCACAGCCGTAGAGCATTGTTAATGTACTAAATGCCTCCAGAAGGCTCACTTCAAATGGTTAATGATACGTTATGTGAGTTCACCTCAGTTCATTATTTTAAAAAACAAAACAAAAGCCCCACATTGGGCAAGCCTGAACTCTGGGGAGACCGGCTGGAGCTGTGCAGTCTATCGGGGTAGGGATGCGGGCAGAGGGAGGGCCTAGGAAGGAACAGGGGTGTGCAGAGAGATTTTCACCTGAACGGGCAAGGAAAGGATAGAGGGGCCCCAGCTTCTGGAGGACTGGCGGGGGGACAGTGAGGATCATCAGGGTCCAGAGCACAAAGGCCTCCAGAAGCTTCTGGAAGAAGAGCAATGAGCTGTTTGTGTGTTGGGTTTGTGGTGCTGGGGGCGCCTCCTGGCGGGGCTGCTCACGGGAGCGTCTGCCACTAAGTGAGTCAGAGGGAGGGCATGCTCAACATCTATCTGGGAAAACAGGCGACGTATCTTGTCATCTGAAACCAGCCCTCCCCACCACATCCCGGGGGCTGATCCCCGATGTCAGAGCGGCCGGCGCCTCAGCTCAGCCTGGCGGCAGACTGGTGAATGTGTCTGCGTGGGGTGGCGCCATGTGGGGCCGGGGGGTCTCGTGGGCTGCAGGGGGACTGTGCTCACGTCAAAGGCATGTCCCGGAATCCTCTGTGCTTGGTGCAACTGCAACACGACCTCCCTCGAGTTTGAGGGATTTGCCTCTCTATTTCTCTTTGGGGGCTGGAATCTGGGCACTTGGGTGCAGAACAGAACCCATTCCTTACTCCCTGAGCGGGGAGCAGAAATGCTACGGAAGATACCCAAGGCTTGGAGAGGCCTTTGGGGATCAGAGTGGACGATATTGTAATCAACACCGAGCCTGGGATGTTACTAGCCCAGGCAATATTCATGATTATGTGAACCTGAGTCTCTGTTTAAGAAGGTGGGCGAGTGGACCATGGTAATCCCCGTGGCGGGTTTTGGGGGATTATCGCAGGTTACAAACTTGGGCTCAGGGTCAGATGGACCTGGAGTCAAGACTAGCTGTGCCACTCACTAGCAGTTTAACTGGGGGTCAAGTCGCCTGACCTCTCTGTGCCTCGACTTGTCCTTCTGAGGAATGGGGTGATAGCAGTCCCTGGAGGATAGCGCTGTGAAAATGTGTGTGATGAGCTGGGCCCTGCGCACACGGCCCCTGTGATTATCAACCATCATCTTTATATCACTGCGATACGCCCAGGGTGTTAGCCAAGCTTTATCTGACCCTCCTGCCCCATCACCTGTCTGGATCATGACCATTCTCCCCATCTTATGAATGGGAGAGACTGTTCGGTTGAGGGGTAGTTGGGGTGGGTCACATCCACATGATTTCAAATCGCACACGCTTTTCTTTATTTCATGCTTAGCTTCTTACAACCTACATCCGTACCTTTCAGAAACACATTTTAGAAGGGTCCCCTTTTAAAATGGCCACAGGGTTTGGGAACTTACAAAGCCAAGCCTCAGTTGTGGGAACAGCTCTCTGCACGAAGCAGTGGGCTCTCTCTCTTGCCAGTGATCCAGGTTGGAAGCGGGTGGTCATGGAACAGGACTTCCCTGGGTTTGGCAGAGTGAGAGCCACTTCCGGGACAGCGGCCGGGCAGAGCAGCTCCCGCGGGCTTGCCCCCATCAGGATAACTGGGGGGGGGGGGGGGGGGCGGTCCGGGAGCCATCTGTGCTCAGCGGGTAGCACGGGGCGGGAGGAAGGAGCCATCGGCCAGCCAGGGAGGTCTGTGTGTAGTGCCCAGACCTGCATGCAGTTGGCCAGGCCCCAAGACCCACAGGGAGGAAACTGGGGGAGTGAGTACCCACTTATCTCCTCCAGCTCCTGCCGGTGTCTCCCACCGGCCAAACCCCACAGGACCCGAGGGCGGCTGGTCCCGACAGGTGGGCCCCGGGAGGCAGAGGGTGCAGGATGGATGCGGAACAAGCCCCGCATCCTCAAAGGCAGCATCGGCCGGCCGGGCACTCCCTGGCTCCTGGCCCCGTCACGTGCAACCTCACGAGGGAGAGGAAGGGAACCTCATCCCGCTGTTTGTAAACCTCAGAAAGCCAAACAAACTGTCCTTCTTAGAAGCCAGGCCTGGATTTGCCTTGGACATCTGGAAAACCTTACCCGATTTCCCAATCTCCGCTGGCAGCGCTCGGCTAACTCGGGAAGGTGTCCAAGCGGACAGGGGCCAGGGCACCTGAGGAATGTCACATCTGATGGCCAGAGGGACAGCTGAGAGGAAGATCCCGCTTGGATCCTGTCCCACATACGGCCGGAGATGAGCAGGACGGGCAGGGTGTTCTGGAACCTTCTCGTGGTGCATGAGGCCTCATCTTATGCCATCTCACCAGACCCTCTACTGGCTTTGCACCCTAATATGTTCCAAGCCCCTTCCTACCACAGGGCCTTCCCTGCACTGTTGCCCTTGTTAGGAATGCCAGCCCAGCCCCCTTCACTCCACTGCCCGCCCCCTTCAGCTCTCAGGGGACACAGGCCCCAGCTTCCTAAACTGGGTCACAGCCCACTGTGAGCCCTCTGAGCCCCTGGTTCCATAATTTATCACACGGGGTGTCTCCCGGCCGTCGGGCCCCAGGCAGGCAGGGGCATGGCTGGCTGGCTCCTGTCCATCTGTCCATCCGGGTCTGCGTTTCGTACGTGGTAGAAGCTCAGAGAAGGGTTTGTTGGACGAGTGGATGAACCATGGGAGCCCCAGAGAAAGGGTTTGTCCTGACTCCAAGGGTTCCTTCTATTGTCTGTGCACTCAGAAACACGTGGATGACAGAGTTCCTAACATTTCTTAGACATTATTTTTGATGTTTTGAAGGAAAAGGAAGTAGAAATGGGCAGAAGTGACTTCTCCACGCTGAGGTGATGATGAAGGTGGTCGTGGAATATTTGGAATATTCTCCTTTGCTCCCAAATCGACAGAGGTTTGCCCTGGGGTAGGCGTGGCCACCCAGCCAGCCGGGCCAGGGGTGCTGGAACCCTACACCGTTCTGAAGAACTGTTTTTTCGGGTGAACGAACCTAGGTGGAGGCCTCAGCAGAGCCTTCTGTCCACCCCGGCTTCCTCCCGGCGGGGAGCAGTGGGTCTAATGCGGGGCCAGGAATGCAGATTCCTGGGCACTGTGGCTTCGGGAGGTCTGGGCTGGGACCCCTGACAGCAAGGGGCTTGGCGGAGCTCAGTGGGTGCAACGGCCTGCGTCCCCTCTGTGAACCGCTCCCATGTGGACACCCCTCCTGGCCACCTCAGTGTGTGTGCCTGAATGAAGATACTCAGGAACCAGGGTGGACCTTATTGGCATTTAGATAAGCAGAATGGTTTAACTCATCAACAACACCACAGAGAGCCAGGTCTAGAAAATGTGCGTAAGAAAAAAAAAAAAAAAGCTGAAATAAACAAGAAAAAGAGAGGAAAAGTTTGTTTTTTGTTTTTTTTTTTTTAAAGGCTGGAACTAATTTCGGGGTTAAACCAGCTGCCCACACAGATTTATTTCAGCTTTTCAAGCGTTATTCTATATGATTTATTTCCTGCTAACGCATTTGACAACTATTGTGTAAATGGTTTCCATTTATTCTGGAAAGGCATCTCCTCCTGCTTTCGGGAGGTCCTACTAGGACCCAACTAAATCAAAAACAACAACAACTGGTTTTGATTTGGGAAAACAAAACCCACAAGAAGACAGAAGAGTACAACAAACACTGATTCCAAAAGCAATCTTCAGACACTCCAAAATGAATCACCAGGGGCCCCTCTGGCCCTCTCTGATAGATCTAGGTCTGAGTCCTACTGTGTGTCTTTGGGCAAATCACTTAAGCTTTCTGAGCCTCTGTTTCCTGATCCATAAAATGGGGACAGCCGTTGGAGCACCTCATGGGGAGGTTGAGAGCATGACGGAGATTGGGCATGGCACTTCGAAATCACTTAAAAATGGTCACAGTTACTACTCCTATAACATGGAAACATTCTGAACCACAAAGGGCTACTCCTCACTGTGCTTTAATACCTCGGCTCCGAGCGCAAGGGCCCCAGAGGGACCTGGGCGACACCTGGATTCCTGTCTCGGAAGCAGAAGTGACTTATTACAGAACAACGAGAGGCTGCAGGAGGGATAAGGCGTCCGCGGGCTCCAGGGCACACAGTCCACTGAAGGCAAAGTTGTCTTTTGAATCTAAAAGAACCTTTTCATCTAAAGGAAGGAACGGGGGGGGGGGGGGCCACCTTTCGAAGAAAGCAGTTTGCAGACCTCACAATCGAGTTACTCTTGCCTCGCTATGAGAGAAAAAAAAAATCTTGATTTGGCCAAGTGTGTGAAGCTAGTTGGAGAACAAAAGAACTCTCCGCGAGCTCATGGTAAGGCAGGACGCACTTCAGGCGTTGGGGGAAAGGGGTTTCCGGAATGGTCATTAGAGCGGAAAGGGCAGGTTTCCTTGCGGCCACCAGCATTGTGAACCCGGACTGGGGCAGTCGCAAGGCTTGGGTTTTGCCATGAGCGTGGGGAGGGGGCAGGGTTGCTCGCCGCCTGACATGCATCCAGAGGACGCGTTTGCGCTGGGAGCTGCACTCCAGCGGCTGCCATCCCATGGGAGGCGATGCAAGGGGAGTCCCCTGGCCTTGGTTCAGAGCAGCCGCAACCACCCGGCTGGCCCGAGAGGGTCACACCGGCCCGAGCGTGCGGGCGCAGTCAAAGTCCCTGCAGGTCAGAGCATGGGGAGGGGCCGCTGCAGCCCTAGGAAGGCCGTCAGCACATCTGGGCATCCCATGGCAAGAGGACTGGAGAGGCCGGGGCTGGAGGCCAAGAAAGGGATTCGAGGTCAGCACTAGCAGAGCCAAGTGAAGGAGAGAGGGAGCAAGGGCAGGCCAGGTCAGCAGGCCAGTGTCAGCTCCTGGGCTCCAAACCAAGCCACGGCTGAGCAGACAGGCCAGAGTCAGCACGGAGATGCTGACTGGGCCTTAGAGAGCCTGGCAGCGGGCAGGGAGCTGCCTCTCAGCCCAGGGGTTCCTGGCAGTGACCCTGCTGCCTGAGGACAAAGACCACTCACCCTTGGCCACGAACTTGGCTGCCTCCTGCTGAGAAGGGACTGATGAAGGGCTGTTGGGGAGGCCGAGATGGCAGAGCAGCTGGGATGACCTAAGTGTCCGGGGAGGCAGCACGTGGTTCCGGCTTCTCAGCTGTAATGTGCGCTCTGACTCAAGGCCAAGCTCAGCACAGGCCTGGAGGGGACTCAGGACAGGGACAGTCCCAAATTCCAAGATCCTTCCCCACAAGACAGGGGCAGCTCAAAAGGGTGGCTTAGTCTCCCCACAGTATTCATTAGCCCCTCTGCCTTATGTTTCAGGTTGCGTCGTCCAGATGCAGAGCTTGAGACGAGGATTTGGTACAAATAGTTGATGGGGTATGTGTTCCCAGGAAGCACAAGGGAGGGAAGTAGAAGGGAGGTGGGGCAGGGGAATGACAGGCGTCCCGAGTGGGCATTCTGCTGGGGACCCCAGGGGACAACTTGGAGTACCCCGCATGAAGGGCAGGGAGCCAGGGTTTATATACCCACGCTTGTCCTTCCTTGCTAGAGGGCTGCTCCCGAGACATTAACTCCTCCATACGGTGACCAACCATCCCAGTCTGCCTGGGACTAAGGTGTTTCCTGGGCTCCAGGACTTTGAGCGTTAGAGACAGGAGTGTCCTGGGCAAACTGGCACAAGCTGGTCACCAGTTCTCTGGCTCTTCTGGGGCCCCTGATGCATGGTGAACTTACTCCTGCAGCCAGAGAATGCCTCAGACATTCTTCCCATGCACCACAGCTAAGAAGCTGTTGGCATGAACAGCAATGGTGAGTTCAGAGAGGACACAGACAGGGGGTATCCAGCAGATCTGCTACACCAGCCTAGCCACCCCCATATACCTGTGATTGCTCCACCTCCATGCATCCTTCCTGCTGCCTCCCCTCACTCACAGCACTCCAGCCAGCCACAATGCTCCACACACTCTCCTGGCACCTCTGACCTCAGGGCCTTTGCACTGGCTATTCCCTTTGACTTGATGTCTCTTTCCTGGACACGCATGTAGGAAAATGTGACCTCCACGAGGTAAGTTTGTTGGGTATAAACAGTGCATTATTCCCAATGCATAGTGTTTAACACACAGTAAACATTTATCCACTAAGCAAATGAATGAAAATGATCTAAAAACAACACTACATAGAAATAAGAATCTCAAATGCACCGGGAGATGAGACTCCAGGCCTTGCCACCCATGGAGATGGCCTCCTCCAAAGGAAATGGGGAAACTGTCCAATGAGGCCCGAGAGAGCCCTGGGAATCCAAACTCCGCTGTAGCAGCCTCTCTGCTGCCTCATGCCCTGGCACCTCTGGCAATCCCTGCAGGGGTCATCGGAGGGGACCCAGCCCAGGACCAGGACTTCCAGATTCTTCCGCTTTGGCCAATTAATCTATGCAGAACCTCCTCAAATGAAACAAAAAATGTGCTGTTGACTTTTTAAAGCAGGGGTGGGGAACCTAGACCCACCTGCTTCCCATTTCCCTCATGAGGAGCCCAAAGGACAACCCTAGGGATTCAGGGGCAGCTTGAACACAAAGCCCTGAAGAGCTAATATCAGACGTCCCAGGGTCTCGTTAAGTGCAGAGGCGGATGCAGAAGATGTGAGCATGTCTAACAAGCTCCCAGGTGATGCCAATGGCCTGTGGCCAGGGCTTTGAGCATGCAACGAACATTTGGCCACATCTCCTCTCTGCCGGAGTCAGGAAGGTTTGATGATCTTGCCTGTAGTTTCCACAAACTCAGCAGTGGTGAGGTATAAGACAGAGGAGGCAGAGGCCCTTGGGGTCACTGGCAATGTGAGGGTTGAGGCAGCCTCTCAGATACATAGGTCCATGTGTCTAAGTTAGGGTACTGTGTACCCACAGCATTGAGACCCCCTAATACCTTTGGCTTAAACAAGATAGTATTTCTCTCACCATCTAGAGGGAGGTGGGTCCAGGGCTAGGAGGGCAGCTCCGCTAGCTTCAGCACGGGGTTTTTATCTCTGGATCCAAAGTGGTTGCTGCAGATCCTGCCATCATGTCTACATCCCAGGTAATGGGAAGGAGGAAAAGGCAAAGGGAGCCACGCTCATTCTTTTTAAAGGCACCACCCAGCAGTGCCACAAACCACCCCTGCCCCTGCTCCGCGGGCCAGATGAGGCTAAGAAATGAGCAGTCTTAGGCCCAGTGAAGCAGAGGCGTTCTATCATTCAAGGAAGAAGGGGGTGGATAGTGGTGGCATCTGTAGGAAGAGAAGTTGTTACGTTCAAACCCTAAACTTGAAGTTATGTGAATAATATTCTGACAACTTTATTTGGTATGGACCATGCGGATAGAGAGTATGTGGAAGGCGGAATAATGGCCCCCAAAGACGTCCACATTCCAATCCCCAGAAACCGTGACCTAGAAACCATGTGGGAGCCAAGCGCAGACTTGGACCAGGCCTTCAGGGGTCATAAAGACCCCTTTTTGGAACCACCCTCCACCAAGCACAGACTTGGCTTTCCCCACGGTCAGCTAGTGACAGTGATATGTAACCAGATAAATCCGCAGACCCCTGGGGCTCCCCAAGTTGCTCCCTCCCTCAAAGAAACAGTCAGACCTTCCCTGCAGCCACCGAGGAGCTTTGAGAGTGCACTAAAGTGGACACGCCCCATCTCCCACTGTACCAGTGCACAACACACACTTCTGTCCTGTTCTCCCACGGGATGGGCTCAGCCATCCAAAACGGCTCGCTCTCAGTGACTCCCCCGGACCCCCCAAAAACCTCTGTCACTGGCCCCATCCCCCCACTCCCCTGGTGCCCCGGCTTCCAGCAGCACCCTGCCATCCACATCCTCCCTCACACAGGAACCCCTAATCCTCCCCATCCCGAAGCTGCAGCTTTCTCTCACTCTGCCTCTTCCCTGAGGACTTCGGAGGAATTTCACAAATAAGCAAACTTTTTATAAATAAGGAACATTAACCAAGGACTTCTGCGTCCAGGACTGTGCCCAACACTTCCCCCCATGACTGGCCTTCAGAATAAGGGCGTCATTATGCACCTCTTGCCCCTGTTTTGGGTAGGGACACGGGTGGAGGGAGTCCCTGCTTTCCCAAGGTCACCTTGTAGGGAGCAGCCAGGCCCCACTCTCTAGACCATTCCCTTGCCCGGTCTGGGCTGTTGCAGGAGTTGGCTACAAAAAACCACGTCCTCTCGCCGGCCTAAACAGCTTGTCCACGTTTGCCTCCAAAAGGGTGGCCCTCGGGGTCCCCTAGGACCTGTTTTCCTGCCATCGGAGATAAACAGAGCAGGCGCGCTGGGTCTCAGGCTGGGCGGGGAGGCAGAGCGGCTGGTCCAGCCCTGGCTGGCTGCTCGGGGCCAGCACTGATCAGTCAGCAGACACACAGCCTGAGCCCGGGGAGCAGGTCTGCCTCGGCCAAAGGACACGTGACCTCTTGCCCTGGCCGGGCCTGGCGGCTTCGCTTAAACAGCATCTGAGGAGCTGTGCCAGGCGCTACCTTGCACCCCCGGCCGGTGGCCCTGTCCCACTGTCTCGGAAATCCCAGGAGGCTGAGGAGGAGGAGGCCGGCCTTCAGCCCAGTCCCCTGAGGCTCAGTTTCTCAGTGGTCCACAAGGACTAATAGCCTGTTTCCTGCCTCCAGGGACTGGTGAACACCCAGAGAGATAATGGCAGAGAGAGTATTCTGGAGACTCACTCCAGGGAACACCTTCGCAGAGAGCCCGCAACAGGCCAGGTGCAGGGAGGCAGGGCATGCTGGGGGGACTGCAATGGGAACCCAGCCCTCCAGGGGTGGTCACTGTGACCAAAGAGCAAACAGGCCACCAGACTATCATAGATGAGCTTGGGAGCCCCACTGTGCCTGGACATTCTGGAAGGTTCTGGGGGTAAGGCAGGAGGGAAACTCCAGCTGGAAGGGAATGGGTGGTCAGCAGGCCGAGTCTGGAGGAGCCACCTCGTAGGTGGGAGCCAGTCAGTCATGTCCATCTGGGCATGCTTTACCAAATGGGTTCTTCACAAGCAGCCTGTTCTTCACAAGCAGCTCCTCACCCTGCGGTGGGGACCGAGGCCCTGGAGGGAGTGACTTGTCCGAGGGCATGCAGCCAGGACCTGGTGGAGCCTACCCATGACAGCCCGTGCAAAGGCCCAGGGGTGTGGGCAGCGGGGAGAAGCGTCAGGGCTGAGGAGCGTCTGCATAGGCAGACAGGGGCAGGCTGCAGGACCTGAGCCCCCCGCCCCCAACAAGCCCGAAGGCCGTGGGAGGGTGATGGGAAGCCAGGGGAAGCTCTGAACAGCAGAGGAGGCAGGGAACAGAGCATCCTTCAGCCCCCGTGCCAGGAGCCCCTCCTTTCCCTGGTGACTTTCCCTCTGGCCCACAGCGGCTCCGCTTGGACCCTCTCCTTCTGGACAAACACTGGAGCAGGGTGGGGACATTTCCTTCTGGAGATAAGGTCTGGGCAAGCCTCCCTGCACTGCCTTCAAGGACAGCTGTGGATCTGGACTTGCCTTCCTGGGTCAGGACATGCTGGAATTTTCTGATACGTTAACCCCAAGACCCTGAAGATCCTAGGGGCTTAACCCGCCCTGGTCTGCACGGTGTTTACAGACAAAATGCAACTGGATGGTCCGCAGCCTTTAAAAACAACTCACAATTTGAGGGGCTGTTTCGCTCTGCTGTTATGGGGGCCTGACCTCGAACGAGGGGCCCATGACAGAGCCCTCTCCCTTGGAGACAAAATTGAGCTCGAATACCTTTTCTAAATTTTTTTGCTTAGCAATTTGGGAAAAATTAAAATGTTCACAGGATACCCGCCCCCCAACCCCCAATTAAGAACAAAAATAGCTTTAGGACATCTCATGGGGAAAATGTGGGGTTTTTAACAGCTCTTGTGAGGTCTAATGCACACACAACACAGCTCAGCCGTTTAAAGTGTACGACTCAATAGTTCGGGGCATATTCAAGAGTCATGCTAGCCGTGCCATCCATTCTAGAACCTGTCATTACCCTGTCCCCTTAGCTATCCCCTTCAATCTCCCGACCCCCAGCCCAGCCCCTGCAACCACGAATCTGCTTTCCGTCTCTGGATCTGCCTGTTGCGGACACTCCGTATGAATGGAGGCCTGGCTTGTGACCGGTGTCCTTCACGGGGCGGGCTGCAGTCCAGGGGTGTCCGCGGTGGCGGGCCTGCCTGCTCCTCACTCATCCTTACGGCCCAGGTATGCTTCCAGCAGGAGGGACCTCAGACCTCATCCTTGGGTCCCCTTGCTGGCTGCTCTGAAGAGCTCCTGGGAGCATCTGGAGGTGGGTTTCCGTGGGGACCTAAGTGGGTGTCTCCTTACACATGGAATCGCCGGGTCATACGGGAAGTCTGTTTCACCTTGGAAACCACCGGACTGGGAAAACACAGGTGTTTCCAACAGACATGACCTGTTTATTAAGAAGATTCACGGACACTTGTTGAGTGTCGACTATGAGCCCGGGGTCCCAGGAATTATTTAATTCCATCCTCACAGTCAGCTTATTTGGCCGTGGGTACTGTTATTGTCCCCACTGTTCAGGGACAGGGACGGAGGAATCAGAGAGGTTGAGTCACTGAGCAGCAAGGCCCAGCTTGTAGGTGCGGAGCAGGAATTTGAACCCTCTCTTCCTGATGCCTCCCGAAGGGCGGGCTCTACTCGTTCTAGCTCCTGGAAAAGGCCCTGCAGCTCCTTTTTACTCCTTTTTAGCCGCATCTATGCTCATCGTGGAGAACCAGAACCCGAGGCCACTGTCTCACTCCCCCTTCTGGAACTTGCTTGGGCTGGGTCCCGATGCTGTACGACCGTAACCGACTCGCTCATCCATCACAGTGACCGCCACCGGTGGATCCCCCGCTCTAGACCAACCACCTTGTAGCACGCTGCATCCCACCGCGTTCTTCCTCTCCTTCCCAAGGCCACATCGACATATGTCTGCAAATAAACCGCTGCTTTATTTGATGATGATCAGTACTGCTCCCAGTACTGATTCATCAAAAGCAGTACTTCTCAAGGCTGAGCTGCCTCCAGAGAGTCCCCGGGGGAGGGTCTGTTTAAACCCCCACGGCCAGGCCCTGCCCCCAGAGATTCTGAAGCTGTCAGTCTGGGGCGGGGCCAGAGAACCTGCATTTCCAACAAGCTCCCAGGTGAGGCCGGTGCTGCCGGCCGGGGTTCCCCGCTTTGAGAAAGTCTGCGGACTTGGGCTTTTCTGGAGGAACCTTCCTTGACTCACGAGTGAGGTGCTTTGGACCTTTCTGGACCTCCGCCTGGCATGCTACGGAGGATACGCTAATGAAGCACACAGTCGTTTGGAAGGAAGAAGAGGGGCTACCCAGACGGGCGTAGGGGAGGAGTTTTGCAACTTATCCAAGTATTAATTTGGACCCCTGGATTTAGATTTATGAATTGATTCCCTGGTGCTCTGCTGCCCCCTGGTGGTGGGCAATTCTGCACCCCCTCCTTTGGGAGGTGCCCCTTGATTGCTGACTGAAGCCAGGGGACCTGCTCCAGGGCCCCCCAGGCCAGCCTCCTCATACTTGCTCTTTCTTGGTAACTCATCTGCTGTCAGTCATTTGTACTTTAGTATGAGTAAGTTCAAGTCCCTGATTGTCCCCTCCGGGGAGATTGCTCCTCAATCCCAGAACTCATCACTGAAGGGCAGGAAGGCTCCCCCTTGGCTTTGTTTCATGGGCTGGAGAAGGAAGGGGCAGGGGTGTCTTTCCAGACCCCTGGAGGGCAACTCTCTCCTCTGAGCCTGGAATGTGGGGGAACCTGGCCGAGGTCCTGCCTCCCAGCTGCCCTGGGCTCCTGACCTGGAGGCGTGGGGTGTGGCTTCACAGCTGCCCAATAAGACACCAACCTCCGATTCTGAGTGCTTACCCTGTGCTCAGCTTCACCGCTTTATCTTCCCGTGAGGCCCTCCCAGGTCAGTTTCCACTAATCCTTATCTCGCGGACATGGCCATGCAGGTGCAAACAGGCTAGGAGGCTTGCTACCTTGACAACCGGTAAGCTGAAGGGTCAGGAAGGTGTCCAAGGGGACAGGCCAGTGGCCTGCTGGTCCTAGAAGGCTACGGACCTCAGAAGAGACAAGAGCTGAAGACGGTGTAGGGGTGACTCGCGTCAAGGGCACCTGAAGCCAGGGATGCGATGAGCTCTCCTAGGGAGGACAGATCCACCGAGGAGGGAAGGGACCCCGGGTCAGCTGTCAGAGGAGACAGCAGAAGAGCAGGAGGAGAGGCCGGGGAGGGAGGGAGGCCGTGAGGGTGGAGATGGAGCTGCTGACAGGCAGACACCAGCTGGAAGTTGTGGTCTTTAAGGGAAATCCACCATTTGATCAAGCACACAGCCGACTGCAGGGCATGGCCGGTCCGGTCCTAAGGGGGGCCAGGGGCGGAGCCGGAGGCGCCATCCTGGGGGGGGACCCGAGCTCAGGTGCCTTTCCTGTCCTTCAGCTCGAAGGCCAATTTGTGAGACACTTTGCAATTTGTATGTATCACATCCTGACCCCCAGAGCCCGTGAAGGTGCCTGATTTGGCAATAGGGTCTCTGTCGTTGTAACTAAGGACTCAAGACGAGATCATCTGGGTGGGCCCTAAACCCAAGGACAGGTGTCTTCCTAAAACACAGATAAGGGGCAGACATGGCCAAGGGAGAGGCCGTGTGAGGACAGGCAGGGATTGGAGGAAGGGGCCACAGGCCACGGGACACCTGGGGCCCCCGGGAGCCGGAAGAGGCAGGAAGGACCCTCCCCTAGAACCTTCAGAGGGAGGTGACCCTGTGACACTTGATTTGGACTTGTGGCCCGCAGAGGATGGGAGAGTATACTTCTGTTGTTTTAAGCTGTGTGGTTTGTGATCCTTTGTTATGGCAGCCATAGGAAACTCATACAATACGTATCAATATATCTACATACGGCTAACTACATAAATGTATCGAGAGAGAGAGAGATAAAATAGTACCCTCCCCCATGTATCTATCACCTGTCATGTAAAGGGAGAATGCACCATCTGTGTCCGTGTTTCTCCAAGCGTGGCCTGAGGAAGACTTGCATCAAAACAGCCTGGGGACATTGTCCAAAATAAAGATCCGGAGCCCACTCCCAGACCTATGGGATCGGACTGCCTGGGTAGGGGCCCCTGAACGGTCTTTTTATTATTCTATTATTTCTTAAAAGATTTTATTTACTTATTTGAGTGAAAGAGCATGAGCAGAGGGAGAGAGAGAAGCAGACTCCTCGCTGAACAGGGAGCAGGACGCAGGGCTCGATCCCAGGACCCCGAGATCACATCCTGAGCCGAAGGCAAACGCTTCACTGACTGAGCCCCCAGGTGCCCCCTCAGCGGGCATTTTAAACCCGCTTTCCAAGGATTCTGACCGACCTGGGGGTCTGGAAACCCATGCTCCCTGGACGTGGCCCTGAAAATGATTTGAGTGTAGGCAGGAGGAAGCTCATCACACAAGAGGGAGCAGGAACGTGTCCAGGCAAAACAGGAGGGACAAGGGCGGACTGTTCCAGTGAGGGGAGGTCACCAGCGTGCCTTCCTCGAGGCTGGTCTGTGCTATGGGCCCAGATGTCCGGGGTCACAGGGACCTGGCTCTGCCCCTGGGCGCAGTTGCTCTCGGGAAGGGCGGGGAGCACACAGAGGCTCTCGGGGGGCTGATGTGCGCACTCAGCACGCCTGCTCCCCCCCCACCCAGTGTTTCAGCAGCTGCTCTGTGTCACACCGCTCCAGGATCTCCGGGCCCAGGAAAGTGGCCAGGGCCGACACCCGGGGAGCAGCTGGTAGGGTGGGCCGCACGGCCATCTGGAAGCTTCCAGCCTCAGGGAACACTTATGTAACTGGTTCCGAGGGGAAGTTTGGATGATGGGGTAGGTTGGAGCCAAGGATGAACTGAGTGTTCCACAGAATGGGCCAGGGGGCACCAGGCCTGACAAGGAGAACCCTCCCTTATTCCTCAGCCCCTTGACCCCCACGAAGTGCTCCACGTCCTCAAGGACAGAAGCACAGGAGAAGGCAATTTAAGCTCTGCAAGGCTGGAGCATCTGCGTGGCTTTGTCCCGCACGGCGCTGGGCTCGGGGCGCAGCGCACAGCGGTGCTCGGTGACGCGGGCGCGCTAGCACTACTCCCGGGGTACCGATCGGCCCGCTGCCCCGCACGGTGGATACCCAGCCGCTCGTTACCACGCCCGCGCTGTCACTCCCACTACCTTCACTGCGTCTCTGGGACCGTGACGGGGCCGACAGCGGTCACTCCTCTCTCCCTGCTAGTACCCCAGCTGTTACTGCTGCGGCTGTGAATGCTGCTGCCGGTGTCACCCCACGGCCCTTCCACTCCGACCGCCAGTGTTGCCGCACCCGAGTCTGTGGCCAGCGCCGCTAGTTACTACCCCGTTCTTCCTGCAGGTTCTCCTCGGATCGTTCCCGTCAGGACTCCTCCTCGTAGCATTCCTGCTCCCATTCCTGCTCCTATCACCGTTTCAGCAAGGCAGAAGGACTTTGCCCTCCCAGCTTCTTCAAGGAGGGACGGTCGCCTCTCGCACCCGCTGGCTGCGTGCCGGGCTCCTGGCGCGGGAACCCGGCTCACAGCCCTGCACCCCCAGAAGCAGAGGCCGCCGGCGCAGGGCAGAGGGGGGCCCTTTCTCACTGTCTGGGGGAGCGGCGCGGTCCCTCTCCCCGGAGCGCAGCTAGGGCTTCCCCAGAACGTTCCCGAAGGTCACGGCCCTGAGGCGCCAGGCCCCGTCTCAGGCTCACGCTTTCCAAGCACCCCAGCATCTCGTGTCCCTCCCCCAGCAAACACGTGGTGCCTCGGTGGAGGTTTCCTCCAAGTGGCTCTTCCCACCCAGACCCTATCTCGTCGGGGCCAGGGATGAAACAAAACAGAGCTGTCTCCCGGCTTTGGAAGCCAGGGGAGGGAACGCCTCTCGCTTTTCAAAAGGCCCAAGAGCTGTGGGAAAATGTCCACCACGCCAGGCTATGGTTGGCTCTGCACGTTTCTTTGGGAGAAAGGAAGAAAACGTAAGGAGGAAGTTAAAATGCCACAGTTACACTGAGCTTTGGGAATTCAGACTGCAGTCGGCAGACCCGGATTGAAGGGCTGGAGCACCGTGAGGGCCGAGCCTGGTGGACAGGGGTGAGGTGCCACCGATGGCCACCGTGTCCCTGCTCCCAGAGCCCCTCTCCCGACTCCCACCAGCCAGTTATTCTTGGGGGGGGGGAGAGGGAAACACGACCTCCATCGGCAGCATGGATTTCATGGAAAACATGTATGTTTTCATGTGGTTCTTCCCTAATCATAGTATTAGCACATGATCATCAAAGACTACTCGGGAAGTAGAGAAAAGTGAAAGAGGACGATCTCCTGTTCACAGAGAACCCCTGTTAACCGTTAGCCTGGTGTTTCTGTGTTTTTTCTACATGCTGTAAAGGAAAATAATACTATACTGCAGATCACACTTTCTTTTTTAACTTATGATGATAAATGTGGTTTTTTTTCCTCTCCCTCCCCAGCCTAGAGTTACCTGGACTGACAGACACGACCATCGGTCCAGTTCAGCTAATTAAGTCAGACCCGCTGGAGGCAGCTTTGACCCTATTTCCTCCTCTCCCCAAACCCCGTGTACCCCAAGTCCTGTCACACTGCCGCCCCAATCTCTCTCAACACACCCACTTCTCTGCACCCCCACGGCTGCCACCCCAAGTTGCCTGCTGCCGGCTCAGACACAGAGGGAAGCACCTTAGAAATTCTTGGCTTTGGCGTCTCCCCAGGGCTGCGCAATGGCCACCCACTTGTTTTCTGGCTTCCATTCCTGATCCCAACAATCCACTTTTCACACTGTCGCTGGAACGTGCTTTCAAAATGCAAATCTGATCCCATCACCAACCACCCCCCCCAAGACTGAAGCTTCGGTGTCTGTAGCTCATTGCTCCTAGGATCTAGACCAGACTCCTCCTCCAGGAAGCCGCCCTGTCTGCACACACAAACGGCCCCCCGTGGCACCATGTGCCACCCACCACTGTGCTCGTTGGTGTTTGTGGGCCCGCCATCTGCCCTCCCCCCGTCACGGTGCCTCTGGGAACCACTCTGTCCGTGCAGAGAGCACACGCTCTGAAAACGCACCGTGGATGGAATGAATGCCAACACTCAGCACCGCCCATAAACACGGTGTTCGTGTGGCCTTGTAATTCACATGGTGGAGGCATGGCTGCTTTCTTCAACCTTGCCTTCTCGGGAGAATTTGGGATCAGTGATCACCAAGCAACAGGCGATCACTCGACATACCCACGAAATTTAGGTGTTTGCCACCCTAAGTGCTGAGGATGGCGTGATCACCCCAATTTTCTTATCAGGGAGACAGATCTGGTGCTTGGTCTAGCAGATTCGGGGGACACAGCTCAGCAGGAAGTGGAGACTGGGGACAGCGGTCCCCCGAATCCCCGCTGGGTACTGTGCGCTCCCTGCTCCTGGGAGTGGGAGGGTATCCGGGTTCCAAGCGGAGCCCCGCCGCGCTGTTCTCGCTCCTGGCTCAGTTTGGAGACACACTTGTCCGTGCCACGACTACAGCAGTCACTGGCTGTCGTTACCAGTGAGTGAGCTGCCTGGGGCCCCCATCTGGGCGTGCACGCGCGTGTGTGCATGTGCGTGCATGCACACCCACAGTTGACCCCACCTGGGGCCATTCTGAAAGACAGCTGCCGGGTCGCCTGAGGCCACAGGCCCAGCCCGACAAGGAAACTGCTGGTCTCTTCCACGTGGCCAGCCTCTAAGCCCCCTCTCCTTGGCTATACTTGGGGGTTAGGTCACGGGGCCCCCGGAGCCAGTGTCCAAAATGACACAGGAAGAGGCCACTGGGGGTGACACGTGGAGAGTGTGAGGCTGTCCCAAGCCGGGACCCATCGCTGCCCCCACCTCAGGGTTTCCTGCTGCAATCAGTGTTAAAAAAAAAATAATACTTCTCCTCTTACCAAGTGGCAGGTGGTGGAGTTTGCTACTCTGGCTTTTGGCAAAGCAACAGGAGGAAAAACAAACCCACACAGTCTGGAAGGAAAGGAGGGGGCCAAACGGTAAGATCTGGACCCAGTTCCATCGCATCTGGGCCACAAATGGAGAGAATGATGAAGTGTTTCAGCCCCGAAACGATCGTCACTCTGCTCAACACCGCTGCTGTCGTTAGAACGCTTGTCGAGCACCCAGCCAAGGCTCCGTGCACTATCCGTGTCTGTTCGAGAGACAAGACCAGGGAGGCTTAGCCTCACCATCTGGGGCTTATACACCACGGAGCTGGGCCGGGCCACACCCAGACTCCGCACCTGCAGGTCCACACCTGCTGTGCTCCCCGCTCCCAGGACGTCTGAGCTGCTCCGGCAGGTAGAAGACCAGAGTCGAGGCGGCAGGTCAAGGGTGGAGCCCTGGGCCCAGTGCCCCCTGCCCTGGGCACTAGTGGGCTCCATCTCCCCGTAGACGTCACCCCTCCTTCTTACAGGAAGGGGGGTGGCAGCGTTCGGGTGCGAATCCCAGGGCTGCCCCACCCTAGCCCCGAGACCACCGGCGAGCGAATTACACACTTGGAACCTGTTTTCCCCTATAAAAAGGGCTAATAGTACCTATTGCACAGAGCTGCCGGGATACACGTTGCCCCCTTCCCTCCTCCCCTAGCTTTCCCTCTCCTCCTGCACAACTATTCCCACCCAGAAGCCTTCCCAACTCCCACCCTGCCCTAGGCCGGCGGGTCCCCTCAGCACCTGCAGCTCTGCCTTGGAGCCTCCTCATCCTTGTCCTGTGTCTGTTGGTCCTTGGAGGGCAGGGGCGGGTCTGTCTCACTGGCCACGGGGCCGCTGGGGTCAACTCCAGCGCCTGGCACCCAGGAGATGCTTTTGTTTCCACTGGAGCTGGGGGGACGCGGCGAGGGTGTATGGGGCACCTGCAGCCTCTCGGACACCGAGCAACAGGCTGCCCACCTGAGCGTGATGATGTCCAGCAGGCGGGCTGAGAAGGTACAGACGTGCCTCCCCGTTGGGGACGTCCGTGCCCGAGAGCTCCAGAATGCACTTGTGATGACACGGATTCGGTGCCTTTTTTGGGGTTGTGCTTGGTTATTATATTCTGCAACTTCTTATTTTGGTAAAATTTCAAACTTACAGACAAGTTGCAAGAATAATAAAGGGAATTCCTGTGCACCCTTCGCCCAGATTCACCAGTTGTTTGCATTTGTGCTGTAGCTATAGCACTTTCTGTGTATGTGTGCGGGTTTATTCACAACCCATTCGAGAGTCAAGTGCAGACACCAGTCCCTCCTGTTCCTGAATCCCTTACCTACAGTAGCACGATCCACGTCGGGACGCCGAACATCTCATGGGGACGTTGGGCCGTCAGAGCGTGACGGCGTCTTCAGTCTCCCGTGATGAGTATGATCACCCAGCCCGAGGACCGGGTCGCGGTGCCCAGGGACTCCGGGAGGCGCTCCATGGCCGTCCCTGCCTCCGGGGTTCAGGGCCCAGTCTCTCTCGTCCCCCTAATTTGGAACAGTCCTTCGGCCTGTCTTTGTCTTTCTTGACTTGTTGGTTCTGAAGAATGTGTTTCTTGTTTTGACCCACGAGTTGGAAACTAGGACAGCCATTCTGAGCCAAGTTTGGAGGATTAAGTGCGTGATGAAGGTTTTGCCCCCACATACGGTCAGCACTCACGTCCTGTCACGTGATTCTGACGGGTGGCCGTCACAAGCTCTTGGGCTCTTGGGTGAGGGTTGTGTGGACCCCCGGTGAGGGGCATGCTCCTCACCTGACTGCTCTAGGCTGTGTGACATGGGCTAAGTCGCCTACCCTCTCTGTGGCAGTCTCCTTATCTGTGAAATGGGGATAAAGACGGAACCCGTCTCATGGGACTGTCATGAGGATCGATGCGTTCCTATTTGTGAAGAGCTGGGAACAGCACCCAGCGCGAACACGTGACACAGGGAGCTTTCTGGAACAGGCTGTCTGGTTTCACTCACTGGTTTCATCACTCACTCTGGTTTCATCTTCAAGCTGCAGCTGCATCACACCGCTGCTGGGGACAGTGGCTCAGTCACGGGGGATGTGTTCACGCGTCTCCCACTTCCTTCCCCCGGGCTCTCCCTTTACTCACACGCACCCGCCCGCACAGGCACGCGCCCCCGAGCGCCCACACGTGCCTGCACAGCCCGGAGAGCAGAACCAGGCTGACGGCACGATCCTCGGGGCTGCCCGCCCTGTGCTCGCGCTCGCACACTCATCAGTTACCGGTATCGTGCTCGTTGTTGCACCGCTATTTTTACGACTCTTCGCGTGTTACTGTAATGTCAGCGGCACATTCGCAGGGCTTTGCCGTGATGACTCGGAGGCATGCACGTGCCCACGTGCTGTCGTAAGCACTTCCCACACACTCGTAGGATCCCCGTCACCACTGTCTGAGGCAGGTGCTATTCCTGCCCCCCCGGGACAGACACGGAAACAGGCACAGAGACGTTAAGGTTAAGGAGCGTGCCCAGGGCCACACAGCTAGAAGGGGCCACGCTGGGGCTCTAACCCACGGGCTACTAGCTCTTCAGTTAGCACCCCCCCCCCCCGATGATGTTGGATGAAGAAGAGAGTGCTGATGGCACAAGCTTGGGACGTGAGGATAGCATCTTCAGAAGGCAGCGCACTGAGATTTGAGACAGTGAGGGAAACTGAGTCTCAGAGGGGTCATGCCCCATGGGGGTGAAGCCCAGCTCTAGCACTTACCAGCCATGTGCTGGTCCCTGGCAAGCCCGACCGCCATGTTCACAAAGGGCAGCTGGATCTCTGGGGAGGCTTAGCCGGGATCTTGGTTCTGCGCCTTGCCTGCATTTCCTTGACCAAATGATGGAACTCCAGCTTCTTCCTGGACAAATGGGCTATCGCGAGACCAGATGGGGTGGGTTAGCAGGCTCGATTCAGCAAAGAGTAGCAAAGAGGCCCTTTGTTTTGACCTTGCACCATGTTTGCTCCCTTCCCCAAGTGAGCAGGGGAGGCCCTGGGAAGGAGCGGAGGGAGGGGGAGAAAGGTGGTCTGGTTCCAATTAAGCTGTTTATATGCGTCCTTGTCCAGTGACAAATGGCTGCAGTGACGGAGAATCATGGTTTCAATTTTCCATTTGGGATCAGACGTCTCGTGGCGCTGCCAACCTCCTCCGGAAGTGGGCAGGTCATCCCAGCGGCCTTGGGAGCCAGGGAAGGTGGCTCTTGACCACGATGCATGCTCCAGGCCTGGCCTGGGTCGGCCAGGGGAGGAGGACGGTCCTCGCCGATCTCGGCCTGGGGCCGCTCTGGACCTACCAGCTGTCCGTGCACTCCTGTGCTCCCCCCCACACCCCCGCATGACAGGACCACCTTATTTTTTGGGCAAAACCAAGTTAACACATGTCCACGCCCACCCGCAAATGCTTCCTTCTCAATTGACCCATTTGGCCAGAGCAGGCTGTTTCCAGGCCAACCCGAACAGGGAGGGTGGAGCGGGGCAGGCGGGTGGAACGGCCGGCTGGGCTCCTGGTAATTTCCATCTTGATTTTCAAAGTCCCACAGAAGGCGAAGGCGAGCCAGGGGCGACTCAGGTTGGAAGGAAGCTTGACAAGGGAGGTGCTCCACAGGGAAGGCGGCCTGGGGTGGCCCCGGGGGCCTGGCAAGGCACTCAGCCTCACCGGGCCCCAGCTTGCCCGCCTGCCAACGGGGACACCAGCACCTGCCTCGCAGGCCCGTGACGAGGAATACACGGGAGGAGGAACCTGAGCCAGCCGCCAGGAGTCTTCAAGGCACACGCCCAGGTTGCAAGAAAAGGCACACTTTTATTTCTCTAGAGTGAACCCTGACCTTTAGCTCTCGAGGTTCCCCCCTCCCCGCCCCACCCCAATAGCTGACAAACTCAGAAGAAAACTGGCCATTCTGCAAAAAGCACCCTGGTTTTACTTGTTTCTGATTTAAATCAGTTCATTCTGAGAGCCCTCTGCCCCCTCCTTGAGCTCACACTCCTTGAGAAATGGAAGTCAAGGCCCATCTCTCCTCAGTCCAGAGCCCTCCATGGCTCCCCAGTTCCCTGGACTGGAAGCCCAAGTCCTCCCCGAGGCCTGATGGCCGCCCTCACCTGCCCCTCTGTCACCTCTCCCTCCATGCTGCCCTCCTGGGCTCCCTGGGGCCAGGCACACTCCCTCTGACACCCTCTGGCTCCTCCCACACCTCCATCCCCCCTTTACAAAGACCTGACCTCACCTTCCCTGAGCACCCTGTTGAACGTATCAACCACCTCTGCCTCTGGCACTCCCAGCCTCCTTTGTCTGGGTTCTTTTTCTCATAGCACTTCTTACACCTGACACAGAAGATGGTTATGCGCTCTCTTGTTTCCTGCCTGCCACCCCCCTACACTCCACCCCCACACAAATGTAAGCTCCACGCGGGAGACCACGCATCTGTGTCTGTTTTGTCATTTGTGGTACCTCTAGGACCTAGCACAGTGCCTAACACACAGGAGGTGCTCAATGACCATCAGATGGTTGGATGGATGGATGGATGGAGAATGGAAGGGAGGAAGGAAGGAGGGAAGGATAATGGATGGATAGAAGGAAGGATGGTTGGTTCAGCCTGTGGGCTGGGGAATCCTGCAAGTTCTGGAAGGAAGCAGGAGACAAGTCCATTCTACTCTCTGGTTTCCCAGACCGATCTGGGGGCTTCCTCCCCTCTTCCCCACCTGGCTTCAGCACAGAGATGGGCACAGGTGGCCGTTCCCAGTGCTCTGCACTCATTTAAACAGAAAAGGGATTTGTTATGAGAACAGTGAGGATACCACAGGATCTCAGGGAGGGCTGGAGGACCAGGTGGGAAGGTTCTGCAGCCTGAAACAGCCTCCAAAATCACACCACAAAACTGGTCTGGTGGGACCCCCCCCCTGCTGGGCGGCTGAGCGCGGGCATGCAGCCCCCGGGGTGGGAGTCTGGACGCTCCTGTCAGCCCCACACCCAAGGTTGCCAGATAAAACACAGGAGACCCAGTCCAATTGGAGTTGCAGATAAACAATGAATAATATTTTAGTAAAAGTAGGTACCACACAATATTTTATTGTTATTATTATATTTTATTTTCTTTAAATCCGTCATCCCTACCCACTGCTCCCAAAGCTCCCACTGTTGCTCTGAGAGAAGAATTCTGGACACCAACTTCCTTGAATCAGGGGCTCCCAGTTCCAAGTATGGGAGGCATGCCACTTGCGTGCACCCTAGCTGCAAGGGAGTCTGGGGAAGTGGGTATCAGATGCTTCTAAGCCTCTCCAGGAGGAGGGGGCTCCAGCTCACGGGTTGGGGAACCCCGTAGACGATGGCCGGCACCCGGCTTTAGGCTTCTCCTCTCCTGTCATCTGCAGAGCCCAGGAAGGCAAAGAACCAGACTCTCCCCATATCTGTTGTGCGATCCCTGAGATGTGGCTTTTGAGATACAAGCATCCTTTCCTTCAATCGGTTTTCTCTGTCAGAGAGTTTTGTGTCTGTTTAGATACAATCTCCACTAAAAGGAACCAGGGCTCCTTGGGGAAATTACTGATTCCAGGGTTGGGGAGAGGAAAGTACAGGATGAGCCGGGAAACATCTTGTTGTGCCAGAGCCGATGGGGCTCATGTCAAAGGCACTGAGAAGCCGGCCGGCCAGCCTCCCTCTGCTCCAGTCTGGGAGGGGCGAGCACCGAAACGGAAAATGTATAAGGTGGTGTGATCCCCTGCATGACACTAGAATCAGCCATACCAACGTGTGTGTGCAGGTATAATGTATGGACATCATATACAAAGTATATACAAATATATAACTTATTCATAAAACAGAAAATACAACATTTGTGTGTGTGAGTAAATGAAGAGGGGACGTGCCAGGGTTGTGCCAACTAATAAAGGTGGAAGGCAGAGGGTAATCAGAAAAGTTTCCATTTGACAACCACCCCAGAATACTTGTTTCAGGCGAGAATTATCAATGAAGGCGAAAACTAGTGAGTGAAGGTTTCATGGGGAATGGGATATTTACATAGCCTCAACCTATGTCTCCCCAAGATAATTATTTATTACAAAAAAAAAAAAAAAAAAAGACCTTGGCAGTGGAGAAATGTGGCAGACACCACCTTTACCAAGTGATCAAAGTTGACATCCATGGCAAGATCACGAACAGACGGGTGCCTCCCGCAACCCCCCGCACTGAGATAGGGACAGCACCACTTGTGGGAGATTCCTGCCCAGAATGTCTAACCAGAATCTCCTAATGAAGACACACCCAACAAACTCAATGGGAGGGATGCTCTACAGAATATTTGGCCAATAATCTTTATTTTTTTTTAAGATTTTATTTATTTATTTGACAGAGAGAGATGCAGCGAGAGAGGGAACACAAGCAGGGGGAGTGGGAGAGGGAGAAGCAGGCTTCCCATGGAGCAGGGAGCCCAATGCGGGGCTCGATCCTAGGACCCTGGGACCATGACCTGAGCTGAAGGCAGATGCTTAATGACTGAGCCACCCAGGCGCCCCTGGCCAATAATCTTTAAAACATCACAAAAGGTGAAGATACAGGGAGGTGCTTTGTCCAGAGTCAAGGATACTAAAAAGACATGGAGGCTGAAGGAGATTTGTGATTTGAGAGTTTCTGTTACCACAGGGATGTTCCTGGGACGGTGGGCTCAATCTGAGCAAGGTCTCTATCTGTAGATTCGGTCACAGAATGTACCCACTTTAATTTCCCAATTGAGATAAATATACCAGGATTTATGTAAGGAAATCTCTCCTTCTGAGTAAGAGAATGCCCTTATTCTTAGGAAATACACACAAACGTGTTTAGAGACAAAGAGGGTCTCATGTCTGCAACTTCCTCTTAAAGAATCGAGGGGAAAAAAAAGGATCCAGCAAATGTGGTATATGTTAATTCATGTCTGGGGAATCCGAGTGGAGGCTATGTGGGAATTCTGGTAACATTCTTGAAACTTCTCTGCAAGTCTGAAATTATGTAAAAATAAAAAGCTATAAAACAAACAGAAAAGTCTGTCTAGAAACTTAAAAGCCAAAACTGACCCTCTGGGGCCTCCCTTCCCTGAGGTAGAAGCCAGGATGGTGGGGACTGCTGCCAGAAGGCCCAGGGGAGGGTTTTAGAGGGAAAAAAATCTTGGGGAAGCACAACACATTTGTTAAAATAATGGTATTTGTTGCAGTAACAACTAATATGTATAAAGCTTTAATTATGTGCCAGGCTTCCAAACACTTTTTTAAAAAATGATGTTAGGGACGCCCGGGTGGCTCAGTAGGTTAAGCGTCTGCCTTCAGCTCGGGTTGTGATCTCAGGGTCCTGGGATCGAGCCCCATGTCAGGCTACCTGCTCAGCGGGGAGCTTGCTTCTCCCTCTCCCTCTGCAGCTCCCCCTGCTTGTGCTCTCTCTCTGTCAAATAAATAAACAAAATCTAAAAAAAAAAAAATTATGTTAACGTGTTTAAGCCTCAGAACAACCCTATTATCATCCCTAGTTTACATTTGAGGAAATTGAGGTACAGAGAGGTTCAGTAACCTGTTCGAGGTCTCTCAGATCATAAGTGGTAGAGCCAGGATTGGAATCCAGACCCGCTGGCTCCAGGTTCCTCTCCTGCCCCTCACAAGTGTCATATCAAAGGTTCAAGCCAAGAGAGGCTGAATCGAGGAAAAAGGGGATAGAGCAGAGACTAGACATTGAAGCCACACTACTCAGCAATCCTGGGAGCACGGCTCTGATGGAGAAGAGCTGCAAAGGGGCTCGAGCAAAATCCCAAAAAGGGAGCAGCAGTGCATCTACCAGCAAGGTGTCCAGAGAGATAAGATGCCCAATAGCTACTGTCACTCAGCCTGCAGGATAGGTTTCTACCTGTTGGATTGGGTTGAATAGTGTCCCCCTAAATTCATGACCTCCTGGAAGCCCCAAATGTGATCTTATTTTGAACTAGGGTCTTTGCAGATATAATTAGTTAGGGAGCTTGAGATGGAATCATCCTGGATTTAGGTTGGCCCTAAATCCATGACCGGGAGAAGGTCATGTGAAGATGGGGCAGAGACTGGAGGGGTGTGCTCACAAGCCAAGGAATGTCTGCGGCCACCAGAATCTGGAAGAGGCAAGGAAGGATTCTTCCCTAGAGCCTTTAGAGGGGGGTGCAGCCCTGCCCACATCTAGAGTGCAGATTAATGGCCCCTAGAATTGTGAAAGAATAAACTTCAGTTGTTTAAGCTGCCAGATTTGTGGCCATTTGTTACAGTGGCCCCAAGAAATTAATGCACCTGTGATAAGTTCCCAGGAGGGCTGCCCCTTGCTCGCTCAAGGCCCCTTCCCTCCTTCTCCCTCAGTAAGACCCCTTTCCAGGAGGAGCTACATTGTGCATGGTTAAAAATACACATATCTCCAAACTCCTTTATAGCTGGGAGCGGCTGTGGAACCCAATCCAGACCAATGGGGGTATAAGTCGAGATTTATTGGCCAAGACATCTGGGAAAACTATTTCTAAGTCACAGACTCAGGGGTTCTGCTTCCAGCAATGGCAGAAGGGCTATAGTCCAACCAACCATCCTATACATGGAGACCATAACCTCCAAAAAAATGTAAAATACAACTCCCTGATGCTTATCAAGAGAAGCAGACAGGTGGAAACGTAGGAGTCAACATTTGGAGGAAAGGAGATAGCACTGCATGAGTCTCACAGATTTTTCAACTTTTTGCCTGAAGACAGGCCCAGTCAGCACCATGCAGGGTTGGCTAAATGTCTGCTAAGAGCCTGAAGTCTTAAAGAACCAGAAAGCATAGCATCTAGAAAGGAGAGGGGAAACCCCAGAAAGGAGAGAGCCACAGGAGGGGAGCGTCCAAGTCTCTTGCTGACCCGTGAACCAGGCATGCAGAGAGCAGACTCCAAGCAGAGCAGCGAAGACCAACAAAACCTGAATGATTTCAGCTGCCAGACGTTGCAGTGGGGCAGTGTCTGGAATTTGAGTCCAGACAAGTTAATTTCCTACTCAAAGAATAACCATCTAGTCTCCATGATGCATTATCACAATGTCCAAGATATAATCTGAAATTACTAGACATACAAAGAAATGTTTTTACAATGTCCATACTCAAGAGAAGGGGTCAGCAAATGATGCCTTGCAGGCTGGCCATCTGCTTTTAAAAATGAAGTTTTATGGGCGCCTAGGTGGCTCTGTTGGTTCAGCATCTGACTCTTGGTTTCAGCTCAGGGCATGAACTCAGGGTCGTGAGATGGAGCCCTGTGTCGGTCTCCATGCTGGGTGTGGAGCCTCCATAAGATTCTCACTCTCCCTCTCCCTCTGCCCCCCCCCCCCGCCACGTGCACTCTCTCTCAAAAAAATTAAATTTTACTGGAACACACTCACGCTTATCCATTTATGCCTATCTATGGCTGCCTTCACACCACAAACACTCGGTTGAGGCTTCACGACAGAGATGCTACAGCTCATGATCCTAAAATATTTACTGGTTGGGTCCTTTAACAAAAAGTGTGTCGACTCTTGCTCAAGAGAAAATGCAATCAATGGTGAGTGATCCCACAATGACCCAGACATAGGAATTAGCTGACATATCTATGCTGAAGTCATAAAGGAAAATATCTTCAAAATAAGTGAAAAAAAAAGAAAAATTTCATGGAGAATTAGAAAATTAGGAAAAGAACCAGATGGACATTCTAGGATGGAAAAATATCATATCTGAAATAAAAGGGACCAAATCAGATGCAGGAGGAAGAGGCTGCAGATCTGGGATGGGGGTGGCAGGAGAGGTTCCCCCCCCCCCAGTGCCCTGCAGGGAGCTGCCAACAGGGTCATTTCCATGGACTTGACCATGCACTTGTCAGAAACCAGTGTGCACCAGACATCAGTCATCCAATGTCTGTGATTTTTGCAATCCAGCTGCATAAGTGCTCATGCAATATTTTTAAATCCACATTTTCAAAGCCTAGGTATACACATTACAGAGAAAAGCTATCCTCACCATCAATGGAAAGAACATAAACGGGGTGCTGGGAATACAAAGGCTGAAGCGTTAATGGTAAGACGTAAAGATCAGCCAAGACCCTGAACCTCCCCCCATGGCTACAGCGACTTGGGACACCCGGGGACACATGACAGCAATCACCAAAAGAGGCTGATGTCCCCCCCTCCCCAGGTTCAGATGTGGAAGCCCTAACTCCCAACATGATTATATTTGGAGACAGGACCTCTAAGGAGTTAATTAAGGTTCAATGGGGGTCATAAGGGTGAGGCCTTGACCCAGTAGGACTAGGGGTGCTCGCCCAAAGTCCAGGACTCAGGGAGAAGGTGGCCATCTGCAAGCAAGAAGCGAGGCCTCGGGAGAGACCGACCCTGCTGCCACCTTGATCTCGGACTTCCAGCCTCTAGAACTGGGAGGGAATAAATCTCTGTTGTGGAAGCTGCCAGGTCTGAGCTGCTTTGTTGTGGGCGCCCGAGCAGACTCCTCGCTGACACACACGGTATGCTCGAGGGCCAGCAGCACTCGCGTCACTAGGAGCTCGTGAGAGATGCAGACTCTAGGGCCCCAGACCAGAGCCGCTGGACCGGAATCTGTATTTTTTCTGTCTTTCTTTCTTTCTTCTTTTTTTAGAGAGAGAGGGAGAGAGAGAGCGTGTGTGAGCAGGGGAGGGGCAGACAGGGAGAAAATCTCAAGCCGACTCCACGTCCAGCACAGAGTCTGACGCGGGGCTCGATCTCACGACCCTAAGATCATGACCTGAGCCGACATCAAGAGTTGGACGCTCAACCGACTGAGCCACCTGGGCACCCCCAGAATCTGCATTTTGACAAGCTCCCCGCCCCCACCCCATCCATACATAGTCTGCACACATTAAACAACATCTCTTCATCTCTTCCTGCTTATCGGATGGAGCTTTCCCCGAGGCGCCAGAAAATACTGCAGGGGCCAGCATCTCCCTGCCTCGGTGTGACATTCCTGGTAGAAGTTCCGAAGATAAAACAGCCAAGAGCCTTCGAGGGGGGTTGTAAACGTTTTATTTCGCAAACTGTTCAGATTTGTCCAAAAAAGATACGTCACAGAAACACTTTAGAAATCAAACCAGTTTTATTGAAACAACAGCAACGTGGTCCCTGTTCATGCAAAGCACACACACACACACAAATTTACAATAAACTTTTGTACATAGGAAGTAGTAAAATACATCATTTTTCATAGAAAAAAGCACACATGTAAGCTGTGGGCTGAGTGAGCCTACAGACAATATGAAAACCAGAACGTGATGGGGTAGAAATCTGAAGGAAACGAGAACTGTCCATTTTGGGGGCAGGAGACCCAGAAACAGTGTTGGCCTGATTTGTCATCTTTCTATGTGGGTTACGTGCCGATGGCATGATGGGTCCTGTTAACACACAAAATGAGAGGTGGTCTCTAATTACAGGGGGATAGACTTTGCAGCCTTGTTTCCATTTTCAGAAGAAAAATGGTTCCAGTTGCAAAATGTTGGTGAGTACGGAGAGGAGAACGAGTTCTGGCTCTGGGTGAGGACTGCCGATCCCGTGAGACTGGCCGGTTACTGAGGCGTCCAGCAACCGGGGGACTTGAGTTGAACGTGATGGGGTCCGCTCACACCAGACGTTTCAGGTTCTCCCTTGGGAAGGATGCTTCTGGGAAGAGCCCCTGGATGGTCGCGAATTCTAAAAACCCCAACCCTGCAGTCCCAACAAAGCCACAGACCACAAAAGGCTGGTGGCAGAACAGGGGCTGAGGAAGCAAGCGTCCAGCAGCACAACACCTAGGATCCAGAAGTTTCCAAGTACTCAGATCTTTGGGCTGTCACGAGACACATAACTGACAGGCTGACCAAATTCTTGTGCTCTGACATTTGGGGCTGAATCGTCAAAACCTATGAATTACTACGAGCCCACAGTGCACGAAGGAAAAACAGCTCTGCTAAGTTCAGCTCCGTTCAGCTAAGGGTAGCATTGCTCTTACCCAATTCCTAAAGGTGGAGGAAGGAAGCTATTTATCTCCAGTGTGTGCACGAGGGAGGGATGCTCTTGAGAACACATCAAGCTTACTTCCCCAAGTAGACTTCCTTGTCCGGACCATCTTGGTTTTGCTTTGTTTGGTTTGGTTTGTTTTTTTTTTAAACCCTCTGCTAGTTCCTTTGCCTTTGAAATATCTTGACGGAGGGTGAAATCAAATGTAAACCCGGCGTTCACAAAAGTGAGAGATCGGCCAGCCTCGTGGCGGAGGGTAGAATTTTACCTTTGGCAAAGCAATGCTATTTACAAAAAGGTATTTTATTTCACTGTGGGTTTTTGGTCTGGGCTCATGAAGAACTTTTATAAAGTGGGACCCAGAGAGCACCGCGCTCCTCGGAGCCCGAGGAGGATTTGGCAAGAATTGTTCCACAAAAACAGGAAGAGAAATCCTTCTAGAGTGTTACCATCTCTTGCTATTATACCGCAGGCTGGTTTCATAACCACAAACTGTTCTTCTTCCCAGAGCTGCTAACCTGGGCGAGGAATGTACTCAGGAATCCATTCCTCCCACTGCTAAAAACTAGGTCATCCGACGCATGGGGACTCTGCATATTTCATTGTTGCTTTTTAAAAGCAGCAACAAAACAGCCCTCCTTTGGCTGTTTGTAGACACCTCAGTGGAACCAACAGACACTAAGAGTTGAGAAAAAAAAGGGGGGAGGATGTTGCCAACTGGCTGTTTGTAGACACCTCAGTGGAACCAAGAGATACTAAGAGTTGAGGAAAAAAAGGGGGGGGGGAGGGTGTTGCCAACAGAACCGCTTGCAAAGCAAAGACCCTGGTGGGGAAGGTGATGCATAAACCAGTCTGGGCTGGGCCAGGAGCCACACGGGGAGGGGGCAAAGAAAGGATCCTGGTTCATTTGTCCTCAAGGAGACCAAAGGTCACGGCAGCAAACAGACGGGCCACGTGGACAAAGGGAAGGACAAAGACAAGATAAATCTCTGGAGTTACTGTGGAACTCTAAATAAACCAGCACTGCTGTCTACAGAACCAGCCTGCTGGAGGCGGGGTGCTGGCAGGGGGGGGCAGGGGGGGGCCCGGGCCTCGCTCCCCCACCCCCTGGTTCCAGCCCATGTGTCTGACCAGCAAACATTACACCCATTCTTCTCCATTGGTAGGGATGGACTGTGTTTTCAAAGTTTTTAAATAACCACCTTCTACTCCATTCCTGAAACTCGCCTTGCAGGCTCTCACTCTACCTCTTCCCGCCCCTGCATGCCTCCCCGGCGTGAGCTCCGAATCCCTCCATCTCCGAGGGCCTGGAACCCTCTCCCCACCGCCCACCGAGAAGCACCAGGGAGGAACGCCTTGGTGACCGTCCGTGCAGAGAGGGCACACAAATGGAGACCCTCGGCCTCAGCAGGACCAGTCACCAGCTGTCCGGCCGGGACCCCAAGGACGCTGTTTCTCCATGTGGTTCGAGACAAAGGCACAAAGGGTGTGACACCAAACGCCATTCAAAGGAAGTTTCCTGCCTCTCTATATCCCCAGCCCACCCCCCTCCCAAAATGACAAAAATAAAAAGCAAAACCCTGAAGCCCTCTTGAAGACGCACGCCCCCTTCTCCCCGGCGCTGGAAATTCACTGCCTGACAGCAAAGATCCGGAAGGCCTTTCCGTCTCGAGGGGTCCTCAAGCTGAAAAAGAAGGCAGAGGGCACATTACTGAAAGATCGGGAGGGCCTTCTACAGAGACCGGCTCTGGGAAGGAAGAGCGGGGTGCCCCCCATCCCCGAGGTGGGAGAACCGTGGCCGAGGGACAGAGGGACACCTCCCCGCGGCTGCTGGAAACACAGCTCCTGTCCCCGGGGCCGGGAAGAGCCGGCAGATTCCATTCTCTTTGCGAACGGGCCTGGGTCTGAATCTGGGTCAGGCCGGGCTGTGAAGTTCTTTTCTTTGAGCTCCATCTGGGTTTCGCTGGCCCCAGTCCGTCTGAACCGAGGGCACCCTCCGAGGCCTCTGCCTGGCGTTGGCTACCACCTGTCGACCTCCACGGTGGCCATCTGGCTGACGCTGAGCCGCGGTGACTGAAACAGCGCACACCGACGGGGCCAGGACACCGTGCCGAGCACCGCGCAAAGCACTGTGTGCACGCCTTTTCACCTTCTTCCTCTGGTGGGTGCCATCAGTGACCTCGTTTTGCAGGTGAGAAAACAGCAGCAGTAGAAAGCAAGGACTTACTATCCAAGGTCACGCAGCTGGTAACAGTCATTCTCTCAAGGCAGGAGTTAAAGCCTTCGGCTAACTGAAGGCTTTAAAAACAAACAAACAAACAACTCTACTGATGGGGGCAGCTGGGTGGGTCGGTCGAGTGGCGGACTCTCGATTTCGGCTCAGGTCATGATCTCAGGGTTGTGGGAGCGAGCCCCGTGTCGGGCTCCGCGCTGAGCATGGAGTCTGCTTGAGATTCTCTCTCGCTCCCTCTGCCCCTCCCCTCCCAGCGCATGCACACTCAATACAGAAATACATAAATAAAAATTAAGAAACCCCAGCTCTACTGAGGTATAACATGCCATGAAATTCACCCTTTTTAAAGTGTACGATCCAGTGATTTTTAGTTATTTTATAGGGTTGTTCAGTCACCTCCACAAACCGGTTTTAGATGATTAGAATCACCCCAAAAGACTGTTCATGCCCAGTTTTAATCCGTTCCCCTCCCACTGGCCCCGGCAACTTCTGTCCGTGCAGATCTGCCTGTCCTGGACGTTTCACGTGAACGGGATCATACGATATGCAGTCTGACCGCCAGGCTTCTTTCGCTCAGCAGGATGGTTCTGAGGCTTATCCCATTTGGCAGTGTGATCCGTACTTCCCTCCTTTTTATGGCTGAATAATATTCCATCATAGGGATAGCCCACGTTTTCCTTAGTCATTCCCCAGCTGACGGATATATAGATTCTCTCCACTTTGGGCATCTATGAAAAATGCTGCTGGGAACGTTTGTGGGTGCACACTTGTAGGGACATGTTTTTCTTTTCGATATAGAGTGGCACCGCTGGGTCCATAGGTGAAACATATGTTCGCCTTTTTAAAAAGCTGCCCAACTGTTTTCCAAAGTAGCTGCCCCATCTTACCTCCCCACCGGCCACACGTGAGGGGCTTGTGGGGGCTCCACGTCCCCGCCAGCCCCCGTTGTGAGACGCACAGCTTGCGGTACACGAAGAGCCTCCCCATGCTTTGTATTCAGCAGCACAGTATCCTATCATATTAAAGTATTCCAACAGAGCTAACTGGGTCCCTACTCATGGAGCTTTCGTAGCTCCTAATATTTTGCTCTTGCAAACAATCCTACAGAGCGCAGCCTCGTCCTTGGGACTTTCCACACATGTATGAGAGCACCTGCAGATCGGCCCCGAGGAGTGGGATGGCTGGATCACAGGACACACGCATTTGTGATCTGGACAGCTTGCCAGACTGCCCTCCACAAGGGCCCCACCAATGGACAAGTCCTATCAACAGCGTGTGAGGCAGCCAGGGCAGCCCACGAGCTCACCAGCCCGGCGTGGTATCCAGCTTTTGGTGCTCAGCCATTCAAAAGTGGGGCATGGTATCCACACAGAGTTTTCACTTGCATTTTGCTCATTATGAATGAGTTTGAGCATAAGATTAACAGCCGAGCCTTGATTTAAGCATGATTTCCTGTAAGAGTCTCCCCTCCAGCTGCAATTGCCGGACCAGACAGATGGCCTTTGCCCTCTCAGATGGCTCGGGAAGGGTAGCAATCCTCGGGAAGCAGGCTGCTTGGAATTCCTGGTTGTTTTCCCCCTCTCCCCATGGCAGCTCTGTGCTTCTGGCTACCCTGGGACTGAACTTTTGAAACGTGTATCAGATGGGAGCACTTGGCGAGATGGGGCCGTGAGCAAGAGCCAGGCGTCCAGACAGAGCAGAATGCTGGGCCGCCGGCCTCCGCACCCGCAGCTCCCCACCAGACCGCGGACGGAGGGAGTGGCCGTGCCGGGGCTGGGGTTACCCCGGCTGCCCTGCTGGTTTCTGGAAAGCTCAAGTTCCAGGGCCCTCCTCAGGCCTTTGGGCTGCAAGATTTCCCAGATTCTCTGCCTGAATGAACAGTCTGGGAGAGCCACCCAGAGCCACAAGGTTCTCAGCTACTCCTCACGGTGGGCAAGCCACACGGGGGAGAATACCAAGGTCTGTGTCTCTGACTTACTAGTGTAAATTCTAGAGATGAAGCAGTGGCTTCTCCCCATCACAGGGCCCCAAACCACCCAGGGACAAGACGGCCAGTCAGGCTGTCATCCGGACAAGTGCCCCAAGCTACCTACGAAGCATCCCCATTGAGCAGCCCATCCACCTCGGAGGCAAAAAGCAGAGCCTGCTGAACGGGGTGTGTATTTCTTAACACATCAGACCAGCGGGCTGACACTGCCGAGGGTGTCGATGTGACAAGTGTCAGGCTCATCCACTGTCTCAGGCGGAGAATTCCTCTGGGTTTGGGCTACTCAAAAAGGCCTTCGGGTGGGTCCCCATTCGTTTGTACCTCAAACGCCGACTGAGCCCCATCCTGCCGGCCGAGTCGGCGGCTGTGCGTGTTTGATGAAGAGTGGGTGTGATTGATAAACTGTAAGCCAGCCTTCCCACCCGCCATTCCTAAGCCTTGCCCTCCGGTCCCGATTCTCTCCTTGGGTTGGTTGTAACTACCACACACACAAGAAGGGAGTGTCCATTGGCATGGCATTGAACCATTTTAATAAAGGGTTTAAATAATTTTCATAAAAAGTTTTGAAAAAAATGATTCAATGAGTTCCGAACAAATTTCTGGACTCGGCAATCTGTCTGTCATCCAACCGGTGTGCAGCTGAGCACCTACTATGTGCTGGGCTCTGGGCTGTGTGTTGGGGACATGGGTTAACAGAACTGATGAGGTTCTTGCTTTCACGGACCTTAGGCTGGGGGTGGGAGAGAACAGCTAAATATGGGTAAGAGATCATCTCAGAGAGTGACAGGTCCTGGAAGTAAAACCACACAGGGAAAGGGGACTGAGGTGAGGCAGGGCAGGGATGAGGGATGCAGAATAATGGGGCCAGAGTAATGGGACTGGAGCAGGGCAGGGGTGAGGGATGCAGAGTCATGGGACCAGAGTCATGGGACCGGAGCAGGGCAGGGGTGAGGGATGCAGGGTGATGGGACCAAAGCAGCGTGGGGAGGCAGCAGCTGTGAGTCAGGCTGAATGACCAGGGGACACCCCCAGCAGCTGGGGGGGGGGGGTGGGATTCAGGGTCAGGTGACAATGGGTGCAAAGGCCCTGGTCTCAGTGCATCCCCGGAATGGAGAGGCGAGCCAGTGAAGGGTCTCAAGGAGGGACAACGCATCGAGAAGGTGGCGGGACGGGCAAGGATTGCATCCACTGTGACCTTGCGCGGTAAGGGAAGGGGCTTTCAGTCTTGCCGCCAAAGAAGCCGCTGGGGGCAGATCTAACCCGGAGCAAGCCATACTTCCCCGCGGAAAGAGACCATCTGGCGCTGTGACCAATCTACTAAAAGGAAGTTATCTTAAGAAACTATTGGGAAAGTACAGGGCTTGTGCAAAGATGTTCTCTGCCGTGTTGTTTATCACAGGAAAGCAAAAAAAAAAAAAAACAAAACACAACCCAGCCCGGATGTCTGTCAACAGATGTGTGTCTGCCCACACAAGGGAAGAGGATGCAGCCACTGAAACATTGGGTGGCTACATGGGTCGTGGCCTGGGAGCACATTCAAGCGGTTACTGACTGGGAAAACCAGTTAACCTAACAATACACAGAGTCTGATCCCTTTTGGGTAAAAACAAAAACAAGAAGGTGTTTGTGAACAGAAAAAAATCTGGAAGGAAACACACCAGAATGTTGACACTGGGTGTGGGATTTTCAGTGATCGTAATCTCTTGAAATTATCTTCTTGAAGTTTCTTAAAATTAAGATTTTAATCTCTTAAAATTGATTTCTTAAAATTACTTTAAAATTAGAATTATTTATTGAGGTCTCCCAAATTTTAAAAAGAAGAAAAGGAAAGAAGGGAGGAAGAGAGAGCCCACACAGAAGACCCTCGCAGAGCTGGGGAGAACCAGCACTGGCCGGGAAGCCCCGAAGGGGGCCCCTCCAGCTGACTCCAAGCACGCAGAGTGCTCATCTGTTGGGGCTGAGCTGTGACAAGGGCGCTCTGGGAAACGTCCAGTGTCTGCAGCCTCAGGGGGTCACAACTCAGCCCTGGTGAGTGGTTTGCGGCGGGAACGCACCCCTGGGAGCCGGCAGCTCTGCCCCCCCTCACTGCCCGCCGGATGCCACCTAGGTCCTTATGTAATCTCACCCTGTGCACCCCTCGAGGCCATCCTCTGAGATCCCTAAGGTTCTCGCCGCTTACAGAAAGGGAACCAAGGCTCTGAGAGATGATGTGATTTGCCCCAAATCGAACACCTTGTTCCAGGTGCAGCTGGGATGTGGACCCAGGTGTGTCGAGGCCCCTAACCATGATCCTGAGCAGTCAGGCTGTGGCCACGCCATCTCCGAGGGCGACATCGGCCCACCCCAGGTCCCGGAGGGAGAGGGGAGGTTGCAGGCCCGCAAGGAGCAGCAAACATTGGACTGCGTCCCGGAGCTGCCGGTGAAGGTCACTCAGGGAGGGACTGATGGCCCTTTGGCGCCAGACCACCCAGACTGCAATGACAGTACAGCATGGAGCTCCCAGCGCAGGGCGGCCCGTCCTGGGAAGGACCTCGGGCTTGCCCACGAGCTGGCAGCTCGCTCCACAGAGTCACAGAACCCAGCGCCCAAAAGACTGCAGGAAAGGAACCCCTCACTGCCCTCCTGGCTTTTTAAGTGTGCGATTTCTTTTTAATTAAGAAATATCATTTCTAGGGGCGCCTGGGTGGCTCAGTCATTAAGCGTCTGCCTTCGGCTCAGGTCATGATCCCAGGGTCCTGGGATCGAGCCCCGCGTCGGGCTCCCTGCTCAGCGGGAAGCCTGCTTCTCCCTCTCCCACTCCCCCTGCTTGTGTTCCCTCTCTCGCTGTGTCTCTGTGAAATAAATAAAATCTTAAAAAATATATATATCGTTTCTACATATACGTGTTCATATACATATTAATACGTATATATGTATGTGTATAGATTTTTATGTGTTGTGTAGGTATTTTGTTTGTTTCAAAGATTCAAACCCTGTTCTCCCAGAGTCTCCTCTGTTTACTGAACTTCTGAGAATTCAAGAGTCAGACAGACACGGCTTCAGATCTTATCTGTAGGACCTTGGTTATTAGTCCATTTCCCTGAGCCCGTTCTCACATCTGTAAAACAGCGTTCGTGGAAGCCCCACTCCTTAGGGACTGGGAAGAGGACGCGAGCTTGTGCAGGGCAAGCACCGGGGTCGGTGCGTGCATTCAGCATGAGCTGTTTCATCCTTCCTACGCGGTTTAAGCCGTGATCTCCCCTCAGGGAAAGGATGGTGTGCCTGGCGTGCGGCGGGGCCATGCACGGAGATGAATGCACTACACCCACAAAGCCCAAACCCCATCAAACCCCTTCCCCTTATTTCATGAAATATAAAAATATCCTTTAGGGAAAAGAGTTTCAGAACACTGTGTGCAGCATGATCTCCGTCTTGATTTTTAAGCGTGTTGTATGTGCCCCAGGGGGAAAAGGCTTGGAAAGCTGTAAATGAGCAATTAACAGAGGTTAACAGGGCACCTGTGGGGGACTCTTATTTTCTACTCCTGAGACTTATTATTTAAATAGTAAGTACGTATTTCTTTTCTAATAAATAGTTTAAAGATAGAAACAAGTGCACCCTCGTACTGAATGCTCCCCCGGCCCCTCCTGGGCAGGGCCTGTGGCCCAGGCTCAGGGACCTATCTGTGGTGTGGAGTCACGTGTGCTGGGGAAGAGCACGGGGGCTGGGGTAGGTGGTCTGGATTCGATCATGGCTCTGTGGCTTGCTGGCTGGGTGACCTTGAACAAGTCACTTAACCTCTCTGTGCCTCCCTTACCTTGCTGATAAAGTGGGGCTAACTGGGGTCCCCACCGCATGGGGCTGTTGGGGGGATTCGATGAGCTACTGCGTGTGCAGATCTTAGAGGGTGCGGGAGGGGGCAACCCACCCATTTGCACAGCAGAGGGAACCTGACCCCCAGCCGCGGTCCAGCTGGCTTGGCGGAGAGGGCAGAGCTCATGCCATCTGGAAACAACAGCTTAATGGTTTCTGCTTCTCCGAGTTTCTGGATACACAGAGATTTTCAGACACCCAACCCTTAAGAGTCCCAGAGCTGGGCTGCCCAGTAGAGGAACCAACCAGTCACAGTGGCTACTGGGCACTTGAGATGCGACTCGCCCAAACTGAAAATGTGCTGTGTGTGCACCATACACACTAGATCTCCAAGATCTTATTTATTAAAAAAAAAAAAAAGGCATATTTCTTATCAATAACTTTCTATTAATACGCATTAGAACGGTAATATTTTTGATACACTGAATTCAATCAAATATATTCTAAATTTTCCCTTCTTTTTACTTTTTACTGTGTCTACTAGAACATTTAGAATCCCGTGTGGCTCACAGTTAAGTGAGTGCTGGACGTGTCCCAGGAGGTCTGTGCCTGCCACACAGAAGCTGCCCCACGAACGTGACACGAATAGCCCTCTTCTGGATGGAAGTCCACCTACATACAGACCTTCTACCTCTGTATTACGTTTGTTAAAACCAAGTGACCAAGAATGCTATCTGTCTTCGTTGGTCTATTTCCCAATCTCCTTATGAAATCGGTCTTAAAAAATGGTCCTGGTCTAGGAAAAATTCCTGAACTGATATTCATCCAGATATCCAGCTTCTTTATGAGAATATTCCGGCAAACCCTGGTCCCAATGTCAAAAGCTCTTCTTGACAACCTTTCCTTTCCTCTGCTATCCTTTGCGGGCATGTGTGAGAAAGAAGATTCCTGTCCTCCCACAGTGTTCCAGCTCTGCATACTCGTCTTTCAAAACTCTCAGGATATCCTCTTCTAGAAAAAGACCACTGCTAAACCAAAGCCACTTTGCAGCCGGACTGACTTTTGGCCCATGTGCTGAGAATTCTTTTCAGGAGGCTTTTGTTTGCTCGCTTGATTGAAGGATTCCCTAAATTTAGAATGAAGTTTGCTGTGCACAGGTCCCAGAGTGTCCAGCATCCACAACTCCCTTGGGACCGACTGGGACCGCTCTCGGGTACCAGCAGACGTTGGGGACAGAGCCACCCTCTAGCCCCAGGCTTGGTTCCCACAGTCCCTAATGGGAACAGGCTCTGGGGAGATTTCTCAGTCCTGGTCTCGGTGCAGAGGGCTGCTGAGGTCCCCATCAAACAAGGGGCGGGTGGGGCATGGGTGGAACCACGTCACCAAGGAGGAGACTCCAGCTAGTGAGATTGGGCCCTGCTTCATGTGCTCAGCTGCCTGCCCTACCCCAGAACAGTGATGCCCGGGGCCCTGCAACGGCAGTGGTCATTTCTCTTGTCAGCTCCAACCCCACTGGGTGACACGCCCCACCTGGGCAGAGACCAGCTGCGTGTTCCCTGCTGGATCCCAGTGCCTGGGACATCGTGCGTGCTCGCCAAGCGTATGACCCCTGATGGGTGAGCGTGCAATGGAAGGATGGATGCAAGGATGAAAGAGTGAGATCCTGCAAGATGCTTTCCCCTTTGTCCCAAAAGACAATCCACGCAGCCTATTTCTTACGTACAAGTCACTTGGCCCTGCGTGCAAGAACCACGGCGCCCGCAGTGCGCAACAGACCTTGTAAGTGCTACCATAGCCAAGAGGGCCCTGGATCCATCGGGCACTTACAGTGAGGCACCAGGCAGTGCTCGGCACAAACCATCTCAGTGATCCTCACGGCAACCATGTGGCAGAGGAGAGACCAAAGCTTGGGGAGACTGCCTGCCCAAGGACACCCAGCTGGCGAGCAGGGGAGCAGGCTCCCAAATGCCTGCACCCTCCTGGCCTAGCCTCTCCCTTCTGTGTGTGCAGGGTGGCCTGTGTCATTTCGACACCCATGGACCCCAGCACTGGTCCTGGTAGCCCATGAGAATGAGTCCGAATTGCAGAATATCAGAGTCCCCCACGGTCCCTGTGTGTGCAGGGGATGCGACCACCCTCACGTCATTGTCCCGCCTGCACCAGGACCCCTGGGAGTCATGTTCACACAGATCGCAGAGCCCAGTCCCGGAGCTTCAGACTCCACAGGTCTGGGGAGGGCCCGAGAACCTGCTTTTCTAGCAAGCTCCAAGCTGATTTGGATTCTGCTGGTCTGTGGGGGCCGGTGTGAGACCTACTGCCTTACCACTAACCCCAGGGTGTAGGTGTTATCACCTTCCCCTTTATAGGTGGGGAAACTGAGTCACAAGAGAGCGAGTCCAAGGAGGAAGGGAAGCGGGATCTCAACTCTGGAGATGCTGCAGAAACTCCCTAGAACCCTTCTGAATAGCGCAGTGGGCAACGCCACTTCTGGGCCTGGGAAAGCCTGCCTGGAAGGTATTTATAATGATGATGGCGATGCTGGGCGGGTCACTTGGGGAGAGAGAAAGAACGACGGGTCTCAGGGGGCAGGGAGGCTGACAGTGGGAAAGAAGCCACTCTGCGGACCCGTCTCAGACACCCACCTGCGGGGGCCACACATTAAGCCGCGTGGCTGCCCTCAGGGAGCCGCTCAGGGATGAGCTGGGCAGTGAGCCCGGAGGCCAGCCCGCCACCTTTCTCAGCAAGACCGTTTCCTCTTCGAGGGGTATAGATAACTCAACAGAGTGCTGTCCCGGGACTTCTTCCCAGCCTGGCCAGGAAATGCCACCTAATCAGCTGCCTCATTTCCCTCCCATTAAATCAGTGGAATTTCCCTTCATTAAGCTTTTCCCAAACAAAGATTGCCCATGCTGAAGAAGATGCAGACGCTGCTCGCTCTAGCGTCGGGGCTCAGGACAGAGTTCCTGTGTGGGCCCTGGGGGGGTCTTCGTGCCACTATGCAGCGTCCCCACGAGCAGCACCATCCTGACGGGAGGATGGGGGGTGCCACGAAAGCCTAAGCTTCTGGGGGCCTGGCACGTTTTGTGTTCTTGATTTTATACTCCTTTTCAAAAGAAGGGCCCTCAAATATAAAATTTCAGCACTCCCCTCTGTTATGAGCTCAGCTGTGTCCCCCAGACCCCATTCCTATGTTTAAATCCCAGCCCCCGATGCCTCAGAATGGGGGGAGACAGTAGTTGGAGAGGGTCTTTGAAGGGATAATGAAGTTAAACATGAGGTCACGAGGGTGAAGCTCGATCCAATCTGACCAGTCTCCTTAGAGGAGGACAGTAGGACACCGAAGAGCACAGAGGGAGGACCTTGTCAGGACACAGGGAGAAGGCGGCCGTCTACACACCCAGGAGAGAGGCCTCAGGAGGAAGTCCTCCCCACCCACGCCTTGATCTGGGACTTCCAGCCTCCAGCCCTGCAACGTCTCTGTACCTTGCCCCACCAGCCCTGAGAACAACTCTACCCCCAAGAGGGATCTGCCCCGGGGAAGGCGAGTCATGAGACCCATTTCACAGACACAGGAACTGAGGCTCGGGAAAGTCTGGTGCCTTGTGTGAGGTCACGGGGCTCTCAAGAGGAAACCCCAGGACTGGGGCCTGGATCCCTGGGCTGTGAGGCCTGGGAGGTGCTTCTGTGGACAACAGGGACACAGGTGAGGATGAGCAGCATGTGCCAGAAGATAAACTGGCAGCCTGAGGCCGTTCTGGAAAGGCATATGAAGCCTCAGACGTTTGCACGGTCTTTGATCTAGGAATGTCACTTCCAGGGACTTCCAGAAACAAGCATTGGCAGGTGCAGACATTCCCCCGTGAGGATGGTCATCACAGGGATGATCAGCCCCCCAGGATGGAAAAGTGCTGGGCTGCCCAACCAGGAAGTGAGGTGCAGGGGGCCCACTGGATGCGACTGTGTGGGGTCACCAGCAGGGACACGGGGGTGGGGGGTGGACTTAGGAGCAGCCTTGATGATCTATTCAGTGAAAGTACAGAGTACTAAACTCTCCTCTCCTTAGGGCCTGTTGCTCTCAGCTACCAGACAGCCACTGGATTAATCCTCAGGCAATCTGTGAGGCCGAGACCAGTGCTGTCCCCATATCACAGGTGAGAACACTGAGGCGCAAGGAAATCAGGTGGCTGGCTCTCGGGCACAAAGCTGGTGAGAGGCGGAGCTCCAGACCCCTTGCTTTTACTTCTGTAACAGATGTAACTATACTATCGTTAACTACAGAGAACCACTGTGTCACCATAAATTGATCCCATTTGTTTTCTTTGCGTACACGCCAAGTAAAAGGACCAGAGGAAGACACACCACAAGTCTCACGGTAACTGCCCCAGGTGACAGGTTATGGATGATTGTTATTCTTTGGGCTTATGGGACGCTTCTAAATCTTCTACAAAAACATATATTGTCACAGAAAAAAGTTCTTAGTTTTAAAACAGAAAGGAAGAGAAAAGAACAGGCTCGTCTTGGGTATTCTGGTAGGAATGAGCGCAAGCCTGCCCAAGTTCTACTCCCAAGGTCAAGGTCATTGGCTTCCCTCCCGGCTGCCTCAGGGGCACCCTTGGTGGACCCTGGGTGTCAAGAGCCGGAGAACGCAGCCCTACCTTTCAGACTGGACTCCATTCCTGAGCGAGCCCACGTAGGTCTTCTTCTTATCCACGGGCATCACGTCCACATAACCCCCGCTCTCGTTCGGGATGACTCCCGCATGCACGGCCGTCTTGCAGACGCTTGAACTCTGAAAGCGCCAGAAGAGCCATGGTCAACGTCAAGGATGCCGCGTTCCCGGGCGAGGCCCTGCTGCTGCCAACCAGTTCTTGGTGGCCTGGTTGGGGATGAGGGGGAGTGTCAAGTCACCTCTAGGAAATACCCATCATCCCCTTGATTCCTTAGGGGTCTCTCCAGAGAGACCTGGCCTCCTTCATTCGTTCATGCATTCATTTATTCAGCAAGTATTTTGTGAGCACCTACTAGTGCCACGCATTGTGCTAGATGCAGGAAGACTCAGCAGGGAACACAATAAAGACTTGACCTTCATGCAGCTGAGGGAGCCTGACAAGTAAATACACAAACAAGCAACTCTGCCTGTGAAGAAAATAAAACCAGCTCATGAGATAAAGTGACTGGGTGGAGACACTCTTAGAACGTTTAATCCGGGAAGACTGCTCTTGGTGTGACACTGGAGCTTAGATTTGGAGGACAAAAAGGAATGGGTCACCGCCTAGGAATATCTCTGGGAAGAGCATCCCACACAGAGGGGACAGCCTGTGCAAAGGGCGTGGGGTAAGAGTGAACTTGTCATGTCCGAGGAACGGAGGGCGGGCCAGGGTGGCTGGAACACAGAGGCAGGTGGAGTGTGGCGGGACAGGTGGGAGAGGTGAATGGAGCCCATCCCGTGGGGCTGTGAGGACCGCAGGGGGAGTTGAGGCTTATTCTAGGGGCCAAGGGAGCCGCTGGCTTTCAAGTAGGGGCAGGGTGTGCTGTTTTCCAAGGTTACCAAGTAGTCCAATTCCTGGGTAATAAACCCTTGAGTTAAATTTTCATTAGGGTCTTTAGTTATCCAATAGAAAAATGATCCTCAGGATGGAATGTCTGAGACTAATTAATCACCATTTCTCAAACTGGGGAGATTCATTCAGGGGTTGGGCAGCCGGTCCCCACTCACCCTGACGGGCTGATTCAGAGTCACCCCCGACAAGGGCCAGGTGACTGAGGCACACTCAAGGTGAAGTACCACGTGGGGGACCCTCTCCTGCCACTTCTACGATCCTGTCATCCAGCCTGGGGTAAAAAGCCAACCCTGGCCTTGGCAGGGGGAGTCAGTCTTTACCGCAACCCAGAGCCCCTGCAGCATCTTTACAGGGTGACGGCGCCCGATGCCACAGGGCTGGCTTTGCAGATGTGGGGCGGGGTGGGGGTGCACAAGCGGGGACTGTGGGCAGCTTCCGGAAAGTGGGAAAGGCACGGAAACACAGGGGGGGGCTCTCCAGAAGGAATGAAGCTCTGCTGACAGCCTGACCTGCGCCCAGGGAGGCCTGTGCTGGGCTTCTGACCTCCAGACCGCGCGAGAGAAAGGCCACGAAGTTACTAAGTCTGTGCTCATCTGTCACAGCGGCCATAAGAAACCCATACAGCTTCTGACCACTGTCTCATGACCAAAATGTTCCACTGATGAGGCCCTTTAAGTGTGATGACTTCCAAAGAGTCAGAAAACAAAGTCACCAGGAGAATGGCCCCTGAGACATCGATAACACGTTGAGTCACACTGACGGAACCAGCTGCTCAATCTAGCTCAGCAAGTTGCCAACTTAAAGTCAGACGGACGTCTGCAGGGCAGACTCTAGTCCTGCCTTCATTCATGACCTAGTGACCTGCAGCCGTGACCGTGGCCATCAGCAGGGGCTCAGCCTGCAGACTCCGTGTGTGTCGAGGAGGGGGCGGGGGGACGGTGCTTTGTGCAGGGAGTGGAGGCGAGGCCACGGCGGACCATGACCCAAGTTTGCAAACACCAACAGGTGATGGTCACTCTGTAGGAGGGGGGTCTGGGCTTGGCTGTCTCTCAAGGCCACCCGTCTGCACAGTACCTGGGACCCTGTAATCACCTGTGGGGTGACTCGGGTCCCAACCACTGGTTAACCCAGCCAGCACCTCCTTTGTGAAGAGAGTAGGCTGAGGAAGAATCCTGTATGATTCTGCTCACATGGGGCATCAGAAGTGGTCAAGTCCGCACCCTGAGCTGCACTTTGAGCGGGACAAGCAACCCATCGAGCAGGTTCTTAACACCAGACGGGAGTGAACGGATTCAAGTGGGCTCCTTGAAAATCCTGATTTGAAATCTCACATGGATTTGAAATCTCACACGTTGGGAGCCCGGGGCAATCCCTCTCAGGGACCCCCTCCGGGTGGTGAGCTCCTGCCCCCTTCCTTCAAAACCAGGTCCTGCCGGAGAAGCCGGGTCCCTGGGAAGTGCATCGTGCTGTGCAAAGTGCAGAGTCTGAGAGCCCGAGCGAACTCTCACACCGAGGACCTAAGAACGGGGATGCTTGCTTTCTGTGACTGAGTCGCTTGAGTCACTGAAGGCAGGTATGACCCTGCGCCAACGCATCTTTCCTTCTCCGATAAACAAACGGATGAGGACAGGGCTCCTTAGTGAAGTGAGCTCTGGGGGATCTGGGAGGCCCCAGAGTTGCAGGTCAGCAAGAACTTCCCTGATTTTAGCGCTGAATCTGGGAAACCCCAGGGAAGTGGGGACAGTTGGTCACCTTGTCTGTATGAGGAAGCCTTTTTAACTATCCCCCTGGAAAAAGGATCCATAAGTTTCCAGTCCTCCAAAGGATTTGTGCCCCCCAAAGATTAGGAAGCAATGCATTTGCGGGCATCTCAGAGAGAAAGGGAGGCTTGAGAATTCCTCTAAACGCACTTCTAGGGGCGGTGAGCTGTGTGGGTACAAACGTGCTTGCTGTTCTCACCAGCAGGCATTTCTTCTGTCTCTCTGGCTATTGCTCACTCCGCTGACTGAGTTACCAGACAGGAGGCCTGGGGCCATTTCGGTTGCAGCACCCGGAGGGACCCGAGCCCGCCTCCAGCAGGTACATCCTCAGGACTAAACACTGCCAAGAGGTGCTACACTCTGGTTTTGTGCCCTCTGGGACAGTCCTTTGCCTCCTGTCCCCAGAGGATTTCTGGACACCAGTGGTACAGAAATTTTCTGTGATACCATCAAGCTGTGGGCCATGAGTATGAAAACCTCACGGGGACAGCCAGATCTTTCTCACGAGATAGGCACGGCTATCGTCCATTATCAACACACACCTCTTCAAGCAACTGCAACATTGGCAAACCCTGTCTTCCCCTTTCTTTTTTTTTTTTTTTTTTTAAGATTTTATTTATTTATTTGAGAGAGAGAGAATGAAAGAGAGCACATGAGAGGGGGGAGGGTCAGAGGGAGAAGCAGACTCCCCACCGAGCAGGGAGCCCGATGCGGGACTCGATCCAGGGACTCCAGGATCATGACCTGAGCCGAAGGCAGTCGCTTAACCAACTGAGCCACCCAGGTGCCCTGTCTTCCCCTTTCTCACCCCTCCTCTCACTTCGTCCAACACATGAGGAAGCAAGCTTCCACAAAGATACAGGTTGTCCACTTTCTCTTCTTAGGGCCTGAGCAACGCAAATTTATTAACAGTTGCCATCAGCAGAAGTCTGGTCTGAGAGAGACTAGAGCCCATCCTGTCTCCACCACTTGTCTGCTAGGTGGCCTTGAATGACCTGTTTTAACCCCAAGAGCCCCTATTTTCTCGATACAAAGGGGGGGTCATCATAGGTAACATTTTCGAGCATTTACCAAGGCAGGCCCTGTTCTATGAGCTTCCCGTGTAGTGATGAAGAAATCTCTCAATAACGCTGCAAGGTAGGTATTATTATCCTCTCTGAACAGATGGGTGGAACGAGGTTCAGGGAGGTTAAGTGACTTCCCCCAAATCACTCAGCTGGCAAACAGCGGGGCCCAGACTGCCCCCACCCCCGAGCCAGCAAGCTGCCCACCATTCCTTATGGGACAGCAAGCGCCCAAGAGGACTATCTGGAAGACGCGACAAGCTCAGGGGCTGAATGCAGGCTTGCTGAGGCAGCACTCAGTAGATATTAGTTAACTTGTCACCATCACTCTCACCGTCACCATTATTGAAAACGCTCAAGGGACTTCCGTCCCGGAATACCAACATCAGCAGCATCTGGGAACTTGTTAGAAATGCAGATTCTCTGGCTCTGCTCCAGACTCCCTGAGTCAGAAAGGCTGGGGTGGGGCCCAGAAATCTGTTTGAACAAGCCCTCTGGGGGATTCTGATGTGTGCCCAAGTGTGAGAACTTATCCAGCCGCCGAGAGATAAGAAAACCGAGGCTCAGAGTAGGAGAAAGGCTCACCCACGATCTCACAACCGGGTCTTAAACTCACATCTTGTGACCCAGACTTTGCTCTTTGGGCTACACCCTGTTGCTTCTCCTGCCTGCAGCTCACCACGAAGGGAGCGGGCTGCCAAGTAATGCACTCCCGGTAAGCAGGCAGGAACGGCAGCACTATTAGGCCCTTCGAAGATCTGGAGACAGCTCTCCCAAAATAAATCTCTTAGCTAAACAGACATTTCCCAAAAGGCATCGTCATTTCCCAGAATACAGAGTGACCTAGAAACCAAGGCCAGAAAAGAACCTCCGAGATGGATGGAACTCCCTTCCTTCTCTCCGGACACCTCCCCTCTCCTCTCCCTGTCTCCCCTCTCTTTTCTTCTTTCTCCCTTCCTTCTTTTATTTTCTGAAGAGCTTAATATTTAAACATTAAGTATCTTATGTAGTATCTTCATTTATTTATTCCTTCAACAGTCATTAATTGAACAATCATTATGTGCCAAGCCCTGTGCTGAGCACTCTAGTTGCAAAAGCTCAAAACCCTAGTGAAATTAGGGTGCCTGGGTGGCTCAGTTGTTAAGCGTCTGCCTTCGGCTCAGGTCATGATCCCAGGGTTCTGGGATCGAGCCCCGCATCGGGCTCCCTGCTCCACGGGAAGCCTGCTTCTCCCTCTCCCACTCCCCCTGCTTGTGTTCCCTCTCTCGCTGTGTCTCTCTCTGTCAAATAAATAAATAAAATCTTAAAAAAAAAAAAATCCTAGTGAAATAAGTTAAAGACTGCACACAGGTCTTCACTTCCATGCCCACTCACATCAGTATAATTATGAGTGCAGGTACATTCAAGTAAGGAAGAACAGGGCAGGGAAAGAACAGAATCTAAAGTAAGACATAACCCTCATGGCATCTCATCCTGGCTATGTATTAGCTGTGTGTTTTGGGGGCAGGTTATTCTAAGCCTCACTTTGTTTTCCTATAAGATGGGGACAACAATACCTGAAATGGTGTTCTTAAAGAATGTAAAAGATAGTAAATTATAGTTTTATATTATTGTTAATTCTTATCAAGTTCTCCTTGCATTTCTAACTTTTAAAAAAAACTTTATATGTTTGGCTGCTACGTTGTTTGGTGCATACAGATGTGAGCTCATACCTTCATAAACTTTCTATGCCATTCCACAATGAATGGTGGTGTCCCATTCAGTATGTTTAACCTTAAATTCCACTTTATCAGATAGCAATATTGCCACTGCTGCTTTATTGTTTCTCTGTATTTTGCTAGAATCACTTGGCCTATCCCTTTATTTTTAAGTCATTTTAAAATCAAAGGTTGGCTCAAACATTTAGTTTAACAATTGGTATACAATATTTTACTCCATTAAGCTTTTAAAACTCAATTTTGGCTGAATGGCTTCTGAGAAGAAAAAGACTCACTTAAAGAGGAAAGAAAAAAGATGGGGAAAAAAAAGGTTAGCCATGAGGGTTGCTTTGACTTTACAGAACTTAGTGACCTCAGATTTATAGGAATCTGGAACAAATGAAGCAGACGGAGACAAAGACGGTGGTGGTGGGTGGGAGAGAACAATTAAAATGAAGATGGAAAAAAGCTGAGTAAAAATGTTAGCTGGGGATGGGTGATGCTGATCTAATCAGGAAATGTTAGGTCTCGAAGATTCCTTGGACTAGAAAATCCCAGCTGGCTCATTCTACAGAGAGGTAAGCAACTTGACAAGAAGGCCACACAGCCTGGTGGGCAGGGCTGTGACCACATTCCCATCCTTTGGGACACCATGCCCCTTCACCCTGGGCAACTGGAGGGAACAGACTACGTTCTGGAAGATTCACTCAGAAAAATCAGGCTAAAGCTTCCTTGCTAAAGTTAGTAAGGAAATGTGGAAGAACAGACTCCAGTGTGATAAGAGTGGTTATGAACAAGTCGTCAATTAGCGTAATTTGTATTTCCTTCTGTTTGCTTTTAGCTAAGTGTGGACATAGCCAAAAAAGAAATGCAGTGAGTAGAGTGGACCAGTTCTTTAAATGTATCAGGAGAGCTGGAAAGATGATTAAATAGCTGGGGAAATGAAGTGTTAAGTATGTGGTACCTAAAAGCCTTCACATTAAAAATGCACATGAATGGGGAAGCAGGATTCCATTTACCCAACCATGAAAACATTTGCTAATGACGAGGTCCACCTGCATCCCCATCCACAAGCACACACCAGTGGAAGTACTAATGCGTCTACACATGGGGAAACTAGGGCAAGGGTCGCAGAAAGAAGTGATCTAAATTTAGCTCAAAGCACAGGAATGAGATCTCAGGTGTCTGGTACCCAGACCTTGGAACGTGATTTCTGAGGTCTGAGCATGCTTTGAGAGGCGGTCACTGAAAATGCCGGCATACTCACATCTGCATAGATGTTAGTTCCAAACACAGGAGCCCAGTAGGATGGCTCGTCTCTGCAGTGTGCTGGACAATGAACTCTGGAAAACCAGAAACATGTGTGTGATGGTTATGATCAGCAGAAGACAAAAGTTCTTGAGAAGCAGCTGGCCTTCCCTATTTGAATTTCAAGATTTAACTACTTTCACGGGAAAGGAAACTACCACACAGTTTACTCTTTAAGAAAAAAAACACACCTCTCCCACCCTAGCAGTGGTACAGACATTGTCCCTCTTCGTAATCAGTGCATATAGAATTTTCAAACTCCGTACAAAGGAGACATGCAGAAATAACAAGGTGAAAGAGAATAAATATGTAAGAGAGATGAATATGGGATTGTAAGAGATTGTACCTCCGGTTCTTGAGTGTTGGCCAATTCATATCATGGGTACATTATGGAGATTATAATTAATAGACTTTGTTAGAGGCCACTTTCCTGTGTAAGGGAGGAAAGGGTGGAGGGCCCTCACCTCAGTGAGTCAAACTATTCCAGGGACGGGGCACTGATAACCTGAGGCGGAAGGGGTTAGATCACCACTGGTCAGTCACCACATCCCCGCCGTAGGCATAGAGGAGGAGGAGAGCACCTCAAACTGGAAATGGGTGGGCCCTAGCTGGTGTGAGAGATTCAAACCGGGAAAAAGCATGAACTTAAGAAAAGGCTTTTTGGGGCGCCTGGGTGGCTCAGATGGTTAAGCGTCTGCCTTCGGCTCAGGTCATGATCCCGGGATCCTGGGATCGAGCCCCACATCGGGCTCCTGGCTCAGCGGGGAGCCTGCTTCTCCCTCTGCCTCTCTCCCTGCTCATGCTCTCTCTTTCTCTCTATCTCTGTGTCTCAAATGAATAAATAAATCTTAAAAAAAAAAAGAAAAAAGAAAAAAGAAAAGGTTTTTTGCCTTTATCTGGAACAGTACACCATGTTACTGGAACCAAGATGGCAGCCGGAAACCATCTGGCCCCAAGACAGACAGGATTCTGGCAGGGAAGCGAGCTCAGACAAAGGCATTGGGAAGTTAAAACAGTCTGGGGGTGGGCAGGAGGGGACAAGGGTGGGCGGAGAGGAGGAGGATGTCTGCGTGAGATTTTAAAAAAGAATCTGGGCAAGAAAATCCTTTCCTACTTTTTCGAGAATGGCAGGTCAGAAACCTGTATTTTCTATACTTGCAGTATGTCAAGTTTTTGTTGTTCATTTGTGTTTTCTGACGTAATTTCCTTCTGCTTCTCTTTAAGATTTGGGTTAGCTATTTAATATTTAATAAAAGGTTGTTATCCCTGATTGAACATTCAAAGGGGATCAGCATGGTGATGGCAGTGGGAGCCGTGAGAAAGCCCCAAGAGAAATGTGAGCCACAGAGGGGAGGAGCCGGGGTCCCCGCCCAGGGTCTTGTCCCTCACTGGCACTCTCCTGGGGCTCTTCCTTGCTCACACCTTGCGGGTGTCCACATGTTAGTTTTAAGGTCAGTCTGTAGGAAAATCCATAGGCCTCGAGGCCCAGGAGAAGGGTTCACAGCTTCCAAGAGGACCTAACAGGTACTTGAGAGGCAGATGTTACCAAATGTCACTTTACGTCATGATGCATCCTCCTCCAAAAATCAGCCAATTAAGGTTTGGGTAGACGCATGTAAGACCTTCTCCTCAGACAGACTGTGGTCCGTGCACAGACCAGAACCCCGCAGGGCCACAAGAGGGAAGGCACCAGCGACGGGCTCGCAGCACCGATGATCTCAGAAGCATTATACGGAGGGCAAGAAGCCAGACACAAAAGTCTACACCCTATGACGGCTCCGTTTACGTGAGATGCTAGAAAATTATAGTGACGGCATGTAGACCAATGGCTGGCAGGGACGCGGGCGGGAGGCGGAGGGAGGGGGGTGACTCAAGGCAACTTTCTGGCATGACGGACACTCGATTGTGGTGGTGGCGGCCTGACGGGGTGCGTGTGTCAAGACACATCGAATTGTACACTTACAGTGGGTGGATTTTATCGTGTGCAAGTTACACCTCAGAAAAGCTGGGGTACAATGAGCCGGTTCTAACGTGACCCAGAGAAGATGTGGCAGATGGGGCACAAGAATCAAGGAGCTGCTTTAAAGGGGACAAATGGCACCATGAAGCTATTACGGGGATGCCCCGCTGGGCCACTCCCCGAGACTCAGATCCCAGTGGTCTGGGCGGGGGCCCCGGGAATCTGACCTGTTGATGCCCCTCAGACACTCCCACCCCACAGCCAGGGTTGAGAACCAGAGGTCGAGGGAGAGGTCCAGTGGGTCTGTGGTTCTGAGCACAAAGCGGTCGGTTTTCGGAGTGTCCGCACAAAGGGGCCACACCTAGAACTCGGCTGTGCTTCGCCGCATGACATGACCCCCAACTCAGCACAATGCCTCCTCCTCCCCACCCCTCTGTTTGCAGAACCAGATGCCGGTGAGCCTTACCTGGGGCAGTGGGTCCCCGCCTTCTCGAACGGGCAGAGCTGAGCAACCGTCGTGTAGCAGTCCAGGTCCTGCACTGGGGACAGGAACATGGCGGGAAACGGTCAGGTCGTTGGCAAGCCTGGGTCTCAGGCCTCCAACCTGTGAGACGGCCCTTCGGACGACCAGGTCCTCGGGGCTCATGGGATCCTTGAACTGAGGTGGGATGAGAAGCCAGCAGGTGCCGAGCCCTGGCGCCGCGGGCACCTCACCTCCGGGCCCTCAAGGGATGAGAAGCCCCATGGCCTGAGCGTGTCTACAGCTCAGGAATGTTATCACCCTCAGTAGTTTCTCCACGGGACCAACGATACCTTTTATTTGCTCCCCTACCTTCTCCTCATGGCGAGTATTATTCTAATTATACAGAGGAGGAAGCAGAGACCCAAAGGCCGGAGACCACCCTGGGTCTGCACGGGACATGGTGGGAGGCTGGGTTTCTGATTTCGGGTCTAGAGCTCTTCTTCAAGGCCACTTGGTTTTAACAACAGAGGTAAGAAAGTGGCTCTAATACTGGCCACCTGTGGTCTCTGAGAGCATGTCCGCAGCTAGTCCAGGGCTTGGCAAACTTTTCCTAAAGGGCCAGAGGCTAAATATTTCTGGCTTTGTGGCCCTATGCACTATGTTGCAACTACTCAACTCTGCTGCTGTAGCAGAAACCAGCTAACAAGGACGCGTAAATGAATGGGTGCAACTGTGTGCCAATGAAACTTTATTTACAAAGACAGACGGCAGGAAGGATTTGCCCCTGAGGGTGGTCGTTTTCGACAACCCCTGGTCCAGCCTATCATTTGGATGGCCAGGGATCTATGCAGCAATCCAACAAAGGGGATTGGTTCTGTATACCACGGGACGCTATACAATGGAAGGCAGGGGAGGTCATTAAAATTAGGTTGAGAACACCACTTAAAGGCACAGAAGTATCTTCCTGATACATTATTATTTTTTTAAAAAATCCGGTGACCAAATTTACGTAATTCTATTTCAATTTTTAAAAGTGTATCAATGTATTACCAGTACAAATACTGTTAATCATAGGGAAAATAAACTATAAAGGTATCCACCAAAATGTTCACAATGTTATCTCTGAGTGGTGGAATCTGGGCCAAATCCCTTTTTTTTTTTTTAATGCTTCTTTGTATTTTTAAATTATCTGGAATAAATAGGCATTATTTTTGTAAAATGAAAAAAAAGCTGCTACATGTTTTTATAGATATCTAACTAGATATTCCTGCAACCAGGGCCTATGACGACAAGAACTGCTTTCCCAAAGGAAAGGAAGGGTCTGTAGGTCAATTTCCTGAGGAAGGGGCTGGGCAGCGTCCCCCCGCATCTCCATTTGCCTGAAACTTCCAGTCAAGTGCCAAGTCTGGGCAACCAGAATTCACAGCTCCACCTCTGCTTATAGCATGCTCTCCCATGGATGCACCCCACCCTGCCAAATGAATATGCCCTAGGCAATAGGCAAATACATAGGCAATATAAAATACAGGCAATAGAAAAACTAGGCCAGAGATGGCAAGTATGTGCCACAGGCTTCCTCATGTTTCCCTTTGATGTTCATGGCTGACATTACTGGTCTACCAAGCCCTGTTTTCTGATGAGCCAAGAATGGGGCTTCAGCACCCTTCTCAACACAGGGCTCCAGCTGCTACTGTCGACCAGTAGAAAGGGACTCTCCCTATCAGGTACTCTAGACCCAGGCATTAGTATTTCTGTGACACTCAGCTGGGAGCCCTGGTCCTGTTTCTGGTGTAGCAATTTAGGGCCAATATCAAGTTCAGATATGTTTAGAAAGTAGTTAAAGAATTGACTTCATCAGGAACCCCTTTAAAAAACCTTTATAGTGCTGAGAACAGCAATATTAACAGGCATCAAACACATTCAATCAATAGCTAAGGAAAATGAAATGTCCAGGGAAACCCAAGGTAACCTGTGTATTACGATCACATAAAGAATGACTGGCCAGCTTACCTTTTACTTTTGATACCACGAATGAGCTGGAAGGCTTGTATTTGCTGGAAAAGAAAACATGAGGTAAATGCAAACATAATCATCTCTAAAAGTTCAAGATTGCTCTTGCGTTTTATTTTCCGCCTCAACTTTGTATTTTCCTACTCATTTCCCATCAGCCTGAAAGCCCCTTCCAGAGTGGGGCTTGTAACCTTCTCTGTGCCAAGACCCCCTCTGGCAGGCTGGGGAAGCCCATGGACCCCTTCTCAGAATAATGACTTTAAAATGCATACAATAAACTTAAAAGATAAACAGGGATCCGGTTATTAGTGACATTGTTATCCAAGTATTAAAATAACTTTGCAATAGTTGTGGTTCCTTGTGAATGCAGTAAACACACGATCGAGAGGCGAGTCTTCTAACCACTATCCTTTCAGGGTAATGATGGCAGAAACCGTGTTTTCAGATGTCTACAGCACAAGATTTCTCCCAGTGAGAGAGTCGCTGGCCCTGCTAATGCTACTCTGGTTTGGGGCCAACATTCATACCGGCAGGAAATACTACATTTCAATTAGAGGTTAGAGAAAATAAAGCTTTGATTTGCTTTGTTTCAATGTTTGCAGACTCCCTAAAACGCGAAGAACCCTGCTCCAGATACAAAGTTGGCTGCTGGGAGGGCCCAGAAGCGGCTCCAGGACAAGCGTGTCAGGCCATGCGGGGCCCAGACCCCGCCAGCCCGCTGAGCCCTTGGTGCCCGTGCTGAGCCTTGCGTGGCCCGCGTTAGGTCACTCGGCCTCCGACAATATGTTCTTTGCTTCCGTTTAGACTTCCTTGCTCGTGTTTACACAACCCCCGAGTCCCTAGCTAAGATGAAGAGGGAATTTTGCAAGACCTCTTGAAGAAGCAGGCCTTTCAAAGGGGAATGACTCATGTGGTTTCTGAAATGTCCTGAGTGGAGCTCCTTGGAACACACACAGGGGCTCTGGTCACCGTGGTCCTTGCTGCAGACCCTGGGATGGGCACTGACACGGGGAAGCTCTCTTGAGGCGATGCGCCATGGCCCAAGGCTGTAGGGAGCTGAGGCAGGGTCCCCAATGTCCCTGCTGGGCTGGGCACTAGATCCTGGATGGGGCGGGGGCTCCTGGGCATGGGGGCGGCGCACGTTCTCAGGTGTCTGGGTAACAGAGCTTTCCTAGCAATGGCGGGAGAGTTGCATCATGTAAAAAATTGGCTGGCGGTAGCTCTGTGGACTAGCTGAGTGTCAGCCCTGGGTCCCACCAGGGCCCTCTTTAACAAGTGAGGTGCTACACCCAGAAGGAATGAAGAAACTGCCCCAAGGTCATGGGCGTGGCGGGGGGGCGGGGTTAGTGAGAAAAGAGCCAGGTCTGTTTGGCCACTGTTGGGCTCCATGCTCCCCGGTTCCTTCATGCCTCCCACTCTACAGAGAGACCACGATGTGGCCTCCCCCACCGCTCCCCAGAAAGTCAGGGTGGGGAGGACGGCCTGCCCTGCATCCATCTGCAGACCTTACCTGAAGAACAGAATCTTGCCAATAAAAAAAAAAAAGTCAATATATTTAAAAAATGAAAAGCCTCATTCTCCAGAAAGAAAAAAATGCTCATCAAGAATAAACCTATAAACTTAAGGATGGGAAGAAAAGCAAGGGTCAAAACTCGGCCCAAATGAAACATAGGAAAACCCACTCAGGGGAGAGATGGTAAATCGTCTGCGGGGGATAAATTCTGAGCTACGGAGTTAAGTTCATCTTTATAGTTTTTTTCCCCTGCTTCTTTATATTGTTTGGTGCTTTTTCGAAATTTTGACAATAGTTTCATAACCAGAAAAAAAAAGTGTTAAGGAATCCTCCATCCCACAGTAGTTACCTCAAAGACTCCACGCCATTCCTCTCAGACCTGACGAAGAAGGGGACCTTCCCGTTCCTGGTGACATCCACCAGGCCACCTTTGCCGTCCAGGATTCCGTAGTGAATGGCGGCCCGGCATATGCTGGACGACTGGGGGCAGGGAGGGGGGCACCATAAGTACATCTGAATTCATCTTTGTCCGGGCTTCTTTTGAAACGACCGGGGTGTTTGTCCTCAACCCACAAAAAGCCAAGACGTCTGGCCAAATCTCAACCCACTTCTGACTCACCTTTCCCTAGAACATGTCTTTGTTCCCGGGGTTGCTTATCTCAGAAAACCCATCCAAGGGGCTTTACAAACTAAGAGCAGTGACAAACAGCCCTTTCTCCCCATCCAGTGGAGCATGTTAACACTCTGTCTAGGACAGAGACTGACCTTCACGAGGGTGAGCCCCAGGTCCCCAAAGTGGCTTTACTAGTCTGTGCGCCCAGAGATAGGCGCGGATCGGCTCTGGGACTGAGGGGCGGAAAGAAAATCCCGTCGTGTGAAAACCCCCAGCCTCCCTTACAAATTACAAGTGCATGACGGGCGTCCACACAGGGCACTTACACTTTCATAGAACAGAGTTCCGAAGACCTTTGCCTTGCTGTCCAGGCAGCCTGCAGGACACTGGTACCTGATGGAGGAGAAAGCAGACGGTTTTCAGAGGTGAACGTGGTGAGGGAATCTCACCAGGAATTCATCCGAGTTCGTCTCCTTCAAGAGCTCTACTATTACATCAGAGAGAAGCTTTGGTGACGCAAAATCCACGGTGTCCAAACAAGTCGCGATTTACCCAGGCTGGAGTTCACACCAACACCATTCCAGATTCAACCTGACCTTCTTTTCCCGTGTTTAAGATTCGTGTTGAAGGCAGAGATGCGAACAGAAGGACAATTCATAGAAGAAAGAAAAGTGGCTTTAAAGGCACCAAAAAAAAAAAAAAAATCCTCAAACATCCATCATCAAAGAACATACAACTTGAAAGAAGATGCATCTTTCTAGGTGTCGAACTTCAAGGGTTTGTTTTTTTTAAATAGAATAAAATCCAATGATGATGCTCCTGCCCATGAAATGCATAAATTAATCTTTCCAGAAAGCCTTAAAAATTCATATCCTCCCGTTCTTGAACTTTTCTTGTGAGCGTATAACCCAAGCCAGAGGTTGGAAAGTCAGACCCATGTGTTATTCCAAGTGCTTATAATCGTGAAAAACTAGAAATGAGCCGGCACTATCAAAGGAATTTCCCTTAGAAATGAAGCCTTTGAAAAATATTTGACTTTGGGGGCCCCTGGGTGGCTCAGTTGTTAAGCGTCTGCCTTCGGCTCAGGTCATGATCCCCGGGGTCCTGGGATCAAGCCCCGCATCCGGCTCCCTGCTCAGCGGAGAGCCTGCTTCTCCCTCTCCCACTCCCCCTGCCTGTGTTCCCTCTCTCGCTGTGTCTCTCTCTGTCAAATAAATAAAACCTTTTTAAAAAAAAATATTTGACTTTGGAAAATCTTAAATGAAAACCATCACGCACAACCCCACGGTGCACAGAAAGCACAAGGGAAGGGACTACATCAAATTGCCATGGATATCAAGGAGATGCCGCGACATTTATTTATTTATTTTTCCTTTAAACTTTGGTGGTGGTGTTGTTTTCCTGGATTACTTACCATGAACAAGAATACCTTTTAAAGTCAGTGGGGGAAACAGGCCCAGTAAATACTATTTTATTTATGGGCTGCCTTCGAGGAGACAGGCTGTGGACATGCTTGAGTCTGCAGGTGGGGGAGTTATAGGTCTTGACTAGAAGCCTCGAATAGTCCTTCTCCCTGTTTGCGGGGGGTCCCAACTACCCCCGACTCTGGAATTTTCTCAGTGCTATCTGATGGATGTTCTCCGAGCCTTATAATTTCTTCCCACTGACTGCTCAGGGGTGATGCTCTCCTCTCCAGCTTGTGGTACAGAAATATAGAAAGGTACGTCATCACGAAGGGACCACTCCGCGTTCCAGGTGCCCTGGAGCCGTGCACGGGGACAGGTAAGCCACCACCCCTCAGTGCCACATGTTGCTGATCTCACCAGTAAGCTGGCTGCTTTTACTTCTGCAGGACATGCCGGCCAGCTGCTTGTGGGATGCGCCAGCCCTCGAGCGACCTCAGCCCGGGTCGCTCCAAGTCAGCTTCCGGACACTCCTGCCAGGGTCCAAGGGGGGCGCTCTCCCGGCAAACCAAATTCCAATGCCCCGTGGCATGAAGTGGGAGCTGCTACCTTCTCTTGTAAATAGCACGGTTCACCTTTAGAGGAACGGCTCCCAGAAGCCGGAGGCAGAGGAGTAAGGACCGCTCTCTACCGTGGACATGGTTTTCCGACCGTGAGCCCGAGGCTCTGCGTGAGGCCACCACACATGTTGGCCCTCTGCTGCCGGAAAGAGCAGCCTAGCAGCTGCCTGGCCAAAACCAAACCCGCCCTTCTTGGCAACCATTCTGCAACGTCTGAACGGACAATGCTGAGCGGGTCCATCAGCGAGCTGACCTCACTCGACTACCGGGGAACACCCGGGCAGGTCTTCCTCCAGCTTTGGGAAGATCAGGTTATATAGTGGGCCCGCCCTAACGTCCCCTGCACAGCACCCCGGGCCACTCTGTGACCCTCTCCACACACACCTCGTGAGGTCTCTATGTCTACAGCATCCATGATTCGGGCCCCTCCTCCCCACTGGGGACGAAACACTTAACTGCAATATATGTCCAGGTGAACGGAGACCCAGAGCCTGGGCCAACTCCCTAGTCAAAGGTTATTACCACCTGGGGGTGATTTTACCCCTCCAGGACGGGGGGGCAATTTCTGGCGCCATTTTTAGTCATCACAGCTGGAGGTGGGAGTGCTCCTGGCATCCAGTGGGTTAAGGCCCGAATGCTGCTCAGTACCCTCCAGGGCACAGAACAGCCCCGCCACCGAGAACCATCCGGCCCTAAGTGTCAGGAGCGCCGAGGTTCCGAAGCCCTGCTCTGGGCTGAGACACACAGATCACCTTCGTGGGCCAAACTCTTAATAAATGGTGGCAGTTGGAGGAACCTCAGAGACATCACGGTCAGTCTAACTTATGATCCGACCCACAACCCACAGCAGGCCCTTCAAAGGCACCAGAGGGGCCCAGCCCAGACCTTACCTGTTGCACGTGGACCCTTTGCACTTGTCCTTCATCTTGGTGTCACATCGGACAACTTGGGCTAGGAGAGAAGTTCAAGAACGCATGTCACACAAACAGGGGATAGGTCTGAGGTAAAAGATACCAGCCCGCACTCCGACGAAGTTTCCGGAACATCCTGGAATCCATGTCATAACCTGAGCGGAAGCACTGCCCAATGGCTGCAGGCATCAGCTGCGAGGTTCGAATCCCAGACCCGGCCCTTTAGAGTAGCCGTGTGACCTTGGATGCGTGCCTTCCCCTCCTCTGAGGTTCAGGGGAGCAGCGGGGACAAGTGCCGTGGGTGCTCTTTCTGTGAGCATTCACTGAGAAAGTCAGTGTGGCCTTGGAAGGGGGCCTGGCCCACACCACATGCCCCGAAGCCCCAGAGGGTTCCAGAAGGCTGGGACTCACAGGCCTTCTCCAGCCGAGAAGAGTTCTGTCGAGCTCTCCTTGTTTGTTTTCTAGTGACACATCAGAATCTTGGCATAGCGTTACAGTTTGATAGAGTGACACTGTCAGGCCCACGAGGACAGAGACTGGTCAGGCAGGGCAGGGACAGAGCAGCCCAAAAAACTAGGGGGGTGTGGAGAAACACGAGCACGAGCACGGCCTTGCTTGGGATGGGGGAGCCCTGTTTTATGCTATTGGGGGCTCAGGGGACACAGAGAATCCCAGGCAGACAGCCCAGGCCTGTGTTGTGCCCATACAAAAATGCCCCCCGGAGCCCCGAACCTTCCATAAAGGGGCTACATCGGGGACATGGAACACTGCGCTCCAGCTGGGGCAGGTGAGGGCAGAAAGAAGGAAGCTGCGAGGTGAGCGTGCGTGCAGGGCAGGGGAAAGCCGGGTGAGGGGTGAGCACAACATTCTGCATCTGCGGGCCTCCAGGAGCCTCGAGGGGAGCCCTGAGAGGCACCATGGTGAGGAGCTCAGAGCTGATATTAGGTGGCCCCCATGACTGCACATGATCCTCACAGCAACCCCACATGGGCCTTATTGCCCCCTTGTATGGATGAGCAAACCAAGTCTCACAGAGGCCAGTGGGGGTCCGAGTCACCAGCCAGTATGTGGTGAAGAAGAGCCAGAGCCCACCAGAGCCGGCCCCGGGGATGCTCGTCCCACTGGAACCTTGTTTTATTTTATTTTTTTTATTTTTTAAAGATTTTATTTATTTATTTGATAGAGATAGAGAGAGGGAGAGCACAAGCAGGGGGAGTGGCAAGCAGAGGGAGAGGAAGAGGCAGGCTCCCCGCTGAGGAAGGAGCCCGACGTGGGGCTCGATCCCAGGACTCTGGGATCATGACCTGAGCCGAAGGCAGCCGCTTAACTGAGCCACCCAGGCGCCCCTGGAACCTCCAGTTTTAGCCCAGCCCCCTTTGAAAGGCACTAACCTTGGGCTAACCTTGAAATGCTGCCAGGGGGCAGGGGGGAGAACGCCACCCAAGCACCACTCCTATGATGCTTGCTTTGGAAATGACTTAAAAATATCATTTTTTTAAAAATGTCTTAGGGCTGTGCTTTTGCAGCTACACCGCCCCCACCCCGTTCCCCACTGTTTGCTGACCTGGAGACCTCTCAGGCCTCCCCCCAGCCCCCCCAGCAGAGGCAGCCCGAGGGCAGAGGACGGAGCCCCGACTCACTCATGTAGGTCACCGCGGGTGCTTTCTTGGGCTTCGTGGGTCTGACCACCCTCGGCTGGACCCAGACGTGCTTCTCATCAGGAATGGGAGCCACCTCCACCTCATTCATCTCGTCTGTTTCGGGTTTGGGGCTGTACGTCTCTCCTTAAGAGTGCAGAGGGCGAAAAAGAGAACACGGTGGGGGGAGGATTCAACAGAAATGCACTTTACGGGGAAAACGGCAACTGGGAAAGTGGACTGGCTTGAGGTTCACGGTCACAAAGGGTCGGTTCAGCGGCAGAGAGAAAGTTACACTTCAGAGCAGGGCCGGCCAGGGGGAATTCTACAGCCAAGGCGAGGCGGCCGGGCTCTCTGCGCGCCGTGTTTGCCTTGGACCCAGGAGCAGCCGGGCCGCCCGGAGGCGCAAACCCCAGTGCCGCACCTGGGTGATCACAGTGGCTTCTCATCCCTCCTCCCGCACGCCACCACCTGCCCGAGGAAGCGGCTTCGGGAGGCTGCCTCACCCTCTGACCCCAACCTAGCACTGTCTGCCCTGAGGTCCCTCTGGCCCCCGGTATTCACTGGGGGAGGGGTCTTCCTCAGTCCGATGACCCGCGTCAGTGTCCTTGGACCACGCTGCGCCCCGGCGCCGGGCACACTCTGCTCCCATCTGCACCCCTGTGAGTCATCGCTCAACCAAGCCAACGCCTTTCTCTGCCCTGAAGCTTCGCTGCCCAACGTGTACAACCAGCCAAAGACCCAACTCCGGGTTAAAAACAGAGTTACTCCATCGGGTCCCAGTATGTTTCCCGCCCCCAGGATTATCTCTTCTCCAACCATGACCACAACCCCCAGGTTTAACACATGTTAATTAACCAAACAAATTCCATTTCTCATGAGCATCAGGGCATCTTCCAGTTTTTCTCCTGAGAGACACCTGTGGGCGCTCATCAGCACCCACCTGTAGGCCATCAGGGTACCCAACTGTAAATTCAGCCAACGCACAGGAAAGTCTTGCTGTTTTTATCTGCCTGCATGGCCTTGCCAAGGACTAACTGATGCGAACCTTTGTGGGGCGAGCGGGGGGAGCCCTCTCACCTTTAGTGTGCACACCCATTCCCCAAGGGTGTCTGAGGACCAGAGCTGGTAACCCCTGCCTTGGGAGCCCCTCCTGGGCCTCTCTGTGGCATGGGATTCAAATTCAAGCGGCAGCAAGTGCTCATGAACCCCCTAGCCTCACTCCCACTTCTCCTTAGGAGCAACGACCTCCCTTCTCCAAAGGGGGACCAGGTGTTTTGTGGCTCTGCAAAACAAGGATCCAAATTGAGGGCCAATTCTCCAGGGCTTTTCAAGGCTGGGATGTGCTGCATCTGTTTCACGGGCCAGTGCCCCCGACCCCACGCACAGCCGCCAGCCCAGGTGAGGAGAGGGGGTGGGATTTAAGTGGGAGGCGGATGGCAGTCCTGAGCCCCAGTGCCATCCTTATCAGAGCTCTGTTGATAGCCATGAGGCCACCACCACCTGCCCCTCCCACCAGCTGCAAACTCCCTGGAGCCAGGAACCAGCCTGCTTCACCCACCCCCCTGCCCCCACCCCAGACACCCAGCTCCCATCTACAGTTTTGCTCAACAAAATCTGCTGAATGAAGGATGAGCTAACCCTTAAAGAATTCTCTGAGTTCTTTCGGGGAAAAAAAAGCAAGAAGAAAAGAGTCCCAGCTGAGTTTAAAGACCTTCACGATAAGAATTCTGAAAGCACCATTTGGAGCCAAAAGCTATAGGCGAAATCTTTACGAAGACGCTGGGTTTGCAAACGCCGTTCGGCCCACATCTTCTGTCTCTGGTCTGCTCTTCCTGTCAATGTGGCCATTCAGCTTTGCCCTTCACCGAAAGCCAGAGCTATCTCTGGAATGAGCCGGGTTTTCTTCCACTGGCCTTTAGGATTTTTATACCTCATAATCGTGGCTTTATTCAGCCGAATATAGTTTGGTAAAGCCGTCTAAAGCATTTGAGGGCTCACTATTTAAGAAAATGGGCAGACAGTCCTTGCCCTCAGACATACACATGAAAAGTGGAATGCTTACCCAGAGGACAGGCTGTATTTGAGCACATCCTAATTAAGATCCCCTGTGTGGAGCAGCGCAGGCCTGGGGAAATTCCATGCCCAAGTTCACCGCAAGGTTACTGTGCGCACCATCCAGCTCCGGACCAGGGGTCTCGGGCCCCACAGCATTGCTTACATCGGCCTGCAGGTTCCCACCTGGTTCTGTAGGTGGGGACAGAGCTCGTGGCTAATGTGTACGGGGCCCACACTGCATGATTCCCCGCCAGCTCGACACTTCCTTGGTGTGCTCTCCTTGCTCCCTTGGAGGCCTGATCAGCCCCATTTCACAGACAGGAAAACCGAGGCTCAGAGAGGCTAAGCTACCTGCCCAAGCTCACACAGCTGAGTGTCGAGCTGCCCGTCCAAGAAGCCCACACCCTTGATCACCACACGGTTTCACGGTTTCACGGTTTCAGGCTGGAGAGACGGAAACATCTCGAACGGTCTATCTTTAATTCTGCTCCATTTTCATTATAGGTCAAGGCCTTGCCAGGCACCCTCAGTTGGTGCTTATTAAGTAGCTTATGCAGATAAGCTGCTTTACGGGAGACTTTCCTCCTGGTTAGCTGAGAAAACTGGGATGCCTGCCAAGGGGACTTGGGTGTTTTCCACCAAAAATAAACAAGCACAAAGGCTTCATTGGGTGGGTAACCCAGCATCTGAGGTGACTTTGTGTGCGTGTGTTCTTTGAAAATGACTGTGTGTGTGTATGGGCAGCATATGCATTCAGATGGCCTGCAGAACACAGCTGCTCCATGACCCTAGAGCCCTCCGAGCAAACTGACAGCTGGAACAACAGGCGATCAGGGTTCCAGGAGAGTCTGGGGGCAGAAAGAGCACAGAAGCAGGTGCACTGCCTGTGCAGTCAGGGAAGGCTCCCTGGAGGAGGTGTGACACCAGAGCTGTGTTTCCAAGGAGAGGAAGGTATCTGCCAGGCTCACCACATGGATGAGCCCCCAGGCAGGGAGAGGGCCTACAGTCCCCACCAGGGGAGGAAGGACCCCGTGCAAGGTGCTAAGTGCAGTCATACCTCCCCACCCCCACCTCTCCGAGAGGGTAATCAGTGTGTTTATAAGGCACTACGTGTGGCTTGCCGTGTTAGCAACCCACATCCTTCTCTCTGCGTCCTCCCAGCAAAGCTTCTACAGATGGACTCTTACTGCCACTGTTATGGATGGGCAGACTGAGGCCCAAAGAGAGCACGCAGTTTGCCTGAGTACGCACCTCCGATAACCATGGAGAAAAGAAAGAAACCCCGAGCCCGAGCAGCTCTGGCTTGTGTGCCTGGAGCCCCTCGTGGAGGAGCTGACGGGCCCTGAAAACAGCCCTGCACCGAGATTAGGCTGGAGCAAAGAACAGCGGGAGACCCAAGGAGAAGCCTCAACAGGCCTCGCTCTCCCACGGTCCCCAAATCAGCACTCGGGATCTGACGGGGGACTTGCCCCTCCCAGAGGACTGGACAGGAGCCACAGGCCCTGCCTCCCAGGGACACAGGGAAGGGCCCAGACACCAGCCTCCACCCACGATCTCGTCCTGCCCTGACCCCCACCTCCAGGCAGGGAGACTGAGGCTCAGAGAGAGGGGGCGGCCTGCCCAGGGTCCCGCGGCTGGAATGTGGCCGGCATGCTGTTCCTAAAGCAGGTGTGCCGGGCTCTAGACCCCGTGTCTCGTGAATGCAGGCTTCGGAGCGGGGATATCCGGGGGGGAGGTTCACTAAAGACAAGCGTGTGGAGCCCCGCCTCGGAGACAGAGAAGAGGGGTGGGCCAACGGGAGAAATTACAGTTAACAAGCCTCCCTGTCTCCGGGGCTCATGACCACGCCGCCCTCGTACCTACGGGCGCCTGCAGGTGCTCCGGCCCCTGTGGGAAGCACCCTCCCCTGCTCTCACCCCGAGGCTCCATCTCCCTCCTCGACGGCCACCTGCTCAGGAGGCCTTCCCTGACCCCGCCAGATGACAGCCAATGCTCTTGCTGTAAGCTCCCTGGGAAGACACATGTCATTGCTCGTGGCCATGACCCCACTTGACCCCAGTCTTATGAGGGTAGGGCCTTAAGTGTCAGGTCCCATGATCATCCCCACAATTACCACCTGGCAACGTCCTGCACGCGGCAGGTGCTAATATAACACATCCACACCGAATGCGTGGACTCCCTCACTGGAGCCTGACGTACCCAACGGAAGCCTGGTGTTGTCATGCCCGTCTTTGGGCAGAGCGACCGAGGGGTCTGAGAACCAGCCTCGAAATCTGCCCCCTGGACACTCCACTGCCCGTGGATGACACACGATCCAGGGAGCAGCACGAACAGGTTTGTCTCACGTCCGGATCCTTGCACCTCCTGCCCCTCGGCCCCCACAATGGGCAGAACCAGCAGTGAACAGCTGGCCGAGACAACAGGGCCCCTGGGCCACGACCGGGTCTGGGACCCCCACCCTAGCCCACCCGTTTCTGTACCCCAGAGCCCACCGGACTGACAGGGAAAGCCCGGCGTGGAGAGCCACCCTCTCCTGCTCGGCCGCGCCTCGGGGAGACCCTGCCTGCTGTCACAGGGCCTGCCGGGGCAGCCACAGGGACAACACGTCCCGAACACGAACACCTGGTTAGCCCCTCGGGCCCAGTTCCGTCCCCCTGGGACAGAGCCCGAGAAAATACTGCAAAACGTGAGCAACACTTTAGGCCCCAGACACGTTACTTCTAGTAGCGGGGACAGTGGAAACGTCCCGAGAGGCCGACTAGAAACAAGGGGTAGGATACGTGGCGGATACACGGCCCCTGAAAGCGGGGCATCTGCCCAGGCCGCGGCGGGGAGGGAACCGTGAACATTTACGGCAAATCCAGGCGAGGCATCGGCCAGAGGCAAACAGGGTGGAAGGAAGGAGGCCATCAAGGAGAAAGGCCACCCCTGCCCAGCCTGGAGGTCACCTGGCACGGGCACAGTCTGGTTTGTTGTGTATTTAAGCCGTGAGCGCCAATGACAGCAGGGACGCGGGTGCGGCCAGCACCCAGCTCAGGGTGTGGCCACGGGAGAGGCCTCCTCAGGGGACACGCCAGCGCAGCCCCGTGTCCCCAGGGAGCCAGGGGGCTGAACCCCGGGACTGGAGGGGGGGATCTGCCCACCACGTACGGCTGCACAAGCAGGGGGAGGGGGCACCTTGACTTCAGTGTTCCGTTTTCCCGTTTGACCCACAGACAGAGGGGACAGCCACTCGGGGCGGCTTCGAAGTCACTTCCTACCTCGGTAACACAGGTTGTTCTTACAGCTGCCTCCGTAGCTGGGCGGGCACTCGGAGCAGGGCCGGCCGGTTTTGTACGGGGCTTCTCCGATCCAGTTGCCCCTGCGGACACACCAAACACACCATCAGGAGGGGCCGCCACCCGAGGGCCGGGGGCCCCTCCTCTCCCCCTTCCTGGGCCGTCCAGGGGAGGAAGGAGGGTGTGTGTGCTGGGTAAAGGGGGAGAGGCAACTGCACGGAGCCTAGAGAATTCTAGAAGAATGCTGGTCGGGAGCTGTGACACATCCTTCCTCCCCAGCACCTTGGTCCCCTCGTGTTGGGGTGTGTGTTACCATGCCCCGGGCCCCACATCTGCCCGTGTCCTGCCTTACACAACTCTGAACACTGTCCCCCACCCCCCACCCCAGCCCCAACCCCTTTGTACTGGAAAGCTGCTGAGCTCCCCCCTGTTAAGCCGTTTCTCAAAGGAGTAAAAGTCAGCATGTTCTAGGGAGTACCTCATGTTTACTAAGTTCCTACAACCAGGTCCCCCCATCCTTCCGACACCCAGGAGGGATGTGCTGGAATTCCATCCTTTTTTAGAGGAGGCCACTGGGGCTCAAAAAGGTTAGGTGACCTGCCCAAGGTCACACAGCAAGCAAGCGGAGGGGCTCAGAGCCTTTGAGCACTCTGCCCTCGCGGTTGGGACCAAGGTCCCTCCTGATGTCATGGACACCGTCCCACCTCCCTCTGAAGTTCCCAGGCAGGAAAACTGGAGGCTGGTCAGGGCCTGGTTCTCCGGGGGCCAGGTAGCAGGTGCGGAGCAATATCCCCAAGCCCCTCTCCCAGAGCCTGGGCCTTTGGCACACAGGCTGGAGCCATGCGTGACCGGGGAACAGTCTCTGTGACTCCTTCTAGAAACTTCCTTCGGGGTTGACCTGGTTGGTCACCCATCTGTTCACTCAGGAAGGCAATCCAGAGCCCCGCTACTCAGCTCAGCCCGGCCCCGGCCACCCTCAGCCTCCCTCCGCTGAGCAGTCCAGAGCGACTCCCCAAGTTGGACCCCAGCCATGCCCGCCGTGTGACCCCACCGCTGCCCTCAGCCCTGGCCCTCTGTCTCCTTCTCTGTAACAGGGGCCCCATCGGGAGGTTGTGTGGTGACAGAGTGATGGCGTGGAGGCCCTCAGACCAGGGCCCTGCTCATGGTGAAGGTCGCGTGCTCTGCGAGCGTTTGCTGAATCAACAAGCTTGTCAGGTGGCGTTTCTGATGGCTTTCCAGGGAGGTCGGGGGCCTGGCTCAGCGACCTGCATGGCCAGGGGCTCAGACTCTTGAGGAAAGAGGCCATGGATACCACACAGCAATCAAAACGGCCCATTGAACAGGCAACACTATGCACAAATCTCAAACGCACGGTGTTGAGCAGATGCTGGGCCCGAAAGAGCATACGTGTCTGGTCCGTTCGCGTGAGGGTCCAAACCAGACACTGACCAATGCGGAGAGATGTCGGATGGTGGCACCTCTGGGGGACATCCTGGGCCCCTGGAAATATGCTCCATCTTGAGCTGGGGGTAGTTACAGGGCTATATACGTACCATACGGACTGACTGTGCATCTCCCCCCCCCACCCGTTAATTCCTGCGTTGAAGCCCTGGGGGGGCTGTGTGCGGAGACGGGGCTTCCCAGGAGGTAAGTGAGGTGAAATGAGGTCACGGGATAAGGCCCTGATCCCCCAGGACTAGTGTCCCTAGAAGAGGAGACACGAGGGAGTCTGAAGAAAGGCCACGTGAGGACACAGGGAGGAAGGGACTCGCCGGCATCCGGCCCCGCCGTGCCTCCTCCTGAGACGCGCAGCCCCTGGGCCTCGGTCATGGCCGCCCGCGCCGGCTAGCCCACGCAGACACGTGTGGGATTCATCGGGCCGCACGCTTAAGACTAGTGTGTATCATCCATACGTTATTCTTTTTTTCAAGAAAACAGCTGGGCGCTGAGAAAGGCAGAACTCTGTTTCTGACAGGATCTTCAGGTGTTTTTTTTTTTCTTTTTTATACAGAGTGGAATCGAAATATCCCTCACGCCCCAGCGGCCACTCTGCCGGGGATCCCACCATCGTGGGCCAGTTACTGCTCGTCCACGGGGCTGGCGTGCCCCCCAGCCGCAGCGATGACCTCATCCACCCGCCCTCACGCCGGGCCTGTGGGCTGCCAGACACTTGACGGAGAGCATCTATTTTCCTCCTGACCTCAGCGATTCCTTCTCATCCCACCTCCTCACGGCCACTCCTGACCCGAACCAAGTAAGTGAGGTCATCCTCATGTCATTCGGTCACTGAGCAAATATGCCTCAAGGGCATACTGTGTGCAGGGCCCGGTGCTAGGCGACGGCCGGCCCCATGGCCAGCATGCAAACCACAGGCCATACACAGGGAGGGCAGTGCTCCAAGAAGCAGCACATTATTTGATGAGCAAAGGTCCTCCATGCCAGGCAAACGCATCCCAACCCATACAACCATGTTCCCTGTTCTTACTTTGGAGAGTAATTGCAGACGAGGTAGACTGCATTCTCCCAAACATCTCCCCAAACGTTCATCCTCTCGCAGGTGTTCACAGCACAGCCAATCTTGTTGGTGGTGGCCCAGACTATCTGAAAAGATGACATCCACGTGTCAGAGCCAGGGACAAGGCAGAGCGGGACAACATAGTCTGGCCTGGATCTCCAGGGTGCTGGCGCTAAAGGCGTGTATGTTGTGAAGGGGTGAAGGACCAGACTTTTTCTTAAACCCCCTGAAGATCCATGTTTGTTAAACACACACACACACACACACCCAAACAAAAACAAACCACACACGAGGAAAATGTGCTAGCGATGGAAAATTGCCATACAAGTTTCTAGCGCTTACTCCCCGTTTCTGTGCTTGTGTCACAAACCCAAGCTCAGCCCAGCAGCCGTACTTTAAATAATACCAAATTAAAGGAAAATATTATGGTGATGACAGAGCAGTTTTCCAACTGGGTAGCAGTCCTGCAGGGCCAGGTGAGTGATGGGGTCTGGGGGTGCTGGGCTGAGGCCTCAGCTCGGGCCTCGGGGGTTACCTGTGTGTAGTGGGTGCACATGGGCCCAGAGCACCTCTCCGGACACCAGGGGTTGCACTCGTGGGGGTAGGGGTAGGTGTAGTCCTTCACCTCGTCATACCAGGACTGGACATGGAAGCCGGGAGAGCGGTACCTGAGAGGGCAGATCAGCTAGTTACGTCCCAGCCACCACACACGCAATAGACCGAGACCACAGCTCACGGCACAGCCACCCACGGGGCGGGCTGGAGAAGGGGCTGCTGTGGGCAAACAGCCCCAAATCCTGCCCAGCACCTGCTGTAAGTGCCTATGACCCAAACTTGCAAGGAGCTCACCTGGGCATCCCCGGAGTGCCTGGGTTCCAGGAATTTCCCTGGGTGGCCCACACGCCACCTGTGTGTGCAGGAGACATTTGCCTGGCCCCCAGTGAGTCATTGTTTATATTACAATTATGTATTTATGCCCATGTACATTTGGGGAAATACATGTAGCCCACGAACCCCCGATTTCTCAGATATGATTGTTAAAACACAACTTGATTGAAAACGTGAGTCCCTTTAAAGTCAGTGCAGAGAAAAACAGTGAGTAAGTAACTGTCCAGGTAATGCACAGAAGGGACGCCGGGGAAGGTCTGAAAGCTGCAAAATAGCCGGCTATGGGGGACAGGGCACATGGGTCCCCATCACCCCCGAACAAGAGCCTAGAGGCTCACGTTTCTCTATCATCGTGACTGGCTTCATTTCTCAGCTGCTGGTGGGGGGACCCAAGGACTCAGATACAAGGTAGAAAATGAACTGAAGATGCAGAAACCTGCAGGGATGCAGAGCCCTGCTGTCACGTGGGCAAATCCTTTCCAAAACTTCCTATTTAGGATCTGATCCCCTGAGCCCTCCCTCACCCCCACCCTGGTCATCACCATGGGTGGCCACGGCCCCCTCGCTCGGCCCCATCCACCAGGTTGGCATCGTTGCTTTCTTCCCAGGAAAGAAAATAAACTGAACACAAATCACTGGTCAGCGTCACCAGCAAGTGTAAACAAAGCGGTTTCGATAAAGAGAGAAGACACGAGGGGTCTGGCCGTTTCTGAGAGCACTGTGGTGAGCCGGGCAGTTAGAGGTCTTGTAACAATTACCATCAGAGCCCAGAGCGCATGGTGGTGGTCAGTGACGTGGCCGGGGCCTGCTTGGAGAAGGACGCTGGCAGCCACGGAACCACGGAGCCACAGGGCTGTGTGGGGACACCCGTGCCCGTCTGATCCCCCAGAGTGCCACGGCCAGGCTGCTGCAGGGGCCCGGAGAACGAAGGGGGCTCTTTGGGAAAGCAGGTCGGCACTCAGCGTCCCGCAGGGGCAAGCCCTCTGAGCCCCCCGCCATCAGTCCCAGTACTAAGCCTGATGCAGCAACAGCAAGACCAGATCCAAGAATGGCTAACATTCGGCCTGTCGGCTCGATGGCCCGAAGGCAGCCTTGACAATGATCACCATGACGGCTACGGAATAGAACTGTCTGATACCATATGAGAAGGGGAGAAAGAATTAAAAGCTGTCCTGGCCACCGTTACCACGAAGTAAAAATATGCCAGCCCACAGCCAGATGCTACACAGGAGTCCAGGAATATTCTGGCTGCTGAGCCAGGCCAAAGGAATGATGGGTTTTTTCCCTGTAGACATTTTCTTTTCATGCTACCGGAAGACTGATTTTACAAAAAGCAGAATTCACCAGAAGACAACAAAAAAAAACCAGGTGTTAATTCACTTCCGTGAAGTCTGGACCCCTCATGACACCTGCTCAGGTTCTGTCCTGGAAAAGCACTGACCAAAAGGAAGCCGACCATTGGCAGCCACACTGAACGCAGGCGCTTACGGAGCTGGGGAATATCTGGGCTGCAAGACAGGCACCCTGTGCTTTGAGGGGATACTTCAAGTCCGGTCCAACTTTTCAACGATGCCGGCAAAGCACAAGTGGGCCTTGAGCCCCTGGCCAGCCCTGGGTTCGGCCCCAGAGGACTTGCGTCCACAGCATGTTGTCTGGCTGGTTGATGAGTTTGCACCAGCGAGAAGGCACGTTCCCCACATCCCCTAAGGAAACCAGCCCTCAGCTGGGTGGGTGCTCAAGTGCGTGCATCTTAGAGACCATGCTCAAGAGCCTCCTCCGGGCAAGGGGGCCTGGGTGGTGAGGGCGAGCCTCCCCATGGCCAGACGAGGAGGGGAAGGTGAGGGACAGCTGCTCGCCAGGTGGAACCTGGCTGGGCCTGGAGAAGGAGCAGAACCCAGACGTGCCGGGGCAGAGAAGACACTCTAACCAGCACTGCATAAGCAACATCCCCGTGTTCCCAGCTCACCCGGCCAGCTCCCTGCCGCAACGGGCTCAAGAATCCTTTCAAGGCAGTGGGATGGAACCCCCAAGCTAGAAACCCCGAGCCTGGTGATCAGTGTCTGGAGCCAACAAGCAGCCTCGCATCCGTTTTGCCACTTACTTGGAAGTGACCCTGGGCACTGAGCCTGTTTCCCCACATTCAGACAGGCACGGGGGATCCTGAGGACTTAAACGTGACAACAGACAGCGAGCACCAAGCCCAGCACACAGTAGGTGCTCTGCAGGGGCGGCCAGTTCACAAGCGAGGGGGGACCACGGCGGCTCTTACCTGCCCCAGTGGACGGCCAGGTTCTGCCCAAGGGACACCAGCAGACTGGTGGGCCCGTGCTCCCAGAGGCACTCGTGAGCCCACGCCGCCGCCGACCGCTCCAGCTCCTCGTCCCAGGTCTGCAGGGAGAGGAAACACGGGCCGCCAGGGTCAGGGATGGTGTAAGAACGAAACCTGCAGCCACGGGCCCCGCGTGGACCCCACACGGAGCCCAGGCCAGGTCTCCGTTCTCGGACACTGGGGTCCACGCAGATGTTGGACGGGCTCCTGACCCAGCAAGCGGGGAGGGGCAGGGCAGCAAAGAACTCAGGGCAGCCCAGCCCATGGCGGTCCTCGCAGTTCCTGCTCTGGGCTCCCCCTTGGCCGGGATGCTGAGACAAGCCCCTTGCCTGGGGGTGCCCTCGGTGCAGCCCTGTGAACATGCTGAACACCACAGAACTGTATGCTTAAAAGTGGTTGAAAGGGTGAATTTTATGTTTTGTGTATTTTACTGTTCTAAAAAGAAAAAGGAGCAAGAAATGCCTCCGTCCCAGCCCATCCTGCTCTCCTGCGGCTCAGGCCACCCGGACCCAGGGGGAGGGGGTGGGGGGCAAGGGCAGGGTCTGGGCCAGAGGATCTGAGACAGGCTGCACCTCCCGTCCTGCCTCCCCACCGGCCCAGGAACGCACATAACTCCCCGGGAAGGAATACGGTGAACAAAGCAGGGGGCTCATTGCCCTCCGGTCAGCTGCTGTCCGTCCTCCTCCCAGTCGCCAGGCGGGCAGGCGCTGTTCCCTCTCGGGGCCGCCCCAGCCCCCGGCACACAGTAGGTGCTCATGGGAAGACGGTCAGGCAGAGCCCCAGGACCTGGCCGGGAACGGGACACTGACGGCGCTAACTGCGGGCCCCCAGGACGGAACATCATGAAGCCGAGCACCTCCCAACCTCCTGCCCAGCCGCCTCTTTCCGGCCTCAATGCCGGAGATTGAGGAACATCCAGGGCGAGTCCTGGCCTAGGGCAGACGCCCCTGCGGACCTGGGGCACACCCCTGGACGCAACCCCCGTTTCGGTTGCAGTGGATGTTCTGGGTACACTCGGACATCAGACTCCTCTCTTGACGTGCCCACCAAGCACTGTGTCCCTTCTGCCTAGGATCCTTCTCCCAAGCCTGGGACAGCCTGAAGTGGGGAGGGGACAGGCTGCCTTCGGGTGGGCGATCCTCCTGCTGCTCTCTTTCCTTAGCAGATCCAAGCCCCCGCTCCCACCGGGAGACCCCGTAGTATACCGTGATGTTGGACTTCCTCCTTCCTGTCTTCTGGACTTGTGCATCACCCGCTCCCCAATAAACTACCCGAACCAACTTGGTGGCTCCATCTCTAAGCAAGCACCCGCTGATGCTCCATGAAGGAACAGACGCCATCCACTGCGAGGGGAGGGCAGTGGGGACAGGAGGGAACACCAAGATCCCTCTGGCCATGGCCAGCTAAGGCCCTTCCCAGAGTCCAGGGAGGCAGGGCAGAGTGCGTGCAGGCGCTGACCCCACCCCGAGGCTCACTAGCTTCTCAGAAGTTCACTATTTATTCTGATCAATGTGAACCTTGTGTGCCTTCGGTCCGCATCCATAACATTTTCTACAGCTCAGCGGGGATGGCTGTAGGGAGGGCCCTGGCAGATCTCTGGGGGTTAAGGCTTCCGAAATTCTGGCTAGAGGTAGAGGACACAGCCAGACAAGGACCCAGCTCTCCCCTCCCTGCTTTCGAGGCCTCCTTTTGGGCCCGCCCTTCACCTCCCGCCCTTCACCTCCCGCCCTTCACCTCCCACCCTTCTCTTGGCTCCAGCTGTGCCTGGCACGTAGTAGGACCTCAGAGAGGCACAGGTGAACACTCTCTACCCCCCAAAGGGAGGACTGGGGCAAGAAAGAGGGAAAGAGCCAGGCAGTGGGGGGCACTGGTGAGAGTGTGGGGCCAGGCCCTGCCCCTTGCTCGCTGTGTGACTGTGGACAAGCGGCTTCACCTCTCTGAGCCTGTTTCCCCACCTGGGCTCATGATGTCGCCGGAACAGGATGTGGGGGACGGTTGAACGAGCAGGCATCAAGCCCCCAGGCGAGGTGCCGAGCAGCTCTCAGTAAACAGTACCTGGATATTAAGGAAATTAACTTTCTCAAGCACCTACTACGTGCCAGGGGCAGGGTTAGGCCCTGTACCTGAACACCTGCCACTTGCCAGAGAACAGTATTAGCATCACTTTCTTATTTCATTCTCAGAATAAGCCCTTGAGGTTAAGTTATATTTTCCCACTGTTGCAGACAAAAATACCCAAAAAACAAAAAAAACCCTTGAGGCTAAGGGAGGTTAGGTAACTTGCCGAAGGTTACACAGCAGGAAGTTAGAACTTTAACAACCCAGCTTTATCTGGCTTCCCAGGGTCTCATCTTGCTCTGCATGCTGTCACCAAGGGCTGGTCCCACTCCACTAAAATAATAAGTCACTAAAATAGTAACAGCAACAGTATAGTTAACACTTATTTAGCACTTGTGCATTATCTCATCAACTCCTCCGAACAGTCCTATGAGAAAGGTACTTTTATTGTCCCCGATTATGCAGGTGAGGAGACATGAACACAAAGAGACTAACTAATCTGCCTGAAGTCACCCAGCTACCAAGCGGCAGGCTGGCTCCAGAGCCCGTCCACCTATAAAACCTCAGAATAGGGTGTCTCAACTCTTTGGAGTTTTAATGTCCGCCTTTCAGGGCTACGGCTATTTCAAAAGGACCACGGCCGGAGCCCCAGCAGCCACGGCTGAGCAGGAAGCTGGATTTTCAAGATACTTTCTCAAATGAGTGCCCCTTGTTTGGGTGGAGACCGGAACAGATAGGCAGGCCTGGGGTGGAGGGGCTGGGCCTCGTGCTACCTCCCTGCCTTGGGGCCCCTGCTCAGAGGGGCCAACACCACCAACGAAGGCCCAGCTCCCCTGACAGGCAAGCCATTTAGACCTAAGGACCCAGATCCCAGCTCCACCCCTGAAATAACACAAAATAGACAGGAAAGCATGGCAGGCTCGTGAGAGGCTGCACTGACGTTCCCTGCTGCCTATGTGAGCCCTGCTCACTGCACCGAATCTTCCATACAGCCTGGACAAGCACAGAGTGGAGACCTGAAGACGAGCGTAAACTGAGCCTGTTCCCGATAGGAGGCAGGAAGCAGCCAGGATCCCCGGGCTTTGGGGCTCAGTCAAGCTCCCTGCTCCCTGCTGGGCACCATATAGGGCCTTGGGGTGGGAGACGGCCCAGGAGGAAGGCCAACCTATACAGAGAGGTGGAGAGTGTCCTTTCCCCCCCGGGGACCAGGCCAGGTGTCAGGAAGGATGGGGGAAGAGTCCACACCGAAAGCCACCAAGAATTCTACTCTAATTCTCTACGTCTTTAACCCTAAAAAGGCCTGCACCAGCTGCTGATGCATTAGTATTTTGAAGGGGTGCCCGCTCTTCCTAAGATTAGCACAACCCCTTCAGAGTAAATGCCTGGGCCATGTTCTTGAGGGAAAGAAGAAATGGTTTCATAACGAGTTCCCAAAGGACAGCCTTGCTCCAAGGGTGTTTGCCCAGAAGGGCAAGCCTTTCATCTGCCCTGTAGCCAGTGACGGGCCACCTCGTGAGGGCAGAGACGGCGACACTGAGGGGCTCCCAGGCACGCGGGGTGCTCCCTGATCACGAGCACCACCTACATCAGAGCCCAAGGCACCATGAAACGGGACAGTAGAGTCCAGAGGAGGGAGAGGAGCTGGGTTCTGAGTGAGGCTTGCTTACGACGGGATAAGGCATGAGGTGGGGACAGGACTCCTGGGGGAGGGAGGGCCTGGCGGCATCTTCGGGGAACACCGAGTGGCCTCTCAGGACAGATGAGCTCGTGATCGAAGGCCTCCAGAGCCAGGCAGGAGCATCTGGGCTCCATCCTGGGCACAGAGGGCCCTGAGGCTCCTGAGCAGGAGACAGGCTTGCTGAAGGTCAGGAAGGGCGCAGGAGGCAGGGCTCAGGGCGGGCCAGCAGGGGACAACGTGGGAGGTGAGAAGCCCCAGGGCTGATCGAGGTGTTGGGGGGACAGGCTGGGCAGACAGGAAGCGGGCAGGGGCAGTGGGGGTGCCAGGGTTTAAACTGGGCGCGGGATGGTGGCTGCGAGCCTGGGTCCTGCGGTCCGTTCTGCCACTACCGTCTCTGACCTCGGGCCTCAGTTTCCTAGTCTATAAAACGGGAGAAAAGCCGCAGGTGTGTCACGGGGCTGGGAGGACGGGAAGCGGTCCTGGCGGAAACAGAGGGGCGTGCGTGGATGTGGGGCCGGAGGCATGGGCTTGGAGGGCCGGCTGCCCCTCTGCTCCTTACGCATGGGATTTCCCCAGGCTCACGGGAGACCCTCCACTGTACCCCCTCTGCCAGCCCCTCGCTGACAGACACCCCAGCTCTCACGGACTCGGCCCCGTTGCTGCTCAGACGGAGGAGGGCGGCGGATGGGGCTGGATGAAGCGCTTACCATGTACTCCATGTTGGAGGCCGGGGGGTACACCTGGCCCCTCAGTTTGTTGTGAAGCATGAGGATCTCCTCCTTGTCCGACCTGGGGATGGCCCTCCGGACCCGGGAGTGGGGCTTGTCCTGCTGGTATTTGCTGAGCAGCTTCTCCAAGTGGGTGACGTTGGGCAGGAAAAAGCCTTGGGCTCCGCAGACCAGCAGCACCAGCCCCAAGGGGACGACTCTGTTCAGGACACAGCTCATGGCGCCACGCAGGGAGCGAGGACCAGGGGGACCAAGCAGGCTGGGCTCTTGAGGCAGCGCTGGGGCGCGGAAGCTCTGAAGGAAAGCAGAGGGCAGTGGGGGGAGAAGTCGATCAGTCTTAAACCAGCTCCAGCGTGAGCTTGAGCAGTGAACAGCTATCCCTCTCCCCACTTTGCAGACGTGAAAACCGAGGCTCCCAGAAGCTCAGTAACCGAGGTCCCACAGACAGGAGAGGTGGAGCTACCCTGGTTCCTCTCTCCCTAGACGGTCACAGAGTGTCCGAGAGGACAAGGCAGGGCTTGAAAGAGTGTGTTTATTCACACATCTCGCCTCTGCTTCACCTCCAAGGGAGAGTCCGTCAGTCACAGGAGCTTTCCTGGGCATCTAGTTTGTGCTATAGACACTGCGCCTTGCCCCGGGGAGCTCCCACTCGGGCTGGGGCGAGAGACGAGGAAAACCACAGTCCCCACCTGCGGGGCAGCGCTGACCGCGGGCGAGGAGCTGGAAGAAGGGGCTGCGGAACCCCGCCAGGGTGCTGACCCGCCTGGGACCCCAAGGGGCCGTGTCCTTCCATCAAGGCTCCTTCGGTCTTCCCCCACACGAGCCGCAACCCGCTCTCATCAGTTGAGTTGGCTAGGTTTGCAAGACAACATCCAGCAGAGGCATCGGCAGGGGCACAGCGCGGAGGGGCAGGGAGGCAGAGTGCGAGGCTGAGCATGGCCAAGGAGCCATGGGAACCGGGCAGTTCCCACTCTGACCCTGGCAACTCTCCAGGGTCCTGACCGAGCTTCAGACAAAAATAACCACCATCCAGCAGGGAGGCCCGGCATTCTCTGGACTGGATGAGATGCAGCCTCCCTCCGGGGGAGTTCCCTCTGGGGCAGAGTCCCGGGGACGGGACGGCACAGAAGGCCGTGTGTGCGCTCGCCTGCCCCACTGGGAATCAAACCAGTAATGCAGACCCCTGCGGTCCCGACTCCTCTCCAAGATTAGTCGCACCGCCATATATGAACATTTCCCAGCTGCAGAAGGCCAGGCTGACGGAGATGCCAAGACACTGACGCTGGACTGCCTTCGGTGACGCAGCAAGAGCAGAGACCCACGTCACGGAGCACCCACTGGGCGTCACGATGGCACGGGGTCTGCGGCACTCTCCGCCTCAGCAGCTTCAGGGCCAGGTACCCCCGAAGGCATGAAGCAGAACTGCTCCTAGGACTCAGCTGTGATTCCACTGGACTAAAGCCTGGGTGGGGTTTAAATCACCAGTGGGCACCATTCAAACGACTCTCATGGGGGGACAGGTAAATAGACGGCGGGGCAGTCAGGTGGAGTATTACACAGCAGGGAAAAGGAACAACCTAGAGCCATGTGAACGTCAGCATACGTAAGTCCCAAATCCAGTGTTGGGTTAGAAAAGTAAGTTGGAGAATATAACACTAATGGTCCTATTTACGCCAACTTTAAAACATACAGACCACAGTTTGTATAACTTACAGGTACACATGGATACAGACACACACACATATGTGTATATTACATGTGCATATCGTATACATATATAATACACACATATACATGTGTCTGTGTGTACATATGTGTACATAGGGGTGTTTATATAGTAAAACCACACCTGAACCCCAGACCAAGTTCGTGGTGCTGGTTGACTCCAGGGTGAGGGATGGGGAACTGGGAAGGAGAATATGAGGGACCTCATCTCAATCTTTAACATATTATTTGTATTTTTAAAATCTCAAGCAGATAGGGCAAACTGTCCACCTCTGTTCACTTTAGGGGGACAGGCTGAGTTGGTAGGAACGGCAAAGCGGTAGCCCAAGGAGGGTGGGTGCAGGGGCCGGACCTGGGTGGGGAGCCCATGCCATCCTTTGGACGTCTCTGGTTTTTAAAAATTTCAATTAATAAAAGAAAACAAAATGCCGAAGCATGAAAAGACAAGGAAGCAATTGCTGGTTCCATGTGCATCCTTCCGGCGTGTTCTCCTGAACTGGTGAGACCTTATTCCAAAAGACAAGACAAGCCGCCTTCACTGTGCACTTGATGGGGCCGCCTGAGCCCAGCACTTGGAGGCTGGTCCTTGTCTGCATGGCCCCACAGAGAATTTGTAAAGCCTCAAGGGCAGCTTTTGAGTTGGGAGCACCGTTTCCGGGGTTTAGTCCCACGCTCCCCACAGAGAACACAAAGGACAGGAGACGAGACATTTCTCCAAGGGCCTCCTTGGCCTCACCTCAGCCAGTCACCACCCGGGAAACACAGATATGCCCTGGGTCGTGCCACTCACAGCGTCGCAGGGGAAGCATGCCCATCGCACTGTTGGTTCTGAGAGTGGCCTGGCCTGGCGAGAGCTCAGGGGACCTGGGGGTCCTCGCTGGGTAGGAGTGAGGCCCAGATCATGCCGCTCCTGCTAAGTCTGGGCTGCAGGACGACACCAAAGGCGTTAGCAGAACCATGAGGACAAGGTGGCCAGAGGCTCTCCTCCCGGGACCCTGCACAGTGCTGCTCTAGACTGAGCTGTGGTCCCCCAGATTCACAGGCTGGGGTCCTGACTCCCAGAACCTCAGAATGTGACTGTATTTGGAGACAGGGCCTTTAAAGAGGTCATTAAGTTAAAATGAGGTCACTAGGTGAACCCTGATCCAATCTGACGGCTGTCATCATAAGAGAGGGGATTGGGATGCAGACACCCACAGAGGGAGGATCCACAGGGAGAAGGCAGTGTCTACAGCCCACGAGAGAGGCCTCAGGGGACAGCAGCCCTGCCCACAGCGGGGGCTCACGCCTCCAGAAGTATGAGAAAATACTGGATGAACAGGACTGCGGTCCCAATACCCCACTGGCCACTGTGGGAAGGAGGTGGGGGGGGTGCAAGGTAAATCAGGAGGCCAAGGCCCACTTCCCAGGGGCATCACCAGCACCCTGGGCCTGCGCAGCCCCTCCAGCCTCTGCCGCCCCAACAGCTCAACCAGAACTTAGGGCCTAGACACTCCAGCCCCTTTCCCACCCACCATCAGACAATTTAAACCCTTTCTTATATGAGATGCGTGCACTGTCCGAGGCTGCTCGGGGCTTCCCAGGGACAAGTACAGTCCCCGACAGACCGACCGGGGAGGCTGACACTGAGGGGGACCTACTGCACACCAGTCCCTGGATTTCTCATCTCACCCACCTGATGATCCAGAGGCTTGGGTTCTACTGCTTCCATTTTACAGAGGAGGAGACTGAGGCCTCTGCAGTGTCCGGAAGAGCCCAAAGTTGTACAGTGGGTGAGCAGAAACTGAGCGCTGGGACGCAGCCCATCCCGCCCCAGGACCCTTTCCTTACGCTGCCCTGTCTCCCCAAGAGTGGGCTTCCTGGAGTGCCCGGCACCAGCCTGCAGGGGAGGGGGCCCCGCGGCAGCCCCGTCCACGCTGGCCTGCAGGTCAGATGGTGGTTCCTGGTGGTTAGAAGACACCTGTGTGTCACCCCCAGGGGACTAAAACCTTACATCATGGTGACCTTTCACCAAAACACGCCTCCATCACCGGGCCTGCACGCATCCAGCCTCCCTCCATCGCTGCACCTGTGACTCCCACGTGGCGAGCTGACCTCCGACCCCGGACATCGACAGATGCTCTCTGAAGAGCACTCTTTGGACCCCTGGTTCTCCGAGGCTCGCCAAGGGCAAACCTCATTTCTAGAGAAGGCCTCCTCCACTCTGTCACCCCCGGCCTGTCTCCGGTGGCTGGAGTCACGCGTCGCGGACCACTGAACAGCACAGCCGAAACGGCGCTCCTTTGCCACAGTTGCAAACCCAAGCCCGTGACCGTAGACAGGACTCCTGAGAACGGGCCAGATGTCAGGCCCCCAGGGAGGTGGGGAGGGGGACCAAGGACGCTTTCAGGCCCCAGGGCCCGTGGCAAGACCCCAGCCTGGCTGACGAAAGCCACAGGGAATCAACTTCCTACAACACTGCCCAGGGCCCCTAAACACACCTGGAGCCCACCAGGGAGGTGGCGGTTTCTGACCCTATTTTACAGGAAAGAAAACTGAGTCCAGGAGACACTGCCTGGTGTTGGTGAGGCCGTGCAGCCCGTTGGAGGTGGAACCAAGACGTGAAATCCAGCTTTCTGAAAGCGTGGGGGACTTTCAGCCCATGGCCGGGGTATCCGCTCTGCAGCCACCCCGCCGCCCCGCCGGGGCTGTGTGGGCCCAGAGGGGATCAGCAGACCCCCATGTTCCCAATCTAGCAATGGCACCTCCTCAGGGTCACCTCCTGGGCAAGGCCGCCCGCAACCCCGCCTCTTGGGAGCAAGTGACAGAAAGGGAGTGCGCGTGGGGCTCCGTGCGTCACGCCACCAGGGCTCTGCCCGTGTTTGGGAGCGTCTGCCAGGAAGATGAATCTCAGCAGTGCGTTTGTCGGCCGGCAGCTCTGAGCTGTGCCAAAGCTCTTCCCTCTGGCACATGCTGTTCTCACAGCTCATCCCACGGCCCCAACCTGCCCCCTCCTCGCCCCGGGCCAGCCCCACGGATTCCTGCTCTTCTGGCTACGATTCAGCTCCAGGGTCACAGCTGAATCACGCCCCAACCACACCTGTCGGGCTTGTTCGCCGCTGAATCGCTGACATCTGACACGTCGGTGTTCAATAAATATTTATGAAATGAATGTGTGGGTTGCATCCTCCTGAGGAAGTCAGGAGAGCCGTCTAAGGACGGTGCAGGGTGCAGGCCCTCCGGGAACACCGAGCTGAGTCAGCTCCTGACGCGGCCCCTCGCCGGCTGCGTGGCTTGGGCACGGCGTGTCCCTGCTCTGGGCCCGGGCTGCCACGTCTATATGGTAGACGGGAATCACGGGGCTCGTCTGACCTCAGCGATTCAGCGGTCAATAAGCCAGACAGGTCTGCGGACATGCTTCAGCGCCAGGAAGCTTCCAGAAAGCAGCATCCTTTCATCTGAGGAGCAGGGCTTCATCCGCCTGGCCTGGTTAGGGTCAGGGGATGAGCTGTGTGATGAGCAGCGAACGAGATCATGAACATGGGTGCTTCGTAAGCGTTAGCTCTATTAATGAGGATGACAACACTACGTGCACCGCAGAGGCAGTGTGTGAAGAAGTTTCTAGAAGCCCGGGATGAATGACGGGGAGTAAACACCATTCTCTCTTCATTACAGTATTTCACAGCCCCACCTCTGCCTTAATACAAAAATCTAATTTTTAAACATCATATTAAATGTGTAACGCATGTGGGGTTTAAAAACTGTCCCCTAAATTCGAAACACACTTTACTCAAGACGTGCCTTGAGCCATGGCCACTTTCTCCCCAGCTTTCTGGGGAAGCAGGTTCCGAGACGTCATGAACTGTCGTGAAGCCTGGCCGGCTCGGGGTCACGAGTGCGGGGCCCCACGTTGGACTTAAAAATTTTAAAAATCAAAACAATAAAAAGGAACCAGGTCTGGGGCATTAATGTTGACTCTCTGGGCAGGAACTGCTCATACGTATGTTCATGGTCATTTGCACTGATGACAATGACCCAGTTCACGTGCCATGAGGGCCGACGTGCTCCTTCCGGGGCTCAGTCTTAGCTGAGTCAAGAAGCCCTAGGTGCCCTAGATCTCACCACGGCCGCATCATGTCTGCTCATACTATCTGCCTTTCCCACCATAGTGTGCACCTGCTGAGGGCTGGAACCAGTGTATGCCGGTAAATGTCCAAACACCGAAACTCCAAAAAATAAAAAAAAATAAAATCACCCTGATATGTAGTGTTTGTCAGGTCCCTCGGGACAAACATTCCCACGGTGGCCAATTTCAAGCAACCCATGTGAGATCACTGACGGTGGAATTTCTGGAAAGACGCGAGATGGCACATCATTGTGTGGTCTTTCCGCCACAGGGATGGGACAGGCACCGATCACCTCACGGGCAGAGACGGCAGTGAAGTGTAGGAGAAGGCTGGGACAAGGTAAGTTCTGAGTTTTCATTACCTTCGTTGTAAAGAGGACTTATGTTAACTGTAAGTTCATGTCATTTGATGTTTAAGGGTGGTCTCTGAAAATTTAACAAAACGCAAGGAGCCGGTCCCAGCCCACCGCTGGCTGGCCCTGAGTCGTGTTCCAGTTCACAGCCCAGTGAGTATTAACTGCTCCACAAACATTTGTCACAAACACCATAGCCAGCCGTTCTGGATGCGACCCTGCAGTGGGTCCTCCACTCCCGCACTCCACAGGCTGATGGGGTCACGGCCTCTATGGGCCCTGTCCTACAGGTGAGGGAACCGAGGCTCCAGACAGAGAAGCCACTTGCTCACAGTCACACAGAATGTCTGCGAGTGCCGATGCATCGTCACACTCTTGCCGCTGGCCCGAAGGTGAGGTCTCCGAAACGTCAGGGCAGCTCTAACCTCCCGCCCATGTCAGCCGGGCTCATTCAGGAACACGTCCGCCCCATGTGACAGCAGCTAGCCCGAAAGGCCAGGGGTGCCCCACGCTCTGCTCTTCCTCGGAAGCACAGAGGGGAACGCAAAATGTGAGTGGGGCCAAGGGCAGATCACAGTCATACCCACAAACCACCCAAAATTCTAGGAATGAAGCCGTGGCTGGGAGGAGGGAGGAGGGACACCCCAGCATGTCTGGGGCAGATCCCGGGACTGGCCAGAACCTCCAGGGACGAGCATCTGGGTAAGCACCAGACACCCAGGATGTGGGGGGGGGATCTCCCCTCCTCGATGGGATCCATTCGGTTTTCCTTAAACTCTTCCCCATGGAATTAGGGCTGGACACAGTAGGAGGCAGGCTTTTCCCTTCCCTGCAGCCTCCCCACCCCCAGCCCTGGTTGTCCGCAACTGAAGACAGATGGCCAGCAAGAGCCTATGCGAAACCCATCGATTTTTTTTTAAAGATTTTATTTATTTATTTCAGACAGAGAGAGAGAGCGAGAGTGAGAGCGAGAGAGCATGAGCACAAGCTGGGGGGAGGGGCAGAGAGAGAAGCAGGCTCCCAGCTGAGCAGGGAGCCCGATGCAGGACTCAATCCCAGGACCCTGGGATCATGACCTGAGCTGAAGGCAGATGCTTAACCGACTGAGCCACCTGGGTGCCCCTCGATTTTTTTTTTAAGATTTTCCTTATTTATTTATTTGAGGGAGAGAGGAAGAGCAGGGAGAGGGGCAGAGGGAGAGGGAGAGAGAGAAAATCTCAAGCAGACTCCACCCTGAGCATGAAGCCCAAAGTGGGGCTCAATCTCACAACCCCGCGATCATGCCCCGGGCCGAAATCAAGAGTCAGACGTTCAATCAACTGAGCCACCAAGGCATCCCTCAATTTCTTAAATACTATGTGGAGAATATACAAAATCTTAGGCAAAAGGAGAAGAGAGCTCATTTTGCAAAAAAAAAGAATTAAAAACCAGATGTGTTTAATATAAACCAAGATCATAAATAAGCCATTTTAAAGTGACTGGATAATAAATCAATATATTCTCAAAATACCCGATATCTGACTCCAGGGGCCCCTCGCCTGCCTTCTTGCCCATGTGTGGATGTTTAGCAAAGCTTCAGATAAACATCAGGAAACCACGGGCTCCCAAGGACTGCTCCAGGGCCGTGAGGAAAAGCGTGGATGTCAGGTCAGACCCAGGTTCGAACTGTGGCCTCACCATGTAGAGCCTCGTGCTGCCCAAAAGGTCCCTCGGCCTCTGATTTTCCAGTTCCTCAAGGGGGACAATGAGGCCCTGAATTGCTCACAGGGATAGAGGAGGGAGGGTAAGAAGAGGAGGAGAGAATTAGTGGTTCTGGAGCTGTCTACTGACGGTCCTTCCTTTCTCCTGGGTGAGTTCAGGCATCTCAGATCCTCTCTGCTCCGGTACGGGGCTGACAGCACCGGCACCAGCCTCCTGCCTGCAATCCCTGATTCATGGTATCCGGTGGTATCTGTAAGGGTGAGTCACAGCCCCTGGCTCTGAACCAAGCTCCAAGACACACGGCTCAAGAATCCTGCAGCACCAGGCTATGGACCCTCCACACCGCCGTGCAGACGGAAATCCCAGGGCAAGCCCCCGGGTGGCCACGGAGTCCCTCGCATGTGCAAGCAAGCAAGACAGTCTGCCTCGAGAGAGGGAGGGGACCTCACAGCTAATAGACAAAGACAGAAGGCGTGAGAAAACCGCCTGGGGAATGGGATGGTAACTCCAGGCAGAGGAAGGACAGGGACCGCTCTGGCTGGGGTGAACAGCAAGGTCTCGCTCAAATCTCAAGGAAGGGGAACCCCAGACAGCAGGAACCACAAGGTCAAAGGCTCCGGGATGGGCCCCGTCTTGGCATGACCGAGGACAGGCACAAAGCTGTGGAGCTGGGAGGAAATGGGGTCACACAGGAGGGCAGCGCCAGGTGGCCAGGGGCCTGGAAGACCATGGTGAGGAGTCCTGCTTTTACTCCAAATGCAAAGAGGAGCGTCAGTTGGGGGGGGCGAGGTACAGTCAAGGTGACAGGGTCTGACTTAGGCTTTGAAAGCCCATCAGCATGCAACGACACAGGGCAGAGCTCAAGACCAAACAAAAGAAGCCAGACTCCAATGATTAAACAGGCTCCGTTCTGTTTACGTCAAGTTCAAAACAAGGCAAAACCAACCTATGCCATTAGAAGTCAGGAAATGGTTCCCCCCCTGGGGGGGGGGGGGCAGGGCCGGGGGAGGGGCCGGGGGGGGCAGCTCAGGCTCCCTGCAGCTTGTGCACTTGGGGAAAAGTCACCCGCCAGCGCACCAGTGAGCGCGCACTCCTCTCCGGTAACGTGAAACTTGAATACAACTTTTTTCAAGTTTGAAGTCGCTCTGGCTTCTAAGAACGGACCAAGGGAAGTGTGAGACGCAGCAAGGAGGAGGAGATCCTCGGGGCTGTCCCCACGGAGTCTCAGGGCTGAGGCAGGTCCAGGGCCTGGCCTCCGACAGCCCTTCAGACCGCAGCCCAGATAAAGCCCCGCGCCCGGCGGGGGCCTCCCCCTTGGACCAGACAGCGACTCTCCCAGACAGGGCCTGGTTCATCCCGAGTCTGAGAGGGCACTTTGTCCGGCGGTGCCAAAGCTGCAAATGCCTTCCGCGCCAGTGAGGCCCGAGCCTTGAAGGTTCCCGGGAATAAACAGGGTTTTCAGCGGCCAGGCGCTTCCCCGGCAGAGAACAGACGGGCTGTGTCGGAGCTGGTGTGGGGCAGAGAGGGGGTGGCGGCGACGCTGGACATACACTCAGACGCATTTTCAGCGCTGTTGAGGGAACTGCTCATTGTTCCAGAGGGGGCGTTTGGGGCTTACAAACAGATGTATTTTGAAAGCTCCTGGGCACACAGGGGCAGGGAATGTGCTCCGAAGGAAGATGCTAGACTCCTCCGGACACTTGCTCAGGCCCCAGAGCAATGAGTGCCAACAAGCTGAGTGTTCTTCTGCAAGAAAAGCCATGAATCTGCCAACAGCTTGTGAAGGGGCCTCTCGACCCTGCACGGAGGTGGCCATCCCAGCCCCCAAGGCTCTTACTCCCGTCTGGCCGTGTGACCTCTCTCTGGTCGCACCAGGCCCTATATCCAGAACCTTCCACACAACTTCACATCCACCCCCACCAGCCAGCCATCCCCACCCCATGTTGGTGCCGGGGCCCCAAGGCAAGTCTTCATCAGCTGTATAGGGTGGCAGGGCTCACCTTCAGGCCTGAGCCAGAAAGTGCCGGAAGCCTCATTAAAACAGATTGCTGGCCCCAGCCTCGTAGCTTCTGATTCAGGAAGCCTGGGACGGGGCCTGGGAATCGGCATTCCTAACAAGCTCCCAGGTACTGCTGCGCCCCCCTTGGAGGGGGGCCCCACTTTGACAGTTGTGGCCCCAGATTGTAATGGTCTCAAGTCTCACGCCCCACCCGAACGCAGCACTTCCCAAACTCCCACCCTCGGCACACCTACCTCCCCCCCACCCCGCCCGGCTACCTGCGCCAGTCCATACTGTGTACTTTATGTAAGGTGGCCCGCACCCTCAATGCGGACATTTCTCCTTGGAAAAGGTAACTTTCCATCCCCACCATTTGCAAAGAACGTGATCACTTCTGCCTCGAAGGGAAGGCAGGAGTAAAACGTCACGTGTTGAAAACAGAACAAAGCGAGGGCCTCCCAGCTGGCCACGGACGCCAGCCACAGACTTTTATGCCGAGGGAGCTCTGTCTTTGCCACAAGGGGGGAGCATGGTGTGGGGCAGCTGTTGGGCAGGCAGCATGCCCGCATTCGCCTTGACTTAAAAGGTCAGCTCCTGGAGGGGGCGCCTCTGCAGCTGGGTCTGTGCACAGGCTCGGTCGGGACCAGTGGGGATGGCTCCCCACACTTTGGGGAACACTGCTCATTTCACGGTAATCTGTTCTCAAGTGCAAGCCCCACAGCCCGTGACAGGAAATCCAGACCCAGGGGGCACCAGGGTGGCTCAGTCGGTTAAGTGCCTGACTCTTGATTTTAGCTCAGGTCATGATCTCAGGGTCGTGAGATCGAGCCCTGCGTTGGGCTCCGCACTGAGCTTGGAGCCTGCTTGGGATTCTCTCTCTCCCTCCCCCTCTGCCCTTGCCCCCCAGCCCCCCCCCCCAAATTGCACACATGCTCACTCTCGAAAAAAAGAAAAAAAAGGAAATCCAAACTCACCCTACCCTCAGGGCAGACCCTTGCCACTCTGGGCCTGGGGGCCTGATGCTCAGACTCTAGCCATACGGAACTCCTTGCCATTTTCCACGGGTGCAGGCCCCTCCCCATCTTCAGGCCTTTGCACACACATGGTCCCTCCACTTGGGGCACTCTCTATCACCTTTCCTAGCCTCTGCTCTAGAAGGATTTTTCAGGCTCTTATCAAGTTGGTCCCAGCAGGTGCCATCCAGCTCCCAACCCTAGAGAGATCAGAGTGGGTTTTTTCCAGTCTGGAAGAACTTTAGAGCAGGCTCGATTCCAGGACCATTTGACTACGAATGAAATGGAAGCTCTATTCTTTTTCCTTCTGGGATACTGCCCTCCCGCACTCACAATGGGACACGGTTCAGAAATTTGGGTTGAAAATGTGGGATTTCCTAATTTATAATATTTTTTAAATGATGGTCCAGAAGTTGCATGATCCGCATTATGAATTTCTTTTTCCCCGGAACCTGTGGTTTTTGTCTAAGCTGACACAGCACTTGAGACAATCAGAGAAGATAAATCTCCCTGGGGCTGAACCACGAGAAACTGTCTGTCCTCATGGCCATGACAAGGGGGGGGGGAGGTGGGGTCTGTCCAGGAACACCCACAAGTACACAGCCTGGGGCAGAATGCCTCAGACGGGATTCTCCACCAGTTGCTGCCATGACCCTGGGGAGAATGCCAACACCTCCCCCAGAACACCCAGATTTCCCTGCGTCCATGGCGGAGGGCCCTGATCTGTTCTGCAGTGAGATGACCTGAGTCTATGCTTCTTCAAGAAGGAAGCCAAGAAGGGAGAACACGGTTTCCTCCATAAGTTAACTATGAAGTGACCGTGTGACTTGGCAATCCCACTTCTAGGTGCGGACCCAAAACAACACAAAGAGCTGTTCCAACAAAGATGTGTCTACACGTGTCCACAGCAACGTTGTTCACAACAGCCAAATGGTGGAAACAACGCAAACGTCCATGGATGGAAGGACGGATAAATGAAATGTGGTCCATCCACACGGTGGAATATTACTCGGCCATGAAAAGGAGCAAAGCGCTAATACATGCTACAACATGGAGGGACTCTGAAAGCATCACACTGAGTGCAAGACGCCAGTCACAAAAGGCCACATATCACATCATTCCATTTATATGAGATTTCCAGAATAAGCAAATCCACAGAGATGGCAAGCAGACTGGTGGTCGCCGGGGGGCTGGGGAGGAGAGACCGGGTAACAATGGCTACGGGGTGTCCTTTGGGGGTGATGAGGACATTCCGGAACCAGACAGGGGTGCTGGGTGCACAGCATTGTAAACATGCACAATGCCACTGTGCTCTACGCTTTAAAATGGTTAAAATGGTAAATTTTGTGCTTATGCGTATTTTACCACATGAAAATAATTTTTTCAAGGAAAGAAAGAAGAAGAAAGATTATGGCGGGTCCTACCAACCACCACCCAGATCTGCCCTCGCCTTCCTGTTCCAGAACGCGGTATACCTCAGTTAGGACTTTCAGAGAGGCTCGGGGTCCCTGTCCTCTCAGAAGAGCTGAGCAGCTACTCAGCTTCATTAACTGAAGATGAAATGAAATGATGCCCGTGTTGTATTTTCCTTTCTTGACAAGCCATCAGCCCCTTTGAGTGATGCTGGGTTTGCACATCTGGGACTGATCAAAAACCAGTGAGTTTACAAAAAAAAAAAAAAAAAGCCTCCTAGGTCTGGAGCAAGCAGACACAGAGGCACCTCCCATACGTAGTAAATTACACTGGTGACAGAGCAAAGAAATGTTCCAGCTCCCACAAGGCCAAAGAGGTCAGCATTTGAGGGTCCCGCCTCTAAAAGCCAGTTTTCAAATGCAACCTACAAAAGGCCAGATATCCAACGAGGGGTCTTGGAGGGAGGGATGAAGTGTGGGACTCCCAGAGGCCTCGTGTTCTTCTGCCAAGGCTCCAGGCCCTCCCCTGCCAAGCCAGCTCTCCTCTGCAGTCCAGAGGCTGATCTGGGTCCCAGAGCAGGGCTGTCCACACGCTGACACTTGTACCTGTCAGCAGAGTAGAGCCCCGGCCCCTGTGTCAGGGCATCCCCTGTCCAGGCCCACCCCTAAGTCGGACAGGGATCCGGATCCCACATGGCACGAGAAGCCCTCTCAGCCAGCTCTGCTGTGACAAACAGTTGGCCAGTGGGCAAACGCCTTCTTCCAGAGTCTGGGGTGGGACCCAGCCTGGAGGGCCGCTCTCCCCTGCCCTGCCTGTGTCATGTCGCATACATGCCTTCATCACTCCGAGACTCAATTTCCTCCTTGTAAAAAGGAAGACAGCCCAGTGTCCGCCTCCTAAGGAAGGCCGTGAGATGACCCGTGTAAAGCCCGGGCACATCTGGCTCATGCTGAGTGTCAGGTACACGTCAGCTGCCGGTATTACTATAAATGTTACTCCCACTCCTACATCTGCAGAGACTCTGAAAAGAATCCAAATCGCTCTCTTTCTCCTCCCCGGGTGCATATTATTGGGAACCTGGGGGCTTGGGCTTAACTCTGCTGAGAGGTTTTCCGGGAACCCCTCTCAGACAACACGAAATTTTGTGTGCAGGTCAGGTCCGGAGGTGGAGTTAGTGGTTGGGCAAAGAAATGTCTTAAAGGAGGCAGGACCCAGCGGTTAAGAGCACAAGGTCTGCAACCAGACAAACCTGGAGGTGACAGCATGGCATATCAGCTAGGAGACCTTCTGCATGATCTTTACCTCTTTGAGCCTTGGTTTACTCATCTGTGAAATGGGGATCAAGAGGCCGACTGCCCAGGTGTGTGCAGGGAGGAAAACGCAGGGAAGTGGCATGGCCTCACACCTGTCACACCAGCAATACAGCTCCCACACCTTCTGCTCCTCCTTCCCGTGTGGAAACAGCCAGATAGAGGCAGAAGCAGAAAATGAGGTGCACAAAACACCAAGAACCTTCAAAGGCCCCCTCTCAGTCTATTTGGAGAAGAGGGCATGCCTCTCATCTTGTTCTGCTGGACCCTGGGCTCTCACCTGGCAGATTTAGACCCTAGACGACCCTACTGGGGAAGGCAGGGACACCAGATTCTGCCGGAACATGGCACCCAAATGCTCAGGGTGGAAATGTACAAACCCACTTTGCCAGGCAAGCTGGGCATTTGCACAGGCTCCCAGCTGCTCCTCTCAACCGGAGCAGCAGCTCAGCCTTTGGATAAAAGATGCCCAGCTCAAGTTAGATTTCAATGAGCAGGCATCAGCTAAGCCTTTTCTGACTCGTCCACCAGCCAAGTCCTGGGCAAGGGAGGCTCTGAGTCTGCACCACACAAGGGGTCTGCCCTGGCCCTGTCCATCTAGGGCAGCTGATCTCCCCGGGACCACAGAGCCAAGTCCTCAGCTTCCAGCACAATTCTTCCCCCACAAGGAGTGTATGCAGATGTCCAGTCTGGCTGAAGAGACCCAGCATGTGTTCCCAAGCCTGCAGGAACTCTGGCATGCCCCACACCTGGACACGGAGCTTCAGAGGCAGAGAGAGCTGGGTTGCTGCCCTGGCTCTAACTGGACAACTCACCTCCCCTCTCTGACCCTCAGTGTCTTCATCTGAAATATGGGAAGAGAAAGGCTACCTCACAGGTTTGTTGCAAATAAAATCATAAAGGGGCGTGGCCCTGTAAACCCTAGCAGAATGCACACACCGTTAGGATCACCCTGACCATCCACACGTGGATAGACACATTCAAACCCTTGCCACATTCACACCATCCGTTTTCCATTTATTGACGCCCACTGTGTACACAGGAATGCAACAGATGCTAGCGAACTGCAAAGGGAGGCAAGAGTACCCAGGCTCAAGGAGCAGGAACCTGCAGTTAGACCGGCTTTGAGTCCCGACTCCCTTGCTCCCTGGTTGTGAGGTCTTGGACAAGTGCCTTGGTCTCTCTGAGCCTGTTTCTCCATCTACGAAAGGCCATGCGGCTGAGCCCGGTTCTGAGCCGCAGGGAGCGCGCCCAGCACAGTGCCTGCACAGAGTAAGCCCCAAGACATGGTATCTGCTCTGGTTAACTCAGCTCATAGATTAGTGGAGTGGATCGCAGCCTGGAGAGGGGAGGAAGCGAAGTCACACTTACCCCCGCAGGGCTCTCCAATCACCACCACGCCGGTGTCTCCCGTGTCGTGCAGCGGCAGCAGCGCGCACACAGTGGACACGGTCGGCACAGCGGGTCGCACAGGGGGTCTGTCGCAGGCACCACACACCGGGGGCAGCGGAGGGATGCGGTGGATGCAGGGGCCTTGCGCGCAGCCTCTTATAGAATCTCCGCGCCACGCCCCCGGAGGCCGGCGGCGCTGATAGGGCCGCGAGGCGTAGTCCCGCCCCCGGCTCCGCCCTTCTCCCCTCCCCGCCCCCCGGGAGTCCCGCGGGCGGCAGGAATGGGGATGAGGGGGCAGGGGGCGGCGCGCGCAGGGCTGGACCAGAGCGTCCTGAGATTGGGGCTTGAGAAGAGGACGCGCTCGCTTTCCTCAGCGTGACCATGAAACTATCGTTTCCTCTGAGCGCTTACTGTGCGTCCGGCGAGGTGCCAAGCACTTTCCACCAGGGGTTGGCAAATTTACCAAATCCCATCTCTCTGTGCCTCAAATGGAAAATGGGAATAGGGAAGTGACCTCCCGGGATTGTAGCAAATAAAACCGGGAAGGGTGTGGGCTCTGTAAACTGTGGCACAGAATACACACTTGCTATATTTACTCCCATCCTCTACACGGTGGCAGAAAACTCCACTCGTCACACACACACACGCACACACGCACACGCGCATTCCCAGTGTGCAGACCAAGAAACCGCGCTCCAGGCTAGGCGCTTGCCCCTCATTATCCCAGTACGCCTTCACAGGAATCTGCTATGGGGGAAGTGATCCCATTTCGCAGATCAGACACCTGAGGCCTGGAGAAAAGAGTGTCTGTGGCCAGTCCCACAGCTGGGGTGCAGCAGCCTCGCTCTAGTTACATTTTGTCCACAGGCATTTAGCATCCTTAACCTGTGCGGGCAAATACGAATCCATTCAGAGCCAGAAGGCACTACCTTTGAAACACGTAAATCCAAGGCCCTTGCTGGCAGGTGAAGAAACCAAGGCTAGAAGGGGTGAAGGACTAGAGGAGTGTGTGGACCCCCCGCGGGCGGACAAGGGCAGGGGGAGCCCGTCCTCACGTGGCACGTCCCTGCATGAAGACCGGGAATCATCTGCTCCTTCCGCACACTCCGACCGGGTCACTCTGCACCAGCCCCTGCGCTCTGCAGCTCCGGCAGGGCGGACAGGGCCCCTCTGGAATCTCAAGCATCGGGGGCATCCAGAGGGTCAGAGCAGATGGGGAGCCAAGATGGACAGCGAGTGGCCGGGAAATGCATGGCTCAGTTCCGAAAGCCCAAACGCTTGCCAGGGTTTCGGTGCCGCTCAAATGCCAATAAAAAGTGGCACAGGCACCTTTATGGTTGTTATCTCTGTCTGTTCCCTTTACTTTTTTTACTTTTGAAGCTTCATGCTAGCTCCACATTCATGCAGAACTTATTAAGCACCTACTGTGTGCTGGGCTCTGTTCCAAACACTGGCGTATCCCGTGGTCCAGAGCAAGTCCCTCATTCGACAAAGGACAAACCCGGACGGAGAAGAGATGCTCATCAGGCACCAGGCCTCACATGCATTATCCTGTCAACTTCCCCCCCACACACACAACCCTCCCCCCGCCCCCACAGTGGTGCTGTTGTCATCAGGAAACTGGGCACCCGGTGCAAGTAGTTTCCAGAGGCCACACTGCTCCCGTGGGGAGGAATTGGGATTTGAACTCATGCTCTCGTCCACTCAGCTGCCACTGCCCATGTACCAACAAGCTTTGGGTTCGGGGGAGTGGAAGAAACTGGGTCCCCACCCAGGAAAAGAGGAGAGGAAGGAAAGCTACACAGGATCAGGTTTCACATGGGGGTGGGGGTAGTTCGTACTTAAATGTCCAGAGCTCTGCTAACTTGAACCCCCACCTCCTTACCGTTGCTTTTTATGGTAACTCAGTGGGCTCCCTGTTGGTCCAGGATGGCTCTGGGGACACCCTTCCCGGGCCAGGCACTCCAGGGGCACCGCTGACACGGCTGCCACCGGGGGGCACCTCTCAACAGTGTCATCCCCTCACCAGCCTCCCGGCTCCTGTCCAGCCTGGCAGCCCCTGCCCCAGTACCCTGCACACCACGGAACCTTCCAGACCCTTACCCCTCTCCTTTCCCTCTGTGGTCCTCTCCTTATCTACCCCCCCCACCCCCGCTTCTTATCTGACCCACTGAGCCTCCAAGGCCTGGCATCTGACCATGCCCACCCCTGCCCACTGACGTCCAGCAAGCACTTCCACGTGTCGGGCCCTGTGCCCAGGGCTTCCCTGGCATCTGCCTGTGACCCTCTTACAACCTGAAGAGCAGAGGAGCTTTAGTTGGCCTTGTTTTATAGATGGGGAAACTGAGGCTGAGGTAGGTGAGGGTCACTTGGCTATTGAGTGCTGGGGTTGGGACTCCAACTCAGGCGGTGCAGGACCACAGCTCATGACCTTGGCCTCTAAACCAGGTGACCCGAGGGGATTAGGGAGTCTGGGTTTGCTGCAGGGTGGATCCACTGAGCGTTTTTGAGCTATTTCGTTTCTCTTTGACATCCCAGTCTGGCAAACATTTCTCAGATGGGACATTATGGTTACTCTTGCTTTGTAACAAATTACCCAAAACGTTGCATCTTAAAACCACCATTGTATTTTGCTCATACTTTTGTAGGTCAGGCATCTGGGAAAGGCCTGGTTGCATGGTTCTTGCTTAGGGGTCTCTCGTGTGGTTGCCATCAGATGTTGGCTGGGGTGGCAGCATCTGAGGGCTCAGTTGGGCTGGACATCCAAGCTGTCACCCACGTGGCGGGAGCTCAGCAGGACGGCTCAACTGATCTGCCCCCACGTGGTTTTTCCTGGAAGGCAGTCTCGGGATAGTCAGAATTTTACTTCCCCCACAACAAGCCTCCCAAGAGAAGCGGGTGGAAGGTGCATGGCCTTTTATGACCCGGCATTGGAAATCAGAGAACATCACTTCAGCTGTCCTCCTAGTTGAATCACAGAGCCTGCCAAGGGTCAGGGAGAGAAGACACAGATCACCCTTCTCAACAGGTGAAGATCAAAGAATTTGCAGACAAGATACGTGGAATTTGGAGACACAGCCTGGCACCGAGCAGATACTCGATAAAAGATAATCCATCCTTCTTATGGGGCTAAGCTAGGCAGTCCAGGGGAGTGAGCATCATCCTTGCATGTCCGTGGAGGAGTTCCGATCCTGACTCCACCATGCACCAGCTGTGTGTGTCTTTTCTCAAGTCACCTGACCTGAGTGACAACAGCCTCCCAGGCTCCAAAGGGGCAGGCTGAGTCTGCAGCCTGCTGGTTGGTGCCACCGTTTGGCACCAGTCAGGGTGGGACCCAATCCCAACTCCTCTACCTCCAAGCCCCTGGCCTGTGCTCAGCTCCCCATCTGTGAACTGAGGGTAACGACAATGGCGTCTTTCTATGGGCTGCCTTTAAAACATTAAATGGTTTAAAGGCATACATTAATTAATGAAAAATTAGAACAGGGTCTGGCACATGGCAAGAATTAGTTAGTATTATTGTTATTAGAGTCAACAAACTAAGAGACAGATAATTTTAATCTTGATCAACAATTTTCCATCACTGTGCAATCTTAGAATCCAATTTCCAGAAAGTAATATTTGAATTCGAGTAAGATGATGTGTCACGGGGAATGTGGGTTCCTGAGAAGCTCTGAACATGGGAAAGGGCCAAGATGCACCCAGGAGTCCTCCTGGGAAGGGAATGACCACTTGGATCCTTGGAAATCCCAGTAAAGGATCCTGTCTGCTGGCCAGGCAGGAGTCAAGTCATGGAGCGTTTGAGACAAAGGAAAAGGTCTTTGTGGTTAGAACGCAGCCCCAGCCTGGAAGGGGGAGCACACAGGCCTGGTCTCAACATCAGGGAGAGGTTCCAGCCCTCTGTCCACCTGCTGCCTCAGAACCGGGGCGGGAAGCTGACAGGAAGGCCACACGAAGAAGTGCAAAACAGTGGGTGACACCAGATGGTCCCGAGGATTTCACCACTTGGAGCACAGACCAGGTCTTTCTCTCCTATCTCGATGAGGCTGCCACAGGACTGGTGGGTCTTGGACTCACACCAACATCTTCTTCACCAGCTGACCAGCTATTTTCATCAGAAGATCTTGGGCTGGACATCAAGTTCCAGCTTCTCTGTCTGTTCCTGCCACACCCATTCAGCAGCTACAGAGTGTTGGTGAGCCTTCATTTGCATGAAAGACTGCTAACAATTTGAGACAAGGAGACATGGGTGGGGGTACCATTTTGTGATGGGCATGGTGTAGAAAGAGGAACCAAAAGTGGGAAAGAGGTGTCACCGTCAGGAAAGACGGTAACACCTCTGGGTTAACAGGTACCAATCATGGGGTCCTCCAGGATCTGAGTGGGATGGGTTTGCTTGACTTGCTGCTGAGGAACGGTACGGGGTGAGTTCCACATCTTCTATTGGTGGGCAACTCTTTGGGGGCAGTGTGGGCCCTGCTGGTGGGGAGATCTGGGGCAAGGTCTTGATCGATTAAAGTTGTAAAAGAAATGCCCCCAAGTTAGTGTAGGCAGAGAAGAGGGCTTCTGGAAAGAAGGTAGCTTAATGTGGAACCCAAGGACAGTCCAGACCCTCAAAGAACTAGAATTAGCTGTGGAGGGTGTCAGGCCTTCCGGCAGTCCTTGGTGAGCATTTCTCCGCACTGATTTGGGGTCCCTTCCTTTTTCCTCTGTGGCCAGGTCTTGCCCACTCCCCGTGGACATGACCATCCCTCCAGCATGACTTCACATCCGCCTAGTTCCACGGACCAGCTCAGGCTGTGCCCGGGCACCTCCCAGTTCCGGTTCCTGGACACAGAACCTACTTGGCCCTGTCGGTAGCTGATGTCCACCCCTGGTCAATCACGTGCGACCCAGGGGGCATTGCCAGGCAACATGAGCGTGACGGAAGGCACTGTGAGCTGGGGAGGAGGGGACGCACCCGAAGGTCAGACTGATGGAGATGGCTCAAGGCTGAGTCTTCACATCCTTACGAAAGGGCAGAACCCGACTTTGTAATTTCATGGAACTCCTTGCTCACGCTGCTTTGAAGCCATTAACCTGGGTCAGCCCAGACCGATGTCCAAAACACGCCCGCGTTCCCGCGCTCCCAGGGGTTTCTGCACCCTTTGGTCTCCCCGATCTCCAAACACAGGAGCCAGAGAACACCGAGGACCATGACTGGAAACTGCTCAGGAAATCCAGCTCTTTTGGCAAACGCTGCCACGGTGATTGCTTTCTCCCTCAGTGACAAGCAGGCTTTTCCAGAGGAGGCCTGGCCCTGAGTTTCACGCCCAGGGTGTGGTGTTTCCGGAAGATTCTAAACCTTTCTGTCTGCCTGGGAGGAAGCCAAGTCTCCGGATGCTGCTCATTCTCCCATGTCCCCCAGGGCATGTGCTGGGTCCTTCTGTGAGCTGGAGCCCTCCTCGCTGAGGCCAGGAATGGAAACACAGCACGACTCCCCTCCTGCTGGGGAGGGGCCCTCACCCCCCTCCTCACGGCACTGAGCTTGCAGATCCCCTGTGGGGCCTCGAATCCAAGCTCTGTCACACCTGCCTTGACCTCTCTGTCCCCCAGGGTCCTCCCCTGTAAATGGCAGTAGCAACAGGCCACGTCACAGAGCTGTGGCGGGAAACAAGCTAACTGCTGAGAATCCTTAGGATCATCCTGTCCATGTTTGCTCTCCAAGTTGTCCACACTCCTGTTTCTATGAACACTGCCCCTGCCAAGCATGACCTCCTCCGGGGCACCCTCCCTAATCACCCCCGCCCCAGGAAGCAAGCAAATAAGGAGTTTGTGGTCAAAGACTGAAAAGCAGGGTATATGGATGCACTGGTTTCCTGGGGCTGGTAACAAATGACCACCAACAGGGGACTGAAAGCAACAGGAATTTGTTCTCTCCCAGAACCCAGAGTCTGAAATCAAGGTGTTGGCAGGGCCATGTTCCCTCTGGAGCCGGAATGGGAGGATTCCCGCCTCTTCCAGCTTCTGATCTGTCCATGTCTCCTCTTCTTAGAAGGAGCCAACAGCCAGCACCAACGTGCAGTTTTGAGTGCACCATCTTGGAATGGGTCCTCCGGATCCAGTGGACACATGAGCAAAATAAAAGACTGCTGTGCTCCAAGCCGCCAGGGGCTGGGATGGTCTCTTGTGCAGCAACAGACAAAAGAATAAGAAGGATGAACACCCTGCGGGGCACACGGCAGGAACTCACCGATGCTTGCTGACTAGAACAGAGCCCTCTCCGACTCCCGAGAAACTAGCCAACACTGGCAATAACCCAGAGCCATTAATAAATAGAATGTGCCAGCACTCTGTCTTCCTTCTCACCTAAACCAAGGTAAACTGAGACTTTTATTTCCAAGTGATGGGGTGGCACCAGTGTTCCTGTTAAATAGGCCATACCGGCCCCTGATGGAGCACAGACCTCCCACGGCCAGTGGCCGGCTTTGGCTGGGTAAGTGAATTCATGAGACCTGCAGACATGCAAGGCCTAGCAGGTGCTTCGACCTGGGGACACGTGGAAGAAGGACCTCATCCTGTGTGCAGGTATTTCAGATCACTGCCACCAGCTCAATGACTGGGGGCTGGTGCTCATTAGGTCCTGCTTTCACCCCAAGTCAAAACTGAAAATGTCTCTTCAAAAGAGAAATGCCCGTGTAAATCATTACAGATAATTATAATGACAGCTCCCAAGGAAACCCACATCCCCGTGCCCTGCCCCTTGTAGTGTGACTCTGTCCCTTGTCTCATCAGGAGGTGGACTCGATCTCCCTTGTACGTGGACTGGCCGTGTGATTTACTTTGGCCAACAGATTATGGTGGAAGTGAGGAGTACCCGTTCCAAGCCTGGGACTTAAGGGGTCTGCAGCCTCTGCTCTGCTCTCTCAGACCCAGGGACAGCTGTGCTCTAGAGAGGCCCAGTCTAGCCTTCTGGAGCACGAAAGGCCACATGCAGGCAAATGAAGGCACCTGAACTGACAGCTAGCACCAACTGCCTGGCGTTCAGATGAGTGGCCTTGGACCTTCAGCCCTACTCAAGCTGTCAGCCACCTGCGGCCGCAGGAGTGAGCCCAGCAAGATCACAGAAGGACCATCTGATCGCCCCCTACAGAGCATGAGAATTATACACTGTCACCGTTTGAAGCCCCTCCAGCTCGGGATGCTTTGTTATGCAGCAAACACTAACAGATCATGTCCTGGGATGACAAACATTGTCAAGGAGAGATGATTCTGAAGGCCAAACATTTCTCCTCTAAACAGCCACCTGTCTGGTAAAAATTAGCCTGAATTGTGCCCCCCTCCACCCCCAAAGTCACATTTGAAGTCCTAGCCCCCAGTGCCTGAGAGGGGCACCGTATTTGGAGACAGGTCTTTAAAAAGATAATTAAGAAAGGCACCTGGCTGGCTCTGGTGGAGCCTGGGACGCTTGATCTCAGGATTGTAAGTTTGAGCCCCACATTGAGTGTAAAGACTACTTAAAAATAATAAAATCTTTAAAAAAAAAAAAAGTAATTAAAATGAGGTCATCGTCATGACCAGTGTCAAATAAATTTCTGTTGTTTAAGCCCCCAGTCTGCGGGACTTAGTTTATGGCAAAACAAGCCAATACAAGTTGCTAAGCAGCTCAGGCCGAGGTCCCCCCTTCCTACTCATCCACACCTTCGAGTTGGAAATTTGCATTGACCTTGGCTCAACCCCGCTTTGTCATCAGAGGACAGGGAACCGTTCCCTTCTCTAAGGGCCCTACTGGCCTCCAGCTCTGAGCCCCCATCTGATGCTCAGGTGCCCACTCAGTACTCGTGGAATAAGAACTTCTAATATGACCCGTGTCCCCTGTCGTGCAGTCCTCACACTTACTGCAGGGCATGTGCTGTTTTCTGCCCTCTCACTTGAAGGAACCGAGGCCCAGAGGGGCTGCCCAACCTGCCCGTGCATGCATAGCTGAGGTTGTGAAGCGCAGAACCTCCAGGCCACAGTCTCCAGCACAGCCGAATGGTGGCCCCCAAAGGCGTCCCCTCCTCCTCCCGGGCCTCCGTGAATGTTGTCACATGATGAGTTCGTTTCCTGGGGCTGCTGTGACCAAAAGCCACAAAGGTGGGGTGCACAGAGGCGGTAAACAACAGAAACGTGTGCTCCCCCAGTTTCAGAGGCCAGAAGTCCAAAATCAAGGTGTCAGTGGGCCTTTCTCTCAGCTCCTGCTGGTCGCGGGCGATCCCTGGCATTCCGTGTCTCCTCTGCCCCCAGCTTCTGCCCCTGTCTTCATGTGGCCGTGTTCCCTGTGCATCCTGGTCCCCATGTCCCTTCCCTTACAAAGATGCTGGTGCCTAGATCAGGGTGCGTCCTAATCCAGCACGATCTCACAAGTGTGCAGACCCTACTTCCAATAAGGTCACATTCTGAGGGTCCGAGTGGACAGGAATTTTGGGGGGGGGAGTCAGGAATTCTGTTCCACCCACTATACATTGTAAAAGGGACTCCGCTGATGTGATTAAGGATCTTGAAGCGAGGAGATTAGCCTGCATTACCCCATGGGTCCAATGTGATCACGGAGGTCCTTATAAGAGGGAAGCAGGGGTCAGAGGTCAGAAAGGGGAAGGTACGTGGTGACAGAGGCAGAGGTGGGAGTGACATGCACTGAAGGTGGAGGAGGGGCCACGAGCCAAGGGACACCCGGCGCCTTTGGAAGCTGGAGGAGGCCAGGAAGCAGACTCTCCCCTGGCGCCCCCAGAAGGAACACAGTCCTGCCGACACCTTGACTTGAGCCCCTTGAGACCCATTTCGGACTTCTGACCTACAGGACTTGAGATAGTGAATTTGCGTTGTTTTGAGCCGCTAAAGCTGTGGTGACTTGTCACAGCAACCGCAGGACACTAACACAGACCCAGGATCAGCTGCATCCGTGCAAGGGCTTGGGTGGCTGCAGAGCCGGGCCAGGGGCCCCTGCACCGCCCCTCAAGGGGGAAACCACCATGAATCAGCAGAACGCCGTGGAAGGCCAGGGCAGCCAGCCGGCTCGCAGACCACACAGCGCTCGGCGCAGCCCTGAGTCATCTGGCTCCGAGAGGCGCCTCCTTACAGCCTCTTTACCAGAAATGCCCTGGATTTGCCCTGATTATTTTCCTAGTGATCGAGTAACACTTTCCAGATGCAACGCGGACAGTGGCCAGTCTCAGAATTCGCGTGGTCTGGGAGGTCCACGCAAGCCACGCTGGTGGGCTCTTCAAGTCCTCCTGGCCATCACGGCACCCCCAGTGCCCTTGAGTGCCTGCAGCATCCTGGTGGGCAGCAGCCGGCCCGCCACCACCCGGGGAGCCCGGACACGCCTGCAGAAGCCCTCACCAGGCTGGACTGGCAAAGGGGCCGAGGCTGTGGGCAGAGAGCCCAGCGCATCCTCACTGTCTCCCCCCGAGCCGCCATCCTCTGTGCATTTCTCACCTCCGTGGGACGGGGCAGCTACTCAGAGGTGTGTGTTTACCTTCTGCAAAGGGTGAGTGGGGTGGTGCCGGGAGCAGTACTTAACTTAAACCTGACAATAAGCAGTACCCCAGTTTCTTATCTGACCTCATCTCCATTCATGGGAAAGTCTCTGGTCCCAGGTCCATGGATGTGCCATCTGGAGCCTCTCACTGCTGTGTCTCCCTCAGCTCTCCCCTTCCTGAGATGCCAACTGGGGTGGGGGGTGGGGTCCTCATGGTTTTGATGGGGGACAGCCCACCCCCAGCCCTCCAGATCTGTTTACAAGACAGGAGGCAAGATTAATGTCCTGGGACTGCCGTAACAAATGACCACAAACTGGGGGTGCTTAAGACAACACCCCCAGTTTGTGTTTACTCTCTCCCAGTTCTGGAGGCCTCAAGTCCAAAATCAAGGTGTTGGCAGGGCCATGCACCCTCCAAAGGATCTAGAGGAAAATACTTCCTGCCTTTTCCAGCTTCTGGTGGCTCCAGGTGTCCCCTGTGGCCACGTCACCCCAACCTCTGCCCCCCATCCTCATGTGGCCTCCTCCTCTTCCTATAACGACACTCATCATTGCATTTAGGGCCCAACCAGGTGGTCCAGGACGAACTCAGCTTGGGACCTGCTACTGAATCACATCTGCAGACTCTTCCCAAACATGGTCACATTCACAGATTCTGGGAATTAGCACTTGGATATATCTTTTTAGGGCCCCACTCAACCAGGACAGCAAGCGTGGGCTCACCTCTAGCTGGTCTTGACCCTAACCAGGCCATACCAGCAGCTGAGGCTTACGCCGCCAGCCACCCCCCGCCTGCCGTTGGAGCTGGACCACGGTGCACAGAGGTCTCCCCTCCACATCACACATTGTGGGGTGGCTCTCACCACCCCCATCTCCTGTCATCTCCCCACTCCCTGGCTGGAACTGGGAGGGAAGGATTTCCCACCTTCTTGTGCCGCAAGGATGCCTCTTCCATGAAGCGCTGGACTTTATCTCCTCTCTGGCTGGTGATCAGCTTGACGGTCAAGTTCAACAGGTGTGATTCCTGATGCCCAAGTGGGAAGGGAGCTAAAGGGACTTAGGAAACTCTTCTTTTACCCACTTCAGCTTTCAGGACTCGATAAGGACATAAAAGCGAAACCCACACTCTTCGTCTCTTGCTGAGCTCCTGCTAAGGAAGCCCAGTCCCCCCAAGGCAGAAGCAGCCTCCATTGAGCAGAGAAAGGGTCATGTACCTCGAGACACAAAAGAGGAAGGCAGAGCCATGTGTTCTGAAGACCTGATCCCCTTCCTCTGGCCCCCCTTCTCACCAGCAGGAGGCCTCAGGGGCGGTTTTAAATCAACCCTACAAGAGGTCACCTCTATACACAATGAAGCGCACACAGCCTGAGGAGTTCTGACAAACGTCTCCACCCGCGTAATGGCAACCACCACACTGGATGTTTCCACCGCCTCGTGGCCCTCCGGAGTCGACCCCCCCCCACGCCCCCACCCCCGCCCAGCTCTGCCAGGTCTCGAATGTCAAATAACTGGAACCACACGGCGTGTTGAGAACTGCTCTTGATCTTTCCCTTCCCCTACAAGAGAGCACATTCAAGCCTCCAGCTCATCAAGCTTGGCCCATGAGGAAAGACTTTAAATAAAAATTCACAGACTTGTATGTTAAAAAAAACAAACACCCCAAACCTGTTTCGCTAGGTTGTTGTAAGGTTCGGATGCGATCAGGTGTAGGAAGTACCTGACACTTACTTAAAAGCTTATAAATGACAGCCGTCATTATTGCGCCTGCTCTTTGCTCACTTTGCAGCCAGAAGTATCATCGGAAGACCCAAGCCCAACTGAGACACCCCAGTGCTCACAGACCGCAGCTGGCTTCATTACTGGCAGCTTTCTGGTCATCTCCCTCTCCTGCACCCGACCCCTTACCCCGCCTGCAGATACTTACACCCAACTTCTTCCTGCCCTCTGAACCCACGGGGGCCTTTTGCACCCCTGGGCCTTTGCACATGCTCTACCCCCTCCCCCTGGGGAACACCACCCCACCTCTTAAGACCCAGCACAAACGCGACCTGCTCTGTGAAGATATGTGGCTGGTGGGCTGCAGCTGCTGACAACTCTGTCTTCCTTAGCATCGAGCGCTTCCTCTCTTTGTGCATTTATCATGCAAATTACTTTACTCAGCTGTGTAAGGTAAACTGAGCCATTGGTCCCAGTTCTTCACCCTGCTAGATGACTGTTCTACAGCCCCATCACCTTGGGGCTTACCATGGCCTTCTGGTAGGCAGAGAGTACTCTTCACCTCTTGACTTTGAATTTGGCAGTGTGACTTGTTTTGACCAATGGGCTTCTGCCATGGCCACAAGGAGACCATGCCCCCCACGTGACCCCTGGAGAACTGGGCACAGAACCAAGATGTGTGGAGTAGAACTGGATCCAACCTGCAGCTCAGAGGCAAGCCCTGCTGAACCTGGCCTAGACCAGCTGACCCCACTGTCCTCACTCTCAGCTGAGCCGCACACCTGGGAGCAAGACAGAGGCACAGAGTTACGGGTGCCTCATCACTCAGCATCACTATGCAACAGCTGCCTGTCCCCTCACCTCTTTTTATGACAAGCATGTGTAAGAGACCGTGTCTCACCCCCTCTGCCTCCGGAGCACCAGCACAGGGCTCACAGTTGAAGGGGAAGATGTTTTAGAAGGCCTTGTGAAGTTACCCATCACTCATTTCAGCCACTGGGAAGGAAAGATAGAACTAGGAGATCTAAGCAAGATGGGCCATCCCTGGGATAGCTTAGGGGTTAAGACCACAGGTTCTGATCAGTAGACACCCCAAGCTTAAATCCCAGCAGCTTCCTTAAGGGCCTGAGCCTCATAAAGTAGGGCTAATAACAGTGTGAATCCCAGAGTGTTGTTGGGAGTAGATGAATTAATGTGGGTAAAGAGCTGGACAGGGCCTGGCACACTGTCAGCCCCAAAATGCTCCCTAGAATTGCTATGGCAGAGAGACTTGCAAGCTCACCCAAGAACTGCACTTAACCAGGGTAAGAACTGGAAAACTCTAGTTGAGAGAAATATCCTTTGGCAAGGGCAGTTTTGGAGCATGCAATCTGCAGCTTCCCACCTTAGCATGAGGGAAGGAAGGAGAACCACAGGGAAGGGGAGCAGAGGTGAGAACGTCATTCCTGATGACCTAGTCTCCCCCTAATTTCCAGAACTCTCCACTTTGCTCCTTTGATGATTCCAATCACAGATACTGCAACTGTGAGCTTAAGGAATAAAATGCTTCTAGTGTTAAGTGTATTCGGTTTCCTAATGGTAACCAGAGGCAAATCCAAATATGCATCGTTACTGTTGACCTTTTCCTTAACCAATCTTCTTGTAATTGGTCTTGTTATTTTAGGGAAAACCTCTACTTTCTATACATCCCTAATGAACTTTCAACTTTTTAAATATCTCCAAGCAAATAATAAAGACAAATTGGAATCAGAGAAGCCATGCAATTAATCTAAAAGAAGACAGGAAAAACGAGACCAAAGTAACAAAGAAGAGATGAGACAAATTGAAAACAAGGAGCAAGATGGCAGGTTCACCTCCAACTATGCTAAAGTTTGTATTAAATGTAAATGGTCTAGGGCGCCTGGGTGGCTCAGTTGGTTGGGCGACTGCCTTCGGCTCAGGTCATGATCCTGGAGTCCCGGGATCGAGTCCCGCATCGGGCTCCCTGCTCAGCAGGGAGTATGCTTCTCCCTCTGACCCTCTTCCCTCTCGTGCTCTCTATCTCTCATTCTCTCTCTCTCAAATAAATAAATAAAATCTTTAAAAATAAATAAATAAATAAATGTAAATGGTCTAAACAATCCAACTGAAATGCAGAGGTTATCAGATTGGATAAAAAGGCAGGGTGCGGTGAGCCTGGGTGGCTCAGTCATTAAGCGCCTGCCTTCAGCTCGGGTCATGATCCCAGGGTCCCGGGATCGAGCCCCGCATCAGGCTCCCTGCTCCGCGGGAAGCCTGCTTCTTCCTCTCCCACTCCCCGATTGTGTTCCCTCTCTTGCTGTGTCTCTCTCTGTCAAATAAATAAATAAATAAGATCTTTAAAAAAAGAAAAAGGCAGGGTACAACACATGTTGCCTATAAGAAGCCAACTTTAGAAAGCTACAGACAGGTTAAAGCAAAGGCACAGAAAGATGTAAGCCCACCGACATACATTCATCGAAAGAAAGCAGAGTGGTGGTATTAGCATCGAAGCAGACCTCAGAACAAGGAATATTTCCAGGGATGAAGAGGAACTTATTATAATGATAATAAGGCCAACTCATTAAGAATATATAAAATCCCTATTTCATAATGGAGCTTTAAAATACATAAAGCAAAAACTTGGAGAACTGAAAGGAGGAATCAACAAATCTAAATCACAGTTGGAAACTGAAATTTCCAAATTACCATTTATTATTGTTTATGAAATATGAAATACTTAGGTCTAAATCTCACAAAAGATGATCGAGACCTATAAACCAAAAACTGAGCTGCTAAGAGAGATTAACGACCTAAATAAATGGAGAAATACATTGTGTTCACAGACCAAAATTTGAGGAACTCGAATTGATCTATATGTTAAATGCAATTCCAATCAAAATCCCAGCAAGTTTTTGTGGTTTTTTGATAGAAATTAATGAGCACATCCTAAAATACATATGGAAATACAATGATCATAAAGTAGTCAAAACAACTTTGAGAAAAGCCCCAAGTTAGAAGATTTACACTGCAGCTCAACCCTGTAATTACAGGACAGGAAGCACGGCCGTGTAGTACTGGTGTCGAAAGAGACAAAGAGGACAGAGAGTCTAGAAACAGATCCACATGTAAATGGTCAAGTTTTTTTGCAAAGATGAAAGATACATTTGATGGGGAAAGGAGGGTATTTTTGACAAAAGGTGCTGGAAGAACTGCCATATGCAGAAAATTAACCTTGATCTACACCTCGCACCACACACAAGATTTAACTCCACCCAATCTTAGACCTAAATGTAAAACCTAAAACAATAAAACTTCTAGAAGAAAACATAGGAGAAAGTCTTTGTGACCGTGTGGTTAGGCAAGGATTTCTTAGATACAATATCAAAAGCGCAATCAATAAACGAACAGATTGATAAACTGGACTGTTTAAAGCAAATACTGTAACACTGCCTTGTGGGGCTTACAGTGTGTGGACTATAAGAGCCCAAAGTCAGGGGGAGGGATACGTGGAAATATACTGTTGCAAGGGCCCTGCATTTTTCTGGAGTAATTCAATAGTAACCCTGACTAGGTTGCAATAAGTTAAAGATGTACACCGGGATCCCTAGAACCACCACAAAAAATGATGGTTCTTTACATGACCCCAGGGCGCGGGGGGGAGGGGGAGCTCCTGAAATATACTAGGCAAAAACACAGGAGAGCAGCATCATATCAAGGGTATAATCCTAAATATATAAAGAAATCCTACATATAGGGGTGCCTGGGTGGTTCAGTTGGTTAAGCAGCCAACTCTTGATTTTGGCTCAAGTCATGATCTGGGGGGTCCTGGGATTGAGCCCTGCCTTGGGCTCCGCACTCAGCAGGGAGACTGCTTGAGGATTCCCCTCCCTCTCCCTCTGCCCCTCCCCCGCTCACGCACACTCTCTCTCAAATAAATAAATCTTAAAAAAAAGAAAAAAAAAAAGAAATCCTAAATACATAAAAGGAATATAAAAAGGCCAAAAAGAAATATGCAGTCAGGGGCACCTAGAGGGCTAAGTCAGTTGATCATCCGACTCCTGAGCTGACTCAGGTCATGATCTTGGGGTCCCAGATTCGAGCCCTGTGTTGGGCTCCATGTTCAGCGGGGGGTCTGCTTGAGGATTCTCTCTCTCTCTCCCTCTGCCCCTCCCTCCCATTCATGTGCTCTCTCACTCTCTCTCTCTAAAAATAAATCTTGGAAAAAAAAAAAAGGGAAAGAAATGTACACTCATGTGGATGATGATATTATGGGGGTAGTTCTTTTCTTCTGTTCCATGCCTAACAAAAACGTTTACAGTGAGCATGTATTACTTCAGAGGGAAATGTGCAAAACAGGAAAATGAAAGAAAAATGAGTGGGAGGGACGAGGAGAACAAAAACAAGAAGGAAGAGAGGAAGGGACAGAGGGAGCGAAGGAAAACACATGGAGGGGATCTTGCAGAGCAGAGAGAGGAGGGAGAGGCTGGTGGGGCATTTGCATGCAAGCCAGGAGGCTCCCCCCAGCACCCCGCCAAGGCCCTGTTAAATGTAGGACGATGGCTGCATCCCGTGAACTTGGAGCAGACGGAAACCCCCGTTAAGTCCACAGCTTAGAGCCGCACAGTCAGCATCTATTTACTGACAGCAACCAGATCGACCTCCAGCAGCTGAACAAGTGTGTGAGCAGCAGACGAAGTGCACACACCCACAACCTCAGGAAGGTCGAGGGGCAGCCCCCCATGACCTGTTCCTGAGATTCATCCAAATGACGGAGTCGGGGAAATTTCTGGTTCCAACTCTAACTTAGAGTCGGACCTCTCTGAGTCAGTGTTGCTGACCGAGCCTGGGACGGGTCAGCGGAAGGGAAGGTTAAAAAGTTCCCATGAGTGACGCGCTCTTGCTCCATCTGGAGAAAGAGCCAACTCTGGTGGGGAAAATGGCAGCTTTCTCCACAGAAGGACGTCTCCGGCTTACGAGAATTCTTCATCAAAACGGAACGCCATAAATGTACAAACTTTTCAAGGTTAACTGTTCTTTACTAACATTTCCTGCCAATAAATTAAAGTCATCTGAGCCCTGGCTACTTCGCTTCTATCTGAGGTCGCTGTGGAGTGCCTGCTCACACATGGAGGCGGACGGGCCGATGAGTCAGTAGGAAACGGGAGCTCGGCCACCGACTGAAATTCTGGAAGTACGTCAGCAAAAGGTAAGCTAGCCTGCTGTGTTCACCTGGGAGACTTCGGAATTTTTTTTTTTTTTTTTTTTTAATTTATCCTGGCTAAGAGGCACCATAAAAAAGGGGCTGTGTTTGAGTCTTTGCCATAGCACTTCCTTGCTGTGTGCCCCAGGGAAAGTCACTGCCCTTCTCTCTCCTCATGCCTGTAAATGAGGACAGTAAGCCCGATCAACCGCACAGGGCTGCTGGGCAGACACATGAGAGAATCATCAGGTGCTTAGTAACTGGTGAGTGCCCAAGGGTCAGGGTGCAAGTACGTGTTTAAGGAGCAATGGCGCTTACTATTAATATTAAAAATAGAGATTCCCAGGGCGCCTGGGTGGCTCAGTCGTTGAGCGTCTGCCTTCGGCTCAGGTCATGATCCCAGGGTCCTGGGATCGAGCCCCACATCGGGCTCCCTGCTCCACGGGAAGCCTGCTTCTCCCTCTCACACTCCCCTTGCTTGTGTTCCCTCTCTTGCTGTCTCTCTCTCTGTCAAATAAATAAATAAAATCTTAAAAAAAAAAAAATAGAGATTCCCGGCTGTGCATGCTCGACCCAAGGGCATTCGCTCCCTGGATGAGTCACGCTCTGTTAGCAAGCTCAAGGAAGGAAATAATAAAGGTGAGAGGCAAAAATCAATGACATTGAAAACAGAAAAATGGAGGAAAGCAATGAAACCAGAAACTGGTACTTCAAAAAGACCAATAAAATTTGACAGACCTCTAGCACGACTGATCAAAAAAGAGAGAGAGAGGAGAGAGAGAGGAAGGAAGACACACAAAACCAATATCCAGAATAAAAAGGAGCTATGACCAGACCACACAGACACTAACAGGCTAATGAAGTTAATAGTTTGAGCACCTCTGTGCATATAAACTCAACAACACAGATGAATGAGAAAGTTTCCTGATAAACCACAGATGACCAGAACTCATCCAAGATGAGACAGACCATCTAAGAGTCCTCTATCTACTAAAGAAATTGAACTTGTTGTTAAAAACCTTCTAAATGGTGTTTATCCCAGGAATGCATGGCTGGTGAAGTATTTAAATTTTATTTTTAAAAAAGTATTTACTCAATCAGCATACTCCATCATATTAACAGACTAAAAAAGTAAAAACACATGATCATATCAAAATTGGTGCAGAAAAACATATGACAAAATTCAACATCCATTCATGACAAAAATGCTCAGAAAACTGATAGAAAAGGGAACTTCCTTAATTTGACGATGGACGTCTACAAAAATTCCTTAGCTAGCATTATAACTGATGGAGAAAGACCAAATTACCTCCCTTAAGACTGGAAACAAAGCAAGTATATATATTCTTACCATATTCCTCTGCTACATTTTACTGGAAGGCCTAACCAGTGAGATATTCCAAGAAAAGGAAATCACTAGCAGACAGACTAGAAAAGAAGAAAAAGAACTATCCCCCTTTGCATACATCATCGTCTATGTAGAGAATTTTAAGTAACCTATAAATGGATAGAATTAATGAGATTAGCAAGGCCACAGGATATAAGGTCAACATATAAAATTCAACCATATTTCTATGATTAAACAACTAATAGCAGAAATAGACAACTAATAGCAGAAATCCTGAAAATAATACCCTTTACAATTGCTCCTCCAAAATGAAATACTTAGGTATAAATCTAACTAAACTTGTACATGACTTGTAGGTTTCATTAAGTGCCAATGAAAGAAATTTTAAAAAAAGGCCTAAATAAAGTGAGAGAGATACTGTGTGTATGGACTGGAAGATTCAATGTAATTAAGTTGCAAATTCTCCCCAAACTGATCTCTACGTCTTGACACATTTCCAAACAAAATTGCAGCACACCTTTTGTAGACAGAGGCAAGCTGAAACATGTGGAAACCAAAGGACCCGGAAGACAGAAAAAAATTTTGAGAAAGAGTAAGACTGAACTCACCCTGCACAGTCTGCCCTTGTCTGGGCTCTCCCACCCCCAGTCCTGTCCTGTGACCCGAGCACTCACACTGCGTCCTTCCCACTCCCTGGGCCCAGCGTCCTCCCACTGACCGTGAACTCATCAAAATGGTCAAAATTCAAAGTTGTCCAAATTCTCACCTCCCTTCACTTCTGATCTCCCCGCAACTACAAACCAAATTTAAATACCTGGCATGGAGTTGGTGCTCAATAATGGTTTGAAGGATGAATAAATACACTTGAAACTGACCCAAGATCTGATTCTGGTACTGGTTAATAGTGACTTCAGGCAAGATATTTTTTTTGGTAGTGGGGAGGCTGGTTTATGATGATGGAGAGATTGGCCAGGGCCGCGAGACCCTCAGACCTCATCTGCACCAGCACAAATCCTCAGTACAGATGTCTCCTTGTCCATTTACAGTACTAAGAATAGACTGGCAAAGCCCCTATAGACGTAGTTATTAAGTATCAATTAGGATTCAGGCTGGAACCATCCAGGGTTTGGAAAATTTTTCAGATTACTTTCCAAGTGTTTGATGAAACCCCAAAGATATTTTTCCCAGGCATACTTTCCCCAGAAGTTGGAAACCCATAAGTATTTAAAGGAGAATTTAATCCTTAAGTTTAGGCTTTGTTTGTGCTGAGCTCATCCCAACGGAACGGCACACGATGCCCAGGAGGCTCGCACGCCCCATATTTGAAACGTGCAATTAGACACTTGCGCTTCGGATGCACACAGTGAATCCCATGGTCCTTCTCAAACCAGGACTTGAATTCCAAGAGGGTGTAGACTTGGCAGATGTGCTCCTCAATTACTGGAATCAAAATAAGCCCCTTGGGTTGCAACAAAACCAAACTGCAGGTCTTGGGGAACCAGGACCCTTTGTCTTCAGGAAGCGGAGGACGGGGGCGCTCCAGCCATCCTGGGCTGGCAACTCAAGCTCAAGACAAAGTATTTTAAACTTAGAAAGGAAAGGGGCGCCTGGGTGGCTCAGTCAGTGAAGCATCTGCCTTCAGCTCAGGTCATGATCCCACGGTCCTGGGAGGGGGTCCCACACTGGGCTCCCTGCTCAGCGGGGAGCCTGCTTCTCCTCTCCCTCTCCACCTGCTTGTGTGCTCTGTCTCTCTGTGTGTCAAATAAATAAATAAAACCTTTAAAAAAAATTAAATAACCTTAGAAAGTAAAAAACACCCATTGGGGAAAACTCGGAATACACATACAGATAGATTTTAAAAAGCAACCTAAAAAGACAAGCAGTGGTGATGGTTTTAGACGAGGGTATTTGCTTTCAGGGTTTTGCCCTGGGCTTTGGGAACTGGCTCTGAGGGTGGCAAGTGTGTCTCTGAAAGGGGTGGTACAGCTGCCCGAGCACCGGCGTGGGCCCCTCTGGGAAAGCTGTAGGCACAGGAGACGGGCGGGGCTGCCCTCCCAGTGGGCAGCGGGATGGTGAGCTGGCCGGCCTTGTCACTCACGCAAACTTCATCCACGGTAAGTGGACACCACTCTCTGCCCATCCCCCAGAGGCTGTGACACCGGGGTGGGAGCCAAGCACAGGACAGACGAGCTATGCCACCATGGACCGAATGTGGGGACTCTGCAAAGCCCCGCTAGCTAAGCTTCATTTTCCTTGTTTTCGAATGGGACGAATCCTGCCCCACCACCCCTAAGGATTAGGAAGATGTGTGTCAAGACTCAGTGTCACCTGGTTAGCCTGGCATCTGATTACTCAGCACGCCTTCAAAAAATGGTAAACAGGAAGAAAAGGGTTTTATGTTGTTCTGAGCTATGAGACTTTATCCTTTGGAGAATAACTTGGGAGTGGACCCAGCATTATTAAAACTGGCACACTCTGGATATATTCCTGTGACCTTAAATCCTCCTACTGTGAATTTCAACACAAAGTGACTTTGAGCACATCAGAAGGGTTGCGTTCACCCTGCAGTGCATTTAAAACCTGGACGAGAGCTCCCACGACTGGCATCCTCTCTCATGGCGGGGAGGAATAAAGATCGGTATAACTATTTTGGAAAACTGTGTGGCGCTGTCCACAAACGCTCAACACAGGCCTACCCTAAGACCCTGCACTTCCCCTCCCGAGTGCACACCCCGGAGAAACAAGCACGCACACATACAGAAGACAAGGAGGAGACTCTGCAGAGCTCTGGGCGCCCCTCCGTCAACAACACATGCACCCATACGCCGCGGTCCGGTTACACCGTGGAATACTACTCAGTGATGAAAAGGGGCAAGCGACTGGAACCAACCACCGTGTGGGTTAATTTTAGAGAAATAACATCAGGTAAAAGAAGACATGAAGAGTGCATACCCTGTGATGGCATTTACAGGAAGTCCCAAACAGCCAAAACTGTCTCCGGCAGCAGTCCTTGGCCGGGGGTGACTGGGGCCGTGGAGAGAGACATGTGGGGGTGTCACAGCAGGAAGGGGTTCCGGAAGCCGGATGCTAAGCCCCCTGTGATGCACGGGATGGCCGGGCCACAGAGGCCCCACGTGCCCACAGTGTCCAGCGTGAGAGCCCAGGGGAGCCCTGGGGAGCTGGAGCAGCTCAACACGTCCACACGGGTGTGTGAATACGCAAGAAGCCACAGAGCGGCACGTTTCCAGGCGATGCGCTCTGCCGCAAGTGAGCCCTCCCTCCCTCTCCAGTGCCGCACAGCCTGGCCGTCGCCCCCACTTAAGTAGGACGGGACGTTTCAGTCAATGTATCACTTTGACTCAAGTGAAATTAAAGGGCTGGGTTTTCGGGTATTCCAAGGCAAACACGAACCATATGAACATGCAGACTCACGGTAGCCACTTGGTTCTCTTTCTCAATATTTTCCAAACCACGGCCGTCGCAACAAAGCACAGAGGCGTCTGGAGTTGACGCTCCCCCCGCCCCAAGATTTTATTGCTCTGGCACCATCGTCTGGGAGAGCTCATCATTTCCGTGAAAGGGGGGGCTGCCCCCCCAATTCCTGCTCAACCAGCCGCAAACCTGCTCAGGGGTGTCCGCGCTTGGGGGGGGCGGTGTTGAAAGACGTAGTGTGGGTCATCTGCTCAGTGGGCCGGGAGGTCACTTCAAAAGGGCCGGCTTGCAGTGCAAGTCCTTAGCCATGACTTAATCCCATCCAGTCCGGGCAAGAGTGGGCCAGCGATGCGCCTGCCAGACCCTGCAAGGAGGTCCTGCTGGGGCCACCGCTCCAGGAAGAGAACACTGAGGCTCTGACCGGGGAGCCGTCCACCCCATTGATTCTCATTTTTTTTCGGTGAATTTTATTTTCCCTTTGATTCCTATTATATACGGCCACCGTTAGGACTGACACCAACACACTGAGAAAGGTTTGGTTGTGGGAGAACACTCAGGAGTCAGAGTAAACGTGGGTTCTTTGGGCACTGGGGACAGAAACAACTCCGTGCCCCAAGAAGAGAAACCAGGCAACCACTTGCTTGTGAACAATGAGCGTGCTTGCGGGCCAAGGAGATGGACACCTCCAAATTTCTAAAATCAGTTTCTAAAATGCAAACCATTCTTCAAACACTGAGACTTCCGGAATTCAAATAAGCTCTGTTTCCAGGAGAAATCATGATGGGTGAGGCTCTTACCTGCAGAGATTAGGGGATTAGGGCTAAGGAAGCTGGTTAGAGCGGCTGGTGGCGACCACCACAGCCCAGCGCTATGACCCGCAGTCATGGTCAGCGCCTCTGGGCCCATGCCCCTGCCAGCCTCGGTGCTCGTACCCCTCTCCTCCGCCCTCTCTCCTCCCCTGCATCTCCTCTCCCTTCCCACAGCCTCACCACCCCTTCTGTGCCCTTAATTGGTCCCAAAACAGAACTAAAGCACATTTTAAACAGCTGTGTTTATAGAATGAAATGTGTGCTTTCTTCTTGTCGTAAGTGTTGCGTTGAAGATCTTTATTTATTTGAAAACAAATCTTTGGTTGCTCCAAATCTTAGGTTGGACTAGTCTTTGGTTTATTTTTCCTGTACTCTAGTGACCCTGAGTTGTTGTTTTTTTTTCTTAAGTCCCCTTAAAGCTATAAAGAAGAGTAGACATAAAAAAAAAAAAACCCAAGGCATGTGTGCAGCCGGCCCTGACTCTGCCTCTGAACCAAGGAAAGGCAGTGGGGACAATAAACTTCCGGCGGAGTTCAGGACGACTTCCCTGAGGCAGTCTGTGATGGGGTTGCCCACCACCCACTCACGCTGGTTTTTTTAGTGGAAATCTGGCCAGCCGCAAACGTCTCTCCACCCTGGTGGGCCGTGACCAGCAGGAGACCCCGCCCAGCTGTCTGGGTTGAACAGAAGCATCCAAAACGGACAAGACGGCAGAATTCAAATGAGGGACCAAGGAAGCAGAGTCAAAGTGGGAGGCAGGTCAAAGGCAGAAGTGCAAAGGTGAGCTATGAGCAACGAGGCCCCAGCCGGCAGCCCTGCAATGACACCAGGAGGGCTACCAGCGTCCGGGGCTGCTGACCCCAGGGCCGTGCTGGGAGAGCACATCTATTAACCGGCCTAATCCTGTCCCTGATGCAACGTGGCAGTGTCACCCCTGGCCATTTCCGACCAGATGCTGGGCCAGCTCCCCAAGGTCAGCAACTGGTTAGTGCAGGGGAGTCTGGAAACAGGCTGTGTGGCCTCAGGACCCTTTTTATCATCGTTACTTTGTTGCTTTTGTTTTAATTGCTACAAGCATGGAGAGCTCACGCACATGTTCCCTAACATTCTGTGGCAATATCCACGGGCCTCTGCCACTCCAGTTTACTCCTGGGGGCTGAGCTCAGTAAAGCAGGACAGGCCGCAGGGACGGGGCCGGGAGCACCTGCACGCAGCACAGACTGGAGCCAGCCCCACTGGTGCCAACTCCCCAGCCACACGAGGCAGACAGAGACATACTCAAGGGGGCGCCAGAGGGCCAACCGCCTGCAAAGAGCTCAGAAGCAGGCCCGGTCCCCAGCAAGTCTGAGCGACCACGGACATCTTAAATAGGAACGAAACCAAGCCCTGAGCCAAAGGAGAACCTGTGTGCTTGAGAAGGGAGGGCAGGCGGGGATGCTGGAGAGAGGTGCTGAGGGCACGGCAAGCAGGAGCACCCAAGGGGGACCACAGAGGACGCTGCGGCGACACGCTAGTCCCGGCACCCAGGGTGGGGGGTCCCCGTCCGCAGCCCAGATGGCGGCTCCATCTAAGTCCGCGCCTCTCGTATTGGGCGGCAGGGTGCATTTGAAGCCACAGGAAATGGGATAGCCTCCTAGAAAGCACATGTTACTCACTGCCAAGTTAATTTACACCTTTCCAAAATGAGAACACATCTTCTGTCACTGCATCACCCGCTCGGAGGGCTCACGTGCGGGCCTCAGGTGGGAGGGTGGGCATCTGCTGGGAAGCTGGGGCACCAGCTTATTCTCCGGAGCGCAAGGGAGGACGCCGCTCCAAGCTGCATGTGGTGAAATAAAGCAGGAAGCACATCCAGCCCTGCAGGGGTCAGAGGCTACCCAGACAGCCGTCAATAGAGGGCTCCCTGGGCCAACACAGACACACAGCTCCGGTGCAGAGGTCCAGCGACTGAATGAGGAGAGTCAGTGCTCAGGTCAGCAAGTGAATCCACATCTTACACGAGGGGCTTTCAATCTTTTTTTAAAGCAGAGGAATAGTTTTTTCTTAAATCACACAAAGAATCCCAAAATTTTCAGAAAATACACGAAGAGGTTTGCTTTCTTTGAAGGACAGCGGGGAAACCCAAGGTCCATGCACCAGACCCAATCCCAGAATCTTGGGTGATCCCGAACACTGAAAAAACCATGCAGATGGCCGGGCAGCAGAGACCAAAACACCTTCCCGGTGCGTTAAAATGCTAAAAAAAAAGAACAAAAAAACAAAAACAAAAAACCCTTGTATTAAAAAAAAAAAAAAGACAGGACCAAAACCAGTGTTGAGGTTTCTCTGGTTCCCAAATGTGCTGAGAGCAACATGGGCATTCCTAAGCCCGTCCAGGCACTCTTCAAATGTACACTTTTATTTCGTTGAGTAAACGAAGTTACCCCAATATTTTGTTAGAAAACAAACAGGAAACTTCTCCAACAAATGATAAGTAAGACAAAGGGCAAGCCCTTAAATGGGAATCTTGGAGAAAGTAGAGTCTATAAACAAATGAGAATATCTTCAGCACTATCACTCGGCGTGGAGTCCTACAGCTGGAACACAGCAGTGCACAAATACCATGGCCGTCAGGACCGAGTGCATTTCCTTTCATGCACACACAGGGGTTTAAAAGCGTGCTTGCCAGTTATTTCTCCAAGGAAAGATCACTTGACAAAATGCTCGTGTTCAGCAAATCAGGGCTTAGCAAATGATCCCAATTACGACCAGCGAACGGCAAGAGACAACCAAGTCTGAGAAACAGAATGCGTGTGCAACTCGGAGAGAACCGCACGGAACAAATCCTCTGGAGGAAGGCCCCCCTTCCCCCCCCCCTCACCAGCTACCCCGGGGTGCCCCTCCTGGGGGCGGCACGCAGACAAGGAAGTGAAGGACTGCGCCAGGGGACGAAGCACTTGGGTGCTGGTTCATCGTTTACTCCTCAAAATTCATAACAAACATCCCCACAGAGTGAAGCCGGGCTATGAGGTCAATTTCATGTTTCAAGCAAATAAATTTTTCTCCAAAAGATATAAATAAGATGGGAAAGGCTAGTCCAGAAGATGAATACCAACACTTAAGAAAAAAATCCTAGCAAGCAAGAGAAAAGGCTGGCTTAAGAAAAGCCATGCCAGCTTAGCAATGTACTAGACTGGTTTTAAATGAAAAACACGATGTCCCATGTAGAGTTGGCTGTGAGCAGGTGGTCTTGCTGGTCATTAGCTATTTTTTTAAAAGTCACATTTTTAAACGTTTTCCAAGTCCAGTGACCCTCAGGAAATTGGTGAAATGGGCACGGTCTTCACTAGGGACAGTCAACGAGCCAGACCATTAACAGGAAAGCCGGGGCTATTCTGTCCGGTCCTGAGGAACTAAACAGACCATGAGATATCCATATATCCACACTGATGATGCAACTCACTGATAATGCACAATGGTTGGACAGCTGTGCAGTACTTAAACCACTGGTTTATTTGCTTAACCCAAAGCATCCCACTTTGATTGCAATCTTAGCTTCCTAACCAGTTGGCCTGGTCAAATGCAAGCAGCCTATGGGAGCAATAAACAGAAATTTCCACGAAGGGAAAGACAGAAGATGGTGCGTCTGCTGATCACAAAGTTCCTGCTCATGGGGCCCACGAATCAGACCATGAGGATGTGACTAACTGCGCTGAGAAATGAAAGCAGAATGCTTCTATAAGCCACCTGGGCAACTGAACTGTGTATTACAAACAGGACGATGGATGAGATGACCACCATTTCTCATTCGGAATGGAACCCACAGTACAGGGTGCGCTTTTCTTGGCTACTGGGCAAACACACTAACCAGATAAACTTCGGTACATTCTTCCCTGTAAGAGAACTTCCAAGTCGTGTTAGTGATCATTCACACATTAAAGAAAAGCCTCCCTGTAATACACTTCCAACAGTTCCCTAGCATTCACATTGGTTTAAAAGATGCCTATAAAGACAAAGTCATATGCTAATGTAGGAAAATCACTTAATCTCTATCCCCAGCACCAAGGTTAATGGTCCAAGTTCTAAGTGTAAATGACCTACAACCTAGGAAAGAGTCTATGAAACTTACAAAAATACTAAACAGTGCAGCATAAAATACTGAACGCTGAGTTCAAAATCTCAAGAACAGATAACACGTGGATAACAATTCACTTAGGACCCTAGAAAATGTTGGATTTGCTACAATGATCTTGTTCTCTATCCAGGGGCCAATTATTCACTCCAGGGACAAAATGAGAACTCTTGATTCCGAGCCGACGTCCCCTCATGACATATCCTGTCTGCAGCCGGGTGTGCTGATCCAAGCAAAGAAAATAGGGGAGCTCCACCTGTCTCACACACTTACGATCGGAGGAGGTAGGTGTTAGGTGCGAGGTTACACATGCCGCCTCTTTCAAACAAAGCTAGCGCTTGTCTTAAACAAAGGACATATGCACACAAAGGGTAATGGAGGAGCCCTTTGCTGGCTACCAGAAGGCTGAACTGAAAAGTCCGGATTCCCATATGGGGCAGCAACCTCCAGAGGGAATGTGGTATTGCTACACATTGCACGCGGACCAAGATGCCCAAGGCCCCACTGGACTAATTCGTCTCCGCCACTCTTGAGATCTTTCAAAGTTTCTCAACACCTCAGTCGTTTCCACTGGATTTTGGCCTAGATGAAATGTATGCCTTAGCAACCTAAAGATTCCGTAGAAACCCATCAATGGTACTTGAGGGGACATTCTCTCATCTAGACACATAGGATGTGTTCTGAGACTTGGAAGCAGGTATCAACAAGGATGTTCTTTCACCTCCTGTTCCAGATTCCTGTGAAAAGGCATTCTCAGATCAGAGGGCCTTGTTCTTGAGAGGGCACCCAGTCTGACTTACAGGGGACAGTCCAGCGACAGAGCCACTGACCCTGCTAGAGGTGAAGGACCAGCACGGGTTAGAGGCTAGGTGTGTACTGGGACAGGTAAGCCATTCGCACAGCGAGGACACGACCTGGATCACAGTATCACCACCCAGAGCTCAACGAAGTGCTCCAAGATAGAGCTCAATGTCATCTTTGGCTGAGTTACTGCTGGTAGGGGGTTGCTTCCCCCAAAGTGAATCTGGACGCCACGCACCATGTGTTCCTAAGAGCCGTACGTTATTTTAATGAGAACCTAACTATAACTTATAAGTCAGCCAAACAGATTAGGGTGACAACAGGTGAGTGGGCTAAGTGGACAGTGTTAGGACTGTGATTTTAAGAGTAAGCTATGAATGCGGGTGGCACAAGGCAATGATTAAGAACACCTGCTGCTGAAAGAGGAGCTTGGGGAAAAGGCTTGTCTGCGGATCCCAGTACATTACCATGAATTGTCTGCATGGGCTGGAAGCGGGGGCCCCCCAGGCCCGAGAGCCACTAGGGGTGGCCTGACCGCACGTGGCCCCTCTCCTCCCCATCTCTTCTGTCTGGAAAGGCTTCCTTTCCACAACCCAAGGGTAGTGCCGAGTCGCTGCGAAGATGCCTGAGCAGCATGATGTCCAGCTGTGATCTGAGGCCACCACTCTGGTGATGCTGACCGCGGTGGGGGCCAGGAACAGCGCAGGGACACTTCACCTCCCCTGTCCTGCTACTGGAAGATTCAAAAACTCCATCTCCCCAAATCACTAGTTACTAACATTGGAGATATTAAGCGAGCACAACCCGAGTCTCGGTTCATCTGGTTGGAGGGCTCGCTGTAATTCTGGGGGTGGCCTCGCGCCCCCCGGAACTCCAGCGACAGAAGAGGCATCTGCAGTCAAAGAAACACCACACACAGCTTTAAACCAACTTTGTGATTTTTATTGATGGGCGACAACTTCTGTACTCCTAGAGATCACTAAACTGTGTACAATTAGAGACGCAGCGTTATAGAAGAGCAGACAGCAGAATTAAACAGAGCGACTTAGGGAAGTATCAATCTTCATTATTTTGCCCATTGTTCATTACGTGTACACAGAAGCATGAATGCAATTTGAAATCTTTTAATAGCAATAAAGTTTACAATCACCCATCTATGTGGACTAACATCTTAACTCCAAATATCTGATCTGCATTGTGTACGTAAGCAGCTTCTCATCGCACAATTATTAAAATGTATTTTTCCCGTTAGGAACCAGCAACTTATTTTTTGTATTTACGTTTCTTTTGAAGTAAGAACTATTTCTTCTCTGATAACTGGCTCATTTTTATCGTTTATCAAAAACTAAAGGGTGGGAAGGAAAGTGTGATGGATTAAAAAATTTATTTTTTTAAGGAAAGATAAAATTCATTTTCACAAATTTACAAGTGTTGCTGGTGCAGGATTTATTCTACTAAGCAATTAGACTGGGAATCAAATGCAAGTCCCCCTTCTTACTCAGGAATCAGCATTATTTCAGAAACATGGGTTTTGTGTATTTTCTTAAATCAAGCGACAGTCTGTCTGAACCGAATGATTTTGATTTGGAAGGTAGACGTCAACGCGAACTCTTGCGCACAAACCCCGAGGCGTCTGCTTTCCATTCTAGCCCATTTCTGCAAAGGAGAAAGAGTTTCTCTCTAGAGAGCCGCTAAAGAGAGGGAGGAAGTCAGAGGGAGTCGGTGTCTGCAAGCGGGCGTCGGGCACACAGCGCGCAGGCGGCTACAGCAGGTCCACACGGCGGTAATACAGGAGGTAGGCTGTGCGCTCCGCAGTGGGCTTCACCACCTGGTACTGGTTGATCACCTTGACCGCCTGGTCATCGATGCGCAGCCAGCCGTTGAGGCCGATCTGGAAGACATCCGTGGTGTAGTGGCCGCCCGTCGCACTGCTGCCGTGGTGGTAGACCACTGCAAGAGAGGCCCGCGGGCGCCCCGGTGAGAGAACCGCACCCCAGCAGCCGAGGGCGCCCGCCTGACCCCCCCCCAAGGCCACTGCATGTGACACCCCTCACCGAGGCAGGCGGGACACAGAGACGTCACTACACAAAGCTATGTCACATAATCAAAAACTCCGCACGATTTACAAGATAAAGTCACACGCGTGTATCTCAATGACGTTTTAAAAATGTTTAATGCCTCACAAACACAAGAGACGCCGGCTTGGTGGGGCTGTCCCACATGCCAGCCCCTCGGGTGAGGACTGCCCACCATTTCGTGTCCACTGCTGATGAGAGCACACAGGGACAGAGCGCGAAAGACCCCCCAGCCCCCACCGAGCCGCCAGCACCACACACCGACCAACCCCCAGAAACGCCACCCAGAGACCCAAAACGCTCGTGCCCTCGATCTAGCCAATCCTACTTCTGGACGGCTCTAAAGAGAGCATCTGAATCTCGGACAAAGAGGTCATAATGGTGAAAAAACAGAAAAACCTAAATACTTGCACTAGAAGGAATAATTAGCAGACTTTATCACAATAAGATGGACAGAGAGAGGGACTGGGGACATAGGAGTATGCCTGTGGAAAAAAACAATGAAAAACCGAGAACCCCAGTATTTCTGTGACTGTCGTCACGGTGAGTGGACCGCACCGTCTCGGGAGGGACAGCAGGGCTGTGACGTGGGCAGCCCCACCGACACGGCACTAGTCATCACCCTTTTTCCTTTTAAAAAACGTTCTAATTTTCTCTGTCTTAACAAATAATGCCAAAATAATAACAAAAAATACCACCTTTTATCTACTTAAAAAAAAATTCTGTAATTCAATCAAGAAGCTTTAGTCAAAGGCCTAACACACAGACAACCACTGGAAGCTGCAGTCGAGTCACCTAAAGACACCAAAGGCTGCATCCTCCCCTCCATGAGGAGGGGCGCCGAGGGGCCCGGGCAGCAGTCAGGAGCCTGGGTGAGGGAAACATCCGGGGGGCCAGCAATGTGGCCGGGCGAGCTGGGTGCCAGCACCAGGGGCAAAAAGGACAGGCATGTGGAGAGGCACAGTACTTAGGTGGTGGGAACATCACTGGGCTCTGGTGGCCGTGGTCACTCCTCAGGAGGACCCAGCCAGCTCCGGGCCTGTGGCCACCGCTGGTGGGAGGACAGCCCCTCTGGCAAAGCAGCCTCTGGGGGCTCAGAGGACGCCACGGCTCTAGCCCTGGGCATCCCCATGACAAACACGACTGGCCACCCGAGGGCGGAAGACCGCAGGCCAACCAGGCAGGAAACCAGCAGCAGGACCAGCACAGGCGCTGCTGGTCACAGTGATCAAACGGCCATCAAGGGCGTGGAGGAGGCTCGAGACGAGCAGTCCCCCTGACCCCAAATCTGCTGTAGGGCTTTCGTTCTGAATTTTCCCAAGACCTACGTGACTTGGGCAAGAGTTATATAAAGTGACCGATCAGTGGAATTTAAAGGACCTGGGGTTTAACTCATCTGTATTTCCTTCCAGACACTTCCATTCGAAAACCTCCAGAGCAGGCACAGCACACGGCTGGAGTCTCGGAAAGGCAGCCCAGTGACCAGGAAGGTGCACCAGGACTGCAGGTGAGCCCCTGACTGAACGGGCCTGGGCAGCACCGCACTCATTTGCTCTCTCGTTCCCGCAATCAAAATCATTTGCACCAAGTGCTTCCTTACCCACATTTTACAGAAAATTCCAACCAATCGAATCCAGTGCCCTTATTTCTGAGATCAGAAGCTGTGAGAGGAGGAATCAGGAATGCAAGTGACAGCCCCAGTTCAGATGGTGGGCCACGGCCGGCAGGCGGAACAGGACCACACTGGGGCTCCTTGAGCAGGAGACGGGGGATTCCTGCACCTCGCCCTGGATCATCAGCCTTCCCTGGCAATGGCCTCGAGGGGTAGAGCAGCAGGGAGGCAGCAAAGCAGCACTTCATTTCCCCCTGGGACCTCGGTGCCAAGCTCCCTGAGTGGGCCAGACCCTAGGGCTCCTCCAGCCCCAGAGGCAGTCTGCAGAGCCTGAGCGCCAGCCAACGTGGCACGGCTTCCATGACAAGGCAGGGCAAGGGAAGGGCTGGAGACACCGCAGTAGTGCGTGGCCACCCTGTCAGGGGAGGACCCATGATCAGCTGCCTTGGCGGAGAAGACAAAGTCAAGGGCAGAGCTGCAGGAAGAAAGACCCGACTGGGCCAAACCCCTCCCAGTGCAGCACAGGCACGTGACCCACTGATCAGAGCCCAAACCAACTTTCTAAACACGCAGGAGGGACCGGCGGTTGCAGGGTGAAGCCCGGCCATGCCACCGTGGATCAGAGTGGAGAGTGTGTCTCTCAGAATTTGGGTTTCTTGTTTTGGAAGATGGGGACACCACCACACATCTCTCAGGATAGCTGCGAGGAATAAATGAGATACTACAAAAAAAGGTACCTAGTAGCAGAAAGGTTCAATAAAAGTGTGAGGGTCAATGAACGGTCATGTTATTTTAAATTACAAACAGGCTCACCAAAGGCAGCACAAAAGGAAGGATAACAAAGCAGTTAGAAAATTCTAATAAAAAAGGCCGGAAAGCACACGCAGTTGTTGCAAACGGTGACTACCAAAAGAGACATAAAGCCTCAAAGGCCCAGAAGACTCAGGCTATAAAAGAGGAAGGAGGGCAGAAGGAAGGACACAAGGTGCCACAGGAAGCACTGGGCCAGAAGGTAAGAGGTGTCAGGGTCCCCAGTTCTGGGGCTGGGGTTACCATCGCCCCCCTCGGAGAGCTCTGCGCCAGTGTGGCAGCCCAGGAGCCCGGGCGAGCCAGCGCAGTGCGGGAGATCATCCGGCGGAGCATCCGTGTGGGACCCGCTCTCCTCACCTAACCAGGCCGCTCCACGGTACCGCCCCGACAGGCAGCACCCCCCACAGGCACCGCGACTGCCGCGGCAAAGGTCACACCCTCAAACTGCCAGCCCGGTGGCCTCACACTTGCCCCTCTGATTCAAAGACAGATACGATGCTAAACGAGGACTGGATTCACTTAGAGCCAAAAGGATATTCTGTCGAATTTCAAGCACCGGATGTCAGGACAAACACACATTTTCAAAAGATGTATGGACTTAGCGAGCCCCATGGGGACAGCAGTAGAGAAGTCTATTCTCTGTGTTAGGTGGTATTATAGCAAAACTGTGCCTGGGCATAAGCCCTTTTATCACTGCTTTAGTAAGGAAATAAGAGACAAATTTACTTACCTGCAAACAGCCTATAGGTTCTGTGGCATTTAAAATTCTTATTTTTAACCCCTGGAGAAAGCAGTTCTGAAAAACAAAATACCAACAGCTGCAGTCTATAAAAGCACTTAAAGAAAGGCTCAGAGTGACAGAAGCAGAGGTGACAACAGTCCCCACTCACATGCATCACCTGGCAGACCAGGAAAACAAAACCCACGGCCTCCCCTCGTGTACGCAGGCCCTGCCCTTGGGGGGCCAGCTGGGCAGTGCAGCCACGCACGTCCCCAGCAACCAGTGGGGAAGAAAGAGAAGAAATACACTGAGCCCACTGAGCTCATGCTAGAAGCCCCTTAGAAGCAGATATTCTCAACTGGAAAAGAAGAACGCTGCCCACTTTGCAACAAAACAAAATAGCCCCAGGAAACCTAAGAACTGAAACATTTTATACGTGAGTCAAACCACAAAACTTCCACTGTGTGAAAGTCAGATGGTCTCTCCAAAGAGGCACTAGTCCACCAGCTGGGCAGGTGGGCAGCCCTGTCCTTGGGGCCCCGGGGCCCCCTGAAGGAGTAGTGCACCTGCAGACAGACCCCTGTCACCGCCGTTACCATCGGCCCCTCTCATCCCCCACCCACAACCCACACCAGGGCCTCTCCTTCTCCCTCAGCTCATTTCTCTTTCTAGAAAGCATTTAAAGTGGCAGCTGATATAAAAACACATATAACCAGCAAGAACAGATCTGTAAGTAAAATCCGTGTAGTCAGTCCAAACAGTTAATCTGGGCATGAGGGAAGATGCAAGAGCGTGGGGCACAGGATGCCCGCTGGGCTGGGTGAGTGCTCCCCATTCCCTGACAGACAAGGCACAACAGCACAGACGACTCAGTGTGTGGCTCTCAGCTGGCATTGCTTCCCCTTCCTGGTTCTCAAATGGGATCAGGAAAACACGCTGCCTATGAACGAAGCAGCTCCACGAGTGAAGGTAGGAGGGACAGTAGCCCGGCCCAGGGGGGTTGGAGCCGCCAGCTGCAGACCGGCTGCGGAAATGCAGCGTCCCTGCCTGGGCTCAGGTGAGGCCTGCTACCCCCAGTTCTAGAGTCACTGGGCCCGGGAAGGAGTGGAGCGTGGTCGTGCTGTGTGGTGGGGATGGGAGGGGTGGGGAAGGCGACAGCTTCGTTCCTCTGCAAAACCCAGGGATGATGTCCCACAACCTCTTTCCCATTTTCCACACCCCTCGCTATTTTGAGATCTGCCTCCAGCTTGTTCCCGATCAAGCCCAGGACTGCACGGCACCTTTTTCACAAATCCCGAAGCTTTCAAGGAAAGTTTTCCTTCAAGCTGCGCTTTTACCAAGACAATCTGAACTTGGTGCTCTGGTCAAAAGGCGTCGAGGCTGCTGAGCCCCGGTTACCTGCAGACTTGTGGCTGACAGAATGCCACAGACCTGACCCCGTGTCACTGCAATGAGAGGTTGGGAGGAACCCCCAGGGGCCTATGGGCAACATTCTCTCACTTCACTGAAAAAGCTGATTTCACCAGGCTTGGCGGGAGGTGTTAACACTTAGTATAAAGAAAATGATTTTGTACCACTAATCCATAAAACGTTTCTAAAAAATGATGCTCATTTTGATGGACAAAATCTCTACTTTTCTAATCTAGTAAGATTATATGGCTTATTCATTTTTGCCTTTATTTTTCAAGAGCTACTTTGGTGCCAATTTTAATACAGAGGTCTGTTATAAACCAAGAAACGTAAAACCAGAAAGCCCTAAAAGAGAACTTCCTTACTCTCGACATTATACAGGAACACTAAGTGCCAAGTTCACGGATTCCCGGGACAACTGTCACCATGAATGCTTTCACCTTGCATGTCTGTTACCTTTACTGATTTCCAAGTCCACAGGATATTCAATATTTTTGATGAGCTTCTGGCATCCACCAGTCTTCTCGTAAACAAACCGTTTGAGGTGCAGCACCAGAACAGGGGGCAGCTTCTCCAGAGTCACTCTGCGACTTATCTCCACCTGAGGCACAAAGCAGAGCAGGACCCACGGTGCCTTACTTCACGCAGCAGCAGACGCATGTCCGTCACACAAGGACCCTCTCTGAGAGCACTGCTCAATCCTTGCTGGGTCGAGGGAGCTCCTGAAAATCTAACATTTTGCTAAGAGGCCTTCTGAGAGCTACTAACATTCCTCTTAGAAAAAGGCAAACATCCCTCTGAACACAACTGCAGATGACCCCATGGATCCCTGAGCCCGTGTGTGAACTCCACATTAAGAAACCTTTGCTCAAAAAAAGAACCTTTACTCTGTGACATTCATGACGAATTGGCACAAAAATTAAAAAGCTAAGTTAGCAGCAGTACTTTACATTATGTATGTATTAACACGCTTTTTAGTAAGTCCCGTAGCATTAATCAAACTGAGGCCAGAGTGTTTCTCAACTTAAGTGTTCTAAATAACCCAAAAGCCATCTCTTCTAACCATTAATTTTACAAGTTTCAGTTTTATCAATTTATATGCTCCTTATATGCTTTCACAGGTCTAACAAATGCTGCTTTTCATTAAAACGCATCCTCACAAACAATTCTTATTCCCTTAATTTACTGTTCTTTGTACTTATAAACCCTTTGATGTTTCCTGTATTTACAGGAAGAATACTTTTGATAGAAATAGTTGTTTGAGTCACAATCCAAAAGATAACAGCATAGATAAGAAACCAAGAAAGCCTTCAGAAAACCACATACCCATCTGGCTGGAGGTGTCTCAATGGGCACCTGGCTTCCCACCCAGACTCTGATCCCAGGTGTGGGACCCAACACGCCTCCAGAGCCCCATCCTGCGTCTGTACCCTGGTGTCTCCACACCCAACAAGAACGTGTGAACGATGGAAACGTGTGGCTACAGCTCAACAGTTAAAAACCAGGATTCTGACAAGTGGACTCCAGCTTCCTCATTTGTGAATCGAGAGTTGGACGAATGTGTCTCTGGGATGCTTCTCAGTGTTGGCAACCCAGGATTCTGACCTCAAGCTTTCAGGCAACTCATTAAGTGGCTAATCTGAAATTCTTCCATGTGTTTTGGGTTTCCAGACAAACTGACACACACTATTCTTCGCCCAACAAAACCAGACCTTTTCTACACAGCAAGTATTTTGTATAATCATATTTTCCCATGGACCTTCATCGTGTGTTCCCACAGCAAAAAATCTTACGACCTTAAAATATAAATATATTAAACTGGGTATTTTAAAAAGTAAATTTAAAGAAATCACATTCCAGAAAATGTGATACTTGCTCTTTCCAGATATCCCCACCCCATACGAACTGTCCAAAATCTTCCTTTCTCAAACATCTGCTTTTCTGAGTGTTCTTGCTCTTGATCTGGTAACACACCACCACCACGGAGCTGGGACAGTCCATTTTCTTCCTCAAGGCTCCACTGAAATGCCTCTTCTTTCCTGCATCCTTCCTCCACCTGCCACCTAGAATAAGCCACCTTTTCCTCACGCTCTCCACCTCTATCTCATCTGCACCCTCCCCGACGTCCACAGCTAACTGCAGCAAGAGTGAGAGGAAAACCGCCACGTGAGGGGGCTTTGCTGGCAGCCCGGGAAAGGCAGAAAGCCGCCTGCGGGAGGAGCGCCCACCGCCCCCCACCCCACCCCCCCCGGGAGTCCACAGGAGAGCAAGCGAGAAGAGAGGCACGGGGGCCAGGACAGCGACACCACCTCTGGGGCCACAGCTGCCACGGAATGAGCCACGTACACAACTCAGCCACATGAACCAACCTCCCTGAAAACAAATACCCACTCTCTCTCTGATTAAGTTCCACCACCAGACTCAGCTTATTCACTTAAGCCAAGTGCCAAGATTCTGTCTCTCGCTCCTACCACTTTTATCTTTTAAACAAAAGCGCCCGTGGGAAGCAAGTCAGAAAACATGGTGGAGGATTAGGCATAACTATGTGTGGATCTCCCAAAAGGCTGGCTTGATCAGTCCAAGCAGGAGGCCCCAGAGGGACCGCAGGGTCTCCACGCCCTCCTCCGCTCTGCTCTCCCAGTGTGAGCCACCCGGCCACGGGAGGCCCACTGAGCTCCGTAAGGTGCTGGCAGCAACCACTCTTCGTGCACCTTCAGCTGCCACACAGTGTCCTTACACCAAGCTCTCTAGGGACACGAGGGACTGTTCACACAAGCGCTGCCCCTAGCTAGCCTGCAGTGCCCTCCCAGTACGTTTTTCTGCATTCACCAGCACCATCTCAGCAGAGAAGACCCCCCCAGACCACAGAGTGGTACATCTGGACCCCAGGAGCCAGTAACCTCTCCAAGAGCAGAATATTCTCCCCGTCTCCTGACTCGGCTGACAAGTACACCCCATGAGGCTATCTGCTTCCCTTGACTGCTGAACACCTTTTAGTGTTTGAGTCTTTTAACTCAGACTTTTATCCTTTTCAGATCAAATGAAAGACTAACAGGCATGAAAACAGCTACTTTCTATTTGTTGATGTCCCTGAAGACCTACCATCAAATGCAAAATAGCTATGTTTGGAATCCCTTTTCTCTCCTAACTAATCTCGGGAAACTGCGCTCTACGACATCAGGGATGTAAAGAAGCTATTTGGCCTCGTTAGAGGTAGTACTGACTTTTTCCACATCATGATTAGACTACCAGAAAATTAAATGTAGCTCAGGATGAATAATCCCAGCGACCACTACCTTGGGTTACATGGTTTAGGGGTAAAGGAGGTCCAAGGAGCATCTCTTTCAACCATTTCACTCTAAAAATGTGTAAACTTTCAGTCCAAAACAGTTAAGCAATGGGGTTAAGAGGCAGAATGCAAAAGCACTTCTCCTCGCTCTTACTTCTGCGCTCTTTCCACCACGCCAGAGTGCCTCAGCACAAACGTTCAACATCAACTATTAGTATACCTCTTGTTTGGTTTTTGTGGTATAACCCTGGACAGATTCTCTCGCGACCAAGCTCTCCAATGCATCCTGGACCGTCCGGATCCTGTCAGACTGGATGTCCAGCTGCAAGGTGAAGAATGGCTGCAAAGTGGCCGACTCCTTTGAACTCTGCTGGTAAACCACAGACCTAAGAGGCAGAGACAAAAACAGAACACTGTTAAGAGACCACTCCTTCCCATTCTCCGTTAAGATGAGCCAGCAGGAGAAGAGGCATTAACTGAAAACGAGATTGCTCAGAATCATTTTCAGAAAACCAGAGAGAACAGAAAAGACAAAAATATACTCAATTTAAAAATAATCCTGCTAAATACCACCTCCTAAGTGTTTCTAGCAACTCTCCACCAGCTGATCATTCTCCCAGCACAAGCACGCTGGAAGAAAACATAGTTCATCTTCCCAATTCCTTCACCTCCACTCCACTTTATTTCACACACCAGTCAGTAAATGCGCCTATCCTGCCGTGGCCTCGAAATGCTGACACACTCCATTTTCTCAAAGTATCATAGCCCGTTCTAATAAAATAGAGGAAACCCCAAGGTAAACAGAGTATTTTTAATGGCACTTTTCCCCTACAAAAATGACTTACAAAAGAAGAGAAGTAGGGTGTGTATAATAAAAAATAAGTTAACATTCCAGGAAACAAGGCTACCTACCACCCTCAAGAAGAAGGGTGCCAATTCAACCTTGTTTTTCTTAGCTGGTTTTTCATTTCACTTTTCTTTTTCTAAGTTTTTCTGAGTAAAACTTGTGTGCTCGGCCCATCTCTCATTTAGCCCCAGCAAGGAAACATTCCAGGAGCTCAACAAGGAATTCCATTTCTGCAGTCTGAGTGACCTAGTTTACGAACAGAATCAAATGGGTGTGCGTGGGTATTGAGGCTTTATGGAGCAGATGCCGTGAAGAGCAAGCTGAAGGGCATCCCGTTCACACGCTGCTCTCCTAAAGCGCGGTGTTAGGATGCACCGTGACGCGCCCTCCCTTCGAGTGTCCGGACGTGGGAGCAACGGCCACTCCGCTGGTTCCAAGAGCAGCAGTGGGAGCAGAAGGCACTAAAACTGGTGAAGGAATCAAGAGGCGGTCCTCTTGACTCCAATGGCCTGGACTTTTATTCTGTGGCTGGGGGAAAGGTGAAGAAAGGTGCTGGTTTTTCTGGGGGAAGTGAAAACCCACCCAAAGAGGGTGAATTTTAAAAGAAAAACCTTCGGCTGTCTGAACAAGGAAGCGCTTCATGATGGCTACTGCACACAGAAGTTTCCTAAATTATAAAAAATAATTCCTACTTTTGCTTTATCGTTTCTCAAAAATATCAACAATCAATTTCAACATAAAAAGACCACTGAGGCTAGAGGCCTGGCAGAGCCATGCAGGCCAAGCTAGAAATTTCTCCAAAGTGGATTCTGGTTTTTCCCACGGGTTATTTTCAAACACGTGTAGGCTCTTCGGGAATGCTGGCCTCAGTGGCCTTGCCATTTTGATACCCTACCTATGCGTGGGTCTGGCGCTGCTATTCTACCCACCAGGCTGTTCCTTCAGCCTCTCTCCCGTCCCTAAGGGACCAGCCCACGAATGCTACCATCAGAGGTCTAACGCAGAGCTAAGGGCACAGGACAGCCTCCTCTCACTGCTGTTGCCTGATCTGGATCCCTGCTTCCCTTCCCAAAACAGCCCAGCCCAAGGAATCGCATCTGGCAAAAGCAAGTTACAGCGGGAGCGGTCAGGGGCTGGGCGTTTCCCCGGAGCACACCTGACCACAAGGCTGACGTGGAGAGTCCAGGACAGAAAGGGGCCCGCAGGCTCTAGCGCACACTGAAGAGCACAGAAATGACTCGTTCAGGGTGACAAGGCGGCATAGCTGGCTTCTGAATCCCGTCCGACACAGCAGCACTGACTGGCCTGTGAAGGAGCCAGTGGACACGCTGAGGTTTTATTAGCCTATTGAAAGGGGCTCAACCTAAGTTGTATCAGAGCAGAGAGAGACCGAACTAACTTTCCATGCCTCGGAAAGGGTGTTACTTCTTTTGGATACAAAGCATTTGGGACAAGCGAAGACTGAGTCTCACTAAAAAACCACCCTTGTAGGATACAATGCGAGGCCTTCCGAGAGGAAATCCTGCCCTAACAAGGCCCTCTGGGACTTGGGATGACTGAACCGCCTTGGAGACGGCCCCCACGCTCCTGAGTCCCACATCACGGTGGTCCTGAACGGCTCTAATGCAATCAAATAAAAGCCTTTTAGAAGGATGTCATGAGAGAGCAAGGAGCAGCTGGTTTACGGGAACTGGGACAGAGGAAGGGCCCAGGCACTCCAGGAGGTCCCATGTGCCCCTTTATGTAGAACTATCTCCCTCCACACTCCCTTACCTTTCTAGCTCCCTTGGTTCTGGCGCCTAATATTCCTCCAGTCAGACACAAAACATGTATTTCAACTTAACAAGTCCTTCTCTTCCTACCTAGCGGTGAGCAGCTGGCCTGAGGGAATGTAGGGCTGACTGAGTGAGGGAGCAGGGGTGACGGCGGCCGCCAAGCCCTGGGGGCCAGCGCCCTGTGCCGAGGTGCCGTGCGGGGTGGGAGCAGGGAAAGCACTAGGCAGGAGAAGCACAGGGAAGTCCAGGGACAGAGCAGGCACGGAGGCGTAAAGGCAAGCCATCGAGTCCAAAATTTCTTAGACACGTCTTATACCTTCCCCCTTCAGTAAACGGCCAAACCCTGAAAAAGGCAAGCACTAAAGTATTCCAGAAAAGCATAAACCTGATGTGTCCACCAAAAATGCCAGTGATTGGGGTCTGAACAAACTCCGCATGGCGAGTGACTGAAGTCTTATTTCTGGGGCCCACTTGCTCCCATTCGTCCTCACTTCCTTCGCCTGGTTCTTCCTGCTCGTCTTCATTCACTAAGTGGCTTTTGGGTCCATTGGAAATGGTGAGTTCTGAAAAGGAGACAGTTCGCTTAAGCTACCATCAGCAACAGTAACAGCAAAAAAACGTTTTTTTTTTTTTTTTTTTTTTTAAAGATTTTTTATTTATTTATTTGAGACAGAGAGAATGAGAGAGAGAGAGCACATGAGAGGGGAGAGGGTCAGAGGGAGAAGCAGGCTCCTTGCTGAGCAGGGAGCCCGATGTGGGACTCGATCCAGGGACTCCAGGATCATGACCTGAGCCGAAGGCAGTCGCTTAACCAACTGAGCCACCCAGGCGCCCCCAGCAAAAAAACGTTTTAAAGAAAGGTCTACATAAACCACCTGCAGAGAGTTGGCTTTGAAAGTGCAATCAGGGTGTGTCCTACATTCAGAACAAACGCAGCACGTACATCCGCTGGACCCCTGGTTGCATGAACCACCAGACAGTGTGCTTAGAACTGAGAAATCTGAAGGTGCACTGGAAAGTAGGCGTTACTGTGTAATCAAAGCCAGTTTTCCTAATTCGGTAAGGGGCTTTGGTCATGCGGGACAGCATCCTCATCCTCAGGAAATGCATGCTTTGGCATTTAGGGGCAAACTGGTATCTGCAACTTAATTTGTGTCACTCAGGAAACTGTGTGTGGTGACAGAGAGACAGACAAAGCACGACATGTCAGCAGACGCAGAACCCAGCGCTCATACAGGTATTCACCAACTATTCTCCCAGCTTTTCTGGATGTTTCATCATTTTCCTAATTAAGAGCTGAAGGGAAAAAAGCAAAGGTTCTGGATATATTTTAATTTATCCAAGCAGAACATTCACGGTGGCCTATAAAGTAAGCAATGTAAAGATACCAGACTTGCCCTAGTGAGAAGGTGACTCAAAGGGTCAATGGCCGGGGTGGGGGGAAAGTAACTACTACATGAGCAGGTGACATCTGTTCAAAAGGAAGTTTTTTTTTTTTTGAAAGATTTTATTTATTTGACAGAGACAGACACAGCGAGAGAGAGAGAACACCAGCAGGGGCAGTGGGAGAGGGAGAAGCAGGCCTCCCGCCGAGCAGGGAGCCTGATCCCAGGAGCCTGGGACCATGACCTGAGCCGAAGGCAGACATCCAACAACTGAGCCACCCAGGCGCCCCCCAAAAGGAATTCTTAAAGAAAGGTCCTCACACAGTTTTGTGGCAAATAGACCACAACCTACTTTCATTATTTGGTGACAGGAGTTTCTTTAGGTTCAGCATTTCCTCATGAAGTCCATTTAGAATGAAGCCTAAGTACTCCTCAGCATCTTCTTGTCGACCCTGAAAAGGCCAGATGTGAGCACGTTAATTTTAACTGATCACCATGCAAGGACTGCAGGGAATATTATACCTGCATATTCAGACTAGGTCTCCTCTTAAATTTTCAACAAGATTTAATGTAAAGTGTTTCCCAAAATCATATGAGCTCTCCTTTGGACCACTGAAATGGGTAGGCTGAGAGGAATGAGGATGGGGGCGGGGGAGGGGGGACAAGTACACCTTTATGTCTGAGTACAGAATGAGTAGGGATTTTTATTGGGGTTTTTTTTGTATTTTTGAAATTTTCTACAATAAATATACATTACCTATCTGATAAAAAAAAGTTATTTAACAGTTGCTCTCTTGTTGATATGAAATAGAAGAACAGGAACTAGAGGTCTAGGGCCACCTCACTGCACAACCCCAGGGGCTAACGGTCACACTAGGAGTTGTGAATAGCAGCCCTGTGTGTCTCCTTCTATTTTTGATGATGGGCAACTATAGGGGAAAGGACCCAAATTATATGTGAAAAGCTCTATTGATTCAAAGATTTAACTAACAGTTGTATACACACACACACACACACACACCAGCAAAATCATTTATAGATGAGTCATGCAACAGTCACATATTTGTCTTATAATCTTGGGATTAGTTCCCATTTCATTCTTTGGAGAATAACCACATGTTCCAAGGATTTTCAAAGTCGTCTTCTTGCGGTCTCCAGGTATATTTGTTTGTTCCACCTAGAACTAAAGCTCTAAACAGACAGCAGATGTTCAGAGTTGAGTACGCCCCGCGTGTGTGGAAAAGGGCAGAAACTGGCTAGCTCAAGAAGCAGAAAGAGTTGACCCAGCAGGCACGAGGCTACGGTTCTCGGAAAGGCCTGCTTGCTGGGCTGGTCCCTGGTTGGCATCTGGGAAGTTGGATTTGGGGAGGGATCCCCCCCCCCCATTCCAAGAAGTGAAAAGGGACTATGCCGAAATGGCACAGTGTGGTTTATGGTGCACACCTGTTTTCCCTCTGCAAGTGTGGAATTTTGGTTTGCGCTGGGCAGAGGATGCCTACGTGACCAGCCCTTGGTAAAACCCCTGGGAGTCTCCCATGCGCTTCCACAGCAGACATTTTCACATGTGCTGTCACACACTGATGCTGAGAAATTAAGTGCATTCTCTTGCTGCACCGGGAGAGGAGTTTCAAGGTTTCCCATGGACATCTGATCTTGCTTTAGTGTCCCTGCGCTAAATCCTGTGAGAACAACAGCTTCTGAGTCCTGTGAGTCCTTCCATCGAAGCACTAAATCGGAGGGTGGTGTGGGGGACCCAAGAGAGCCAATATTCATGTAACTCTGAAAGACACCTCTCTCCATGAACGTAACTTCGGAGCAGGATCTCGGTGGGGCTTGACCACAGGATGCCCCCTAAAATTCACTGCTTTACCTCCGCCTCCACCTGAGCTGGACGGCCCTCCTCTGGCTTCTAAAGCATCGGTGTCTGCATCTATTTTAGTACTTCTCTTGTGGGTCTGTTTTCTTGGATGATAGATCTAATTCCCCTATTGGACAGGTGAGGTCTTTGAGGGCAGAGGGCACAGTTTAATCCATTTCTGCATTGCTAACATTCTGTACCTTTCTCACTACCTGGGAAACGTAAATTTCGAGCTAAGCACCAACAGCTATGACAGGAGCAGTAAAGCATCCCCGGTGGTACCCCGCTGCACTGTCCTGGCCATTCACCCTTCCTCAGAACAAGGAGCTTCAGTATTGCTTTACTCAGCTTTAACGCAATTGTTTTGATGATTTTTCTCTCTGAATAATTTCCCTAGACATCATTTCAAATGCTTATACTGACTCATCACAATCTCTACGCAGACCTCCTTGGCCCTCGGTCCCATGCCTTCAGGAGCAAAGTGTATGACCACAGATGTAGATGAAAGAGGCAAGGAGCTACTAGAAACGTGTGAGTATGATGAAGCCCTAGCTCTCCTGAAGGCTGCCACGATTCCAGGCCCAATGACCAAGCTCTCAGAGGCAGCGCAGTGCTTAAGGAGCTGACTGTAACGCCAGGCTCTGCACTTAGGAGCTGTGTGACCTTGGACAAGGATCTCACTTTCCTCAAATGTAACAAGGAGACAACCATACTTTACTCACAGGGTTAAGTGAGCTAACATATGGAAAGAACTTCCAAGAGTACTTGGTGCACAGTAAATGACGCATGAGCTGGCCCTGATATTTTTAATATTCATTCAAGCAACTGACTCCATGAACAGGCCCAGATTTACCGAGGACCCACCCAACCCCAGCACGGACAGTGCAGAACGAGCACGGACAGTGCAGAACGAGCACTGAACAGGCAACAGCGCGGCACAAACTGAAGCAAGAGGCCGCCTTTCTAGGGGCTACATGAGAGCAATGCCAGACCTTTTCAGACAGGCTCGACTTGATGACTGTCAGAAGTCTGTAAATATACGTAGGTTCGAAAGCAGCTCCCGGGCGGATATCTCTCACGATTTTATCCCCAAGAGCTGCAGTGGAAACAGGACACAGATTTTCATGATGAAAACCAAGTCAAAATGATGAAAAGCAGCATAACCAGAACTGCCCTCCACCGCACGCAGTGCTGAGAAGAGCACAGGTGTAACATCTCGCATTTTAAAGACATTTTCTTTCCAACAAGACCGAACTTAGGACAGTCAGTCATCTGCGCTCCTCACAGTCCACACTAACGGGCACCGGAAGACCTCGTTCTCACTCACCTTGTCTGGGTTTCGGAGGTACCGGCATGTTGGTAAACTCGTTCATGAGCCGAACACTAAACACGGGGGAGACAACAGTTCAGTACCTCTCTTTAAAAAAGACACACTTTTACTAAAGAGCCTCGATGGCTAAGTAGAATATTTTAGCATGAAGATGGCAAATTTTAAGTAACCAATGCTATAACAGCTAGTGAGTTCTTCAACCTTTTCTCTGTAAGGTTTTGGTACATTTTATGTAACATACACACACTAGTAAACACTACACTTATAACTGAATCTAAAGAACACAAACAATGCTGCGATTCCATTTCTGGTTAACTTCCACATAAAAACATCAACAGTACATTTTTAAAAAAATAAAATTATAGGACTCATTTGCAAGAAATTAAGAACCTTGCTAAACCATTTGAATTCAAATTATCAGAGGCGAAAACACCCAGCCCCGTAACACATTTGTAAGCACCTTACTTACAAGCTATCTATCATGGGTGTCGACGTACAAGGCCTTTGCACTTTTGAATAGAGAGGAATGAACTTCATCAGGTGATACATCGGAGGGCAAGCAACCAGTGCTTGCAGTGTCTAAGTATTGGCAGTAAGGAAGTGTAAAGGAAATGAAACAGACACTCCAAATTTCTGAAAGGTACAGTAAACCCAAAGCATATAAAACTAAGTAAGCCAATGACACTGAAAGACTTACATATGTAAACATAAAAAGGAATAAACCAAATAACCATGAGGATAACCGCCCTGTGATTTCCACGTAAGGGTTTACTCTGCAATCAGCATTTACGTACAAAAACTTGATTCGACCTAGATAAATCAATTAAAACAACATTTCCAATTGTAAGTGGACACGCTGCCCCATTCATCAGGGCCAGGCTAATGAAAATAAAAGTCGCCTGATTCTGTCACTCACCAGTCAACAATCATCTTTTTTTGCGGTCAGGAATTAAGTCTGTTTATAAGCAAGGTAGGCAGACTAAGCAAGGAACCAAGTTCTTGGACTCAAACTTGAGGGGAGAGGCCCCTCTGCAGCTGCACGAAGTCAAAGGCACAGGAGGAAGAGAGAAGTGCAGCCAGCCGGCCGTGGGGACAGCACTTGAGAAGGATACAGCGTTAATGTAGCACCAGTTTCCTTTATTGATCAGCCCACGGGGTTGCAATGACACTGGTTTATGTATTAGGGTTACATTCTCCAGTAACTCTGAAAGAGTGAAGAAGCATATTTAAAGAAGTTAATGACATCTAGTGAATAACATGGAAGTAAATTCTTATACTCTGGCGGAGTGATAAAAACCCCTTCGAGAGACCACATATCCAAAGAGGAGGCACACTGTGTGGAAGCTGCGTGCTATCCAACACCACGTACGATACTTAAGGATTAAAAATTTTTAAAAGTATCTCCCCCCCCCCCCAATAAACACCAACATTTATTTATCTTTCTGTGGGAATGTAACTGGGGAACACAACAACTATTTTAACAAGCAGCAGAAAAGGCTGAGATACATGGCTAACAGAGGTGACAGAGATCTAAGAGACACAGGCTTCTCCCGGGCACGATGAGGGCAAGGCGGGCCTTGCTAACAGTGCAGACCCTCAGACACCAGTTACGGAGGAGTCCACGGGCAGAACCCGAGCCTCAGCCGGTGGGAACCCCCAGCACCTACTAGGGCACCCAACGCACCACAGCGGGCGATCAACCACTGTTCAGTGAAGGACAATACTCCTTTTCGGGACAACTGTCTCATACTAAATAAATTGTATTTTTCAATAGAATTCCAATTTATGGAATGTTTTGGATGCCGGAATGCCCTTACTCCATTTAGAAACACACTTATCCTCAGATTCGTCCTCTGACATCCCTCTTTTCTACAGCCTTCAGACAGATGTGAATGCCATGTTCATATAATGCTTTAATACTTTAATTAAATGCTTTAAATATTTTTTTCAGAAATGCTTTAAAACAAGACAAAGTCTCCCCATGTCCCATTATGAATCTTGTACCAGTGACAGCTACAAGTTATGGACACCTTCTACACTCAACAAGTGCTTTACAACTTACGCTTGGTAACTGGCTGCACTTAATCCTTAGTAATCCAGGAGAACCACCACTATCCCCCTTTCCCCAGTAAGGAAACGGGAGTCCCTGAAACGTTAACTAGCTTGCCTATGATCACTCAGGAGCTATGTAGTGCAGCCAGGGCCTAAAATCCATGATCTGTGGCCATTCCACACTGCCTCCGTTTACTTTTAAACTGTGTACCAGAAAAGGAAAAGTAAGTACGTGTACATGGGATGCCAGCATCCATCCAAGGCATCACTCCAACAAAAGTAGCCTTTCCATTCCAAAACACAGTTGGACTGGGAGGTCTCAGACTTAAGCATTAGCAGAAGAAGTTAATTTGCAGAATTCTAATGTCTGCATGCACGCACATATACACCCTCCCTCCCTCCCTCCTCTGAGAGTAAATGCCCTCTTTCCTCTAACTGAGGAAGCACAGAGAATAATTTCCCCATTTATAAAAAGTAAAGCATTACAGGCTCAAAAAAACCCAATGGGATCTATTCAATTAGTCTGGGCTTATAAAGCTCTTCTCATCTCTCTCCTACCATGGGGCACAGTACCGGGCTTCAGTGAGGACCACATCAGTTAGAACTCAACTACAAGCTCCACGTGAGAGCCCCCAGCACAGACAGGACCAGGCATGTGGTGAACACTGTGCCGGGGGCCTCATCCACACTGTTCATAATCATCCTCACGACGCTATCAAGGAGACACAGTTATCCTCCTCGCTTTACAGGTGAGAACACAGAGGTCCAGAGGCTTAGGGAACCGGTAAAGGCTGTGTACCTGAGCAGACACGGGGCCCAGGTCTGCACTCCCTCTCACAAGGTAACGGGCTCCGCTCTACAACCCCTCCACTCAAAGGTTTCCGTACTAACTTGCCTCGCGGGCTTGGGACCTCCCACTTACAACGGAGCTGTCCACTTGTCTCTGACGCGTGTTGCCACGACAGTCCACACTCTCCAGTGTGTGCCAAAGACCGGCAATTATTTAATATAATTACTCCGTAAAAAAAATCTGTGCATTTTCAAATAAGCATCAATCCCAAATGAATACTCTAGCATGGCCCTGTGAATCTTTGCCATAGCACTTTTATATCTACAGTCATATTAAGTTTTTACATAACCATAAGACTCAAAATCAACTGCCCTCCTACCACAAGGACCTCTTGTTAAATGACCTGCTATCATTCGCCGAGCCCGGCCTGGGCACCGGGTCCTGGAAGCACAGAGGTGACTAAAAGGCGGCCCTGCGGCAGGAGAGCTTGTGGCCCAGTGAAGAAGGGAAAACCCAGTGCAGGCTAAGCTGAAGGAGGATCCGTGGAGGGGATGCTCAGCCCAATCCACAGACTGGAGAAACCGTGAGGCGGCCAGGGGCCAATGACAGCAAACAGCAGCTGACACCACAAGGGCCCTGGCTGGGGTGATGGTGCCTTCCACCCGGAAGAGTAGGTTTCTTTTTGTTTTGTACAGTGATGAGATCACAAGTTTAGTTTCAGAGGCGCTGATAAGAGGTACCCAGATTACACCAGTCAACAGTGTACTTACACCCACAGAGCAGCAAGTAACAGATCTACACACACACACACACACACACACACACACAAAGCTTGGGGCTGGCACTGTACATCCTGACGACACATACGTCAAGAGGAGTGATGTGTCAGGAGTGGAGTCCTAAGTACCAGCCATGTCTAAGGGACAGGCCAAGAAGAACCTGTACCATCTAGAAGGACAAGGCAGTTTGAATTCGTAGTGGAGGTGGAAGCAGGTTCTAGGGCTCCAAAGAGGGAAGCGCAGAGTGGAGCCGCCGGAAGCAGGCCCGAGTGAGACAGGATGGGGTCACTAAGAGGCTCACAGGACTGTGGGAGGGAGGGAGCCGGGAAGGGCAGACTCACCACAGTTTATGGTGGGGAAGACAGGAAACAGCAACCTCAATTTCTTCTGATGATAGGGAAAGAGCAACAGCTTCTAGGGTAGGGGTAGGGGCAAAAACGTGGGGAGGGGGTAGTTTAGGGACAGTAATCCCTGTTTAGTACAGACACTGAAGGAAAATGGAAAGAAAATAACCAGGAACTGAAATATAAGGTCTGAAACTTCCCTCCCATGTTAACTGTCTCAACAGATTCAAATACATGTTTATAGCTGGTCAAAAGTACTTTGAATTAGTATCTTATGAAATAATAAAAAAAATAACTTATGACAAGGCCAACACCACTCTCAAGAGGGAAAGAGGTGCAAAAATAGGAAGAACTAACTGCCCTAAGCTCCACAGGAAAACGCATCTCCTCTTAGGTTTGTTCCTGAGCTACATGCCCACAATGACGTGCACACCTGCAGGGTGAAACCCTCAGGCCTATGCAATCAGAGAATATATCCCATTTAAAACTAACCAGTAGCTGACTTCTTTCCATCATTTATCTGGGAAGCAGCGTGTACTGGTTGGACAGAAACCTTTAGTTTCTACATCAACCCTTCCCTTGAAGCAATACCAGCTCCTGGCCATTGTTTTGGGTTCACTTATTTTAAGAAACAGGCAGGAAAAAAGCAGTTTCACTGTTTGGCTTCTACAATCTTAAACTCAAGTCTCTGAGCATCACCTAGTGGTTTGCTCAATAACTGCAAGTAGCAAAACATTCCAAATAGCCATCTATCCACAAAATGAACAAGGTCAAAAGTCAGACACATAATGTGGAGCAAAATGACACTCGGGACATTTATCAGAGAATGTACTGAACTAGCTTCAAGTCTTTAACATTCTTTAAAAGAGCCTCTGGTACAGGGGTGCCTGGTGGGTCAGTTAAGCGTCTGCCTTTGGCTCAGGTCATGATTCTGGAGTCCCAGGACTGAGTCCTGCAGCGGACTCCCCACTCAGAACGGAGTCTGCTTCTCCCTCTGACCCTCCCCCCTCTCATGCTCTCTCACTCTCTCTCAAATAAATATTTTTAAAATAAAATAAAATAAATAAACAAAAGAGCCTCTGGTACAGGGACGCCTGGCGGCTCAGTCGGTTGAGCGGCCAACTCTTGATTTCACTTCTGGTCGTGATCTCGGGGTCCCGGGGATCGAACCCCGCTTTGGGCTCTCTGCGCTCAGTGAGGAGTCTGCTTGAGATTTTCTTTCTCCCTCTGGTCCTCCCCCTGTTCACTCACTCTCTCAGTGCTCTCGCTCTAAAATAAATCTTTTAAAAAAGAGCCTCTGGTGTAATAGTCGTAAGTTTGTAGATTAATATCTTTAAAGACTCAGAACATGCAGAGAAGAAACACTGAACAATCTAGATTTTCCTTAATCATAATGCTGCTATTCTAGAAAAACCTTCTCTACACGGGCAAGTCTTACATAAGCTACAACAGAGTACCACTGTCGGGAGTGTCTTCCAGCTAGCCTAAACACCACTCTCAAAGTAGGACGGACGGACCAGAACGGAAGCAGCCTTCCCTGAAGGCACCTAGAGCTGGACGCGGCCTTCCTCCCCGGCAGCAGGCACCATGCACTCCACCTTGTACCAGAGGTGCGCAGCTCCTTCCAGACAACTCCCTCACACTGCTCATGCTCTGCTGAGTCCTCCCTGGCCAGGTAACAGAACTTCCAGGCCTTCTTTGTCCCAGCCTCATCCTGCCGTCCCAAGGTTCCAGCAGATCTCCTACTGGCCCCTGGACCCCAAAGCCCTCTGCAAAGATTACTGCTCTTTCTGCTACTAAGAGCAGACATCTGTGCCTGCCCTATCTTATTCTTTAGACGACACTCATGACAAGGCCGATTATTACTCACTGACCGAGATAGTGGGTGGCCTACACAAAGTACTTATTAAGAGTGCGGGGGGTGCATTAAACATCTGGAGACTAAAGTTGTTGGTTATGGTAAATGACTCCATTCGAGCTTATTAGAAATGACCCAGTGGACTTTGAAAGTCATTCTATCACATTGTTCACAAAGCCTCCAGGTACCCCATGAAGGAGACAAGAGCCCAGGAAGACAAACCAGACAACCAGAGTTCAAAGCCTGGCTCTGCCACTTCATTTTGCAACCTGGAACGGAAGACCTCTCTCCTCCCTTACAACAGAGCCAGCAAACCACACCATGCCCGGCTGCAGTGAAGACATGAAATAATGTAATAGGTGTGTAGAACACCTAGCAGGACGGCCAGCTCATCACTGGCACTGATAATCCTTATTAGAAAATGAAGAACTGGGGCACGAGGGTGGCTCAGTTGGTTAAGCATCCAGCTCTTGATTTTCAGCTCAGGTCATGATCTCAGGGTCCTGGGATCGAGCCCCATATTGAACCCCACGTCAGGCTCCGCACTCAGGGTGGAGTCAGCTTGAGGATTTCTCCCCTGCTCCCTCTGCCCCTCCCCGCCACTCACTCTCACGGGCTCCCCCCCCCAACAATAAATCAATCAGGGGCGCCTGGGTGGCTCAGTCGTTAAGCATCTGCCTTCGGCTCAGGTCATGATCTCAGGTTCCTGGGATCAAGCCCCGCATCGGGCTCCCTGCTCAGCAGAAAGCCTGCTTCTCCCTCTCCCACTCCCCCTGCTTGTGGAGTTCCCTCTCTCGCTGTGTCTCTGTCTGTCAAATAAATAAAATCTTTAAAAATCAATCAATCAATCAATCTAGGGGAAAAAACCGATGTAGATGGGAAGAGAAAGAGAAAGAAAACTTATGGGAAACTTTAAGTGAACCAACCGTTTTCAGTACTCTAATAAGTTAAATTACTTAAAATTAAGTGTTGAACATTTTGTGAATATATATAGTTCTATTTCAAAAGACATAAAAGCTTGTAAAAAACACCTTGTCTAGGATTTTCTCTTAAGAAACAAATACCGAAACAATGTCAAGTTTTGGTTTTGTAACATAGCGTATATTGGGCCTTTCCCCCTCAAGAATTTCAGTAACCATAAACTGAGCCAGACACCAACGTTTGACAAAGTATGTCAGTGTACTCCCTCCTCTTCTCCCGCCTAGTGAAACACACACGCGCGCACGCGCATGTACTGATAATCCTTATTCTTGTCCACAGTCACCTGTCATTATTACCGAATCCTACTGCTGTAATTCAAGTCAATTACTCTGGACTTGCAGACAAGCCAGTAGGATAACTGCTTTTAATGTTTTGGTGTAACTCTTGGCTCCAGTTCCATTTACTATTGTATTCCTATCCTGAAGTCCAACAAGCACTGTAATTACTGAGGTCAAAAGCATCAAGGCCAGGCAGGGCGCTGCCAAAGGACAGAAGGCAGGGCACTTCCTGAGCTTGAGGCTCGAAGACTGACGGGTGCTGCGAAGTAATCACTGCTGGTTCTCTATCTCACCTTCTTCTGGGACAAAAAATCAGAGGTTGACTGTAATAACAAACTTCTCCAGAGGCCTTTCCAATTCATTACTGTCCATGTAACTTCCTACTTAGATCCACTGAGACGGCAACCTCAGGGAGGACGGCCTCCTGAACCCACCCTCTCACAGGGCTGGTGGGGCTGCCCAAAACAGTATAACCAGAGTGGCACAGAAGGCCAGAACGACTCCATAGCACATGAAAGGTACAAAACTGAAACTGGTGTCTTCACTTCTGTAACAGTTTAAACATTAGATGGCTGGATTAAAATTCAACTTTCTTATGAAATCTGCCGACGGACAGAAGACCTTGAGTGGTTAAACAGCCTTTCTTATAGTTCAAGACATACACAGTAGCTCACGTATGTTGCCACAAATCATTCCCATGAAATGATTTACAAACTCAGTGGCAACACTTGCACTGTGAACTTTTAAGTCAATATAAGGCAGGATTATTTTTACACGTACTTTACGCATCAAATTTTGTTTTCCTAAAATTGGATGTAGAGGTCACATTACCATTTAAGTTCTATGAAAATACAAGGTAAGAACTCTCCTTGATTCTTAAGGCCAAGTAAGTGGCCTGTAGTCAACATCCTGATGCTGCTGACCTGCTTTTCTGTCCCCTTCCTCAACTACCCAGAACACCCTGCAAGTGTTTCTGTTTTCCTCGTTACATCACTTGGGAAGAACACGTGCTAGCTAGCTTGGTTACCTAATCAGGTGGAGGACAGCAAAGTAACCAATAAGTACCGCTGTCTATTGGCTATAAATCAACGTATGCTTTATAAGTGGAGGGGCCTCAATTCAGTTCTAGAAGACAGAGACATCATAAATACCAGCAAGAATATATACACACTGAATCAGATAGGGACTGAACTCTCCACCCACAGGCATGGATTCCTACAAACAGGTCCTATACCTTTTCAGCTTAGGGTATGCTACATTATCACTACTTTTGCTATTTTGGACAATTTGAAAAGGAAATGAAAAATATTTAAGAATACATTTACCAAAGAAGACGTTAAGTATAAATATAAGCCACCAAAGATGATCAATCACAAGGTATGTATTTGTTTACATTTAAAATAAATATGGACACAGGAATTCATTTTTCTGAGCAGATCCAACTTGTAATGATTTTGTTGCTCTCTAGGAACAAATCTTAAGATATAAAACCGTGCAAAATCATATATTAAATAGGTTTTGACTAAAACTCGTAATAAATGGTATGACTAGGTGTTTCAATTTCCTCACAGAAAAGATTTTTTTAGAGCTGTCAAAGACCTCAGTTTACTTCATTCTCTTTCCACTGAAATTGTAACTCGTTTTATGTGGGCCTTCAACCTAGTCCTTCTCCTTGCCCACCATTATTTCCACTCCTTTAAAACAAAATACATGGATGCAAGATTTTAAAAGCAAAACATAAAATACAAAATAGCTCTATTTGTGATTGGAAAGCATTTGATACAATTTAGGTTTGGGATATGACAAATGTTTCTTAGTAAAAACCCAGGAAAAGGTAAACGTTCATCACAAAGACATGTGTGCTTCATCGCAAGGTCACATGCGTTGCCCCGGCTCTGGGCGCCGGCAATCCCTGTGCTACTTGCGTTCGTCACACTTACTCTCGAACATGGACAAATCTAATATTTTGCAACCACTTTCAAATACAAACTACTAAGATTTTCAAGTTTCTTGTTCTCACCTCCTGGTTCAGTTGTTCCTACTGAAAAGTGGAAAATGCTCCCTCTCAGAATGCCAATAACCACTCGCTGAAACAAGGACCCCTCTGCAAGCCCATGCAGGCTTGTGTCGGTTCCCACTTCCTGCGGGGCTGGGGAAGGCACTCAGCACCTCAGGACAAGTGCTCTTCCCTTCCAACTCCTTAAATCAGAGTTTACACTTAAGAAGAAACAGCCAATGGAGCAAAACGGTGACAGTCTAAACCAAGAAAGTAAAAGCAGAACCCGCTAAAGTAATGGATAAACAGTTACAAGTAATCACGAGCTGGCTGTATTTCCGTTCAAAATGCCTTATATGGTGTTCTTATTCTTTGTTTACAGTTGGTGTGTCCTATTTTGTATTTCACTGGTAGTTATACAAAAATTAGTTGGCATTTATGAAGCACAGACTTAATGATAGGGCAGAGAACGCAGAAATGTGGACATCCAAAATAAATGAATGTGGGCTTAAAAAAAAAAATCAACTGTGGATATTGATATTATTCTAAGAATTCAAAAAAAAGTAAACTTGATGTCTGAAATGCTCCCTCCCTCTTTTCCCCATAGTTAATAAATATAATAACAACCATAAAAATTACTCTCTTAATAGAACCAGTTAGATGCTTATGCTAATTCTAGGATAACCAACATCAATCAAGAGATCTTTTAATGGAACTAGCATCTCACACAGTTAAGTGCTGTTTAAAACAAGTGAGTCTACACTTAAAAGCATGCTCATTCAAGGGAAGTTTGTGGTAGTGGATCTTATAACAAACTGAATATAGTTCATCATTTTTATAAAGTAAACCTCTACGTAGGAGAATATGACAAAGGGGAAAACTTCCAAGCAGCACCATTTTACCTAAGCTGTGTGTAATCCCAAGAGTCATTTAGTGTCGGCGCCGCTGCTGCGTGGTTTTATAGGAAGCAGCACTCAAAACCGTCAGCAGCTACGTTCCAGATTTCTAAGGCTCCGTAAAAAGGCTCAAAAGAATGAAGTATTTTAAAAAGAACTACAGTTTTGCTCAGATAAGTAAAACATCTTCTTAACTGGACTAATCACAGGATTAAGGAAATAAACCTGCTGGGGAGGCCCTGCCTCAACTCACAAATACTTGGACTGTGCCCAGCAATGCTCTCCCCCGCCCCCATACAAGTAGCTAAGAGCCTCCACAGCAGGTTACCTGCAAGTTAACAGCAGATGTGAGCAGGTGAGATTTTAACAAACGTACAACACAGCAAACTATGTATCAAACTACATTTAAAGTCATAGGATTAAAATGTTTCGAAACATTTAAAATGAAGTTTTTCTTATTTTAAATAAAGATTGAGAAAATTTCCTAGAAATGGGAGGTTTTTAGGAACAGAAGTATAACGCTTTCATAACTTTGAACTTAGAAAGCACATTTTTAAAAACATCCCACTAATGCATTTCTCATATAGAGTTTAAAAATAAAACTTTTAACATACCGATCTATACGAAGGTTTACACTGTCTTATCCTGACTGTGACAGCTTTCTCTTGCAATGAATACATTCCAGAAGTTATAATAAAGAAACCACCTAACTTTAAAATATATAAATATAAAGCCCAAAATGACTGGCCTACCAATTATCTTCTCATTTCAAGAGAACTCGAGACACCAAGATTATTCAAAAGGATGTGTTGATGGAACTGTGACCATTCATAAAAGGGTGTGTATTGTGCAGCTTGCTACTGGAACTGATCCTCATCCTGGGAACAGATGCTGTCAGGTGCTCCAAATGTTAAATCAGTACGTTTCACATAAAGCCTAAATGAGACAGCTTATTTTAAGTCAGCTAATGAGGCGAGAATCTGAGGAGCTTGCTGCTGAACTTCCTGGTATGGGGAAACCTGAAGAAATACTCTGGTTTCCGAGACATGCATACAGGTACACAGTCCCTGCGTTTCTGACTTCCTAGTTTAACTCAGAAACAACTGCAGATTATGCAGCTGTTTTTACTGAAATCTGCCCTCCTCCTGAGCCTGAGCACTCGAAACAAAGCATAAACTTTGGCTTAAATTGTTGCAGTTTTTCTTTTCCTGTCAACAGCTAACCTTGGTGTTCTACAACTGAGTAAAATCCATTTACTCAATCCAAAACAGGCAATAATAAGAAAAAAACCCAAATGCCTTCTTACATCCTCAGAAATACAGAACAGAAACAGCGCCAAGTGAGTCCAACTCAAGGATTACAAAGCAAAGGTGAACAACAGCTGTGACACGGATAGGACAAGGGCATTCAGCCCCTCGCTGGAGCAGAATTACTGGATCAAAAAGCAAGCACGTGGAAATGCACTCTGTCAACAGAGAAGAACTGGTAATAGACATGGAGTGTTCACTTAACATAAAGGTATGAGCCCCCCAACCCACCCGCATTGTGCGGAAGTATCATTTTACTTCTAGACAGAAAGCATTTAAGGCATAGACGGTCTTGAGAAATCCCTATGAGCACACAGGTCACCTACCACTGCTCTGGGTAACAATCCAGCACACAGTTTTATCAGCCCAGACAGCCTCAAACTTACTCAACAGGAGCAGAGATCTGCTCCCACCTGCACTTTCAACTCTTCTGAACTATACCTGCAATCTTTATGGCTACAGGATCCTCTGAAACTGGAACAAGCCCTTCTTTGACTTCAATCTGCTTTTCAGAGACCAGGGGAGATGTGGCAGGAGGGGAATACTTAGTTTCCACAGAAGCCACGGGCAAGGAGGAAGAGGGCTTAGAATCATGAAAAAGACTGGCCCATGACTTAGGCTGGCTAGCAGGAGCGGTGCCCGCCGCAGAGGCCGGGGCGTCGGCAGCAAGGGAAGCGCTCTCGGCTTTAGCTGGGTCCGAGTCCGTGCTTTCCACAGTGTGCAACTCGACTCCATTGGCAGCTGAGCCCTCACCAGAGGATTCAAGTATTTGTCCATTAGCAACTCCAAGGTTTTCAGTAGTATGAGTTCCCATGTAAGGCTGAGCCACCGCTGTCCTCAACAGGCTGTCCCTGCCAGTCTCTGCAGGGAGGCAGGACTGTTCCAGGTCAGCCCCGTGGCAGCCCTCGGGCTGCCCTGCAGTCCTCGCATCGCCGTCGAGGACTCCGGGGAAACGCCCACCAGGCACAGCGTCACTGACGAAGTCCATGGAATCCTGAAGGCTGTTAAAAGTCCTGCGTGTCCCCGACAGGGGCACATCGCCCACTAACTCTGCATCCTCTGAGCCTACGCTGTTTGGGACTGCTGGATTGGCATGGCCATTGACCAGGGCTTCTGTGGGAATACCACCCTCACCACCATCCTTCAAGTAACTGTAATATCCTGGGGGACGTTTTTTCTTCTTTTTACGCTCCCTTTGTCCAAGACCACCCGCGACACCATCACTTTCTAAAACTTCCACCTCTGCGCTCGAACTGCCATCCAGGGCAAGAGCAGAGCCTGGGTACTGGCAGTCAACAGAGCTGTAGGTCACTTCTTTATCTAGGTCATCAGGGGTCTTTTTGGAAGTTGTGCAACTGAGAATAAATTCAGGGGCCTGAGGATTCAATGTGCTTGAAATACTGTAGTTCGGAGTTCTCGGCAAAGTGTCATTGGGTTCAATTACTTCATTAACGCCAAATTCAATTCTCTGATATTCTTGTCCTGTTTAGAAAGAAAATGATCAGTAAATATGGCATTAGTTAAGAACACAGCTACACAAACTATAAGAGTCTCAATAATTATTTTCTTTTTGAAGCTAAAACCTTAAAGTCTTCTAATTAACACAGCTATGCCATTTCATTTCTGTGACAAATAATTTGCCAAAAATAAGTAATGACTATAAAACCGTATTTAATGTTAGAGCTATGAAAACCAGAAACCGGTATTCATTTTCCACTCTCAGGGTAGCTTAGGGAGACTTTCAGAAGGTAGAAATTTAAATTAAATTATAATAAAAAGCAAATAATATTTTGCCTAAAAACACCCCTCAATGAAATCTGACTTTATTGGCTTACTTTCTGAGACTAGGGTATAGGTATTTTGGACAACTTAAAAAGAAAATCATGACGACTAACTTAGGGATTTAAAGTCACTGCTATATTTATGGCTTCCCTAATTAGTGTAATTTAGTAATTCAGAAAGTATGCACTATGCCAAGAGTTCATCCTCTCTATAAAAGTGCTCTTCAGAGGCATGCTCTCAAATTCTCCATCTCCCGACCTCCTCCACTGACAACCTTATCTGCAGTCTGCAGACAGCCTTGCATGAATGCACGTAAATGTGCCCTAAATGAACTCATAGTGGATCAACTCCAAGGCTGGTGACAATACTTCTAAAAATACCAAAGGACAATTAGGACTGCAAACTTTTAAAAATTTCTTTGGAACCCTCCGATACTTCCTGTCAACTGGCTGGCAGGAGTATAGACCATCTATACATTCTACCCATCCCAAAATGTACATTTTTTTCATAGCTCACATTTCTGAAATTAGGTTAAGTTGTAGAATCAGCTGCATCTTTCAACAGACGTCAAGCATCAGTGTCATCTTATATCTGATGAAACAGTTATAAACTCTGAAGTTAAGGAAAGGACACATGCCTTTTCATTTATCCGTAATGCATAATTGAAGATCTCTCCGAATCTAGCACAAGAGGCCAACTTCTTCTCAAGGCAAGTATTTAAAAAAAAAAAAAAAAAAAAGCGTACTACCACAAGGACTGTGCTCTACTACAAGTAACTTAATATTTTTCACCTTGGAAGTTTTTCAACAAGCAGCCCCTAAGAGAGGCCCGTTATATGCAAGTTAGTTGGGGACAGGGACGCCACCAGTCTCCTAACTCTTCATCTGCTTTGTGATCACACCTGGGAGGCGGGGGGTACACCTTCCCAACAACAAAAAGTTCCTGAAAAAGAAATACTAATGATGGCTATACCTCACAGCACATTTTCGTATAAAGTCACCAATATAAGCATTTGAATCCTTTGGCCTCTGAGCACTGGTCTTTTTTTCCTTATTTTGAAAACAATCACCAAAGAGAAATTAATTTCTCTATTATCACACCTAAGAGTAAACTGTCCACTTTGACTTGAGGCATCGCCTACTCCGTGACACCTCGAGGCTGCAATGCTACTACACGGACTGACACGGATGCACGTGAGGAAATGAACGCTCCACGGGGGGAGGCTCCCCTTCGGAGACTGTAGTGCGCAATGTGAAATCAAAACGGACGTGCGCTGTGGCCTGCAGCCTGTGCAAGAGTTTAATTATTTCCAACAGACACAGTGCCTTCCACATTTCAATCCTTACTCTTATCATATCACAGAATATTCTAGAACGTGATAGGACATTACGGAACCATTTCAATATACTAAGTTTATTACCAAAACATTCACCCCGTAGCGGGTCTGACTGTACCACTGAAGGGCAGAGAGTCCTACCCAGAACAATTCCTCTTCTTATCCACAACACGTCTCACGGACACACGTGCACCCTGCACTGCACAGAGGAGGAGTCAGCACGGAGCCCAGTCTGTGGGCTGAAGGAGTGGTGAAGCCTGCAAACCCAGGCTTGAAACAACACAGTCGATGCATCGAGTGAATGGGGCCTCCGTGCTCAGGCCACGCAGACAGTGGGTTGTTGGGAGAAGGAAAACTAGCTCAAATAAAACAATGCCATCCCAACACAGCACTCTGCCAAGCGTGCTCCTGCAGCGCCCAGGGTGCTGGACAGGCCCCACAGTCTGCAATGCTCGGGGGCCCCCAGAGACTGTCATGCCCTCCATATCTGAGAACTGCTGCTTAAGTGGCCTCCTCAGCTGATTTCTCCAATTAAGAGAGCACCTAGCGCACCTAGCTGTGTGCAAAGTGCTTATTATCACAGAGGGCACAAAGATTAGTATGGCAAAGTCCCTGCCTCACGGAGTGACAGTGACTAGTAGAAAAACACCTCAGACTGAAGCTGACAGTGCAGAGGAAGGGCAAGATAAGGCCTCAACAGCTTTACAGAAAGAATGCTTCCAGATACAGAAAAGAACGACCAATTTCAGTCAGAAGCTACAGAGAAGTCAGTGGAACTGGCAGGACTGCCGGCGGGGGGGAATAGAGGCTATTTCCAGCTCTAGGATCAGACTAAAAAAAAGCAGAGGTACAGAAGGCACGCCATGATGAGGAGCCCCTGCAAAGAGCTTGCTGTAGCTGCCTATGGTGGGAGGTAGAACAAACCATCCTAAATCATTCATCCAGAAACACACTGAAGGTCTACAACATTCCAGATACTATAGTGCACAGCTGCTGAGCACACAGAAATGGATGATTATGATCCCTGCCACCCACAGCCGAACTCTGTCCAAAGAGGGAGGCAGATTCATTACTGGACGGCAGGACAGGCACTGTAAAAGAAAGAAACGTCATAGAAGCACAAGAGAACAGAAAAGGCCCCAGAGAAATGGGCCTTTAAGCTGGCCTGTCACTACCAGTGTGAGCAGGTGGCAAGATCCCAGCTGTGTTTTGGCAGATTAAAAGATGGACTTGAGAGGAGAGACAATGGAGAGAAGGAGCCACAAAGCAGGAACTAAGCAGACAGGACAGCCTAGGAGGAGTGGTGCGGTGTGAGGAAGGGAAGGAGAGGAGCTGGAGGAGCATCCAATCTGCAGCCCGGGCCCCGGGGAGGATGGTGAGGCCATGAACCGAACAAGAAAGAAAGGAGTAACACGAAAGGGGAAAGAACAAAACATTTTAAAGCACTGAGCAGACATCCGTAGCATGCTTACTATGTGCAAAGTACTTGGGAGAGAGAAATCCGACAGACTCAGAACCCAGCTGCTCTGAAGGATGGGCAGCCAGGCAGGGCGTCTGGACCCCTCCAGCTCACTCCATTTCACTCTTGTCCTGAGCCACCATTAGAACTGCTCTTTCTTTTTCTTTTAAAGATTATTTATCTATTTGACAGAGAGAGAGAGTGCGAGCACACAAGCAGGGGGAGCGGCAGGCAAAGGGAGAGGGAGAAGTAGGCTTCCCCACTGATCAGGGAGCCCGATGTGGGACTCGATCCCAGGACCCCAGGATCATGACCTGAGCCGAAAGCAGATGCTTAACTGACCGAGCCACCCAGGTGCCCCTAGAACTGCTCTTTCCCTCAGGCTCCCAGATCACGGTTTCCCACAAACTGCTAAGAATGTTAGATACTATCAGCTCTCTAATTATACTGTACGTAAGAAGTCTGGACACGTTCTTCAAGGTTTATGTTTAAATTATAAAGAAAACCCCAATCACAGGTCTGACCATGCTAATGAAACAGGGAACCAGGCCCCTGGCTCTCAAAGCAAAGGGTTAGCATCTGCTTCTCCAAGGCCAGCAAGGGCCTTTAATGATCCAAACCGTACACTGGGCCACAGAGATCGGACCTGCGCCCCGGCAACCTGCAGTAACCAAACAACCCGCCATTACTCAACCATGCAAAATCACTGCATCTCAGTAAGCACTGTCCCCAGTAATGAGCTCTATGTCTGTGACAGAGACCAAAAGTAACAGACTGGGAAGTGAAAAGGTCCTCTGACTTCCCGAGAGCATTAAGTGACAGACTATGACATAAATGTAAACTGCAGAACAGATCTGAGCTGTCGCTGAGCCGTGCAAAGAACACATTCTCAGAGAATCACCAGCTCTGGGCCCAGGAGCCTCGACAACCAGAAGAAAGGCCACTGGAGAACTTTTACAAAAAGCACTGGCTACAAAAGACACACGGGTGCCATTGAGAATGGTCAAGAAAAAACAGGATCAAACAACTATTTCCTTAACTAAACCTTGAACATCTGACACTCCGAAGCACAGAATATACTTCATTAATCAAAATGGTTCAGAGATTAAACATGCTATAGTTTATAGCAAAAACCTCAAGCAGTAAGAGAGTGTTTATTCGACAGGTATGAACCAGCAGAAAAACATGATTTCCAAAGAGCCCCCCCCCGCCCCCGCCCGCACACATGGTCCGACAGCACGTCAGGGAGATGGAGGAGAGAAGCAGCTTACCGTCGGGTAGTTCGCCTGGAGCTTGTGTGCCGCACAGAACTGCTCCACTGTATGGAGGGAGCTGCACAGGGAAGTGGGAAACAAATTTTAATTCAACAAAATGTTAGAACCCAACCCATTCTTTTTCATTAAAACTCTTTATCCAACTTTTCTCATGACATTTTTTAAACAAAATAACATACATTGAGACAGTAAAATTAAATCACCTTCATTTAAGATAAAAATACCACAGGAATTGTTTTAAATACTGTCATTAAGATCCAAAAATGAGGCAAAAAATAAAAATAAAAAAGATTCCAATAGACATGTAAGTCAACTACAATAAAATGCCACGATAAACCCTTAGTTTCGTAGGACGTGAGAGACTGCCCACAGAGACCACAGCCACTGCTCTGGGCCACTAACAGAGGTCTTAGTGACCGCATGCATGTCACCCTCGCAGCACTGCATGTCCGCACAGCAGGGCAGGCCAGGACCAGGCCCCCGGGAAGAGTGCAGAGAGCCCACAGAGAAGTCTGGGAACCACGGCTCCCTTTTTACCACAGTGCCTTATGTAAATGAATTAATGGCTGAAATCACATTCCTTGTTTGGAAGAGAGAAAGCAAAATGGCAAGTATCTGACCTCTTTGTAAAAACCAGGAAGGTATTATGAATATCCCAAATTTTTCTTCTTCCTAGCCATCCCGTAATATTTAAGAACTGGAAATGTTTCAAACGGACACATTGGGGATGAGAAAGTTCAGGATGGAAGAGATAAGGTAAGCGGACTTAAAAGAGAGAACAAAAGAACAAAGCAATGACATCCTAACACAGCACTTCTCCAAGTGTGCCCCCCGCAACACCCGGGGTTCCCAAATGGGCCCCGCAGGGTGCAACGCTCAAGGGCCCCGGCAATTCTCAGGCCGGCCACTGCCTGAGAACTGCTGCGGAAAGGGCCTCCTCAGCTGATTGCTCCAATTAACTCTTAGCAAGTTGATTCAATGATCACAGTAAGGAAGTTCTCTCCCCCACGGAATGAATGACAAGTAAGAACCTAAGGAAACAAAGGGCAGTTCAAAACGAACTGAAGGCTTGCAGGACCTGAGAGCTGCACGTTTGTCCACTGGGGGGTGCCCAGGGATCATCACGCTGACACAAAAGAAGCCATTCTGAGTGCTGGCCAAGGGCTACACCGGGCCTTGCACCTGCAGCACAAAGATCAGTCAAACGCGCGCACACGGTGCTCCAGCATTTACCGCTGGCACAGACACATGGAGCAAAGAAGGTGCATCTGAGAACCAATCAGGTTCATGTCCCCCTGCAGTCACAAAAGAAGTTTAGCAAACTCCCAGATACAGAATACCTTTTCTTTTTCTATCAGTGACATCAGGGTGCCCCCTGGTGATGGAAATCTATACATAAACTGTGAGGCACTAAAAGTGCTTGTTTTTCTAATCATGCTGTAGTTACACAAAATGTGGTTCAGTGGTAGAGACAGGACCTGAAAACAGACACCCCACCCCAGTAGACCCCACGGCAACACTGCATTTTCTGTTCGTGTTTACAACACTTATTCAGAGTTACTAAGCTGGTAAGAAGGTAACCGTGGGAATTAGTGCTATGATGAGTTCAGGTACAAAAGGGTGTGTGTGTATCTTTTTTACTCTATAGGCACATGGCACCTTTAATTCAACAAACCTCTGTCATTTATGAGATACCCCCTAGTCTGTGGTAAATGTGTATTTATTACAGACAGCAGGATGAAATTGTAAGAATTGCTCAAAGTTCTCTCCTTAACTATATGGCTACTTAAAAGAACATTAAATTATAAAATCAAAGCAAAAAAAAAAATCTCACACATGAATTCAAGGTGAGCAATGTAAAAAACTGAAATCTAGTTATATTAGATACAAAGTCAAATCAACTTGGTCTAAAAACAGTGTTACCATCTTGTGAAGTCAGTACTCAGGCCCTTTGATTATGAAGGTAATATTTTAAACAAACACTGTATGATATCCCTATCTTTGGAATCTAACAAAAAACAAAACACAAAAACTCAAATCAAAAAAACAAAGAGTGCATGGCACCAGCAAAGGCTCAGGAAGGGGGCGGGGGAGCCGCAGGGTCAGGACTGACACTTGCAACCAGCAGATAAACACGTCCCGGGGCTCTAATACACAGTACGGGGATTACAGACAGCACACCTTATTATAAACTTCAAGCATGCTGAGAAGCCAGACTTTAATTGTTCCCACCACTAAATGAAATGGCAGCTAATGCTACAACAGCAATCTTGCAATAGAAACGTATCAAATCAGTACGGCGTACACCTTAAATTTACAGGATTTTATATGTCAATTATATTTCATAAAATAAAATGAAACGTTTTAAAGTCTTTTTGGCACCGCCACTATTTGTTCTACTGTCTAAAAGACCCTCATGAACCTTAAATCTCTCCTTTGAAATCCCACGAAGAGGGGCGCCTGGGTGGCTCAGTTGTTAAGCATCTGCCTTTGGCTCAGGTCATGATCCCGGGGTCCTGTGGGGCTCCCTGCTCCGCGGGAAGCCTGCTTCTCCCTCTCCCACTCCCCCTGCTTGTGTTCCCTCTCTCCTGTCTCTCTCTGTCAAATAAATAAATAAAATCCTAAAAAAAAAAAAAAAAAGAAAAGAAAAGAAAGAAAAGAAATCCCACGAAGACACCAAAACACCAAGAATAACAGCGCACCCGCAGCTGAACCATGCTATCCTGGGCTTGTGTGTTCAGTAACACATTAAAGTGTGCATGTGTTGTCTCAAATGTTGAGTTCTGGAAGTCTCAAGAACAATGAGCATTCTTTCTTTATTTCTGAACACTAATGACATGATTATGACTGGGGTTCAAAACATGCTTATTCAATAAACTGACTATTTTTTCCATTTGGAGAAATTCACCTTTAAATCACAATGGCTTATAAACTACAGCACAGCTTTAGAAAAGATATGTTACCTTCAAATTTATACTAACATTTAGGATCACACACAGAAATCAGCTGAGGTTGTTTCTTCTGATTCTGTCAAACTGCTGACCTATCTGGCCTGTGGCAAGCTTTCAAACAGGCAAACTAAAACAGAGTCCAAAACTCAGCTGAGAGGATCAGTGCTTTAGCTGAAAGGTAGAATGTTTTTACATTTTAACACCTGCTGTTTCTCAAACTTTGTTTTATCAGTTCTGAGCCCCAAGTAGAGAAAAAATGTTGTATCAAGTTCCTAGCAGCCAAAGAAGTATATGGACACCAGGGAGGGGTTCTGGTTCGTGCCAGGGGCACAGGGCAGGGGAGCGCTGGTTGGGGCTGCAGTCATTTTCAGTGCAAGATAAAAGGCGCAGCCACATGTTGCAGTTCGGGGCAGAGAACATCACGCTCACACCCACTGATCCAGCCACACATCACCCCATGAAACAGTCTGTGTCCCATGTGATTATATTATTAGATACTCCAGACTCCTAAATTATAATAATTACAATACTGAGAAAGATAGCTTGGCCCAGTCACGTTAATTTGCCTGCATTTCCCTTTTGCAGGTTACTGGACCGACCATATGTGTTTTTGATAGACAACATCTGTCAATGCATTCTCAAAAGCAAAAATACAGAAGACCCCAAAATAAGCAAGACTTAGATTTCTGGCTATAATTCATTCTGATAAGACAGAGCCATTATTTCTGCAATAAAAAGTTTGACATAACTTTACCACCAACACCCGTATCTGCTACATTTGTTACCCACTAGGTATTCCACCATACCCTAATGATTTCCCAACATTTCTGTGAGGTAAGTAAACATTCTCCATGTTCTCATTTAAGAAAGCACAATGCAATGGAGGAACTGCCCAAGACTGCCCAGCCTGCTTATGTAGCAGAGTGAGGAAGGAGCCCAGCTTCTTCAGACTTAAATATGGTACCTTTTCCACTTTCACATCACAGGAAAACCCAAGGTTTAATTCTGACACTTACTTTCAAACAAGCACTTACAAACCCACACAAATGCACACACTTGAGAAAAGTTTTTGTAAAACACACAAGTTGGGCTTTATCATTTTTTAAAACCATAACTGCAAAGAGCACAGTCTATCCTCTTCCTGGCAGGTGCCTCTGTATCTTACCATGATTCGAAGACAGAAATGATTTAAAATTCAAACCATAGAAGAGTATATAGAGTAGAACTTCAGTTAACACTAATGCTTGGGAAATACGGGATCTGGTTATGCTTTGCCTAATTAACTATTGTTGTTTTTTTGTTTTTGTTTTTGTTTTTTTTGGTCAGGAAACACTAAACTTCAAGCCTTATTCTACAGAATCTAAAATGCACAGATAACATTTTATTGCCTTAGGAAATACATCATACAATTTCGCTTCATGGTTTCCTGGCTCCTATCTTTATATTCCTTAAAATCCTAACTGTTACCATCAATGAACGCAAAACAGACAGAGATGGCATGGAACTCGATTTACTAGTTTTTTAAAATAAAACCTGATACAAGCTTTGTCTTCTTTGATTTCCTCCCTTTTCCTAAAATGAAAGAGGAGAAACCAAAAAATCTCTCTCTCGTCTGTGCAGCTGAAGTAACGCTTTCAACACGCTGTCATTTAATCCTTCCTCCACAGCTCCAGAAAGAGTTTAGAGTTCCAGAAGCCAAGGTAAAGCAGGAAGGACCGGCCAAGGCCACATGCAACGCTGGCCCTGTGGCTCCAAATCTAAGGAGTCAGCCTCTCCTGCTCCTCTCCTGAGAAATAAAAGAACTCCGTGCAAAAACACTTCACATGCGTGCAAACCTACCGTGGACATTAAGGGATCTAAGTGGCTGGTTAGGTCTCATTAAAGTTAAGTTCGGTTTTACTTGATTCGCACCTACTCCCGAGCCCCCCGCCCTTTCTCCTCTTCAATGCAATTTCAACAGTTTTCACATTTACAATACGAATATGAACAAATGTTCCAGGTAAGCTTTTATTAAACTAAAACAGATACCATTACTCACATAGAGAGTGGACATAAAAGAAGACCTGAATGGAAAAATACACCAAAATCATGTTTAGGAAAACTAGCATAGAGATTCTAATTCTCCTATAAATTAACCCATACTTTTAACACAATTCCAACTGAAATTTCAATAGGATTTTTCATGAAACTTGACATGCTGCTCATAAATTCCCAAGGAAGAGCTGAGGATGAAGGAGAATCAAAATACTTCTGAATAAGTATAAGAGGGTATGTGCCCTCCCAGAAGATGGATTATAGAGTTGCAGCTATTAAAACAAGTGCTAACGATAGATAAAAGCAGGGGGCCACAGCCACAGGGCACTGCGACTAATGGCCCAGCGCTCAGCGGCACACTGGGACCACTCACTCCTGCCCTGAGAGAACACAAGTCAGAGCCCCACCCCACAGACAGCAGAGTCCATTCCAACTGCATACCCACTACAGTGAAAACAAAACCTTAAAGCTTTTAGAAGAAAACCAGTGTCTTTATTACCTCAGAGAAAGGAAATATTTCTTAAAGACATTTACAAACCATGAGGAAAAAAGCCAATACATTTGGCATTAAAGTTAAAAACGTACTTCCCTTATGCAGCGAAAGAAATAAAAGTGCATCATATATGAAGTTTAAAAGCCCTCATGCTAGAAAAAGATACCTGTAACATGCAAAACCAAAGATTATTAATTATATAAGCAGTAAGAAAAAGATAAGCCACTTAATAAAAAAATGTGGATGGGGAGATAGGGTTAATTCACAGAAGTGGAAATCTGTATCGTCAGCAGGCACATGCAATGAAACAGTTCTCAAGTCTGTCACCCGGGAATTGTAAATTAAAACAATGAGAATCCATTCATACCCATCAGACTAACAAAAATTTTAAGTAAGCCTATACTGAGAATAAGCAACAATTTTTTTCTTCAAATGAGATGATGAGAACACTCATGCACTGCTCATGGAGATGCAGACTGCTAAACCGCTTCGAAGGCAGATCAGCAGTCTCCAGTAAAACTACAGATGCTTACTCCTTGCAGGCTGACCAGTTCCATTCCTAGGGCCATATCCTGGAGAAACCCATAGAGGCACGTAAAATATGTTTATTGCAACATTTTTTAACAGTGTACAAACTAAAGACCTAAATGGTCCTCGAGAGGAAAAAAGCCAAATGAGCTGTGACAGCTGTTGATAGCTGTTCTATCAGCAGTACTTAGCAATTAAAATTGAGGAACAAAAAACAAAACATAAGAGCATAGATAAATGTAAAGAATATGTTAGTATGAAATAAACAAACTTCAAAATGATGAATATACAGTTGACCCTTGAACAACATGGGTTTCAACTGTGCAGGTCCACTTCACAGGCAGATTTATTTCTATAAATACAGTACAGTACTATAAATGTATTTTCTCTTCCTTATTATTTTCCTAATATTTTCTTTTCTCTAGATTACTTTATTCTAAGAATAACTACGTAATACTTTTAACACACAAAATGTGCTAATCAACTGTTCATATTATCAGTAAGGCTTCTGGTCATCAGTAGGCTATTAGTAGTTAAGTTTTGGGGGAATCAAAAATTATACACAGATTTTCAAATGAACTGGAGCTGGCGCTCCTAACCCCTGCGTTGTTCAAGAGTCAACTTCAGTATGAAACCATTTATCATTTAAACCACATAAAACATGATGTTACTATCTGCTGATAACCATGTATGTAGTAAAAGGTGAAAACCATAGTCAGTAAACAATACCAATTCAGCAGAGTTGTTACTTCTGCGGAGGGAGAGGAATGAGATGGAAGAGGGGTACAAAGGAGGCTTCAACTGTATCTGTGATGTTTTGCTATTTATAAATATAGCAAAATGTTAGTATCAGTCAAATCTCGTTGGTGGGTTTGGGCATTTCTCCTGTTAGTCCCTGTACTTTTCTGTACATTGGATTTATCAAAAAAGCATAAATTTAAAAAATCAAAACTAAAATATAGCCATTAATTATATCTACACATATACTCAATAAAATGTTCTGTCTTACCTCAACTGAAGAGCGAGGAGTCACAAAGAACTGATTGAATTCATCAGGGCTAAAATCTCCAAAAATATACTGGAAAAGAAAAAAAAAAAGTCACTGATCACATAAAATATACAATTTATATACTTTCAGGGAAAATGCCACATATTACGCCAATCCTATGAAATATGTAGGCCAGAAGCCCCACGACCCTTTCTTAATTAAACAAATCAAGGGTCTGCAAAATGGAGATTTCCAATTACAAACAAGAAAATACTACTTAGCCTTTTCCATAAATTGTCAGAGAACACTGAAATCGATAAAGCTTATTTTGAAACTGGCCAACTGTGTACACCAAATGTGTACGCAGAGTCCTGCCTGAAGAACTTTCTGGCGCACAGACACCGCGAGGTGTCCCATTTCCCGTTCCGCTGACTCATTCACTACCTCCATCTCAGTGCTCTCGGCCCCACGCACTACTGGAAAGCAGAAAACGTGCTGCACATGGGAAGATAGAGTAATCCAAAAAGAGAAAAATGTTAATGATCCTGATGAACGATCTTTAAGATATGTATGTACCTTTTTATCCCGAAATTTCATTTAAACATGATGTATAGATAAACATATTATTGAACAGACAAAGTCTAGTTGTAAACCCTCACTTCCCAGAATTCTGAATATTGACTTTCTGGAAAAACAACTGGTTCAACTGCATGGAAGCAAGTTTGGCAAGTGCCTAGCAGTTCATATTCTCCCTGGAGCTTTAAAAACTAAGTCATTGACAAGAATCAGTATGACTAGATTTCTACAGCAAAGAACCGCTCACTAAATTATTCATTCATCTAATCAATAATTATTTAGAGCCTACTAATGCCATGCACCATGATCAGTACTGGGGATAAAAATGGAAAGCAGAGTTGTGGCTCCTCTGCTCAAATGGGACTGAGTAACCTGCAGGGAAATGTACAAGCATGTGATTCAAAAATAACCAGTAACTACATATTACATATTTGGATAATGCCTATTATTATCGTAAATGTGAATAAATGACAACTCTCACAGCCTATTAGTAAGATTGCACCAGGGACTGCCTGGGTGGTACAGTCAGTTATGTGGCCGACTCCTGATTTCAGCTCAGGTCATGATCTCAGGGTCCTAGGATCGAGCCCCAGGTTGGGCTCCCAGCTCAGCGGGGAGTCACTTGGGATTCTCCCTCTCCCCCTCTGTGTGCACACTCTCTCTCTCTCTCAAATAAATCTTTAAAAAAAAAAAATTCACTGATATTTCTTTTAAGTTTTTTTTATTTACTTATTAATTTTATAGAGAGTGTGCAAGTGTGAGCAGGGGGAGGAGCAGAAGGGGAGGGGAGAGAGGGGAGAGAATCTCAAGCAGACTCCCCGATGAACACAGAGCCCTACGGGGGTTTGATCTCAGGACCCTGAGATCATAACCTAAGCCTAAACCAAGAGTCAGACACTCAATGACTCAGCTGCCCAGGTGCCCCAACACACGAATATTTCAAGGGAAAATACTGCTGGAGGGCTCTTTGGCAATAGCTAGCAACACTGCAAATATGTATTAAAAACAGGAACACCATCACATAATACTCATATATACTCGTAAAAATCCACAAGGAAACTGTCCATTGATAGTAACGGTGAAAATAAGCAGAGTCCCAAAACAATTTAGAAATCGTATGCAATACTTTCACTGTGAACTCAGACCCTCTTATCATTTCCAACACCAGGGAACAAAGCCTGTATTAAGTGTGGTCAGTGTAATAGCAAGCTACGGAAGGGACGGTATCCTTCAGTGAAAGGGAAGCGGAAGGAAGGGTGGGGTGAAGAAACGACATGGCTGACCCGCCTTCCTTTACAGCCCCGCTGCAGAGATCTCGAAGTCTACATACACAACTTCAAAATTCACTCAGCAGGAAAGGAAAAGACAAGCCATAAACTGGGAGAAAATATTCCCAACAATACCAAATGCTGACGAGGATAAGGAAGGACGGAAACTTTCTGCATGGCTGACACAGATGCAGAACGGTACAGCCGCTTTGGGAAAGAGTTTGGCAGTTTACTACCAAGTTATCCCACACCCACTCACTCACCCAAGAGAAAGAAAGACCTATGTCCATGAAAAAACCTGTATGCTGATGTTTACAGCAGCTCTATTCATAATCACTAAAAACAACCCAAATGTCCATCAAGAGGTGAATGTGGTACATCTATAAAAAGAAATGCTACTCAACGGCTCTCAAAAGCGTCACGCTAAGGGAAAGAAGTCCGACTATAAAAAGCTACATGTGGTATAGTTACATTTATGTAACATTCTATAGCAAAACCATAAGGACAGAAAACAGATCAGTGGCTGTCAAAGGCTGGGGAAGGGCTGATCAAAAAGAGGCACAAGAAAACTTTTCAGGGTGATGAAATATTCACAGGGGAAGCCTGTTGGAAAAACAGTAACCATCTTAATTGCCAAGGAAACACACAACCCGCTAAAACACTAATGATTTCAGTCCCCATACAGGAATGGACATGGGAGGACAATGAATGAAGAGAATTACTCTTAAAAATGAGTCAACGCAGCAAAGACAGGAAAAAGAAGAGAAAGCAAAGAAATTCTAATCTGTATCCTTCCAGAAATTCTGGCCGATGAAATAAACCCAGATAGCCATGACAAAGGAGCTAGGAGGGGCACCTGGCTGGCTCAGTCGGAAGAGCATGCTACTCTTGATCTCAGGGTTGTGAGTTTGAGCTGTGTTGGGCATAGAGCCTACTTATTTAAAAAAGGGTGGGGGAGAGTGTTATCAGAGAACAAGGAAGTGTTCGTGCACATCAGAAAGTTATTCAATTTAAATTACTAAATTTAAAAACTCAGCAGAAGGTCTTAACAGCAGACTCAACAAAACTATAAAGCAATGAAGCAATGTTTTTAAATTTCCAAGAAAAAAAAAGGTATTACCTCTGTAGAATTCTTACGCATTTTGTTTGTTTTCATAGAACTCTATTCTACAGTTAAGATTACTCCTCAAATACAAAAGAGAAATAATTCTCTGACATCCACACACCTTTCTGTTGGGGGATGGGTGCTTAAGAATTCCAGAAAATGAATTCAAGAGATACAAGAGTTGTAAACAAAGAAGCAGGACCCAAGAAACTGCTGATACTGCAGCTGTGAAGTCCAATGCAGATAGTAAGAGTCATGAAACTGGATTCCTGGTGCTTAACTTAATATAAATAGTAAAAACATCCATTTTATCTTCTCTTACAAAGAAGGACCCCTATTTTATTTCAGAATGTGAAGAAGACATATAAGGATGAGAACTGGAAGGTTCGACAGGATCATTAGGGTATTTTCTTGAGGCATATTTTCTTCCTGGGTCTGAAAATAAAAACAAAACGCTCAATTAAATGACACTTCTAAGTACACATTCTTATTTCGGTTCACATACAATCTAAAGTCTTAAAAATAGAAATATGGGTAGCGCAGTAAGAGAACTAAAATTCTGGACTATTTAATAATACCGTGTCAATAAAGAGGACGCGCAACTCCCAGTATGACCTGTGAGCGCCATGTCCCCGCACCAGGCGGCTGGGAGCAGCCTCACCGCCAACCACGGCAATGCTCAGAAAGGTTCCAAGGAAAAACGTTCTGTTACTTTCAGTCTTACTGTTTTTACTGCTTTATTCATTATTTATTTATTTTAGGAGAGGGAGAGAGAGACAGAGACAGAGAGACAGAGAGAGAGAGAGAGAGACAGAGAGAGACAGAGACAGAGACAGAGAGAGAGAGAGTCCCAAGCAGGCTCCATGCCCACCGCAGAGCCCAATACAGGGCTCGATCTCATGACCCCAAGATCATGACCTGAGCTGAAATCAGGAGTTAGATGCTCAACCAACTGAGCCACCCAGTGGCTTTCTTTATTTTTAAAGTATTATTTGAGGATGCCGGCACTTGGGTGGCTCAGAGGGTGAAGCATCTGCCTTCGGCTGGGGTCATGGCCTCAGGGTCCTAGGACAGAGACCCTGCATCGGGCTCCCTGCTCTGTGGGGAGTCTGCTTCTCCCTCTCTCTCTCTGCTTGCTCTCTCTCTTTCGTTCTCTCGAGTAAATAAATACAATCTTTAAAAAAAATTTTTTTAAATAAAGTATTATTTGAATAATTTTCAGGCTGCCCGTGTGGCTCAGTCGGTTAAGCATCTGCCTTAGGCTCAGGTCATGATCCCAAGGTCCTGGGATCGTGAGTTCCGAGTCAGGCTCCTTGCTCAGCAGGGAAGCCTGCTTCTCCCTCTGCCTGTCACACCCCCTGCTCTCTCTCTGACAAATGGATAAATAAAATCTTCAGGAAAAAAAAAAAGAAAGAAAACTTTCCCATAGATTTTAAATGTGTTTTTATTTTTTTAAGATGTATTTTATATAGAGTGCAGGAGGAGGGGAAGAGAGAATCCTCAAGCAGACACCCCACTGAGCAAGAAAAGCCCATCGCAGGGCTCGATCCTAGGACCCTGAGATCATGACCTGAGCTGAAATCAAGAGTCAGATGCTCAACCAACGGAGCCACCCAGACGCCCCCTAAATGTGTTTTTATTACAACTTCATGCCAATCATTTCTCTACCAGATGCATGCCCTCAATCTGATCACAAATCTAACCGGAGAAAAATGTGGAAGAGCTTGCTGTACAGGTGGGGAGAAAATCTCCGAAGAGAACACTGCGGCTATAAAAGGGAAGAAAAGCCGGAGCCCGAGGGAAAGCCAAGTGGAGGCAGTGCAACCATACCAGATTCCTAGTGTGTCTCTCGTCAGAAGTCTTACTTCTGAACCATATAAATAACCTACCTATTCAAAAAATTACTTCAGAAATCACTATACCACTATTTAAAGATACCCATTTTGCAGAGAAATTACAAGCCAGCACCTCAATTTGGGCCTGTGTTCGTTTCAAGACCTCACTGACAACAGATTAGGACTTGATGAAAACATTTAATCTAAAAAAGCCGTCGTAAGCAACTGCTAACTATCAACTATGCAACACTAAAATATCACTTAGCACTCAACAAATGGCTAGCTGGGCCTGCGGTTACCGCAATGGGATCTCCTGAACGCCAGCTCGCACGCGTCAACAAACAAGGCCATCAAAGGACCCGTGAATCACATCCTCCAGCCACAATCAGACCGATTTTCAACCCTTCAAATGCACGAGTCTTTGAAAGTGAGCGGCTACACCTCCACAGTATCAGTGGTCGTTTCAGCTGTGTGACCAAGATGACGGAGGGGACTGCTGGGAAGTCGGCGCCAAAGGACGGCGGGGCTTGTGCAAGGTGCTCACCTCCCCGGGGAGCTCGGTTAGGATTTGCTTCCTACAGAATGAGCATTCCCCTTATGTTCATGGCAGAGAAACGACCCAGATCTTCTTCCTATGTGTCTGTACGTACATACTGCTTATGCAAATGCAATGGAGGAACAGTGCAGGAGGGAGCTCAGTCTCACAGATCAGCACAGCTCAAGCCCCTGGGCTCTCAGGCAAGGGAAAGCTTCCTGAAAGCCAATTCCCACCCTCCGCAGTGCATGCAACAAAACAGACAATTCTTTCTTTCTAGGCACGGTAACGAATGCCTCTTTGGTAACCATTCAAATGTTCACTTGGAACGATTTAACAAAATATCCCATAAAAATTCTGAGGCTATGACATCATTTCAGTGTTTAAAAAAATCATCTACATCATTCAAAACCGACTACAGGAAGCATTACCACAAATAAGCATTTATTATCCACACTGTTCCAGAAAGGCAAATAGGAGAGTTGCTTATAAAATAAAAGTTCAAATTAAAAAAACATAAATTCAATGGGAGAGAAAAAAATGTATATTTTTAATATCCTGGGGCTCCTGGGTGGCTCAGTCATTAGGCGTCTGCCTTCGGCTCAGGTCATGATCCCGGGGTCCTGGGATCGAGCCCCGCACTGGGGTCCTGGGATCGAGCCCCGCATCGGGCTCCCTGCTCCGCAGGAAGCCTGCTTCTCCCTCTCCCACTCCCCCTGCTTGTGTTCCCTCTCTCGCTGTCTCTGTCAAATAAATAAATAAAATCTTTAAAAAAAATTTTTTTTTTAAATATCCTGATAAAAACTACAAAGACAAAGGCCAAATATTTATTCAAGAGCAAATCCCAGTGCATGGACATAGAATATGCTGCCCTGCATCCTGCTGACAAGTATTTAGCTAAATATGCTTTACTTTATTTACGATAAAGTAAAATAAAGGTCAATGCTTGCATAAAAAGTATAATTTCACCAAAGGCTGAAGCCACACAGTGTTATGACACTGAAGCGTCTGTCACAGAAGTTCAGGACAGCCAATTGCCACTACGCATTTAGGTTCTACCACCTTCTTCTCCAAAAGCCTGCTTAATTTTCACTCGCAAATTATTCTAGGTGTTTGGCAAAATGAAGAATGTGACCAAACAGAGAGGGGCAGGATTATGTTCTTCAAAAAAGTCAGTTACGAAAGACTGTAGAAACGTCCCGGATGACAAGCTAAAGAGACACGACAAGTAAACGCAGCGCCTGACCCCAGACTGGATCCCGTCCTGGAGGGAAATGCTATATAGGAGATTATTAGGTCAATTGACAAAATTAGAATATGGACAGTAGGTTATAAAAAGTACTGCACCAGTGTAGATTTACGAAAGTGGTAACTGACTTACTGTGGTTATGTAAGAGAATATTCCTATTCTTAGGAAATACATTCAAGCATATGGGGGTAAAAGATCATGGTGCACAATCTCTCAAATCTTAGAGGGTGGAGGAAAAAGTATGTGTCCACGTGTGTGTGCAAAGTTTGGGAATATGTGTGTATGCAAAGAGAGAACTCAAGCATACACCAATGATTAAGCAAAGGGGGTTAAATCTTAACTGGTCAATCTGGGTAAAGGAGTAAATGGGGGTTCTTCATACTATTTTTATTTTTGCAAATTCTGTAAATTTGAAATGAAGAAATGTTGGGACACCTGGGTGGTTCAGATGGTTAAGCATCTGCCTTCGGCTCAGGTCATGATCCCAGGGTACTGGGATCAAGCCCCACATCAGGCTCTGTGCTCCGCAGGGAGCCCGCTTCTCCCTCTCCCTCTGCCTGCCTGCCTGCCTACTTGTGATCTCTCTCTCTGTCAAATAAATAAATAAAATCTTTAAAAAATAAAAATAAAAAGAAATGAAGAAATGTATTTTTTTTAAAAGCCAAAGCAGAAAATACTCAGTTGTGAGCAAAACCCTTACCCTCTCTTTATGTGAGTGTGAGACATTCTCCTTCCTCTGGAGGATTATTAATAAATGTATTTTAAAGTCTTTTTAGGGAAAAAATACTATAGGAGTCTGGGTTTAAAAAGATAAAAATGATTCTGCCTGATTTCACAGGATTTATAATTTAGTGGGGAAGAAAATGCCAGTGACCTCATGAATTAGTTTTGTCCTATAAGAGCACAGAAAGATAAAACAGGACAACTGAGTCTGCGTGGGAGAAGAAACAGTAGGAACAAGTGCATTCTTTCTTGCATTTCCAAAGCCCGGTGCAGGGCCCAGCACAGACAGATGCTCACTCAGTCCACGAGTTCAGTGAGGATAAAAGAAGGTGCCTAGAGTCCCTCTGTCGGTCCAACTGCATTACAAAAATGTTTATATTGTCCTTTATAGTTTCACTCTTCTAATAGTTGTAGCAAATACTGTCTAAGGCAAAGCTGGAAACTCCCTCTAGGTTTTAAGCAACCCCCACCAGAGTTGGCTGAATAACGGAGTCACGAGGAGAAACAAGAAAGCAAAATGGAATTCTCCCTTCCCAGCAGCCATGATGCCCAGAGGAAAGGCATGAGGTCAGGGGGCATGCCCCAAGGGCTTTCAGCCTCTCCATACCCCTCTTAGGGAGGCAAGCCAGTGAGGTGCAGAGGCTCTTGCCCACCACCAGGGACACAGCTGACTTCCCCTCACTTCCAACTACCTTCAGCTCAGGCTTTCAGAACTCCCAATGTTTGCATGTTTGATTATTTTCTGATCCTAGAGAGGATATGATAAAAATAGATCTAAGAAGTGCTTCAGGAAAAGGGGGCGAGCCCACAACACAGGACGGAGACAAGACACCGTTCTGGAACGCAGCCCCTGGACGTGGCTGCTCTGGATCTCGTTTTCCGGAGACCCGAGGCCACGGCCCTTTAGAGGGTCTGGCTTTGTAAACCCCAGGGAAGGGGCTGGGCAAACATGGAAATACCGCGTTCGTGCTATAGGAAAAGCCATGGTGCCATCTCCACGCAGGGAAGGTTCCCCGCCGCACGGCCAGCTCTGCACAGATCTGTGGCAGCGCAGACGGGAGAAACGGGGCGCATGCACTCCAGCGCAGCGCTAGGGGGCGCGGGAGCACAGCACACCGTGCCTCCAGTCCAACTTTGTAAACCTCCCCTCTAAAAGCACCAATACATATGCAGGGCACCACCAAAGCTTGTTCTCTGCCTTCAAAAGGACTAGTGGAAATAGGGGATCAGCGTCTGTGGGAAAAAATGAAGATACAAGGCAGTGCTCCATGAACGCGCGGCTGCATGCCCACTGTCCCTCAGCCTCCCCAAGCAGGCAGGCAACCTCCGGCGTCCAGGCCTAAGTCAAGCCTCGCAGGATGGAAGGACAGAAGCAGGCACCACCAACAAGACGCAGAGAGGCACAAAGTCTCCTTCTCCCTCATTTCCCAACCCAAGAAAGCTGAATTTGGGAGAGAAGATGAAACTAACAAACTGTTCCGAGGGAGAGGTTAAGTCTTAATTTCATCTCTAACATGAAGGTGTGCTGCACTAGGTGGCCTCCAGAGCTCTCCCAAGTATCTCCTGGCTCCAAAAGTATCTCCTGGATCTAACAAGGACAAAGAAGCAGGGGTCTGTAAATGTCCTCAGGCGAATCCATGCTACCACATGGATGAAGCCTGAAAACATCACACTGATTAAAATAAGTCACACATGACAGGACCACAAGTTGTAGCATTCCATTCATATGAAATGTCTAGCAGAGGCAAATTTCTAGAGACAGAAAGTAAACTGTGGTTGTCGGGGGTTCACGGAAAGGGGAAATGGGAAGTCACTGCTAATGGATATGGGGTTTCTTTTTGGAGTGACGAAATGTTCTAAAATTGACTGTGGTGGTGGTTACACAACTCTGTGAACACACTAAAAACCACTAAAATGTATTCTTTTTTTTTTTTTTTTTTTTAAGATTTTTTATTTATTTATTTGAGAGAGAGAGAATGAGAGTCAGAGGGCGAAGCAGACTCCCTGCCGAGCAGGGAGCCCGATGCGGGACTCGATCCAGGGACTCCAGGATCATGACCTGAGCCGAAGGCAGTCGCCCAACCAACTGAGCCACCCAGGTGCCCTAAAATGTATTCTTATTAAAATGGATGAATTCTATGGTATGTGAACTATATCTCAATAAAGTAAAATAAAGGTCAATGCTTGCATAAAAAGTATAATTTCTTTACTAAACTTTTTTTAAAGTTTTTCATTTATTTATTTGAGAGAGAGAGAGAGAGCACTCGCACAAGTAGGAAGAGGAGCAGAGGAAGAGAGAGAAGCAGGTTCCCCGTTGAGCAGGGAGCCTGACGTGGGGCTCGATCCCAGGACCCCGGGACCATGACCTGAACTGAAGGCAGACACTTAACCAACTGAGCCACCCAGGTGCCCCTTTACTAAACTTTACTGATCATGCCTCCTCCTTGATGAATGCTAACTGACATCTACTGAGCACACTTTCAACTCTACAAAGTGGTGTGGGTGGTTTGGGGATACGTGGAGATGACACTGGGCAGTCGATGCACAGCAGGAATTTCATTGATTTAACCATATGTACTGAGCACCGACTATCCACACTGAGCTGTGCTAGATTATAAGAAGAAACTGAATAAAACAGACACAGGGCTCAGGACACCACGACATTAACAGTTTTGTCACAGCGCGAGCGGACTGCAAGTTGCGGTGCGTGTTACAAGGGGCAAAAGCAGACAAAGAGGGAGGCAGAGGAATGCTTGATCCTTAATGGACCGGGTTGGAGCAGAAGGGTCCCGAGAAGGGGACAGAATGGACAAACTGTGTTACAAAGCCACTCCTCCAGGCAGTACCCTCTTCTTACATTTCAAGCATCAAAAGAGCACAATGCAGTGTCAGTTTCATGTGGTTTGTGTATTTTATGTGACTACTAAAGTCCTATCAGAAGATCGTCTCTCACCTTCCGAAGCGGGATCTGTAATGGGTTGGCTGTATACCCTCTGAGTGCTTTCATGGAGATTCTGAGCTAAAACTTGTCCCCACCAAATGCATTTCCAAATTAGAAAACATGATGCATCTAACAGAAATCCATTTTTTACCAACTTTCCAGTCCTATGTCTACATCAGAGTTAGTTACTTCACATAAAGGCAGTTAAATTTTAACTTGCTTTGCTCTAAACTAATACAAATAGCAAGATAAAGAGTCCACATTATACAATAACTTGCTATCTAGAATTTTTATCACATGGAAAAGACCTGATAAATTATTAGGGAGTGAATTTAGTGCATGTTATCTAGGATAGCTCTGGCAGAAGTTTAAGATTCCACCTACTTTAATTTTCATTACAATCACCTAGGTGCTAATCTAAGAAGGAAGGTATGGAAGAGAGGCAGGAAGGAGGGAAGGAAAAAAAAAAAGAGAAGATAAGGGGAAACAGGCAGAACACCAATAAACGAGAAACTTTAGCAGTAGTTGTACCTTTGCTCGGGCCCAGGGTGAATGAGAAGACAGGCTGCAGGGGGTACAAGGGGAAGTTCTGGGAGCCAGAGAAAGGGCTGACCGGTATCTTACCTGTGGAGGTAATTACACAAATGTGTGCATTTGTTAAGATTCATCATATATACTTTAAAAGGGTGAAATTCACTGCAGATATATTATGTCCCCATAAAGGTTTGTGGTTTTGTTTTTTTTTTTAAGAACAGGAACCCAGTTAAATTCATCTTTGTATCGCCAGCAGTTAATGCAACACTGGGCATATAGTAGGTGCTCAAAAAAGCCTTGCTGAACAAGTGAATTCAGGAAGAGGAAGATGGAGAGAAAACCCTACGGCAAATTTAAGTTCTAGGGATAAGGAATAACAGCCTCCCCATTCTCCACATCAGGAAACTTCCCACAAGTCAGTGCCATCCAATCACCTGGACTGCTCTGACTGGTTTTTGTTCTCCTGTTTTTAAGATCAGAGATGTTCCAGCCAGAAGAACAATTTTCACTTTTAAATATAATCTTTAAATATAACCAAGACATAATCTTTAATATTTAAATATAACATTTAAACATAATCAAGACAATCTGAATTAAGCTTTACAGAAAACTTATTAAGACCATGTATTCTGACCCAGAGGAAAATCATTCACAATTACCATGTGGTCTCCCAAACTAAAGAAAAATCAACTTTCACATTTTAAATCCAGAAGGGAAAAAAAGGGTAAAACAAACCATAGATGTGATCAAAAAGTATCAGGGCAGGTCAACCTTTTAAAAATCCAGTTTCAGGGGTGCCTGGGTGGCTCAGTCAGTTAAGTGACTGCCTTCAGCTTGGGTCATGGTCCCAGGGTCCTGGGATCGAGCCCCACATCGGGCTCCCTGCTCCACGGGAGGCCTGCTTCTCCCTCTCCCTCTGTCCCCTGCTTGTGTTCCTTCCCTCTCTCGCTGTGTCTCTCTCTGTCAAATAAATAAAAATCTTTAAATAAAAAATAAATAAAAAATAAAAATCCAGTTTCATTCCCTAGCCCTACTATCCTTGCCTACCAATAAGCCCCCTGTGTCCAGACTCCCCCAGTCTTTACTGCCCCTCTCTTTTTGGCTCAAACTTTTTTTAAAAAACATATTTCGGGGCGCCTGGGTGGCTCAGTTGTTAAGCGTCTGCCTTCGGCTCAGGTCATGATCCCAGGGTCCTGGGATCCAGCCCCACATCGGGCTCCCTGCTCGGCAGGAAGCCTGCTTCTCCCTCTCCCACTCCCCCTGCTTGTGTTCCCTCTCTCGCTGTGTCTCTCTCTGTCAAATAAATAAATAAAATCTTTAAAAAAAAAAAAAAAAAAACATTTTCACTAAGAACCACCTATCTGCACTCAGATTCACTTTTCTGTAATCAACGTGGATTCTTGTTCTCGTGGACAAAAAAATTCTTCCCTTTTGAACTGATGCACAATAACATTCCCAAGACTGACAGTACCAAGTGCAGGGGAGGATACAGAAGAAGGGGGATTTTCAGGACTGCTGGTGCAGGTGTCAAACAACACAGACACTTTGGAGAAACTCGGCAGCTTCCTATAAAATAAAACGCACACTTACCACGTGACCCAACAATTCCCCTTCCAGGTACTTTACCCACAAGAAGTGAAAACCTACGTCCACTGAAGACTTGCACATGAATGCAGACCACAGCTGCAATCATAACAAACACCAGAACAAGAAATGTGCATCAAGAGGTGAAGAAAGAAACTGTGGTACAGCCATGTGATGAAATACTACCCCACACTGAAAGGGAGAGAATTCTTACAGTATGGACGAATCTCAAAATGTTATGCAGAGTGAGAGAAGTCAGAGAGAAGAGTGCACGCCATATAATTCCACCTCCACAGAATTCTAGAAAAGGGGAACAGCCTCGAATGACAGCAGATCAGGATCTGCCTGGTTACAGGGTAGAGATTCATGGCAAAGGGGCAGGAGGGAACTTTTGGGGCAACAGACTGATTGTGGGAGTAGTTACCCTGGCATGTATTGATCAAAGCTCAAACTGAAACCTTAAAATTTTGCGTACACTTATTGTATTAAATTATACCTCAAAATGGTTGATTTTTTAAAATCGATGCACTATCAGTGCACACCTACAAATAAGGTGGTTGGGGCAGCTGTATTATCAAAGCAGCTCTTGAAGACCAAAGACCACAGCATTAATCTTTCATTTACATAAGGAGTATTCTTAAATACTCTGTCTGTAAACATCCATGCACTGGGATTTTCTTTAAAGATTTCACGTTCCTCGGTCCAAAGACTCTTACTGGTAGCATTCAGCAGCACCCACGATACTGTGCATGATACCTCTATTTTGCTGCCCGTTGTCACCGTAAGGGTGCCCACTCCTGTGGTTCCCCAATCACTACACCTCAGATTGTTCTGGCCCGGCTCGGCTTTTCTAAGTGCCTAGATCCCCAACCACCTACTTAAACCCCACACGACACACAGACAATGACTGCCAATAACACTGAGTCAAACCTCAAGTGTTTCATTAAACAGAGTGCTACATGGGAAGAAACTTGTAAGTGCATCTGTTCTACAGGATTTTTCACTTAATGAAATATGCTGGAACTTTGGTTCCAGCCCAACAGAAGCTGGGCTACCAAAGGCCACCTGCCAGAAAGGAAAGTGCATCACTAAACCAGAGCTTCAAGTTTAAACACATCTGGAAAAAAGCAGTGTTACTACATAATGACTTTCTTCAATTTGCTGGCCATTGCCAATGGTTTCTTAATACCTTGCAAGATCTAGAGCTGCCAAACTTAGACCCCTGTATCCCATACCTCCAGAGGAAGGAAGATACCTTCAACCCTTTCTATAGCTCCCAAAACTTCCCCATGTTGCCCTAAATGAGTCACTTTGTTTGTTAATGAAGACCAAAGTTACTTAGAAGAAGAGCTGGTCCAAGCAGTAAAAGCTGCTAAATTACAATATGCTGAAAATAAAAGAACACAAATACGGTGCTGACAGCTAAGGCCAGCCGAGCCCACTGAGGAAGCCGTCCACTTGCCTTTTCAGCTTTACTTCCACCTAATGATCTGCTGAAAACGAAGATTGCAACTATGCAGAAATAGTTTACTTTACCAGCCAAAACAACAGGCTGAACTTCATTCCTGAATTATGTATTTAAGTTCACTGTTATGATTAAAAATCTTTTAAGATTTATTTATTTTAGAGAAAGAGTGAGCAAGCACACACGAGTGGGAGAGGGAGAGAGAACCTCAAGCAGACTCTGCGCTGAGCATGGAGCCGGACATTGGGCTTGACCTCACAACCCTGAGATCATGACCTGAGCCAAAACCAAGAGTCAAGGACGCTCAACTGACTATGCCACCCAGGGGCCCCTAAAAATCTTTTATTAGAGAAAACGAAACCTGAGACTTCAGAAAGTCCCCCTTATGGTAAATATGTGCAGCTCGAAACTTGAGTATCCTGTAAAAGAGGTATTTCACCCAATTAGCTCACAATACTGTTTCCCATACAGAAGTAGAAAACCAACCTGGGGGAGGGGGGGGCTCACCTAGCAGGGAAGCGGAGTCAGCTATGCAGGTCAAAGGCCTATGGCAGTGATGTTCAGCCCAGGCTACCCCCTAGAATCACCTGAGGATCCTCAGGTCATAGCTGCAAAAATTCAGAGTTCAGTGGGGGTAAGGGCGCGCCCCAGGCTTCACTCAACATTTTAAACACCTTCTGTGTAATTCTGATGTGCAGTTAGGGTTCAGAATCACTGTACAGGGGTGTTCCCGTAACCTAAGAAAAAGCTCTACCACTATAGGCAATTGAGGGGCGGGAGAAATTAAGCAGACAACAGGAAGGAAGGTGAGCAGAGCTACTCTGCCACTCAGTTATACCCCCAAACCAGACAGAAGCAACTATGAAACCATTTGAAATGATTATTCACTTTATAAGAGGACCTACTGCTTGATGAACAACAACCAGGGCAGATGTTTTTAAAATGGGAACTCTTGGGGCGCCTGGGTGGCTCAGTCGTTAAGCGTCTGCCTTCAGCTCAGGTCATGATCTCAGGGTCCTGGGATCGAGCCCCACATCCGGCTCCCTGCTCGGCGGGAAGCCTGCTTCTCCCTCTCCCACTCCCCTTGCTTGTGTTCCCTCTCTCGCTGTGCCTCTGTCAAATAAATAAATAAAATCTTTAAAAAAAAAAAAAAGGGAACTCCTGGGGCACCTGGGTAGTTCAATTCATTGTCTGCCTTTGGCTCGGGTTATGATCCCAGGGTCCTGGGATCAAGCCCCGCATCAGGCTCCCTGCTCAGCGGAGAGTCTGCTTCTCCCTCTTCCTCTGCCCCTCTCCACACTCAAGCTCACATACACGTGCTCTCATAAATAAAGAAAATCTTAAAATAAAAAATAACAAAATAAAATGGGAACTCTTAGTGCTTTTAAGGGTTTACTGATCACTAACAACTTAAAGGCAACAAAGCTAAATGTCAATCAGAAGAAAAACTATCATGCAACTGGAAATAATTTAATAAAAAAAATTCCACTCCCATGCAACTTTTTAAAAATTTTATTTATTTGAGAGAGAGTGCGTTTGAGCAAAGGGAGGGAGAGGGAGGGGGAAAGAATCTCAAGCAGATTCCTTGCTGAGTGCAGAGCCCTATGTGGGTGGGGCTCGATCTCATAAACCCAAATGAGATCGCAACCTGAGCCGCAACCAAGAGTCAGATGCTCAACCCACTAAGCCAGCCAGGTGCCCCCCATGCAACTTTTTAGACACGTCTTTTCCATGAAGACAATTCTTTCTTTTTCTTTTTTTTTTTTAAGATGTTATTTATTTATTTGTTAGAGAGAGAGAGTACAAGCAAGGGGAAGGGCAGGCAGAGGGAGAAGCAGGCTCCTGGCTGAGCAGGGAGCCCCATGTGGGACTCAATCCCAGGACCCCAGGATCATGACCTGAGCCAAAGGCAGATGCTCAACTGACTGAGCCACCCAAGCATCCCAAAGACAATTCTTTTATAACTGAGCTCATTTCCATTTGCTCTTAACTAAATGAAATCTAACACTCACCTCCAATACTCTGCTTTTTCAGAAATAACCTCCCATCCAATCCAGCATCCTCTTACACTCTCCAGCTAGCCCGCCTCTCCGTCAAGCATCAATCTGTTAACATCAAGAGCTCTCTCTCACACATATACTCTGCCAGTGGCTCCCACACCCTGCAAGACTGGACTCTGCCTCCCACCACTCCCTCCTCTCCTTTCGGCTGGCCCCTCAATATCCCCCACAAGAAGTTCTCCTGCTCTCCCAGCTTCAACTGTGTTGGTGAAGTCCAAATTCACATCTTCCATGTGGACTGCTCAATCATATTGCAGTTCCATTTTCCAGGCTGTCAGCCCCACAGCACTTCACTTTTATGTTCTTGTTTAACCTTAAATTCAAAAGGCCCATTATTTTCTCAAAACCAGCTTCTACACTTATGCCAATGGCATACTTCATTGTTCTGCCAACCTCCTAGATGAGAAACTTTGAAGATTATCTTAAGTCAGGTACCCTTTCCATCTCAAATTTCTGGGACAATGAACAAAGTATCAAAATGTTCAGAAAGCTCTACTTGGCAAAAACAAGCAACTACATGAAGTGAAAGCAGCATTCTAATTGATGCCTACCAACATCCCACACCACGGAGACCAAGAGAACAGTATCTCAATGAATCAAAGGCAGGAGTAGCACCTTTTTGAACATACATTACACCTCAACAGTAAGATTATAAAAATATGATTCATCTCTTCAATCCTGCTGTTTCTGTTACTATCCAACCCAAGCCCTGATGACCCTCCCTCCACGCCTGGCTACCTGCAAGATCAAACGGCAGCCTCTCAACACCTAGTAAAATAGCTGACACACAAGGGACCCTCAAATGCCATCAGGACGGCTAATGCTCCTAAAAGAGTTTGTCACCAAACTAAACAGTTTTTTGTTGGGCACTAATAGTACAGAAGATAATAAAAAGTTATTTTAAATGTTTAAGCAGTGTTTCCTGCCTCGAAGAACGTGGCCGTGGGAGGAGGAGAGGGAGGGAAGGCAGACAGATACCTAATGCTTCTGGATTACTCTCATGAGCTAGGCACTGCCTTAAAGGCATTTAATGTACAGATGTCATTTCATCATTACATTATTTCTAAAAGGCACTGATTTCTAACTGTTTTGGGGTGGTAGCAGAGCCCCTGAAAATCTGATGTAAGCAAATTAGGCCCACTCCCTGAAGAATGCACACACCCACATTTTTGCATATGATTCCAGGGACTTTAGAGACCCTCTGACACTCCTAATGTCCCATCCTACCCTGCTACTCAAAGGGTGGTCCCCAGGCCAGTAACAAGGGCATCACTCAAGAGCTTATGCAGCTCTGGGGCCCCAACTCACACCTACTGCAGCCAAATGTTCCATCAAAAAGATCCCCAGCTGATTCTTTCTGTAGTTTAGGTTTGAGAAGTACTGCTGTACTTCATTTAGTCCCAGGATCCTACTCTAAGGTAAGCCCTGCGTCCTGTGTACCACCATCACGTAGCTCTGAACTCCTACTTTAAGTCAGGCAACCATTTATCATCCAAACTGGAGGCACAGTTCAGCGTCAAAGAATTACACTAATTATCCTGGAACAACAGGTGTAAGCCAGGATGTATGGTCAACTCCTAACTGTACAGTATACAGAGATGGAATCTAAACTCTTTAGCTTGGTATAAGGGCCATCCCCGCCTGAACAATCCAGCCTCACCTCGTTGTGCAGCGAAGACCCCAGCTATTCTCCTGCCCTGAAGCCTTCATGCAAGCAGCTCACTCATCCCTCGCTGCTGTGACCACTGCTTGCCTGTCAAGGGTCAACACAGGCATCACCTCCTCAGGGAAGTCTTCCCAACTCCTTATTTCTGCCAAAGCAATGTCACATCTCATGGTAATTTCTCATTTACCTGTATGTCTCTGTAAATGAATTGTGATCTTGTGTCTTTCAGTTCTGGATCCCAACCACTTAAGTGCTTAAGTACAATACTTAGAATCTAGTAAGTATCTGTTGACTCTGTTAAGATGAAAAAACTTCAAGTTCAGAGAACTAACTGCCCAAGATCCCAGGAACAGAAGATGGGGAAGCCAGGATTAGAACCTGGGGCTTGGGGCTACGCCAAAAAGAATACATGAATAGTTAAGGTACAATAAAATTTAATGAAGACTAAAATACAATAGGATGCCATCAGACTGTGCAGGATGACTTGCCAAGAAAAAGGACAGAGTCTTTAGTCAGAGGAGTCCAGAAGGAGAAGGAACTGACAAACCTGGAAATGGAGAGTGGGAAGGAATGGTCCTCCCAGATGGGACAGTAATGGACTTTGCAGCCATCCTCTGAAAGTTCATTTTCCTCCTCCCCTGCTGGTGAGTGGTCACCTAGCTCAGAAGGCTGACACACATCCACTCCCAGCTCTAGATGGGAGCCTGACCTGGCATGCCACCCTCCCTTGCCCACAGTGCTTGGTTCAAGGGGGACCCAAAGGGCACAAACCCCAGGACACAGTCAAGAACTCTGGAACACACATGCACTCTCTTGCTCTGGTTGATGTGGTGTAGGCTGGACACAACTGTGAAGCCGGCATCTGCTGTGATCATGGTGTCATTTGAAGGAGAACTAGCCTTAGGAAAATGCTGACACACCAGAAGTGAGAAGAAACCAGGTCCTCAAAGACACCGCTGGACTCACTCAGCAGACCAACCCTGAAGCCTGGCCTCCCTCTGAGATTTCTAGTTCCATGAGCCACTGTGTCTCTAATGTATGGTGCAAGCCAGTTAGAGCTGGCCTTTCTTTTACTTGTTATCAAAAGCATCCTAACTAAAACAGGAATGAAGTGAGCAATGAAGAAGATAAAAGGCTTATTCCAAGTTCAGTGGCAGCAACCAGGGGATGCATAGAAAGTAAGATCACTCCAAAAGCTAAAATCAGGTTAATTTGAAATCTAAGCCCTACTCATTCTGTTTCCCCACACAGAATGCCCTCCTCCTTCCTCTCCATTCGCCAAAATCCCCTTTCACTGTCAAGGCTACTTGTCACTCATCTCCTTCACTCTCTGAATTACTGCTGCAGAACTTAACACGTGCACCGCACAAGCACTCGGCACTTAACTACACATCTCACAACATGCCCCGGCTGTTCCCGATGCCTCAAACACGTGCTTAGTCACCCACTGCCCACACAGGGTAAGAGCACTTCAATTACCCTCCTGAATAGCTCTAGCAGCAGCTAAAATAGTTGGCCTTCACCATACATTAACCAGCTTATTGACATATACTTTATGAAAAGATCTTTCTCAATCTTTTTCAAGTATTTCATATGTATAACTTGCCTATGATCAAATCAGTATGTAGTTCTAAAATCCAAACATTTAGGGGCACCTGGGTGGCTCAGGCAGTTAAATGTCTGCTCAGGGGCGCCTGGGTGGCTCAGTTGGTTAAGCGACTTTGTCTTCAGCTCAGGTCATGATCCTGGAGTCCCAGGAAGTCCCGCATCGGGCTCCCTGCTCAGCAGGGAGTCTGCTTCTCCCTCTGACCCTCCCCCCTCTCATGCTCTATCTCATTCTCTCTCTCAAATAAATAAATAAAATCTTAAAAAAAAAAAAATGTCTGCTCAGGTCGTGATCCCAAGTGATCCCGGAGTCCTGGGACGGAGCCCTGCCTCCGGCTCTCTGCTCAGCTGCAAGTCAGCTTCTCCCTCTCCCTCTGCCCCTCCCCCCTGCTCATGTGCTCACTCTCTCTCTCAAATAAATAAAATCTTTTAAAATTTTTTAAAAATTAAAAAATAAAAAAATAAAATCCAAACATTAAAAAAATTTCATGTTTTCGGGGCACCTGAGTGGATCCGTCAGTAGAGCATGAGACTCTTGATCTCAGGATTGTGACTGTGAGCCCAATTGGGTGTAGAGATTACTTAAAAATAAAATCTTAAAAAAAAACTTCGGGGTGCCTGGGTGGCTCAGTTGGTTAAGCCTTCGGCTTGGGTCATGGTCCTGAAGTCCTGGGATCGAGTCCAGCATCGGGCTCCCTGCTCAGTGGGGAGTCTGCTTCTCCCTCTGACCCTCCGCCCTCTCATGCTCTTTCTCTCTCTCTCAAATAAATAAATAAAAATCTTTAAAAAAAACTTCGTTTTGGGGCACCTGGATGGTTCAGTCGGTTAAGCGTCTGCCTTCAGCTCAGGTCATGATCCCAGAGACCTGGGATCGAGCCCCGCATCGGGCTCCCTGCTCAGCAGGGAGTCTGCTTCTCCTCTGCCCTCCCCCCGTTCATGCTCTGGCTCTCTTACTCTCTCTCAGATAAATAAATTAAAATCTTTTAAAAAAACAAAAAACTTCGTTTTAAATTACCACTAATTACTTAATATTACTTAGCAAAATATATCCACCCCACCCCCAAGATAATCAATGATTTAAATTCACCTTTCCATTTACGTCAATGCTTTAATCAGTTGTGGGAAACAAGATAATTTACAATCAGAAACAACTAAAAAATGTATCCAAAAAATGCCCATCACTGTTTTTTGTTGTTGTTGTTTTTTAAAGATTTTATTTGTCCGAGAGAGAGCGCACAGGCAGGGGGAGCAGCAGAGGCAGACGGAGAAGAGGGCTCCCCGCTGAGCAAGGAGCCTGATGTGGGACTTGATCCCAGGACCCTGGGATCATGACCTGATCAGAAGGCAAACACTTAACCGAGTGAGCCCCCCAGGCGTCCCCCATTACTATTGTTAGCATGTATAAAACATAACTTGTGAATGCACCACAGTACTTAAAAATACTACTTAAGAAAAAGTTTAGTAATGGAGAATATTCACAATGTAAGTGGGAAAAAAGCACTTCACTAAACAACAAACAGGATTTCATTAAAGAAGAAAATGCATTATTAAAATACATTACAGTGAAGCTGCCTGGCTCCCTCTGCATCCCATTTCAACTGGTCATCCAAAGCCTCATTTCCCCTCCCCACCCCTTTAGTGCTTCTCAGCAGGCCAGCCCTCCCTACCTTCAGGCTCAACCTCCACCCTCCAAACCACAGGCAGCCGCCACAGCACTTTCTCTAAAATGGGAATGTGATTTTGGTCCCTAGGAACAGCCTGCCACAACTCTTCAGGAGAAAAGCCTCCAGCAGAGCATACAAGCGCTCAGGGTTTGGCACTCACCTACCTAGCCAGACCCATCAGCAAGTTCCCCCCACAGCTGGTGCCGCAGCTCTCTCTGCTCACTTCCACGCCGCTGTGCACACTGGAGTCTCTTGCACCAGGGGCCTTCTCTCTGGCCTCGAGGACTTCTCACACCATAGAACTTCGTCACTTCCAGAGTCTCAGCTATACCAACTATTTTCCCAACAAACCTGCAGAGTTACTCACTCTAGATTTTAAGTTGATTAGTCTCTCCCACACTCAACTGTGAACTTCCTCAATATATGGACTGTGCTGTATCTTTCACCAATTTGTTCATCAATACATACTTATTGAGCACTGATATGTTCGAGGCCCTGGAGATGTATCAGTGAACAAATCAAAGAAATCCCTGCTCTGGTTAAACATGCTCATCTCTGACATACAATTAGGCTCTCTACCTGGAAGGGTGACAGCTCTGTGGCTCTTGAATTGCAGGAATTAATGGCATCTGCTCTGATCGGGTCAACAAAGGATGACTGCCATGGTCCACTAACAGGGCATGGGGGGGGGGGGGGGCTGAAAGCACTGTATTGGCATCAGTAACTATCCTCTGATCTCAGGATTACATTTACTGAGAGACAACCCAGAAAATGAAACAAAATACCAGATTATCTGATACAGAAGTCAGTCACCTGGATTCAAGAAACTATACAACAGAGATAAAGAGAACCATAAAAAACCTTAAAAGATGCTTAGAGATCACCCATGCATTCTTTTTTTTTTTTTATAGTAAACACTACACCCAATGTGGGGCTTGAACTCACGACCCTGAGATCAAGAGTCACATGCTCTGCCAACTAAGCCAGCCAGGTGCTCCACCCACTCATTCTTTTCTTAAGATTCTATTTATTTATTTGACAGAGAGAGAGAGAAAGAGAGCGTGCGCACACACACACACAAGCAGGGGGCGCAACAGAGGGAGAGGGAGAAGCAAGCTCCCTGCTGAGCAGGACCCCAGGATCACGATGTGAGCCAAAGGCAGACGATATTCAACCGACTGAGCCACCCAGGCACCCACCACCCACTCATTCTTAATGCAGACATTATAATCAATCTGAATACTTCATCAGCAGTCTATCCTTCTTATTCAGGTGTCATTACTAAAAGGTATTTCTACAGAGGACCAATCTGTCCCTCACGGTTCTGCACACTGTGGTCCTAATCTTCATTTCCAGAATGAGAAGCACCAAAACAAACCCATATGCAGTCCTGAACAAACTGAATGACAACCAGGTGTTCTCTTTATTTCCTCCAACTGGTTCCTCTGTCAAGTAACTTACCACTGCACACACAGCAGGGGCAAGACACTGTGCTGACAGTGGAGGCGCTGGAGGAGACCCAGACCTCAAGAAAGCCTTCCTGCGCCACCAGGTCACTCCCAGGGTCCTTATTCAGAGCACCTGCCAAGGCTCTAGTTAGACAACCACGTGTGTGGTGTTCCCCTCCACCAGGCAGGGCCCTCTCTGGGCACAGTGCCCACACAGGGCCCAGGAGGCTGCAGGCCTCCATGAACGGCTGACTGACTCACAGAGGAAAGATAGGGCATCTACAAAATCAAAGTTCACAGGGGCCTCAAAGCTCACTGTGCACATTACATACATGGCATTCCTTTCCTTTTTCATAGGACAGTGAAGGACTAATTAACAAAGCTAATTCAAATCTATCTTTCAACCCAAAAAGAAATCAATGTCAAAGAAACAAAATGACAGGGGCGCCCAGGTGGCTCAGTCGTTAAGCGTCTGTCTTCAGCTCAGGTCATGATCCCAAGGTCCCAGGATCGAGCCCCGCAGGATCCAGCCCCGCATCAGGCTCCCTGCCCGTCGGGAAGCCTGCTTCTCCCTCGAAGCCTGCTTCTCCCTCCCCCACTCCCCCTGCTTGTGTTCCCTCTCTGGCTGTGTCTCTCTCTGTCAAATAAATAAATTAAAAGAATCTTTACAAAAAAAAAAAAAAAGAAACAAAATGACAATGTACTTTACTTTCTGTCCACCCTAGAAAGAAAAGCCTATTTGTTCAACATGTGCCCTGGGATAAGAGGTAGTAAACTCTTTGCAAACTCAGCTGTGGTAATTCTGTGTCCAAGACCAGTCACTAGGATATTGCTACAGTGTCATCCTGTGTGAAGTTCAAGTTATAGTCAGCTAAGCTTCCAGCCAAAACTGTAGAGAATGCCTCTCAGATTAAAAAAAAAAAAAGAAAACTCTCTTAACTCTTTCTCATTGAACACTAGTCAAGTTAAATTTTAAAATTTAAAATTTGTGTTCCTCGCACTTATAATACATTTGTGGCAGGAAAAGCCAAGAGTTCAATAAGAAGATGGAACTAAGGGGCGCCTGGGTGGCTCAGTCGTTAACCGTCTGCCTTCGGCTCAAGTCATGGTCCCATTGTCCTGGGATCGAGCCCCGCATCGGGCTCCCTGCTCAGCGGGAAGCCTGCTTCTCCCTCTCCTACTCCCGCTGCTTGTGTTCCCTCTCTGGCTGGCTGTCTCTCTCAAATAAATAAATAAAATCTTTAAAAAAAAAAAAAAAAGATGGAACCAAGAGTAATTAGTTTAGGGACATCTGGGTGGCTCAGTCGGTTGAGCATCTGACTCTTGATTTCGGCTCAGGTCATGATCTTGGGGTCGTGGGATGGAGCCCCAAGCTGGGCTCCAAGCTCCGCATGTAGTCTGCATGAGACTGTCTCCCTCGCCCTCTGCCCCTCCCCCCCCACTCTCTCTCGATCTCTCTCCCTCTATCGCCCTCTCTCTAAAATAAGTGAATTAATAAAATCTTTTAAAAAAATTATTTTAGCACGTTTGTTTAGAATTGGAGGCAAGAATTTCCCAAACTGACAAATCCATGACCGGCAACAAAAAAGGGTAACAAGAATTTCTGAAAACAAATTGGCTTAATACTGTACATACAACCTCAGAGAAATTTGGCTACGACCAGACTTCAGGATGAATCAAAAAGCTCACCCCAGCTCTCTGGGACATCAGATGGTCACAGTTCGAATGAGCCGTGCGGCAGTCTGGGCTGTTCCCACACCGTCCACACTGGGTCCCACCCACAACGCAGAGCAGCTCTACGGCTCTGGGGAATGGATCTGTACTTAGATACTTTTGTCCCGTACAAACCTCAACACAGGCGCTAGCACACAGCAAGAGCTGGATAAATGTTGCTGAAAAGGAATTAGTCAGAAATTCCCATCTGAAGTCCCAATGTGACAGATCTTCAAAGGGGCAAAATTTTCAGGTGTTTCACGCTAGTTCTGTTCCAACGATTCATTCCACTCAGTGCTACAATTACATAGTATCACCTCTCACAGCGGGTACATGTATTTTTGTTGTTGTTCACACCTAACCTAGACCGAATAAGTTAAAAAATTTTATCCAAAATATGATTTAGTTAATCTTATGGTAAAACGTTCAACAAGTTAAGTGAAACAAGCTGGAAACAAAGCCATATGGAGGCTCTGAAACCTGAGCGTGGCTGCAATATCCGGGGGGAACTGCCTAAAACCCAGATCTGGGGGCCTGCCCACAAGAAGCCCTGCCCAGGAGGTCTGGCTGGCCATCAAGTTGCCAGATGATTCCCAAAGGAGAAGACTATGACCAAGAGTCACAACATAAGAAATACTATCACATAAGATGATTCCAAATTTCCAACATCTACTATAAAAAGGACTGAAGGGAAGCATTTCAAATTATTAACCTCATTAAGTCACCTCAGGGTTGTGGGACACTAAGGGTGACATGTGTTTCTTGTACTTTCTTTATTTCCAAGGATCATAAGGAAGGAACAAATGCTTGTTTTTATAAAGATGCTCCCCCCCGCAAAATAAAGTGAATAATGTCCCCAAATGGCCTTCCCTAACAAATCCATCCAATTCTATCACTGAGGACAGTCAAGAGCTATTTGCCTAGGGGCACCTGGGTGGCTCAGTCGTTAAGCGTCTGCCTTCAGCTCGGGTCATGATCCCAGGGTCCTGGGATCGAGCCCCGCATCGGGCTCCCTGCTCGGCAGGAAGCTTGCATCTCCCTCTCCTACTCCCACTGCTTGTGTTCCCTCTCTCGCTGTCTGTCAAATAAATAAATAAAATCTTAAAAAAAAAAAAAAAAGAGCTATTTGCCTTGCATTAATCCGCCTCGGATGTCCCCAAAAGAATGCCCTACCTTTTTCCCCTCAAAGTTCTGGGGTTTAACATGCTTGGGGTGCTGAAGTGAGCAGAAGTGCTGAATATTCCCAGATCTGGAGGACAGCCAAAAGATTGAAACCTCTGACAGCCCATGAAGTACCTCAACTAACCCCCTGGAAACCATCTCCACCAGCAATGCTAACAGAGTGGTACTACCACTTTTTAAAACCTGTGCTTTTATTACAAAAACTGTGGGTTCCCACAGACCCCCACCTGCTTACAAGATCAAAGGCAGTCTTTGGCTTGGACTCTCTCGAGGTCCTTCAGCTCTCCTCTGACTCCTGCCCCATCACTTCACCCTAAACATCATTTCAGCCAAAAACCTCTCCCGGGTCCCTAGACAAGCCTCAGGTTTTGGGACTTGGTTCCTCTGCATACTCTCTCCCATATGCCCTTGTCCTCTTGTTTCTCTGCCCAAATGTCACCTTTTTAGAAGAGACATCTTCCCAGCTCTCCCAGACACTCAGTCACTCTCTTCCTGTTCAATCCACCTTCCACCTCAACATCTCTTGAGCCATGCCACCTCTCTCCACTGCACTCTCCCTATTTTTTTAAAAGATTTTATTTATTTCCAGAGAAAGCGTGAAAGAGAGGGAGTGAGAGTACAAACAGAGGGAGCGGCAGGCAGAGGAAGAAGCAGGCTCCCCACTTGAGCAAGGAGCCCGATGATGCAGGGCTCGATCCCAGGACACTGGGATCATGACCTGAGCTGAAGGCAGACGCTTAACTGACTGAGCCATTCAGATGTCCCCACTGCACTCTCTCTAAACAAAAACCCAGAAACCCTCCTACCTGATCTTCCGATGGCCACTGCGACCCCATTATACCGAGTCTATTCTACACAGGGCTGTCAAAGAGAGTGAGCCCACACTGCAACATGACTATGTGGTTCCATGCTATATAAGCCCCTCCTTCCAGGTTTTTCTCAGGATAAAGTCATTAACACCTAAGAAAGCCTACAAGGTTGGACAGAGCCTGGTCGCCTCTCCTCTTGGACACTGAGCTCTGCATACACAGGGTTTCTCTGAGTCCTCTTATGTGCTCTCAATGCCCTCCAGCCACAGGGCCTATGCACAGGCAGTCCGCACTGTCTCACACAGTGCATCTCCCCTAAGGAGCCACTGCCAGGGAAACACTTCCCTGACTTCCCCAGGCCGTGCCAACACGCTGTGTCCCCTTCCTTTGGGACACACTTCTCAGCTTGGAATGACACATGCATTACTGTGATTATCTGATCAGCAACTGTGTCCCTCACCAGACAGTAAACTCCCTGGTAGGAGGGACAATGTTTTTGCTTGTCACCGAATCCTCAGTGCCTGGTACACAGTAGCCCCTCAATAACTATTTGCTGAATGAATGAATGAATGAAAATTCTTGACAATGTTCTTCACACTTCCGTTACAGGAATTACCACCCGAAACCAGGATTCACCAATTAGCCTGTTTCTCTCCCCTCTGCTACCCTGTGAACTTTTTCTGAAGCACACGAACTCTCTTCAGCTCTATATTCCTAATGCCTAGGCGCCAGAAATTTTTGTTTGAACAATCACAAAAGATACAAAGTCCTTTATATGTGGTTCTGAATAAAAGTGTCTGATAGCCTACAAATTAATTCCAAATCAAACAGAATGCTACCCTTGGAAGACCTGATTTTGCATTTTATTAGAGTCAGAAGTAGCTGAATGCTGTTGCCTCTGGGGAGAGGGACCTGAGGTGGGCAATGGGAAAGTGTTTTATTTTCTGCCATTGTAGCACTTTGATTAAAACAAGGGGGGGAGAAGAAAACCTGATTTTAATAAAAGACGGGAAAACCCAGGCTAACTACCAATTCCCCCACTATTCACTCGAGCTGGTAACCTACCAATCTCTCCAACTAAGGAAAGGTTCATCCTCTCAATAACCTCTAATGAAGAGGGGGAACCAAGAGACAAGAATCTGAATTTGATTCAGATCTCTTTTTACTATACAAAAACTGGATGGCACGGCTGCTGTAACTGAGGGGTTGAATTCTTCAAAATACCATTTCTTAAAAAAAAAAAAGTGTTTGGACATTTTATTACTCAGAAATTTCTAGAACACTTCCACAGTTCTCAGTATACTTTAACCTCCAGAATATCTGCTCCATTCCCTGGCAAAAATCAGGTGAAAAGAAGAAAATTACTATGCTTGAAGAGATGCCTTCTAAAATTTTAAAACCAAGATTTGCTCCCAACAGTTCAGCTCAGTGACCGTCTGGCTAAACAGACCATACAATGGAACAACAACAAAAACGCCCAGCAGAAAAAAGCATGGAAAACATATATCACCTCTGGAGTTTGTGTTTAAAAAAAATCAATACTGGGGCGCCTGGGTGGCTCAGTCATTAAGCATCTGCCTTCAGGGGCGCCTGGGTGGCTCAGTCAGTTGAGCATCTGCCTTAAGCTCAGGTCATGATCCCAGGGACCTGGGATCGAGTCCTGCATCGGGCTCCCTGCTCAGCGGGGAGTCTGCTTCTGCCTCCCTCTCTCACTCTCTGTTTCTCTATCTCAAGTAAATAAATAAAATCTTAAAAAAAAAAAAAAAAAAAAGCATCTGCCTTCAGCTCAGGTCATGATCCCAGGGTCCTGGGATCCAGCCCTGCATCAGGTTCCCTGCTACGCGGGAAGCCTGCTTCTCCCTCTCCCACTCCCCCTGCTTGTGTTCCCTCTCTCGCTGTGTCTGTCAAATGAATAAATAAAATCTTTAAAAAAAAACAAAATCAATACAGACACACCCCACACAAAATTTAGTAATGAATAACGTATTAGCAACTCTTAGTAAGATTACTATCTTTAACGTTTCAATTTGGAAGGGGGGGGAACCTGGGTGGCTCAGTCGGTTGAGCATCCAACTCTTGATTTGGGGTCAGGTCATGATCTCAGGGTCCTGGGATGGAGCCCCACGTCGGACTCCGTGCTCAGCGGAGAGTCTGTTTCTCCCTCTACCCCTCCCCCTGCTCATGTGTGCACTCTCTCTCTCAAATTAATAAATAAAACCTTTAAACATTTCAGGGGCGCCTGGGTGGCTCAGTCGGTTATGTCTGCCTTCGGCTCGGGTCATGATCCCAGGGTCCTGGGATCAAGCCCCTCATCGGGCTCCCTGCTCCGTGGGAAGTCTGTTCTCCCTCTCCCACTCCCCCTGCTTGTGTTCCCTCTCTCGCCTTGTCTCTGTCAAAAAACAATTTTTTTTTAATCTTAAAAAAAAAAATCTTTAAACATTTCAATTTTTATTTCATGCATTCACCCATTCCATAAACTTTCATTGAGGAAGTGCTATGGCAAAGTCACCATGTGAAGCACTATGTCTTTACCAGTCTCTTGTAGAAAAGCAGTCTGGCAAAGCAGAAAAAACAAAGAATTCAGAAGTCCAAAGGCCTGCTTGCAAGGCCCTGATCACACATTCAACAGCCATGGGACTTCAAGTCACAAGCCATCAGGGTCTCACTTCATTCATCTGTAAAATGGTGATGACAACACAGTGGCCATAAGGATCAAACAAGGTACAGCACTTTATAAACTATGAAGCTTACACACTGCACAACATTCCTCAAATGTTGACTACTGCAACATTTAGTGTTTTATTATTAATATGTTCTTCCTTGTCCAATTATGGGATCTACTCAGAAGACCTACTTCAGGTCTCAAATAAATATACACATCTTGGCAGCCATCTAAGTGGAATTACTACTTAAAATATCAAGAGACATACTTTATAACACCGGGCAAGACTCTCAAAAAACTCCAGAATAGGGGCACCTGGGTGGCTCAGTCAGTTAAGCTTCTGCCTTCAGCCCAGGTCATGACCCCACCATTTTGGAATCTTCTTGGGATCACACGGAGGTGGGCTCCCTGCTCAGCAGGGAGCCTGCTTCTCCCTCCCCCTGCACTTGCACTCTCCCTCTCGCGCACTCTCTTTCTCTAACTCTCAAATAAATAAAACCTTAAAGAAAAAAACACTCTAGAATTATTTTTCACTGTCAAATTCTCTTCCATTTCCCCTAAAGCTTCAACACGTCATATCAGAAGGAAAAAAAATTAAGATTTTCAGAAAGAAGAGGGAGAGTATTTCAATGACATAAGATGAAAGTCTCTCAAGAGAGGCACTGCTTCTCTAGAGTTATAAGATGTCTAAAATAGGAGAAACCCAAAAAAACACTAAAATCCTCTTAACAGTTATCAGAATACCAAATAAATTCATAAGTTAATTAGTCCTAACTAAATTTAAATGAATATAATAAAATTTAAAATGCACTCCTTTTATCCAGGGCAAAGGATGTCATCATGTTTCTGTGAGACCAAGTAAACAATGCAGACTATAACCTGTTACACCAAAATGCAAATCAAAATTTTCTACACAGAATCATCTTAAATGTTCTTGAGCAGTTCCATTTCACGAGGTCTGTGGCTTGCAAATGTAACTTATACAGACATCTAGCTTTATTCAATACATTTTACAACACAAGTATTTGTGACATGTACTCATAATAATGCAAAACCACCATTTTTGTGGACAGTGCGAGACCCAAGTGGTGAAAATAGTCTGGAAAGCTGTCCCCACCACTTCTAGCACAACCAGCAGGTCTCATCTCAGAACAACAGCTCCGGGGGGGGGCGCACCATTCACGGCACTCTGCCCTTCCCACCCCAGCCAGCAAGCTGTCTGCATACAGTACAGAGAAATGAAACAATTTTCTTTTTTTAAAGATTTATTTATTTATTTTAGAGAGAGAGAGAGAAAGCACAAGCAGGAGGGGGGAGAGAGAGAATCTCAAGCAGACTCCATGCTGAGCACAGAGCCCGACGCAGGGCTTGATCTCACAACCTTGAGAAATGACCTGAGCTGAAACCAAGAGCCAGACGCATAATTGACTGCGCCACCCAGGATCCCCGAAAAAATTTACCTCATAAAACAAGAACAAATGGGGTAAGAAAATCTGCCACCATCATATATGATGAAAAGGGAGCAAAGAAAGAGGGAGGAAAGGAAAAAGGCAACTAGATGTAAAAATCAAGTACTGAAGGTACAAGAGTGGGGATCCCAGCCTTTCTACTGGGAGCTACTTTCACTTGTAGCGCACCAGTTATGACACTCTTGAATCAGACAGTGTAGGCTTAGGAGACGTCCCTCAAGCCGATACCAAAAACATAAATTAAGAATTAATCTGAAGAATGACAACCAATAAAGCTGCAGACAAAGCCCAAAAGGGAGGGGTCTGAGAATCACAAGAGTAGCACGTGGACACACGGCGGCAGGCACCGGGGTTAACACTCCACGCACATTACCATCTAACAATTCTCCAGTAAGCCTGAAAAGGAAACTCCAGGAACATATGCTCTAATCCTCTCTGCACTACCTTACTCTCCCAGTCCTAAGCCACACCTCTAGCGACTCTATACCTCACCCACTCTATGCCCAGAAGAGGGCACCCAGAGAACCGTATGTGTCAAGACAAGAGGGCAGAATGGAGTTATTGGCCAACAGATTCTGGTCTCTCAGGTCTTCTGCTGGAATGGGGTCACAGATGAGGAGCTTTCAAATAGTCAGAAAAGAGCCAGCTCATGGAAAGTCTACATTTTGAAGATCCTCATCCAGGTTTATGATCAATTCTATGATGTCTGATCCTTGAAACAAATACTGAACATACCCCAGGGGCTACCTTTATGTCACCTACAGTAGTCCTTAATCCAGCCTGTAGTGACAAAAATGGTCACAAACAGACCTCTGGGGGGGGAGGGATCACTTCAATAAACGGGCAAACTGCAATCCAAGCACACGTAAGTCTTTGGAAATGAACATCTACACTGCTGAAGTAGCACTAAAGGGACAAATGACAGTAATCCAATGGCCTAAGGCCAATAAATTCCACTTCAAACAGATTTATCTGTTTTGTGCCACTGTGATACTTGCATGGGAGGCAGTAAATAGAAATGTAACAGCCTAATTACAAATCCAAAAGCGAGCTCTTCCTACAATTTATCATGCTTTAGTATATTATCAGTAAGAAGTGTCCTCAGCAACCACCTTTAATAATCCACTTGAAAAACCAGATCCATTAACAGCAAATACTCACATGTCTGCAATCAGTAAAAACACAAAGACAAAAAAAGAACCCTGATGTAACTAATAATTGAAGTAGAGATGATACAACTTTTCTCAATTACCTGAATATTACACTCCGAACATGGCACAAAGTAAATGTGCCACTAGGTTTGTCATTAAATAATCATTAAACCTTGTAATCCTTTCCTCCTTTCAGTTTTCCTATGTGAACCACTATTTAAATCATGCGGGTTCCACATAAAAGTGCACTGTAATGTATGTCCTAACTTTTGCTCTAGAGACGAATTTGGAATGAGGCAGATCCGCTTAGCATTCACTGTAATTTCAATAAACAGTGGTCCCAACATGATGGCTCAAGAGCATGAGGTCAGGGCCCTGGACACACCTCACCTGCACTGCTGCTCTGTAAACCACAGCAGCAACCATCAACTCACAAACTTTAAATGGCATATCTAGTCTTAGGACATGTCTGGGTATTTTGCTGTCACTGTGCAAAGGAAAATCAGGATCTCCAAATATCCTGCATTTCAGATAATTCTATTTAATTCAGCTGCTATGTGAGACTCTGATAAAAATGTATCTTTTGAGAATTACTAATAGAGCTGTCAGTTATAAACAGATATTCAATGACACAGTAACACTCTGCCATATGCTGTAAATTGGATCCAAGAAATTCCATAGTATAAAATGTGGGGGATCCGCTACTGTGAGGTAATGAAGACTGGAGTGAGCCCGCTTCAGAGGACCAGGACAGAAGCAGCCCCCGTGATATTCAAACAGGGGGTAGGAGGCGCTGTTGAGGGAATCTCACTACAAACAACTTCAATGACCACAAAAATCTCTTCTGGTTTAAGGAAGAACTGGTCAGTTCAAACTAATTATGCCAAATCATTTCATCAGACAACAAATATTCATAAATGAGAGATGTACTTACACTTCAACTGTAAAGTTCATCCTTTGTATTTGTTAAAATGTTGAAAGCTACTGGCATTAGAAATGTTTCCAAGTTCTGCACTGGTTCACTTCAATCCAGGGAACACGATTCAATCAGTAATAGGGAAACAGGATATAATCTATATAAATTTTCAAAACTGTACCCGTAACAATTCAATTTTAATATAAAACCCTTACTATTAATTTGTGGTTTTCATTCCCAATTGTAAACAAGTAATACACTAACACCATGCTTAGCACATGGTAAGTGATCACTATTTGTTGAATGAATGAATGGATGACCACTGACGCTGCAGGATCCTCAGGACCAAAGGTAACTGAATGAAAACAAATTTCTTAAAATGCTCAGCCTGACTCAAGCAGGATACAATCATGAAAGCCTGTCACATGATTTCATTACTTGTTTTCACTACTATTCTTTTAAAAAGAAAATTAAGAGAAATCAAACTAATCCTCTGCCACTTTCTCCATGCTAGAACTTACCAGCATTTAGATCACTCTTAAAAATAAACCCAACGGAGGCGCCTGGGTGGCTCAGTTGGTTAAGCGACTGCCTTCGGCTCAGGTCATGATCCTGGAGTCCCAGGATCGAGTCTGCTTCTCCCTCTGACCCTCCCCCTCTCATGCTCTCTCTCTCTCTCTCTCTCTCATTCTCTCTCTCAAATAAAATCTTTAAAAAAAAAATAAACCCAACAAAAGAATAAACTCAGAGTTACTAATATTTATGTTCAGCTGACTTCAGCCACTGCAATTTTCTACAGATGTGTATAAGCAATATTGTAGTATAAAACATAAATACTAGAACAATGAACGCAAACGAAATTACAATTAAGTTTACATACTGTCACAGCTAATTATCATTTCAATCAATTTGCATTGTAATGGATGCTTATAATAATGGACTGAATTAGGGGCACCTGGCTGGCTCAGTAGGTGGTGTGTGCAACTCTTGATCTCGGGGTTGTGAGTTCGAGCCCCACAGTGGGTGTAGAGGCTACTTACAAAAATAAAATCTTGAAAAAAAACAATGGACTGAATTATCCCTAAACATGTTTTCTTCGTTTCCCAAAATCACTATGCATATTACATTACACATCAGCCCACAATCAATCTTGTACCTGTTCTTACTAATTTTAATGAGCTATGCACATTAATATTTAAGTTGAGAAAGCGGCAAATACCAAATCTCTTAAGAAAATCTTTCAAGTATACATGTGTAAAAATTATTCAAACACTAAACCCCTTTTTGTGTGTTCAAAGAACCATACTAAATACTCACAAAAGTAGATGTACAAGCGAACAAAAAGTTAAAGGGGAAAACTTCTACTGCAAACTACAGTACTAAAAATGTGACAGAATTCCAGCCTCCTGTAAGATCTCATTAAAAAAAAAAAAAGGTTCTCGCGTTTTAAATTTCACGACACACATTAATTACAATAGCTACTAAAATCGACTTCATTTCCTAAAGAGCGAGAAAAACCAATTTACAGAGGGTTAGTATTTACCGGCCACCAGTTTTCCCAATAGCTACTTTCACTTTCCCATACTTAACTTGAAAGCACCCTGGGATGGTATAAAGTGCAGTAATTTCTAGGGATTAGATGTCAAAAAACCAGGGGTCTAAAGCAAACTTGAAAGATAACACCACATGAGTAACTGTAATACCACAAAAGTAATTGTAATGGGGGGCGGGGGCTCGACTCTATACGTCCGTACATCTCCCTAGAAGAGAAAGGTGCGTTCTACCCTTCTTCCCACTACGGCATTATAATAAACGGCCCCTAAACTTTAGATACAGCTGAGACATGGCGCGTTAGTGTCAGCCAGGCTGGGATGGATTCGTGCAAAAGATGTCACTCTGATGCAAGTAAAAGTACGGTCCTGGCGACTCAATTTCCAGTTCTCTTTGCAACAGTAACCTAAGGCTGCTCCTCGGTGACTCGAGTCCATAAACCAGAAAAGCAGCAAACCCCCCGCGGTCAATCAAGCTGAGGAAGCAACCTTCGGGGACATGTGGGCAGCGAGGCACCCCCACGCCCTGGGGTCCCGCTCGGCGCGGAGCAGCGAGCCAAGCGCCTGGAGGGCCCTTGCCGCTGCGGGGCCTCCCGAGGCACCCCCCCCCCGGCTGCCTCTCCGGGGCGCCCAGGGCCCCCTCCGCACCCCCAGCTCCCCCGCGGTCCACCCGGAGATTAACCCCTTCGCGCCCCCGTGCCCTCCGCAGGCGCCCGGCACCCCTCCCCGCCGCTCCCCCGCGGCAAGGCCCTGAGGGCTCCGCGCGGGGCGGCGGCGGGAGGCCGGGGCGCGGCGGCGGCGGGAGGCCGGGGCCTAGTCCGGGGCAGCGTGTCCCAGCGCCCTCCCCCACTCCCACACGCTCGCTCCGGGCAGGGTGCGCCCGCCCGCCCCGGCGCCGCCCGCCGCGGCGTGGGGCCGCTCCTGCCCAGGACGCGGGCCGCCGGCTACCTGCGGGTTGCGGAGGGCCATGGCGGCCCGTTTCAATGGGCCTCGGCGCTCGTCCGACTCCTCACGCTGCTTCCCCCGCCGCCGCCATCTTCTCGCCCGCACATACACACTCGCATCGGCCGCCGCGCCTGCGCACTGGCTGCGCGCCGCGGGGCGCGGGGAGGCCGGGCGCGCCGGGCGCGTGCTGCGCCTGCGCGGCCGACAGGTGGGCGTGCGCGGCGGGAGCCGGCCTGATGGCCTGTGAGCCCGCGCCCCTCAGCGTTGCCTGTCCCCGGGCGGCGCACTGGGGGTCCCGGGCCCCGGCACTGGTGCTAGAAAGGGAAAGGACGGGGGACGGAGGTGATAACGCCAAATCGCCCAGCCGGTCCGGGCTTCTCACCTGCTAGGAGGCCACCCGGGTGCTGGGCGAGACTCGGGACAGTCCGGAGCCTGAGGTCGGCCCGGGCCCCGGAGCCGCAAAGTCTCCCTAGGCCGGGGTCTCCCAAGTGAGCGCCGGAGGTCCCGGAGGAGTCCCCCTGTTGATGGCGATAACACTTCCGTCCATTCATTCATTTATTCACTCTTCATTCCACAAACATTGTCTGCGCGCCCACTCTGTGCCACGCCTATTGCCAGGCAGTGGAGAAAATTCAAATAAAACGCACGCGTAGAGCGCTCAGCATTGGGGCCTGGCAAATAGTAAGCACTCAGGAAGTGCTACCTATTACACACATACTTGCACGTATGCAGACAGATCCAACTTTTGGGTCACTGAACCCAGAAACAGTGAGCCCCCTACCCGACCACGCAGTTTACCATCTGATTTGGCCCCCTTTCTGGGTGTGTGACTGCAGACATGTTACTTCTTTCTTCAGCTTTGTTTTCCTCACCTACGAATGAGACCAATGCAATTTCTTACCTCAAAGGATTTCGGTGAGGATCGTATTAGATGAGCGTGAACAAACTGGCCAAGAGAGCCAGCCCTCAAAAAAAAAAAAAAAAAAAGTAGCTACTGTGATTATTATCCACACTCCTTATCATTGGTTTCACTTGTTCAACAAACGTACACAGAGAGCCTGCTATTGCCAGACCCCGAGCTAAGAAGCAGAGATCAACAGTAAGATCCATTGCTACATTCTGTTAAGACAGAGGGCCTGGTCTTTTCAAAAATGGGACACCATGAAAAATATCAGGGGGAGGGAGGATATTGCTCTAAAATAAAAGAGCTAAAAATATAACCAAATACAATGGGTGAATCGGGATCCTGGTGTGTTTTTTAAGTGAGTAGATATCTTTTGACAATCAGAGAAATTTGAGTATGGCTTCTTATTGGTATTTGTAATGGTATACTAATGATATTGTGCAAGTGTGAGAGAATGTTCTTATTGTTAGAATATGCCTCTGAAGAATTTCGGGATGAATGTCATAATGCCTGTGTTCTTTTTTTTTTTTTTAATATTTTATTTATTTATTTGACAGAGAGCGAGAGCAAGAACACAAGCAGGGGGAGTGGGAGAGGGAGAAGCAGGCTTCCCGCTGAGCAGGGAGCCCGATGTGGGGCTCGATCCCAGGACCCTGGCATCATGACCTGAGCTGAAGGCAGACGCTTAACGACTGAGCCACCCAGGTGCCCCTGTGAGTTCTTTTTTAATAGTTCACCAAAAAACAGTGTATAAAGACAGGCAACTATACATAGAAAGCAAATGAGGAAAATGTGAACAATTGGATCAAAGTGGTACTATCAACTTTTCTGTATGTTTGAAAAAGTATATAACAAAAAGCTGGGGGAACAATATAATATTGTATCCATGCTTTGGTTACAAGAGAAAAATTATATCTGCATGTGGATAAAGACAAAGGGATACAAAAACCCAGTGGTGTGTTATGGTGGTTGATGTCTGATTTTTATCATAATCGTGTATAAAAATTAAATGGGACCTAATTCTAATTTTCAAATCACCCACAGAGATATTAACACATGGTTTCAATACAAGGATGTAGATGGTAAAGAGAAAATATCAACAGTTACCCTGGGCCCCCCAATGCTGAGTAGGCCCTGGTATTTGCAACCAGTTTAGGGGCATTGGAGGAACCCAGAGTCAACATAGGCCTGAATTAAAATCCGGACTCCTTCACTCACTGGTTGTGTGAACGTCAGCAGGTTACTTAACCTTTCTGTAAATCTTTTGTAAAAAGAGGTATGGTAGGGAAAATAATACCAGCCCCCTTCCCAACCCAAAAATATCTACGTCCTAATCCCCAGAATCTATGAATACATGACTTCACATGACAAAAAGAACTTTACAGATGTGATTATATCAAAGACCTTAAAATGAAGAGATCATTCTGGATTATCTGGGTGGGCCCAGGTAAGCACAAGGATCCGTATAAGGGAAAGAAGGAGGAGGCTGGAGAGTCAATCAGACAAGGAAATGTGGCAACAGAAGCAGAGTGGGGGGAGAGAGAGAGAGATTGATCTGAAGATGCTGTGCTGCTAGCTTTGAAGGTGGAGGAAGGGGCCGGGAGACAAGGAATGCAGGCAGCCTCTACAAGTTGGAAAACACAAAGAAACAGATTTCTTCCTAGTTCTTCCAGAAGGAACATAGCCTTGCCCACACCTGGATTTTAGTAAATCTTCTGACCTACAAAATTGTAAAATAATCATTTGTAAAGCAGTAAATTTGCAGTCATTCCTTACAGCAACAATAGGAAATCAACACAGGGAATAATATCCCCTAACACAGGGAATAATATCCCCTACTTTGCAAACATGTTGCCAGGAGGACATGAAGTGATGGCTCAGCACATGGAATATGGTGCCTGGCAGTTTTTAACTACTGTTCAACAAATAGAAGGGACTTTTTGTTATATCTAGGGACGGTGTAAGTGTTCTCCAAAGAGGTAACACTTGAGCAAAGTCTTGAGGAATATGTCTTGAGAAGGGATCCGTATTTCCCCATCTAAACCAGCAGATAGGGGCACCTGAGTGGCTCAGCCGTTACGTGTCTGCCTTCGGCCCAGGTCATGATCCCGGGGGGTCCTGGGATCTAGCCCAGCATCAGGCTCCCTGCTCAGCGGGGAGTCTGCTTCTCCCTATGCCTCTGCTCCTCACCCCCACTCATGCTCTCTCTCTCAAATAAATAAATAAAATCTTTAAAAATAAATAAATAAATAAACCAGTGGATACATGGTCTGACAAGCAGGAGTTAATTCTTGGATTCCCAGAAGACAGGCTATTTTTTTTTTTTTAAGATTTTATTTATTTATTTGACACAGAGAGAGGGAACACAAGAAAGGGGAGTGGGAGAGGGAGAAGCAGGCCCCCACTGAGCAGGGAGCCCGATGTGGGGCTCGATCCCAGGACCCTGGGATCATGACCTGAGCCGAAGGCAGACGCTTAACAACTGAGCCACCCAGGCACCCCATGACAGGCTATTTCTATTAGGCCTTTCCTACCTGGAAAATTCTTTTCTGGAATTCTGAGGGTACAGAGGAATACCACTAGCTCTATGACCTTGGGCAAGTACATAACCTTTCTGGATCTCAGTTTCCTCATCTGAAAAATGGGAGAAACAATACCTGGCAGAGGTGTAGTGAAAATGAATATAGCAACAAGATAACTTATGTAAATTGCTTGGTAAAATATCCAGCAAACAGCAAGAGCTCAGTAAATAGTGGAAATTATCATTATCCCCAGACTCCTTGGAAAAGAACGTGATGTTTGCACAGGAAGGATGTAGTGCATTTGATGGAATTTATTGCTGATAATGAAATTCAAGCTTTTAAAACAAAAATTGGAATTTTGGAAAACATATCCACCATTGTGAGCTGGGCAGCTTCCCAATACTTAAAGACTTTTCTGGTGGGATTAGTGGTGATAGTAACAAACATGATTTTTTTTTTAATAATGAATAATGGAGGGGCCCCTGGGTGGCTCAGTCGTTGAGCGTCTGCCTTCGGCTCAGGTCGTGGTCCCGGCGTCCTGGGATCGAGCCCCGCATCGGGCTCCCTGCTTGGCGGGAGGCCTGCTTCTCCCTCTCCCACTCTCCCTGCTTGTGTTCCCTCTCTCACTGCATCTCTATCAAATAAATAAAAAATCTTTAAAAATAAAAAAATAATGAATAATGGAATGTTTCAGCATTTGGAAGATCTGCATAACTCAGTGAATCAATATTTTCCAAAAGACCCATGTGGGATATTATAAAACCACGCATGAGTGAAAGATCCATTCAAAGTACAAGACAGACCAATGGATATTAATCTAACAGAGTACAAAAAGTTCATTGATATGATTTCACATTCCACTTTGCAGTTTTTCTTTAAGAAATCTGTCTGCTTTTGGCAGTGATGAAGAAAAATATCCACAATTATCTAAAAACATCACTCTTAAAAAATAAATAATAAAATAAAATAGATTAAAAATTAAAAACATCGCTCCTTTTGAGGAATATACTTTTTAGGAAAATACCCCTCCCTCTCTTTCCTCACCACATTCTCTGTGTGAGGCTGAATTTTCTTCATTCACCTCAATCAAAGCAACATATTGCTACAGACTGAATTCAGCAGCAGATATGAGAACCCAGCTGTTTTCCTCTAAGCCAGACATTAAAGAACTTTACAAAAATCCACCATCTGGGGTCCCTGGGTGGCTCAGTTAGTTAAGCAATACTCTTGATCTAAGCCCAGGTCTTGATCTCAGGGTCGGGAGTTCAAGCCCTGCAGGTTCCACATTGGGCGTGGAGTCTACTTAAAAAAAGAAAAATCTACCATCATGCCATTCTTCTCACCCAAATTATTTGCTTCGGAAAATAGTTATTTTTCATTTTTAAAAAATGTTATGGGGTGCTTGGGTGGCTCAGTCAGTTGAGCATCTGACTTCAGCTCGGGTCATGATCTCAAGGTCCTGGGATGGAGCCCAAGTTGGGTTCCCTGCCTAGCGGAGAGTCTGCTTGTCCCTCTGCCCCTCCCACTACTCATGCTCTCTCTCTCTCTCTCTCAAATAAATAAAATCATTTAAAAATATATTATTTTTATGTTGACGTACAATGTGTTTATGATTAATACATTACTATACTTATTTTTAAATGTCTCAGTTTTCATTCCTAAATGGTAAAAAACAGTAGACATAACTTACAAAAACAAAGGCTTTCTGAGGTCAGCAATAATTCTGAAGAATGTAAGGAGGTTTGAGAATGACAGCTCCCAAGTACCAGGCAGGCTGCCTCTTTGCTTTGCTCATCTGCCCAGAACTTTCTTTCCCCTCACTCACTCAGCTCTCTGATGGCCACCATCTCTGAAAGGTCTCTGGCCACTCTGACCCTAATGGCCACCTCTCCACCTTCCCACCTGTTATCCTGCTTTTTTTTTTCTCCAAAACACTTACCACTAGCTGCCAGTCTGTGGAGTCTTTACTTCATGTGTGGATCATCTGTCTCCTCCCCTAGGGCCCTAAGCTCCAGGAAGCCCGGGGCTTGGTCCTATTCCCTGATATTTTCCCAGCATCTACAATAGCTTCAGACATATGCCAGCCACTCAATAAATATCTGTTGAATGAATGAATGAATGGATGGCCTCATTTAATTCTCACAAGACCCAGTGAGGTGGACGTTATTGGCTTCCCCGTTTTAGGGCTGGGGAAACCGAAAGAAGTCAAGCAACCTGCCTAAACCTGTACCTCTAATAAGTGGGGCAGATTGAGATGAAAAACATGGGTGTGTCAAATGCAGAATTGGGATCTTATTTGGAAATTGAGTCAAGCCAAGTACCATACAAAGACGTTTTTGAGACAACGTGGGAGTATAAGCGAAGCGTAGAGGAGACCATGGAATTACTTATCAATAAATGTGTTAGGTGTCCTAGCGGCATGGAGTCTATGTTCAAAAATACCCCTTCTGGTTTTAGGAGATGTATGCTCAAGACGTAGAGGTGAAAGATGTGATGCATGATGCTTTAAAATATTTGAGGAAAGCACAGAAAGAAGAAAGGAGAGGATGAGGCAAACATGGCAGACTGTTGGTAGCTGGGGATCATGGGATGTAGGGGCGTCTGTTCAGGTCTTCTGAGAAGCCAGAGTGAAGATATGCCAAAGGGAACCTCCTGCGGGGCGAACGGGAGGGAGCTGGCCGAGGCGGGAGCCTGCAGACTGGGCTGTGGGGCTGTCCCCTGGGAGCAGAGGGGGACCAAGAAGGCCTGGGTAGGAGTCGCCTTCGGCTACAGCTCGATCTTTAAAATGTTTCCGTGGGGCCGTCGAGGAGCCCCTGAGCCACATTTCCCATCAGGGGGTCCCATGTGTCTCAGGAAAGAACCTGCCTAGTGTGAGTATCCTAGGGCTGCTGTAACAAAGTATCACAGACCAGGGGCTTACCCCACGGGGAATTTGTCCTCTCACAGCTGTGGAGGCCAGAAGTCTGGAATCAATGTGTGGGCAGCAGGTGTGGACTCCTTCTGGAAGCTCTGGGGAGAATCTGCCCCAGGCTTCCCTCCAGCCTCTGGGGTTGGCACGCCTCGGCTTGTGGCTGCGTGGCTCCCATCTCTGCCTCTGTGGTCACCTGGCCTTCTACTGTGGGACTCTGTCTCTGTGTCCCTTAATAAAACCAACACGGAGGACGTCATCCCGAACCCAATGGAACCTCAGGTGGTGCGCTTGAGCCCCTGATTGCAGCTTACTCCACAGGACACATTATGTGAAACCTGTTTAGCACTAAACATCAAGGCCACACTCGGCCAGGCTGCCCTGGGAGCACACGGGGACCCAGCCCGTGCACTGGCCCTGGCGTCCCGAGCACATCCGCCCACCTTTTGATTTCTTCTCATTCTCTGTTCTCCCTTTCGTTTTCAGTGGCAGAACTCATAGAGTTGAAGTGTCTTAAGTATCCATACAACGCAGCTCCTCACTCACAGATCATCTTTATGTCCTCGTCCCTGCCCTCCCCCAGGTCTGGCATAGCCCCAGACAAGGACGCCTCCACGGCCAGGGGAGACCCTGCTAAAGAAGCACAGTGAAGACAAGGTGAGAAGAACCGCTGGTCTGGATTGCATCTTCAATGCTGAGGGCAAGCCATCAGGAGACCGTGGCAGAACCACTGATTTTCCGGAGCTCGGGTTCCAGGTAATGGGGGGAAGTCCTCCCACCTCAGAGGTTGGATTCCGGGATCAGTTGAGACACGAATGTGACATGACTCCAGTCTCGTAAAATGAGCCATTAGCCACGGTGGGTGCACTCACATTAGTAATGAGTTCAAGTGGCGACATTGCAATTTGATGCCTTTCATTTGTCTCAGTCCAGTCCCCCTTACAAGCCTTCCCTTTTCTTTCCGACCCAGCCAAGAATTGCTTGTTTTTCATTGACTTTCAGCTACCTTAGGTTTTTCTTGTCTGCCAGACAGCTCAGAGGGAAAACACACACACACACACATGCACACACACACACGCTCTTCCAATCTCCTGTAGCCTACAAAAATAACTATCTTTTCTACTCTAAAGGCAAGATTAATTTTTATGACAAAATCAAGAAATAAAAAAAATAATCCATGACCCCAGCACTCTGGCACAAACACTATGACGTCTGGATTTTTTTTCTCCCTAAGCCTGTGGTTAACACAGATGGGATGGGATTCTCCAGAGCAGACTTGGAGTCCACCAGTCTGAGCTCAGCTCCCAGCTACCCACTCAGCAGCGGGGTAACTGTGGGCAAGCTGGCTGCTGAAAGCTTCCATTTCCCTTCTCACATGGTCAACAGGATTAAATGAACTCATATATATCGGCTAGAGGGCCGTAACCTAGAGATCGGAGAGGGGAGTCAGCCAAGACACCCCAAGCAGCCGATACCAAATGACCCTGTAAGGGATGTGGTGGGGCATGAGCTGGCGGGGAGAGGAGCTCCGTCCAGGAAAAACTAGAGGAGTCCCCGCAGTACCTGGAAAATAGGGCTGGACTGTCTGAGAGTCTTGGCAGAGAGAATATCGGAGAAACAGGCAGGGGGCAGGTCATATAATGACACCTACTGTGTATTGAGGGTTGTGTGTTAGGCACTTGGATTACATTTTTTTATATTATCAGTCCATCATTTATTCATGTATTTATTCGTTTAACAAAAGGGCATTGAGCTGCTACCATTTGCAAGTATTAATTTAGATGCTGGAGATGGGAGGGAAAGTGACAGAGAATGTATCCATTTACCATATAGAGATACACACATGTTCTGAGCTCATGCTGTCCATGCAGGTTGTCCCCAGCACTTCACCATCACTGAGAACACTGCCATGAAATGTGGGGTTCTTAACACATCTCCTTCCACCTTTATTTTTTATTATGAATTGAATAAGCAATCACTTGGTGGCTGGGGAACACATTTCAGCTGGGGGATCACCCTAGCGTTTCCCGACAGGTGTGACTCCCCATAAGGGAGGCCACTTACTGCTGACAACACTGAGCAGGAGACTGCTTGTCTTTGTCCCATCGAGTGCTGGTCAGTCAAAGCCACGAGGTTCCCCCGTTCTGCCCCAATAATTATGATTTTGCTCTGTGGAGACAAGGTCTGCACACGCCTTGCTTTCCATTAGAGACTCAACCCTAGGCATAATCCCTGACATGTGGTGAGTGTTACACTGATACTTGATGAATGAATGAACAGCTGGGGCCCTGAGAATATTCCAACCATACCTCGAGTCTCCAGACACGGAGGCAACAGCTTTGAGCCTTCAAAGCCCACCCTCACGTTTTCTCCGAAGTAGAGATTCTCTTTCTTCTGATCCATGACAAACTAGGTCTTCGAAACATGACAAGGTGATCCGGCTAGTTAAAAACAGGAAAATCAGTGCCTCGCACCTTGCCTGGACTATAACAATACCCTACTAATGCAATATCCTCCCACTCTACCCTGCCGCTTCTGTCTACTGTCCACGCAGTGGCCAGAGAGCCTGTTAAAACTCACACTTGATCCTGTCCCTCTTCTGCTCAAGACCCTCCACTGGCCCCCATCACTGAGTACAAGTCCATACAGTGACCTACAAGCCCCCCCCCACCTTCTCCTCCTCTCCTTAACACCCTCTCCGCTCTAGCACACTGGACTCCCTGCTGTTCCTCCTACCCCAGGACATTAGCACTTGCTCGTCCATCTGCCTGGAATGTCCTCCCCACATGCCCGTGGCTACTCCCTCACTCTCTCATGAGGGCTTCTCTGGTTGCCCTTGATAATGTGGAACCGCCCCAAACTGCTTATCCTCTTCTTTGTTTCTTTTTTCTCCTTAGGACATACCCCTCACATGCCTATATTTAATCCATTTTCTTTAATGTATGTCTTGCCCCCTAAAATTGAAGCTCCAGGAAAGCAGAGATGTGTTTTGTTCACTGTAATATCCTTAGAGCCTAGGACAGCACCTGTCACATAAGTGTCCCATAAATATGTGCTGATTTAATTAAGTGCTTGGTGAATGAACTCAAATGGGGTCTCCTGAGAGCCAAGACAAGTCACTTTCTTTATCTGGGGTCTTCTCTAGGGACATTTGGAGGATGTCCCCAAATCTCTAGATCTCTTTCACCTCTGACAACCATTACCTCCAAACAAACATCAAGATTTTGACTACTCATCTAGACTTTTTTTTTTTCCTTTGAAATGTGCTCTAAAGCATGCTGGACTTTAGCTCCACCACACTCAAAGTCACCCTGGGGATTTCTTCCTGCGTTAACAGCCACAGAGCCATCTGTGTGGAAGGTTACAGGCGGCTGCCAGTTCTTTGACACTCTGCACTGAGAGATGGAGTCTGCTTCCCTCCCCTTGAATTGCTGGCCCCAGGACTTGCTTTGACCAACAGAATGTAATGTAAGCAACATTGTCTGAGTTCCGTTCATGGCACCCAGCCCCTGTGGTGTAAGAAGCCCGAGTGACACGGAGGGGCCACAGGGGGGAGAATGAGGTGTTCCTGCCCTCCCCCTCTGCTGGGCTCCCAGCCAAAGGCCACACCCACTGGCAGCCACGTGTGGGAGCCGCCTGGGATGCCCCAACCCAGTTGAGACCCCAGATGATGGCAGCCCCAGCTCTTGCCACAGAGAGAAAAGAATGGCCCAGCTGAGCCCACGACATCGTGAGAGGTAAGTCATGGTAGTTGTGTTAAGCCACTATATTTCGGGTGACCTGTTACGCACTCAAAAACAATCAAATGCCCTGGTCTGTTGGGGCTGCTATACCAGAATACCGTAATTTCATAATTCTGGATGGCTTAAACAGTAGAAATACATTTCTCACAGTGCTGGAGTCTGCAAAGTCCAAGATTAAGACACTGACGGGTTCAGTGTCCGAGGAGGATCTGCTCCCCGGTTCATAGATGGCATCTTTACTCTGTGTCTTCACAGATGGAGAGGGGAGGGAGCTCTCGGGGGTCTCCCTGATAAGGGCACTAATCCCATCCAGCAGGCTCCACCCTCGAGACCTAATCACCTCCCAAAGGTCCCACCTCATAATACCATCACAATGGGGGGTTAGGATTTCAACATATGGGTTTGGGGTGGGGAGTGTAGACCAACATTCAGTCTATAGCATCAAACAATCTCTAAAACACATACAAAAACATATTCCTGGGGGATGATGATAAATAAACAAAACCTCCTGAGGAGTTTTTGCCTTTTGTTTTTACTTAAATTTTTAAAACACTGATGCCAGACCCAATCCTAGACCAGTTAGTCAAAGTCTCCGGGTGTGGGCCGGGGCACAGGTGGGGGGGGGGTGGGGAGCTTCATAAAACACCTGGCTGGCCGGCCACTAGAGGCAACATGGTCTCTCACAGTTCCGTCGCTTAGCAGTGCCCTTCCCTCTGTCTAAAACACCCTTCCCTAATGCTCCAGGCTAGCAAACTCCCACTGACTCATCGTGTGCATCCCAGCCCCAGCATTGCTGGAAACCACACAAGCTTTGGATTCAGGTAGACATGGGTCACAGTCCTGCCACCGATTCGCTATGTGAACTTGGGTGAAGTACTTTGCGTTTCCAAACCTCAGTGTCTTCATCCACGAAATGGAGCTAATTCCAGGGGGGATTATGTGGGGCTATTTGTGCCAGGCATCCGGCACAGTGCTGGGTCCTTAGCATGAACTCGATCAACACAAGAGAGTAGTAGTGGCAGGGAGGAGTCCTTGTCATTGCAGTAGACAGAGTAGTGACACGAGTAATAGTCCGTAGCAGCAGAAGAAATGTGCTGGTCTGCCCTGCACCCTATCCCCTTCCTAGAATAATCTTGCTCCTTCCAGCAGGTGGCTTCCAATGGCACAGGCCCCAGCTAATCAGAGAATGATTCTCATCAGCTGGGCTCAGTGCTTGGTGCATGGAAGCCCCTGGCCCAAGCCAGTCAGTCAAACTCCTCCCAGGATATACCAGAGCTACCAAGAGAGATGAGCAGTGTCATGGGCCCACACACTCAACGCCAAGGCTTCTAGTATGCTCGTGTGAGGTGCCTGCTTCAGAAGAAGCCAAGTGGATGTCAGCAGGGGCAAAAGATAAGATAGGGAGAGAGAGAGAGAGAGGCAGAAGGGAGGGAGGGAGGGAAGGAGATAAAGTGAGGAGAGGAGGGAGGCAGGGGGAGAGACAGAGGGCGGGAGACAAAGACAGAGGCAGAGAGAGGCCTGATGATGTTACTCCAGCCCCCTGGGACCACCAGCCTGAAACTAGAGGCACCTCAACTGAGACCCTCCCACCCCTCCCCCATCTTTAAACTTTTGCTACTTTGGACTGGGACCTTGTCACCTGCCACCAAATGAGGGCCATAAATATGTTGTTACTATTGTTGCACAAGGATCATTTTCGGAAAGTTAAAGCCACGACCTCATGCAAATATATGGCGAGCCATGTTGGGGGCTGACTTAACTCAGGAGCGAGGGAAGCGGCAGGATGGGAAGTGGGTTCAGGGGAGGACACAGGAGACTGAAGTTGATAAGGTTAATGAAAGGAAGAAAAACTGTTGAGGCCGACACGAAAGGGTTACTGCCCTATAAGGCAGTAAGATGCTCACATTTGGGGCCACATTTTCTTCCAGATGTAAATCATTCTCATCTCTATGGGACAAAAGTCATTGGTAACTTACTAATACTCTACAAGTTAACATCTCGCCCGAAGAGTCTAGGCCCTAATAGTAAATAGCAAGTCAAACACAACGACCTTTCTCTAGAGCAGTAAACTGCTATGGCCTATATGGGCCGAATACACCCCTGCTTGTTTATATAAATAAGAGTTTTATTAGAACACGGTCATGCCCATGTGTTTACATGTTATCTGTGGCTGATGTCCTGCTGGAACAGCAGAACTGAGTAGCTGCAACAGAGACCCTCCGACCCACAAAGTTTAAAATCATTACTATCACATCTTTTCCAGGAAAGTTTCCTGAACTTTGGCCTAGAACTGTGGTTCTCAAAGTGTGGTCCCCGAACCATGAGCAACAGCAGTGGGGCATTGTTAGAAATGTAAATACTTGAGCTCCCTCCAGATTCAGACCCACTGAATCAAAAACTCCAAAAGCAGGCTCTCTAGGGTTCTAATGCCTTTAAGAGTCAGGTGACCTTTGGGCAGATTTGAGGACGTTGCTAGTAGCCTGATGTGACATCTGAAGGGCATTCAGTGTTCCGAGTTCAGAATAATTTTTCCTTTTTTTTTCCCTGAGATTGATTTATTTATTTTAGAGAGAGAGAGAGAGAATGTGAGCAGTGGAAGGGGCAGAGGGAGAGGGAGAGAGAATCTCAAGCAGACTCTGTGCTAAGCACAGAGCCCGAGGTGGGGCTTGATCCCAGGACCCTGAGATCATGACCTGAGCTGAAACCAGGAATCAGACCCTTAACCAACTGCACCACCCAGGCACCCCTAGAATAATTTTTCTTTAAAAAAGCATATGGGGAAAAATGGTGGGAGGTAAGATTGGGGAGCTAGGCAGATGACAGATCGTGCTAAGGCAGGAAGTTAAACTATTGTCCTGCACTGAAGGCTTTGGCACAGGAATGGTGATCAGATTTTCATTTTAGAAAGGTACTTCAGGCATCGGCGTGTAAACCAGTGGGGGTAGGGGCGGGAAGGTAGTGAGGCTAGAGGAACACAAAAAGATGGGAGGACTTGTAGCTAGTTAAGAGCCTATAAACAAATCCCAGGCTGGAGATACTTTGTGAACTCCTGGATACAGCCATACCTGAAGCCAGAGAAAATTCATAGACTTCCCAATTAGGCCATCCTGAATAGGATGCTGGAGAGAAGCTGGGTAACAGGGAGAACTGGAAGATACTGAAGTGATGAAGTCCAACCACTGATGTGCAAGATGAGAGATAGGCAATGTTATCCTAATGCCATATTTTTGATTTGTTGGCATGGGTATACGGCGCAGCCCAGGAGGAGGTGTTTAACTGCATGTAGAACCTCTCTGGTTGCTTTCAGAATGACGGGAGAGAGAAACATAAGCCAAGGGAATGACGGTGTTCCTCTCGAGGCACAGTATACATGTCTTGTCTTACTCTTTATTTCCACCAACACACCCTTGTGAACACCGTAGCACAAGTTAAGAACACCCCTCTACTGGCAATAGCCTGGTGGCTGAGGGCGCCTCGCTTCTGAGTTCAATGCTCCTAGGCTTCAATTCTAGCTCCGCCTCCACAACAAGCAATTTCATCTGACTCAGTCCTTGCTTCTTCATCTGTAATTTTGTGACAGCAAGATGAAACTCCAGCACAGCGGTGAAGAACACATATTGAGAGGTTGAATGCAAACTGCTTTGCAAAGTGCGCCTGGTATGCGTTAAGTGTCCTGTCAGAGGTGGGTGTTAGGATGATCGTTCTGGGAATTCCAAACAGACAAACATTTTTTGACTAACTGCTTGTGACATGGGTTGTTTCTTTCCAATTTAAGATGCTTTTTTTTAAAAAAATGGAAGTTTAAAAAATAATAAAAGCCTAATTACCACTTAGTAGGTAATTACTGTGCTCTGCTTGCTCTAGGATTAAATAAAAGTGATTTGTATATAAGATAATATTGCTCCTGTTAGCATTACTGATATTAGTTATACAATAATTTTGACTTTAACTTCATGAGTAGATTCTGGGGATGGTGGCCACCCAGGAGAGGGAGAGGGGTGCCCCACCACCTGCCATTGCTGTCCCTGCTAATGCTGTGACCTCAGATTAATGGGAAGAAGAATCAGAGGCAGGAGACTGAGGCTCCATCCTGCTTTTAAAAATCCAGTTTGTTCTAATTCTTTCCAATCATAAAGGTAATTCAAGCTCAATGTGGTAAACAGGGTAAGCAAAGTAGAAAGAAGAAAAACCTCATTTCTCTTCAAAAACAAACGCTGTTTGCTTTTTGGTATATAACCTCCAAACCTTTTTTAAAATATATATTTTTTAACATAATAAAATTTCATTGAGTTCAATGATGCATAGAAAACATCCAAGACAGTGCCTGGCACTTAGCTACTGCTCAGGAAATAAGTGTTAACATTATTATTATTAGATATCTGATTTTGTATCCTGGCTGTTTCCATGCAACTATTTTTCCATTTCATTAAAAAGAAAAAAAAAAACACCTCGTGAACATTATTTTAAGCGCTTGTACAATATTCTGTTCTGTGCACATTTCCTGTATTTAAATTGCATTACTCCTTCATTCCTCTGAATATTAATAAGCATCTTTCATGCTTAAGGTGGTCTCTACATTTCAAGTTATCACATTGTATTAGTCAGGGTTTTCCAGAGAAAAAGAGCCAATAGGGTGTGTATATACAGAGACAGAAATTTTTTTTTTCTTTTTTCTTTTCTCTTCCACGCCCCAAGATAGACATTTATTTTAAGGAATTGGTTCATGTGATTGTGGAGGCTGGAAGTCCAAAAATCTGCAGGATAGCCTGGCAGGCTGGGGACCCTGGGGAGGGGCTGATGTTGCAGTTCAAGCCTGAAGACAATCTACCGGAGAATTCCCTCGTGCTCTAGGAAGTTTTGTCTTTGTTCCAGTAAAGGCCTTCACTTGATTGGATGAGCCCCATGCACACGATGGAGGGTGATCTGCTTTACTCCACTGTCAGCCAATTTACATGTTAATCTCACCAAAAAACACTTCCACAGAAACAGAGTAATGTTTGACCAAATACCTGGACACTGCGGCTCAGCCAAGTTTACACATAAAAATTAACCCACACAGATGCATTAACTAAATCAAGATTCTAGACCTGCAAAATTCAAAGCCAGACCTTGCAACATAGTAATCACATCAAACCACTGTCCTGGGTGGGGGTGGGGGGGTGGGGGGAATATATCTTACAAAGTCAGCTGACCACCTTCTTTGCTATTTCGTGGCATCTTTCCATGTAGGTGACGAGAAAATCACTCGATCATTGATTGTCAGAGTTGATGGGACACAGAAATCTTTCAGGCTTCCATTTCCCAAGGGGTAATGTGCTGACACACAGTCTCTGTTATTAGTAGAGCACAAAGGGGGAGAGGGCCAGGGGCAAACAAGCTTAGAAGATACTGGTTTAAGCAAAATTAGATGGGTATCTGATGGGCCTTTTGGAGGCTGTGATATACAAATGTGTAGCCTGGTGTGAATCTCCAAGAGGTGGGTATTGTCTCCAGGATTTCCCAAACCTTTCCTGACCAGAACTCCTTTATTAAAAAAGAAAAAAACAAAAAACAACAACTTTCAAAACCCGTGAGTGACTTTAGTCACTGACATAGATCTGACCTTCTCGTGGAGTGTCAGCAAAATTCGAGTGTGCAAACAGAGTTCCTTTAGGTAGCTGCTTAGGGGACAAGGGTTCTGCAGGTCACACCGAGGGACACGAGTCTCCTCCAGCCATCTCCTCTTACGGCCCCAGAAGATTTGAGATGAGGTGCCTCGCCCAGGGGGGATGTGACTGAGCCAAAGCTAAAATCTGCCTTCCTGACTCACAGCCCACGCTCTGTGGACATCACAGGGATGAGATCTGTCCCATTCTACAAACAGGAGATACCGAGCGAAGCCTTGCTCCAGGCTCCCTCATTAGGAACACTGGATTGGGATCCAGATCTCTTGACCCTCAGCCTGGAACAAAAAAAGGCCTACGGCTTAGAAGTTTAGAGCTGCCTATGGGACTTATGTATTTTTAGCGCCTTTCGATGACTGAAGGAGTGGGACTGCGGCCCCTGGGGAAGATGAGTCACTTCTGTGGCGTGCCTGGTCAAATGATTCTGCGGAGCCAGAAGAGGCTGGAGATCATTCAAAGGGCTGGGCCACACCAGAGCTTCCTGCCCACGTCAGCAGGAAGCCCACAGACGAGGTTCACTTTCTCCAGGAGGCAGCAGGTGCGTGGCCCGGCCGAAGTTTGCTCCAAGACATTTTCCAGCCTTTGAAGCTGGAAGCTGCAGCTACCCCTAGCCTGGGTTGTGTGCTTAACCGGAGAGAAGCCCCGGGGTTCAGGTTTTGGCCAGGGCAAACTGGCACAAGTGTCATTGAATCGGCAGAGAATCGCAGCCTGGGAAGGCCTGTGGCTGGAGACAGGAGACAGACACCTCTAGAGAGAGTGGTCCTCAACCGAGCACGCATTACACTCACCAAGGAGGGTTTGTGAAAACACGAATTGCCAGGTCCAACCCCAGGAAGGGCTGACTCAGCAGATCTGGCGTGTTCCCTGTGATGGTGATGCTGCTGGTCCAGGGGACCACGGTTTGAGGAGCACTGCTCTAGGGTGCTCTTGGGAGGATGCCGAGGCACCACCCCCCCAGAGTTGCCGCCCCACAGGCCTAGAATGAATGCTGCCTCTACTCTCATCATTTTGTCCCCAGTTTTAGAACCCAAGCAGGGAGCTTTGTCTCCCAGCTCTCAACCTGGAACTATCTGGGACACCAAGCTCGGAACTCAGACAACGGGCTGAATTATTGCTCTGATACTTCCACCAGCTCTATCGAGACAGAAGCCCATCACACAGAATTCGCCCCGTTGAAGTGTACAATTCAATGATTTTTTTGTGGGCGCAGATACGTGCAGCCAGAACCACAATCGATTATAGGACATTTTCATCACTGCGAGGAGGAAGCCGGTACCCATGAGCTATCGCTCCCTACCCCAGCCCTGAGCAACCCTTAACCTACCTCCTGGCTCTCTAAATTTGCCCATTCTGGCCCTTGTATTGTAGCCTGGATCAGAGCTTCATTCCTGTTCATGGCTGAGTAATATTTCGTTGTATGGTTAGAGCCCATTTTGTTTCTCCGTTTGTCCAGTGCTGGGCTTTAGTTTCTGTGGTAAATAATCAATTGGCCTTTCGTTAAAATTCATGGAACTGTACACACTGAGTACATTTTCCTGTATGTTAATTTTTAGGAAAAGGACATAGGCACTTTCCACTTCCTGTCTCGGAACAGGGTTGGGCTGAGCCGCCAGGTGGGAAAGGCCAGGTGGGTGGTGGGCAGGGCCAGTGGGGGCCAGCCTCCCCTCCCGAGCCGGTGTGGAGTGGGGCCGTGCCCCTAAGAGACCCTGGCCAAGCCACCATGGGGAGCAGTAGAACCTCCTAGATGGGCCCCGGCCGCCCTCCTGGCCCACGGAGCTCTGAGCTACAACAAAGATGTCCTCGTGAGCCCCCAAGTCTGTGTGTCATTTGTTTCAGGGAGTTAGGTGATGGGGCAGCTGCGGCCCCTCCCTGTGGGGGGTCTGGCAGGGAATTCTCCCTGGCCAGCACTGTCCACACGCAGACAGCCGGCTCCCTCCTCTTACCCTTGCCCCACGTCCCTGCTCTCCACCATGACCCAGGCTTTGCTTCGAAAACAGGGGACGGGTCACTTCCCTCCTCTGTCCAAGCCCTCAGTGACTTGCCCCAGCTCCCAAACCTCACCACTTCCTACCTCTCTCAGTGCCTTGGTCTCCCTCGCCCGCCACGCATACTCCCCATGCGGAGCTTTAAAAATAAGCAGCTTTGGGTGCCTGGGTGGCTCAGTTGGTGAAGCATCTGCCTCCGGCTCAGGTCGTGATCCCAAGGGCCTAGGATCAAGCCCTGCGTCGGGCTCCCTGCTCAGTGGGAAGCCTGATTCTCCCTCTCCCTCTCCCACTCCCCCTGCTTGTGTTCCCTCTCTCTGTCAAATAAATAAACTTTTAAGGAAAAAAAATGAACAGCTTTCTTGAAATAGAACTCGTATCTCAAAAAACTGACCCCTTTAAAGAGTAGAGTTCAGTGGGTTTTAGTGCATTCGGATCAGTGTGTCTGTGTCAGATCAAGCTGACCTGTGTTTGTTGGTCTTTGTCTTCCCACTGGGAGGTAAGGCCTTGGGGCTTGATGGCCTCCGTGTCCCCAGCCCCCCGCAGCGGTGCCTGGCGGGCACGGTGCGGAAGCCAAGTTGTTCGGGTGCACGGAGAAGGTGATCTCAAGGATGAGAACAGGTCCTTGAGATGACGGCCGGGCCTCGGCTGACCTGTGGGGAGGACCTTGGCCGTGTGGGGCTCCAAAGAGATGGGCCTGTGCCCCCAGTCTGCCTTCCACCCAGCCCCACACAGACTTCCCTGTCTCTCGCCCACCTCTCGCCCACGGCCACCTCTGAGGCCGGAGACAGCTAAGAGCCTCCCTGCTTAGCCCCTGAGGTCACATATCTGCATCCTAGGGGGATCCTGGGGGGACACAATACCTCACCTGCAGACTCCGGATGGTGGTCATTCTCAAGTAGTTGAAGGAGTAGCAGCAAGAGCCCGGGCTGGCCGAGCTGGGGGACGGTCCAGCTGCAGCCGTGGCAGGTGCCTCCGGCGGTGAGCCACGCCCGCCACCCTCCCCCGAGTCTACCCCTGCCCGCAAGGTCCCCCAGACACGGAAGCGGCGGCTCAGGCTGCTCGGCGCAGCGCGCATGCCCGGCGCAAAGGCCTCTGGGAGCCGCCCTGGCCGACGAGGCGAAGGCCGGTGGGCGCTCCCGCTCTCCTTCCCGGGGCAGACGTGCACGAACGCATCCGCCGCCCCAACTCCCCGACACTCTTCCAGCAACGGCGCCCGCTCGGCTTCGCAGCCCCGACCTCGGGCGGCGCGGCCCGTGTGTGCGGACGTCCCGGGGCGGCGCTCCAGGCTGTTAGGAGGCCGCTCGCCGCACTGGGGACGCTGGCTCTGGGCGCCTTTGGCTGCCACGGGAGAGAACCGGGTAAGGTCCCCGTGTGGAGGAACCAGAGGGACAGCAAAGGGGCGGGAGGAGCAGGGGGCGCTGGGGGAGGGGTGCAGGGGGCCCCGCTCGTACGGGAGCCCAGGGCAGGTGCCCAGCGGACCCCAGGCAACCCCCGATGTGTCCGCCAGGTAAATGCTCATTCTTGCTCGCAGCCCCTGCTTGCAGTGGTTTCTTCCTCAGCTGTGGGTAAAGCTCCTCCTCCTCAGCCTTTCCTCCTTCCTGTGTCACTCCAGCTTCTTGGGGACCACCTCCCCATATAACTCACCTGCCTGGTCTCACGTTCTGGGTTCGAGAGAACCCAAGGCAAGATAAGCCCTGAGCAGCGGGGCAGGTAAGGTCATTCAACTTAGGGAAGATACTGTAACCCGAGCCTTGGATTCCTCACCCGGAAAATGGGAAGAGTGCCAATTCCAACCGAAGATGCTCCTGAGGTTGAAACAAAGAATCCCGGTGAATTTAGCATCTGGTGGCCAGGGGCCTGTTTGGGGCAGCTCATCGGCTCAGAGGCAAATCCTGGTCCAGGTTCCAGGGGCAATGGGTGCGCCAGGGACCTCCCTCCGTCCTTCCAATGATGAACTGCCAAAGGTGCGGGGAAGAGGTGTCCCAACTGTGACTGGGCTTGTCCGCTGGGGGGCGGGGGGGGGGCTTGTGAACCCCCTGGGGGGCAGTGGGGCCACACTTTCTTCTTGGGCCCCATGGGACAGAGAGCCAACTCTGTTCTTATAGAAATGTTATGCTATTTTCCTGATAAAGATAATAAACTGCTTGTCATAAGCTAGGTTTCCCCCTGGTTTCTGTTTTTCTTCTCTAATCAAATTACCCCAACTGACACAAATTTAAGCAAATAGCTTCATTTCAGGTCACAGGACCTCATCCTGCAATCAAGGATTTGAATGAAATTCCTGGCAAAATATAGTAATTACAAACACCATGAAAGCTGCCTCGAAACGTCCCAGCCTCCCGCACTAAAAGGCAGTCTGGTTAATTTCCAAATTATATTTGGGCTTAACATGCAAAGGGCTCTTTTTCATTCGGGCAGAGAAAACAGGCCTGAGGATCATTACAATAACCACACAAGACTAGGAATGTAATTATAAAATGAACCATACCCTAGCAGGCAAATCATTTTAATGTGTTTTGAGAATTGAATATTCTGTATGGAATTAAAAACAAAGAAAAAAAATCAACGTGCAGAAAATTAATTAAAAATAGGTAAGACACAGAAAACCTTCGAGTGTCATAAAATTACAAATACGAAAGCAACAAATTAAAACACACGCACACACAATTACAGATTTTGGTAACATTAGTAGCCAGAACATACCCAATGAATTGCTTGATCGTCAAATATCCTACTAATTTTGAAAGGAGGGGGTGGGGGCTGGTGGTGATGACTGACTTCAGTTGACCCCAAAGGATTCGAGTCTTCCTTCCACTGCAAGCAAACCACTTTGAGAAGTGGAGCGCCTTTTCTCAAAGAAAACGGACACAGAAGGTTGATCCCCTCTGCCCCGTTCCACCATCACATTTGTACATTCATTGACCTCTTTTAACTAAGGCAACTGAAAGACAGTTTCTTGAGACCCCAACACACCCTCAGAAGGACAGAACATAAATTCTACTCCTGTTACAAAAGAGCGGAACTCACTTCCAAGCTGAGGGCAGTCATTCTGTAAAGTGCAGGATGGTTCGCTGTTAGAGACTTCGTGTTGAAGACGTCTTTAGGCGGGGTGGACGGGAGCGATGGGGACCCGGGCAAGCCCTGGGTTGAGCAATGACCCGTATGAGAAAGGTGACACGTGGGTCAGTCCTCAGGGATGGTTTCACCTCTGTGCACACCACTGAGGTAGGAGCTTCGGGAGAAATGCAGAATATCTTAAGGGAATGAGAATGTCTTCTTGGCAAATCAGTGCCCTCTTGCTCAGTTGGGGGCCTAAGGCGGTCATAGTCACAGGCCGGGCAGGGCCAGGTGGGCCACGCAGGACCTTACAGAATTCAAGAGTTGTATCAGATCGCAGCCACAGAGGAGAGCAAGATCCAAGACAAAGCCACTGGAGGTGGGCGAGGTCCCAGTGCTGACCCCGGGGCACCTGCTGTCTAGTGCAAGCTCAAGGGGGTGGCGACGGGGGTGGGGCAGGGAGTGGGGGCGACGTGAAGTGGAAAACCCCGGCAGCAACCTACAAAACGGTTATTAGCAAATGGTATCAAAAAGTATCAAAACATTTCAAAAAACTTTAAAAACTGCCAGGCTTGGCAGACGCACAGGGCAGGATCTCCGAGGGCCTGTGGAGCTGCCCTACACTCCAGAGGTTTATTCTGGGGGCCAGGACACGGCCCCCTCCCCGCCCCTCTGAAGACACTCGGAATCCATGGAGAGGCCAAGGATGGAACTGCCCCTCCAGGGGCAGGGCCAGTGGTCTGAGATTCCAGCCGAAAGCTCTGAGAGACAGAAGGCCCGGGAGGTACTCCTTCGGCAGGTGCTGGACTAAGCCACATGCCATGGAGGACCAGGGTAAAGATGAAGCCTGACAACTCTACCAGGGGCTGGGGGTGGGGTTGGGGGATCTTTCACTTTCCACATTGCTGCAAACCACTGAAAGGTCACCTGGCTGAGGGGCCAGGTATTTGGAACCGCAGGTTAACTCACCTGAGCTCACCGAGTGGGATCTTGGAGCTCAGAGGAGGGACTGGGACCCCACTCCCTTTGGCATTTCGGTCTCCACCCAAAACTGAACACCCCTTAGGGTTGGCTTCTGGGGTTTCTACTAAGTCACCATGAGGTCACCTTATCATTAAAGAGCAAGGGGAGGGGCATTCAGAATATAGTTCACACACGAGGTTTTCTGCTCAGATCAAGATCTGAAAGTCCTACCGGGCAGTCTTTCTAAAATGCTAAAACGTTAACACTTAACATCGAAAACGTTAAAAATACCGATTAAGCCGTACGAACACACAAGCTGCTAAGACAACCTCTGCGTATTTAAACAGCAGGAAGACCTCTAAGTAACCAGGACTCTTCCGCCTTCTATCCTCCTCCCTTCGAGCATGACAGTCATGTCTTAAGCAAACAAGGTTCCAACTTGGGTGAGGATCAAACTCAAAACATACACCTGACATGAAGTGAAAACTCTAGTTCTTTAAAAGTGAGAAAAAAACCCAAAAAACCTGAATGAAAGCCCACTATGCTTATCTTGAAAGATCGAAAGAAACGATTCTGGTGTTCTCCAAGTGCTCATGGGCAGCAGGGGTGCTGCTGCCTCTCAAGATGGCGGCCCACAAGAGCCCAACCTTTGTCCCTGCGGTTGGAAACCACACCACTGTGATTCTGCCGCTCAGATGGCCACCTGCAGGAGTGCATCCCCAAGCTGACCGCCCATCTGGGTTAAACAGCATCTTCTCCCATTCTCCGTTGGACGGCACAGCAGGGTGACTGCCATCTTAAAAACATCGGACAGCAGCTACCTGTCATGGGTCCCACCACCGTGCTGCCCGGCGTCTGGGCAGATGCTGCCCACTGGTCGTTGACGCTCCTTTCCCTTGACACCGATAGGCTCAACAACCTTTCTTCACACAGGGAAACCACCACCAATCATGTGAAGCCAGTCCATGAGAAGAAACTGATCAACCTTACCTTTGAAAGAACACTCCCAACCCTAACAATATTGGAATCTTTTAAACCCCGTAAATGAAAAGCCTGCCTTCAGAGTGGCAGGAGTGACACCACGAAGTATGAGGTGCAGGACACTGTACGGACCCACAAGGCACAAGAGAGTTGAGTAGCGACCAGCACTGCACCGTTATCCAGGGACACGTCATGGTAGTCAAAAATAAGAGAGCTGGCTTAAGCTAAAAATTGACGTCTCTCCTCTTCCCAAGGTCAAAGCCATCCTGCTCCCCAAAGCACACATGGAATCTACGTGATCTTCCCCACCTTCCCCTGGACTCTGGTTGAACAACCACCTCTTTATTACTGAGCACAGACCACATGTTCCATGCCTTCCAAAGGGTCCTCTAATAGTAATATCTTCCCTGGAATAGGAAGGGGGTTAGCTATCCCAAAGTTGGCAGAAGTTCTGCAAAACATTTTGTGGAGAGCTGGACAAGGTATGAGACAAAAAAAGGGTTTTGGGCTCAGTGAAGTTTGGAAACACTAGATTGATGGAAAGTTAACAGTTAATGTGGGACTTCCCAGAGACTTTAATACACTGAAGTACTGTGGAGCTCCATGAAGAGTGTACAGTTTTTGGTTTGATTGTTTGCATGCCTTGCAGAACCTCTCAACAGTTTGGAAGCCTCTAGGGACTTCCACATGCACGGAACTAGCCAAGTCAGCAGACCCCTTGCCCCACTAACGACAGAGGGCACCGATTTATGTACTGAAGCTTTCAACGCCCAAGCCACTCAAAATCACAGTAATCCTTTAAGGGAAAGGAAAGGAAGTACAGTAAAGAGATCTTTTTTTTTTTTTTTAAGGAAATAAGTTAACAGAGATTCATAGTCTAATACCAAGGTTAACAATAAATCTTGAGGTGTTCTCATGTCTGCAATCTGATCTTTGTCAAGGCAAAGATCGTGAACGCCTCCCTCGGCAAGCACGCTTCTCTTCCCGTATCCTTGTGTCCACGGCAGCTGGGGCAGGGGTCCCCAGCTCACCTCCGAGGGCACACCGTTAGTGATACCTGCAGGAATCAGCGCGGGGCGGTCACACATCGCAAGAGGAGGTGCTGAACACACATTAATAGCTTATACAGACTGAAGGCACCGAGCCCTGGGAGGCAGTGATTTTGACCCACCGCGCGACGAATGAGGGAACAGCTAGGACTTGTTAAAGAATTTGCCCAGCAGCACAAAACGACTTCGCAGTGGACGGCTGAGTTGGGGAGGGGGTGGGTACCTGACGTCCTCCTTAGGGAGCAAGATGTGCTCGGCTCACTCATGGAGGGGCTGTCGAGGGCTTCTTGGAGCCAAGCCAGAGAAAACAATGGCAAATTCTAGGATGGCCACTTTTTCTTTCCTGAGAAATGAACAGATTTTGGGGGCTCAGTATGTCAGTAACATAAGAAAACAGTGGGTTCAGGAAAAAAAAAGCACACATTACAGAAAAATGTTTGTTAAGAGTTTCATGCCTTTTTTTTTTTTTAAGTTTCTTGATTACCTGGACCCTTTTAGAATTCAGGAAGATTACCCATCAGGAAAACGGGACTACTCAGAAACAACAGTCACCAGATCAGGAAATCCTGGTGGGAACATCTCCCTGATGAGAAGTCCCAGGTCTTGCCCTGTGGGGGGGCTCGGAGTCCCCACTCATAAACATGAACGCACTTGACGTTGCCCATGATGGCCAAATGTGGACAGTGCTCAGTCATTCCGGAAATTGGTTAGTTTCCAGGCACCCCCCTCTGCCCCTACATGGATAATTCTGAGGTGGGGCCCAGGAATCCAAGAGCTCAGCCAAGCTGAGAGAGGCATGGACTGGGGGATCCCAACTGTCCCCACCACGGCCCCTAGTTTCGCTCACAAAAATTTCTGCATAAGCCCTGCCCTAGGTACTTGAGGGGGGGCAGTGAGGTGGCATCCTCGGGGAGACTCAGAACAAGGGAAGAAGCCCTGCACAGAGATGAGGGGCTATTTTCTGCCTGGACCCGGGTTTAATTATTCAAGCAAAATAATATGTAAAATTATATAGAATATTTAATCGGTTACTGTGATATCATAGAAATACCAAGAATCATAAAAGTAAAAAAAGCTGCTAAGAAGTATATCATGGTTCCAGGATGCTACGAAGTTGTTGCTGGTCTAGACGCTCTGGCAGGTGGTGGCGGGGACCTGGTCCCCGCCAGGCGCAGGCAGGGGGGGTGAGGGTGGGGGTGGGGAGGGGGGTGTGGGGGCGTCACTGGCCCCGGTCCTGGTGCCTCTTGCCCTTGCCCTTCTTCTTCTTGTCCTCCAGCCGCGGCTTCAGGGCGCACACGCAGGCGGACACGCCGGCGATGGCCTTGGGCAGGTCGGGGCCCTTGCTCCACTTGTCCTTGTCGCGGTCGTACACCTGCACCGTCTTGGAGAAGGCCGTGCTCTCCCAGCTGTAGCCGCCCAGGATGTAGATGCGGCCCTCCCACACGGCCACCCCCGACTCACTGTTGGCGTGCAGCAGGGGCGCCACGCGGGTCCACTGGTTGCACTGCGGGCTGTAGGCCTCGACGCCCAGCACGTCGAAGCGCTCCATGGACTCGATGCTGTCGTCGCTGCCGCCGATGCAGTAGATGCTGTCCCCCAGGCTACACATGCTGTGCCAGCCGCGCGCCGTGCTCATGGGCCGCCGCTCCTCCCACACGTCCGTCCGGTGGTCGTAGCACAGCAGGTTCTTGCGGTAGGGGCCGATCTGGTAGTCGTGGCCCCCCGAGATGTACACGAAATCTTTGTAGATGGTGCCCGCGTGGCCGTAGGTGAACCTGCGGGGAGACGGGGTGGGGACAGACAGAGGCAGAGAGGAGGCTCAGGGCCGTGCCCGGGGTGGGACCTCCTGGCGCCGGGCCTGCGCTCTCTTCCTCTGAGTAAGGGGGGGGGGCAACCCGCTCTCTGGGAAGACGGGGGGCAGTGGGGACCTGAGGGGACTATGCAGGGAGCAGGCACGCCACGCACGCTTTGCAGACACTGGACAAGGTCACGGGACAAGACGTGCCAGAGCCGGACGGGGAAACAGACGTGCGGCTCGGCATCATGCCACCTGGGCTCTGCCCCGCGCTCCGTTTCCCCCGCTCGGGAGTGGGGACAGTTACGAGGCTGACCCTTCCTGGAGGAGCTGAAAACAACGAGGCTGTGCAATCGAGGCACAGAGAGGCAGCTGATCAAACTATACCGCAAACGGGAACCAAACTAAGTACAATTCAACTCTGCGACATTCTGGAAAAGACCAGAGGGACAGTGAAATATCCGAGGGGCTCGCGGTAAGGGTGGGACGAATGGGTGGCGCACAAGAGAGCCTCAGGGTCGTGAACCTCCTCTGTGCGACGCTGGGGACACGCGTCCCCGCACTTTTGTCCCGAGCCACAGAACATACAACACAGACAGCGAGCCCTCACTCGGGGCGACCCCCCTTCAGGTGCTGCAGCCACTTGGGCTGTTAACAGGTCGCTGCTCGCGACTTCAAGAGGTTACCAACGGGGAAAGATGCTCTGCGGGGAAGGTCTATGGAACAATCTGGACCTTCTGCTCAGTTTTTAATTTTCTCTAAAAAGTGCAGTGGACATAAAAACGAGGAGAAAAGAACAGAACCCAAGTGCAAACACAGGTGACAGGAGAAGGGGAGGTGATTCAGGGGAGTGGCTGCACAGGGCAGGCCGGGGGCGGCGGGAGGGGAGCGTCTGGGAGGGCAGCCCGGGGCGGCTCTCGGGCTGGGCTGCGGGTTCATGGAGGTCCCGTTACACGCACACACCAATGACCACAGCGTCATGGGCTATGTTGACTCCAACCCCGTGCAGCTCAGGCCCATTTAGAAAGAAAAAACCAGGGTTGTTGTAGCGTTGAGGTACGTAAGTCACCCCAGCTGGCCCAGAGAAAGTGACGGCAGCAGATGCCCTTAGGACTACCGCGAAGCCTCACTTCTCCATCTGTGAAGTGGGATGGTGAAACAACAGTACCTAAACCTAGGGAGACCAGAGGTCTTGGTTTACCTACGACACCGTCGGTATTTACACTGTTAACCTCCCCAGTTCACTGCCATCCTGGTTTGGATGACAAATTATGTGGGCTCCTACCTCCACCCCACCAGGTCACTGTGGGGCTCAGGGGACTCGTCACTTAAAGCACCTGGCCCAAGAGATGGCATGTGCTAATCAGGAGCCACTATCCCAATTGTCTGAGGTGTTACTCCATCGCCTTTTTGGAACCTCTACACGAAGGTGGTAGCAACTAGAGACTGCAGGACTGGGATTCACAACCTGCGTCTTATGCCACGCGTGCTTCTAGCTCCCGGGGAGCCGTGCAAGACAGCTGCCCATGCCCCACGGCAAGACTGTTCACAAAGCGTGCTTGCAGGTTCAACTCTAAGGAGCTGGTAAAATCGGTGGCAAATACCTTCTGCTAGATCTGCGATGATGACCAGTGCTCCTAAGTGCAGACCTCGATGCGGAGCGCCTGAGGAGGAGCGAGGGCCCCGGGCGCTCCCCGGGTACGGGATGCTGTGTGTTGGGGGGTGGGGCCTCTAAGGAACATCTCGCCCTGACAGCCCTATGGGGCAGGTGTTATCACGGCCACTGGGTCCACCTTCCCTTCCCTTACAGATGGAGTGAGAGCGGGGTGAAGACTCTGGCTCTTGTCACAGATCTGTCACCTCTTGGAACAACCCAAGCCCACACTCAGGGACATTCCTAGGGAAAGCTCTTGCTATCTGAACTTAATACTCTCTCCCTGAAACTCCGAACAGACTCGGAAACTGAGGGAGATCTGCCTGATTGGCAGAGCTGACACGTGCACCCAGACAGTCTGAAACCAGAGCCCTGACTGGTCACCACCACGCCCTCTGCCCCCATGGTCTGCCCACGGTTATTTACAAGCCAGGAGATTTTTTTCCTGGAATTGAAGGTCAAAATATCTAGAAAATAAGGTGGACAAAGCCATCACGTTTGCGGAGTCCGCCACAGAGCCCCCCATCACCTTGGCAAGCCGGCCACGTAGGACCAGGAGTCGGTCTTGGGGCTGTAAGTCTCCACCGAGGAAAGAGCTCCATTCTCGTTCCGGCCGCCGACGGCCACCAGCATGTCTTCAATGGAGGCCAGGTAGAAATCCACGCGGCGCTGGTTCATGGAGGCTACCTGTGGAGGCGGGACACCTGTACCTTCCCTTGCCCACACCTGGACCACGTCAACATCGAGCACTGAGTTCCCGAATGGGTTCTATGGAACACATAGCCCAGGAAGGTCAAGTGGGGGCCAAGCGTGTTTGGGAGAAGGAAGTCGAACTTGAAGAAAAGGGGGCTCTTGAGAGGGACTTCTCAGAGCTCCCAGGACCCTGGAGGCAAGTCCCCGAGAAGGGGATGGAGAACACAGCTCCCCTAACTTGTTTGGCCATGTGGCTGACCTCGTGGGCTCGAGTTCCACAGAACATACAGTTCAGAAACCGGTTTCGTGGTGTCCCGGAATAAAAATTCATCTTTCCTTTTGCTCCTCCCCACATGAGATACTTTTAAAATTAATGCTGATTGTTATGTGCTAAGAGCAATCAACAGGAAACTTAAAGCAAAAGACCGCAATTTTTTTTGTTTGTTTAAATAATTCAGGTAGAACAGAGAAACGAACACAGTCCCGGAGGAGACCACACCTTCAGGCTGCCACCACTACAATGCTTTTGAGGATGGGCTCCAAAGCTGGGAGCCACTTTCTAGTGGCAGGACATAGACTTTGGAGGAGAGTTTTTAGGGTTTTTTTTGTTTTTTGGTTTTTTTTTTCAGAATAAAACAGAAAGGTCATTGGAGTCCATTCTGTTTTGTGCCCAGGAAAAAACCCCATCAAGTTAAGTAAAAACACTGAGGTGTGAGGTGGCGCCTGGGTGGCTCAGTCGTTAAGCGTCTGCCTTCGGCTCAGGTCATGATCCCAGGGTCCTGGGATCGAGCCCCGCATCGGGCTCCCTGCTCAGCAGGAAGCCTGCTTCTCCCTCTCCCACTCCCCCTGCTTGTGTTCTCTCTCTTGCTGTTTATCTCTGTCAAATAAATAAACAAAATCTTTAAAAAAAAAAACAAAAAACACTGAGGTGTGAGTATAAAGACAGGCTGATTTTCTAGGGTGGTGGCCTGGGGAGGTGTTCACGAGAGAAGGGTCCACCTTCCCTGTGCCAGGCGTTTGCCAACCGCCCTGAGCAACATACAGCCTCTGATCGTAGAATGACAATGCCCTCCCACCCCGTTTCCAGAGGCAGAAGCTGAAATTCGGAGGGCAAGGCCCAGTCTGAAATCCACAGCTATGACTTAGCCAACTTGGGGTGTGAACTCAGGTCTGATGCCAAGACCCACACCTGCCAGAATTCACCACACCTGCCAGCAGGTGTGAGGCTCGGTGGCCTCCCTCCACGAGCTCCAAACCCTTCCCAAAGAGGGAGCTGCAGGGAGACTCTGAGACAGGGGAACGGGGTTTGAACTCTGGGTCCAATCTCGAGACCGGCACTATCCAGCACAGCAGCCTCTAGCCTCCCGTGGGCCTTTCTGCTTAGACGTAAATCAGTTAAAATAAAATAAAATAGAGAATTCAGTGTTTCAGTCCCACTGGCCACATTTTGAGGGCTCAATCGCCACGTGTGGCCGGTGCCTCGGGTATCGGCCAGCACGGGTGTGGAGCGTTTGTAGCGCCGCAGAACGTTCTACCAGCGAGCAAGCACCGCTCCGGACAATGACCTGGCCTGCACACGGAGGCCAGTCGGCCCTCACGCGCCCCGTGCAGGGTGCGGGCGCCGGGGAGCGTGGGAATCACGGGGCTCGTCACTTTATCGTCACGCCTCGTTCAGAAGCGGGACGGTGGCCAAGGCCCGAGAGGAGGGGGGGGCAGTCAAGGCTAGGTTAAGCGACCAAAAAGCCGTCAAGAGTAAAGAAATAATCTGGCTTTAATCTCACCTTGATCCACTGTTTACAGCGGGGGTCATACCTATAAAGAAGATTGGACGCCGCATCCCCTCCATTGTCCCGGGAGAAGCTGCCGCCGGCGATGAAGATGAACCCCCCCAGCACGGCGACACAGTGGTGGCTCCGCCGGGCCGGCAGGGGCGTCTCCTTGACCCACTGCTCGCTCTTGGCGTCCAGGTAGCAGGTGTCGTCGCTGAGCTCCAGACACCGCTCGGAGACCTCGCCGCCCACGAAGAGCAGGCGCTCCTCGTTGGTGCGGAGCGCCGTGCGCTTCGTCTGCATGACCGGCTGGGCCGCCAGGTTGTTGTGGTAGCGCACCGCCTCCTCGATGAAGCCCTCGCAGTTGGCCTCCCGCGGCAGCAGCGAGCACACGGCCGGCTTGACGCGGTGCAGCAGGTCGTTCTTGGGGATGAGCGGGAAGTGGATGTTCTCCAGCACCTGGTAGGCGTGGGCCTCGCGCTCGGGCTGCTGCGTGAGCCACTGCAGGGCGGCCTGCAGCAGGTCGTGCTCGCACTCCCGCTGCACCTCGCTGCTGCTCAGGTAGACGCACAGCTTCTGCATGGACACGTTCTGCAGGAAGTCGGGCGTGAAGGACAGCGTGCCGAAGCGGCTCAGGATGAAGCCGTCGATGAAGGCGTCGAGCCGCTTGAGGCTGTAGATGGAGGCCAGCTCCTGCAGGTACAAGTAGTTGTCCTCGCTCACCTCCTGCTCCAGGTACTCACAGCAGAAGTCCACCGCCGTCCAGATCTGCAGCAGGTGGGCCGTCTCCAGGATGTAGTCGATGTTGCCGCCGTCCAGGGCCAGCTCCCCGCCGTACAGGAAGTCCACCACGGCCTTGAGCCCGACAGAGGAGGCGCCGACCAGCTCCACCTCCTTCTGGAAGGCCTCGCGCATGCCGATGGTGAACATGGAGTTGAAGTAGTCGCTGCACACGGCCAGCAGGTTGCGGTGGGCCGGCACGCGCTGCTCGTCCGCCACCAGGACGACATCGCAGAAGAGCCCGCGCAGACGCTGCTCGTTCAGCCGCTGCAGCACCGTGCTCGAGTGGTCGGCCCAGCGGTACACCTGCGGCGGCAGAGAGCTCGGCTCAGGGGTCGGCTCCCAGGGGGAGCACGCCAAGCCCCTCCCCGCCCCGCTCCCTGCTGCAGGGCCCTGGGGTCAGTTTTCCTCATCTGGGAAATGGGCATGATAACCACATTCTGTCTCCTGAACTCCCCATGCCTCATCCTAAACGCCCTCATCCTCACTCGTGAGACCAGGAAAAGCGGGCTGAGAGGCAGCTTGTGGCTTTCCTGAGATCACACAGCTAGTGAGCAGCAGAGCTGGAATTCAAACCCAGATTCTGTCCGAGTGTTGACACGGCCAGCACTTACAGTACAATGAAAGAGAAGGGGGAACAGGAGATCAGAGAGTCTGCAGGAAGTAAGGGTGTTTCTGTGTGTGTGTGGGGGGGTGTGTGTGTGTCTTGTAGCTTTCCTTCTTCCTTTTTAAATGCAAGTCCTAAAGGGGCGCCTAGCTGGCTCAGTTGGAAGAGCAGGAGACTCCTGATCTCAGGGTTGTGAGTTCGAACCCCACGTTGGGTGTAGATTACTTAAAAATAAAATCTTAAAAAAAAAAAAAGTGACGGGGCGCCTGGGTGGCTCAGTCGTTAAGCGTCTGCCTTCGGCTCAGGTCATGATCTCAGGGTCCTGGGATTGAGCCCCGCATCGGGCTCCCTGCTCAGCGGGAAGCCTGCTTCTCCCTCTCCCACTCCCCCTGCTTGTGTTCCCTCTCTCACTGTGTCTCTGTCAAATAAATAAATAAAATCTTAAAAAAAAAAAAAGTGATACATCAATCGCAGTTTCTAAAAACTAACTTAGCATTTTCCCTTCCTTCCTATTTTCTTTCTTTATATATACAATTCTTAAAATCTTACTTTTTCTTTCTCTCTCTTGTCCTTCCTCTCTTCTTTCTAAATAGAATTCCTGGAACTTTTCTTTCTTCTCTCCCTGCCCCTTCTTTCTTTCTTCCTGTGGGTCATGAGCAAATAGCTCTAAAAACTGCTGTCCTTTAAGGAGAGCATAATAACGTAATGAACACTGGGTATTATATAAGACTCTGAAACCAATAATACATGTTAATTAAAAAAAAGAAGAAGAAGGAGAAGAAGAAGAAACCTGCTGTCCTATTAGGACGGTGAAGTTGCTCAAATGTAGCCTAGTCAACACTCGGACAGAATCTGGGTTTGAATTCCAGCTCTGCTGCTCACTAGCTGTGTGATCTCAGGAAAGCCACAAGCCGCCTCTCAGCCCCCTTTGCCTGGTCTCACGAGTGAGGATGAGGGCGTTTAGGATGAGGCATGGGGAATTCAGGAGACAGAACGTAGTTATCATGCCCATTTCCCAGATGAGGAAAACTGAGGTTTGGAGAGACGAGGAAACTTGCCCAAAGTCCCACAGTGACTGAGTGGCAGGGCTGGGATTTGAAGCTAGGTCTGATTCCAGAGCCCAAACTTTTCATCGCCATACAGCATCGCAATTAACAAAATAATGAAAAAATATGAACAGTTAAAATGGATTAATTCAATCAATTCAGGTTGGGAGACACTGACTGAGTGCTGTAGGCCTGCCATGTGCTTTGGAGGATACAAAGATCTGTCAGACCAAGACAGCAGCTCTTCCATCCTTAGAAGACCGATTAGGCTCCAGGCATTCAGGATCTGCATGCTGCTTGATTTGTTTACCTCGGAAACACCACAAAATTCAGCACAGGGAGACGGAGGCTGTCCAAACACATCTGCGAGGCTGCTGGCCTATTTGAGGGTGTTTGAGGAAAGGGGCTAGCTAGGCTCTAAGGCTGCAAGGGGAAGTGGTGGGGCGAGGGGTGACGGGCTGAGGTCACCTCTCAAGCCATGCCCTACTGCATGGGTCTCATCTCCTTCTCCGCTTCCTGCCTCCAACGCATTTGTGATTGTGGTACTTTACTTCCCTCCGGTCCCTCCTGGTCCAGACACTTCCCACATCAATCACCCCATCTAGACCACAGGTGCAGGCCACGTTCTCACACTCCGCTGAGGACACCAGACAGATATTGCCCAAAGCTTCCAAGTGTGCCAAGCGCCAGGCTCTGCGGCTGTCACGGTACCGGACGGTTCCTCCGAGGTCCCGTACACCGTCTCTCGGTCTATTCTGGTTACTGGCAGAGAGAGCCAGGCTGGCCTGGTATGGGCTTCTAATGAAGCAGAAATGGCCGGGGCTCCAACGCACCCTGGCTTGGGGCCCCTCTTGGGCGTGGACTACAGGAAGGAAGTATAAAAGCACCAGGGCAGTGCAGGCTATCTCGTGACAGCAAAGGCTCAGAATCCTGAGAAGTGAGGGGCATCGAGTGGGCAGGCTGCCCAACCTGGCCCCCCATTTGTCTCTAAGCTGGTGGGGATGTGGCACCACCACACTTAAATGGGTGTATACAGGACCCCCATCTGCAGTGCAAGAAGAGAAAGAGCCCTCCAGGGGGCGGGGTGGGGAGGGAGGGACAGCCCCAGATGACAGCTGCTGAGGGGACCATCTGCTCCAGTGAGCTGGGGCAGGGAGAAGAGCAGCCACTCTTTCTAAAACTGGGTCTCCGTGCTAAGTAGGCACGTTTCATTCTTCACCTGGGTCTCAACTACAACCCCCTGTTTCTGGTTATTTTCGTGTAGCTGCAGAGATGAACACTTTCAAAAAACAAAAAAAAAATCCAGAACAACGTGACTTCCCAATTTTAAAGGGACATGAGTAACAGTCTCAAGGCATTTCCTATAATTTGGAAGGCCCAACCCCTACATTCTTTGATGGTATTAACCCTATTCATTCCTTTATTTCCTTGCCTTCATCAGAGGCAAGGCAAGGTGGGTGAAGGAACACAGCCACTCAGCAGCTAACCTAGCCAGAATGCAGCAGGTATAGGGTATTTCATATTAAAAAAAAAAAAAAAAATCACCATCGAAACGGATGAAGACATTTCAGAGCAGATAAATGAACAGTGGCCGTCACACTAGGTAAGACTCTAGCGCACTGGGAAGGAACCACCTCCCACTACACAGCAACCAGGATGAACCTCAGAAGCATACTAACCCGTGAAAGGAGCCAGGCACACGGGTGTACCTACCCCCTGGTCCCATTCACAGTAAGTTCAAGGGCAGACAAAATGCCAGTCCTGGAAGCTGGAGACTGGGACGGGAGGGTCTGCTAACATTCTTTTGTAATCCGGGTGCTGGCTACAGAGATGTGTTTAATATCTAGAAAACTGAAGATACACTTACCATTTGGGTTCTTTCTTTAATACAAAAAATTAGAAACATAAACAATCTAACCAAGGGATAGGTTCAGACAGAAACAAACTCAGGATGTGGCTTTAAGGGACAAAGATTTCTAGCACTATCACACTGAGAAAGCTACACTGTCTCTGCAGCCAGGGTCCGAAACAAAGCCTCTTTGAGACAGCCGCGAGACCTCTCTGGGTTTTCACAGCAGATAAAGCCAGGCTTGGCAAGCGCCTTCTCGGGAACTCAGATGGAAACAGGAGCCCGTTTCTCTGGAGAACCAACCTCTCCTGAAAATTACACCCCATTTTCCTATCATGCACATCTGCAGAACCTCTGTCCCTCTTTTTTCCCTTCAAATCTACAGGCTGCTCACAACTCCCTTTATCTAAAGTGCTATTCCTTAATCTTTTTTTTTCAATCTTCTTGTAAGATATTTTTTTCCTAACAGTTCCCGTGAAATTTTAAGACCACACATATTCTGCATTATCTGAGCACAAACCATATGTATAGCTGTGCTCTAATCACAAAAAAAAAAAACAAACCAGTAGAATTCTTTCTGCATCCCCAAGAACCAATTCTGCCCCCTTGGGAGTAATATTGGTTCCGTTGAAAATGCATGATCTAGGGGCGCCTGGGTGGCTCAGCTGGTTAAGCAATGTCTTCAGCTTAGGTCATGATCCCAAGGTCCTGGGATCGAGCCCCGCATTGGGCTCCCTGCTCAGTGGGAACCTGCTTCTCCCTCTCCTGCTCCCCTGCTTGTGCTCTCTCTCTGTACCAAATAAATAAATAAAATCTTTAAAAAAAAAAAAAAAGAAAAAAAGAAAATGCATGATCTAAGGTAATCATAAAATTTATTAATCTCTAAAAGAGCCACTTTTAAAGAAAAGAGGGTGTTATTAATATTTATAGAGGAACAGGTGTAAAGAGAGACTGCTCTGCAAATCGGTCCCCCAATCCTTATTTCTCCAGTAGCTTGGGGGACAGGGGCTGCTCCAAGTCCTCTGAAGAGTCTGCTAAAGGTATAGATTCCCAGGTCCTGCTCTCAGATTTTAATTTAGCCCCTCTGGGGTGGGGCAGGGCATATGCGTTTCTAATTAGGTACCTTCGCCTGGGGTAATGCTGATGTGACACAGTTTGGTAGCCTGGCCCTGGGGAACCCACTCTCACTTGCTCCTAGGGTCCCAGTAAGTCACGACTCGGGGGAGAGTCTGGGTCCTTAACAGCCAGGGATGCAAAATCCCATGGCTTTTCTTTCGCCTCATCTACCCCTTCAGGTTGAGGCGAAGAACAAATGGGTCGAGGTGTATCTCTGATGTCTCCCCCCGCCCCCCACTCCTCTGAGTTTAGGACGTTTTCCATCCCCTGCGCGTGCTACCTCTCTATTCATCATTAAGGAGATTACCCCCACCACCAAGAACAGAAAGTCAGTCTGCACATTAGGAAGGAACCCATCAGAAAAACACCACCCCTCTGAGGCAACCTGCACAGCTGGCGAGCGACTACTCACAGACCTTTGAGGATTCGCTGATCTTGTACGGCCGTGACACTCGCGTCTGCCGGCTTCCCTCCATCATAAAAGAGACCGCAGCCCTAGAACGAGAACAGGACCTCTGAGCTGCGATACTAAACCCTAGGCCGTCTCTCTCTGCCAAATAAATAAAATCTTTAAAAAAATACACCCTAGGCCGTTGATTAATCGCAGCTCTGCCGGCAGACATTGATGACAACCGGGGTCCAGTCACACGGAGGAAAGAGGGAGAGAAGACCGTATGTTATCAAGAACGCTCGTACGCGGAGATGAAAAAAATCAGGTTAGAATCCAAATCAGATGGGACATCTAACGTTGTTCATTTATTCACTAAAACCTGACACCGTGTGTTTTAGGCCACCTCCTACAAATATCTACCTTTTGATGCTTGATCCCAAGGAGGGCTTCTCCTTCTTTGAAGGCTTTGGCTGGATCAAAATTATAATGACAACAGTTATCATTTCAAAGCCCAGACTGTGACCCAGGAACCAGGCTAAGGGATGTACGCATGCAATCTCATTTGAGCCCAACTACTCAGCCGGGCTGTCACATCCCGTTTTACAGATGAGGACACTGGGCTCCAGGTCATAAAGCTCGTAAACGGCTGGGACTCAAACCTAAGCCTGTCCAGCTTCAAAGTGGGCAGTCATGGACCCTTCACCAGGAAGCTCTGCTGAATGTGGCCCAGTGTTTGAGAGTATCTTACTTTAAAAATATCATGATGAGGGCGCCTGGGTGGCTCAGTTGGTTAAGCGACTGCCTTCGGCTCAGGTCATGATCCTGGAGTCCCTGGATTGAGTCCCGCATCGGGCTCCCTGCTCGGGGGGGAGCCTGCTTCTCCCTCTGACCCTCCCCCCTCTCATGTGCTCTCTCTCTCTCGTTCTCTCTGTCTCAAATAAATAAAATCTTTAAAAAATAAAAAATAAAAAAATACCATGCTGAAGGCCAGGATGTGATGCAGTGACGATAGACACATATGAAATACAGTCACATTCTAGACACAAGTGCTTTCCTTCAAGTGTGTTCCTAGGTCTTCACTGATTTAATCCCCAGAAAACCCCCAGAGGCCAGCACTATTATTCTCCTCAATTTATGGAGGAGAAAGCTGATAGTGATATGGTCACTTGCCCAGTGTCACACGGTCAGGAAGGAGCGACAGATGTGGGAATGCAACCCAGGGAGGCTTCCTTGCTCTCAACCCCTAAGCTACCCTGCCTGGCTATTTAAAAAAAAAAAAAAAAGCCTACAAGCAGAGTGCCCTGCCTAAATCATCCAGTATAAAACTGAACATTTATGTTCACCTCTCTAGACCTCATCATCACCCCTATGGGATGCGCTGGTGTATCAGACAATGTGAAAGTTTCTTCCAGCTTTGAAATGCCAACTACCTCACTAATAGCAGCACAGAGCCAGGCTTTGGGGGGTTTGGGGGGATAGGAGCACAAAGGAAGGACTACCCTAGCTACATGGGCACAAGTCACATACTGGGTTTAAGGAGGAATTTTTTCCTCTGCTCTCTGAGTTGAGGAGTCCATTTGTTACCTACTGAACAAACAGCCCAGGCTAATAACAAACAATGTCACAAGAAGCAAGCACTGTGTCAAGATAATGGGGGTCACACCGAGGGAGGGGGTCCAGCATTCCCACGGGAGTAACTTGGGGCACAATCCATCCTGTCCAGCTCCCTGGGGAAAGGAAAGGACAACTAGATTTTTGACAAACTAGCAACTTTGTGACAAAGGCCAGCTGTACCCACCCCTGTCCCTTCTGACTGCCTGGGGGCCGCTAGAGGGTTCAAGAGGGAAAGGTAGGAAACCAATATTCATGCAGTGCTTGCTGGCTGTTCTACCTTCACCCTGAGACAGGTGCCCGATCATCCCTGACGCCCAGGCTCAGGTGGTAGAGAGGCCTGCCCAAGGTCACAGCCCAGAAAGCAGCAGGTCCCGCTCTCTCTCCACCACCCCTGCCGCCAGCCTGGGCTCGGGTCTGCTCTCAGCGCTGAAAGCTTTCGTTTCTAGGCCAAGATTTCTTGAGAGAGTTTCCCCTGGTGGAGGCTCCCTTTTGTCTCGGGGCAAGTGGTCTGGGGCCAATGTGTGTGGGAGCGTTGGGTGTCAGCCGCCTCCTGGGCTTCCCGGAGGCAGATGAAGGGGTCAAGGCCATCCCCAGGGGCAGGGGCGATCCCCAGTTCCGCGTTAAAAGGTCTTTTAGTAAACATGGGAACAGAGGCGACGTCCGGACGGAGGGTCCCCAGGGAGCCTGCTCTCCGAGCTGCTTCCCGGTTTCTACCCTGAACCTGGCCGACCTCAGCGATCGGGAAATGGACTCGGACGCCCGCCGCAACTCACCAGCTCCGGGTCTCGCGGCCGCCGCGGTCGCTCGCCCGCACCCGCACCCCGCGGCCGAACTGCCGGCACAACGGCCGCCGGGCAGGCTCGAGCCGGCAGCGAGGAGGCGGAGGGAGGCGGAGTCGGATCGCGGCCGGGCCCGCGCCCGCGGCGGGACGCGAGGACACTCACCTGGGCCGCGCGCGCCAGGCCGCGCAGGCCGCACCTGTCTCACCTGCGGTTCTCCCTCCGCCGCGCCCCCCAGCACCCAGGGCCGCGGGGAGGGAAAGGGGGCGGCGCGGCCGGGGGTCACCGCTCGCTCGGGTGGGCGCCCCCCCTCCGCCCGGCCCCCCGACCCCCCGACGGCGCGCGCGGAGGCCCACCTGGAGGGCGCGCTACGGCAGCGGCGCGGGGACCCCCGGCGGTGGCGGGACCGGGCGGGCGCGGCGGCGGGGCCGGGTCGCCGGAGCCCCGGGTCCGTCCGGCTGCGCAGCCATGGCTCCGCCAGGAAGTGCGAAGCCGAGGGCGGAGGCGGCGCGCGCGGCCAATGGCGGCGGCCGCGAGGAGGTGGGCTCAGGCGGCGCCGAGGCGGGGCCTGCGCCCGGGAGGGGGGGCCTGCGCCCGGGGTGGGGGGCGGCGCGCAGGGGGAGGGGGCGGCGTGCGGGGCCGGGGGAGGGGGCGGCGCGAGGGGGAGGGGCAGTGCGTGGGGTCCTGCCGGGGAGGGGGTTGCGGCGCGCGGGGAGAAGGGGGAGCGCGCGGGGCCGAAGGAGGGGGTGGCGCGCGGGGCCGGGGGGAGGGGTGGTGCGTGGGGGCTGGGGGGACGGGGTCAGCGCGCGGGGTCGTGGGGGGGGCGCCCACGTCCGCCACAGACCCCCGTCGCCCAACTCTCCCGCGTGCGCGGGGGCCCCGGCCTCGCACCTGGAAACGCCCGCTGGGGTCCGCCACCGTCCCTGGCACAGCCCTTAGGTACCGACCCGAGTACTGCCAGGGGTCATCGCGGCAGCCTCCTGGCTCCCTCACTTCCTTCCAAGTCTTAGCTCATCAGTACGCTGCGCTCACCCTAAGGTGAGGCCTCCGCTGGCCCCTCTGGGTAAGGACAGCCCCCCACGCCCCCACCCCCCGCTCTGGCCACTTCCAGCTTTGCGCTTCACTTAGCTCTTAGCACCGTCGAATATTACAAATCACTTTCTTACTCATTTGGCTTATTGTCTCTCTTCCCCACTAGAAACAGTTCCAGGAAACAGTTTACTGTTGGTTTTATTCCTGGCTGGGCCCCCAGGACTAGTACACAGTAGGTGCTCAGTAATCAGTAAATATTTGTGGAACGAATGAATTTAAGCATCACCCACCAATCTATGAATTGTCAAACTTATGTCATGCTACAGCATGGATGAACCTGGAAAGCATTAGGCTCAGTGAAAGAAGTCAGACACAAAAAAGACACAGAAGGGGCGCCTGGGTGGCTCAGTTGTTAAGCATCTGCCTTCGGCTCAGGTCATGATCCCAGGGTCCTGGGATCGAGCCCCACCTCGGGCTCCCTGCTTGGCGGGAAGCCTGCTTCTCCCTCTCTCACTCCCACTGCTTGTGTTCCCTCTCTCGCTGTGCCTCTCTCTGTCAAATAAATAAATAAAATCTTTAAAAAAAAAAACAAAAAAAAAACAAAAAAGACACAGATGGTATGATTTTAGTTATATGAAGTGTCCAGAAAAGCCAAGTCCATAGAGACAAAGTAGGCTGGTGGTTGCCTAGGTCTGGGGAGTTGGGGGATATGGAGGTGACGGTTTTAAGTATAAGGGATTTCTTCTTGGGTGATACAAATGTTCTACAATTAGATGATAATGATGGTTGCACAACTTGAATATACCAAAACCCATTGAATTGTACAAGTTAAAAGGGCAAACTTACGATACGTGAATTGTATCTCAATAAAGCTGTTACAAAAACAAAATCAAACAAACAAACAAAAAACACCTCTCTCTCCTTGTTTTTCTACTCCCTGCCTTCCCCGGAAAGGATTCAGAGCATCATTCAGGGCTGCATAAAGCAAGGCTAGATCCAGCCACTGAAGGTGGGCCAGGACAGAAAAGAAAAATAGGGATGGGGAGTCAGCATGACCAGGCAAATACTCAAGGCTTGTCTTTGTTTTTTCTGTGCTAGACACAACACTCCACTCAGGCCCCTTCCATCAGATAATTCCCAGCGAGGAACCATGTGGTCCCTGAGCAGCCTGGGTCCAGGCCCTGTCCCACCCTCACCATGCACTTCTCCCCAGAAGCTGCCTGCCCCGGGGTGTGGGGGGAGGGGGAGGGGTGGCAAAATGCAAAGTAAAGGTGCAGCCGTGACAGCTTGACTGCAGGTCTCATGCCTACAGGAGGGGCAGATTGGCCTGTGTAAGCTCTCTCACTTTGTCCTGAGTGCATGTCACATCCTGAGCCTGTTTCCTCACCTGTGAATGGGGTCAACTGAGAGTAGAGCCAGCCTGCCCTTCCCTCCCTAGTTCAGCCCACTGCACATTCACACCCTGCTTCTTTCTGAAAAGCATTACATGTATGGGACTTGAAAAGAAATTACTTTTGATAATTGGGATTTGTATTAAATATCATTAATTTGGTTTTTTTTTTTTTTGAAGATTTTGTTTATTTGACAGAGAGAGACACAGCGAGAGAGGGAACACAAGCAGGGGGAGAGGGAGAGGGAGAAGCAGGCTTCCCACGGAGTGGGGAGCCCGATGTGGTGCTCGATGTGGGGCTTGATCCCAGGACCCTGGGATCATGACCTGAGCTGAAGGCAGACACTTAACAACTGAGCCACCCAGGTGCCCCAAATATCATTAATTTGTTGAGAAACAAAAGTATAGAAACTATCTTTTTAATTTAAAAGGAATTAGGGTAAAACGAACCCTGGAACCACCTAGAGGATCCTTTGAACGCTATTCTCACTGTTTCTTCACCTCTCTTCCCTTTTCTGTGGGGACAAGCACACAGTCACCTTTCAATAATTTACTGGGGCATCATCTTTACTCTAAGCCTTACTTGCTCATCTTTGGCCCTCCCTTGACCCATCTCCACCGTAAAACAGCTAATCCCACATCTCATTCTATGTCTGTATCTTGATGCATGAATCTATGCTATTACTTGAACGCATTCACTCATTCATTCATTCATTCAACAGACTTTTAGGGAACTTCTACTATGTGCCAGGCACTGTGGTACATGCCAGGGATAGAAAGAAGACATTTTCAGGGGCACCTGGGTGGCTCAGATGGTTAAGCGTCTGCCTTCGGCTCAGGTCATGATCCCAGAGTCCTGGGATCGAGCCCCACATCGGGCTCCCTGCTTGGCGGGGAGCCAGCTTCTCCCTCTCCCTCTACTGTTCCTCCTGCTTGTGCTCTCTCGCTCTCTACCAAATAAATAAATAAAATCTTTAAAAAAAAAAAGAAAGAAGACATTTTCAGGAATTTTAGGGAGGGAGGCAAACAAGTAAATGAGCAATTACTATATCCTGGTCAGTCTCATGTTAGGGTTATATTTGGGGGCTATGGGTGGGAAGTATTCTTTTTTATAACTGTAGTTAAAAATTCCCTCTCTCGGGGCGCCTGGGTGGCTCAGTCGTTAAGCGTCTGCCTTCGGCTCAGGTCATGATCCCAGGGTCCTGGGATCGAGCCCCACATCAGGCTACCTGCTCCGCGGGAGGCCTGCTTCTCCCTCTCCCACTCCCCCAGCTTGTGTTCCCTCTCTCGCTGTGTCTCTCTCTGTCAAAAAATAAATAAAATCTTTAAAAAAAAAAAAAAAAAAATTCCCTCTCTCTATATATACATATTATATACATAGTAGATAGATGGAGAGATATAATACAGGTAGTTAGATATATGTATCTAGAGATATAATACAGGTATCTAGAGATATATGTAGATATATCTAGATATATCTAGATATATCTAGAGATAAAGAGATATAATACAGGTAGTTAGATATATGTATGTACATGTATATGGATACATCTCTATCTGAGAGATTTAGCTATAGCTATTCATTGTGAGAGCCTATCATTTGGCATTGGCATCTGTCCACCAGCTGTTGGATCCTTTATGAATAAGAAGGTACACAACATGATGGGAGGTCTGGAATAAGGGCCTGGGACGAACTCCAGATTCCACTCGTGATCTTGGCCTGAAAAGCATGCAAATGTAGCTAACTTGAATTCATCCTGTTTTCCCCAACACTTAGCGCACGACCTTTTCACGTTTTTTTCTTTAATATTTTCTCTCAAGTTATAAAAGAAGTGCACGCTCAACTTGGGAAAGACAGACAAGTCCAAAAGGAAAAATAAACCACTCGCTTCTGCACCATCCAAAAATAATCACTGTTAATATTGTTGTGTCTCCAGGTTTTTCTTTTGTATAATTTCTTTACGATAATAACCACACTAGCTACAGCTTACTATGTGCTAGGCATTGCTCTAAGCTCCCTGCACTTATTTACTCGTCTCCCTGCCTCTTTGAGGGAGGTAGTATTACTTTCCCTGTTTACAGATGGGGAAACTGAGGCCCAGAGAAGTTAAATCGCTTGCCCAAGGTCACAGAGCTTGTAGGGAGCAGAGCTGGATTTTGAACCCAGGCAGGCGGGCTCCACGGTCCACAGGTCGAAACTAACCTTGCCCTCTGCACTATCATGCCTCTGTGCCATGGGAAAAGTGAGGAGCACTCTGTGCATGGAAGTTGGAAACACAGACACCCATGAACGGGGAAAAAAATCGCCCACCGCAGGAGAACAGCTCTCAGTACTTACGTGTAAATCAGCCCAGTACGTTCCCCATGCATAAATTCCCCACGCAGCTATGCAAATGAAGTCATGTGGTACAGGCCCTTTGCTAACTGCCTTTTTTCCTCTTTTGCAAATATCAGGAGTTTTTCTCATGCCGGTAAGTTCTCTTCTGTGATATGCTTCCGACAGTGGCATCCAAGTCCTCCATCTTCATTGTGCACTTGACCCTCCCTCCCTATGGGGCATCTGGCTGCTTGCGCTATTAGAAATAACGCCAGGTGAACATTCTTATACACACACCTTTGTGCACGTCCCTAATGATAAAGCGGAGTTGCTGGGCCACGGGAGTACGTGTTGGTAAGGCTCTAATCAACCCCCCCAAAGGCTGTCCTAGTGGGTACCCCCTGACAGCGGCTCAGCACCCTGACACTTCTGAGATTCGGGCACCAGGTGGAACCACGGCCAGCTCCATCATTTGCAGGGTCCAGGGCAAAATGAAAATGTGGGGCCCCTTGTTCAGAAAGCAGGAAAAACCTATTTCCTTTCTTTGCAGTCTCTGATCTGTCCTGGTGCTTTTTATTGGCTGTTTTGTGCCGTGTGCCCTGGGGGGGTACTTGTGGGGCACATGCAGACCCTCACAGCACCTGGGGCCATGTAATTTGGTGGGCAGGGCCCAGAGGCTTGGCTCTAAGCCTTCCTGCACCTGTGCCCAAGCCCCCACTGAGCGACAGCGATGTAAACCTGTGACCCAAGGCCACCCGCACGCGCTCCATTGTCCCACCCGGCCTCACTTACACAATCCAAACCCCAAAAATAGAATTATTAAGAATTTCCAGACAACCATCTCAGAGCGTTAAACCCCAAGTGCGGGGCCTGAGTGTGGAGCTCTTTGAGACTGCCGGCCAGATGGGGCAGATGGGACTGTCACCAAAGAGGGACACGTGAGGCTCGTGTTATTTCTATTCTCTCAATACTTCAGTTCAAAGACATGTCACAGCAGAGTGCCCCTGGTAAAGAACGTCATCTGGATCCACAGAAGGGCAAAAAAAGGGCAGGCGAGGGGCGTAGGCAAGGGAGGCCCAGGTGAAGGGCAGGTCACACACAGGCCCTGTGCCACACTCCCTCGGTGGCCCACGTCATCCTTGTGGCGGCCTTCAGGGTCTGTGCTAGTGTTCTCCCCACTTTACAGATGAGGAAGCAGAGGCTCTGCAGGACTGCGTAGCACATCGATCGAGCACCACGCAGACGGTAAGTGCAGGAACCAGGACAAGACCCCGCGCCATCGTGGGCCAGCGCCCAGACTTAACCAGCGCGTTAGAAGTTTCTCTGGAAGGGCTGCAAGCTGCTTTCCTTTGCGGCTCCCGAGTTGGTGCTGACCTTCTGGTGCCCAGGAGGTCACAGCCCATAAGAAGGGGAGGCAGGGAAGGGTGTCAGTGAGCTGCCAGCCAGGCTCCCAGAGAGCAGCTGGGCTTGGCGGGGGCAGACCGTGAGGACCGCTCCGTGCAGCCAGCCCCGCCCCCCCGCAGGGAGTTTGCAGGCTCCCCAGCCTCCTGGAGGAGGCGGGAGGGCAGAGGAGGTGGGCCTGTTCTCTAAACAGTCTGTTCTTCTCACCAAGGGTTTGTCCTTGGCCCAGCTTCCCTCCCAAAGGCTGAGTAATCTAGAAAAATTGCAGCCCGGCATAAAGGAGCAGGCCCAGGGGCCAACCAGGATCACGAAGTCAAGCGGAATTCTTGGCCTGCTCACTCTTGTAAGTTTGTAACCATTTAGACCCAGGACAAGAAGCAACAGATGCCTTTGGAGGATCAGGCCGGCGCGGTTAGAGCCTCAGCAGGAGACTGGCCCCAGTCCGTGGGTCCTCAGACCCTCATCTCAGATTAAAGAAAAAACGCCTCCCTGCGATTGGCACTTCCGCCTTCCTCCTTCCCTCTCATCCCCATTGCTTTTCTCCCCAGCTCTGCCTGGATCTGAGCCCTGGCCTGGCTTCTGCCCCCCAGCTGCGAACTGGACCAGCTACTTAGCTTCAGCGTGCCTCAGTTTCCCCATCTCCAAATGGGGTGGCACTTGTTAAATGACGTCATGCATGACCACCACTTCCCGTGGTGCCTGCCACATACAGCTGCATGCATATGAGCTTTTGCTGAGGATGCCTGACCCTCTGCGGGCCAGAGAGCAGTTCTTGGCTGAAGCCCCTGCTTCCCGTCAAAATACAAAGTGTCGGGAAGCAGACACTTCCTATTAGTCATGGACACCTTAGCGTTCATCAGCTTAGGGCGCCTTCTCAAGATCATGCTGTGACTAGAGGGGAAGAAAGATACCAGCCCCCGGACAGAGGTAGCGACAAGGCGGTGGGGGAAGCAGGTGTCCCAGAGAAGATGTCCAGGAAGCTCCCTGTGGGTCACGGTTTCACCTGGAGCCGGGCTCCGTCTTGGGTCTTGTCGCTTACCACGGAGGCCCCTAACTCAACTGGCCTTGCCCACAGCCTGACTCCTCCGTGGCCCGCCAGACGGACCATGTGCTTCTCTTCCTGCCAACGGTTAACATGAAATGCCTGGGACTTCAGGTTTGCGAACCTGGTTTGGGTCCAAGGCCAGCAGGTAACCCTGAGGGTGCCGTATCCTACTCTGGAATCTTCAGACTTCTCATGTGCAGAATTAGACAACACGGAAAAAAGCCTGCCCAGAATTGTTGCGGCCAGAAGAGCACGAATGCAGTTAGTTGCTCGTAGGTCCGCTCGTTGGTTACACCCCTGCCCTCCCTGGTGGAATGATCACGGAAAACGTCCCAGTGTATTCCTGCGTGTCTGCGGAGAACCTGGACCACATTCTGAATCCGGCATCGGGGATCGGTGTAGGGGAGGCAGGCAAGCCGTCAGGCTCTAGAACGGTGTTGTGCCCAAACCGTCACCAGCAGCCCCATGTGGGCATTTCAATTTCAATTAGCTAGGTTTACATAAAATTAAAAATTCAGTTTCTTAGCTGCTTGAGCCACAGTTCAAGTCCGTCACAGGCACACGCCCTAGTGGCTGTTGTCATGGGCAGCAGAGGTTACAGGACATTTCCGGCATCTCAGAAAGTTCTACAAGAGACGCAGTCCTAGCTGCATGACTTACTGGCTTCCTAGCACTTACTAGCTGCCTGACTTGGAGCTGCCCCATGGAACTGATCTTCTAAAGGGGGGCAAAACCAGCATTTATCTCTTGGAGTTGGTTTGAGAATCAAATGAAATAGAGCAGGAAAAGCACTTTACATGATTCCTGGAACATTCTAAGTGCTTAATAGGTGGTAGCTGCTATTACTGCTAGTAATCTGCTCAGCTCCCTTCTCCCACGGCCCTGCTAACTGGGATGGGTAAACACATAGCATTCAGACCTCCCCTTCTTATCCTATACCCAGTGCAGACATTGCTAATCAATCACAGCACACTTTCCACTGAACCCAGAAGTACCTATGGGATTCTAGGAATAGAGCATCAGGCAGCACTCTCAGAGACATTCTCTCAGAACTCACATCACCCTGTTCAAAATCACCTCTGCATTCTTCTACAAGCTGCCTGCCCCCCCAGTCCTGATGCGGGGACCCCTTAGGTCCTGTGGAAGCTCACACTCCAGGCCCAGGCCTGCCCCCACCTAGGAGAAAGAGCAAGTGTCTGGTCATTACCTTGTCAGCCAAGCAGCTGGTCCTGCTCTGATCTCCTGCCAGCAATGGGCTTCTTCCTTTTCTGCCTCCTGAAGTGGGGTCTGGCCTTATTTGCACAGGGCTCCTGGGGTCTCGAATCCTGTTCTTCTTTTTTGTTCGAGAAAAGTGGATTGTTTCTAAGCCAGGCAAATCAGTCCTGGACAAAAAGGTCTTGAGTGAAGCCCAGCCCGCATCTGAAGTGGGAGAGACAGACACGTGAACATGCAATTGCAATATGGATAAGATAAGGGGAGGGTGGAGGTGGCCCTGTGTTGCGGGGACCCAGGGGAGGGAGGAACGCTGGGTCCCTGGGAGTCTGCCTCACCGGGGGGGGGCAGGGAGGATGCACATTCTGGACTACAGCCTCCAGCCAGACCCTCTGAGCTGTCTGTCCTGGTCCCTTTGTCCTCCACTGCACAGACTGACCCGGATGGCCCTGCCTGACGCAGCAGGGCTGTCCTCTCTCTGGATCCTAGGTCGGTTTGGTTTTGCTGGTCCATTCAATCATTCATTCAGCACAGCGTGTAGTAATGATACCTGGTATAAGCCTCGGAGTTCAACTCTTGTGTCTACCATTTACCAGCTGTGTGACCTTGGGTGAATTACCAAGACTCTCTGTGCCTTGCTTTTCTCCTCTGTGAAATGGGGTTTACAACGGAGCCTACCAGTGAGGGTCTGGGTCTCAGGGAGGATTTAGCGAGATATTGCACGTAGAGGGCTTGGCACGGTGCCTGGGGCACGGTAGTTAAGTATGCAATACCAGCTCACTGCTATTGTCCGTCACACGTACATCTCAGGGTCTCCAGAGAGTTTTCTTTTTTGTTGGCATGGTACATTTCATGAACTATAAAAATTTTTTTTTCAAATACTAAACTTTCCTGGCACTCCTGAGATAAAGCTTACCTGCTCATGACACATAGCGATTGGGGATTGACATCTGAGCTATTTGCAAGGATAAGTGGGGGATCAGTCGGCAGGTGAAGGAGGAGGGGTATCCCACACAGAGGAAATGGCTGGTACAAAGGCTGGGGGGATGAGGCAGCAGGTGAGTCCAGCAAAAACCGGACCTGGCTGGAACAATGGGCACCTGACCTGCAGGGAACAGCAGGAAACAGGGTCTCCGCGAAAACAGAAACCCGTCAGCCCTGAGCTGGGTGTCTGGCACTGGGTGATTGAGGCAGCTTTATTTTAAATTCCACAAGTGCACCATGAACTTCGAGAAGGAAAAGCTCAGGTAACTTTTTTTTTTTTTTTTTTTTGGTCACACTCAGTATATATTTGTTGTCTGTGTCAGGTTTTAGCAGGTTTGAGCCTCCTTTTCGTCCAAGCTGCAAGTCATAAGTAGAAGATGCTGCCCAGCTGCCCCACCCCCACCCCAATCCTGCCCCTTGTGAATATCTGAGGCTCCTACCCTGGAATGCCTGGAGGCTTTCGGCCTCCTCCCCTTGAGGGCAGCCTGCAGCCAATGTCGATGGCTGACCAGTATCAGAGCATAAATATATGGCCCTCTTGCCTCAAAGTGGAGGGGACGATTTTGTGGTTCTAGTCAAGCCCTCGAATCCCAGAGCTCTTTCTGGGATTAAGCTGAGAGCACCCTTTGCTGGGCTTTCTCCTGCCCTGTCTTGCTTCCTCTGTTCCTTACAGGTTTCTCCTGAGAGCTCTCCCTTCATAAACCACTGTAGAGAGTTCAGGTCTCAAGATCTGCTTCTTAGACACCTGACCGAAGATGCTTCAGATGAACAAGTCTGTTGACACCTGTTGTTTTGTCCTTGTAAAGTGATAGCCCTGCCCTTACCAATCCTTTCCACCTTAGTCTGGCTTTCCCCAGACGCAGACCTTGAGGCTCGGATTCAAGTTCAAGTAGTGAATTTGGAAAGTGCAGAAACACTGATCAGGAGGAGGAAGCAAGACCGCAAAGGGAAGCCAGCTGCTTCCGAGGGTGGCGGGAGCTTTATACACAGGGAACTCTCGGAAATAGTGGAGACCACACCCTTTAGAGCTTTCCTACCTAAGGAGTGGGGCAGGCAGGGTACTTACACAACATTCCTGGCGTGTATTGGCTGACAGCTGCTCACGGGTCTCATCAGCCCGCACTACCAGCCTGCCGGGCGGAGGACACAACATCTCCCGCCGACCTAAGGCAAAGCCCTCAGACCCAGGGCTGCAGATACCACCAACCGGGGAAGTGAGGCCGGCGCAATATGGATGGACCAGCTTCCTTTAGGAAACTATTCCTGCCCAAAGTCCTTTCCAGAAGCTTCTATTGAAGTTGCCAGTCTGAGAACCGCCCCCCCCCAAGCGTGGGCATAGACCCATATTTAGCCAATCAGAGCCAACGATTCATTGGCTTCAGTGATTGGCTGAAAGGGTGGGCCTGTCCTCCAAGCAGGGCCAATCGTAATCGTTCCCTGGCATTTTTATACAGTTGCCAGGAGCGAGAAGTCCTCTCTCTTCTTTGTTGCTAACTGGGGGAGGATGTAAGCTCAAAGTTCTCTGCGTGAGATGGTTACACTGTGCCAATACATTCCCCATCTTTTTTTCTCCCCAAACTATTGGTTTAAGTCAGCGTGATATCTGGTTCTGTCACTTGCAACAACTGAGTCCTAACTAATATGGAGTCCATTCTGATTTCAATCCCTCAGACTCACGAGGGCCAGCATTTTGGGGGATATTTTTTGATGGGGAATCTTGGATTATGAGTCTGTGTACTCAAGGCCAGGCCGTTCCCATGTGGTTGGTTCCCGGAAGGCTGAGCTCAACTGGAAAGCTTCGTATTTTTCTCTTCCAAGTTACGTAATACATGTGATTCCAGGAAGTAGGAATGCAGGATGGGGGTGTGGAACAGGGAATCAGAGGGATATACCCTCAAGTTGGCCAACGCAGGGGTGACTGCGTGGTTGAGCCCATGGGGTCTCTGGGGAACCCATGTAATGAATTTCAGAACTGTCCACCCAGGAGACAAAAGGGGTAGCCCAGGGGTGTGAACCCCATCGCCAGCTACTGGGTGGTGCCTGTGTGAGTCTCCCAAGGGCTCTGCAGTGTTGCACGCCATGGTGTCTGAGAGGTCTGGGGGCCAAAGGCAAGATGTAGGTGGACTTGGCTGGGTGTCCCCATCATTTTGCTTTTACAAAGCTGGTGAGGTCTTTGGGGCTCAGAACTGCCAGGGGCATGAGTGAGAGGTCGGGGAGAGGATGTGAAGGGTGTGTACCTCCTCAAGTGACCATTTGTCATCTAGCAGATTGAGGGCCACAGTCACCCCTTGCTGGGATTTTCTTGAATGGGGATGAGAGCTTTGGAGTCACGTCTATCTGCCACACCTCTCATCTGCCTTCTTGACCTTCAATCTGGGGCAAAGTTCTTTTTCTGGTCACCTCCTGGGCATCCAGAGATTTGGCTGGCCGGGTCCCTGTCCCCTGCACACTCCCTCTGACCCCCGTGGTGGGCTGGCACCCGTACTGCCCTGGCTGCCATGTCCTCCTCCTGCCCCTGCCGCTTTCTCTTGTATTCATCTCAGAGATTTCTCAACATTGTAAGGGCAAAAAGAATTCTGACCCCATCAACTATGCCACCCATTGGCAAGCAGGGTGGGCTGGTTATTCCCTGTTTGCTCAGCCCCCAGCTCCATTCCCCAGGCTCTCCAGATCCCAGAAGTTTGACATTGGTGGACATCACCTGGGCTCCCTCCCCTAGGGCTTCTTGTTGGCTTCAGCCAATGGGAGGCGGGAGGGGACAGGTTGGGACATCTCTTCCCCTGCATGCTCCATGCTCTGGCTGAGGGTCCGTCCATGGCTACTCCCTTCCATGACCACAGCTCCTGCCAGGCCATCCTATCAAAAAGAAATCATTCTGACACTCGTTAAAGATGCAAGGTAGGCTTGTTTTAAGACTATGGCAACAGGAGGGGCGCCTGGGTGGCTCAGTCAGTTGAACGTCCAACTCCTGATTTCGGTCATGAGACTAGCCCTGCATCGGACTCCACGCTGGGCGTGAGAGTCTGCTTAGGATTCTCTCTCTCCCTCTTCCTCCACCCCTTCCCTGCTGCTCTCTCTCTCTCTATAAATAAATAAATATTTTTAAAAACCACAATTTTACCCAATGTTTAAAAAAAAAAAGGCGATGGCAATAGGAGAGACTCTGAGCTCACCTCCAAATATAGTAGAGACAGCTGGGGGTTTACAACTGGATGGGGGTGGTGGGTGGAAACCTGCTAGAAGAGCCATCAGAGTGGGAGGTTCTTGTTGAAGATGTCAAGGTGGGGGATGGGGAATTTGGTCAGATACCAAGGGTCGGGGGAATCTCCCTAAACTGACTTAGCAGGATTCTTTGCTAAAACTGGACTTGGCAGGCCAAAGACAGGATGGGAGCTGAGGTCAAGGAAGAGCCTGACTATTGTCTGGTCAAGGAGGACGCTTTGCAATGCCCACTCCTTGGCTCCAGCCCCCCAGGCCCTGGGGAATGCTCCTTCCTGCCCCGAGTCTCCAGGCTCGGGGCGGGGGGGGGGGGGGTGAGAGCTCCATTCTTGCTAGCTCCGGGTGCCTCAATAGCCCTTGCTAGTTCTAACTTGGTTCCCCCTTAATGAAATTCTCTTCAGAATTCCATCTGATATGCCTTCTGTTTGCTGTCAGCACTCTGGTTCCCTACCCTGGGAAAATTTGCCTTTCTGTCCAGTTGTCATTTTCCGAAGTGGCTTTAAGGGTTGTCTGTTTTCTGCCTCATACTGTCAACGTGGAGGATCTGAACTTGTGGTCGAAAGGGAAGACAAATCTGAACCCACAGCATTACATAGCAGGAAGCTCATGGGATCTGGGTTTGAAGCCTGGCACTTTTTACTGGCCACACAAGAGACGAAGGACAAATGGCTGAGTCCCAGTCTCCCCATCAATAACAAGGACACGGTAATACCGACCCTGCCAATCAGCCTGCGTTAGGCATTGTGTCTAGTATTATCAGGTCACAGAAGGAATATTTATTGAATGAAAAAAGGAATGGATGACCAAACAAAATGAGCTAATGCATAAAGGGCCCCTAACTTCTAATGTCTAATTAATTTTAATTTTTAAACACGTATCTTTTAAGATGCTCTCTGAGCCAGCTTCCACGTACTTGACTCACTAGGTTAGCAGACACGTCCCGTCTCGTGTATGGAACACATCAGCACCCTCAGCCCTGCCCCTATGCCCTCCTTCCCCCACCAACTGGCCTACACGCTCATCTAGGGTCTGCTGGGTTTGTGCCCAAACTTGTTCCTGGCGGTTGTGTTTATTACTGTCATTAATGGATTTAATTAAGTGTTACATACACTGTGGGAACATGAGGGTAACAAGAAGGAATGAACAGGGTCTCTATGAAATCTGGGAAGACTTGGAGTCTGGGGCCGGGTGACACTGAATTAGCTGTGGAACCCGGGAAGGCAAGGTGGGAGGGAGTGTGAGCCAGAGGGAAAGGGCACGATTGTCCAACAGGTTGCTCAGAAAGCATCCTTAGTTTCTCCAGCTGCGGCAAAGAACAGGAAATGGGAAACTGTAGCGGATGGGTAATAGTGTGATCTGTGCGGGAGAACGGGGAGATGACACAGGACTGTGTCACCAGCCCATGGCCCAGGAAAGAATGTCTGCTCAGACATCTCGGGTCGTGTGAAATCCACACGGAAGGGGTGCATTTAAGGGGGCTTCCTGAGACAGCTGACTTGTTAGCCCCATAATTAGCTGATTGACCGGAGTCCTGATTTACAGGATAAGAAAGCCTCCTTGTCTCTCTGAAGTTCTCTGTCTTCCCTTTTTCCCTGTTTTTCCTGTTTCCCTTTCTCTCTTCTCTGCTATTTTGTCTGCCTTTTCCTCTGTTTATTAAATGTCCAAAAAGGGAACTGGTTTTTTAAATGTATTTAATTGTAATTCTATTTAATATTTAATTTTTGACGTATTGTACTTCTTGAATTAAATGGAATATTCGCTGTTAAGTAACTCACACAGTGTTTTTACTGGCTGCAAGCTGCGGTTATGGGCTGCTTCGTGCCGAAGGGAGGCTCACTTTAACTGCATGCTGCAGACAATTGTGGCTTTTTATTTGCATGTTGTCCACATTAATTTCTTCCTCCCTGTGGGTCTCCCCGGTGTGATGATTTCCCTTCTCCAGCCCAAAATAAGTGGCTCAGAAAACAATCTTAGATGAACCTGAAAGTATTCAAAGTTCCAGGTAAAATTACTGCTTGAAAAACTTCTGTGGTAGATTTGTATAAAAATTTAACTGATGATACAAGAGCCTCTGCGTTACTGAAACTTCCTTGGCAAAAGTAGAAACCAGTCCAGAATAGCAACAATCACCGGATGCAGAATGAACTCTCAGGATTCTTTTCCTGTGATGGGGAACTTACTACCTCACCGAGGAGCCCATTCCATCTACATCAGAAAGAACTTCTTTTTTTTAACACTTTATTTTTTTTTTAAGATTTTATTTATTTATTCGAGGGAGAGAGTGAGAGAGAGCATGAGAGGAGAGAGGGTCAGAGGGAGAAGCAGACTCGAGCCAGATGTGGGACTCAATCCAGGGACTCCGGGATCATGACCTGAGCCGAAGGCAGTCGCTTAACCAACTGAACCACCCAGGTGCCCAGAAAGAACTTCCTTATACTGACTTCAACTCTGTCTTCCTGTAACTGACTTTGATTCGCTTTCAGGAGATTCATATAAGAAGACGATCATCTGCCAAATGGAGAGGCAGTTCTCACATGCTCCATGAGCCTGCTCTCCTGCAGGATAAAGCACATCTGTTGCTCCTCATCCCCTCTGTCCTGAGCACTGAGCACTGCCCTGTTTCAGCCGGGGTCCTCCTTTAGGCATGATCCCCAAATCAGAACACGATTCTCAAAGCGTGCTGTGACAGCTCACAGTAAAGCCCGGCCTTCTCTTCCCTGGGTCTGGGCATTGGCGCCGCTCCAGAACCAGGGTCTGCGCCTCCCCCATGCTCTGCCCTGCTCTGCGTCGCTCTGGGGGTGGGAGGAGAGCCTCCCCTGCAGGTTGCATTTCCCAGGCTCCCTGGTCAGTGGCTTCCCGCTGGGTCTGGCCAATGGGCGACATTGCTAGAGACTGGAGGGTAGGAGGCAAGAAAATGCTGGGTTATTTCTACTTCTCTCTGGAGCAAATCTCCAGCAGCTAAACCTCCTCCATGCTCCAGCTTTCCCTGGGTGACCCCAGCCCCAGGATTCTAGTATCCTTCCACCCCTCTCTGTCCCTCCAGCCCAGGGTTGGATGCCAGTCTCTGTGCCGTGCTTAATCTCTGGGGTGCTTCACCAACCTGCCTGGCTTCTCAGCTCTCTCACCCCTGGGGCAGCCAATACCCTGCATTCAATTCTTCCTGCTTATATACTTGACATTTATATGGAGAGAGAGAGAACACATATACACTTGACCCTTGAACAATGAGGGCTGCTGAACCCCTGCACAGTTGAAAATCTGCATATACCTTTTGACTCCTCTAAATCTTAAGTACTAATAGCCAACTGTTGACTGGATAATACTTACTGGTAAGATAAACAGTCAATTAACAAATATTTTGTGTGTTCTATGTATGATACATTGTATTCCTACAATAAAGTAAGCTAGAGAAAAGAAAATGTTATTAAGAAAATCACAAGCAGGGGCACCTGGGTGGCTCACTCATTAAGTGTCTGCCTTCGGCTCAGGCCATGATCCCAGGGTCCTGGGATTGAGCCCCACATCGAGCTCTCTGCTCCACTGGGAGTTTGCTTCTCCCTCTCCCTCTGCCCCTTGCCCCTGCTCATGCTCTCTCTTTCTCTCTCTCTCTCTCAAATAAATAAAATCTTAAAAAAAAAATCACAAGGAAGAGAAAATACATTTATAGGGTGCCTGGGTGGCTCAGTTGGTTAAGTGTCTGCTTTCAGCTCAGGTAATGAGCCTGGAGTCCCAGGATCCAGTCCTGCACTGGACTCCCTGCTCAGCAGAGAGTCTGCTTCTCCCTCTGACCCTCCCTCTTCTCGTGCTCTCTCTCTCAAATAAATAAATAAAATCTTAAAAAAAAAAGAAAAGAAAATACATTTATAGTACTGTACTGTAAAAAACCCACATGGCCTCGCATGGATTCAAACCCATGTTGTTCAAGGGTCAACTGTGTGTGTGTGTGTGTGTGTGTGTATAGTTTCTGTTTCCTTGTGGACTCTAGTGCAGGGTGCTACTTCTAGTAATGCAGTTTAAGATTGCAAACAGATGTGGGGGCTGGCACTTAAAATACCAGCTGCTGGGGTGCCTGGGTGGCTCAGTTGTTAAGCGTCTGCCTTCAGCTCAGGTCCTGATCTCAGGGTTCTGGGATCGAGCCTCGCATCGGGCTCCCTGCTCAGCTGGGAGCTTGCTTCTCCCTCTCCCACTCCCCCTGCTTGTGTCCCCCTCCCCAAATAAATAAATAAATTAAATATTTAAAAATAAAATAAAATAAGATACCAGCTGCTATTATATCTCTTTCCATGTATTTTCCTTTTTTTTTTTTTTTTTTTAAAGATTTTTTATTTATTTATTTGACAGAGAGAGACATAGCGAGAGAGGGAACACAAGCAGGGGGAGTGGGAGAGGGAGAAGCAGGCTTCCCCACGGAGCAGGGAGCCCGATGTGGGGCTCGATCCCAGGGTCCTGGGATCATGACCTGAGCCGAAGGCAGACGCTTAACGACTGAGCCACCCAGGCGCCCCTCTTTCCATGTATTTTCCACATGTGATGCTCAAACAACTCCTCTGTGTGGGAGGTACGCATTTTGTGCAAGAGGAAACAGGCTGAGGAGAGATTTGGTTGAGCCCAGATTTGGGTGAGTGGCTGTTCCAAACCCTTAACCATCAGACCAGTGTCCTACTCACCGGCAGCTAAGGTCACATTGCTTTTCCAGCATTTTCCTGCGGGATTTCTGGGACCTGAGTGGAGTTCTCTCTGAGGGACTCCTAGTTCCTGAAAAAGACCATTCAAGAGCTCCATTTTACACTCAGTCACTGGCTCAGCATCTTTATTTTTCAAACATTCCTGGGAACCTCTTTTCAGAGATTTGACAATGCGTGAGCTCAGCACCGATTCTATAAATATCATTTTCTATAAATATTCATTCCGTGAAGGCACCTGCTTCAGAATGACAACCACCTTGCTGAGAACAGCAAGTTTTGGGGTTATGGTTTATTCCCGTCTCTAATTACAGCTGACGTGGGATTTTTTTCTTTCTTTTCTTTTGTATTTGTAGCCCCAAGGAAAATGTGGAAGCCAGGATGCTGACCCTACAAAGTCTGTAAGGTTTTTGCAATGAAAGAAAGAAAACCCGTGCGAAAGTGATGGTCTTAAAAAGCCAGCACAGATTTTTCTAATTGTCTCAGCGCATGCATAGCTGAGCTACCCTGGGTCAATGTCAAGGTCTCCAAACTGCTTCTTGGTGGGGTGGCTCAGATCCCTGAGGTCAGACTGCCTGGGTTCAACTAGTATCTCTGCCATGTTCTAGCTGTGTAAACTTGGGGGGTGAATTCTGTTCCCTCGTCCATGTTGGGGACACACTGATATAGCTGGGGGGCTCACACACACTAATCTCTGTCCATTGCCCATTTCCAATAACAGATTAAAAAACTTATTTGTGAGGTCACCTGGGTGGCTCAGTTGGTTAAGCCTCTGCTCTGGGCTCAGGTCATGATCTGAGGGCCTTGATATCGAGCCCTGCATCGGGCTCCCTGCTCAGCAGTGAGTTGGCTTCTCCCCCTCCCTCTGTGATCTCTCTCGCTCTTACCCTGTCTCAAATAAATAAATAAAATCTTTAAAAAAACTTCCTTGTGTACTGTCTTAAATCCCCTCCTTCCTGGCTGACCTCCTTCTTCTCCCCTGCTTAATATTATAGGGATGCATCCTAGCTTGTCCAATGCTGGTCACCCCCCACCCCTTTCCTGAAATACCACCTTTCCTGGGCTTCTTTCTCACTCTGGAAAATTCTTCTCAGTCCACTTCACTGGCTCCTTTTCCCTTAAGTGCTAGTTATTTTGGAGGCTCTGCTATAGACCTTCTTCTTTTACCTAAGCATCCTCCCTGGGCCAACTCAAACACCCCTGGCCTGATTACCCCCTACCCAATAGACTCATAGCTTCCAGATCTGCACCTCTGACCCAGTCTCTGTCCTGTCTCAGACCTGTGGTTCTGCTGGACGTCTCCACTTTGATGTCCCATGAGCAACTCAAATGCCACCTGTCCCAAACTGGACTCATTTCCTCCACCTGCCCCACTATTCAGCCCCAAGCCCAAGAACATTCCTTCACTCCTTTTTTTTTTTTTAAAAGATTTATTTATTTATTTATTTGAGAGAGAATGAGAGACAGAGAGCATGAGAGGGGGGAGGGTCAGAGGGAGAAGCAGACTCCCTGCCGAGCAGGGAGCCCGATGCGGGACTCGATCCCGGGACTCCAGGATCATGACCTGAGCCGAAGGCAGTCGCTTAATCAACTGAGCCACCCAGGCGCCCCATTCCTTCACTCTTTTAAAAAACCTCATTAAACATTTTTTTAAGAGTACAATTCAGTGATTTTTCATATTCACAAATTGTGCAACCAAGAAGCAAAAATCTAAATATCCGTGAGCTCATTGATAGATACACAAAATGTGGTCTAACCATGCAATGAAATATTATTCAGCCGTTAAAAGGAATGAGTCACAGATTCGTTCTATAACATGGAGGAATCTTGAAAACATTATGCTAAATGAAAGAAGCCATAAAAGACCAAATGGTAGGATTCTATCTGTATGAAACATCCAGAATAGGCAAATCCATTAGAGACAGGAGGTAGATTTGTGACTGTGTGGGGCTGGGGAAGGTGGCAGGGAATAGAGAGTGACCGCTGGTGAAACTTCTGGAACATTAGCTATATGAATAATACTGCTGTGGACATTCACATGCAAGTTTTTATGTAGACGTAGGTTTTCATTTCTCTTGGGTATATTCCCAGGAGTGGAATTGCTGGGTCATATGTTTAACATTTTGAGGAACTGCCAAACTATTTTCCCAAGTAGCTACAGTATTTCACATTCCCACCAGCAGGGGATGAGGGTTCTAGTGTCCCCACATGGACACTTTTTAATTTTAGTTGTTTTAGTGAGTGTGGAGGGGTATCTCATTGCGGTTTTGATTTGCATTTCTGTAATGACTAATCTTACTCAGCATCTTTTCATGTGTTTATTAGTCATTTGTATATCTTCTTTAGAGAGATATGTATTCAAATCGTTTGACCATTTTTAGTATATGTGCTGCTGAAGGGAGCAATGCCTATTTTTAAATTGGGTTGGGGCTCCTGGGTGGCTCAGTCGGTTAAGTGTCTGACTCTTGATTTTGGTTCAGATCATGATCTCAGGGTCGTGAGATCAAGTCCTGCATCTAATCCTGTGTGGAGCCCTATGTTGAGCCCCCTGTCGAGCCCGGGGTCAGGCTCTGTGCTGTGCATGGAGCCAGCTTGGGATTCTCTCTCTCCTTTTCCCTCTGCTTCTTTCCCCACTTGGGCTCTCTCTCTCTAAAAAAAACAATAAAAATAAATTGGGTTACTTGTCTTTTTTTTTTGTAAGTGTTCTTTATATATCCTGGATCCTTATCAGATATATGATTTGCATGTACTTTCTCCCATTCTATGCATTGTCTTCTCACTTTCTTGATGGTGCCTCTGAATCACAAAATTTTTTATTTGGTGAGTCCAATTTATCTAATTTTTTCTTTTGTTGCTTCTGCTTTTTGCATCATAGCTAAGAAATAATTGCTTAATCCAAAGTCATGTTTCCTTCTAAGAGCAGTTCTTAGAAGATCCATTTTGAGGGGCGCCTGGGTGGCTCAGATGGTTGAGCATCTGCCTTCTGCTCAGGTCGTGATCTCAGGGTCCTGGGATCAAGCCCCGGGATGGGCTTCCGCTCAGTGGGGAACCTACTTCGTCCTCTCCCTCTGCCCCTCCTCCCACTCATGCTCACTCTCTCTCTCTCTCAAATGAATAAATAAAATCTTTTTTAAAAAAAGGAAGATCCATTTTGGGTCAATTTTTGTATATGGTGTGAGGTAGGGTCTGACTTCATTCTTTTGCATTTGCTATCCAGTCGTTCCAGCGCCATTGTTAAAAGGGCCATTCTTTCCCCATGGAATGATGTTGGCACCATTGTTGAAAATCAATCGACCAGGGGTGCCCAGGTGGCTCAATTGATTAAGCGGCAGACTCTTGATTTCGGCTCAGATCATGATCTCGGGGTCCTGGGATTGAGCCCCGCATCTGTGCTCAGCGGGGAGTCTGCTTGAAGATTCTCTCTCTCTCCCTCTGCCCCTCCCCCCTCTCTCAAATAAATAAATAAGTCTTAAAAAAAAGAAAAAGAAAAGCAATTGATCACAAATGTAAGAGTTTATTTCTGGACTCTCAATGGTATTCCCTTGATCTGTATGTTTATCCTTCTGCAAGTATCCCCTTCCTTGGCCTTTCCCTCTCCTTCATCCTCCATCCATCCACTCAATGGCAGTAAACTCTGCATCTGTCTGGGATTGGTGTTGTGTTTGGACATGGGCCTACAATGGTAAGCCAGGCAGACACTGTCCCTGCCATCACAGACTTGATATTCTTCTGAGAGCAGATGCACAATATGCAAGTAAAGAGATAAATGAAAAGGATTATTTCAGACAGTGATTACTGCCATGGAAACCAAAAGGAGGTTATGTGATAGAGAGTGACCAGTGGACATTACAGAGGGGGCTCTTTACATTGGGGTGCTGGGGAAAGCCTCTCCGAGGCTAACACCGGAGGTCTGGATGAGAGGTCAGCTCTGCAGTGCTTGGGGCGGGCTGTGCCAGGCAGAGGGGCAGAGTTTGCATGAAGCGGAAACTGATGCACAAGGAAGAAAACTTGAGCATCAGAAGCTCTGAGAAAGACAGAGGGGAAACCCTGATCATGACATGCCTGAAGCCCCCTTAGCTCTGGGCTTTTCAGTCTCTGAGCTATTCGTTGCCCTCCACTGTGGGAGCCTATTTGAATAGAATTTTCCGTTGTTAATAAGCAATAGTGTTCACACTGAAGGGACTGCTTGTTCTCCTACTAGACTGTAAGCCCCATTAGGGCCACGGGAGCGTTTGTCTAGCTCAAATTTGCACATAGGGAGCTCTTGTATGTAACATCTCTATTGCCAAAGTTTAAGAATCAAGAGTTTTCGTAAAGAGGTCCAGATGTTTTTCTTTTCTTTTCTTTTTTAAGATTTATTTATTTATTTGAGAGAGAGGGAAAACGAGCAGGCGGGGAGCAGCAGAGGGAGAGGGAGAGAGAGTGTCTTAAGCGGACTCCACACTGACCTTGGAGCCTGACTCGGGGCTCGATCCCACAACCCTGAGATCACGACCTGAGCTGAAACCAAGAGTCAGATGCCCAACTGACTGCGCCACCCAGATGCCCCTGGTTTGCTTTTCTTAGACAACTGGAGGGCTTGGCACCACCAAGCTAAGATTCCTTCATGGCAACGAGGGCAGAGCTGAAGACCAGTGGTTCCCTTTTAATGTCAGTTCTGAAGATGAAAATGACAGCCAGAGGAGGGCGGAATAGAGAGGATCACCTTCTCCAGAAAAATTTTCCTTACGGAGTGCATCTTAGATCATTTACATTACGTGCCTGCCCCCTGCAGGTAAGTGAGTTTGTGATCCCCTTGGACACATAATAGGCCCAGTGCCAGGAATGAATGAATGAACGAACGAATGAATGAATTTGTAACACTCCCTCAGTTCTTGACACTGTACATTACACAAAGTGTCAAAAATTTTTATTTGATTTCTAAAGAAACATGAATTAGATTGCTTTTCATATTGTGTGGATTTCAATTTAAACCAATATTGACAGGCATTTAGTTCCGGTGTGAAGTTTCTTTTTCTGCCTTAGCTGGGCAAGTTGACCTCAGGGCGCTCAGAATCACCTTCCCTTGAAAACCGACCCTCTACATTTTCCGTCCAGTAGGGGGCGACAGCAGCAACGAATAGAAGGAAAACAACGTTAAAGGCGAAATCCAGGCAAGGTGCTCTCTCCAGGGATGCTGAGCTGTGGAGTCATATTCAGGATGGGGGCCACCTTTGCGAGGGACTGGGGGAGGGCTTTACTTAATATATTCTGAATAGATAATGCATTCACATGGTTCAGGAATAGAATGGAATAAATAGGATGGCATTTGGTGAAATCTCCCTTCTAACCCCTTCCCCTTCTGCCTGATTTCCAACCTCACCTCTACCTCAGGTACGACGGTTACTTTTCTCTTGTGTGCTCTTCCAAAGGTTTCTATGCATGTATAAACAAATAGAAATATCTATCTACACCCCCAACTTTAACCAAAATGTGGCAACACCAAAAGGTATGCTGAACATATTGTTCTGTACCTTGCTTTGCGTGCTCATGATGTATCTGTAGACTGTTCCACATCAGTCCACAGAGGAAATCGCAGCCACCCCCCCCCCGTCCCCCATCTCTCTTTCACAGCTGCCTTGGTTCTCCCTGGCAGACCTGTGTCATTTCTATTTGTCCAGGCCCCCTACTGATGGGCCCTCAGGTTGCTCCTAACGTCCTGCTACTGGAAATAAAGCTCAGTGAATAACCTTGAAAAGAATTACACACATGTGAGCTTGAGTATAGCAGTGGCTGCCTCCCCTGTGTGCGTGAGAATCACGGAAGGGGCCTTTAAATATCCAGAACCTTAGATCAGTTACATCAGAATCTCTGAGTGTGGGACCCAGGGCATCACGGAAACCCCAGCGTGCAGCCAGCCCTGGGCACCCTGACCTCTAGGGGGGCTTGATGGGTCAAGAGCACAGAGACTCGCAAATTTGCTAGATACGGCCAAGGGGCCTCTGTTGGGGGTTATGTCCACATGTACTCCCACCGGCATGAAAGGGCCTGGGTCTTCCTAGCCTCACCGCAAAGCAGGCTTGTCGAACTTTGATCTTTGATGACCTGCTCATTTATTTATTTATTAAGATTTTATTTATTTATTTATTTGACAGAGAGAGAGAGCACGAGCAAGCAGGGCAGCAGGCAGAGGGAGAGGGAGAAACAGACTCCCCGTCGAGCAGGGACCCCCTCCCCCAAAGCGGGGCTCCATCCCAGGACCCCAGGATCATGACCCCAGCCGAAGGCAGCTGATCAACCAACTGAGCCCCCCAGGCTCCCCCCTGCTAATTTATTTTGAAGGTATCTCAGTCCCGCCTTAATTTGGGCTGAGAGTGAGCATATGTTTAAGAGCCATTAGGTCTGTCTGGGGGTGGCCTTTGCCCGTTCCGTTTTTGTTTTTGTTTAGATTGGCTTCTTTATATATATATGACAAGAGGAATTCTTTGTCATGTGGGTTGCAAATACGTATGCCCTGCTTAGTCTTTTGTTTTTACACATTGCATGAGACACTATGTTTTTTTTTTTTTCTTGAAGAAGACTTTTTATATATTTGAATGTATCCATCTTTTGTTCTAGCTTCTGGACTTGGCTGAAGGACCTTTCCCACTCCAGACTTGTGAATACAGCTTCCCATGCTTTTCTTCTGCAACTTCTGTGGTTTCCTTTATTCACATTTAAATCTTTGATGCTTTTAGATTTATCCTGATCAGTGGTGTGAGGTAGGAATCCATCGTTGTTTTTCTTTCCAGAGGCCACTTGTATCATTACCTTTATCAAGGAGTAAGATAGGAACTGCTTTGGGCTACTTCAAACTGGAATTTGTTTTTGTCTTTTTATTTACAACAACACCAGCTCCTATTTTTCTCAAAATGTCGTCCTATCCACTCACCCATTTACCCACACACTGATTGATTCATCTTGTTTGCCATTGAGAATTTTATTAACTGGACATCATCCCTGACTTTTTGGATTTCTATTTAGGATTTATCTTAATTACTTAATAACCAACAATGACCTTCTATTGAATATTTAATATATTTGTTTTTATGTATGTTTCCATTAAACCACAGACAAACCCATAATGTTAGTACTATTATTATCCCATTTGAGGAAGGTAGTCTCAGAGTGTTTGAGGCTTGCCCAAGGGCCCACAGTTAGAAAATGGCAGCACTGGATGTAATTCAAAAGCCTGGTTTCCAGGGTCCGACCTTTTTACCTGCCTCGACACTGTAACTGGTCTTTGTGGAATGGCAGGATGAGGAATGAATGAGTGAGTCAGTGAGGGAGTGAGGAAGACAGAATGAGTCAGCTCTTGCACTCAGAGGAACCCAAAGGGGGAGATTAGATGTGAATGCAAATAACCAGAATACAAAGTAAACAGTGATCCCACCAGCATTTTGGAAGCAATCCACTTTCTCTCCCCTCCTATTTGAAATGCTTAATTCTTTCCAATTCCTCCCCACCTAGGAACCAAAGAGCCAAACACTGGGGTGGGAGCAGACTCCTTCGGCTTGCTGCATTAAGTCACCCACTTGGAGGCTCCCTTTGGAGGCCTGGAGCTCTGCAGCCCTGCAGCCTGGGTGGTGGGGGGAGGGAGGAGGAGGAATAAGAGGAGGGGGAGGCAGGGAGTGGGAGGGAAGAGGAGGGGAAGAAAGGAGGGGGGAAGGAAGGAGGGGGGAAGGAAGGAGCGGGGAAGGAAGGAGGGGGGAAGGAAGGAGGGGGGAAGGAAGGAGCGGGGAAGGGAGGAGGGGGGAAGGAAGGAGGGGGGAAGGAAGGAGGGGGAAGGAAGGAGCGGGGAAGGGAGGAGCGGGGAAGGGAGGAGGGGAGGAACAGAACTTGAGGAGGAGGGAACAGGGAGGAAGGAGAAGGGGTTGGTGTTGGGGATAATGGGGAGAGGAAAAGAGGAAGAGAGAAGGGGAAGAAAGGAAGGGAGAGGAGGTAAAAGAAGAGGAGGCAGAGGGGTTAGGGAAGTGGGAGGAGCAAGGAGGGGGAGGGGAGGAGAGGTCTACGGAAGGAATAAAGAGGGGGAGACACAAGTAAGGGGAGGGGGAGGAGGGAGAGGGAGTAGAGAAGGGTGAGGGAAAGGAGAAAGAAGGGTTGGGGAGAAGGAAATGCTGGGAGTAAGAAGGGGGAGTGGGAGACCGGGAAGGGGGTTGGGAGGAGCACAAAGCCCCTCCTCCAGCCCCCGCCACGGAGTTGCGCAACCCGCCCGGACTGGGATTGGTCGCAGGCAAGTCAAGACGCCCCGCCCCCGCGGCCAGGCAGCCAATGGCCAGAGGGGGGCGTGGCGGAGCCGCCTGGGTCCCGGCGCGCGCTCGGTGCGCACTCGGAGCCTCCGCCGCGCTCGCAGCTCGCCGCTCGCGCCCCGCGTCGCTGTCGCCGCCGCCGCTGCCGCCCGCCCTCCGCGCGTCCCCGCCGCGCTCCGATCCCTGCGGCCGGCCCGGGGGGCGCTTGGTCGCTCGGGGCAGAGTGTTCCCGCTGCGGCCCTGCGGCCATGGCCACCAAGATCGACAAGGAGGCTTGCCGGACGGCGTACAACCTGGTGCGCGACGACGGCTCGGCAGTCATCTGGTGAGGAACTTTCCATTGCTCTCCAAGCCCCGCTCCCCGAGCTCGCGAGGGGCCTGGTGCACTGAGCCGTCTTCCAGACGGGACGGATTAAGGGTCATCCCGAGCTGTCTCCCGCAGCCTTAACTCAGGACAGCGTGGAAGGCCAGCGCTGGCTTCCCCCTAGCCAGAGCATCTTTTACGTTGCCCTGCTGGAAGCTCGGCGCCGTGCAGCTACTACCATCGCTCATGTGTGTGTGTGTTTTTCTTCTCCCAATCCAAAGGGTGACTTTTAAGTATGACGGCTCCACCATCGTCCCCGGCGAGCAGGGAGCGGAATATCAGGACTTCATCCAAGAGTGCACAGGTAGGGAAGCGCGCCTTCTGGGGGAATTCCTGATCTTTTGGGAAACTGTCAACGCGGGGGCGGGGGGGGAGGAGGAGCTGCAGAGGCCAAACTGGGAGGAGCCTGGCCACCCCGGGTGCCTCTGGCGCTGGAGGAACCAGATTTGAGGTTTTTAAAGCCTCATAAAGCGTACTCCCCTCTGGACATCCAGAGCACAGAGGTGGCCGCCTGGCTCGTTGCTCCCCGCAGTACCCGGTCCAGAAGAGAGAGCTCCTTTGCCCATGCGGGTCACTGGTTTTTCAAGGGTCAACTCAGTGTGGTTCCAACCTCGCGTTTCGCTCTCCCCACCATCCCCTTTCATTGGTCAGTGAGCCAAAATAAAAACACAATCCTGGAGCTTATTGCAGGAGAAAGAAACTGTCAGCTATATCCTCCCTTCTCCCAAGCTCATTGTCAGTGTGCTGGTGACATGTGTGTGTTTTATTTGTAGAATATAGAGCAAGATATGACAGAGTACGCTCCCTATGATGCCATTTACATGAAACTGTAGAAAAGGCAAAGCAAATCTGTGGTGTGAAGAGTCAGAATAGTGGTCACATTTTGGAGTAGATAGCCAGTGACTGGCGTGGGAGGCACACAGAAGGCTCTGGGGTCTTGGAGATGTCTCATGTTTCCATCTGGGAGGTGGGTACACAGGTGTGTACGTAGGTAAGAAATCATCAAGCAAAATATTGACGATCTGTAAACTTCTTGCACTTCCCTGGGGTGTTTAAACCATTGAAAGAAAGGAACACATGGTGTATGGAACCACAGACCCCTCAGTAGGGGCAAAAGGCTCAGCCTCCTTGGTAATCGGACCCTTCGGAGCGGAGAGTGGAGAATGAGCTCTTTCCGGGTCTGTGGTCCTTAGCTTTGAAACAGAGGTGCAGACAAAGGCAGTGCAGCTTGGAGGTTAGGCAGGAACCCTGAGCTAGCAAGTTGGGTTTGAATCACTGTGTGGCCACTTCCTAGCTGTGTGGTTTGGGTAAGTTATTTAACCTCTCAGGCCTTGGTTTCCTTACCTGTAATCTTGGAAGGCTGTTGTGAGGATCCATGAGTGGAAAGTGCTCAGGACGGTGCCTATACAAAACTACATGGTCATTTGTGAAATAAAGAACAAGTACAAAATTGTGCCATAGATCACGTGACGGGTCCTTTCCTTAACTGTTTCCTTAACCAAGCGATAGTTTGCATTTAGTCTAATTGAAAGAATATTTATGAAGTGTCTGCTCTGGGCTGGGTGGTACGAAGGTTTTGTTTTGTTTTTTAATGTTCTTCCAATTCAAATGTCTTCCTGAGAGCTTCCTCTAAATCATCAGTCGTTGCTTTTGTAAAGGTTTGGTTTAAAATACCAGATGTGTAAAGTACTGTAACAACTCACGTTTAAAAAGGCATCTAGGGCCTCTTGTGGAGAGTCAGTGGGTCAGGATTTGAACTCAGCCCCCTGACTCAGGAGCCCTGTCTCTCTACCACCTCTACACTTCCTCCCCGGTGGTGGTGGTGAATGCTTTTGCAAGTAGACTAAGTGCAAACTCTGGGCTTTCCCCCAATTTGGTGCACATCTAGGAGATTCAGCAGTATTTTTTGCCTTGTCGGATCTGAGGCTTTGTCTCACAGGCCAGCTTCCCTCCTCGCTGACCTCAAGAACAGAAAACTAGCAGTTTCTTTGCTCCTGCTGACCATCCATCACCCACCCACCCCCATCAGACTGGGTTTTGCTCCTGAAGCTATTGTTCTCCCCACCAAGTAGGAGAAGGTGACCCAGAGATGAAAGAGCATCCTGTCAATAGAATAGATTTTGAACAGATGCTCTGGGCCATTGGGCGAAGCTGGAAAGGCTTGGTGCAGTCAAAGAACACTTCCTTCCTCCCTTGGGCTTTGCAGGGGGTGGGGAGGGGGGTGTTACCCTGACCCTTCCCCCAACCAGCAGGGAGGCAGGGCTGGGAGTGCCTTGCCAGGGACTAAAAATGCTTCCCCTGCTGCTTGTTGATCTTATGAATGGGCTGTGGGATCTGAAGGCTCCGTCTGCTTTGGCTGGAAATCTGCCTGTCTTCCCCGGCCATCTGTTGGACAAATGTATAGGCGAGTTAAGGTGGCCGTGTCTGCTCTGGTTCGTCTTGGAAAAACGCGTTCCTTCCCCCAGCCGTGTCCTCATAACCCACGACAAAGGACTCAGAACGCAGACTAGTAACTTTATCCATGCAAGTCGCTGCACTCGACGTGCCTTGTCTCCATGACTGAGATTGTCCCCCTTCCACAGATGAGTACAGCAAGACCCAGAGAAGTTAAGTGACTTGCCTGCAATCACAGTTAGGACTTGGCAGAGCTGGGACTCGAACCCAGGCAGACTGGCTCAAAGGCCCATAGTCTTGGCCTCATCTCTCTAAGGAAGTGGGTTTAGATTTTTTTTTTTTTTAAGTTTTAAGTATTGAAGTAATCTCTATACCCCACGTGGGGCTCAAACTCTTGACCCTGGGCAGGGCCGTCCCTGTGGGGAGAGGGACACCCTCGGCCAATGACTTCAGTGCAAGTTTCCAGACTGACGCACACTCCTTGCCCTGGCTGGGTTCATGTGCCCATCCTGGACCAGTCAGTGGGACTCTGGCTGGCTAGGCCTGAGTCAGTGCCCACCCCTGGAGTGGGGGAGGGGCAGCCCCACCCAAACCAGGAGACTAAGTCTCGGGGAGGGTGGCTTCTTAAGGGAAGAGTGGCAGTGTGTGTGTCGGGAGGCAGGCTGTTTCCAGAAGAGGGGCAAACCAAACACAGGTCCATTGCTCCTCACCTCCTGGCCCTTATTGCAACAATCTCTTAGCCCTGATCTTTCTTGTCTTATCCATTCTAGTCCCATTGCTGGAGTAATTCTTCCTAAAGCCCATCTCTACCCAAGTTACTCTGCTGCTCCTTAACCTTCTCTGGCTCCCTTCTGCCCATGGAATTTGGCAGAGGCTCTCTGCTTGAAGGTCCAGTCAGTTTGTCCCCACCCACCTCTGCTGCCCACACCTTTCTTTGTGCACCTGCAGCCCGATACCTTTGGACCTTTGATTTTGGAAGGTCCCTCCAGGCAGAATTCCTCTTCCCCATCTCTGCCCCCAACCAGGCCAGTGTGATGTCTTCTTTATTTCAACAGCCCAGAGTTAGAAAGGCTCTTGAGTTACATCCCGACTGTGTCCCTTGCTTGCTGTGTAACCTTGGGCAAGGACATCCCTTTCTCTGTGCCTCAGTGTTCTAGTCTGTAAAATGGGGATCCTGCAGTGCTTACCTCTGACAGTCACTGGGAGTGTGAGCTGAAATAACACATTTAAAACGGGAGCATAGGCCCCTGGTGCACGTGGCTGTGGTTACTGTTACTTTTTATTATTTTTGCTCTTGTAGCTCTTAGGATGACGCTGTGCTTTCTGTGCATGCCCCAGCTCAGTGCTCAGTAGGCACACAGCTCCTGATTAGCCCTAGTAGGCGCTCAGCCCCAGGCTGGCAAGCAGTAGACATTCGGCCCCATGTGGGCGTGGGTTAGACCTTTGGCCTGGATCTGCATGCAGTAGGTGCTCGGTACAAAGCACCTACTGTCCGATGGTTAAAGGTTTAGGCTGCGTTGGATGGCCTGGGTTCCAAGTCTGGTCAGTCGTGTGACTTGGGGTAGGTGAGTGACCCACCTGCTCATCCTTTGCTATAACGTGGTCATTAGGAGGATTAAGGAAGCAGTTCCACAGAGGTGAGGATATAGTAAATGCTCCTTAAGTGTTAGTTACAGTGATTGTCCTCTTGTTGGTGGAATTTAATTGATGTGGAAGTAGACTGTGTTGGTCTGAGAGCACCAGAAAGGTGGGAGGGTAAAGAGATGATGGGGAGGAAACGGGCATGGAGCTGCACCCGAGGGCCAGTGGTACCCCCGACAGAGCCTTCGGGAGCCAGGAGGAGCCAGGAGGAGCCATTTGCCAGGCTGCCTGAACCCGTGATCTCTCGGATTGCGGCCGAAAGGGCTCACAGATCATGTATACGTGACCAGCAGTGGCCTGCGCTGTCTCTGAAATCACTGTTTTGTTTTTGCGCCTTACTAATAACACGTGTTCCTAGTAGAATATTGAAAAAGTAGGACTAAGTGAAAAGAAGAGAAGAGAAACTAGGAAACTGGTTTCTGAAACTAGTTCAGATACAGTTTTACCACTCAGAAATGGGTTCATTAATTCATTTGCTCAGTCTTTCATTCATCCTCCTTTCCTCCCTCCTTCCCTCTTTCCTCTCATGTATATGAGTGGCTCCTCTGCAGGGTACTTTTCTAAGCACTGAGGATAAATAGAGAAACAGAGAAAGTCCCTGTCCTCAGGGAGCTGATGTTTTATTGTCATTGCTGGGCCTTTCCAACGGCTACATAATGTTCTCTCATATGAATGTAACATTGTTTAGTCAATTCTTTGTTGATGGACCTCAAAGTTCTCTGTTGCAAGCAGTTTTATTTTGGAACGAATCCAAGCACCTGGGAATGAATCCAGTTTTCTGTTGGTATATATTGCAGAGTCGATCGGTTATGAGCATCCCTGGTCGAGCCAGGGTGTCTTGCCTTGACTCGGAGCCTTGACACGCTGTGTGACCTTGGGCAAGTCTCCCAGATTTTGTTTCCTCCTCTGTAAGATGGGGATAATGATGGCACGTCACGCACGGCGTTGCTGTGAGGATAAGTTGACATGATATGTATAAAGCTCGTGGGGCAGCTTCTGGTATAGAATCAGTGCTCAAAACTATGCTTATTGTTAACAGAGTGCCTTCTTGAGGTGTTGCCCATCAGTGGGTAGGTTGAGATAAACTTGGTGTGTGGGCTGGTTAACAAAAATGTGCATTCGTGGAGGGCAGTGTCAGCATGAAGCCTGACGGGGATAGATGCCCTGGGTGGTCGGCTAGATGATGCTCTGGGTGCAGATGATATTCCCATGATGCTTTCTCGAGCCTGGGGTCTTCCACTCAAAATATCACTCACAGAGAAAAGTGGGGTTTGATATTTTTGTCTGTCCAGCATCCCATCCTTGGGGTGGAGGTGGGGGCTTTTCCTATTTCATTATAATCCTGCTCAGCCAAGGTAGTTCCAAGGAAGTTGACTCGACTCCGCAGGGCCTACAGGGAAGGCATGTGACCCAGGCCTGGCCAATCAGAGTAAGCCAGGCCTTCTGTTGACTGATTGGCTCGGGCTTGGGCCCTTGTGACTCAAGTCAAGCCAGTCAGCTCCATTCCAGATACTTTGTTTTTGTTTGTTTGTTTGTTTTTTAAAGATTTTATTTATTTATTTGAGAGAGAGAATGAGACAGAGAGAGAGAGCATGAGATGGGGGAGGATCAGAGAGAGAAGCAGACTGCCTGCGGAGCAGGGAGCCCGATGCGGGACTCGATCCAGGGACTCCAGGATCATGACCTGAGCCGAAGGCAGTCGTTTAACCAACTGAGCCACCCAGGCGCCCTGTTTGTTTTTGTTTTTGTTTTTTAAAGATTTTATTTATTTATTTGACAGAGAGATAGAGAGCACAAGTAGGCAGAGTGGCAGGCAGAGGGAGAGGGAGAAGCAGGCTCTCTGCCGAGCAGGGACCCCGATGTGGGGCTCGATCCCAAGACTCTGGGATCATGACCTGAGCCAAAGGCAGACGCTTAACCGAATGAGCCACCCAGGCGCCCCGATCCCTGACACTTTGGACAGAGTTGCCTGGAGAACCCTTTTTCTCTGGGATTAAGACCTGTGAGCATAAGGAAGGCCTGGAGCTTGCAGGCCCATGTACCATGTGGAGAGAGGACCTGTGTGAGGACTCAGGACCAGAGCCAGAGATGGGGAGTGGGGCCCGGATGGCATGGCTTAAACTCTCGGGTCCAGCCATGCCTAGAGCTCTCTCCTGAGGCCATTTGCTTTCAGGAGCCAGTTAAAATTTCTTTTTCTCAGGCCAGTTTGAGTAGGTTCTTTATCATTTCCATCTAAAATGGAAATGGCCTGCAGACCCCCAAGGTAGATGGCTGGGACAGGCTAAGGGAGGGGTATCCAGGTTGGACAAGGAGTTCAAAAGCTCTCATAAGAGAATTGGCTCAGGAATCTGGGCATATTTAACTTGGAGAGGTGCCTGAGGGGACATGACTGTTGTCTTCTGCGATTAAGAGGCTGCCATGTGAGAAGTGTGCATTTCTTCAGTGTTCCTGTGCCCCCCCCCCAATCCCATGTGGTAGAATAAGACCAGACAGTAGAAGTTTCAGGGATAGATTTTGGGTCCACTTGAGAAAGAACTGTTTTCAAGTTAGAATGAGCTCAGTGAAGGTAGTGAGACCCTCATCATGGGAAGTATGTCAGGAGAGGCTGCCCGACCATGTGGCATAGATGTTTAAGAAAGGGTTTGAAAGGGACCATCCTTGACCATGCACTCTCTGCCTCTCTCACAGCTTCCTTCTCTGGTCTGTTCTACTCCCGGGAAGAGAAACAGAAGGTATTAGTGTAGGCCTGGGCAGGGCCCCTGTGGGATGAGGTCGGCCCTGCCAGGGACTGAGAGCAGCAATAGGATGGTCCCTAAGGAAAATGGAGGTGTGTTTACTGTTAAAGAAAATACGATTTGGGGCGCCTGGGTGGCTCATTTGGTTGAGTGGCCGACTCTTGATTTCAGCTCAGGTCATGATCTCAGGGTCCTGGGATTGAGACCTGTTTCGGGCTCCCTGCTCAGCAGGGAATCTGCTTGAGGATTTTCTCCCTCTCCTTCTGCCCCTCACACCCGTCTTGTGCCCACGTGTGCTCTATCTCCTTCAAAAAATAAATACATCTTAAAAAAAAAAAAGAAGGAAAATATGATTTATTCTAACACTTGTTCAAGAATAGTAAGGCAGACTTTATTCAGGGGCACTGTGTGGCAGGTGTAGGGACCAATACAGGGGAGGTTTGCAATAGGGGAGAGAGGTCAGTCTCAATTCTGAATACATACAAGAAAAAGTACAAATTTATTGTCAAGGAGCCAGGGAGCAAGGTGGAGGTTGGTGGATGGGGAGTTACCAAGAGGGAACTTCAGGGCTGAGGGGGGGATTCTGGCTGAACTGACCTAACAGGATTCTTGCTGCCGGTGGGTCTGGTGATCACACATCACCTGGTAGGTGATGGAGGATGAGGAACCTGATGAGATATAAGGGATGATCAGACATGGAGGATGGGGGATCTGGTTGAACTGACTTAGCGGGATTCTTGCTGAGATTGGGTAATGCACAGATGAACACAGAAGTCCAAAAGTTGAGACCTAGTTGAAAAAGAGCTCAGAAGACCAGATTCGAATTTGGTTAAGGGCAGATTCTTTGCCGTCACCAAAAGAACAGGGATGGGATGCAAATTGAGAAGTCCACTTGTCTGTGGCCCCTGCATGTGGGGCCATACGATACAATACGGTTGGAGGTCGGTTTCTCATGCTGTTCTGCCCGTAGGTTTTCTTCACCCTAGCGGCCCACACACATAGAGATTTCAGAAATTTGAGAGAAGGTGAGGAGAGATATTGTCTAGTAGAGTCGAAGGGAATATGAGGTCAAAAGGAAGCTTGAAATCTGTGACCATGCTTTGAACTTTGTAAAGTACTAAGCAGTCTATCAGTCTGTGCATTCAACACACATTGATAGAGCATCTCTTTTGTTCTAGGGACAATGCTGGGTTATGATTTTTAAGTGGCACCCTGAGGCTACCGAGCCGTTACCTTCAGAGTTTTCTGCAATAGTCAGTGTCTCCTTGCCTTCTTTTCCCACACATCTGTTGCTGGCAGGTTTCGAGCCACATTGCATTGTTTCTGTGTCATAAGATGCGTGGGCTTTGTGATAGCTCGTTTGGATTTGCCTCCTGGGTGATATTGGGGCTTGCTTTTGAGTTTGGGGTCTTCTCCTTCCCTAGGGAAGGCTGTTACATGTCCATCTTCCTGATCAGTAGGGTGTCCCTTATTCAGAAAGCGTGTTCACTTCATTGAATTCAATTGAGTTTTTGCTCCATGCAAATCCTTGGGAGTTACTGCAAACTTTTTGGAAGTATTGCTTGGGGATCGAATCCAGGTGTTCCCTCCACCCCCTCATCTCCCCTCGCTTTTTCACCTTGTTACATTCTGGTGCCCCCCCAACACCTAGAGCATGGAAACCTGCCCACCCCCCCCACCCCCCGCCTGCATAGGTCTTTGGTAATCCGGTTACCAAAATTAGTGGTCATTTCTTTTTTTTTTTTAAGATTTTATTTATTTGCGAGAGAGAGAATGAGAGACAGAGAGCATGAGAGGGAGGAGGGTCAGAGGGAGAAGCAGACCCCCCCGCCGAGCAGGGAGCCCGATGCGGGACTCGATCCCGGGACTTCAGGATCATGACCCAAGCCGAAGGCGGTCGCCTAACCAACTGAGCCACCCAGGCGCCCTTAGTGGTCATTTCTTTGTCTTTATTCCCCTTTATGTCCCCCCAGCATTTGTCGGTGAGCACAACTTACTGAAAACACACTTTCCCCTCTCTGTGGTTCCCCTGCAAACTCAATACTTCTCCTTTTCCGCCCCTCATCTCTCTTGTTCTCACTTCCTACTGCTGCTTCTCCTTTCCCTTCCTGCCCTCTAAGTGTGGGTATTTCCCATGGCTCCACCATTGATCATGGCTTTTCCTTCTCCGGGAGATGTGGTGAGCACCTACTGCGTGCCAAGCCTGTAGGCCAGGCCAGAGGCAGCTTTCTAAACCTCACATCAGGTGGCATCAACTGTTCTCCCTTTGGAACATTTAGTGGGTTTTGCCCATAAGGTCCAAATGCTTAGAGATGACACGGAGTGCCCCTTATGAGCCCTCCAGTGCACGTCCCCAACACGCAGGGTTCTGACCTCATGGATGCCCGGATGCCCATGTAGGCACTTTGCATGTAATATTAGCACAGCTCACGTTTCTTATCTTTGACGGATGTGTATGAAAGGAATAAGGAGGAGTTATCCCATTTTACTGATGAGGAATCTGACTGTTTCCTTGGAGAATCAAAAGTTGCTTGCTCAAGATGGCGCAATAAGTGGACAAACTGGGCTTTGAACCCAGATCTGTGTCCAAGGCCCCCAGCTTTCCCCCTGCCCCGCCCTCCCCCTTCCCTATGGCTTGTGGGCAGTCCTCCCTGTTCCTGCACTGTCCTCATCTGCTTTGCCTTCCTGGAGGACTTCTATACATCCTTCAAGGCCCAGTGTAAGTGTCCCCTCCGTTCAGATGCCCTCCTTGCCTTTGTGATGCTCACCACATTGTGCGGCGGTTCTGTGTGTCTGTTTCTTCAGTTCCATGGCGAGGCCCTGGAGAGAGGGACTCTGGCTCTGGTGGTGGCCTCCTTGGTGGTGAACCCCCCCACCCATCGTGGTTAGCCAGCCCCAACCCCTTTTTCTCCAGGGGTGTGTCGCTCCCTTATGTGGGCCCGTGAGGGGCTACCGTGCTTAGCACTTCCTCGAGTCATGTCTGTCGTCTGACTCTCCTGCTGGAGTCTGAGTTCCTCGGCCACAGTCCTGGTCTGTCGGGTTCCGGGCCATACCTTCAGCATCTGGAACAGCACCTGACATTCTCCCCAGATGCTGGGTGAATAGTTGAATGGATGACCGTCCCCTGAGAGGTTTGAGAGCTGAGCTCGCCCCTGGAAGGCATGCCATCCCCTGCCGACAGAGCAGCCCAGGGACCCATACAGACGTCTGCAGGTGCTAAGGCTTCCTGGCGGCTGCCTCCGCCCGAGCTGGCCTCTGGCCAGGGTTTCCTGCCCCAGGGCCCCTGCAGGGCTACATTCCTCGCCCACCTAACTTTATGGGTTTGGCTTTTCAGATTCAGCTCCTTGGCCTCAGCAGGGGCAGGTCCCCAGAGTCTTCTGTCTGACCTGATGGCAGGGCTATTCCCTCAGCATTTTATCAGTGCATTTTGAAATCAACTTGCCTTCCATCCTGATTTGGTTCTGGACTTAGTTTATGGTCACCTATCTCATTTTTCCTATGCCTTCTGTAACAGATTCCCACAAACTTAGTGGCTTGAGATGATGTAATTTTATCATCTCACAGTCCCGGAGGTCAGAAGTCAAAATCTGTCTCACGGGGCTAAAGTCAAGGTGTCAGTGGGGCCGTGTTCTTTCTGGAGACTCCGGGGGGAGAATCCATTTTCTGGCCTTCTCCAGCTTCTAGAGGCACCCGTGGCCCTTGGCTCATGGCCTCTCTTCCACCTTCAAGGCCACCGAGAGTGGGTCGAGTCCTTCTCATGATGCCATCTCTCTGGTTCTGATTCTCCTGTCCCCCTCTTCCTGATGTGAGGATGCTTGTGATTACTGCGGGCCCACCTGGATCACCCAGGGTGATCTCCCCACATCCAGATCCTTAACAATCACATCCGCAAAGGCCCTTTTGCCCTATCAGCTCACACCGTCACAGGTTCTAGAGATTAGGACGCGGACATCTTCGGGGGCCGCTGTTTTGCCAGCCACCGTGATCTAATGATTTCATTTAATCTACACTGTGGCCCAGTTTGATAGGCCCTGTTGTAATTTCCGCTCCGTAGATGGGACAACGGAGGCTCAGAGATGTGCGGACACTGGCCCAGGGTTGCACAGAGGCCCAGCTCTGCTCCTGTCCTAGTGCCTGCCTCCCTGGCCACCACTCCCGGCGCCCGGCTGCTTCCCTAACTTGCCACTGAAATTCTTTTAAAACAAGGAGGGAAGGGGTGCCTGGGTGGCTCAGTCGGTTCAGCATCCGACTCGATTTCAGCTCAGGTCATGATCTCAGGGTCCTGGGATGGAACCCGGCACTGGGATCCCAGCTCAGCAGGGAGTCTGCTTCTCCCTCTCCCTCTGCCCCACCCCCCTCTAAAATAAATACATAAATCTTAAAAAAAAAAAAAAACAGGAGGGAAGACCACAGGCAAGCTCTTTTCTTTCCCCCACCCCCAGCTTTATCGAGAAATAACTGACATACATCACTATCCGTGTGAGGCGTACAGCATGATGGTTTGATTTATATGTACCACGAAATGATTGCCACGGTAGGTTTCCCACGCATCCATCATCTGATGTAGATACAATAAAGAGAAAGAAAAGAAATTTCTCTTTGTGATGAGGACCCTTAGGATCCACGCTCATAAATAGCTTTCCACGAGCTCTTTTCTTGAATGCTAAGGGACAGACCTGAGGCCCGTGTCTCTGGCTGGTGGCACATTTGTGGGAATACGCAGCTCGGAGGTAATTTTTCTGCCTTCCTTGAAGTGGCAAACCTGGGGTGGCCTCTGAGGAGCAGCTCTGTGATTCAAATGCCTCTATCCTTCCCAGGGTAAAATTCTGACTTGATGACTTTTGTCTGAAAGGATGTGCCTGGGAGGTCATCTGATCTGACCCGGAAGTAGTTTCATCCCTTTTTGGGCTATAGTTCTACCCCGACTATAGACTGGAGTGTATTATTCACGGTTGGCAAGTAAAGGAAGGTGCCGCCTCAGGCAGGCCAGGGTCCCCTCTGGGTCACGCTGGGCTTGTGGGGAGGAGTGAGCAGAGCCGGGCCCCGGGCAGCCCCCATGCGAGCCCCCTGCCCAAAAGAGGTAGGCCTGTGTTCACCCCCACGAGCCACGCAGCCCTGGAAGGGATGCCACTTGCCCTGTTTTCAATTTAGCGAAACCCACTGGCATGTGTCCAACTCTGAGAAAGTAGCTTGCTCTCTTCTTCAACGACTTGTCATTACTCACCCACCCAACAAATATACATCGAGGACCTGCTAAGTGTGGCCACTCTGGGTGCTGGGGAAATGAGGGATCTAAATCACAGGGCTAGCATTTGTTTGGGGAGTGCAGGGGCAGATAATAGACAGGCTGGCAAATTGGACCACTCAGAATGGAACGAGTGCCATAAAGAAAATAAAACGAAGCCATAGCCTGGAGACAGACCACAGTGGGGCCTGAAGAGGAGGGGAGACTGAGGCAAGACCTGAATGAGAAGGTGGTGGACTCTCGGGTACCTGGGTGAGGAGTGGGCCCAGCAAAAGGGAAGGCCCTCAAATCATACATTATCTGATCATAGCCTCATGTCCAGAGTATATAAAGAGCTCTTATAACTCAACAAGAACAAGATAAACAGCCCAATTAAAAAATGGGCAAGGGATCTGAACAGATATTTCCCCCAAGAAGACCTACAGATGGCTAATAAATGAAAAGACGCTCACCATCATTAGTTATTAGGGAGATGCACATCAAACCATTATGAGATACCACTTCCCATGCACTAGGAGGCCGTGGTGAGGGTGTAGAGAATCGGAACCCTCGTGCACTGCTGGTGGGGAAGGAAAATGGTGGCAACACTGTGAAGGACAGTTTGGCAGTTCCTAAAAAGTTTAAGCCCAGCAAGTCCACTCCTTAGTATTTACCCGAGAGAAATGAAAAGACACGTCCCCACGAAAACCTGTATATGAACATTCCTAGCAGCATTATTGGAAACCACCCAAACGACCATCATCTGATGAAGGACAGACAAGGTGTGTCTCTCCATATGGTGGACTATTATTCAGCCATAAAAGGGATGGAGTACCTTTTGAGATATGAATTACCATGCTATTACCTGGACGAACCTTGGAGACGTTATGCCAAGACACAAGAGGCCCATATTGTAAGAGTCCATGTGTTCGAAGTTTCCAGAACAAGTAAGCCCGTGGAGATAGAAAGCAGATGAGTGGTTGCCAGGGTGGGGACAGGGCAGGAAGAGTGACCACTAGTGGGCATGAAATCTCTTTTTGGGGATGATGAAATGTTTTGGGATTAGACCTTGTGATCATACTAAAAACCAGTGAACCGTACACTTAAAAGGGCGTGTACCTTTTTATGGTATGTAAATGGTATCTCAGTCTTTACAACGTGTAGAAGAAAGGGGGTGAGCGGGAGGACAGAAATCCAGCAGGGCTGTGGCAGCAAGCCTATACGGAGGTGGGGTCCAGGGCGGGCAGGGTCCGGAGCGTGGCGGGCCTTGTGGGTTACGGTGACAACTCTGGGTTTTACTTGAGCATTTTATTCCTATGGCTTCAGTTCTACAACCTTCTAGCATTTAGCCTTGGTCCTTTTTGTGGCGAACTCCCTGGTCAGTATGTTTAGCTCTGTTTCAGACCTGCCCATCCCCTTGGCGACCCTCCACCCCAAGAGCCCCTCAGATGCACTCAGCGCTGCGGGCCCCTCCACCTGCCATGTGCATTTGACCTCCTGGGTTTCCAGTCTCCTTGCCACTTCCATTCGCTCCGTGATAGTTGACCTTTTGTCATCACTGTCTAGCATTTTTTACCACCAGCTCTGTGCCGGGCCCCCTTCTGAGGGCTTTAGCTATCAATTCTGATGAGGATTGATATCCAGAGACACAGCGCCCACGGCTGGGTCCTCATCTCCCCTGATCCAGGACCCGGCACTGGGCTGGTGCCGACGATCTGTTTGTTTCATTGCCTGAAACCCTGGCGTCGGAAATGAGCGCTTAAAGAAAAGAGGAGGTTCTGTCTTGGATATTCAGAAGGGGTAATAAATAAGTGAGTGACTAAAAGTAAAACGAGTCAGCTGTAAGTGTCCTGGCAGACTTGAAGGCTGGTATGTTAACAGCCGTGGGGATAAAATCCGTTCGTGAGTTCTGTCCCCACCACCCAGGGGCTCCGAGGCAGCGATGGGAAATCCACGCCCCAGCCCAGAGAACTGGGGATCAGTGGGGGAGGCCACTGGGCCACGGTCACTCCACGGAAAGAGGCGGAGCCGGCACGCTAGCCTGGGTGTCCTTGCCCCCCCAGGCTGGTGAGGTTTAGCGCTTGCTTTGCTCGCCTGGGCAGCATCCTTGGTGACATGAACAGGAAAGGTAGAGAAGACCCCATGTTATGCGTCTCTCGGTAATTCTAGTAACATCATGCTGGTCTGCTTTCCCCTCGTGCTTTTATTTAAAGGGCACATTTGTCCAGACCAGTCAGTCAGCTGCTATCCGTCTGTCCACATCGGATCATTTCTGCCTGTCTGTTCACTCCTGCTCCCTGGGGGCAGAAGCCACGCTTTTAAAATCCAGGAAGGGGATTGGTTTTATTTTTCTAAAATGGCATCTCCGCTGAACTGAATGCAGCCGACAACGGGGGACTGGAAAGCTTTCTAGCGGCCATAGAAGAGGGGCCAAGGGCTCTTCGCGTACTCAGGGCATCTTTATTGAGCATGCACAGTGTGACTGGCACTGTCCTGGGTATTTGATAGAGTAGGGGACAAGACTCCTGCCCTCCTGCAGTGTAGGGATGAGCCAACTATAGGAGCCCTCAGGAGAGCCATCCTGAGCCCTTACATGCTGATTTTACATGCAGTAATAAGCCAGTTATATGCTCCTCTCGCCTGTGGCAAGTCAGAGATAGAAGAAGGGCTTGTAGAGGAAGGCGTCTGGACTTGCCCCCAGAAGCTCTTGCTCTTGCCTGTGGAATTCTGTCAGAATCTCTCCCCTGAGTTGTTAACATGAGCCCTTTTGTCCTTATCTTGTTAGCTGGATGAACTCTAGGTTGTCCTTCAAGACCCAGATCAAACGTCACCTCCTCTGTGAAGCCTGCCTTGATTACCACTCCCCAGGCAGAATGAGTTTCCTTCTTGCTTTGATGTTCCCATTCGCCCTGTGACAACTCGTTGCTGGGGCACTGACTCCATTGTGTAATTACACTTTGTTTTTGTTTGCCAGGCTAGACTGGGTATCTTTTGAGGGTACGGACTGCGTCTTATTCAGCAAAGTGCCCACATCACAGGTTGTTATTGTCTGTCAAGTGACAGACTGATGGCCGGGGAGGACCCTGCAGCAACGTGAATGCAGAGCCGAGCACAACAGAGGAGTTTTGCGCTGGGACGGACACTTCAGTGTCCCCAGGGTGTCCCGCTGCAGGTGCCGGAGACATGGGCTCCGTCTGGGGGAACTGGTTATGGCCTCTGTTCTCTAAGCCAGAAGGTAGAGCCCGGTGTAACACGCTGACTTCCATTTAAGGAAGTAAAAGTAACCATCAAAAAAAAAAAAAAAATCTGGTGCCTTGTCATTGGGGGAGAGCCTTCAGCTACCCAGATAATTTGGGTATCCAGATCAGTCCAGTCCCGGAGGGTCCTACCGAAGTAATCATCTTGCTTTTCCTCTGGCTATCTTGTACTCCATTTTCTCGTGTTCTCCGGCGAAGTAGGAAGCTGGGTCATTCGCATTTAATGAAAATGCAGTGAGTAAGGAATCACTGGAGAAGTCTCCCGCTTCGAGGAACGGGGTCACCAACATCCACCTGCACACGCAGCGTGGCCAAGGATGCGGAGACCGTGTGCTCATCCACGTGCGCACACGCAGTATGAGCTCGTAAACAAATCAAATCTCCACGCTCTCTGAGCAGCGAACACAGCGGGGCTGTATTCCTAGGATAATGGACTTTCTTTATTTTTTTTTCTTGTGCTTCGTGTTTTCTAAACATTTTTTGAGTGGGACAGGAGGGTTTTTTTTTTCTTGTTTGTTTTACCAATCAGGGCAAACAATAAAAATCACCTTGAAAAAGAAAGAGTGAGTAATTGGGGCTTTTCAGGAATGATAGGTCTCCTCCCTTCGAGGGAGGAACTGGGTCCTGTCACCCTCAGGCCTCAGTCCCCTCCCCGGGGCACCCAACAAACCCTCCGTCCTCGGAGTCCCAGGGAGAACGCTTTTGACTTCCCAGGCCCTGGTCTGTGACTGCCTGCCCCCCCATCCCCACCCTGTGAGCAGCCTGCTGGGAGGGAGAGCTGATGCGGCTCTTGTCCACGGTCCGCTCATCCCCTCGCCCTGGGCAGCAGGATGTTAGAATTCTTTCCCATTTCCTCTCGTCCTCGCTCCAGGGAGCTCGCCTGGTGGAAGCTGACAGCTCAGCTTTTTGGTGTGTGGGTTGTTTTCTTCCTTACTGAACCTTGTTTGCATAACTTCTTAGGGAATCTATATAAGGTAAGGTCAGCTTTAGAGCAAGCTCTGGGGCAATTTCCTCCCTGCTTCTCCTTCCCCTTTCTTTTGTCTTGCTCTGAAGTTCACTGCTGGGTGGAAATTATGAAATGAGGTACTCTCTCTGTCTCTCTGTGGGCCTACTATGTGCCTGGTGCTGGGGGATGTAACAGCGACTGGACAGATACGAAGGGAGCTAAATAGATCCACAGGACATACACCAGAGTGGTTACTTAGGTGGTTAGACTCTTTATTTTTGCTTATTTGTACAGATTTGCGGATTATTCTCCACTTTGTGTTCTGTGTGAAATGAAAAAAAAAAAATTGTTCAGGGCATTTATAAACAATTCTCAGTCTCCTCTGGGTTTTGTCCCTTTCCAGCCAGGGCTGGCTTCAAGGAGAGGCAGAGGGAAAGACTACGGTCCCTTTTGGGAGAAGGTGGGGGTCCTCGGTCAGTGCGGACCTTGCATCGGGGTCACCCTGGTGAGAATGCTGGGTGGCATGGTCAGAATCTGCCTCTCAGTGATGACCTGAGCTGAGGGGGATTTCAAGTTGGGGTGGGAGGGGTGGGGGAGTCCTTGAGAGCTTGGTGGAGATTCTGTGCCATTCGCAGTTTTTGGGAAAATACGGGGCGGCTCATCCTGGTGGCCGCGGTGATCCCAGTGAAGTCTGACTCCTCCTTTCCTTCCTCTGTTCCCATGCCCTGTGTGGTCATCTCGGTCATCTCCCCTCTTCGTGTCTCCTCCCACACCCGCCTTGTCCTAAGCACTTAGCATCACCCCCTGGTCCTCCTGCCATCCCCTCTCTCGCTTCTGAATCCCTCCTGCTGGTCCAGCCGCAGACAGAGCTGAGGAGGAGGTGGTGAGGGGTAAAGGTGGCCATCGGGAGAGAAGGGAGGGAAACGCAGGGTGGAGAAAGGGGTGAAAGCAGAGCCCGAGGCAGGGAGGGGCTGTGCAGGAGAGAGTGCACAGTGACCACAGTGACTATCTGGGTGCTCGCTTGGTGCCAGGCCGTGCCCGCAAACTTGGCAGTGACGGCCTCATGCTGTGTATTAACTTGCTTAGTAAATGAAGGCAAGGACCTTGCAGAGAGAAATAGGACGTGGAACCAAGCGGACCCTGTCCGGCGTCTCTCGGTCCTGAGCTGGCCGGGCCGTGGGGCTGTGGGAGCTCTTCACACCGCGAGGCCTCACAGACCGCCCAGAAGGTCAAGTTCTTTTGCGAGTGGGATTTATTCACGCCACGTGAGGGCCATCTTTCCATGACTGAGACTCTGGCTGGGTGGGAAGGGGCAGGTGTCCACAGCCCTCACTCAGGGACAAGGCCTGACACGCAGTCAGCCTGGGCTCTGAGCTCACGGTGCTGGCCAGAAGGCAACGGGCGGCAGCATTGACGGCCCTCAAGGATGGCGCTCCTGGCCTTGCTTTGTTGCGGGTTGGCGTCTCGGAGGAGACGGGGCTCTATGTGATCTCGTGATGCATTTGTGACTCCTCGTCAGTGATAGCTCATGTCTAATGGGCGATCTGGAGGGGACAGGACCCCCGCTACCCCGTGCCGCGGCTCAGTAGCTCTGTTCCTAAAGACGGCTCTTCTCTTCCTTGGGCTGTGGGATTTGAGCGAGGGAGAGTCTTGGGGGGACCACTGATGGTCTTCGGTCTCAGGTACTCAGGAGTCCTGCCTAGATGCCTCTGAGTCTGTAAATTCTGATGTTGAGAAGCCAGGCCATACAGGAAGCTCCTTTTCACGATCACTTCCTCAAAATAAAAGAAGTGTGGGTGGGAAGGAAGGGGGTGGGCTGAACTTGGGGCACTTCAGCTTTTCTGCCCTTGAGACCTTCCGTGTCCCCGCTCTCCTGCCAGGGCTGGTGCAGGTTCTCTTCCCCTCCCCCGCTTTCTCTAGGTCAGTGCTTCTCAAGCTTTGAAGGCACCCGAATCCCCCAGGGGCGCAGCTTCCCAGAGCTCGTGAATCAGCAGGTCTGGGGTGGACCCTGAGCAGCCACGTTCCCATGGTTTCCTGGGGGATGCTGACGCTGCTGGTCCGGGGCCCCCCGCTCTGGGAACGGCTCTCAACGGGTGCTCCAGCGGGCAGGGAAAGTGGTGTCTAGCTGCTTACCACGTCAGCATTCTGAGCCTCAGTTTCTTCAGCTGTAAAATGGGCCTGGGAGCAGAGCCGACCGCACGGAGAGCTTGGGATGCAGAAATGTGCCAGCACGTGTATGTGCTTCGAACGGTGCCCGGCGTGTCGTCGGCGCTCAGTAAACGGCTTCCGTTATCCTTAGCACCCTTGTTTGTCTAATCTGCCCACCACTGTGCTCGGCACCTAGTAGGCCTGCGAGTAGTGCTCGCCAAGCGGTGGCCGATGACTGTGTGCCTGGGAACGCCCCTGCTTTGACGCTCAGAGGAGCGAGTGTAAGTGTGGGGGGTGCAGAAAGCCAGCGGGGAGGGAAAGGCAGGAAGGCCCCCGTTGGGTCTGGTGGGTCGGAGGCACTGAGGCCCCCGGGGCAGTTTTAGCAGAGAGGTGGGGACCCAGCAGCCACGCCCGGTGCGTATCCTGTTTCCTGTCGTCCTCACAGCCATGCAGATGGGGGGACACTGAGGTTTAGAGCTGTGGGTGCATCTGGTGCAGGTCACAGAGCTGGCATGAAGGTGGGGAGCTTCTAATGGCTTCCGGAACTTGGGCTGTTAACCTGGATGCTGGGGAGCGGAAGGTGAACGGCTGAGGCGGCAGCCGGTGTAGACAGCTGTGTGGAAGTCTCTGTAGAAGACAGGGAGCTCAGGGGTCTGTCTGTAACCCCACCGGGGTGACCCGGAGCTGCACCCTCAGCTCCTGAGCCTCAGGCTGGAAAGATGTGCCATTGGCCCTCAGGGACCGAGTGGCACTCTGAAGGTGACGGCCGTCTCTAGGACCCACGTCCTCCCGGCCAGATTCCATCACAGTGGGCACACACGGGTGCGTGCACACACACATGCAGGAGCACGTGTTATCCACGTGTACGATGTGGCTTAGCTCTGCCTTCCCTTTGGTGCACCCACGTTTTCCTGTGTGTGAGCCGGGTACCAGCAGGAGAAAAGGGAGGGGAGGGCTGTTTGTCACTCAGATGCCATGCTGTGGCCGGGCGCGCGCATGTGTTTTGTCAGCCCCGTTTGTCCAGAAGAGGGAAGGTGGCCCAAGTCATGACTAAGAACAAGAACTTCCCCTGCGCCGGCCGGCTGGAGGTCAGAACGGGCTCAGAGCCTCCTTCAGGGTGAGTGGGATAGAGAGGCTTCAGGTCTGAGGGGGCAGCTGTGACAAGGTCGCTCGGACAAACCGACTTTCCCTTGCAGACTCAGCTGACTTTGCAGGTCGGGCCAAATCTGGGGCCGCAAACATTTGTAAGCATAACGTGACTCTTGGATTTTCAAAAACGTCAGCAATCTCGTTGGCCAAAGCATTGTCAGATAAGCCCCAGCAGCCACCCAGGAAAACCGTCCCTCCTGCCATTAGAATGTAAATGACATTGGGGAAGGTCCACGGCTGCCAGGTTCCCCATGCCCGTGGGGGGTGGGGGGTGGGGGGGCGTGACTCACTTCTTGTGCATCTCACACTCGGTCCCTGGCTGGTACGTGGGGCACACGGTTTGCAACTTTCCCACCTGGAGGCTTTGGCCATTGATGGGGCGCTGGGGATCCAGCCGCGGTCATGGGCACCCAAGCCTCCAGGCTTCCGAGGTGGGGCTGGGAGACACAGTGGTTCCCATGGAAACGGGCTGCTGTGCTTTTGCTTGCGTTGCCTTGGCATGAGCACGTCGGGAGGCGCCCGACGTGCGGCCCTGCCTCCCCCTCAGATCGGGCAGCGATTTCATTAAACGCCTGCCACGGCATCTCGGTTTCCTCCACTACGGCCGCTCGGCTGCTCAGAGGAGCGTGTTGGCTTCCCGCGCGCAGCTCCGGAACCAGGGGGCCTCCCCCCACGCCGTGTGCAGCAGCCTTGCGTGGCCGCGTACATTCAGTTCCCCCGCCCCGCCACCCTGTTTCCTGTGCCCACTGCCCACCTGGCAGCTCATGGAGACGTTCCCACCGTGGCCGGGCCCGGCGGGTTGCACGCTGTTCCTATTTAATCCTTGTGGCCGACTGATGAGGGAGGTGCACAATCACCCCGATTGGGAGACCTCCCAGACGTGCATCAGCAGGCGAATGGATGAGCAGAAGGTGGCATATACATACACTAGAGTATTATTTGGCCGTAAAGGGAATGAGGGACCGATGATGCCACGATGTGGATGAACCTTGCCAACGTGCTGAGTCAAAGAGGGCCGTAGATTGTGTGCTTCCATCTATGTGAAATGTCCAGAGTAGGCAGATCCAGAGGCAGAAAGCAGATTAGTGTTGCTTCAGGCTGGGCAGAGGGGCAGGGGAAGGACTATAATGGGTAGGGGCTGGGTGGCACAGCATTGTGAATGTACTCAATGTCGCTGAATCGTACCCTGTGAAGTAGTTACAATGGTGAATTTTATGTTTTGTGACTTCTACCTTTTACTGTGACTTTTTCTTTTTTTAGAAAAAAAAAAAGGAAGGACCAAAAAATATCACCCCATCTTACAGATGAGGCAGCTGAGGCTCTGGGCTTGGAGATTAAGTCAGAGTCCTCGAGGATAAGAGATAGATCCCTCGCCCCCATGTGGGAGTTCCTGGACTCCTGCTTCCTTCCCTCCCACGGCCAGTCTGCCACCAAGCCCTGTTGATTTGGCCCGTGAAATGTCCCTGAGACTGTCCTTCTCTGTCCCCACTGACCCCCATGGTCCATTCCCACAATGGGTGTCTGCCAGACTCCTGTGGCCGGGTGGGGGCAGTTCCCCCAAAGGAAGGGGGCTGGGCAGACACACCCAGGCCGCCCAGGCCTCGGCTTACCGTCACGTGTCACCTTGGGCACATCCCATGACCTCTGAGCCTCACCTGTCGGAGGGTGAAGTGCATGTTGATGAAGGCAACAGTGGTGTCCCCTCCTCCCCCATGGCCCACCTCACAGCATCATTATAAAGACCACCTGAGATAGTAAAACATCAATGTGTTTTATAAACTGTGACTGGGTGATTGTGACCTGTTTCCTTTAAGACATTGACGCCATGGGGCCACCTGGCCTGGACCGTAGGGTCCGAATCAGGAGTCTGTGGTCAGCTGAGAACCGTGTTCCTTGGCTTCCCTGGCCGCCCATGAGACAGCACCGCTTGTAGGCCGGGATGTGCTCAGGCTCTGATGTCCTAACCAGGCAGCGAACTTAACCAGCTCCAGATCTCCTTTATACTCAGAGGCCGTTGGCCTTGGGTCTTGGTGTAAACCTATACTCTGTGTGGGATTCAGCAGGGAGGCCCTGGGAAGTCTAAGGAGGAAGAGACCTTGATTTACAAAAAAATGACAATACAGAAAAGCTTCCATGTGGTCCTTTTACCCATAGCATCAGCATCACCTGGGAGCCACTTAGAAAATGCAGGCCCCGGGGCCCCATCCAGGACCTGTGGACTCTGAATGTGCATTTTAGCGAGATCCCCAAGTGATTCAGATACACACGAACACTTGAGAAGCACAGCTCTCCACTCGCTTTGGGGACCTGAGAAATCCTAAAGCCAGCAGCTGGGCGCCCTTTGAGAACGGAAGAGCTGAGCCAAGCAGCTAGCCGGAGGGGAACACCTGAAGCCGGTCCTGGGCCGCCGTCTCCAGCAAGGGACAGTGATGAGCTCTCCCCGATAATCGCAATTAAAATATGGACTGTTTAGGAACTAAGCTGAGTAAGGATATATAATTTCCTCAAAGAAAAACACAGAATGTTGGTGGAAGACACAAAGAGGGTCTTGATTCAGTGGGGACACAAACTGCCCAGAAGTTCATTCTCAGCTGGGGGCAAAAGGACGTGGGGCAATGTCTGGTGACGTTTTTGGTTGTTATAACTGGGGCGCGGGGAGTGGTGTGATATTGGCATCTAGTGGGTGGGGGGCCAGGGATGCCGCTCAGCACCCTGCCTTGCCCAGGATAGTCCCCACCACTAAGAGCGATCCAGCCCCAAGAATCAGGAGTGCCGAGGTGGAGAAACCCTAGCTCATCCTAGTGGGAAACACACACACACACACACACACACACACACACACACACGTCACTCTAAAAACTCAGGACTGTCGCAAATATTTTGGGTAATGCATAGCAATGGTGGGCTATCTGAAGGAACAATAATGAAAAAAAGCATGATAATGAAACAAAAGGTAGATAGATGTGGACCAGTGGAACAAACCACCCCCCCTCGCCCCGAGGCCTTTTAATAACAACAGATCTGTAACATATAGCCAACAGGGCATGGCCAATGGAACAATACTCAGCATTCTTTATTGCGCTAATCCTCCAGCCATGATCTAGACAGGCCCAGCGGTCCTAGAGCCATACCCCACGCCAAGATCGGGGCTACTCTGTCCCCCCACCCCCCACCTCCCATCTTAGTTCCCATTCTGAGCAGCACCTCGGGATAAGAGGACTTGAGGAAGGTTTCGCTAAGTCAGATCCAGAATCTGAGCCTTCCTTGACCATGTGAGGGATGCGGGGTGGGGGTGGGGGCTGTCTCAGGCTTAGTGGCCAGGCGGGCCTGTGTTTCCAGGCCAGTATGGCCTTGAACTGCCCCCACGGCCTTGGGAGTGTCACGTGCCCCTCCGTTCCTAGCTGTGAACTGGGTCTCAGAGCCTGTGGTGCCGTTGCTGGGTTACACGAGGGGATGTTGGCCAAGGTCAGCGTCGGGCTCCTGCCGTGCTGCTCTGGGAGCATTCTGGCTCGTGGCTCCTCCTCGGGAGCAAAGTCTTGGGAAGTTTTCATTGAGCACTGTGCCCTGTTTTTGCTGTTGACGACAGATGACGTCCGGTTGTTTGCCTTCGTGCGCTTCACCACCGGGGATACCATGAGCAAGAGGTCCAAGTTTGCCCTCATCACGTGGATTGGCGAGAACGTCAGCGGGCTGCAGCGAGCCAAAACTGGCACGGACAAGACCCTGGTGAAGGAGGTCGTGCAGGTAATTGGTCTTGGGTTCTTCTGGGTCCGGGCGGGCCACATCCCACAAAGGATCACCATCCCCAGGGACGGGGTGGGCTGGGTTTGGCTCCTAGGACGTAAAACAAACTGCGCCACATCTCTGGACCTCCAGAGCCACTGAGGAAATGTTCCCAGAGTTGTTTGCAGGGTGCGGGGTGCGGGCAGGTAGCCAGGTTTGTGATTGTGACCACCACATAATGGAAACATGGCAGCTGAGGGCCTACCTTTGAGATGGGGCAGGTGGGTCATGAAGAAGGGGGCTGGAAGGATGATCAAAATGGTAGCCACTGACTACTTGGATCATGGGTGATCATGGCTGACTTCCAGTGGTGGCCATGAGGACCCAATGGGAGACTTCGTGCATGGCCTCTAAACAGTGCCGGGCATGCGGTAGGTGCTCAGTAATAACGCTTATTCCCCAGTCCTTGCTAGGTTAGTAGGAAGAGGGGTTTTGTCCCTGAGTTCCTGAAGTTTTAGAGGGCTCTCTATTTCCAGGTGTTTCTCTGGTCCGGATGTAACCAAAATTGGTACTGTCGGAAACTTCCAAGGTGGTTCAGGTGGGGCGAGGGCTTGGGGTCACGCTGAGAAGAGAAAATCTGATTTCCAGAAAGATAAACCAGGGGAAAAGGGAGGTGATGGAGAGTTCTCTCCTTACCAAAGGGTTCTCTCTTTTGCAAAAGGGTTTCTCAAAGCCCCCGATCAGGAGATGGTAGCTTACGGGTACGGGCTTGCTTTCTCAGCGGATGAAGATATTCTTGAATTGACTATGGCGATGGTTGCACGTATCTGTGACTATGTGAAAAACCATTGAATTGTAAAAACCAAAAACAGAGCAAACACAAAAATAGGCTGTATAGAACGTGGTCTCGTGGATTGGATCCTGGAACAGAAAAACCGGTGAAATCGGAACGAGTTCTGGAGTTTAGTTAACAGTAATGTTTCAGTGTCGGCTTCTCAGCTGTGACCAACTTAGTGCAGGAACGTAAGATGTTAGCCCTCATGCACACGGAGTGTGGGGTGTGTGGGAACTCTCGTACTGTCTCTCCGGCAGCCTTTCTGTAAGTCTAAAATTATCCCGCAAATAAAACTTTGACTTAAGAAATAATGTTAGGAAAGAAAAAAGAATTCCCATCCTTGCATTATCGTGGCCTGTCTTTTCCATCCGCCCTGCCAGCTCTGGGGGCAAGCTCCCCCACCCCAGCGCATCTCAGCCTGCGAAGTGCACTCTAGGTGGGCATCCCCCCCGCCACGACCGCCAACCTAATTTCATAAATGATGCAGCTGCAGTCTCTGTAATGAGCGTTTTTCTGGTGGCTGAGTTTGGTGCTATTTGGTGCACTGTTACGTACTAAATGTTCCCCTGTTGTTGGCCTATTGAGTTGCTTCGAGTTTTTATTTTTATAAATAATGTTCCAACCCACATTTTAATACATGCAGCTCCTTTGTCTCTCCCACTGAGTTATTTCTTTAGGATCCATTTTCAGGAGGTGGGGTTCCAGAGTTAACGGATGTGAAAATCATTTTTAAAAGGTCTGAGTTGTCAGATGATCTTCTCTGAGCGCGTTAGTACCAGGTCTGGGACCCAGTAAGTGTTTATTTAATAAACGTCATTGAGTTCACCTCCTGGTGAGCATCACTAGCTAATACCGCTCTGCACCCCGCTCAAGACTGACACCCGTGCTCTGGAAAGCCCCCTACTCAACCCCGCGGGCTGTTTTTCTCCAGGTCCCTTTGGCGTTTAGTGGTTGCCCAGCTTTCAGGGGTCTCCTTTGTGGCAGCAGAATGAAAAATGACAGAGTGCCTGTTCTGTGGCCAAAGGTCGCCTGCTGAATTCCACCTTCCATGCGTGTTCCCCGGACCTGTGTGGCCAGCAGGGGAGGGCATGTGGGGAGAGAACGCTTGCCAGCGGGGCGGTCTTTTGAATTTTGCAGGGCTCCTTTTTTCTTTCCTTTTAAAAAATTGTGGTAAAATGCAGTAACATAAAATTGCTCATTTTCCCCATTTTAAAGCATATGACTCAGTGGTGTTAAAGCACATTCAGTGTTGGGCAACCACCATCCCTGTCTAGTTCCAGAACTTTGACGTCACCTCCAAAGGAAACCCCGTCCCCATGAGCAGGCTACAGAGTTCCTTTCAGGTCTAGAACTCGGCTCAGTTTGGTTGAGTGAGCCAGGGGCCGAGGGTGATTTTTCGGGAAATAGAATTTTTCGGTGTGAAGTTTCACTTGGAACTGTTGGTCATAATCCATTTGTTTGTGAGCTCAGAGACCTTGAAGGAGAAAGGGGGATTGGCCTGGCTTTCTAAACTGGGAAGAGCAGGGTTTCCAGCCTTCAGGTGTGGCTGGATCCAGGGGTCCAGCAGTAGCTTCCTGTCATCTCTCTTTTCTCTGGGTTTGGCCTCAGGTGGCCTCTGTACAGGAGCAACGGGCCAGGCTAGGGTGCTTCTTCTGGGTCTTGATCCCAGGGGAAGAGGGAGCCCTCAGTGTCAATCATTCCCTTAAGAGGACCCTGATTGGCTCAACTTAGGTCACATGCACATCCCATGGGCAGGGAGGCGGGCTTCATGGTTGGCAGCTCAGGCACGTTCCCAGGTGTTAAAGGGATGCTGGTAGGTGGAAAGACCCCCTTGTCCCCTGTGGCCGGGGAGCTGGGATGCCGTCTCGAACTGCAGGTGCAGTGTAATATTTTGACCATTACCTTTTGCCTTTTTCACTTCTGCATTTAAAAGGGTTTATTATCTGAAGCTATCACAATACCTCACATTTATGCTACAGTTGCAAATACAGCCATTTAAGTTACAAAGGGTCAATTATGCTGGCACAATGTGTCTTTCCACAGTCACTAAAATCCTGCTGATCCTGGCACACCAGCCAGTTTCCCCTCTGTTTAATAGGGACTCGGAACAGATGTTCTCTAAGGGACCTTCCCGATGGGCCATTCTGGATTCTGTGTCTTGTGGACTGTGGCACTTCTCCACATGCCTCTTGCCATGAATTCCATGTGAAAATAAGTGAATTGCCTATAAGATTGCTGATAAACCCTTGGGTTTTATTGTAATGAAAGTAATAGACCCACATCCTTGTACTTTGCCTGAAATGTAGACAATGTGAATGGACATAAGAGACACTAGAATCAAGAAAGGCCGATCTTTGTGCCCCCTGCCTGGCCGTGGCCAAATCTCTTTCCTTCCCGGGCTGTAGTTTCCTTATTTAGAAAATGAAGAGTTGAGTGGGTTGACTTGCTAGGTCATATTCCGCTTTGAAACGTTTTCATTTAAAAAGTGTGGCACTTTGTTTAGGGCATCATTCCTTTATTTATTTTTTTTTAAATTTTTTTATTGTTATGTTAATCCCCATACATTACATCATTAGTTTTAGATACAGTGTTCCATGATTCATTGTTTGTGCATAACACCCAGTGCTCCATGCCAGAACGTGCCAGGGCATCATTCCTTTAAAGGAACCTCATTTTACTGTGTCGGGCAGAGGGGCATTGCAGTGCTGTGGTCTGAAGTGGAGCTCTTTGAGCCGGATGGTGTGCGTTCAGATTTCAGCTTCAGCCCTTGCTGTGCAGCCTCGGGTGCGTTGCTTACCTTCTCTGGGCCTCAGTCCTCTGAAGTCCAAAACAGGGGTAATACAGTATCTGCCTCTTAGGGTTGAGCAAATAGAGGGCAATGCTTGGAAGCATGTCTGGGAAAAACCTGGCTGTGGTAGCTGCTCTTATTCCTAGCTTCCCCTTTTCGACATGACCCGTGAGGCACAGCTCTCTATCTCCCTTGGGCGTTATTTCCTTAGAAGATGGTAAGTCTGTGGTTGAGCCACATTGCCTCGTTGTCCTGCACATGGCTTGGACCGGAGTCCCTGCCATCAGCAACACCAGAGGTCCTGGCCTGGCCCACCCTTGCCAGTGCTGACATCGGCCAGTTCCTCCCTCCCCCGGGGCCTGCTGCACGGGTGCATTAACAGATGAGGCAACTGGGCCCAGGGCAGTGCTAGGACTTGCCCCAAAGCCCTGGCTCCCAAGCAGCAGACCCAGGCCGGAGCAGCAGAGGAGTTCAAAATCCGGAGGTTTGACCTGGGGTCTCTAGTCTGTGCTCAGTGCCAGGCTGAGAAACTGAGATAGGTCTGTGCCCAGGGGAAAGGGAGACAAAACAAGACAGTCTCCCGGGCAAATCGGACTGGACAGTGGTGACGCCCAGACTGGGGTCGGGGGGTTTGGCCGGACAGACAGCATGCCTGGCTGCCCCGCCCCGGCTGTCGTCTGCCACACAGAAGGGCCCGGCTGGTGCCGGGGACAGAACACCCGGGCCATTGTTCTGGCGCCCGTACAGGATTACGGGGACAAGGCAGGCCCCACTGTTAGGGGCCTGCTGTCCAGGCTGGCCCAGGCTGGCTTGATTTAGAGCAGACTCGGTCTGTGATGCATCGTGCTTGCTTTGCAGAATGGCTTTATTCATGTGATCCTTTCATTTATTTATTTATTCATTTTAAAGATTTTATTTATTTATTTGACAGAGAGAGACACAGCGAAGAGGGAACAGAAGCAGGGGGAGCGGGAGGGGGAGAAGCAGGCTTCCCGCTGAGCAGGGAGCCCGATGCGGGGCTCGATCCCAGGACCCCGGGATCATGACCTGAGCCGAAGGCAAATGCTTAACTGACTGAGCCACCCAGGCGCCCCCCTTTTATTTATTTTTTAACATCCTATGAATGTTCATGGCGTGGAGTGACCAAGGTCCATCTCCGCTTTCATCCTTGGGAAAGTAGGGCAGTCCTGTGCCCCCAAGGAGCAGTGAGGGCAGGAAGGATGGACGTTTCAGTGACTGTGTGGAACTCTCAGCTTAATGTGTATTCTCAGGGCTTCGAAACCACAGGAGCGGGGTCATGCTGGACCCCCTCTCACCCCACAGGGCCAAGACCAGGTATACCTAAGGCTCCAGCAACAGGGCCGCATCTGTGGACCCCTGTGCTAATAACATGCCTAACGATGGTTTTATTGTGCTCCGCTGTGTGCTTGGCATTTTGAAGGACTTTCCCCATATTGAAATCATTAACTTTTTGCCACAAGCCTGGTTCTAGCCCTCTCCTCATTTTATAGATGAGGGGCTGGGGGCGCAGGGAAGTTGAGTCACTTGCTCAGGGTCCCAGGGCTTGGACATGGTGGAGCCCTGCCTGGTGCCCAGACCGCCTGGCCCCAGAGCCCCGATGCAGTCACCTGGCCCCGCTGCCCGTTTCCAAAGTCCTCAGCACCAAGAAAATGTTCTGAGGCCACATGCGGTTTGGAAACCCTACTTCTGTCGATTCCCATGGTCCATTAAAGGCTCTGAGAAGTTGTGCGGGAAATAAACCTCTTAGATTTATTTTTAAACTTACTCAGTCTTCCTGATGGTAGAGCCTTTAAAATAAAAACTGGAAATGGAATATCATTGCTCAGCACTTGTTTGAAAAAAAAAAAAAATAATGCTGCTGTGTCAAATGGAAAAGAGCGTGGGCTTAAGGGGATGTGAGACCCAAGGTGATATTCTAGCTCCGTCAACTCTTTGCTTTGGGACCTCAGGCAAGTAACTTTGTCTTTCGAATCTATGAAAAAGATGTTATAAAAAAGAGAATGTAAATTTCCGTGGGGCTGTTGGAAGGATTAAAGAAATGCAAAGGGGAAAGGGTTTCTCTATTTTGGTGACCCATGAACTTCTATTCATCCTTCAAAACCTTCCTTCTTTATGCCATTCTCCTACCAGCCTCCATCAGAATTAATTGCTCCTTCATCTGTGTTTCTACTACGATCCCATGAATTATAGATTCCATGAATTATAAATAAATGACCCTAGATGGTAATCTCGAGGGCAGGGACCATGGCAACGTTATTACAGAGCTAGGAAAACAGGTGTTAAAAAGTGAAGAAACAAATCTGTTCACACAGGCCTCAGACTGTGTCTTACTTTTTGCATATTCCTAGGACAGAGGAAGGACATTCCTAAATGTTCAATAACTGGTCTCAGGATTGCATTAAATTGTGGAAGCCAGTTACACGCAGGGAGGGAATTGGGGGTGGACTGGGATTTCCAAACACTCTGCTTTTGTTTCTGTAGCAAGCAGAAGTGCGAGCTGGCGGGGTTGGCCGGGAGAACCCGCACTCGTCCGTGTCATGAGATTTAAGGGGCTGATGCCGCCCGCACTCTGGGGACCCGGCTCTCTGGGGACCGACTGTGGCTGCTTCGAGGCTCTCCAGAGGGTGTCAGCTGTTTGTTTTCACCAGGAATGTTGATGCTTCTTCAAGCTCGTGGTTTATGGAAAGGCCCTTTATTCTCCGAACCAGAAAGGGCCTTCTGTGCTCATGCATTTCACCTGGGCCTGGGCTCAGGCAAGGGGGCTTTTTGTTGCTTGTGTCCTATGTTTAAGACACAAACGACCTGATCAGAAATACAAAGCCCCAAGCAGCCTGCGAAGGGCGGTGTGGGTATCACGGATGGGCGCCAGGATTAGTCATCATGGACCAGGTGCTGTTACTACCCCCATTACTTACCCCCATTACTCAGATGTGGAGGCTGAGGCAGAAGCAGCTGGTGGAGGATCAGAGGCCACTTTCACGCTGGGGAGCCATGGGACCCAGTCTGTGCTCCTGCTAGCAAGAAGTTACAGCTCTTAGGAGAGAGAGGAGGATGCCCCACATCCTGAGCCTGGCACATGACTGGCCGCTGCTTGCACGAGCCAAGAGCTCTGCCCGGCGGGCTGGGGCCTGGGTGCCCCTCGCTAAGCCCCAGCTGGGTCCCAGCCCTCGGCCAGCTGGTGGTGGCATGACCACTGTCATACGGTTTCCCTGCAGCGGGGACCTAGCTAGAACTCGGGGAGGTCTTCACCGAAGGAGCCCGGAGCACTGAGATCAGCCCCCTCCTCTTCACGGGTGACATGAATGTACCCTGCGATCTTGCTGGGCTGGAGTTGCCTGTGCTCTTTGCAGCTTGTGTCCTTTGGATTTTTCCTGTTTCTCGTCCCTTCCATGGACCACGCCTCACTTTTGTAAAGACCTTGGCACAGGCTCCATTGTGGGGTCCAGGCCCAGCCCACCACTCAGCAGGGGTCACCTTTCGCTGACTACTTACTTCGTTTCCCTGAACTTGAGCTTCCTCCTCTGAAAATTTGGGATGATGATAATATCTAACTCATGGGATTATAAAAATTAAATAAAATATGGCATAAAATTCCTGATGTATATGAAGTGTTCGATGCAGATACTATTTACTTATTCAAGTTTTGTTGAAATGGGGAAACAATCTGGTGTTTACTGACAATGAACATCTGTGAGTATATATTATAATTACCAAAAAAAAAAAGTCTGTTGAATTATTTCCTGGGAAAAATTCCCCAAGTGGGTGTGGCTGAGAAGAAAGGCTGGGCACAATTTTGACCAGGCGGAAATTGAAAATGTCAGCCTGGATTTAACTGTGCTTGTCAGTCGATCGATAGCAGGGGCTCTGGGTTAAGAAGGCTTCTGATGCTAAGTCTGGACTTGTGAGAAAAATGCCCTGATTGATGATGATGTCTGCCGTGGATGCAGGAGGAGTGAAGCATGTTTCCCACATTCCTGCCATTCCCCATCTAGATGTAGCCATAGTCAGACATCAGCAGAGGGGTGTCGGGGCTTCTGTAAATATCCACGGTCAGGAGAGCAGGGGTCAGACTCCAGGCGGTCACCCAAATGCTGAAGAGGTGGGTGGCCCTGCAGGGGTCAGGATTCCAGGCATATGAACAACTGCCCCTGTTTGGTGTTGGCCCAACCCTACGCCCAGCATGCTCCAAGATGTTGTGCCTCCTTGCCACCTGCCTCGGAAGATTGGACAATTCCCCGGTGCCCCCCTGAAATGTGACCGAATGCCTCTCCCTTGTCCTCTGTTTTCTCCCTGGCGAAGTGGGGTCATGTCACTCATGAGCTGCGTGGGTGACGCAGGGGCCTTTGTTCCCAAATCTGCCAAACACTAGACGGTGCCATTTTGCTGTTTGTTTTTTCCCTTTTCTATGATGACTCATGCCTGTTCCAAGAACCTATTCTTTTTGAGTAAATTACACCTTGCTGGAAGGATTTTGAAAACCTGGGTCTCTGAAGCTCATTAGAATGGTTGTAGGAGGGCAAGTGTGGGGGGCCCAGGAGGGGTTGGCAGCTGAACACCCAGCGGGCTTGGCACTGTGCATTTTCATCTTGCACTTGTTTCTCGGAGGTGTCCTTTCTCCTAGCACGATGTAGGCCGTGGGACACTGACTGCTTTCCTTACCATACCGAGGTCTTTGGCTTATAATTAATCTTCACCCACTTGGGGAAGAGATACATTATTGTGGCCAGCATGTGTCTTGTCCACCCCCTGCCCCAGCTCACACACGGGGGAGGAGAGATTCTATTGCCCGCACTTCTCTGCAGGGGTTGGGGATGGACCTGAAGCTAGCACATGTCTTCCCTTTGAAAGCCAGTCTCTGATCCCGTAGTTGACTTTCCTGTGCCAGTTTTCCCCACTGCCCCTCAGATTCTGGCATCTGAGGTGGAATTGTGCCCCACGTGCTCCGGGGGCTCAGGTGCAAAGCCACAGATGGCTGCTGGGAAAGTGCCAGGAGAACCTGTTGTCTCTCCCTCTTCTATCACAGAGATAGAGACCAGGGCCCAGAGCCATTGACTGCTTCCCTTGGGGCATTTTAGAGCCCCCCTGGTTCTCTTCCTATGCTGTCAGACTCTCAAAGAGAGCCTGAAGCACCAGACTTCTGCCTTCCCAGGACCTAGGAGAATGTCTGGTATACAACAGGTGCTTAGTAAGCATATGTTTGCTGGAAGAAATGCATGGCATTAGTTCTCCTTCTCTTTGGATGCAATGAAAGTCACCTCTCTTCCCTCGTCCCACTTTGTAGAAACGTGCATTGCTGACATCACAAACTTAACTGCCAAAGACTCCACACTCAGTTTCTCTTCCCAGACCTTTCTCTGTACCCACATTCTCTGCATAGGTTAGTGACCCACCCTAGTCCTAGTGTTCTGGGTAGGAGACCTGACGCTTCTACCCCAACAGGCTTCCTGCCTGTCCTCCTGGGGCTAACCCTGTGCCCAGCTTTTGGGTGTGCAGCTGGATTTGCTGTCTTCTCTCTGCAAGGGCCAGGAGATGCCGAGGTTGCTGCTTTGGTTATGCTAAGGAATTGCCTGGACTTTCCTTCATTAAAATAAATGGCGGGGATGAAGAAACCATTGTGGGTGAGAGAAGAGGAACCAGCTGCTCCCTGTGCCTTCACTCTTGAGTGTTTCAGGAAACTTTCCATCTCAGATTCCCCTGACAATCTTGAGAACAAAGGTGAACCCAGGATCACTTAAAATATCACCTCCTCAGGGCACCTGGGTGGCTCAATTGGTTAAGCGACTGCCTTCGGCTCAGGTCATGATCCTGGAGTCCCAGGATCGAGTCCCGCATCGGGCTCCCTGCTCGGCAGGGAGTCTGCTTCTCCCTCTGACCCTCCCCCCTCTCATGCTCTCTCTCTCTCATTCTCTCTCTCAAATAAATAAATAAAATCTTAAAAAAAAAAAAATATCACCTCCTCATTCTTGGGAACCCTCATCGAGTGTCCAAGCCTTATGCACACTCATCAGATCCTCCTGACAGCCCCAGAATGTAGGTCTTATTGTCCTCATTTGCACATGAGGAGACTGAGTTGGGGGGGGGTGGAGTGTGGGGGTGGTGGAGTGTGTGTGGGGGAGGGGTGGTAAGTCCCAGGGTGGCGGGAGAGGGGAAGACCCTGGGGAGGGCCAACTGCCCGAGATGCAAATGGACAACTGTTGCTGTTTGTGTTTGGACCAAACCCATGCCCAGCACACTTCAGGACTGAAGCTGGGGTTTAAACCCAGGCAGTTGGGAGCCGTTTAAAAGTGAGATGGTTTAGGGGCGCCTGGGTGGCTCAGTCAGTGAAGTGCCCAACTCTTGATCTTAGCTCAGGTATTGATCTCAGGGTTGTGAGTTCAAGCCCCACATTGGACTCCACACTGGGTGTAGAGCCTACTTAAAAAAAAAAAAAAAGGTGGGGCACCTGGGTGGCTCAGGTGGTTAAATGTCTGCCTTGGGCTCAGGTTCTGGGATCGAGTCCTGCATGGGGTTCCCTGCTCAGCAGGGAGGCTGCTTCTCCCTCTCCCTCTGTCTGCCACTCCCCCTGCTTGCACGCTCTCTCTCTCTGTCAAATAAATAAATAAACAAAATCTTAAAAAAAAAAGTTAAAAAAAAGTGAGATGGTTTAAAACAAAAGACAGGCAAATATTTAAACACTTTTTAAACCAGTCTCGCAAATAGATTCTAGACTATGTACGGAGCCTGGTTCTAACCTGTCCTTCTCTAGAGTTGCCTTCCTAGGGACAGACCATTGGAAGCTTCTAATGGAAGCAATGTCTGTCTTACATCTTTGAAATATGAACATATATGCACTTGAGAAAAGTCACAGGGACAAATGCCTCCTAAACTTAGTATTGCATGTCTCAAGGCCATCCTGGAGTCAGGTTTAGATGCATGGGCCTCTTCCATGGAAAAGAGGGAGGAGTGACCCTTTCTGGAAGCTATCAGACAGGGACAGAGTGTTCCCAGATATGACAGAGAAGATCTTTCTAGAACCACAGGTGACCGTGCCTCCAGACCGGCACCTTTTGCTTTGAAGCTGTTGCCATGTGGCTTTCTGGCCTTGAGGGTATGACAGAGGCTGTGGTGGGAGGGATGGGCGGTCTGGAGCAGAGGAAGGGAGAGGACAGGACAGACCAGGGTCAGAACCTGCCCCACGGGGCCCCTGCCGTGAAGCTGCTGTGTGCCCTGGGAGGAATGCATCTCTTGCTGCTTTTCAATCAGATGAGGGGGTGAATGTCAGAGTTTTAACGGCCTTTTTTTTTTTAAGTTCTGGATCGAGATATGGCCCATTTCCAGGCCTCCAAAAGTTCCCCCTCCTCTACTCATATCAGTTGAGCTATTTTATGATTCATGATTCTCCTTGACTGAGCACATTATTCTTTCAGACTCTTTCCTGTTCTATCTAGACCCGCCCCGTCACCAGCCTCACGGGGCTGCTGAGCACTTGAGGTTTGGCCCGTCTGCACTGCTTTGTGCTGTACGTGTAAAATGTGCACTGGGTTTCGAAAACTTCCTACACAGAAACGAACGTGGAGGGTCCCATTAATGATTTTGTATGTTGGTTACATGTTAAAATGGCAGCATTTTGGATCTGTAAAGTTAGATAAAAATCCTATGAAAATTGCTATCACCAGGTTCTTTTTTACTTTTTTTCAACGTGGTTGCTAGAAAGTGAAAAATTCCCTATGTGTTAGCATTGCTCTGGGCCCTGTCTCCTTCTGACAACTGCGGCCTTTGGTATCACCTGCCTCTGCCCTGTAGGCATTTGGTGACAGCGGGAAGGTGCTAGGGACAGTGGCTAAGGGTAGAGGTGTGAGCAAAGGCGGGTGGTGGTCGGTCCCTGCTCAGATGTGCTCTTTGTGGTTCTCAGCTGTGGGCTGGTCCTTATGCAGGCTCCTTCCCGTCTGGTGTGTTGCTCCCAGGTTGGGGGTCCGGCTGCCTACAGAGCTGGTTTTGCTGTTTCTGCCTCTTTTTGAAATGTCACAATGAAGCCCACTCCCTGGGGGCGCTGGTGTTCACCCTGCCAAGTGCAAGGTCCCTTCTGAGGATTGCTGGAAGGAACCGAGATGGGGAAGGGAGGGGTCGATGTTGAGCTGGGTTTTGGCTGACTCAGACCTTTTGGGGACTTTTTGTAGCATCCACACCCTGAGGGGAAGTGTCAGTTCACCTTCGAAGCCTCTGGGGGTGCTGAGCATCCTGTGTGGGGGCGGCCCCTCCACATGTCTCCACCCCCTCCCACTCCTTTGGCCCCCTGGAGGGCGGATGCTGCTCCCATAATGAGAAGGTGAGGTTGCCTCTCTGTGTACTTTTTTTGATATAATCATTTTTTGCCTCACCTTTTGGTTTTTAAATCATGTCTCTGGTATCTAGCATAGAGTTTGGGGGGGGTGTTTTTTGATAGTCTAAGACATAGCTGTTTTGGGGGATAATTTTGCTCGTTTACATTTATTGTTATGTTACGTTTTTACTAGATTCTGTTATTCTGGATTGCTCCTTATTTTGGCTGTGATTTGATTTCCCATATGCTCGTGGTTTTCAGTTGGACTCTGCCTAGCTCCGTGCACAGTTTCACTGTACATTTCTTAGTGCCTTATCAAACTTCTTGTTAATCTAAATCTCCTAATGGCTAACAGACATGAGCAGGAGTGTTCTTATTTCTTTTGTCACCATATATAGCTATCACACAGCAGGGGAACTTTGCACTTCCTGCTAGAGGCATCTCGAGCTGTTGGCTTCCTCCTCCTCTGCTCTCTACCCCTCCCCCCACTGCCACTGGGGCTCAGGTTGAGAAACACGTTAATTCTCGGTTCCCCTTCCTGGCCCATACGTCCAACTTGTGTTCACTCACTATACTGAGGACAGACACCGATGCTTAAAAGCACAGGATGGTGGATGGGAATAGAAAGGGTCAGAAGGATGTTTGGTCATTCTGGGCTAGTTACACAATCTCTTCAAGCCCAACCCCGTGGGTCTTATCTTAAAAAAAAAAAAAAAAAGCTAACATGCTGAGGGAGGATTAAGTGAGATGTATGAGGCTGCACCTGGCACATGAGTTGCTTGACAAATATTAACCTTCCCCTCTCCCCTCCCTGTTAGAATCTTAGTGGCTTGGTATGGCAAATGGTTTGTCTTTATACTGTGAAACTTGACCTTGAGTGTTCTCTTGGTTTACTCATTCTTCTTGGAGGCATGGTGACTTTTTTTCTGTAGTCTTTTTTTTTTTTAATTGAAGTGAAATTCACATAACATAAAATTAGCCATTTTAAATTATACGATTCATTGGCATTTGGTACATTCACAGTGTTGCGCAACCACCATCCCTATCTAGTTCCCAAACGTTTTCATCCCCCCTACCCAGGAGAAAACCCGTCCCCATTAGAACTCATCCCCTATTCCCCATCCAGTCCCCGGAAACCACAAATCTACTTCCTGTTTCTGTGGATTTACCTTTTCCAGACATTTCATGTAAAGGGAATGATACGGTACGTGATCTTATGTCTGGCTTCTTTCATTCAGCATGATGGTTTTGAGACTCATCCATGATACTGTGTATCAACAACTCATTCCTTTTTATGGCTGAGTAATATTCCATCATGTGGACAGACCATAATTTATTTACCTGCTCTTCTGCCCACGGACATCTGGGTGGTTTCCACTTTTGGGCTGTTATGAATAATGCCCCTGTGAATATTCGTGTACAAGTGTTTGTGGGGATGTGTGCTTTCATTTCCCTTGTGTAGATCTCTAGGGGTAGAGTTGCTGGGTCATCTTAAAGCGTTTTAAGAATTAAGTTTGCCATGGGCACCTGGGTGGCTCAGTTGGTTAAGCGACTGCCTTCGGCTCAGGTCATGATCCTGGAGTCCCTGGATCGAGTCCCACATCAGGCTCCCTGCTCGGCAGGGAGTCTGCTTCTCCCTCTGACCCTACTCATGTGTTCTCTCTCATTCTCTCTCTTTCAAATAAATAAATAAAATCTTTAAAAATATATATATAAAAAAAAAAGAATTAAGTTTGCCAACGTGTGACCGTGTCTGGTACCCATAGGTGCTTAATAAATGGTGGTCATTGTTTACACTATTTCCTTGTGGATTTTTTGTGTGTGTGTGTATGGATGATTTTCTGACCTTCAGACATGTTATTCGTATTTTGGTAAATTTCTGTGTTTTCTTCTCTTTCACCATCCTTGTTTGGTGAAGTCTCGTGATCCACATATCAAAATAACTGTTGATTCTTCGTGGCTCAGAGTTCTCAGATAAGCCAGATCACCTGCCTCACGCGTTCACGCCACAGGCATTTATTGAGTACCTCACATGGGCCAGGCCCGGGGGAACTTATGGTGAAGTCTGTGCGCTCCGAGGGAGGACAGTGTCTGCACCGATTCAGCTCATCACTGTGGCTGAAACCCACCTTGGTGCAAATGTTCACACCATGGAAATGAGCACAAGCTTCTGTTCAGGACTTGCCCCCACCCCTCGTTTTGGAACAGCCTGATATTAAACACTTCCCAGCACACCCGCCTGTCTTTCCGGCCTCTTCTCCTATTATTCTGACAGGTTGGTCTTTCACAGACCAGGAAGCTAAGGCACAGAGAGTTGAAGGAACTTGCCCAAGGTCACACAGCCAGAAAATGACAGCGCAGCATTCGAGCCCAGTCTGACCTTGGCCCATCACCTTGGTCGGGACTACACTGTATCCTGACTTCACCCATTTCCTGATCTCCAGTCACGGTTTTTCCTCTTCTTGCCAAACCACGCTGCCACCAAATTTTCATTTTGATCATTTCTTAGTATTTTGGGTGCCAGGACTTTCTGGTGTGTTTTCTGAGCAACACTTTGATCCTGTCCCTTCTTCACGGGAACTCTGTGTTTTATTTTGTTCTTGCAGAATTTTGCTAAAGAGTTTGTGATCAGCGATCGGAAGGAGCTGGAGGAAGATTTCATCAAGAGCGAGCTCAAGAAGGCGGGGGGCGCCAATTACGACGCACAGACGGAGTAACCCCAGCCCTTCCCCTGCCCCTTGCAATGTCATCCGCCTGCTCCCCGGGGAAGGGGACCGCGGCCTCAGCCACCAGCCCGCCAGCCCACCAGGGACAGGAGACGCCGTGCGAGGCCACGCGCGCCACCCTGTCTGCGGCTCGTCTCCCCTTCCCTGCTTCCCTCCCGACCCCCCTGCGCCCTATCTCCCGAAGCTCATGGAACATCTTTCTTTTATCTCCTTTTCCTTCTCCCCCTCTTGCTTGTTCTAAGGAAAAATCATTTTGATGCCAAGGCCACGCACATCACCAAGATCTGAGGCTCCTGTGGTGCCCCCTTTTTTTGGCATTCTCTTACACTGCATCCCGCCTGGCCTCTCCCGCCACCAGCTCGCGTCGCCTGGGGGTCTGGGCCGCCGTCTGGTGTCCGTGGCGCCCGCCTGCTTGGTGGAGGAGGCCGCTGTGCCCGTCGGGGGGCCGCCTTCGCCAGCACACACGTCGATCCCATGCATCAGGCTCAGACCACCCCCACCCCCGAGCGTGCTCCGGGGTCCCTCATCCCCCGATTCAGAGTTGCCTAAGCTATGCATCCGTCCAACGGGGACGGTGCTCGGCAGTGAGACGCTCAGGCCTGACTCCGACCCAACGGAAGAGAAAAAATTTGCCTTAATAGTTGCCCAGCTGTGGCTTGGGCACACGGTCTGGAGTGGCTCATTCCTACCCTTGGGCTTGAGGTCTCATCGCAGCATGGAGTGGGGGCACGGGGCCGAGTCCAGTGGGGACGAGGAATCTTTCAGAGTTCCCTTCAGGGGCTCCCCCGGTGAGGACGCCTGGGAGGGAGGCCAGGGTGCACAGCGGGAATTCAGGTAGAACTGGGGGCCGATTTCTCGCTTTCGGGGAGGCCCTCTGCGCCGGGGGGGGCAGCTCTGCCACTAAGCGGGTCCCTGCCCTCGTGGCACGAGAAGGTCTGTGGTGTTCCTCCCGGGTGGGCACCACGCGTTCAAAAGGATTTTTTTTTCCCAGAGAAAGATGAGATTGGCTTGGTTCTTCATGAGCACAGTTTGTGTTGTTCTTTTTCTTCTTTTCCTTGCTCATTTCATTTGGGGGTAGGAAATCTGTGCTGTCTTGGGGTTGTGAAGAACATCTGCCCTCAAACAGTTTACAGAAATAAATTTTTTTTTGTTTTTCAAAAAACAGGTTTGTCTGGCGTGTGTGAAAACGCTGCTTTCTTGACTTACACATGAAGGCCGCTGTCATACTCAAATCTAACAGACATTCGTGGTGTCACTGGGGGCGAGGCACATTCATATTCTGTTGCTTATTTAATTTTTCACAACAACCTGAAGAAAAAGGTGCCGCTTGTGTCCCTGTTTTATGGAAACTGAGGCTCGGGGAGACAGAGTGAGTCCCTGAGGCTGCCCAGCTAGCAAGTGCAGAGCTGGGATTCGAACCCAGGTCTCCCCGTGCCCCTGGCGCTGTAGCTGGGACGGTGACGTGGTGCGGGACTGTGGGATCTCCCGAGTGGCCAGAATCCTCCACTCCATCTTCAGGAAAAGCTGAGAGAAAGCAGCCTTTCTGGGGTTTTTCTAGAGCTCAGAAACTGGACTTGCAGCACGCCAGCCCGGTGGAAACCCAGAATCAGGCTGGAGGAGTCTCAGACATACAGACGACCGGGCGTGAGGAGCTGAGTGTGGGGTGGGGATGGGGCACACCCCGAAATCAGAGTGGGAAGGAGCCCTGCTAGGTGTGGGCAAGGCTGCCCTCCAGCCCACCCCCAGCCACGATTGGGTGCCAATTCCTCCCCCTCCCTCTGCTTGCAGCTCTGTGGCTTCAGGCAAGTTAGTTAACCTCTCTGGGCCTCAGGTTCCTCGTCTGCAGAATCAGCAGCAGTGGTACCTGCTGGGATGGGTCGCAAGGCAGAAGGGGCAGCGAGGATCAGGACGATGTCCCGTAGGGCCTCAGGTCTCCTTATGTCAGGCCCATCACTAGGTCTTGCTAGCTGTGCATGCCCCAGATTTTTCCTACACCCAGAACAGAGGGAGCCAAACTAGGTCTCCGGCTTTGTAGCATGTGGGTTTTAGTTCTGGTCAGAGAACTCGGGACAATTACAGGTAAGGATAAGCGCCTTCTGGAAGAAAAGCCAGGCTCTGGGAGGGAACATTGTAAAGACACTGGGCTTGGTCAGAGGCATCAAGGAGGGCTTCCCTGAGGAGGTGACACCACCTGGGACCTGAAGGAGAGGAGCAGTGAGGTGGGCAAAGGGTGGGGGTGGGGGGACAAGGGGACTGTGGACAAAGGCTCCATGGGGATGTTTGCTCCGGGCAAGAGCAAAGAGGGTGAAGCTGGGTTTATGGGTCAAGGAGCTGGGTTTGAATCTAAAGTAGCAGCTCAGGCCTTTGCTGGGATTTCAGAGGGCACCTGATGGGATTGTGAGGTCTTTGAGGGCAGAGAGAGGCCCTGCCTCTGCATGTCTTTATCCTTGTAACCAGCACCGAGTAGGTATCGGGTAACATTGCCTAGAACTACCTCCACCCGCTGCCCTCTGGGCCGGCCCTGAGCCCTGAGCCCTGACGGAGGGGTTGGGGATGGAGCTCTGGGGACTCAAGTCTCTGCTTAGATGCGTTCTGAATTACTTTACCTGGTCATTCAACACGTGCTCCAGATTACCCAAAATCAAAGGATGTACAACCACCACCATCTTATTTTGCCCTTGATTTTGTGAGGCAGGAATTTAGGAAGCGCTCGGTGAGGTGGTTCTCACTGGCAGGGGTCTCATTTGGTTGAGGTCAGATCCACTGGTCGGACGTCCTGGTTGCTGGCATCTGGTGCAGGTGGTTGTCCAGCAGCTCAGTGGGGTGTGGATCTGAGCACCCAGCACGGCCTCCCCCTCTGGCCCGGCGGGGTCAGGGTTGTGGACCTCTTCCCCCGGAGCAAGCGTCCCCGAGGACCCGGGGGAGGCTGTATGGCCTCTGAACCTCAGAAGTCCCATGGCAGCATTTCCACGAGACCCTACTGGGGAAGGGGTCATGAGCTCCCCAAGTTCAAGGGGAGGGGACACTGACCTCACCTTTCAGTGGGGGGAGTGCCAAGGCATGTGTGACCTTGTTTGTGGCCAGGCATGCTGCCAGGGCTGGGGCACCCTCCTGCTCAGGGGCTGACATAGGTGGGGGTGGGACAGAGGCGACCCCGATCGTTGCCCTCGTGTCTCTGTGCCCTCCCGGGAGGTCGCAGCTCCTAGCTGATTGATCCTTGGGGGAGGCTTCTGTTTCTCCGCTTTACCCGGGCTCCTGATGGATGTTGACTCTCCAGGGGGCTTTGCGAGGCTGGAAGGAGCTCAGCCCCGGGTGCCACCCTGCTGGGAGCAGGCCCCCTGCTGCCCCCGTCCCAGGACAGGTGGTCCTCATCACAGTCACTCGCCACTTCCTGGTCCCCATTTGTCAGTGAGCTGCAGAAGAGAGGCCAAAACAGGAACCGAAAGGTCCGCTGTGAAGAGGGGACCACCTGGGCCAGGAGGCAGCTCTACGCTCAGGCCGAGTCGGGTTGGAAGTGGCCGGTTCCTTCACCCTCTGAGCTCCAGTCTCCTCTCAAAGCCAGGACCGTGACCACGGTACTTCTCTGTCTTAGCCGGACTGCTACGCACAATACCGCAGGCTGAATGCTTATAAACAGAGGTTTGCTTCTTCCAGTCTGGAGGCCATGAGTCCAAGGTTGGGGCACCAGTGTGGTCAGCTGAGGGCCCTCCCCTGGTTCCCGCGGTGTCCGCACCTGGAAGGAGTGAGGGAGCTCCATGGGGTCTCCTTTACAAGGACGAATCCCATTCCTGAGGGCTCTACATGCACGACCCTTTCACCACCCCACCCCCCCGCTGAGGTCCCACCTCCTAACACCATCACACTAGGCCTTAGGATTCCACCATGTGTATGTGGGGGACACACACATTCAGACCACACTGTTCCCTCACACACTTCCAGGACAACAAATGAGATGGACCGCGCCAACAACGCAGCACGAGGATATTCTCTACGTATTATGATGGCCACTCTTTAAGTGGTTCCAGAAGACCATCCTTGCTCTGGGGAAGGGCTGGGCTGTGAGCCGCTTCCAGCCTGACACCAAGGCAGTGACAGAGCATCTAGATCCTTCTATCCCTGCTGGTTAGTGCCACTGTCCAGGGTCCCACCATTATAGCTCTGGGTCTGGCGTGGAAGAGAACACAAATGCCTTCTGTGGTGTGTTTTACCAGAGCAGGCTGACACCTGGATGGGGCTTGAGAGGGGCTCCTGGCCGCCCCCGGTGGGGGGAGGGGCTCCCGGCCGCCCCGGTGGGGGGAGGGGCTGGCGCTGGGAGCCAGCAGAGGCGAAGTGGAAGGGATCCAATCGCAGCTCCACCACTCAGAGGCAGGATCTTAGGCAGGACACTTCACCTCCCTATGGAGTAGCCAGGGCAAGGCATATGGCTAGGCTGAAGTTCAGTGGGGCAGGGATATATCACCAAATATTTGTGAACAGAAACACAGTCCACCACACACCCCTAGTAAGTGAGGCAGGATTTGAACCCAGGGAGTCCGTTTTTAAAAAAGATTTATTTATTGAGAGAGAGAGCACAAGAGCGAGCGGGGCAGAGGGAGAGGGAGAGAGAATCCCAAGCAGGTTCCAAGTCCAGCTTAGGGCCCGATGCGATGCAGGTCTTGATCTCACGACCCTGAGATCACAACCCTGAGATCATGACCCTGAGATCATTGGACGCTTAACCGACTGAGCCACCCAGGTGCCGCAGGTCGTCCTAAGCAGCTTCTCATTAGCCCCCGCTGCGGGTCTGCCACTCAGGAATGAATGAGTGAGCACCAACCTTCTGCCCAATGAAAGTGACTGATTGGCCTCACCTGGCTCCGCAGAACCTCACGGGACAGAGGCCGCAGGACACCACGAAGAGTTGGGAGGAATCCCGCCACACCTGTGCTCGCTCAAGACTTGGAGGGATCTCGTGTGTGAGCCTGCCTGGCACCTGCTATTGCCCTCAGCACCCACGCACCTCCCAGCCCAGAGCAGCCCGGGCGCCTCCAAGACTCGCTTTATGTTTGATTGTAAGTTCTTAAGTCATAAAACTAAAAGACATTTTTAGAACTTATTTCTTTCCAACATTATGCTTTAATTTCAGGCCTTTCCTTGCCCATCAGAAAAGCTCATCCTAAATTTAGAAGAGAATTTTGCTCCCCAGACTGCAGCTCCGTATCAGCCCTTTGCTAACACCCCCCCCCCCCAGGAGTGCCTCCTGGCCCTGGGGTCAAGTCTAAGCTTCCGGGGAACAAGGGGCCAGGAGGCCTTGTTGGTTTCTCAGACCAGGACTCTGTGCATTTCCCTCCCTGGACCCCTGATCCAGTCATCCTTCACTCTGTCCCTCTAGACAGCGACTGGTCTCTGCTCTGATCTGCTTCTTCTAGAAGGTCCCCCCACACTCTGTCATGGGCTAAATGGCGGTCCCCAAAGACACATCCGTGTTTGGCCATAAGGTCTTTGAGATGAAATTAAGTTAAAGGATCTTCAGATGAGATCATCCTGGATTTAGGATGGGCCCTGAATGCAATGGCAGGTGGTCCTTGTAAGAGAAAGCAGAGGGAGACTCGAGACAGAGGCACAGAGGAGGAGGCCGGGTGAAGACGGAGGCAGGGATCGGAGGAGGGACACCTGAAGCCCCAGCAGCTGGGGGGCGGGCCAGCAGTGTCCTCCCTGGAGCCACCCGCGTCTGGAGCTTGGGCCACACCTTGATTTCAGACCTCTGGCCTCCAGAGCTGTAAGAAAAGACATTTCTCTTGTTTTCAGCCCCCTGTCGTCGGTGGTCAGAGTTATAGGAGCCCAGGATACTTCCTTATATTATTTGCTTCTCCCCATCCCCCACTAACCGTGACCCTCTCCAGGGCGGGGACGGTCTCCCCAGTGCCTCTCACATAGTAGGTGCTCAGTCAACAATCGGTGTTCGGCGCACTGGAACAGGGCGGGCCTTGCCCTGCTTTCCAAGCCAAACATAGAACCCAGACCTGCTCCCACTGGGTCAGATCTGTTCTGCGCCCAACTGGGCAAAGAGGCGGAGAGGGGGGGTCCCGGCTTCCTCATCTGGGAACTGGCTCCCTCCTGCCTCTGGCTCTGTCCCCAGTCGGCCCCTGGAGGACGAGGACATACCTTATGTATCTGTCTACCTATCTGGTGCACCGGTCCAGCTCCTCGGCCTCCAGGGGCTTCCAACCATCCCCTATGCTCCTCCCTTTTAATTGTCTCTGGAGGGGCCTTAAGATACCACTAGAGAGACTGGAGCGCACCCCAGGGCTGGGGCAGGTGGGGGACCTTGGCTCCCTCTGGGTGGGGCAGAAGGGGCAGGGGCAGCACATATGCCCTGAGGCCAAGAGCCCTACCAGTCATTCTGCGGAGACTTGCAGACTAGGAGCCTGGGGAGGAGGCTGGCTGGGACCTGGAGCAGGGAGCTCCATCCCTGGTCTGGGGGCGGGGGGAGAGGTGCTGCCCTGCAGCTGGGGGATATGGGAGAAAAGAGGCCGCTTTGAACGGAGAGCTAACTTGGCCATGGGTTATTTTGTCAATTCAAGAGAGCTAGGGCAGACTTCGACATGTTCTTGGGTTGGCTTATCCCAGCAGTTCCCGAGTGTGAGGTCACTGCTGAGGATCTGCCAAGCCGTGGTGGCATGCACAGGCAAAACATAATGGGATTATGCCCATAAATCCCAAAGCATCAAGGTGGGTGTAAAAGGCAATTTGCGAAATGATAAGGCTGTGGAATGATTACACCGGAGCTAAATTTTCAATGAGACGATATATCGGTTGTGAATATATACATACAAGCAAAAGTACCTCGAGTGCTGGGAGAAGGGGTGCTGAGTCCCGGGGAGGGAGGCGGCGTCGGAGTGAGACTAGCTGCATGTCTTTGCTTTCATTTATTTTTAAAAGAGTTGAAGAAAATACGATAAAAGTAGGCATCTGTGTTATGGGCGGGTGGGGATTTGTTAGATTAGTTTTTTCTATTTTCCTGTCTGTTTGGAATACAGACGTTGAGACAGATTTTAAAACAAAGAATTCACAGAGCGCACCCAGCAAGGCAGGGAGGACACGTCAGACTTCTCACCTGGAACAGGTGACTTTAGCTGAAATAGAACTGACGGCCGAGTCCGGGGAAGCGAAGGGACGAAGCGAGAAGCCTGTTTACGGAGGTCTAACCAGGAGCCAAGCAGGCGGATTGCTGCCCAGTGGTGTGAGTTTTGAGTTTGAAGATCCAAACACCAACTGAAAGGAGGCTGGTTGCTGTTGAGACCCACACTGTTGGTCTGAAAGATCGAGAGGAAGAATGTCTCCAGAGGCTCCCAGCACCCTCTGCCAGGCTGTCTCTCCCAACTCTGGGGGGGATTGCTGCTTCTGGCTCTGCTCCGTGTCACCTCCAGAAGGCAGAGGCTTGTTTCTGCAGCTGCCCGGGTCTGCCGGCTCCTGGCATGGTGCCTGGCATACATTCGGAGCCCGGTGACTACTCAGCAAATAGGTGCCACCTAAAAGGGCTTGTACCTCAAAGGGTGTCCCCAGACAGGCCACGGCAAAACCACCCGGCATATTTGCTAAAATGCAGATAAAATTCCCACACCCCACTCACCCACCCAGTGGGCCATGATTTGGGGGAGTATCCCAGAACCTGTATTTTTTTTAAAAAGATTTTATTTATTTATTTGAGAGAGAGCGAGCACAAGCAGGTGGAGTGGGAGAGGGAGAAGCAGACTCCCCATTGAGCAGGGAGCCTGATGCGGGACTCGATCCCAGGACCCTGGGATCATGACCTGAGCTGAAGGCAGACGCTTAACAGACTAAGCCACCCAGCCGTCCCTAGAATCTGTATTTTTAGCAAGTTTGCCAAGTAATTCTTAGCTACTCTAATGAGAAAGTCTTTGCTGAAGTAGAACCTAATGATGGCTTTTCCTGGTGGTTCATAATGTGTAGGGTCTGGGCCTGCATTAGCATCACCTGGAAGTATGGTGAAGGCAAATTCCACGAGCCTGGTCCCTGGGCGGTGGAGTCACGGACGGGGGGTGGGCAGGAAGTCTGCATCCAAACACTCAGGGCAATGTGGATGCAGGTTTGGGTTTGGGGACCACTATTTTTGACCATAAAAAGAAACTTTGATTGCATTTCAGAAGAATTTTTGAAATAAAACATTTTCCATTTTGTTAAGTATTACTTGCCATCATCAGGACATTTAGAGAACAGAGATTAAGAAGACAAAGATCAGGGGCGCCTGGGTGGCTCAGATGGTTGAGCATCTGCCTTCAGCTTGGGTTGTGATCTTAGGGTCCTGGGATGGAGCCCCATAACGGGCTCCCTGCTCAGTGGGGAGCCTGCTTCTCCTTTTCCCTCTGCTATTCCCCCTGCTTGTGCTCTCTTGCTCTCTCTGTCAAATAAATAAAATCTTAAAAAAAAAAAAAAAGACAAAGATCAAAATGATCTGATCTTCCACCTCCCAGAGGTGGTTGTTGTAACTGTTGTCACATTTAGGGATATAGTCTTTCACTTTAACTGAGAATATACATTTTATTTTCAAAAACTGAGATTACACTCTGTTGATGTTTTTGTAACCCGCTCTTTCCACCTGCTAATATATGGTGAGGGCTTTTTCACATCCGTGAAAACTGCTAGAGTCGTGGTGTTTGTCTTCTCCTGGATGGTTGTACAATCATTAGTTTAGTCAAACATCTATGGCTGGATATTTCGAGTTGGGATTGGCAAGCTGGTGACCCACCAGCCAGATTTGGCCCCTCTGTCACAGTTGGACTGCACAGTTTGCCAATGCACAACTGCAGAGAGCGCTGTTCCCTTGAATTTACACAATACAGGTGACCCCAGAGCAGTGCATGACCTGCACAATGGTACTCAGAAGCCCCATCCCAAATTTTGAATTGGCCATCAATGTCTAAAAATGGTAAGATTTCACATAAAAACCCAGCTCTTGACTGTTCTTGACAAATCCAAAGAAGATCTGTAACACTGGGATCACATTCTTGCTGGGCTGGGAGGGGCTGGGACTGAGATGAGTGCCCATATGGATTGGGGGGCGGTGCACTTTCCAGGGCCCTACAGCCCCCAGTGTTTGGTTAATCCCCTGCTACCCTTTTACAAAAACTCCTCCATGTTAACAGTCTGATTCCTGTAAGCATCCGAGTTTGCCACCCCAGGATGCCACTTTTAAATATTTGTTGAATGAATGAAGGAATCCCTCTTCAAAGCCACACCAGGCTGGAAGCAGAAGATGCTTCCTATATTTCATTGAAATAGCCCAGATGGGGAGTTGCTATGGCAACCCTGGGACCATATTGCGGGTTGCCTCAAGAGCGATCACAGAGTATCCTCCAAGAAGCAGCACCCCCCACCTCTCCGACCCCGTGGGTAGTCACTTTCAGCTCAGCGAAGGTTCCAGCTGCTGTGTAATAGGGGAAGCAGGCTTGCTTTCAGAGCAGAATGTTAGCTCTGAAAGGGAGCCCCAGGGATCATTTAGTTCTGTAGATTCTGGCTCCTCCCTGACAAAGGATTCCTTTTATTGTTTATGGCCCCATGCATCCCATATTTTGGAACAATTGTCTGCCAAACAAACTGCATTTAGGAAGCACAGATTTGTTTTCTCCTTTAAAAAGAAAATCGAAGATGAATTGTGGTAGCTCCAATGTCACATCGTTAATTAAATGTCATATGGTTAAATAAATGGGTTCTTATCCTGTCTCTGCCATTCACTTGCTGTGTGACCTCAGGCAAGTTACAAGACTCCTCTGGGCCTGTTTCATCACCTTTTAAATAATAGCACAGTCCCCGTCCTTAAAGTTTGCTGTAAAATATCTGATACACAGTGATGCATGAAACGCTCAGCACAGAGCTTGGCTAATAATGGCAGCCCCTGGATACAGAATGGCCAATACAACTTGGATGATCAACAATAATCAGAGTGTGAGCTTCGCAGGAGTTAATCTTTGTAGCCACACCAAGGCTAAAGCAGAGAAACCTGACCCCCACCACTATACTTAAGGACCCCTGGGGTCATCTAAGAAACCTAAACTGGGGGCCGTGGCGAAGTTCTTGCCTCTGGGGCTGGGAACCCGACTCCCAGGCCCCTGGCTGGATCCTTGACCTCCTGCGGCATGTTGTCCCCCCTCCTGGGTAAGGATCCTTGGAGTCAGCATAGGTTCTAACTTCGTTGAAAAGTTAAAAATGAATTCCCCAAACTCTCTTGCCATAGGGTTCTGGTGTGCCAGTTAGATGTGCTCACGTGAGATTTGGAAGGTGGGGGGACATGGAGCTGTGTCTCTTTGGCCTGTTTCCTCTTGGCCCCAAGGTCATCGGGATGCTGGTGTTGGGTTCCCAGCTCTATGGGTACCTGTCTCGAGGGAGGTGCAGGGCAGCTGTGGGGGCTCTCAGCCCCGGGCTGCAGCTTTAAGGGTGTGTCCTTCACTCGATGGTCTCTTCCACAGCTTTCTGATGCTCAGTCCTCCGAAGTGTGGCAGTTCCCGTGGCAGCTCCCCGGGCAGGTCAGTCCTGCGGCCTCTGGGGGTCCTGACTGTGGCCATTGCTTCTGTAAGCACCTGATACCTTGTACCAACTTTCTGCCAGAAATACTTAGAATCTTTTCTACTTTCTGCCCTGAGCCTGACTCATGCCTCCCGGGGTCCCCCATCCCTGCCGGCCACCTGGTGTACGTACACCTGCCCTGACCTTCCAGGACTAGCTTGGTCTTGCCTCCCAGCCTGACTCCGATCTCCGGCTGCTGCTCACCTCCAGTGTAGACAACCCGCTTCAGCCCGCCGCCCACCTGTGCAGAGGCATTTGGTCCCTGCTCCTGGAGAAGAACACTGTGCCGGGGGAATGGTTCCAGGTTCTCACCACACTGATTTCTGGAATCTCTCACTTAGCAATGAATAAGTTCAAGAGTCACTAAGGAGTATTTCAAAGCTAAAAAGAAAGAGCCTGGCTTGAAAAGGATGCCCAGGGTCATCACATCAAAGGGCCTGTGGGGGTGGACCAGTTTTCCTTTACGTGCCTTAAAAATGTGGAAATTAAACTGGTGACTACTTCATGAGCTTTTTCTTATTAATGCTTTAATCTTTTTTAACTACAAAAGTAACAGATATCCCATGTAACGAATTCTAGTAGTTCAGAAGTATATAAAATAAGAAAAAAGTCTGGAAGGATATAGACCAGACTATGAAAGGTCTGCAGCTCAACACCTGTGTTCTTCCAGACTTTGTGCGCACGTGCACGCGCAAACACAAACACACGGGCGTGCCTAGATATAATTTTCTTGATAAAATGAAATTATGTGTAAGTGAAATGGTACACATCTGTGAAATTTTACTTATATATATATATGTCTAGTTCTGCAATGTGCTCTTTTCCCTTGATGCGTCACGGGAAATGTTTGTCAACAGCTTGCATAGATGATCTCCTTTTATTTAAATTCTTTGTGTTCGAGATCGTGGAGGTATCGTAGTTGACTGAAGAAGTCCCCCATCGATGGACACGGTGGCAGGCAGAATTCTCTGACGACCCCCAGTGACCCACTGGGGTATCCCTTGCCCCTGAGTGTGGAGGAATGACCAATAGGAAGGGGTCTCACTCGCGGGCTTGGGGCCTGTTTCACATAATGATTTTAAGAAAGGGACCTTATCCTCGGTGGGCCTGACCTGAAAAGGATGGGGCCTCCCTGGCGGGGACATTCAAAGTATGAGAGGGTTTGGTGTGAGGGAGATGTTCCATTGCTGGGGGGCGGGTGGCTGAGAGAGGCTCCTGGCCTATGGGCAGCAAGAAGATGAGGATCTCAGTTATAAAGCCACGAGGAAGCGCACCCTGGGGAAGCCCTGTGCTTGTCTGCACGCCCCCCTTTCCCCACACCCCCCCAGCCCTGGAGAGGATGCCTTTTTTTTTTTTATTGAGGTAAAATACACATAACATAAAATCTACCATTTTAACCATTTTAAAGTGAACAATTCAGTGGCATTACACACATTCACAACAGTATGCAACGACCAGCACTGTCTAGTTCCAGAAATTTCCATCACCCCAAAAGAACACCTCCTACCCATTAAGCAGCCTCTCTCTACCCCCAATGCCCCCCCCCCCCAGCGCAAGGCAGCCAACTCTGCTTTCTCATTCTTATGAATCTTTTTGCTTTTTGCAGGTCGGATATGCAAACGGGTATTTATTTCAACTGCTCTGAGGCAGGATATGCACGTGGACGGAATCACAGGCTGTCTGCTCCTCAAACTCCGACTTGTGTGAGGGGCTCAACAAACAGCAGATGAGCGCATCCCTGACCCTCCGAGCCCTCCCTGCCTTCCTCGTTCCGCGGTCTGTGGCTCCTAACTGGGAGCCGCCTGCCTCTCGTCTGGCCCTCCTGTGCCCTCTCTGGGCAGGGGCAGGGGGCAGGGAAGGAGGCTGAGTGCCAAGGGGACAGCACGGAGAGGTGGGGACTGTGGCCAGGGAAGAGGTCGTGCCCTGCTTCAGAGGGCAGCTCTCGCCCCACATGGTGGTGGCCCTGTGTTCTCAGACCTTTTGATTTTCAAAAGAGGCCCCAGATTGGGATATTTAAGGAAGAGGCACCGGCGTCTTTTCCAGAAAGCACATTCTAGGTGTTCTGGACAGCGTGGAGAGGTGGGGGCGGTGGGGGGCAGGGAGCCATTTGCCCCACAGGCTGGCTCCTTTGCCAAGGGAACAAGAGGTGCGGGAATGCCCCGGACAGACACCCCCAGCTCGGTCTCCAGGCCCAGCTCGCTCCTGCCAGGCTCTTTAGAGATTCTAGAACATTCTCTCCGGCTGCCTGTATCACTGGCTGTTACCATAGCGCTGCAGCGCATCTAAGGAAAAGCAAGCCTGTGTGTGTTGCTTTCCCCGAGGAGCATCTCGAGGCCCCCTTTGGGCCCAGCACCCCCACCCCGCGTGACATGGAGATGCCCCCCTCCCCCCCAGGGGATTGTTCGCTGGATTTATGCTCACCAGGAGCAGATGCTGTGGGAGGGCTCTGACCTCCCCAGCCTGGTGCATTGTGCTGAGTTGGCCTTGGGGGCTGGGGCTGTTCCTGGGCTGAAAGAGGGAGAGAAAAACCCCACCCACCCGACCAGGCCTTTGGGAGCAGGCTGGGGGCACGCACGACAGCTGTCAGGGAGCAGGGAGGGGTCCACCCGCCGCCAGGGGAGTGCTGGAGAGTTCTGGGGGGGGGGGGCTGTGTGGGCTGCCCTCCCTGGGGCTGCCTGGCTGTGGGGGAAAATGCTGGCTTTAACAAGCCCACAGGGGCCTTAAAACCTGGCTCGGGCTTGAAAGTTTTTCTAAAAGGCTCTTCTTGACAATGGCCATTAGGCCCGAAAGTCTGCAGTCACATTAACTTAGGCTCTCAGGCTTCATTTCTGTGTGGGAAAGCGCTAGCTCGGGGCCTCCCATGCAGCCCGGGGGGCCGCCAAACCTCCATGCTGACATGGGAAACTTGGGGGGGGGTTGGGGAAGGGGAGTGAGAACGCTTCCCATGCAAGAGTGGCTACCATTTTAACCGAGGGCCTACGATGTTTGTGACAAGCACACACCGTGCTCATCTGTGAGGGCGGCGGGATTGGAAAATATGGAGGCTCAGAAGCTATTTGCCTGGGATCCCAAAGCCGAGTGGTGAAACCTGGACTTCAGGAGGAAGAAGGTACAGAGGCTGCTTGGGATAAACGTTCCCCCCTCGGGACCCTTGGCGCTGAGGACCCGACCTTGGGGACCCCTGGTGGTGAGGACCTGATCTTGGGGACCCCTGGCGGTGATGATCCACATCTCCACATCCGCAAATGCTCTGGGAACCCCGGGGAACCCACTGTAAAGACAGGACAAGATAGCTATTTAATTATTTATGATGTGCCCTTTCCGTTGAAAAAGGAACAGCTCACTCCAGAGGCCACTTTCACGGTGCCCTGGGGTTCCACTCTGAAACGCTGCTTCTGGGCTCCTGTTTCAGGGTTTCTGGTTTCCACCCTGGGATGACCTGAGGGTCCCTTCCCCTGGGGCCCCGGCTGGCCCAGGGAGGAGGCCCCACGACTCCACCTGCCGACTGAGGGCCGCACGAAGGCGACGGCCAGCCCGTCTGCCCAGCTCACGCTGTGTGGCCCTGAGGTTGTCCCTTTGCTTCTCTGGCACTCAGTGTCCCCTTGGGATGAGGTCAGTCTTCCTAAACGTGATGGATAGGAGACTGGCGACTTGGGGCAGTGACGTCAGGGCACAAGGAGGAACAATTGTCATGTTAATTGCTACATAGTCACTGGAATGTATTAAAACATACACAGACCAAAGCTCACACTTCCCTCAGCACGTCGCAGAACCACCTGCAGGGCGAGTTACAATGCAGATGGCTGGGCCCACCCCCAGCATTTCCGACCCAGGGGTCCCGAGGATCTACATTGCTAACAAGGCCTCAGGTGGTCCGGGACCGCACTTTACACCACGGACTAACAGAACACTCCCCGGGGGCCTCTGCACTTAGTGGTGTGCTGGAGCCGGCCAGAACCGGTTTACACGATCCAGCGGTGCTCACCCCCTCCCAACTCCACGTTTGGTGACCTCACATTGTAGCTTGCAACCAGCCATGATGGAGGTATTTGCACCAGGGACACTGGGCATCAGCAAACATCAGGGCTTCCCTCACAGGCAGCTGGAAACACCTTGGCCAGCACACCTCTGCGTGCCCAGAGCTATTCTAAGCTCTTTACAGGGATTAACTCGTTTAATCCTTCCAACCGCCCTGGGCAGTAGCTGCTGTGATGGTTCGGTCCCATTCTACAGATGTGGAAACGGAGATCCGGGAAGTGTAAGTAACTCGCCCCAAATCGCGCAGGTGTATCGGACCCAGGCTTTCAACCTAGACATTCTGAATGCACCGTCTGCCTTGTTCATCACTCAACTACACAGCTTGTCAAAACCCAAATGTCATGCATTTTTCCTAAAGCTAAGAAGAGACAAGCTGCTGGAGGTTGATTTTTAAAAATATGAACTAAGAAACAGTACTTATTGCTGTGTTGCAGACAACAGAGTTAGCTCAGATGGGCTTCCCTGGGTTTACTTACATGGGAAGGGTATGCCCTCCTTTGGAGAAAAGATTCCAAAGCACTTCGCAGTGTAGAGGTTCATACCGGTAGGGGGGCTGGGGCTGGTGTCCACAAGCAGGGGACTCGGGGAGATCAGCGTATTTATACGGTATTTATTTTTAGATGTCCGAGTTGCACATTCTGACTTTGACTTTTAAACAATGATGCCAACTCAATTTCATCCTCAAATTTGGATCTATGCACATGCCTTCAAGATCTTATTGATAGGTAAATAGAAAACAAGGAGATTGAGAAATCCACCCTAGGTCGTGCCTGGAAATGAGAAAATCTGTCAGGGTGGCCTTGGATGAGGAGGTCTGTGAGATGCATGGGCTCACTGGGCCGTCCAGCTCTGCTGGTTTACAAAGCTCCGGCTGCAGCTTCCCCACGGGGGTTGGGGGGGGGAGTGAAGGCAGGCCCAGAACCAGGGTTGATTGCACCCCTCAGATGTGCTGGGCTAAATTGCTGACATCACATCACATCGTAGGGCCAGCCTGCTGACTGAGGCTCGGGGAAACTGACAAGAGAGAAATTACAGGGAAATCCTCCAACTCCACACCCTGACCTCAAATTTCTGAAAAGCTCCCCGTGGAGGATAAAGGTTAGGCTGAAATCGCAAGGCTGAGGAACCGTCCTCCAGGGAAGATGGGGGCATTTGGGGGAGAACTGTGGTCAGCTGAATAATGGCCCCTGAGACGTCCAGGCCTGATCCCTGACACCGTGAATGTTATTTTCTCTGCCCAAAGGGACTCTGTGGGTGTGAGACTCTTGACATCCCCATGTCCGGGTGGGACCTAGTGTAACCCATTCTCCTAGTCCCCCATTCTCCAAGTGGGACCTAGAGTACCCACAGGGGTCCTTGTAACAGGGAGGCAGAGGGATATGCGGCTTTGGAGGGGGGAGCTGTAGGGATGGAGGGATGTGGCCGTGAGCGGAGGAATGCCGAGGAATGTTGGCACCTCTAGGAGTCAGAAAGGTGGGGGCGGCTTCTCCCCTGGAGCCTCTGAAGGAACCAGCTCTGCCGACACCTTAATTTTAGCCCCATAAGATTCTTTTCAAACTTCTGACTCCAGGGTAAATGTTAATCCACTGTGTGTGTGGTTATTTGTGAGAACAGTGCAAAGGATTATCCTTGACCAAATTGGCTTTTGTCCTGGGAGGTGACCTTAACACCCTCAGAATGTCCTGCTTGATAAGAGAGTCTTTCTCGGGAGCCTGGGGCCACAGTGTATAATTTATGCAAAAATGTGATTTATGGTGGGCGGGTGCACAGTCTCCACTGGAGACCTCTGCAGGGGTGGAGACTAGGTTAGCCGGGCAGGTGGTCAGCCATGCCCCCCCCCCCCGTCACCGAGCCCCGGTAAAGCTGGGCATCAAGGCTCGGGTGAGCATCTCTGTCTGGCAATAGTCCCAGCATGTTGTTGCCTATCAGTGCTGGGAGAAATAAGTGCTCTCCACACAGCTCCTTTGAGAGGGGACGAGGGGATGCTCTGCCCTATGCACCTCTTCCCTCTGCTGATTTTCGTCTGTATCTTTTCATTGTAGGCAACGGTAATGGTATGAGTATAATGGCTTTTCTGAGTCCTTCTCGCAAATTATCAAATCTGAGGGTGATCTTGGGGGCCCCCAAACACTTGCAGTTGGTATCAGAAGTGAGGAGGCCTCGGGACTCCCGAACTTTGCAAGCAGCAATAGGAAACCACTAGGTTATGCAAAGGCCCTGTGGTACAAAGGCAGGCTCTGCACTGGGAGCTTTCACTGGGCCAGCGTAGCCAGGATAGAGAGTGATGGAGGCTGGGGTGGGTGCCAGCCACCGAGACACACGCAGTGCCTCCACCACTCTGATGTCTAGTTTCCCCGCAGCAGCTAACCCTCGCTGGAGAGGGAGAACTCAGGCCTCCAGCGCTGAGCTATTGGACACAGATCGCCTGCCTCTGCCTGGCTCTTTCCCTGAGATCCAGGAACTATTCCAGGATGTTCTGTCAGAACTCTGCTTCTGCAGTGGTTGGTGGAAAATATTCACACGGAGTCCATTTCAGACAGCTTGTCCGCCAGGCCTTTCTCACCTGGAAGGGGGACCGGCTCTGTCTGGTAGGTACGTCCTCTTGTGCGCCGGACAGCACAGGCCTGAGCCCCCAGGCATCTGCCCCTCGTGGTGCTGACAGTCTCACTGTGAGACTAGGCGGGGGGTCCTCAGGTCTGGGTAGAGGAGATGCCAGTAACACCAGCGGAAACGCCCCCCTCGGCCTCCCAACCACGCTGTGGGGCCAGTGAGGGGTATTCCCATTTCACAGATGAGGGGCCTGAGGCTCAGAGGGGCAGTAACGGACCCTGGCAAGTGACACAGACGTGCTGGAGTCCAGGTCTGACTCTGGGCCCACGGTGCCCCTCTCAGCCATCAGGAAGACTTCACATACGTCGGGAAACCCGCTGCTTCACGGATTTGCTCAAAAAGGCTTCCCCGAGTGCCGCTCCGTGTGCTGGGGATTGCCCGGTGGGCTTAATTTGGGTTCCCGAACCAACAGAACGCAAGGCAAGGACTCTGCGCAAGGGGGTTATCTGGGAAGTGGTCCAAGATATATGAGCAGGAGAGTCGAGGTGAGACAGGAGGGAAGGAGCTGTGATGGGAGGGTTGTGACCACCATAGGCAGTAGGCACTCAGTCCCACGGGGGACCCTGGAGGCCACCCCGTGTGTCTTTTTCCCCTAAGGTCAAGGCAGCTGCTGCCGGCCCTCTGCTCCCTCAGACCGGCTCACAGCTGCTCTCAGGAGCACCGGGCCTCCGCACTTCCTTCCCTTACAGGTGGGCAGAGTGGTCTTGGCTACCAGGCAAGAACAAAGCGGGTGTCGGGGTGGAGAGCAGGTGGGGGCACCACATGCAACAGGGTCAGGGGCTAGAGTGGCAAAAGAATGGGGGGCAGTGTATGACCAACATATTATTAACATATCATTAACATATCATTAACAGGGGGTTCCCCCAAACTCCAATTCCAGGGCCAGACAGGGAGCACAAATGAGCATATGGTCTGGGTGGGGACAAGGGTCACCAACCGCCCAGGTTTGGCCTTCGGGCTATCTGGTTTTAAAACTGAAAGACCCACGTCCCAGGTGGTTCCGAATGCGTGGTCCGTCCTGTGTAGACTGCAGTGTCATGCAGAGCAGGTGCTCCCTCCCAAGTGACAGCCACCACCTAGCTCAGCGAACTTCACCATGTTAGGGGTGAGCCTCCGTTTTGCCAGATCATCCAATATTTCAAGAGTCAGAAACCTGGATCCTATGTGAAATTTACCAATTTTAATTGGAATGAATCCACATTTAAAAAGATCTAGGTGGGTCCAAGGCTTTGCGTCCAGGGAATGATGGAGACAGCTTCCCTGGTAAATGGTCAGAAGTAACGGCTTTAGTAAGAGGCACCAAGGAGGACTGGGACAGAGCTCTTAGTCCTTTGCTCCTTTGCTTTCTTGGCTGCATTGCATGTGAGGGGGTCCAGGGCCATCTGTGGGTGCCCAGGAGGGAGCCCTCGAGCAAGGATGGCCCTCTCTGGGTCTACAAAGCCCCCACAGAAGGGAGCTGAGCATACCGGAGTCCAGCTCATTTCACCAAAAAGGCCCAGAGACGGGAGAATCTTGTCCAAGGCCACACGGCAAACTATGAACTCCCATGGTTCACCCCTCCCTGCTTCTCTCTGACCCCTGCCCTCATATCCCAACCCAAATACAAGTGGCTTCTTCAGTCTAGCCACTCCTTCCAGATTTTCTATCTATTACAGCATCTGTTTCTCTTGTGTTTTTTTTTGCATCTGTTTCTTTTTTGATGGCAAGCGCCTCAGAGAGAAAAGTAACAAGATCTTTTGACAAATGGGAAGGGCTGAGGAACATGTTGCTCTCATGATTTTGTTAGGGAGATCTGCCCAATTAAAGGGAGTGCCTGGTTGATTTTTTTTTCTTTTTAAAGGAGGCTATTAAACGCTGTCTTTAGAAGGAGGGATAAATATGCCCCTTCCTGGTCTATTTTTCAAGATTCCTGTTACGCATAGAAGCCAGATCTCCTCTGATGTTGCTTTAACACACAATCACTTTGAATTACAGAAGTGTGGGGTTTCCTGCAGCCTAGACCATTAGTTCTGGACCCTTTCAAATGCAAGCCACCTACTTCATGCCAACCTGGGAAGTGTGGTGCAGTTGCTAACGTTGTTAGGGACCACCTTGCCTGCTGAAGGGAAAAGGGGAGACAATGGAAAGATGCATGGGGGATTCCCACTGACCAAGAGCAGCAGGGCCTCGGGAAGGAGTGAGAGCCAGATGGAAGGCCCTCAGAGACCCTTCTCCGTCTTCCTTCACTGCCAATCTGCTCACTCCCCATCCAGGAGGCAGATGGCTGCCCTCAGCACCTAAATTGATGAGCCCCAAATCCAGGACACAGCCTGGAGGAGGCACCTGCTAAGAGGAAGCGTCTGATTGGCCCAGGTTGAGTCAGGTGACCACCCTTGGTCCAATGAGCTGCAGCCAGAGCAGCTGACTTGCAAGGTGCACGTCCAGTGGCCGAGGTCTGCTCCTGTGGGACCTGGGGGCACAGTCACCGGGAGGTAGGCTGGGTGGGCTCGAGGACTGAGCCCCCGCCCATGCTGTCTATCATCTGGTGATTCAGAAAATGCCCAAGGACAAAAGGCTGCTGCAGAGTTAAGACAGCAACGGGAGAGGAGCAGGTTTTATTCCTTATAACTGCATTTATATGAATTTGTGAAGTAGCAACTATACATTGGACCCATGTTTAAATTCTGTTCGCTGATGGATTGGCAGACCCCTCGCCAGGACCCCACCTACAGCCTGAAGTTAGGGAGAGGGCGCCTCAGGCGGCTCGCTCCATCCCTTAGCCACCAGGCTCCCGGCCCGTGTCCTCAGGGATCCCCTCCTGCTCTGACCCAGGAGAGGATAGAGCTTGCCTGGCCAGCCAGCCCTTCACATGGCTCCTCTGAGCTGGAATGGTCCCCGCAAAGCCAGGAGGCAGGGAGGACCCCCTTGTTTTTTCTGCATCCTAAACCAGGTTGGGGGGAGGGGCAGGGAGGAACCAGGAAGCAAGGCCTCCCCCGTGGCCACAAGAGGCTCAGCGTTTGGATCTGTCAGCAGATCCTTTACCTCCTCCTTCACTCCCACCACCTGCTCTCCCAGTCTTTACTCGGTCCACCTGTGTATTCTTTTTTTAAATTCAATTAATTAACATATAATGTATTATTGGTTTCAGAGGTATAGGTCTGTGATTCATCAGTCTTATATAACACCCAGTGCTCGGTCCATCACATGTTAATGCCCATCCTCCCGTTACCCCATCCCCCACCCCCACCCCCTCCCCTCCAGCAACCCTCAGTTTGTTTCCTATGCTTAAGAGTCTCTAATGGTTTGTCTCCCTCTCTGATTTCATCTTGTTTTATTTTTCCCTCCCTCCCCCTATGCTCCTCTCTTTTGTTTCTTAAATTCCACATATGAGTGAGATCATATGATCATTGTTTTTCTCGGATTGACTTGTTTGGCTTTGCTTGATACCCTCTAGCTCCATCCACGTTGTTGCAAATGGCAAGATTTCATTCTTTTTGATGGCTGAGTGGTATTCCATTATAGATTCCTTCTGGCAGGTTCCGACTGAGCCCACACTCAGTACCGGGTGCTGGGTGGAGGAGAAAACTCTGCTCCTGCCCTTGACGTGCTCACGAGGGACACAGGGGCTACCAGAGCCCGGGGCGGGGGGGCAGGCAGAGGCTCCAGAGGGGAGGCGCCCTTTGAGCTGGACTTCCAAGATGCATGTGTTCAGTCACCGGTGCAGGCCTTATCCGTGCCGGGGACCCACCGGGGAGGTAAGCAGCAAGGTCCTGCCCTCCTAGAGCTCGGGGCTGGGGAACCGAGGTCCCCGGGGAGGGAGGGCGAAGCAGCTTGCCGGTGTCTGGGCCAGCGACACTCAGCTGTGAGACTGGCTGAGAACCACCAGGCCGGGGCCAGCCCCATGGGCAACGGTGAGACCCCCTCCCCCCTGGCATTTATTGAGCACCTACTGCATGGCAGGCACTATGCTTAGTGCTTTATCTGATTTTCTTCTCCCGTCTCCATGACCATCCTCCTCCGCAGGCACTCCTGTCACCCACACTGTGCAGATAAGGAAACTGAGGCTTGGCCAGAGGAAGCGACTTGAACCCTCTTCGCATCTGGGTAGCTTGCTCTCTCTTCTGCGTGCCCAGGACATTTATGCGCCACTCCATCCTGGTTCATTGTCCATCTCCGGAGGGCAAGGACTGCACCCGAGCACAGAAAGTGCATAACACGTGTTCGTGGAGGGGACTAGAGCCTTCCCTGCTCCCCACTGTCCTGTTCTTCCCCGACCCCGACCTTCAGATCTCAGGTGTCTAGCTGTCTATGAGGGCTCTTCCTCCCACCTTGGAAAACCTGCCGTCAGCAGGGTTTCCACAGTGAGGTGCCAAGGACCGATAGTAACAAAGCAGGGCCCCTCCGGGGGAAGAGCGAAGGCCACAGGGATGGAAACTTCCGTGGTGGGATTGCAGACATCAGGTAGGGGAGAAAGCTTGAAGCCCCGCTTGCTTTGCTCCCAGAAGTCACCCCCGGGAAACTGGTTGCAGTAAGAGGGCCCAGGTTGTGGAGGGAGCTGAACCCCAGATTTTCCATTTCTGTGTTGCTGTGATTCACTGGCCTGCATGAATGTCCCCAGGTCTCCTGGATCTTGGGAAGGGTACCCAGGGCTTCTGCTCTCGGCCGCCGTCACCTTTCTGCTTAGAACTCACCCTGGGGGCCAGTACTCCTTTTCCAGTGGGTCCCAGTTGCTTTAAAAAGGAGAGAAAAATTGAGAGCAGCACGACTTGAAACAATGCCCTGTCCCTGGCTGTGCATGGAATTAGCCCCCAGAGGGGAAGGGCCAGCTGGTCCCCGTTGCTGTGGTCGTAGAAAGACTTCGGCGTCAGCTTGAAGGTGACATTTCCTCCCTCCAGCCCAAATGACATTAACCTGCATGGGAAGATGGCCTGAGGGCCCTGAAATTGGGTTTCAGCCACTGCTCTGTCCCCCACGTGGCTGTGTGGGGCCTCAGGCAAACCACATCCTCTCTCGGAGCCCCGGCTTCCGCTCCTCGGAAGGGACAGCCTGCACACACAGGTGCCAGGGAGGTGGTGCTTGGGCTAAGTGAGCCCTGGGGGGCGGGGCACAGCCAGCCTCCCCTTACCACTGAGAACGAACGAGCGTTCCGGTTTCTAGAACATCGGATTTTTTGAAAGAAACCACAACTTTGGGTTTTTTTTTAAATGTTAAGATTTTTTATCATACTGGCTTTTGTCATTTTGAGGTTTTTAAATTAAAGTACAACATTCATGCCCAAAAAAGGTGTTCAGGTGCACCTTATCCCCACCCCCCGCCATCACTGTCGCCCCCCCCACTGTCCCCCCCCCCAGGTCCTGACCTCTAGCGCCCACGGTGGCTTTGACAGTTAGGCTGACACCTTGCACGCGGGGTGTACTCTGGCGTCTGGTTTCTTGCCCCCACCCCCGCATTCTAGCTGAAACTCATACAGGTTGTGGGCGTAGTTGTAAATCATTCACGGTCAGCTTCTGTACTGTAGTTTGTGGTGTGAATACACTGCGTATATTCAGTCTTTCTACCTCGATGGGTGTTGGGTGGTCCCTTGGGGTGGGGGCTGGAATGGGTAGGGCTATCGCTTCTCGGCCTTTTGGCTAAGATCAAGTGTGGAATGGGTAGGGCTGCCCTGAGGACTCTAGCCCACACCTTTTGGGGGGCACGCATGCACATTTCTACCGAATCTACCCCAGTGGTGGGACTCCTGGGTCAGAGCAAGGCAAGTATTCCGAGAAACATGGATTTTATCTGAAATCTCCTTATTTTCCAGTGACAGAAAGCAATGAATATCTGTTTAAACAAGGATTCAGTTGGGGTGCCTGGCTGGCTTAGTAGAGCATGTGACTCTTGATCTTAGGGTTGTGCGTTCGAGTCCCATGTTGGGTATAGAGATTACTTAAAAGTAAAATCTTAAGGGGCACCTGGGTGGCTCAGTCGGTTTTTAACGTCTGACCCTTGTTTTTGGTTCAGGTCATGATCTGGGGGTCCTGGGATCGAGCCCTGCATAGGGCTCTGCGCTGGGTGGGGAGCCTGCTTGAGATTCTCTCCCTCCACCCCTCCCCCGACTTGTGCACGTGTGCATTCGCTCTCTCTCGCAAATGAATAAATCTTTAAAAAAATAATAAAAGCTTAATGAATTAATAAATACACCAGGATTCAGCCAAGTGGTGAATCCAGTCTGGGCTGGGTTGGACTTGACCTCCCTTATCCCTCATAGCTTCCAATCAGCCTCATTTGTGCTTTATCATCTTAAATGTGTGTAACTTTTTTCATTATAAAAGAATTATAACTATTGTAGAGCAGTCAGAAAACAGAGAACAGAAAAACACATCCCAGGGAGTTCAGCCCCTGAGAGCGAGCACCTCGTAGCCTTGTAGATCGTGGTAGCGCTGCCCTCCGTGTGTGTACGCGTTTCTTATAGATTTGCGGTACCGCTGTACATAAATTAGCCTGCCTTTTTGACTGAATCCTGAGTGTTTGCATGTTATTACATGGTTTTCCTATCCAGCTACAAGTGGTTTTAGCTTCATTTGATTTTTCGGGGAGGGGGGGCTTTTTGTCCTGTAATAATAAGGCATAGAGGAAAGTGGTGTTTTCTTTTTTTTTTTTTAAGATTTTATTTGAGGGGCGCCTGGGTGGCTCAGTCGTTAAGCGTCTGCCTTCAGCTCAGGTCGTGGTCCCAGGGTCCTGGGATCGAGCCCCGCATCGGGCTCCCTGCTCAGTGGGAAGCCTGCTTCTCCCTCTCCCACTCCCCCTGCTTGTGTTCCCTCTCTTGCTGTGTCTCTCTGTCAAATAAATAAAATCTTTAAAAAAAAAAAAAAAAAAAAAATTTTATTTGAGAGAGAGAGAGAGAGCACAAGCAGGGGGAGGGGCAGAAGGAGAAGCAGACTCCCCGCTGAGCAGGGAGCTCGATTTGGGGCTCAGTCCAGGACTCTGGGATCATGACCTGAGCCGAAGGCAGACGCTTCACCGACTGAGCCACCCAGGCGCCCCAGAAAGTGGTTTTAAGGGCATGAAGTCTGTGGCCACGCCACTTGGATTCAGAATCCAGCTGTGCTGATTGCCCACGGCGTGACCTCTCCAGGCCTCACTTAGCTTCATCTGGAAAATGGGGATAATACATCGCACCTGCCTCAGAGGTTGTGCAAGGCTTTGTGCTTCTATAATATGCATGTGTGTATCCCCAGAACTCAAGGTCATGTGTGACAAGGGGGTTGTTTTGTAAACCGTTTCTCGGCAACCCCCCAGTTTCTCTGTGTCATTTTTGGGGCACAGTTCTCCGGGGCTCTCTCAGGTGTCTGGATGTCTGGCAAGCAGAAGCACCGGCTCTCTTTTTAAGGATGTTTGTGTAGCAAAGGGCCTTGTTAGATGGAGCGTCTTCCTCCTATAGCCAAAGGCAGCGTGGTTTTCTGCCCACCACGACACAGAGTCTCACTCCAGGACAGCCTATCCTCCAGGCTTCCTGCAGCAGAAGAGGCTTGGGTTTCCTGAGCTCAGGGTTCCTCTGTGGGGAGGAGCATGCTGGGCCGCTTCTCATCGCCCCCCAGGGGCCTGGGGCGACGGGGACAGATGCAGACCTGAAGCTCGGGTTGCTGCGGGGCTGTGAGTCATGAACCCTTCCTCTGACCCAGAGGGCTCGTGTCTTCTGTCTGCAGCCTTGGACCTGGTAGGCTAGCTCGTTGGCTGGCATGTGCAGGGTAGTCTCTGCTTGTCCACGGTCCCTGGGCCACTCCGAGGTCCTCCCCAGCTTTACTCCAGTGACCGCACAACATTCCCTCATTTTGCTTTTCTGTCCCTCTTTGGACCAATCTTCCATTGTCAGAAATACAGGTTATTTCTGATGTTTTCACTATCCAATGCTGCAACGAGCAGTCTTGGAGCTAAACTTTGCTCTCATGTGACTCTTTCCATGCCATAAGTCAGAAAGAAGTAGAGCAACAGGACCCCTGGTTTTGGCTCATCATGGCTCTTGATCCTATCACAGATTGAGGCCTAATGGATCAGAGCTGCTGGGGTACTCCCCACCGCGCTCCCCACTGGCCCCTAGAACCGTGCCGGCCTTCCCATCTTCCCGAATCCCCCTGGGGAGCACCTAACACACTCAACTCTACAGGAAGAGTCATCCCTCTGACTGTCACCAGACCCTGAGCTCTTCGAGGACAGAGATGTCCTTATCCTTGTGTCTGCCGGACCTGGCACATAGTAGGGGCTCATCTAATGTTGGCTGAACCTCTGCGGGGGCCGTGAATCAAACCAAGAAGATGCCGAGACACTGTACTTCACGGTATTGAGCCCGCTGGCTCTCTCTCACCATTATTGCACCCTAAGAGGTGTTCTGAGTGTTGTGAAATCGCATCTAGTGTGAGGAAAGCTAGGACTTGGGGGGCTGCCCTGAGTCAGCTCCTTGACCCCCTAAGTCATCCCCTCTGGGAAAGGCTGCTACATTTTACTTTTACTTTCTGTTGATAGAATATACACAGAGCAGCGCGGATCACGTTGTTGGCATTGAGCGCAACATGACCAGCCCCACCTCGTGCCTCCCTGAGTCCCCCTGCAACGGTAAGCATTATCCTGACTTCTAAAAATGTGGATTCATTGTCCTGTTTTGTATGCAAACCACACACATGCACGCGCACACACACACACACCGCGTGCTCTTTTGTGTCCGGTTCCCCTGACTCGGCGTGACATTCGTGGGACCCAGCCCTGTTGCCCTGTGCACTTGTCAGCCCTCCTTTGTGCTGGGTGGTTTTCTGTCCTATGGATAGACCACATTTTTTTTTCTCACCATTCTATCGTTGATGGGCATTGGGGTCATTTCCAGGGTGAGTCGTGCTGCTAAGAACATTCCAGTACAAGTTCTTACACGTGTACCCGTCCTGCTGTGTGTGTACCGAGGAGTGGAATGGCTCGTGTGCATCTGAGTTCAGCTGTACTAGATATTGCCACAGGGTCAGGAGCTGTTTATCCAATGAATGACTTTCTGGAATCAAAGAATCAGGGGGACAGATAAAGCGAAAGCACGGCCACAGTCAGGGCTGGTGTCACGGTAGGTATTTGGCCCCCTGCTGGGGTTTAATTCCTGGTGGGATTTAATTCTCTGTGGCAGCTATCTTGAAAGTCTTGATGATTTTATCTTTGCGTTTGTGTTTCGTAAGTGAAATGCGATGGGGACAGCAGAGCACGGGTGGGGGGCTTGGTGGCCCTGCCTGCCGCCACCTCCCTGCCTCCCGGCCCGTGCTGCAGCCGCTGGCTCCCTGGCCCTCCCCGGTGATCACTGCTGCTCTCCACCGACTTGTCCGAGAGCATCCTGTGCCCCAGGGAGCGCGTCATTAAGTAATAAATTAAAAACACTGCGACAGGTGGGGGGTGGGGGGCTGCAGAAGAAAGGAGAAAGGTTTTTCCTGCCTTTGAACGAGTAGGCACAGAGTTTCCCTTTGCCTTGGGGGCTGCTGGCCAGAGTTCATCCCACACTTGCTGTGGCCCAGGCCCTCTGCCAAGCACTCCGCACACGTGACCGCATTTAGCCTCTCGGCCCCCCTGGGAGCTCAGCCTTATTGTCATCATCCCCTTCTGCAGACAAGGAGACAGAGACGGGTTGCTGGGAAGTCACCCTCCCGAGGGGTAGCCAGGAAATGGGCACTGGGCGGGTTTGAAAGCCTGTGCTCATTATCCCCTCAGGGTACCTGGCCTTCCTGCAGGGCAGGGTCCCCTCGCCCAGGGCGATCATCCAGGGGAAGCAGAAGAATGTCATGAAGAAGGCTCTCCCCAGCCCCCGGCCTGGATGACAGCCAGGGTGGCCTCAGCAGGAGGCCTGGCTGCATTTATGGCTGGGGGGTTGGCAGTCCCCCTGGGGCCGGAGAGGGGGCCGTGAGGAGGACGGCAGTCTGGAGGGACCCAGGGGTGTCCTGCAGCCCACAGCCCGAGGATGGCAGTGGGCTGCAGAGCCTGGAAAGCTTTGTGAAACGATCATGAGGTCACAACTCATAATGCAGAAGAGGTCGGGTGGAGGCGCCTCGCTGGACACTGGGCCTTTGTTCCGGCAAGGACTGCTGGAGCACTTTGCTCATATCCTCTCCGGGAGGAAGGAAGCGAAGAAGATTTATCTCCCAGAGGCTAATCTACTTCCTTTGGAGAGGCCCCTATCTGTCCCACACAGAACTCTGAATGCCCCCCAGAGAATGCTTTGCAGTGAGTTACTAAGGATCAGACATCGAAGGGCCAAGGATCTAGAGCTTGCTTAGAGAGTCTTAGGAAACGCACATTCGTGTGTGTGTGGGGGGGGGGCACGCTCGTGTGTACTCGAGCAAGTGCCTGTGAGGCTTCTTTCCAAATAGCATTTTCACAAACACCTATATAGTTCATCCTCCCAGCCTGCTGTGAGGTTTTGTTTGTTCATTTTGGTTGGTTGGTTTTTAAACAAGAGGAGAAGGAAAATGACAAGAGGCCGTAAGATTTTCCCTAAATCAGGAGCTCAGCTGGAAAGGGACCGCAGGTCGAGTTGAGGACCTCCCTCCGGGAAGGGAGGCTCTCAGCGGGGAGGGATGGGCAGGAAATGGTTAAGCAGCGTGCCCCCTGCAGCCAGGGGGCCATGGAATGTGTCTGGCTGCAAGTTTCAAGGCAGGCTTGTTCTTTGCCAAGTGCTGACTCTGGTTTCTGCTTCCGCACGGAAGCTGGGTTGGTGCTGCGGGACCCTGACCCCTCAGCCAGACCTGGTTGTATCAGGACGGGATCCCTGACCCAAGCCGGGCCGGCCAGTGTCTGTCCCCGGAAATTGTTGGCGGGACAGATCCTGGAACAGAGGAGATGAAATCTTGGGTGAGGCCAGCAACCTTGTGTCTCCCTTGAGGAGGCGGGTAGGGGCCTCCTGGGCTCCTTGGAGTTCTAAAAATGTTCGAACGAGAGGATGCACGTTTCCTTTTGCCCTGAACCCCACGCATTATGTAGCTGGTCCTGTGTAAAGCCATTCAGGAAATTCGAATTACCAAAGGAGATTCATTGGAAGGACCAGGGGGTGTGTCAGAGAACCCAAAGACAAGGCTGTGGCTGGGCCTCACACGGCTGGAAGCAGGGCTTGAAAAACCAAGAGGAGTGACAGCAGAGCTCTGGGGCCCCATGTGACTGTCCAGGTTACGCACTCCTGATGGAGACGGGGCTTTTGTTACCTGCAACTAAAGGAACCTGAGGAAGACAGACCTGGTTGGAAAGGTGGTCTTCCCATTCAAAAGCAGTGGGTTTCAGAATCCTCCTAGAATTTCAGGGGCCAGGGGAACCACGGAGGACAGGAAAAGTCCAGGATGATTACAAGGAGGAAGAGGCCTCCCCGGGGCAGATGTCTGGTGGAGAGCACCCCGCCCCCAGGCTGGGGGGTGGGTTGGTGGGAACTGGGAGCAAACTCCCATACATGCCATGTTACTAGGACGTGTGCAGACAGAGCCCGGGGTCCAGGGAGGAGTGCTCGAGGGCACAGCACTGCAGCCCAAGAACCTCCAAGGGGACGACTATAGGTGCCTGACAGGGAAGAGTTGGGTCTGGACCCGATCAGAGCAAAGAGAACCTTCTCTTCACCCAGGGCAGCCAAGGGGCCCCCTCGGCAGCACACACGGAAGAGCCACGAAGCACCCTTGGTACCTCTCAGTAAGGTCTCTGCACGGCTGCCTTTTGGTGCCAATCGTTGTGTTCCGGGAACCAACTGAATCCTGTTCTTTCTCCATCATGAGTTCATATATTCCCGTCCCTCCTGAACCCCCAAAGACCGCCATCTCCAAGCACGGGGGCGGGGGTAGGGCTTCAACAGATGCACCTTGAGCGGACACAAACATTCAGTTGGAAACACTCTTATCTGTGGGTTTTGCCTTTGGATCTGGCTGTGTGTCCTGGCCGCGTCGCTGCACATCCATCTGAGCCATGAATACAACCCCATGCTGAAGACGGGCGTCCTTTTAGTGAATCTCTGAGGGTGGCATGGTCCTGGGCACCCTCAACACAAGGTGTGTGGGTGATTTCTTGCTTTTTGTTTCTGGAAGGTGGTCATACCGCTTTTATAAGGAACAAACAAATATGCATGAAAATGGTCGAATGAACGTGCATCCGGGATGCCGCGTCAGCAACGAGATCCGGTTCTCGGTGCAGCATCTGCCCGACATTTTAGCAGCCGCTCTGCTGTGGGGCTTCCTGCCCGCTCCTGGCCCTTGCCTCCATATATCCTTCCCTGTGATGAGGGTGGCGGGACCCTGCCCGCCTCTCTCCAGCAGCCAGGAGACAGCCGGGGTGTCCCTGGGAGGGGACCGAACTTGTGCCCAACAAGAAACCGGGACTCCCAAATCCAGAGATGAGATTTCGAGCAGTGGAGGCAGGTGCTTCCAGAGACGCTAGCCACCAAGGTCCTCAAGGCGTGTCTGGGGAATTCCTTTCAGGAACGCGGAGGCAAGTGGCCTTTCTGTTCCGGAAGGGTCACCGTTTGCATCACATTCCCTGTCCCAGGGACCGCCCTGATTACACTCGTGAGTGACGGAGTCAGAAGGAAGTGATTTAAGCAAGCAGAGTGGGCAGAAAGGACACTGGGCTAAAAATGCCAACCTGGCAGCCCTGACTGCCCATGAATTTGCAAGTTGGTGACATTTTGGTGTTTCTTCAAGTTCTGGCTTATCTGCTTGGGGGGGCGTGTGTGTCCAGACTTCCCAGGGTGGCCCCGGGGGGCCCGGTTCCCGCAGGACGATGCCGCCTCCCCAGCCCGTGGAAGTCGTGGGGACACAAGCCCATGGTGGAGATAGGGAGCAGGCAGCGGGCCCGACCTGGGGTCCCCAGGGGCGCAGGCTGGGAGACGCAGCAGGGAGGAGAGCGCGGTGGTCTAATGAGGGCTCGGGCATTGCCCAGCCTGCCTCAGCTTAGGAGCTTGGGCAAGTCACGGGGCCGTCTGCATCTGTTTCCTTGTCTGTATCATGGGGACAGTAGCTTCTCCTTCAGAGGGGCGCTGTGAGGATGACACATTATGCATCCAAAGCGCAAGCGCTGTCCTTTACGTCCCCGGCCCAGGTTCACAACAATCGCATGTTCCAGAGAGGGTGGAGTTCCTACCTTCCTGTGGGCAGGAAAGAAGGTCAGGGGAAGGAGTAACCTTTACGTAAAGTCAATCATGTCCTGGAAACTTTACGTTTTATTTACTCCAAGAATCCTGTGAGGCAGGGCAGGACTTTTTAAAATGTGACGTCCACGCAAATTCCCTGGGCGGATCTCGTTAAATCGTAGATTCCAACTCAAGAGGTCCGGGGGTGGTGGCTGAGACTCCGCATTTCTTAGACTCTCAGCCCAGGCTGCTGCTGGTCCCCGACCACACTGAATGACAAGAAGGTAGGCGACTCTGACGGCGGGGTTGCCCATTTCACGGGCGAGGAAACAGGTGGAGTGAGGAAACCAAGTTTTCCATTTGACGGAATTCACGTCCAGGGCTTTGGTGTGGAAATGAGAGAAACTACCCACGGAGACAGCTGCAACCCCTTTCTGACCTTTTAAAGTCATAGTCAGAAATCCCAAGCCGCTGTGGTCCACACGCGGTTGTCGCGAAGTGGGCCGGGCCAGCCTCTGGGGTGGGGCCTGCCTTATCCCTGCAGATGCACCCCTGCTTGCAGACAGCGGCGAGGGGTGAGTGGTGCTGCTTTGTTGGGTGTGTCGAAATGAGCAGAGAAACGGGACTAGCAAAGGCTAACCTCTGCCGAGCGCTGAGAGCCAGGTGCCATTTTAAGAGCTGTCCTTAATGCCTAGAATACAGGGTAGGTACACCACCCCAGTTTTACAGATGGGGAAACTGAGCCAGTTTGAGAAGCAGCCCGGGCACACAACTGGGGGGTCTGCAGCGTGCCCTGTCTTTACCCCGAGGCTCTGCCATCTCGGGTCGATGCTGCGTGCATCACAACCAGCCATCCGATGCTGCAGGCGGAGGGCCTTTCTGCTCTTACATTCAGTGAGTTTTGATCCCGTTCATAAGCTGGACGGGCTTCTCCTTTCATTATGGGATCTTTCGTTTCTTTGCCGCAGAGGGCAGGGATTCCAGAAGCAAATCCCGGCTCAGACATTCTCATAGGATTTGGAGCAGGTCCGTTAGATTTTCTCTGCCTCAGTGTCCTTGGAAGTAGTAAGACTTGGTTAATGCCTGAGCCGGCCTCATGGAGCTGGGGGCTGATTAAATGATTCAGCGCTGGTGACGGGCTCAGAACAGGGCTTGGCGCATAGAGAACGCCATTTGTGTGCTTGGTCTGATTGCCTTTTAAAATAGCAACATCCCCATTTGCTCAAAGAACAGACTTGGGTTGGGAAATTCTTTTAATTGGTTCCTGGGGGACCAGACACGCAGTGTGCTCTGCTTCCAACTAGGAGACCCAGGCTCCAGCCTTGGCCCTGCCCTTCCTCACTGTGTGACTTGGCACAAGTCACTAGATCTTTCTGAGCCCCAATTCCGATGTCTGTGAAATCAAGCGTCCTCCTTCCACACCCGATTGCTGTGAGCGTCCCCAGAAATACTGGCTGGAAAGCAATGGCTGAATCTGAGCCTCTTCTTTCTAACCAGTGAATCTGAGGCTCACACAGCCAAGGAAACATCGGAGGGGTGATGGTGTTTCTCGGAGCCTGGTGCATACCACCATTGGAAAGCCCTTGGGGTCGCTAAATAGCACGGCCTCAAAAGTCACGGCTGCTGGCTTTGCTTGTTTGCCACCTCCAGGGCTGCTGAGGGGCTGGGACTGTCCTCTCCACGGTGGGGCTGGGGGAGCTATCCACAGGGCGTCAGCAACGCTCAGCCCTAACAAACGACAGTGTGCCCGTGCTCTCCGAGGGCCGCGGTCCCCACTGCCAGTGCAAGAGGGCTTGGCCCACTGTCCCCACTCTGGGGCGTCACATGATTGCTGAGCCGGAGGCTCTGGCCCGTCTGGGCAGCCTCTTGGGCTGGCTGGGCTGCCGGAGGGCGGACCGTGCTTTCTAAGGGGCATTTGCACAGAACCTGCTTATGCTCTTAGCTTGGCTGGTGCAGCTGAACAAAGATGGAAGCAGGGCCATGGGGCCAGTGGGGCTGCAGGCAGGGAGGAGGGGGGCTGGGGAGGAGCAGGAGAGGGGGAAACCACCCCCCCGCCTCCCGTGGCCCATGGGTTGAGATGCTTCTCTGCACAGACAGGCCATTGGTGGCAAGCTGTCACTCCCTGCTCTGGCCTGGGAGAGGGGGACATGGGGGTCAGGACTCATCAGCCGCTGGGGCGTTTCTAAGGCAGAGTTCGTGCGTGTGTAGCCTGAGGACCCCCTGCCGACCAGGACCTTCCAGAGGTGCTTCTGGGCCAAGGTCAGCAATGCCCAGGACCTTCATTTTTCCATGCAAGTAAGGGATGCTTAGGAGTAACACAAAAAGTGAGTCATTGAGGTAAGGATTCTAATTATTAAGTTACTGTCCGTGGGACCGGGAAAAAATATTAACAAAAACATATGCACGGGCCACCTGGCTGGCTCAGTCAGAGGAGCATGTGACTCTCGGTCTTGGGGTTGTGAGTTCAAGCCCTATGTCAGGTGTAGAGAGGACTTAAGTAAACAAAACTTCAACAAAAAGTACGCACGTCCTTCTCTGCCCCTCCAGGTGGTCTGATGGCAGCACTGATTGGCCAGCTCAGATGGTGATAGTTTGGACCAGGGAAACGGGTTACGTTTATGAGAAGGGACACAGCGACAAGATGCAGGCAAGAGAACAGAGCTTAACGGCAGGACAGGTGGGAGAAGGGTGGGACTCTGGGACAGAGATGAGTGCAGAGGACACTTGTCACGCTGTGGCCACCATGTCTCCTGAATCCCATTCCTGTTCGTGGGGACACACCCACCTGACAGTCAACTTGAGCTCTGAGCCAGTTCGGGTCCCGTGGGAAGCAGACGCCCATTTGGAAGACACTTACGGGGTGTGACCCCTGTGATGGATCCAGGGACGAGGAGGAGCAGGTGGGAAACCTTGTGCCCGCAGGGCGGGTCTGACACCCGAGAGAGGAGAAGCAGGAGGAGGCTCAGCCTGCCGGGCAGCGAGGAGCAAGTCTCAGCCAAGCCACGGGGAGTCCCGCGGTGAGTGAAGATGACCGTGTTGGGGTTCCTGGCTCTGTCATTGTCTGGGATCAGGAACACTGCCAGCTTCTGTCTCAGAGGGACAGCTGAGCAGTGCGCCCCCATGCCACAAACCCGAGAGCGGAGCAGCCCCAAAGAGGGTGGGTTCTGGAAGCAAATGTGCGTTGCAGGAGGTGAGGAGGGTCCCCGGATGAGGGCTGCCGGGGGGGGTGGGGCCAGGGGACAGAGGCAGAAGTGCACTTGCAAACAGGCTGTCACCTGGCTGCCCCTGTCTGGCCCTCGGGGCCCCAGTGGCGGTGGTCTGGCTGGGGCTGTCTGCAACGTGGCGGGAAAGGACGCCGCAGCCCCTGCTTCCGGACGGCTGGGATCTCTTGGAGGACACAGCCCTTCTTCCTCCCAGAGGAGAGGAGATATGATGAGCATAGACTCCTCAGAGAAGAGCCAACCACAGGCGGACCTGCGGCGGGTCAAACGGCGGCCCCCAAGAAGACATGTCTGAGCCCTAACCTCCCGGGACCTGTGCACGTGACCTTATTCGGAAAGAGGAGTTTTGCAGATGTCATGAAGGATCTCAAGATGAGCTCATCCTGGATCAGGACAGGCCCTGAATCTAATGACCAGTGTGTCCTGCCAGGAGACAGCAGAGAAGTCACAGACGTGGACAAGGCCGTGGCCTGGAGGACGGCCAGCAGCCACCAGAAGCCAGGAGAGGCCCAAAGTGCATTCTCCCCCAGAGCCCCAACAGGAAACCAACCCACCAAATTGATTTGGGACTCTGTCCTCTGGGACAGTGAGAAAATACATTTCTGGAGTTCGAAGCCACCTGGCTTGTGGTCCTTTGTTAGAGTGGAGCCCGGAAGCAGTCCCAATACCCAGTCCCGAAAAATCAAGCTTCAGCCCTGGAGGACGATCCCTGACACCTGCCGTCTGAGAAGGGGCAGAGCAGGTAGAGAGGGCTGGGAGGCACCAAACCCCGGAGCCAAACCACCTACGCATCCCTGCATTTTGCCTGTGGTGAACCCGAGGTACAGGGACCGCCTAGGGCAATGCTTGGTCTCCTGGGCATCTTGTTAACATGCAGGTCCCGAGTCACTCGTCTGGGGCAGGCCTGAGATCCTGCATTTGCAAGGGGCTGCCAGAGACGCAGCGGGTCTGTGCACCAAACTGAGCCCAGAGGCCTTGGGATGGTGTGTGTCTGAGTGCTCCCTGGACGATGGCCCGAGGCACCAGTCCTGACAGATTCAGACTTTCTGGGACCAATCCCTGGAATCCACATATTTAACCACTTCCCAGGACACTGAATTTAGTGTGTAGGACTATATGGGTTTCTGCGATGGTCCGATCTGGGAAGACAGCGGTCTCTGAGGAAGTCTGAGTCCCCTCCTGATGGAGGCAAGGAAAACAGTATCCATGTTTTTTGAGCATCTACCCTGTGCCAAGTCCTGGGATAGAAAGCCTTATATTAGGGGAGGAGAGACCAGGGGTCCCTGGGGAGCGGGGGCAGGGTCAGACCACAGGCAAACCCATTCTGTTTTCCAGCCATTTTAGCACCTGGAATTACGGAGCAATTGGCATTTAACAGAGCTGAGTCGATAAGCACCTGCTAACGGATTTGTTTTGAAAACTAAACAGCTGTCCACTTGCCTCGTTAATCTCATTACGCACCTGCTTAGAGTTACCATCTCCCGCAATTCAGTGGCCCTGCCTAATGAGGATGGAGGGGCTCACTCCACATCGGCAGCGGGTCGTGTCATTGAAGACAGAATGGGGGGAAACCTGGTGGGGCCCCCTTTACAAAACCGTGCCCTCGGGGATGTTGGTGGATGAGCACCCGTGTGTGATTCCGGCCCCCTTCTTTCGTCGAGGAAGGTGTGGAGAACCGGCCAGTCCAGCGTGAAGTCATCCCAGGTCTGTAGTAACACAAGGAACGCGAGCGTTCTACAAAACAATGCATTCTGTTTATTGTTTTTTTAAAAATCTCATTTTTCTAAGACTTAGTTGTTGAAATGGTTTTACTTGATGAAACAGAAGCAAGATAGACAGTATTATTATTCTTAAACGGCCTTTTAACATTGTAGCAGCCCCTTGATGTTTCAACTGGCCTGTGAAATCCACAAGTCCAGAAACTCAACAACCGGCCATTTGTGTAAAGGCGTGTGTCCAAGAATGCTAAAATGCAGGGTTGTGCAGAGAAGCAAAAGATGGGAAGCAACCAAAACACTCGTCCGTAAGGGTTTGGCTCAATTATATATTCTTGGATGGCAGCACGTTATGAAAATAAAGGGTTGTGTGAGCTCCGGGGTGGGGTGTATTGTTTGGTACATGGAGGAAAGAGACAAGGTGTGACTCTGGTTGTCGTCAGCTTCTGGTGTGTGTGTTTAAGGGGTGTAGATGCAGTTGGATGTGGTTTCCGAGACCAGCTCTGCGAAAAACCCCGAGAAGCTTCTGGTCTTGGCTGCCTTTGGGGAGCAGGACTGGGAAGGAGTGTGGAGATTTCCCTTTTATTTTATCTTCTCTTAGGACGTTTGAAATTGTTACTGTGTTGGTGTGTTAATGTTTCAACACACAAGTTAACGAAGTGAACCTCTGGGAGCCCTAGCTGGATGGAGGTGCTAGTTTGAGGTCCAGGAAGGAAATACGCAGGCTGAGGCTATTGATGTGGGATTTTGCTGCTTTATACCTGGACAGAGTAGAGCTGATGCTCTTAAAGTCCCCACGGGCTGGTACGGATGGAGGTTGTCAGAACACATGTAGAGTTTGGGCCCACACTTCTTTAAGACTTTGGTTCTTAGGTTTGGGTGTGCATCAGAATCGCTGGGAGGGTTCCTTAAAACGTAGCTTGTCCGGCCCCCCACCACAGTCTCTGATTCCTGACGTCTGTATGGGGCACAAGCATCTGCATTTCTCCCAAGCTCCCCGGTGATGTGGATGCTGCTTGCTCGGGACCCCACATTGAGGACCACAGCTCTGAGGGTCCCTACCCTGCTGTTGGGTATTTCTCTCCCCAGATAATTCACTAGCCCTTCTGCACAAAGCAACCAGCAGCAGGTGGGGGACTTACTAGGCTGTTTCCTGGTTAACGAGGAAAACAGCAAGGATTTCAGCCCAGGCTGCAGCTGAGAATCCTCGGCGGTGCTCGGAGCATCCATACCTACACCGCACCAGATCAGGGATGCCGGAACCTTTCAGCATGGCCTCAGCCTCAGGTAGCTGAAAAACACTGCAGAGGAGGTTTTGAGTATGGGTTGTGCGTCATATCCCAGGGCTGCTGTGGCCGAGTACCCCCAGCCGCGTGGCTGAAACAGCACGCACACGTCCTCACCTGGCCCTGGAGGCCCAGAGTCCGAAATCAAGGTGGCTCTCAGCAGCACTGGTCCTTCAGAGGCCAGAGGCGGGATCTGTCCAGGCCCCCCACCCCCAGCCTGTAGACGGCCACCTTTTCCCCATCTCCTCACATCGTCCTCCCCGTGTGTGTCTGTCTCTGTGTCCAAATCTCCTTTTTGTAGGAACACCTGTCCTATTGGATTAGGGGCCCACCCTGCCCCAGTGTGACCTCATCTGAACTAATGACATCTGCAATGACCCTATTTCCAAATGAGGTCACATTCTGAGTCCGGGCGTTAGGACTTTGGCATATGAATTGAGGGGATAGAATTCAGCCCATCGGGGAACCTGGGTGGCTCAGTCAGTTAAGCCTCTGACTCTTGGTTTCGGCTGAGGCTGTGAGATCGAGCCCTGTGTCAGGCTCCACACTCAGCGTGGAGTCTGCTGGAGATTCTCTCCCTCTGCCTGCTCGCATGCTTTCTCTCTCTCAAATCTTAAAAAAAAAAAAAAAAAAAAAGCAGCTCATAACAGACTGGGCATCAAGTTTGCCTTTTCAAACTGTAATGTGCAGCAAATTACTTGGGGGGACCTTCTTAGAACACAGATTGTGATTCAGTAGGTCTGGGGCAAGACCTGAGACCCAGGTTTCCTAACCAGAATCCCAAGATTGAGGATCAGGTGACACTAAGGATTTTTGTTAATGGTATTGTGGTTGGGTATGAAAGGGTCCTATTTCACAAAGAGATGCAGATGGACCTATTTAAGGCTGAATGTCAGGATGACTCTGGTTTCCTTTTAAATACTATGAACAGTAGGAAATACGGCAAAACGTTAACAGTTGTTGTATCTAGGTAGTGGGTATAAGAGGATTTGTTTTATTCCACTTTTCCTTATGTTAAAATTTTTTTCTTAATAAATGAAAAAAAATCTTTCCAGGTGAGTCTAAGGGGGCAGTGGGGGCTAAGTACCTCTGGAAATGGATGGATGGAAAGACAGACGGACGAGTGGGGGTGGGAGACACATGAGTGGGGTGTTGGTTTGCAGGGGGCCCCCTGAGTGCTCTGGGAACAAGAGCAATGCACACCAGCACCTTCTCCAGGAGGGTACCTAATTCTTCCCCCAGCACCCCTGCCTGCTGTTTGCCTGAGCCTGAGCTCGGGGAGGTGTCGGGAGAGGGGCGGCCTTCTGGGATCCCCCTGCCTGCTTCACTCACTCTGGGGGCGGGGACACTTGATGTTTCTGAGCAGCAGGACTTGCTTCTGTGTCCGCACACTTAGCACAGTGCCCCGCACGCAGCAAATGGGTTGAGTGCGTGGACGGTGGCACACTTACTCCAAGGAACGGGGCTCCTCCAGAGAAGCCAGGCTCGGGGAGGTCAGGCGACCTGTCCCAACTGGGGACCTGGGGTCTGAAGTCCGCCAGGGCTGTCCAGTGAAAACAGGATGCTGTTTCCCATACAGGAAGCCCCATACAGGAATCTAAACGTGCTAGTGGCTGCATTCTAAAATGTGAAAAGAAATGGGCGACATGAATTCTAGTCTCTATTTAACCTGATACAGCTAAGATATTAGTTCAACATGTTATCTCTACTTTAAATTTTGGAGAGGTAGCATGAGGGAGAGCCTTGTGGTCAGGGACCTGCTCTGCACTTGATGGCATGACGGCGGCACGCGCCGACACGTGGGATGAAGGGACAAGGATCCTGCATACACATCACGTCCGTTTCCTCGCTGTGACACTGTACCGTAATTATGGAAGGTGTCACCAAGCGCAAAGCTGAGTGAACCTCTCTGTCCTGTCCTTGCAACTTCCTGTGAAACTATATTTCAAAATGAAACTTAATGAGATATTTTACAATTAAAATTTTTGTCTTAAACAATTTTAAAAGTTAAAAAAAAATACAAAACAACCCAAACTGGTCTCTGAACTCTGGTGGGTTTCATGCTGCCAGCACATTGGGACCAGCCAGCGTTCCTGTGCCCCATAGCATTGGACGCAGCTCCTGCAAACTTTGCTCCTTCCCTCTGGCACAGTGTCATGGGGGATGGGTCTCAGAGGCTTGGTCTGTCCCTCCCACTCGCCAGGTATCTGGTAGACCAGTCACTTAGATAAGTTACTGCCACCCTCTGATCCTCAGTTTGCCTTGTCTGCAGAGTGGGACGAATAGTGGTGCTTTTCCTGCTGGGTTGTTGAGATCCCAAGTGCTGGACGCTTCCCACAGGCCTGGCCCATGGCTCACTGGTGGCGACATTCACCACTGTTGCAGTATTCGAGATCCAAAACGGCAGCTTCCTCTGGTTCCCTTCCATCTTTAATACCCTACTGCCTCTCTCTGCTGGCCTTCCCAAGCCCCAAGTTCCCCACGCATCTCTGCTTGTTTTAACTGCTGGGCAGGAAGTAGGATAACCCCTCTGTGTATCTTTGACACCTAATTCCTGGTTGCCATAGATACACTGTCCCTTCCGGAAAGCTAGTGAGCATGCTGTGGGCTTGGAGGCCAGACCTTCTGCAAAAAATCCGTGCAAAGCCTCTTTTGAAACTTTGGACTTCCTTTATGAGCCCCGCGGCGCTCCCAGCAGAACGTGAGCTTTTCACCATATAAGGCAATCCCCTGAGCGGCCCGGTGCACAGGTGAGCAGCTGTGACCCACTCAGCTCAGCTGCAAGGGCGCCTCCAACTGAGCGTGTGCACAGAGGATTTTAGCAACGAGGAGGTCTTGACACCTTTTATGGTTTTAGAGGAAGAAAGATCTGTGTACCACAAAAGGAGAAGCACAGCTTCGTCGTGGTGAGAAATGGTGGGTTGTCAAACCAGGATGTAACGAACACTGTGGAGTTCACAGAATACTGTGAAGGGGCTGTGTGTGTCCCCAGGTCACCACCGCGTGGCGAGAGGCAGTCAACAGGATGGGGCATAAACTCCCCAAGCCCCAGGGCTCATCCGCGGTGTCTTCTCCTATTGTCCTAGAACCCGTTCTGTCTTCAGAGGACTTTTTTTTTTTTTTTTTTTACTTATTTGACAGAGAGACAGCGACAGCAGGAACACAAGCAGGGGGAGCAGGAGAGGGAGAAGCAGGCTTCCCACCGAGCAGGGAGCCCGATGCGGGGCTCGATCCCAGGACCCTGGGATCATGACCCGAGCTGAAGGCAGACGCTCAACGACTGAGCCACCCAGGTGCCCCTGTCTTCAGAGGACTTTACCTCCTCTGCCTCCAATTCTTCATGCCAGCATCTGGGGGGAAGGGGGTACAGAGGGGCAGGCAGGTCTCTGGGAGCTGGAACTTGAGCTGGGGTCTGAGGGTGAGGCTGTGGGGCAAGTGGGGCGCTTATATCTGGTCGAGTGGAAGGGCCCATGTGAAAGTTCAGAGCCGGGGGGTCGGCATGCTCCCGGAGTGGCTCGGCGTGCGTGTAGGGAGAGATGGCCAAGCTCGGGGTGTGGGGAGTCATGGGGTCTGCGTGGGAGGGTGGAATTCACTGTAGGGTCTTTAAGCAGGCAAGGGGTGTGACCTGACTTAGTGGGATCTCGCTGACCGTTACAAGGAGGCTGGCAGGGACAGAGAGGGGAGCAGACCTGTCCCGAGCACCTCCTGCCGGGGAGATACAGCGCCCGGTGTGGGGGCACAGGTGTGGGGGTGATGCTCACACGGCACCCCTTTGCCCTTCTCACACTGCTGTTCTCCAGCTTCCTTCTTCCTGTGACCCGTTTGAGGACACTGATGAAGGCTTACTTGGAGAACTGGACAGGCAGGGAGACGCTAGAACCCCAAGTAACTGTCATATGCTCCAAACCTGTGAAAAACACATGATTCAGAGAGCCCAGCACAGAAAGAGGAAGGTGAAGGGGAGACTGTATGATGCAGAAACCAGATGGACATGACCTTGGCCAGGTAAGTCACAGTGATGGCCCATGACCTTGATACGATGGTTGAGAAGGTGCTTTACATCTGGAGTCTTCATTCCCCCAAACCCACAACCCTAGTCTAGTCGTGAGAAAAACCTCAGACAAATCCCAGCCGAGGGGCCAGCCACCTCAAACTGCCCAGGTCATAAAAACCAAGGAGAGTCTGAGAAACTGTCCCCGCCCGGAGAGCTCATGTAATGAGGAATCAGTGTTGGTTCATGACTGGTGACGCATGTACACCCACTTAGGATGTTAATCATAGGGCCACTGGGTGTAGGACACACAGGAATTCTCTGTATTATGTTCTCAACAATCTTAAAATCTAACCTTCGTCTGAAATTTTAATTTTTTAAAAATATTTTATTTGTAAGTAATCTCTACACCCAATATGGGGCTCAAACTTATAACCCTGAGATCAAGAGTCACACGCTCTACCAACTGAGCCAGTCAGGTGCCCCTAAAATTTTTATTTTATAAACAAGGGCTGTAGCAAGGTATCTTGTCGTGATCCCGAGCGCCACCTTGTGGGAATATGGCCACATTGGAAAATGGGAGGAAAATGGGAAGAGCCTGTTTCCCGGCCCAACAGTGGCTCCTAATCCAGCGGGGGTGGGGGGCGGGGTGGAAAGGATGCAAAGCAAATACAGGACTCTTCCTCGGGGCTGACTCTGTTTGCACCTGGACCTTGGGCTAGAGACTGAGCTCATCTGTCCCGCTGCCACTGGCCCGAGACTGCCTTGCAGGTGCAGTCAGACCATCTCTTTCATTTCTGTGGCCCCTTGAACCTGCTCCGTGGTGATGGGGGCGGGAGAGCCACCCTCTCGATCCTGGATGAAAGGTCCAGAACTTTCCCCTGATTTTTTTCTGTCCATTCTTGGGAAATTAGGTCTTGGGTCACTTGAGATTGCAAGTGGTCTCAATTTATTAATTAAAAATGTCCAGTCTTGGGGCGCCTGGGTGGCTCAGTTGGTTGGGCGACTGCCTTCGGCTCAGGTCATGATCCTGGAGTTCCGGGATCGGGTCCCGCATCAGGCTCCCTACTCAGCGGGGGGTCTGCTTCTCCCTCTGACCCTCCTCCCTCTCGTGCTCTCTGTCTCTCATTCTCTGTCTCTCACATAAATAAATAAAATCTTAAAAAAAAAAATGTCCAGTCTTGGCTAATAAAGCTTAGACCTTGATTTAATATTAAAACTTCTCCCCTCCTTTTTGGAGTGTGCTGTGGACATCAGGGGAATGTGTTCCTCCTCCTTGCTCCCTTCTTCCCTTACAGCTGCTATTAAAAAAAAAAAAAATTGTGAGAGAGAGCACAAGGTGGTGGGGGGAGAGGCAGAGGGAGAGGAAGAAGCAGACTGGGGAGGAGGGGGCCTCGATCCCAGGACTCTGGGATGACCTGAGCCTAAGGCAGACGCCCAACCGACTGAGCCCCCCCCAGGCACCCCACAGCTGCTATTTTTTTGGCTAGCGTTGCCAGGTAGAACCAGGCTGCCCAGTAACATTTGTGTTTCAGAAGAACAATGAAGAATTACTTTTCAGTGTAAGATGTCTTATGCAACACTGGGGACTATACTAAAAAACTGTTCATCTGAAATTAAAAGTTAACTGGGGGTAGGGGCGCCTGGGTGGCTCAGATGGTTAAATGTCTGCCTTTGGCTCAGGATCAAGTCACAATCTCCAGGTCCTGGGATCTTCGTAGGGCTCCCAGCTCAGCGGGGAGTCTGCTTCTCCCTCTCCCTCTGCCTCTCCCTCTGCCTCTCCCCCTGCTTGTGCTCTCTGTCTCTCAAATGAATAAATAAAAAACCTTCTAAAAAAATGTAACTGGGTATCTTGTATCTTTATTTGCTACATCTGGCAAGCCTGTCTCTGACCCCTGCAGGTTCACAGCTGAGGGAGGGAGGAGAGATGGCGGACAGAAATTCTTTCCTTGATGAACAGTGTGTTAGCTTCCCATTGCTGTTGTAACAAACTACCACATGTTCAGTGGCTTAAGACAGTATTAGCTTATTCTCTTCAGGTCAGGGGGTCGCACTTCTGAAGTCAGGGTGTCAGCAGGGCGGCGTGCTTGCTGGAGGTTCTAGAGCAGAATTTCTCCCCTGCTTTTTCCAGCTTCTAGAAATCCTTCCTCCATCTCCAAGCCAGTAACCCAGCATCTGTCTTCCCTTCCCTGCTCCCCTTCCGTCTTCGTGTCTCCTTGTCTGCCTCTGACCCTCCTGCCTGTCTCTCGGGAGGACCCGTGGTGACATCAGGCCCACCTGCATCATCCAGGATTATCTCCCCTTTTCAAGACCCTCAACTTAATCACATCTGCCACAGTAAGGTCACAGGTTCTCAAGATCTGAACGTGGATGCACGTGGCAAGCTGGCTCCAGCCACCTGGGGCTGGCCCGTGTCCACAGTTGATGTGGATCGAATGGTCACTTCTGTTCGTCCTTGGGAGGCTTCCTTGCCCACCGCAACTCCCCAGACTGGACAGTGTTCGTCCTTGGCTGGTGGCTCCTCCTTTGCCCTGGGCTGGCTGATGCCCCTGCTGGCCGTCGCCGCTGCGCCCTGGCGACTGTCTTTTTCACGGTGACTCCAGGCGGCTGTGCCAACCTTGCCTTCTGAATCCTGTCCTAGATCCTGTCCCTCTAATGAAAAGCTGGGTGGCAGGGTGGTCACTGTCAGGAGCAGACCCTTCTCTGCTGCCCCTACAACCTCTGGTAATGCATGTGTGACGTGGACATTGGCTGGAGCTCTTGGAGAGGCCGCCACCCCCGCTGGCCCTGAGGTGAGAGGCTGGCTCCCCTCTTAGTGCTGGGGAAATGGCCTCAGTGTCCCCAACAAGTCCCCCCCCACCAGATCTCCCCTCTTCTCTATGGCCTTTAAGACCCTCCTTCTGGGAGGGATTAATGCTCCCTGGAGCAGAGATGTGAGCTCATGGGAGGGACGGGTGCAAAGGTGTGGAGCAGTGTAAGAATAGGCTGGTGCGGTGGGAGGAGATGGTGAGTAGGTAGAAGATCCCAAGAGAAAGCTGAAACGTGGACAGACTGACAGAAGAGCTTGGAAAGGGGCGCCTGGGTGGCTCAGTCGGTTAAGGGTCTGCTTTCGACTCAGGTCAGGTTAGTTTTTAAAGGGTATGTAATACAAATGTGCAAATTTGAAGCTTATATAAATATTATTAAAACACAGTGGCCTGACGGGATGGTTGGGAGTCCTAGCCATGCAGACCAATCTGACTGGATGAATGAGCTGTGCTTGCCGGGTCCATGATGGGCTGTGGTTCAGGAGAGGAGGTGGTCACCTTGGGAGGGGACTCCCCAGACCAAGGGTGCTCTCAGCCCAGAAGGGCCCACGGCATCAACACAATTCATCACTATTGATGTTGACCTTGATCACATGGCTGAGGTCGCTTTTGTCGGTTTGTCCATTGTAGGGTTAACCCCTCCCCTGTTTCCATCCTGTACCCTTTGGGAGGAAGTCCTTGTGCGCAGTCCACCTGCAGACTGGGGAATTAGGCTCCACCTCCTTGACTCGGGATCATCTATGTAAATTATGGGTTTTTTTTTTTTTTTTTGAAGATTTGCCTCTTCTACATTTATTAGTCAATCATAGGTATACATGTTTTAATAACCTTTCAAATTTCTTCATGACACGTAGCTCGACAGATAGGGAAAGATGGATCCAAATTTCATTACATAGTACATTCCAGAAACTGAAAAACTGTTCATACCTTGGTGTGTTTGGGATTCATTCCAAAGGCTTTTAGGCTGCTCTGTCGTTGAGAATTGCTAATCACAAAAACTGAGTGGTCATGCCGAATGAGCTCATCCAAGTAGCCCAAGGTCCATTTCTTGGTCTTTGACATCACTATGTTTCCAACATTTACTTCAAATCCACTCTTTTAACACAAAATGTACCCCAAGAGGGGCTGGAGAACCAAGCCACACCCTAAGGGAGTTTGGAAAATTCTAGATATTTCAAACTTGCTCTTGAGAGGAAGGCCTGCAATGGAGTCCATGTGTGCTGGGGGCCAGAACTGTGACTGGGAGTTCTCCCCCCAAAAACCCCAGTTTTTAAAGGGTATGTAATACAAAGGTGCAAAATTGAAGCTTAAATAAATATTATTAAAACACAACAGGAACTGTACTAACTTGTAAGCCAAATCTGGCTGGCTGCCTGTTTGGGGATAGCCAGTGAGTGAGGAATGATTTTCACGTTTTAAATGGGGGAAAAAAATCAACGGAAGAATATTTCAGGATGTGTGAAAATTACATGAAATTGACATTTCAGCGGCCTTCCTGAAAGTCCTACACACAGCCTTGTTCAATGGTGTATTGTCTGTGGCTGTTTTTGTGCAAGGACAGCAGAATCCCGTGGTTGTGACAGAGGCTGAATGGCTTGAAAAATGTAAAGTATTTACTATCTGGCCTTTCACAGAGTAAGCCGGCCAGCCCCTCATTTAGTGCTTAGACCAGTAAAAGCCTTTTTCGTGGAGGACAATTGTATCAATGATGTGGCTTAGCCTTGCCGGCTCGTGGTGAGGGAGAGCGGGAGGACCCTGTGGACAGGGCAGCCACCGTGGATGTCACCAAGGGATTTCCCGCCAGCCAGGGTCCAGCCAAGACGGGGTGGTGGCACCGTCCCAGGTGTAGGCAATGGGCGCGGGGGGAGTCCCTGGCTTTAGAGATCGGAACACTATCAAACCAACTACGTCGGTCTCCTCCTTATTCCCCTGAGCCGGCATGTGTGCATAAATACAGGGGGACCCAATCCTTCTACCACCTTGACTGCAGGTGGCAGAAAGCTAACTTGAATGAGCTGGAGAGCTGGGACCATTTGGTCGTTGGTCTGCAGGACATGGGGTTGGCTGGGCTTTGGGACACTTGGCTTTCCTGGCTCTGCCTCTCCTGGCACATAGGCCTTGGGGGCTCAGACCAGTTTTGCTCAAGAAGCCATGTCTTGCAGACTGCCATCAGCCAGGTGCAGCCCTGAGGCAGGGCCCCTGGAAGGAAGGAACTCCCATGTCCAGATTAAGAGTTGGAGAATGGCCAGGAAGCATCTGATTAGTAGGGAGGATGGAGACAAGGGTGGGCAGAAAGAGCTTGGAAAGGGGCGCCTGGGTGGCTCAGTCGGTTAAGCATCTGCTTTCAGCTCAGGTCATGATCCCAGGGTCTCCCTCTGCCTGCTGCTCCCCCTGTTTGTGCTGTGTCTGTCAAATGAATAAATAAAATCTTAAAAAAAAAAAGTTTGGAAAGGCAATAGATCTTTGACACAAGAAAGGAAAATGTTCAGACGGCCTTTGAGTTTTTAAGCCTAGACCTCCCTGTGTATTTTTCTCTCCCACCTGTTTCCCCACATAGCGTCTCAATGTGCTTGTTTTTTCCCCTTGATCAGTTCCAAACCACTTTTACAGACCCTCCCCCAGCCAGCCCCTCCCTTCAATGTAATCCTCATCCCCCACCTCCATGCCTTCAGCAGGTGCAGGTGATGATGATGATGAAGCACGAGATGTTGAGAGCCTGTCTCTGTTCCATGTGCATCTATGGACTGGAGAGACAAGTACTGCCCTTGCTCTTTCAGACTTAAATTCCACCAGCCTAAGAACCCCAGGATTAACCCGAGTCTGGCTAAGCAGGTTTCTTTACCCACTGCACCAGGAACCCCGGGGCAGCTCACCTGACAAATGTAAAGAGCGAGCTTTCATCGGATTTTGTGGAAAGTGGAGTTTGGGTGAAGGCTGAAAGAAGCAGTGTTTCCACGGGCTTGGGGCAACGCAGGGCCATGTGGGAAGGGACCAGCATCAGGTCAGGCCTGCAAAGTGGACCGGCTCCCGTTCTCTTGGGAACCGCAAAGCTGTTCTGGAGCTTTGCACCTGGGTTGCAAATCCAGGCTCTTCTCTGGCAAGGTTGGTTTAAATTCTCCAGGCGGGAGCAGGAAGTTTCATTCTTAAGGATGAAATGTCAAACAGCGAAGTTGTTGCTGATCTATGATTTTGGAGTTCCAAGTTCTTTTTCAGTAAAACATTCATTACTTGGGGCGCTTGCGGGGCTCAGTCTGTCAGGCGTCTGCCTTACAGTCGGGTCATGATCCCGGGGTCTGGGATCTGCCCCGCGTCCCGCTCCCCGCCCATCGGAAAGCCTGCTGCTTCCTCTCCCTCTGCCTGCCGCTTCCCCTGCTTGTGCTATCAGGTAAATAGATAAAACCTTTAAAAAAAAATTTATTACTCAAGGGATCATTATGCTACTTTACAGGTGCGGCCATGTGTCCTTGAGAAATAACCTTCCTTGTGAACTTTAGGAACAGTTAAAAACCATCAGCTGGCTTTCCCTGTGTCTGTCACTGGGGCCTGCTGAATAGCCCAGCTGATCTTGGGCTACTAGCTCTCAGTCTAGGGGCAGGACAGGTATTTGGGCGTTAAGTGCTCCATTGGCTCCAGTAGGGAGCAGGGGGGTTGGGCTGGAGGAGGCAAAGAGGCCAGGAAAGAGGCCGTTACTGCAGTCTGGCCTGGAGAGGGGCCTCCTGGGGACTTGGAGAGAAAAGGGGTGGATGCAGGAGCTATCTTGGAAGTAAAACAACCTGGAGGAAGAGGGAGGAGGCATGGGAGGTGCTGACATGCCCTAAGGAAGGAAGTAAAGAGGAGCGGTTTTGGAGGGAAGAGGCTGAGTTTCAGCTGGGCTGAATTTCAGGTGCAGCCTTGTGGAGATGCCTGATAAGCAAACATATGGCGTCAAAGTGCAGGCTTGGGGGGTCAGCACAGCAGACAGGTGGAGTGGAAGTCACGAGGAAGGCTGTTACTCAGGGAGGGATGCGCAGCCTGGGGAGAGCAGCGGGAGGACCGCCAGCAAAGCAGAAGCCAGCAGAGCCTGGGTGAAAACTACCTGGGAGAGAGGAAGAGAGAAGCCAGGGACTAGTGACCCGGATGCCCAGAAAGGAGGGCTTTAATGAGGAAGAGGATGCCCACTGTGAAAGTGCCTGCTGGATTTAGGGACAAGCTGCTGGGGCCAGGTTACAGGGGTTTGAGGAATGAAGGGGGTGGGGGGCAAGGAGAGTCTGTTTATCAAGGCTGGAACAGACGTGGGCACGTTTTTTTGTTCTCTCTTTTCTTTTAGAGAGAGCGCGGGCTGGGGGACAGCAGAGGGAGAGAGAGAGAGAGGGAAGCAGACTCCCCACTGAGCGCGGAGCCTGACGCGGGGCTTGACCCACGACCCTGAGATCACAAGCTGAGCTGAAACTCAGAGTGGGACGCTTAACCGACTGAGCCACCCAGGCGCCCCGTGGGCACGTTTAAATGCTGCTGGGAAGGAGGAGAATGCAGGCAGAAGACCTGGTTACCCGGAGGAGGTAAGGGGGGGCGGGGGGGGGGAGAAGGGGCACAAGCTCCAGCTCAGGAGGCTGCACTTTGCCCAGGTGGGAGGGGCCCCTGGCCAAAACCAGAGGTGGCAGGGCGAGGGGTGTCACAGGAGAGCTGCCTGGGTCCGGATCCGCAGGAGCGTCCCCCAGCGGGTTACCCGCCCCTTCCCCCACTGTCTTCCCTGGGCCCACTCTCCTCTCTCCCAGCTGTTCCCACGGCCCAGCTGCTCCTCTCGACTCCGGCCCGGACTTCCCCCTCCCTCCCCAGGTGCTTCTCCCTTTCCCAGGCCGGCTTCCAGCTCCTCCCCAGCCGCACCCGCGGGAACCGCACCCCGCCCAGGCGCTCCTTCCGGCCTGCGGGCCCCGCCCCCGGGCCCGCCCCCGGGCCCGCCCCCGGGCCCGCCTCCGTCCGCGCCGGCCCACGCCCCATGAGGTGCATGGCCATTGGCTGAGTTCCTTCTAGGGCTCGGCCCCCTCAGCTTCCACGTCTGCTATTGGGGCAGATAGCTGCCCGTCAGCGCCCTCGCCTGGCAACGGGGGCGGGCTGCTTCAAGGGAAAATCCATGCGGGCGACCCGACTGGCCAGTTCCGGTGGGTGCTGGGGCGGTGGGCTGCGGTGAGCTGAGCGGGGGCGCTGGCCCGGTGGCCCAGAGGGAGCCCCCGATCCCGGGGAGGCGGGGGGAATCGGGGGCGATGGCACCAGACCCGGGAGGGAACGGTGCCTGGAGTGGGCTTGGGCCCTGCCCCTCTGGCTGCCTGCTCCTCTGGGCCCCCAGGGTGGGAGAGGTGGGGGGCCCTCGGGGGACAGCTGCGAGGGAGGGAGGGTCTCCCCGTGTGGTCAGTCGGAGCACAAAATCACCCCGCGTCTTCTGCCTTTCGCGTGGTCAAGATCAGAGGGTCCCCAGGGTTGCTGCCCGTTTTGGGGAGGGGCAGTGAGAGAGGCGCATAGACGTGGGAAAAACTGGGGAGCATCTGTGGGAGGAGGCATCGGGGGGTTTATACTGGACTGTGGGTGGGGTTGGGGGGTGTTGTACTGACCGCATTTTACTAGTTTTGTCCCAGGAGAGTGGAGCTGGTGGCTAAACCTAGAACAGAGGGGAGAAAAACAAAACCACTCCCAGGCTAACACCCCTGCAGATGAGTCAGCGGGGCTCCCTGGAGGAAGGGAAGCCAGCCTGGGCAGAGCAGGACAGGTCCAGCACCTTCGGGCCAGCAGGGAGTCTGCCCCCGCCCCAGCTGACCCTTTGCAGAAGGGCTCCTGATGCTGGGATGTAAACAGGGCTTGAAGTCCGGATGTCCAGATGTGGGGGTTGAACTCTCAGCAGAAAGGGGGCACTGAGGGCCAGGTGACTGCTGTCAGGATAGTGGCCCCTTGGATGTTGGCAGGCCAGAGGGGAGAGCACCCCGAGGACAGGAGCCAGTTGGGGGGGCTGTGAGGACTGACGGAGCTATCCTAGGACGCCAGCCGGAACTGCAGCTCCGTTCTGCGGGAAAACTGTTGGCTCTCCCCCAGCACTGAGGGGGTTCCTCGTTTCCAAGCTGGGCTGCTTCCCTTGTTCCTGCGCAGGGATTCAAACTTGCCTTGCTTGGGCCCCTCTGTCTCCATCTCTGGACCCCAGAAAGCAGAATTAAATGCCCTGCGTTAACCTGATTTAATTGCTTCTACCTCTTTACGGGGCTGGTGGTACTTTCCTCATTATACTAAAGTTGGAAAAGGCTTAGTAACTTGCCCATAGTCCTCAAACCAACTAGTGTCAGAACTTGACCTCAGGGCTGCCTGTCTTTGCTTCCACCCTAAGGGCAGAGCCCAGGGCCTCTGTGCCGAGAGGCAAGCATTAAGGATCATCTGTGCACTTCAGTGCCCGCCCTTGAGCTCTGCCCCACTGCTCTGCATCTTGGAAAACCAGTTTGTCACCTTCAGCCCTACTAACATTTGGGGCCAGGTAATTTGTTGTGGGGGGGCTGTCCTGTATGGTGTAGGATAGTTAGCACCCCTGCTTTCTACCCACTAGACGCCGGCATCACAACCAAGCCTCACTGCCGGATGTGCCCTGGGGAACAGAACGACCCCCAGTGGAGAACCCCTGATGCAAGGAGTCTTAAAGTAACATGGAGGTGCTTCCTCCTGAAAGAGAACTTGATATACGTAAACTTCCAGAAGGCTTAGGCCAGCGTAGGGTTGTTTTGTGCACAACTTGCCAGGAAAACGGGCTGTCCTCCGTAGGGAGGCACACCTGGGATGGTCCCAGGAGAAAGCTATTGTCAGGGACGGAAAGAAAGTTCAGGGAGTTGTATTTGGGGAGACGTAGGGGCGCATCGAGGGCCTTCATTTCTTCCCTAGAATTGATTGGAGAGACTTCGGGCAGGATCACCGTGACCGAGGCTGGGATGGACGAAGTGGGGGGTGGGGACACCTGCAGTTGCTGTTCCTTCATCCTGCCCCTGCCCCTGTCCTGGGAGCTGTTGGCCATTGCGTCCCCTCCCGAGCGCTCTGCGGACGCCAGGAACAGTGGTACAGGGGCCGGGGCCCTTCTCAGAAGCTGCTGTCCTCCCTGCCCTCCTGACTCCAGGCCTGTAGCTCCTGCCTGAGGCTTCTCTCCCCCTTCCCCTCCTGGATTGCTAGCATGCCTGTTCCTGGGCCTTTTCTGATGTCTCCTCTTGGCGCTGCCCTGTGCCCACCTCACTCTGATGGTCTGCACCTCCCCTGTCCGTGTGGGCGGCTCGCCCGTCCCTGCTCCTTCCCCGCAGCAATCGGCCCCCAGGAGGGCTGGCCAGGCTGCTCTGTTTTCAGGCAACACTGGAGGAACCTGTTCTGGCAGGTCAGCGGAGGAGGTTGGGGTGGGCAGGGGCAGACCAGGGGATCTTGCTCTGTGGCCTCTGGTTCCCCTCCCCACACTGGGCCTCAGTGATCGTGGTTTGCACCCCGGCCCCTTTGCGCACAGGGTCCCCACTGCCCAGGTGAGCCACCTGTGGGCGCCTGAAGACCCAGCCGGAACGTGTCCTTCGAGACCTTTTCGACTCTTGACGCCTGTGTTCTCACTTGGATCCCCACTGACCCGGCTGCGCTTGTCTGTCTGCTTGTCTGTCTCTCCCCCGTGAACGGAATGTTCCTGCAGGCTGGTGCCCGCCTGAGGCTCTTCTGCTCTGTGACGGGGCCTGGCCCCGGGGGACACGGAGTCACTGATGGAGTAGATACAGGATGGCCCGCGTGCTGGAGGAGGCGTGACCTGTGGCTCCTTAGTGGCACAGCCCCCACTTGCACTGTTCCCTCCTCTGGGACATGGAAACGTCTGACGAGTGGTCTTTTAGCTCCAGGTGTCCCCCTTAAAGAGACTGGCATCCCGCTGGTAGAGCGATTCCTTGACTTTGAGCAGGGCGGAAGCTTTCTCAGGATTTGGGGAATTGGGAGGCAAGGCAGTCAGATGGCATCAGTGGTAAAGCGAGCCGGAGGCGGCTTGGCTGGACCTCCGTCCTCCCCGCAGGCTCTCCCTGGTGGCTTCTGCGCTAGCACGTGGAATCGCACGTGTGGAGTCCCCGCTGTGGTTCGGGCCTGGTGGGGGCATGGGATGCAGGCATGGGATACAGGGATGGGGGCATCCTGGAGCCCATCCCTGGGTAGGGGACGGGTCGTGGTGGTTGAGCGAGTGGCGCTAATCCAAGGGGCCCTTGAGTGCGGTAGGGGTTGGGAGCCAGTCCCGGTGGGGGGAGCACTTGGGCTCTTTCATCACCTGGGCCAGGCCGGCCTGGAATTTGCATATGGGAGCCCAGCAGGCAGGTGGAGAAGGGGCTGGTGCACCTGATCAGCTGGCCCGGGACGCCATGGCGCCGTGCCTGCGTGCCCCAGGTGGCTCAGGTGCTAGGCAGGTGGTTAGAGGACAGAGTCTCTTGGGACTTTCAGGTTTGAGCAGGCAAGTCAGGCATGAACCGGAGAGGTGAGTGGGGAGAGCGAGCAGAGTCGGGGATGGGGGGGGCCTGTGCCCCATTTCAGTTAAGGCGACTGTCCGTTCTAGGAAGGTCAGGAACACCGAGCAGGCTTGGAACCCAGAGGCTATGTAGGGTGGTCTTGTGCAGAGGTGGACAGTAAGGGCCCTCTGAGCCAGATAGGGGACTAGATTCTGATGTCCCGAGTGGACCACATGCCTCCGTTAGAGTCCAGCTCTGACGTGATGCTCTGCTGACCTCTCAAATCCTTCCCCTCCCAGGTGCTGGCAAGACCTTCATCCCTTCCAGCATTTCGGTAAGTCTCGGGCCTTCTCCGGTCACAAACCTTAAGGTTTTCTGGAAGTGAAAAAGATGATCTTTGGCTGGAAGCCCCCATCTGAGGGTGAAATAGAATCACTAGGGTTGCATTTTTATACATTTACCATTTTCAGGACTTCAGCAGAATAACAAGATGAGGGGCCCAGGGAGGGTTGTATGACAACGATCAGGTGTTTTCTTGGCGGTTGGTTGGGCCGTGCCCCTGGAGGGGACCAGGCACCAGCTGACGCAGTCCCCACTGTGTCAGAGACAAGGAGAGCCTCACGCAGGCTGGCCCTTGAGCCCAGGGCTGGAGGTTTTCCTTCTTGGCTGTCATGCTGCTGAGAAGCTTGAGGAGTGGAAGCATCTAGATCAGGTGGCTCGTGAGTGATAGCCCCAAGCTGGCCTGTGTGAGCTCTCCTCTCCAGCTGCCTTTGCACGTGGGCCGAGGTCCGTGTCCGAATCCCGGCCGGCGGCGTCCTCTGCAGGGCAGATGGGTCCCCTGCCAGGATGGCCATAGTAGCATCACGCAGGATATGGAGAGATTGGAGCCCTTGTGCTTTGCTGCTGGGAATGGAAAATGGAACACCGTTGGGTGGCTCCTCGCAAATGAAACATTGGATTACCGTACGACCCGCTGCCTCTCGGTTCCCAGGTCTGTACCCCACAGTCTGAAAACAGGGACTCGAACAAGTCTGTGTGCCCTGTTCGTAGCAGCACTATTGACAATACCCGGTAGGTAGAGACGGCCCAACTGTCCAACAACGGATGAACGGGTAAACCCACCGTGGCTGGGCCATGGATGGGCCTCAAAAACCATATGCTGATGGGAAGAGACCAGACCCACAAGGCCACAGATCGTGTCGTTCCATGTACGTGGACTGTCTGGAACAGGGACACCCACAGACACTGCACATGGGTGGCCCCAGGGGCTGGGGGATGGGGCGGGGAGTGACTGCTATGGACACGAGGTGTCCTTTGGGGGCGACAAAAATATTTCGGAGCTGGGTAGAGGTGGTAGTTGCACCACACTGTGAATGCGCTAAATCCTGCTGAATTGTTGATTTTAAAGTGGTTAGTTTCACGTTAAGTGAATCTCCCCTTAGTAAGAAGGAAGAAAACGCGGGACTGTACCCCGTTTCCTCTTGGGGGATTGATCAGCCAGATCTTGGGGGGCCTGGGCTGGCCTGCCCTCCCCTTCTCGGCTCCCCGCCTTGACATGGCGGGAGGCTGTTCGCTCCTGGGCTGGGGGAGAAGGTGTTTTTCTCTCCAGCAGTTTCACCGACGCCGGCTTCCAGGTGAAGTCTAAGGACGGAAGGAATAAGCCACCGCACTTGGCCTCTTAAGAGATTTTTTTTTCCTCTGTGCTTTTCTGTTTGACTCCCAGATCTGATGGCACTTGACCCCTTTCGGTAATGGGGTCTGTGACAATGAACAAGGCCCCTGGGCCTTGGGGTGCCCGTCTCTGTGTCCCTTGAAGGTCACGGACACCTTCTCAGCCCTTTGCTTGGACTAACTCACGCAGTGGTCACCACGACCTCTGTCAGAGAGTGTGCTGATTGCCATTTCACGCAGGAGGATCTGGAGGCACGGAAGCTTCTGGAGCCCGCCCCAGCCCTCGTAGCTGCTAGGGTGCGGAGCCAGGATCACAGGGCAGAGCTGGCCCAGTCCCACGCTCGCTTCCTAGGTGGTATTTTCAAGGTGTCGATTTTACTCAAATACGTGTGATCAGCCAGCCTTACAGACTTTTTTCAAGTTAGGTTTTGAAAATAAGAGTATTTCAATGAACATACTGATTTTTCTACCTTTTAGGTACATTAGTGTAGGAATTGTGTTTCCAAATAAAGAAATCCAGACTGCTTGGCAAGCACGCGTGTGCCTACAGAGACCCCGGGGCTCGGGGGCCGGTTTTCCCGCCAGATTTGCATTCACCCCCTGATGTAGCTCTGATGAGTTTGCAGCTAACTCAATATTGAGTAATTAACTATGTATCCTAACCAACATTTACTGTCTCTGAGCTCTCTAACTTGATTTCTACCTTGGTGTCTTCTGCAGAGAATTGTGCCGGATACGAGGAGAGATGGGGAACAGCAGAAGCCAGTCGGGGCAGAAGTTTTGCTCACAGTTTCTTCCTGAGGAGCAGGCGGAGATCGATAGACTCTTTGATGCTCTGTCGTCGGAAACGCACAGCCCCAGGACCTCGCCCCGCTCCTTCTCTCTGAAGGCGCTAAAGGCAAGAGCCGCGCGTGGCTTTCAGTGGGTGGTCTCGCGCAGGTGCTGCGCGCTGTGGCCCTCGGGCCCGAAGCGGCTCTCCGTGGTGGTCCGACGCGTGTTAGCAGCACTGCCGAGTGCATTCTCTGGAAAAGGCAGGTGGTCTACATCTTCCGCGTGGCAGGCTGCGGGGTCCGTCTCAGCTGCTCTGCTCCGTCTCTAGTGCTGTGTTTTGGGGGACACTTCTACCCTGAGATCGACCGAAGGGGCCAGCCCTGCGTCCCGTCTCTTAAACCTCTGTCTCTGATTTCCCTCCGAGACCGGGTGACCGGCTGCCTTAGCGGGGTTTGTGGGTCCAGTAACCACAGTTTCAAGTGTACTTTGCCTTCAGATGTATTTGTGAGTGTTTGACGTCCTAGGATTTTTCTGGTACTCCTAACAAAATAATGAAGTGTCACATTCAAGTTTTACCTGCCAAGGGGTTAAAATTGCCCGTTTCCCCATCTTTTCACCCTGTTCCATGGGGCTTTTTTTTTTTTAAGATTTTATTTATTTATTTATTTTATTTATTTATTTTTTTTAAAGATTTTATTTATTTATTTGAGAGAGAGAATGAGATACAGAGAGCATGAGAGGGGGGAGGGTCAGAGGGAGAAGCAGACTCCCTGCTGAGCAGGGAGCCCGATGTGGGACTCAATCCCGGGACTCCAGGACCATGACCTGAGCCGAAGGCAGTCGCTTAACCAACTGAGCCACCCAGGCGCCCCAAGATTTTATTTATTTATCTGAGACAGCACAAGCAGGGAGGAGGGTCAGAGGCGGAGAGAGAAGCAGACTCGCCGCTGAGCAGGGAGCCTGATGCGGGGCTTGATCCCAGGACCTGACCGAAGGCAGACGCTTAACGGACTGAGCCACCTAGGTGCCCCTCCATGGGTTTTTTTTTAACAGCATGTTTGAGTGCCCAGACTGAGCAAGACAGTGGCAAAGAGACCCCGCCAGCCCATCTTCCTGGGTGATGGGGAAGGGCTGCATCGGGGGAAGGCAATCTAGTAGTCTCCGCTTTAGTACGTGCAGAGTGGGAGCTGGTGGGGGCCTTGGGGACCCCCCAACATGCTCACTTCAAAGATGAGGGAGGTTATCGGGGTCACGGCTATGTGGATGTGTGCGTGCATGCGTGCACATGGGGGTGTATATGGATCCCCACTAGACCCAGGCACCCACGAAGCCGAAGCAGGAGGACCAGCCAGACCGATGAAAGGCCTGAGTGCAGGGTGGGGAACAGTGTTCCCGTGTGTGTATCACCGTACAGAGGGCGAAAAGTTGGTCAGAAAACCCTGGTGACTGAAGGAAGTTTCTTCGGGGGAAGCAGCAGAGATTGCTTTTTCAGGAGAACCTGGAAAACACTGACAGAGAGCCCCGGAATATCCGTGTTGTCCCAGACTCCAGACACAGGGAGCCGTTGGAAAGAACCCGGTTTTCAGACCCTGCTCGGAGGAAGCTCATGATTCAGTTTGTGATTTGCTGTTTCTATCCATCTTTTTATAAGCCCTGGAGCAAATCGCATTGCATGTTGGAGTGAAAAAGGAAAACAGTGTTTACATTATGTTACTGGCAAGACATTAATTAAGAAGGAGATTTAAGGGGCACCTGGGTGGCTCAGTCATCAAGTGTCTGCCTTCGGCTCAGGTCATGATCCCAGGGTCCTGGGATCGAGCCCCGCATCGGGCTCCCTGCTCGGCGGGAAGCCTGCTTCTCCCTCTCCCACTCCCCCTTGCTTGTGTTCCCTCTCTCGCTGTGTCTCTGTCAAATAAATAAAATCTTTTTTTTTTTAAATATTTTATTTATTTATTTGACAGAGAGCGAGAGCAGGAACACAAGCAGGGGGAGTGGGAGAGGGAGAAGCAGGCTTCCCGCCGAGCAGGGAGCCCGATGCGGGGCTCGATCCCAGGACCCTGGGATCATGACCTGAGCCGAAGGCAGACACTTGATGACTGAGCCACCCAGGTGCCCCAATAAAATCTTTAAAAAAAAAAGAAAAGGTTTAAAATCCGGGCACCTGGGGTGGCTCAGTTGGTTGAGCGTCTGACTCTTGATTTTGGCTCAGGTCATGATCTCAGGGTCATGAGATCAAGCCCCGCATCAGGCCCCACAATCAGCATAGAGTTCGCTTGAGATTCTCCCTCTGTCCCTTCCCCCATGCTCGCTTGCTCGCGCTCTCTCTGTAAAATAAATAAATATATCTAAAAAAAAACCAGAATTCGATTTAAAATTTAAATAAAACTTAAGTAAAAATGCATATTAAACAAGACTTTGGATAAGAAGAGCTGGCTCGTCTCATAGAGGAGAACAGATCAGCTACGCACACACATACGTTCCACGTGTTAATAAATTCAGACCCACACGTGGCAGCTGTTAGTGTAGAATGAAGACGTGTGAGCAGAGTGAAGAGCAGACAGTGACCAGAGGCAGGAATGACGTGGCCAATCTGGCAGGGGAGGGGGACTGGAAAGTTTGGAGGGCAGGATGGGAACAGATTGTGGAAGAGTCTGATGGCCATGATGAGCCACAAGCCAGGACACATCAGGCGTGTGCCTTTTGGGGTGATGTGATTCTCTTGGGTGGGGGAGAGAGGATACATACGGGGTTTAGGAAGGTTGAGTGCTGGTGGAAGCATCTGGGAGTGGCAGTGGTTGGTCTTGGTCCCTGGTCCTTTTCCTGCGACCCTACCACGCATAGCTCAACCCCATCCAGGCTTTTCTGCTGCTTGTTCCCAACAGAGCCACGTTGGGGAAGCTCTTCCCCCAGAGATGGTCACCAGACTCTATGACGGCATGCGGAGGGTTGACCTGACGGGGAAGGCCACGAGGCCCAGCGACAGCGTCTCCCAGGAACAGTTCACCGTGTCCATGTCCCACTTGTTGAAGGGAAACTCCGAGGAGAAGAGTCTTGTGATCCTGAAAATGATTTCTGCCACAGAATGTCCTGTGAAAGCGAGAGAAGTCCAGAAGGTAGAGAGGCCACGAGGCCGTTTGCAGCCATGCCAAGCAGCCTCGGGGGTCCTAAGGTGGGGACTTAGCACGATCGCGCAGCTGGTGGAGGCACATGGAGATGTCCCCCTCAGGGACCCTAGACCACATCACTGGTGACGTCAGGACTCCTGGACAGAGGCCTTGGTGAAATAGAGCTTGAACAGCTACCTCAGTAATGTAATCTCTTCCCACGTTGTGACGCATTGTAGTCGGCATTGAAAAGATAAAGCGTCCTTCCCTGTATTGATACGATGTAGGTTGTGGGTCACGGTGGACATGTGACGAATGGTAAAACTGTGGTCTTTCAGTTTACAGAGGATCTGGTTGGCTCTGTGGTTCACGTGCTCAACTACCGACAGGAGCTGAGAGGCTGGACCCAGAAGAGCGGCCCGGGGCCCCCCTCCAGGGTGCAGGTGTTGGCCGCCCAGCTCTTCTCCGAGGCGGACCCTCGAGGCAAGTGCCCTGCGTGCTCACCCCCTGAGCCCTTGACACGTAGACTGGTACCACGCGGTCTGGGTGACTGTCGCTTTGTAGCGAAATTTTGAAATCTGTACACGTGAGTCCTCCCAGTTTGCTCTGATTATCATATTGGTTGGCCGTGAAACATGCCTCGTGATAAATTTAAAAGGACTGAAATCATACAAAGTATGATTCTTCAACGACAGTGGACAGAAATTACAAATCAGTAAGGAGGCATTTGGGAAATTCACAAATATGCAGAAATTAATTGTTCCCAGTATTTTTTGTAATACTTATTCTGCAAGATCATTAGTGATGTCTCCAGTTACGTTTTTTTTTTTTTTTAAGCTTTTATTTATTTGAGAGAGACAGAGTACCAGTAGGGGGAGGGGCAGAGGCAGAGGGAGAAGCAGACGCCCCAGTGAGCGCAGAGCCCACCCCAGGGCCCGATCCCAGGACCCTGAGATCATGACCCGAGCCAAAGGCAGATGCCAATGGATTGAGCTGCCCAGGCACCCCCTGCCCACTTTCATTTCTTTTTTTTTTTTTTTTTTTTAAAGATTTTATTTATTTATTTGACAGAGAGAGACACAGCGAGAGAGGGAACACAAGCAGGGGGAATGGGAGAGGGAGAAGCAGGCTTCCCGCGGAGCAGGGAGCCCGATGCGGGGCTCGATCCCAGGACCCTGGGATCATGACCCGAGCCGAAGGCAGACGCTTAACGACTGAGCCACCCAGGCGCCCCCCACTTTCATTTCTGATTTTAGTCATTTGAGGCTTTTTATTTTCTTGATCCGTCTAGCTGAAGGTCTATCAGATTTTGGTGGATGTTTTCAGAGAGCCAACTTTTGATATAGTTGGTTTTCTCTGTCTCTTCATTCCTCTCTACCCTAGTCTTTTCTTTCTGGTTGCTTCACATTTAGTCTGGTCTACTTTCTCTAGTTTTCTAAGGTTGAAGGTTAGGTTATTGATTTGAGATCTCTCTTTTTTTTCGATATAGGCATTTACAGCTATACATTTACCTCTAAGCACTGCTTTAGCTGCATCCCGTAAGTTTTGGTGTGTTGTGTGTGTGTGTTCAGCCCTCTCAGTATCTTCTAACTTGTGATTCCTCTTCTGGTCTGTTGGTTACTTAGATGTGTGTTATTTGACTTCTACATGTTTGTGAATTTCCCAAATCGCCTCCTGTTGTTGATTTATAATTTCTTTCCATTGTGGTTGAAGAACATACTTTGTATGATTTTAGTCCCTTAAAATTTACTGAGGCATGCTTCATGCACTAATGTACGATCTATTCCAGAGAATGTTCCATGTGCCCTTGAGAATAATGTGTATTCTACTATCATTGGATGAGGAACCATATACATTTGAATTTACTTGGGATTTAAAAATAGCTGTGGTGAATCTCTTTGCAAAGTAGATTTGTTTTCATAAAAGCATTATTTTATTATAAAGCTGGATTTTAAAATGCAGTTTGGAAAATAGGTCCTATTTCAAAAATCAAGTGGTGAATTTGGAACTTGGACAGGAGAATAACATAATATATGCAAAATACCAGTGTTCGGCCTTCTGGTATCACCACCGTTTCACCTCCATTCTCGGTGGGTAAGAGAGAAAACAAGACTATGGGGTCAAGCATAATTCCTTGTTAATGACACCCGTTCTTCCCAGGTAACTGGCGGTGGGCGCGTCTCGTAAGTTACAGCCCCCACCCTGACTTGCCTGGAGGGCGTCACGCTTCTAGGGCCTTTCGAAATGGCTGTGTTGGGTGGAAGCCCCTCGAAGAGTGTTTTTTGGCGTGGCTCTCTCGGGAACACCTGCAGAGGGCTTCAGGGCTGGGCGCAGGGGTGAGGCTTGGCTGTGTCCTGGGCGCCTCATGTGCAGCTTACAGAGGAGAGAAAAGATGGGTGTGGACATCGAATTGTTCAGATCAATGCAGGCGCCAATCAAGCCACGTGTGAAATGTTAAATATTCCAGTAGCCACATGAAAAGAGCAAAAAGGAACGGGAATTATTTCTAAGATGTCCAAAGTACACTTGAACATCGGTAATCAATGTAAAAAGTGAGGGAGATCTTACACTTGCTTTTTCACACCGGCTTTTTGGAATCGGGTGTTTTATACTTCCTGCACGGCTCGGTCCAGACCAGCCACGTCAGGCCCTCAGAAGCCACACGTGGCTCCCACGTTGGGCCGCACAGGGGCCGGGAATGGATGTCAGGTAATGTGTCCACACGGCTTGGGTCTGTCCCTCCCCTAGGTGGTGAGAAGCTTCCGGGGCCTCAGCAGCTGGACTGTGAGTGTGACCGAGCCACCATCGAGGACTGGGTGTTCAGGGCCCCCCACGTGGCCACGTTTCTGAGCGTGGTCATCCACAGAGGCTTCCTCCTCCTGCGCTCCTCCCTCGACCTGGCCACCCTGGTCCCCGAGCGTCACGTTGACCAGGAGAGGGTGTTCGAGAGCATCCTGGACGTCCTGTCGGTCATCTACGTCAACTCCCACCTGCGCAGGGAGCAGCAGGGCCGTTGGCGCCTGCTCTTCTCGTCCGAGCTCCACGGGCACAGCTTCTCGCAGCTCTGCGGCCGCATCACCCACCGGGGCCCCTGTGTGCTGTTGGTGGAGGACCGCGACGGCCAGGTGTTCGGCGGGTTTGCCTCCTGCTCCTGGGAGGTCAGGCCTCAGTTTCAAGGTGAGCCTGGGTCCCCTGCCCCACAGGCGGGCGCACGGTGCTCCTGGAGAGTTCGGTCTCGTGGCTCCTGCCTGGGGACCCCTGAGCTGACCAAGGGTGTGCGTGTCCAGAGCCTTTCTTCCGGGTCCTCCGAGTGCTTCTCAGGACACGGTCGGTAGGACAGTAGGAGGAGATGCTGCTCTGTGTGGTCTAGCGCTTCCTGGGTTTCTTTTGTGATTCTCGCAACGGAGGAAGGGACACAGGACAGGTATGCCAACCCTGGGTCTTAGGCGAGGAGGTGGGCGCTTGGCGTTATTAAACCACACGGGGTCCAGGCCACGGGGGAGGCTGGGCTGTGGTGCTTCTGCTGGTCCAGTCCGATGGATGGATCTTCTCGCGGGCCGCCCCCCATCCCTGGACAGCCCCATTCTCCGCTGGTGCATCTGCTCTGCGGGGTCTGCCTTTCCCTTCTGCCCTGGTCACCCGGTCTTGTGTTTTTTTTTGTTGCAATTGGAGCACTCATTGTGTGGCTTTCAATGCACTGGATGAAAGTCTCAGAAGTAAATTCTTGCCCTTCATTAAAGAAATGTGCTCTGATCAACATTTTTCTTTTCTTTTTAAAGATTTTATTTATTTATTTGACAGAGAGAGAGAGAGAGCACAAGCAGGGGGGCATTAGAGGGAGAGGGAGAAGCAGGCTTCCTGCCAAGCAGGGAGCCCGATGCGGGGCTCAATCCCAGGACCCTGGGATCGTGACCTGAGCTGAAGGCAGATGCTTAATCATCTGAGCCACCCAGGCGCCCCTGATCAACATTTTTCAAGGGTCATTTATCTCCTGGGCAGTGGGCTGTTCTCGGACTCAGAGCTGCACCTGCCTTCCCCGGTCTGACGTCCCCGTAGGTGCCTCGGCTTGTGGCCCTGGCTGCCCGAGCCCGTGTCTTCAGTGAGTCTTCCCAGCGGTGAAATGGGGGGGCCTTTCCCAGAGGCTCTGAGACCCGATGCAGCCCTGCGCTCACACCCAGGAGCCAGATGGTTAATATCCTTCCTGTCCGGGTCCCTAGATGCGACAGACTGATGCCACATGGTCCTCCGGGACAGGGACCGCGAGTCTGAATGGGAGGGTCCTCTCGCATCCCCCCACCTTCTCTCATGCTGTTCCCTCTACGTTGCTGTGGGGACCTCCTGATCAGGCCCCTGGTGTCCATCTTGTCCTGCAGTCCATTTGCCACGTCCCAGCACGTCTGACCCTTGAATGCTGCCTGCAGGAGGCACATCTCCTGGGTGCGGCCTCACGACCCGTGCCTGTGCCCCGGGGCTCCGTGCTCGGTCTCCTCAGACTACCTGCAGGCTGGGCTCCCTCTCATTCCCAGACTTGGCGCGTGCTGCGCTTTCTCTCCTCCCGACCTGTTTGCATGGCCAGCTCCTTGTTGGGACTCAGCCCAAGGTCCCCTCCTCCAGGAAGCCTTCCCAGACCTGGGAGGGCCATGTGTGCCCTGTGTGTCCCCTGTCATACTGCACACCTCTGCACACCTTCTCTCTATGAGGTAAGGTTCTGCCGGCCGGGAGGCCGCGTCCAGGTGCAGAGTTGACATTACGAGGGAGATCATAGTAGCCGCGGGGTGGGGGACGGGAATCATGAGCGGAATCCCTGAGATCCTGTTGTTTCTAGGGTTTAGTTTTCTCCAAGGTTTCAGAATATGTGAGATCTTTAATCCAGTAGCTGCTACTAGCTCTTCCCCACGGTGTCCGGGATCCCCAAGACCACCCACATGTTGGGGACTCCCTAGGAGGATCTGCAGGACTCAGGGTACAGTCACCCTCGTGGCCACGATTAATTATAGCAAGAGGCTGTGGATAAGATCGGCAGAGGGAGAGGCACCAGCTTCCAGAGCCCTCTCCCAGGGGGTCACACAGGACGCACTCGATTCCCCAGCAGGGCTGTGCACCAGCGATGCCCGTTAGGGGCTCAGCACCTGGGTTTTCCTGGGTGCCGGTCACGTGAGCACCCAAACCCCAGAGTCCGGGAGGAAAGCAGGTGTTCTGCATCAGCCACACTGTTTGCACAGGGAGCCCCTCTTACCATTTCTGGGACTGGGGGACCCTCCCCGAATCCACGGTCCCAGACGCCAGCCCAGGGGCCTTTCTGGGGGCCGCAGTCTCAACCCTGCTGCGTTTGCTCCCTTCTGCACCCCCACCTTCCTTGTCACAGTGTCTGGGGGGGTGAACGGGGTAATGAGCTGCTGTCTTCAGGGTCGGAGGCTGTGCTTTAGGGTACGGAGAATCCCAACAGGTGACCTTCTGTTTCTCCCAGCTCCTCTGGTATTAACTCCACGTTGGCTCCGCTGGTCTTAGTGTTAGATTAAGAAGCAGGATTAGGCTCCCCAAAGAACAGTGGAAAAACAGTTGGCAGGTTTTCAAACTTGAGTCCATGCTGTCCTGAGACATGAGCGGAATTCCAGCAGAGGGCAGCCTCGCATCACAGACGCGGTCATGTTCGGCGCCTTCCAGTCCGTTTGTCCTGGAAGCTGTCCTAACCTCGCAGACGTGAGGTGATGTAGCACCAGGGAGTCCCTTCCTTGAGGTTTACCGTTTGTGCGGTGCGGTGGAAAGACCCGCGGCTTTGGGCTGAGCAGCAAGGGGCTCGCTTTCTCCGGGCCCCGGTCCTTCAGAATTGTGCGAAATGGTGCCGTGTGGGATCGTTGATGTGAGCTTGTCCCCACTCTGGTCACTTCCAGGGGATGACACATGCTTCCTGTTCTCCATCTCCCCCCGCATGGCCGTGTACGCCTCCACGGGTTACAACGACCACTACATGTACCTGAATCACGGGCAGCAGACCATCCCGAACGGACTGGTAAGGACTTAGGGAGAGCAGGGGCTGTCCCACCTGCGTGATGTCCTTCCTGCCACGGGGTCCGTCCCGACGTGCCCAGGCTGACACTTCCCTGCAAGTCAGGACAGAATTCTCTCCTGCAAGGTCGGGCTCGGTTGAGGCGTGTCCGTGGTTTGTGTGCAAACGGTGGATTTGCCAGTTTTTCTGGGGTCAGCTGGTTGGGCTGTGGCCTTTGTGGCTGGAGATGAGCTGGGAGAGGGGCACGCCCAGATCTGGGCTCCCTGGACCCATCCGGAGTTGTCCCCGTGTGACTCCTAAAACTGGGGCTCCCGTCAGGGTGAGTGCACCTACCGTCTTCTCCATCTGCAGCCTGGAGACTCAGCCATGGGAGGAAGAGGACGAGGATGCAGGCGAAGGGGGGTGGGGGCCAGGGCCAAGGGGAGGAGCTGGGTTGGGTGTCCCCACATGTGTACCCCCCACCCCGCACCTGTGAGCCTGCTTACTTTGGGTGAAACATGGGTCTCCTGCCAGCACCCCAGCCGATTCCTTTGCTGCTTAACACAGAGCACCTTTTGGGAAATTCCAGCTCTGTGCTTGTAGAGCTGAGGAGCCCCAGAAGGCTGGTCCAGCTTGTCAGTTTGGAGAGGGCCCCAGTGTTTCTTCCCGGGCTCACCGTAAGGCTCCCATGGGGCCCCCTGAGGACCCCGGACACCTCCCAGAAAGGACAGTTGGGTGGCCTCAGGAGCAGCACCCAGTAGGTCCTCAGGAATCGCCAGTAATCAGCCCAAGAGAGAAGCCGCCCTGAGAGTCGGCATTTTCTGCTCTGGCCTCTCGCTCAACCTCAGTCCCCGGGCCGCCAGGGGCCCGAGAAGGCAGTGGTGGGGGGGCATCGGGGAAGGTCATCCGGAGGCTCAACGGTGGTTTTGTCTTGTTGGCCACAGGTTAGTGTGACGGTGGAGCGATGGATGGTGGAGAGATGGGGTGTGAGTCACCCCCAGGTCTGCGTCCTGTTGGTTGTCCCTGCGGTTGGCCCCACGCAGGAAGTGACTGCCGGCTGAGTAGCACCCTGTCTGGGGGCCCAGCCGCAGGTTTTCCAGTGTCAGGGTCGGTGCTGACCTCTCCCCTCTTGGTTGAATGCTTTGGGTCTCTGGGCCCTGGTCTGAATCCTTTTTTTTGGTCTTCTGCCGTCACCTACGCTCCCAGCCAGTGTAGCCCCGGGAGAAGGAGCCGCGGGGTGGGCGTCTGGACGCCTCGGTTATTTTAGTAGCTTGGGACGGGATGTTTAAATTGCAGCCCTCTGTATGTTTCCAGTTTAAAAAAAAGGGGGAAGAAAACTGCATCCACCTCTTACCGGCCGCCCTGTCAGCCTGGTTCTTGAGGCTGATTCAGGCTCGGAGGGTCTGGCAGCTCCGACTGAGGAGGCCCTGCTCTTGCCCCCGCAGGGCATGGGAGGACAGCACAATTACTTCGGGCTGTGGATCGATGTGGATTTCGGGAAAGGACACAGCAAGGCCAAGCCCAAGTGCACCACATACAACAGCCCTCAGCTGTCGGCCCAGGAGAACTTTGGCTTTGAGAAGATGGAGGTGTGGGCAGTGGGGGACGCCTCAGGGTCACAGCAGGTGAGCGGTGGGGGGGTGGGGGGGCACTGCTCCACTCTCTCCAGGCTACCCTTTTGCTGCTCCGTCTGGAGGTAGTTTATCCTAAACTTGGTCCCAGCAGCTGCTGCTGGACAGAGAAATGCTGGTGGGCGCACAGCAGGGCTGGGAGTCCTGTCGGGGTCCGTGGGGTTTCGTAGAGTGGACCCTCCTGGAGGCAGGGCCCTGTACAAGGTGGGAAGCTGCTGGGCACGTGGCCCGTGTACCAGATGAGGAAGGTCCAGGCTTCCTTCTCGTCCCGTGGTTCTGCAGTGAGCCATTCTTGGGCCCTCTGCACCCCAAGAGCTCCCAACGATGGCATCCCAGGGTCGGGGGCACTTCCGTGAGAGTGCTGGAGCCCCCACAGTGTTTTCCTTGTGGCAAAAGTAGGGGTCCTACTGTCATGAGCTTGGAACCGGCAGGACGTCCCTGCTTGTTCTTGGCCGTGAGGGAGACGCTCATGTCCCTTCCCTTCTTCCCAAGGCCAAGAGCAGCAAAAGCATCCTGGATGTGGACCCCGAGGCCCAGGCCCTCCTGGAAATCAGTGGGCGGGGTCGCCACAGCGAAGGGCTCCGGGACGCCCCGGAGGATGAATGAGGAGGTGCCCCCGAGGCCGGGCCTTCCTAGCTCTGGATGCTGGCCCCCTGGACAGAGCGCAGCCTGCGGAGCCCTCCCCATCTCACGTGTTCAACACCGGGCTGCACCGCGCATGTCCACGTGGTCCAGGACATGCTGAGTCAGGACGCAGTAAAATTCCTTTGATGTTATGTATGGATTGGTGGGTGCATCTCGCAGAAATCCCGAGTGTCCGTTAGCAACTTAATCCTTATATGCTGTTTATTTCTCGTCAGTGGAATCCGAAGACACGGACAGGACCTCTACCCGAGTTAGCGCCTGACGGGCACGTGCCTTCCTGCCGTGCAGGGCGGGGCTCTGCCTGCTGGGGCTCACCTGGCCCCTGCTCAAGCCATTGCAGTTAAAAACGTGCCTCGATGTTGCGTTCCGGCTGATAAAGGGCAGAGGCATTGGGGTGACTCAGTGCCTTTTGGGAGCAGCTTCCTACGACCTGAAATTTCTGTATTTATAGAAAAGCATAAACAGTGAGAGAGCAGGTGTCCCCGTGGGGGGGCGGGTCCTCCATAGGTGTTTGTAATAAGGTTCCTCCCCCACCTTTCTCAGCTGCTTTTTTTTTTTTTTTTAAAGATTTTATTTATTTATTTGAGAGAGAGAGAATGAGAGAGAGCACATGAGAGGGGGGAGGGTCAGAGGGAGAAGCAGACTCCCCGCTGAGCAGGGAGCCCGATGCGGGACTCGATCCAGGGACTCCAGGATCACGACCTGAGCCGAAGGCAGTCGCTTAACCAACTGAGCCACCCAGGCGCCCCTCTCAGCTGCTTTTAAATGAGTCTGTGCCACGGTCTACGGAGGTTCCAGGTGGTTGTCTTACTAACCTAAATGTGGGGAATTCGGAAGCTCCGAGACGCCCCGTGGCATGAATTAGTGGTGAGTAACTTGACCGTACTGTCCTGAGTTCCTGACCCTGCCGCCACCTCCTCAGTGTCTCCCTCCGGCCCAGTGGCCCCCAAAGGGGTGACGGGTCATTTGACAGCAGGGACTCACTTGAAACGGACTCGAGTGACCCCGGCATGCTGACCGATGACCTGGGTGGGTGTCTGAGGCCGGGCAGGAGAATCTAAGCCTAGATTCTAAGTGAGAATCTAAGTGAGAAGTCCCTCCTTCACGGACGGAGCCGTGGGCTCGGCTTGGAGACCTACACCTCCTTCTTGGGTGTTTTGCTGTAAACTTGGACCTTCTGCACATCTGACGAGAATGGGACCTTTTACTATAGAACATGCCTGCTTGTAAGCCATAGTGAACCGAGCCGTTGGCATTTTGCAGGTGCTGCATTTTCTCCCAGGAGGCTCCCCCAGCTTGGCACTTAGGAGTGCCCCTGACTGAGCAGGAGGCCTTGCAAATGAGCTTTTAAAAAGAAAAGCGCGTGCCCAGACAGTACGCAGAGGGGCAGCAGACTGGCACGCACAGACGTAGTCATGATTGATTTTCCTCCTAAAAAGCCAGTTTTTAGTAAGCTGCTCGGGGAACACCGTGTGATCTCCCCAACCGATGGGATAGCAGATAGGGGAGGTGAGGCTCCTCAGATCCTTACCATAAATCCAGAGCGTTAGGTCGGTCCTGCACCTTCCAGCTGTTCTGGAATTTCTTTTTTAAAAAAGCAACTGAATACCTCACTAATAACAGGTCTGTTGGTATTTGTACCTTAAGTCCCATTGCACTTCCTCTGCTCAGGGCTGTCAGAGAGGCTTGGATTTTGTTTATGGGCGCACTCGGCCTTGTGCCTCTTCTCATCAGAGGGCAGGTGACAGGCGGGGACCCGTTTCCCAGGACGGCACGCTCACACAGGGAAAGGCGGGTGCCCAGCCCAGGCGCTTGGCCACTGTGGGGTGCAGCCCTGCCAGTGGGCTTCTCTCACTGTGAGGTTCTCCGCACACAAACCTGTCGAGGGTGTGGCCACAGCGAAGGCCACCAGACCTGGCCACCCTCCCTCCGCCCAGGCCTGGGAAACACGCGGTGCTGGTTTTAACAGTGAAGAGATGGTTCTTCTTAGCAACAGAAATAAGAATTCAGGGCTAGTGGTTTTCCTGTGAATGAAGACCAGTCAGGGCCCCGGAAGGTGCCGGAAGGAAGAGGTGAAGGGATGGGGTCCATGATGCAAACAGGGCTACCGTTACTCCCCCCCCCCCCGCCATGCTGTCTTTATTAAAACAATGGCCATAGGTGGACATGGTAAAAAAGGTTGAACTATGAAGGATGTAACTTGAAAGGTAAATCTTCCTGCAGCCATTTTCCTTCCCAAAAGGCAGAGCCACTCAGGAGAAAACCGCTTAGGTCTCCGGCCGGGGGGGGACCCATTGCACGCCCAGCAGAGTTGTGTGAGCTACGCTGGTGCGTGCCCTGCTTGTTCTCGGTGGAGGTGGCTTCAAAGCGACCCATCTGTCTCCCTCTCTGACGTCGCGGACCGTGCCGTGCCCCGGGATGCGGACGCCCTGTCGTTGCTGGCGCCCAGGCCCCGCGGCCAGGGACCGTGTGTCTGCGGCGGGTCGTTGCCGGGGTCCCGCTCCCGCACGTGTGTCTCGGTGTGCGTTCTGTCCGGAAGAATGAACTCACAGAAGTTGAATTGTTGGATCAAAAGGTGCTTCTTAATTTAGATGCTGACAAATGAGCAAACCTCTTGAGTTCGGCTGATGCTCCTGCCGTCCCTCCGGGCCTGCGGGCCGTGTATGTACTGACGCTCTGGTACAGCTTAGTTTTTGGGGACCTGGTGTTCTCTCTGAGTGACAGTGAAGGGCTTCAGTTTTCAAACGCCGTCTGTGTCCTCCCCTTCACCTGGTTTTCTGGGACGTGGGTTTTCTTCTTGCTGATGTGCAGGAGTGCTTTTTCGAATGAAGCAATTGTTTGCTAAGTATTTTTTCCAGTTTGTTTGGCTTTATTTTCCTATGTGTAAATTATGCATTTTGTCCTTTTTTACCAGCATATCCTCTTAAGGCTTCTGAGATTTGTAGTTTGCTTAGAAAGTTTTTTTCCCCACTCTGTGATTAAAACAAAAATTGTGTTTTCCTCTGCTCTGCTTTCCATTTTTCCTTCTGAATTTTTGATCCATTCACAATGTAATTTAAAATGTACCTCTATCTTGCCCCAAAATGAATTCCAGTATCTTTTATATTTAATGGTATGTTCCTTTCCCACTGACTTAAAGTACTACTTTCTTGGGGCGCTTGCATGGCTCAGTCGGTTAAGCCTCTGACTCTTGATTTTGGCTCAGGTCATGATCTCAGGGTCGTGAGATCGAGCCCCATGTCAGGGCATGTGTTGGGCATGGACCCTGCTTGGGATTTTCTCTCTCTCCCCCTCTGCCCTTTCCCCACCACCCCCAAAGAAGGGGAGGGGAGGGAGTAGAGGACCACTTTCTCAACCCCTGCATTTCTGTATGAACTTCAGTCTCTGCCTCATGTTTTAAATACTGGAGTTTGATGAGAAAAAGGGGTCAAAGCTATTCACCGATGACTTCTCTGTTTTGGAAATTTCCTTCCTATGCTTGCCTGTTTGTTTTCTCTGACCTTGGGTAACCCTTCTAAAAAGTTTGATGGTTGCATTTTGGAGATAGCCTTACACGTGGACCAGTGTAGGCGGAACTGACACCTGGCAGAGGTGGCTTCCTCCCACCCCCGAGGACGGGAACACCTACGTGTGCCACCTAGATTTCGTTGTTACTGCTGGTACTGTACGTGGACTTTTTTCCCTGATGACTGATTGAACATAGGAAGGTTTTTAAGTTCTTCTACCTAGTTTTGTACCCAGCTACCCTGCTGAATTCTTTGATCTGGGGGTTTTCAACCTTGGGTCTGTGTCGGAATCTCTAGAAGGCGTGCTGAAGGGCAGGTGGCAGGGCTCCACCCCCAGAGTTTCTGACTCCTTAGGCTGGGGAGGGAGCTGAGAGTGGACATTTCTAATGAATCTCCAGGTCCGGTGCTGCTGGTTTTTGGCTCCCGTGATTTCTTCTTTTTCCCTGCAGCCTGAGCTGTAACTGGTACCTACAGTGTGTTGAGTGCACTTCCTATGATTGTGTACCTGGAAATGGGGATCGCTTCCCTACTCTCGCAATTTCTAGACCTTTTCTTTCTCTTGATTGATCGTATCAGCAAATACTTCCAGAATTTCAGTAGCAGTGATACCCCCTTCCCACTCCTGACTTAAATGGAAACGCCTCTGGTCTTTTGTCATGAAGCAGGATAGATTTTCGTGTAAAAGAAGTATTCCTTTATTTGTGTTTATGTTAAGAGTTTCTGTCCAGATGTTGAATTTTATAAAAAGTTTTTTTTAACACCCATGATTGCCTGATTCAGAGGTTTTAAATAAGGAATACCAAATCAGGAGGGCGCCAGACACTGAGCTACGTCTGTATGTTAACTGACACGCTTCGAGTGTGTGAATTCAGTCGGACCGCATTCAGGACTTTTGTAGCCGTGTGTGCAAAGGAGTTGGTGTGTAGTTCTGTTTGGGTCTGATTTTATGTAAGTCATGGTTTAACGTTGTGCTAAGCTTACAAAAACAATTTAGAACTTTCCTTTTCTGCAGGTTCTAGAACAAAAGCAAATGAGAGTCCCTTAAGGTATGGGTAAAATTCATCAGGAACTTTTTGGTTTGGTGGGCAAGGAGGGGTGAGCACTTGAGAACCTCATCCATGTCTCTTATCATCTGGGTGGTTTTAAATGTCTGCTGGGGTTCGTTCTGACGATTTTTAAATTTCCTTTTTTTTTTTTTTTTTAAGATTTTATTTATTTATTAGAATGCAGGAGCAGGGGGAGAGGGGGAGAGGCAGAGGGAGAAGCAGGCTCCCCGCTTAGCAGGGAGTCCAACTCGGGGCTCGATCCCAGGACCCTGAGATTATGACCTGAGCCGAAGGCAGACGCTTCACCGACTGAGCCACCCAGGCGTCCCAGATTTTTAAATTTCCTGGTAAGTTTTTCATTTTATATAAGTCTTCAAATGACTTTACGTAGTATTAACCGAAATACGTGAAATCTTCTGTAGTTGTGGGTTTTCAATTGCTGTCACTTTTCCTACATGACGTTGTACCAGTTTTGTTTTTTGAAGTTAATTGTGCTTGTATCTTCTCCAGCTTTTTTTTTTTTTTTTTTACAAATTTGAGTTGATTGTCAAATTACTAAATAAAAAAGAGTGGAAGTAGGTATATAAGTAGAGGTGTTACTTTCTTCAAGCTCTGTCTTCTTTGGCGGCACTGGGTCGATTCTGAGGCGTGTGTTCATGGTTGACTTCTAGATTTTCTGCCGTTCTTACTCCGATTTCTCCTTAGACCCAGGAGGTTTAAAATTTTGGTGTGCTGGAGAATTTCCCTACAAATGGTAGTGTTGATTTTCAGTTTTGCTGATTAGTGATTTGAAGACTTGAGTTTTAGCTGTGTCCTTACACATGGCCAGTTGGTCTCCTACTGAATTTTCCGTGCGCTTTGCTACATTTTCCATATGGTGCTCTATGAATTTGGACGCTGTGTTGGTGCATGCCCGGGCCCGATGAGGTTTTAGTGGTGATTGCGTCTCATTAAATTCCCTTCCTGTCTCACCTAATGCTTTTGGCCTCGATTTTCACCTTGTCTGACATTGTGTCACCCCAGTGTGTGTGGTGTTTGCCTGATGATTGTAGCTCGATTTTGAGTCTGTTTTTTTTTTTTTTTTTTTTATAAACTTTGAAATAATTTAGATTGACATAGAGTACCGGGAGTTCCTGTGGACTCCTCACCCAGCTTCCTCTAATGAAAACGTCTTCCCTACCCCTAGCACAGTTACCCAAACCAGGACATTGGCGTTGGTACAATACTCTCAGCTAAACACCAACCTTGTTGGAATGCCACCGGTTTTTCCATAGCACCTGCTTTTAGGCAAACTCAAGGCTAAGGGCACAGTCCTCCTGGTGGCAAAGCTGCCCAAGCCTTCTGATACCCACTACTAGTTCAGAGGGTTCCCAAAATTACCCTTGGGTTGGACAATTCACTAAAAAGACAGAACTCACCGAAACCCACTGTACTGTTGGTCAGGCTTATGACAGGGAAGGGGTACAAATCAGAACCAGCCCGAGGGTAGAATCTGAGAGTGTTCCAAGAACAGGGCTCCTGGGCCTCCCCCGCCGTGAGTCCTTCTAGAGAATCACCAAGCCTGAGGGTGGCCTTGGGGACCTCTGGCACCAGCCCTGTGAAACTTGATCTCGTGTATAGATTCACGTGACCATCACTACTGTTGATGTGAACTCTTCCATGGCCCCCAAAACTCCCTTCTGCTCCCCTGCTTATAGGCACGCCCTCCTAACCCTGCATCCTGGTGGCCTCTCCTCCATTCTCCGTCACCCTTATTGTCACTTAGAGAATGTTAGGTCAGTGGAACCATACAGTACGTAACCAGTAAGACTGGTTTCTGTCACTCGGCATGATAGCCATGAGACCAGCCCAGGATGCCACGTGTCCGCTCCCATGTCCGCTCCTTCTCATGGCCGGGGCGTCCTCCATCGTGGGGGTGCTCCCGAGTTCCCCCATCCATTCCCCCACAGAACGATGTTCGGGCTGTTCTAAGCTTTGGCTCGTACAAGTAAAGCTGCCCTGAGCATTCATGTACAGATTTGTGCGTGCACGTGAGGGTCCGTACCTAGGACCCTAGGACCTAGCATTGCTGGGTCACAAGCTCAGTGTGTGTTTAACCTGACGGGACGCGGTCAGCCTGCTCTGCAGAGTGGCCGTGACACGCACCTGCCCTCCAGCAACACGCGGGAGTTGCACCTGCTCCTGTCCTCGCCAGCACTTTAATAGGTGTGTAGTGTATCCCCTTGCAGGCTGAGGCGGAACATCATTTCCTGTGTTTGTACCATGTCTATGTCCTCCTTGGTGAAGACTCAGGTCAAGACTTTTGCCCTGTTCCTATTTTTTTTTTTCAGTGTTAAATTTTAAGTGTTTAAAAAATACCCTGGATTAAAGTCTATTTTTATTTTTGAGTATGAGATTTGAAAATATTTGTTGTCCAGTCTGGTTTTTTTTTTTTTTTCCCCAATTCTCTTAAATAGTGACTTTCCTGGGCAAAACGTTTTGATTTTTGATGAAATTCAATTAGCTTTTCTTTTTTACTAGATTTTTAAACAATTATTTTTTTATTCAAGTATAATTTAGTGTTAGTTGGAGGTGTACAATATGATTCAACAATTCTATGTATTTCTCAGTGTTCATTAAGTGCAGTGTACTTAAAAAATTTTTTTTTAAATTCCAGGATAGTGAAGATACAGTGTGATATTAGTTTCAGGAGTACAATGTAGTAATTTGGCACTTCTGTACGTTACTCTGTGCTCATCATGGTAAATGTACTCTTAATCCCCATCACCCCCAATCACCCCCATCCCCCGCGCCCTCCCCTCTGGTAACCATCAGTGTGTTCTCTGTAGTTCAGAGTCTGTTTTTTGGTTTGTGTCTTTTTTTTTCTTTGTTCATTTGCTTTGTTTTTTAGATTGCACTTATGAGCAAAATCATACGGCATTTATCTTTCTCTGACTGACTTATTTCACTTAGAATTATACTTGCTGGGTCCATCCATGTTTCTGCAGATGGCAAGATCTCATTCTAAGATTTTATTTATTTGAGGATGAGTACAGGGGTGGGGGCGGGGGGGGGGGGCAGAAGGAGAGGGAGATTCCCCCCCTGAGCAGGGAGCCCGACACGGGATTGATCCCAGGACCTCGGGATCATGACCTGAGTTGAAGGCAGACGCTTAACCGATTGAGCCACCCCAGGTGCCCCAAGATCTCATTCTTTTTATGGCTAAGTAATACTCCATTGTATATACACTACATCTTCTGTTATCCGTTCATCTGTGGATGGACGCGAGGCTGCTTTCATGTCTTGGCTACTATAAATAATGCTGCAATAAACATAGGGGGGCAAATACCTTTTTGAATTAGGGTTTTCATTTTCGTTGGTTCCTCAGGAAGTTAAAAACAGAATTACCATATGACCCAGTAATTCCACTACAGTGTATTTACTCAGTTTCTTTTATCTTTTAGGGATGGTCTTGTGGGGTCAGGTCTAAGAACTCTGCCTAATCCTAGATCCCAAAGATTTTTTTCCCTGTTTTTCTTCTGGTTTTGATTTGTGGCTCATTTTGAGTTAATTTTTGTGGAAGGCATGAGGCTTGAGTCGAGGGTGGCTCTTTATGCTGTTCCAACACCATTTGTTGAAATGATGATGTTTTCTTCATTAACTTGCTTCCGAATTGTTGTCCAGAGTCACATTTCCTTTTTGGGGGAACAGTTTAAACTATGTCACTGTCCTTAGACGTTTTGGGACTAATCAGATTACTGCATGTTAATGTGTTGCAATAGTTTGTGGTTTTCAAGGAATTGGTTTATTTCCTTTAACTTGTTAAATTTCTGTGCCTGAGATTCTCAGTATTACTGTTGGACTATCTCGAGGCAGCTGGCATGATCAACCACCTTCGTCCCTAATATTGGCAATTTGTATCTTTTTCCCTTGGATAAACCTCTAGCAAGACTGGCCATTTTATTGATATTTTAAAAGAACTAGCTTTTATTTGATTTTTTTTCATCAAAAATCTTGACTTCACTGATTTCTGCTGTTTCCTATTTTTATTTTGGTGAATGTCCCTTTGCTGCTGAGGGGTGAGCATTCTATAAATGGGAGTCAAGCTAAGTTGCTTAATGGTGTTCAAGTCTGCTATATTTTGATGAAAAGACGGTTTACATTTGCGTGTAGTCTGATTTATCCATTTTGCTTTACGGTCAGCATTTTGGGTCTTGGTTAGTAAGATTTCACCTGTCCCTGTTAGTAGTCGTTATTTTATCTTTGACATTCACAGTCTACCTTGGGCTGTTTTGTATGGTATTTTATTTCAGGATTTCTGTATGGTATTTATTAAGGATGAAGAGTACTTTTTTATGTTGTTACTGCAAGTATCAGTCGACCCTGGTTGTTGTTGATTATTTTTTAAGGGGCAGGGGTTGTGGAGGGAGGATAGTGACCCCAGGCCATGCATCTTCCTTCCAAGGATTCCGAACTTTGCCTGGGAGCTGCAGGGGTCCACTCTGACCTCCCTCTCCCTGGTCTGGCCCAGGTGTCACCACCCCAGGCAGCCGGTTTTGGGCAAGAGGGTTACTTTTCTGTGTCAATTTGGCCAGGCTGTGGTGCCCAGCTGTTTGGTCAACTACCAGTCTCGCTGTTCCCGTGAGATTTTTTAGGTGTGCTTAACATTTCAATCAGTTGGCTTTGGATCACGGAGGTTGCCTCCAGAACGGGGGTGAGCCTCAATCAGTTGAAGGCTTAAGAGAAAGGCCCGGGATGCCCGGGAAGGAAGGAGTCCCATGTTGGCGTGCTCCTGAGTCTCCAGCCCCCTCAGTAGCGTGAGCCAGTCTCTTAGACACGGCTGTGTTCCTCCCTGTCCCCATCCTAATAACGGGGGGCAGGGGCTAGTGGTTACAGCTGTGGCCTCATTTCACGGACGCTGCTCCTCCGTGGCGGCTTCCTGCCTGGCCGCTGCCCTCCCTTATGAACGGTCCTGGGGCTCATCCTCAGGCAGCCGGGAAATGCGCTGGGTCCTGGGAAAGGCCCTTTACTGTGGACCTTAGAGGACGGCGGCTTGGTTCAGGCCGCTCAGGGCTGGACTGTTGGTCGCCCGGGACGTGGTTGGGAACAACAGGCTTCGTGGATTTCCAGAAGTGGCATAAGGTTTCCCACGTGGCCGCTTGTAGGGAAAACGCGAACCAGGCGCGGGCCCAGCACTCCCCAAAATGCCTGCTTGCCCCCACCTGACGGGGGAGGAGACGGGGCCTCAGAGCGACCAGAAGCCGTGGCCCCCCAGGCCCCCCATCTTACTCACCCGTGGGCCGCTGTGGTACAGCCATGGAGGCGGCCAAGGTTCGTACAAATCACTGTGGTTTAATAAATAGCGAGGTGTTTGTGTGCCGTCTGCTCCCAGCCCGTCCCCGGGGCAGAGCGGGGGGCTGCACGGTGTCCTAAAAGCACCCCTCCGATGAGGGGCTGGGGAAGGGCCAGAGTCACATAAAAATAGAGATTTAGGGATTTTACACAGGTGCGGTCCCCTAGATGTCTTCTGGGTGAGTCTGGGCTTTCTTGGCTCTGGAGCAGAATTTTTCACATAGTTTGAGGAGCTCTGACAAAATGAACACGGATGAGGCCAAGCCAGTTAAAAGCAACAAATCTGCCAAAAGGGGAAAGGGAGAAAGGAGTCAGCACAGGTTGACCCCCGCCCGCCAGCTTGCAGGACCCTCGGCCCGGAGCTCCTTTTCCTCATTTTGCCCTTAGTCACAGAGACCCCAGAGGTGAGCGGGGAGGACCCGGGAGCTGCGGACCAGACCTTTCCCTTCCCGGAAGCAGATCTCAACCCAGCGTGCACGACGCGGCAGAGCAAGCGCCACCACGACCTCCCTGTTTCCAGGTGGCTCCGGGCTTGGGGGTGTTACCACCTCAGCTAGAACAGGCCCCTCATCCTCCTCCCATCCATCGTGAGGGCAGATGCCCCAACCCCTGCTTCGGGCGCCCCGGGCAGCCCTCCCTGACTCGTTCCAGTGGGTCAATCCCTAGACCTTGCCCTGACCCCACAGAACCTTCCCTGGCTGCCAGTTGCCACCATTTCAGTACGCACATGGTGCCCATTGCCACTGGGGACAGGAGGAGCCCAGACTTGCCCCCCACGGTGCAGCCCCAGGGCCTTGCTGTAGATGCTGTGAGCCGCCAGCCTTGGGACAGGGGGGCCAGGAGCCTGCGTCCCCTGCTGCCCGCGGTGGTCCTCGTGGCCGAGGTGCCTCTTCCCCTGGTTCCCCGTGTGCTCCTCCCCGACCACATCGCGCTCCCACTCCGTGCCCACCGTAGGGCGCAGGCAGATGGGGGGGCAGGTGCTGACCCCTCCCACTCACCGAGTGCGCCCAGGTTCTCCGTCTGGAAGACCTTCTGCAGGGGCGGGATGTAAATCACGGCCAGCTGCCCCAGAATTGACCCCAGCACCGAGTACAGGAACATGGGGTTCCGGAGAAAACCGATCTCAAATATCAACTTGGTCTGCGGGAGGAGAAGGACACGTGTCGGCTCAGCGCTTCTGAGAACAGGATTGGGTCCTGCAGGGAAGGGAGGAGAGGGCAGCCCGGGGCTCACCTGAGAGCGGCAGGTCAAGGCGTTGAAGAGGTCGAAGAACACAAAGCAGGTGAAGGTCATGGTCGTGGTGCGTGGGGTGCTGGCCCTGTCCGCGGGGATCTGGAACACAAAGGCACGGGCTGAGCGGGTCCAGGAAGGCTGTGCGCTTCCCACAATGAACTCGTCCTGAACCACCCCGCGGGGAGCACCCTTACTGGGACCTGAGCGGAACCTCCCCTTGGGCTGGAAGCAGCTGCTGTAACAGGTGACACGGGTCTCAGGACCACCCCCCCATCAACCCCGACAGCTGGGGGGGCCAGCAGCCCTCCCTCAGGAATTTCGGCTGCCTCCCACACCCGAGCCGAAACCTTGCACAGAGAAAGGGAACGTCCCTTCCTCCAGCAGGTGACCCTGTCTCCTGGGAGGGGACGTTGCTACAGCCCCTGAGCAGAACAGCCCTTCCCAGAGGAAGGTAGGGGACGGAGACCCTCCCTGGCTTCCGCACTGCTGCTCAGGACCTGAGGCAGGTCTCATTCCCTTTGACATCTCAGGGCCGGGCCTGGAGCCGCAGGTGAGAGGGACGCACGTTCTCCCTCGCACTTCCCCCTGCCTGTGGGAGGTGGAGGTGAGCCCTCCCTGCCTGGGCTTGTCGGCTGGACCACGATTCTCGGCAGACTCCCCAGGTTGGGGCGGGGAGGGGGGCGCATGTGAGTTAGAGCCCGACTCCGGAGTCCTGGTGGAGGCCCAAGAATCTACATTTCCCCCAAGGTCCCGGAGACGTGGAGGCTGCTGTGGGGACCCTATGCTGAGGGCCACTGTGTGAGCCCAGGAGGGCCTGGATCCCTGTCCCCACCCGGTGGAGCACACAGGCTGGAGGAAGGGGAGGCCTCACCTGCCTGGCAGGTGAGAATTTGGGAAAAAGCAAGGCTGCTCCTCTGGAGAAAAACTGATAATCTGTGGGGGACCCCGTGTCCCGTCCCTCTTGTTGCACGTGGCACCTGCCCAGTTCTCCAGCCAGAGCACTGCATGTTGGCACGGAGGCCACCGTGCAAATAATCCCCTCCAGGGAATAAATTTCCTTTCAGTAAATTTCAAATTGTTGCCGTGAGAACAGAGAGCAGCTTCGGGTCCATTTAGAATAAAAGCTCATTTCTTCTCCACGCCTGGGAGGCCTCCTATCCTCCAGCCCATCGCCCTCTGCGGTCAGCTCCGGGTCCCCTGCCTTCCCTCGCTGACAGCCCCCTGTGCGTGTACACGTGTCTCCCCCCTCGGAGCCTGCGCCCCACGGCCGGGCAGGGACCGTCCACACCCCCGGCCCCGAGTCTCCCACCTCAGGGGCTTAGCGAACACCGGCTTAATGAGTCAGGGAGGACTTGCCTCACCTCTTTCCAGAAGATAAAGAGGGTCCCGCTGATGATGACGGCAGCCGACAGGAGGATCTTGAGGATGAGGGCTCTACCGAGGATGGTGTCCTTGACGTTCCGTGGGGGCTGCTGGAGGGTGTCTCTGTCCACCGGCTCTACCCCCAAGCTGCTCGGAACAAGACATGGGGCGCCCTGACGTAAACCACTGAGAAGGGTCACTTCAGACAGCCGGGCAGCGGCTGAACAAGCACAGCTGGAGCGGAGCGCGATCCTTCCAGGCTCTCTGGTCAGCTTCGCAGGCACAGCGGGGGTGTGGGGGGCTGGGGAGCTGGGGCCCAGCGCCTCCAGGCTGTCCACGCAAGCCGGGGCCCTCTGTCTGCACTGGAAGCCTCCCCTCACACCCTCTGCCCCCTCCGTAACAGCCCAGCCCCTTCCATGGTGCCCCCACCCCCCACCCAGTCTGGGCCCCACGGGCAGCCCTACCCTCCCCCCATCCCTGACCTCAGTGAAAGAAAACCTCCCCCAGGGCCGGCCACACCACGGTCCTGGAACCACCCCGGGTTCCCCCAGCGGGCTGGAGAAATGGGATCCACCACAGAGCCCCCCGCTGACTGAGGAGACTGTGAAACAGCGGTGGGGGGGGCACTGGGGGGGGCCCCTGCTTCACTCCCCAGCATATAAAGAGGACTCTTGCCCTTGGCAGCTATAACTGGTGATACTGAATTAATAGTAGTAACATATGTAATATGTATCAAATATAATCAGATGGAATGGCACACACTGCCTCCCCTGCCCGTGGAGGTCATTCTTTCTCCTGCACCATTCGGCTAGCCTAACACTCCCTTCTGATCCATCCATCCAAAAAATAACTCACTGACCAGCTACTGTGTGCCAAGCACAATTCTAGGAGCTGGGGATACTGTAGGGAACAAAACCACAAACCCTGCCCAAGGGGAGACAGATCTTAATCAGATAAGCAAGGACATACGTGTATATTTTCTCCCCTAGGGAAATATAAAGCAGGGAGGTGAATGAGAGCCAAGAGGCTGCTGTTAGAGTAATCAGGGAGGACTTCCTGGAGGTGGTGACCTGAAGAGGGGCTGAGCCCTGGAGCTGCACAGGGACAGCATCCCCCACTGACCCTGGCTGTGCACACAGGCGCTTCCTCCCATGCCTAGGGCATGCCGCTGGCCATCTTCCTCCCTAGGACTCCTGGGGACAGTGACTGTGTTTGCACCCACACTCTGGGCAGGGGCCCGAGGCTGCAGTGGGGGGCAGCCTGGTGGAAATGGCGCAGTTTCCCAGCCAGCCCGGAGCCTCACCTCTGTGCTGGTGGCCCGTCCATGATGATGTTGATCCACAGGATCTGCATGGCGTTGAGGGGGCTGGGCAGGTTGCACACAGTGGACAGAGTGATGAGGCTCAAGGCTGAGATGCTCCTGTGGGGCGCACACAGGGCAGGGTCGATGGCTGCTTGCCAGACGGGCGCGCAGCACCTGACGGCACTGGGGGCTGCGGGCCTGGACTTACGTGCTCAGCTGAAACCGGACGAAGTTTTTGATGTTATGAAAAATCCCCTTGCCTTCCTCCACCGCATTCCTGCGAGAGAGGACAAAGTGTTTATGCACAAAGATGGGCCCGGCGGAAAGGTTCGGGCGCCTGCGTTAGCGGCGACAGGAAGTGATGGTGTCACCAGAGATGGCCTCGTGCTTGGGCACCACTTCCTGTTTGCCCTCCTGCCCCAGGCCATGCCCGCGGAGGACGATGTCCTGACCGGCACCCTCGGGCGCTCCCACCCCCAATTACTTCAATTCATTTATGAGGAAAGACTTAACTAGAATGGATTAAAATTAGATCTAGAGGGAAGGCAATTTTTTTTTTTAAGAAAACAGAAAAAAGTGAAGCAAGAGAACAGGTGCTGTCATCCCGGCAGCTCGAGATCACATCAGCGACACAGACATTCCTGCCTCGTCTCCATCAACGCGTGAAACGTCCGTGTCGGTGCAAACACGACCCTAGACTCAAACCACGCACATTCACTTTTAGTGATTTTTACTTAACACGACAGCGTGAGCATTTCTGTGTCTTTGCTACATCCCTCAAAACATCATTCTTAATAGCCTCGGAGTCCTCCCGCTCTCGCTGTTGGCAGCCAGGGCGGTCTAGGATTTCCCCATAAACGCTGCAGCGACCGCACAGGCGTGCGCCTCCACCTGCCCACCTGACCCCGGCTTTCCCGCCAGATGCGCCCTCAGGCTGCAAGTAGCATCTGCTGCACGTGTCTGTAGCATCCCCCCCAGGTGCTGTTGGGCCTGGGACACCCGTATGCCTAGCAGAACAGATTTGGGGGGTGGGCAGCTGCTTACGCCAGGCATTTCTGCCACTAAAAAAACAAAACAAAACACCTACAGAGCAACTTACATGATGGCTGAGAAGTCATCGTCCACGAGGATCATGTTGGCAGCCTCTTTGCTAACGTCTGTCCCCGTCTGCCCCATGGCAATCCCGATGTCCGCGGACTTCAGGGCGACCGCATCATTCACCCCGTCCCCTGTCATGGCCACGATCGCCCCCCATTCCTGCAAAGCCTTGGTAAGGAAGAGGCGAGTGGAGGCTGCAGCCCTTGCAGAACCTTGCCTCCCTCTGGATGCTCTGCCTCTCCCACCGCGTGGCCAACAGCAGAAGCCCCTCTCTCGAGTCAGCTGGCTGGAGTCTGAATCCCAGCCCCACCTGCACCAGCTGTGGGAACCGGGCAAGCCCTGAACCTCTCAACCTCAGCTTCTCCGTGGGCAAAGTGGGGGCAACCGTCCCTCCTCCTCTGAGAGCTACACTCAGACCGCGGGTGTGAGGCTCATGCGTGTTGTCCATCTCCATTAACAAAGGAAAGTCACCTTACCCCTGAAACCACACGGTGCCCAGTAAGTACTGTTTTCTCTCAGGAATACCGTGCATGGAGATTTGCTCCCGAGAACTAAAACCCCCCCAAATAGCACAAAGGATAAAACAGCCCGGAGTACAGAGCACGTCTTCAAAGCGCGTACACGTGTGAGGCCAAGCACAGCGGCAGGGCCCTCCTCCCTGCGCGACAGAAAACCACATCCATTCTCTGCTGGGCACCCGCTGTTGGCCAGGCGCCGCGCCAGGCACTCCAAGGCCTGGCCTCCTCTAGTCCTCTCACCAGCCTTGTGAACTAGCTGACATCATTCAAACATTCATTCCCCCGTTTACAGATGGGGAAACTGAGGCTTGGAGGTAAGTAATGAGAACGATGCCAAAGAGCACTCGGCTAACAGAGGCTAGCTGCTTTTTATTGTTCTCTCTGCACCACCCAATCCCTGCTCCTGTTTTTGGTGTATGTGGCAAAGGTCCCCCTGTTCTCCTCCCGCCAGTTTGAGGACGGCTGAGGCTCCCGCCAGGCTGAGCCCTGGACCAGCCCTGGAGCAGAGCCCCCCATCGTCCTGGACTGACTCTAACAGACAAATGAGGCACCCAGCTTACCTTTATGATTTTGAGCTTGTGCTTTGGGCTGGTCCTGAAGAAGACAGATACCTGGACACACAGGCGCAGAAGAGCAGAATCCGTGAACTTGGAGCTGAAACTCCCCCCGCCCCCGCAACGAGACCCCCTGGGAGGAACCCACCTTTCTGACGTGGTCGGTCAGCTCTTCCTGCTCCATACTGTCCACCTCGTCCCCGGACATGGCTCTCAGCTTCCCGTTGCAAAGGCCAATGTTCCTTCCTGCACGGTGCCGAGAATCCGTTCTGAGCACTTGCTCCCAAGCCTGAGACCGCTCCTGCGCCCGCCCCTCACTGCACCTGCCCGCCCCCCCGTCCCTGCCTGGGCCACAGAGAATGACGAGAAAACCATGATGGCATCATGCACTGAGCACCTGCCCTGTCACATGATCTCAATGCCATCCATGCAATTAACTTGCAACAGAGGCCTTGTTATCCCTGCTTTAAAGGCAAGGAAAGGGAGGGCAGGGACTTCCCCAAGGTCACAGAGCTGGTGAGGGCTGATGCTGGAACCAGATGTGGTTTTGTCTGATTCCGGAGCCTCTGATCTTTTCTCGGGGCCGGGTGCCTTGAGACAGGGCGGGGAGCAGACCAAGGTGTGACCCCCTCATTACGGTAGTAAGTAGAATGACAGGGGGAGGGCTACTGGCCCTCTGCGGGCGAAGAGCCTGGAGGTCAGAGGGGCTCAATGACCTGTGGGCACACGGCATGCGGCAGAAGCCAGCCCAGAAGTGAACACGGGGAATGCCGCTGCCTGGGAAGAGGGTGTGAGCTCGGGGATAAAGGCCCCCAGCACGCGGGAGGCTGTCAGCGGGCACTAAGGCTCTGCCCCCTTCGGAGGACCTGCCGACATTTTAGGGCCAACCGTGTGAAGGTGGAGCGCTGGTCCTCGAAGCTCACAGTCCCGACGAGGACCCGCTGGCCGCCCGCCCTCCCCGCTTACCTATGGCGGAGGCGGTCTCCAGGCCGTCGCCCGTTATCATCTTCACCGACACGCCCGACTGACAGAGCACCTGCACTGCTTCCTTCACGCCAGTCCTCGGAGGGTCGATGATCCCGACGAGCCCCAGGAAAGTCAGCCTCCCCAGCTCGGGCCCAGAGGCCAGGGCCAGCACTGAGGAGACACCAAGAGCCACAGAGGGTCCACTGGGGGCCGAGGGCCAGGAAGTCCCCAGGCAGCCCGGCCCCTCCGCATCCCAGATCCTCCTCTGCCTGCGCGGGGCTCCCCGGGGCTCTGGATGGCTGGCCCCGAGGTAGAGAGAAATGTCGAGACAACCTGACCAGCAGAAAGTAAGACTTTTGTCTGCTGGTGGCGTAAATCCCAACCACACCCCAACCAGAGGGACCAGAATGAAATCTGCGAGCTGGCGTGCGATGGCATGGTCCCAACGGCTCTTCTTGTCTCTGCTGTTGCCACCTGCCCTTTTAGGGGAGCAGCTGCAGGGGAAGAAAAGGTGCAGGAGGGCACTACGGGGTACAGCTGTCTGCTGGCTTGTCCTGGCCTTGACTCCGGGGGACCAGGGCTCCCAGAGGGGGTGTTGTGAGAATGACCTTACTTTGTCACCTTCCTGATACTTTCCTTTCCAAAGCTACCCTCCCCGCCCTGCTCGGCTCCATCTCAGCAGACCGGGACAGCCTCACTTTGTACGCTTGTCAGCAAGCTGCTAGCAATTTATCATGTCTCTTTCCTGAAGGGAAAAACCAAGGCACCTGGCACCCAGCCCAAAGCTGCTCATTTTCCCCAGGGAGAGAAGACAAGGGTTCCAGAATGTTTTTAAATACTTCCTCTGACGATGGACAGGCTGACAAACGGCGCTCTGGGAAACGTGAGCTTTAATGTTCAGCTCGTCAGGGGAGGCGTTGCCCCTGGTCCGGAAAACTGGAAATGGCCAAGGAATGAAATGTGTGCCTTGATTTCAAAGAGCTTTGGGTTTTCCTGATGGTAAGCAATGAGCAAGAAGACCAATCAGGAAAATCAGGGTTTCTGGTACGCCTCAATCATCTGTCTTAGAAACGTCAGCAGGGAGGCACCAGCCCTTCTCACACACATGAGCTGCGTCCGGACTAACCGGTGTCATTTGGTGGCTGGGCTTGCGGGGGGGTGGGGGGGGTGGGGGTGGCAGCTGTCTGTCTTTCATCTGCCTATCGATTCCACGTTTGCCTTACTTTCATTAGCACACCGCCCGACTGCTGTTCTGATCAATCCCCTTACTAAGAACCCTGCATCAATGCACTTGAAAAGTCAGTGGTGCACTTGAACTTAAAGCTCGGGGCTGGGGACCAAAGGTACTGACCACGCAGGCCAAGCGACCCCATCCTCCTCTCCTCCTGCTGGCAGAAGGATCTCTGCTGGGGTGTCAGTGGAAGAGGGATGCCTCCGTTGTTGTACATGGTACAGTAATTAATCACTTCTTCAAAGGCCCCCTTCATGAAGTAAATGTCTTCCTGGTCCTTGGAAAAGAAAAAAAGTCCGCTGTCATTGGACGCTTCAGCTCTTGGTGACTGTCACCTGGTGCACACAGCAATGCTCACGGCAGGGCTCTTTCTGGTGGACCGTTACTGCTCACCAATACAGGACGGGTTAGATCAATCACAGGAAAGCCACATGACAGAATACCACACAGCCCGTGGAAGGACTGAGGCGGATCCTTGGTCCTTGTTAAGGCCAGCGCGTGTCCTGAACCGGGCATACCCCAGGCCCCGTTACACCTGTGTGTGCGGGACTGCGTGCTAGAGGTCGAGTTAACGGGCACGTACTGTTTCTGCTGTGTTCACCACTGCACATGGCTCATAAAAGGGAACCTAAAGCGCCTGTTTTCCTGTGTGTTTAAGCTCCGTCTCCCGTAGACGGTGAGCTCTGTGCAGAAGGCGCTGTGCCCGTGTGAGTCACACTCTGTCCCCGGCATTAGCACTGAGCCTGAGTGCCCACGGCGGGCAGGAATGAGCTCGTATGAGCTGATACAGAAAGATGTCTAAGACGTCACCGTAAGGGGAAAAAAAGCAAATTACAAACACTGTCTACAGCACGGCCTAGTTTTAAAACTACCACCCCATATGTTGCTATGTGCATATTTAAAACCTGGAATATTCCATCCCAGACTGCTGGGCGGGGGGTGGGGGGTGGTGATGGGTCAGGAGAGAAGAGGGGCAGAATTGTAAGGAGCTCCCATTTTTAAAGTTACACTTCCATAATTTATTTCAATGAGAATATATTACTATTGTCTTTGGAGAAAAAAAAAAGATTTGAAGGTATTAAAACATTTAAAAAATCTGTAACCCCTTTTAAGCAGAGAGGATTTGTACACCCATCTACTCATGGCAAAGGCCTGGAATGCGCTGGCCAAGCTGCCCACTGCCCTGAACAACAGAGGAGGAATCTCAGCACGAGCAAGATGTGACAGGTTCCAGAAAGAATAGGAGAGAAGTAAAGGGCTGGAGAAAAAGGTGGAAAGCAATACAAAAAAACTTCTTAAAAAACCCTTTTACTGTAGAAGATCTGAAAAGCTACAGAAGGTTAAAAAAGAAAAAGAGGGGAAAAAGAAGTCAACTGTCATCCCCACGCAGGGTTAGCCATGAGTAGTTTGGTGTATGTTCCTCTGGTCACTCAAACCAGGTGCACACACATGCGCGAGTCTATATGCACCCATGTGATGCGTGAGCTCACAGTTCACACCATGTGTGCTGGGTGCTGGGATGCACGTCCTGATGCCCCTTCAGGAGGGAAGGACTGTCCCCACCTGGTGATGATCAAAGGTGCTCATACCTGTAAAGAACTCAGCACCAGGATGTGAAGAAAGGACCCCCAAGGTAGCAAGGGGGGGGTCACTGTCAATGGTAGGAGCATGCATCAGAATTCCCAGCAAACACAGGTTACCGGCTCTACTCCTGATTTTCTTTTTAAAGATTTTCTTTCTTTCTTTCTTTTTCTTTTTCTTTCTTTCTTTCTTTCTTTCTCTCTCTTTCTCTTTCTTTCTTTCCCTCCCTCCCTCCCTTCCTTTCTCTTTCTTTCTTTCTTCTTTCTTTCTTTCTTTCTTTCTCTCTCTCTCTCTCTTTCTCTCTTTCTTTCGTTATTTATTTGAGAGAAAGAGAGATTGCGAGCAGGGTGAGAAGCGGAGGGGGGAGAGAGGGGAAAGAATCTCAAGCAGACTCTGCGCTCAGCGAGGAGCCTGACAGAGGATTCGATCTCATGACCCTGAGATCATGATCTGAGCCAAAACCGAGAGTCAGATGCTTGACCGAGGAACCACCCAGGCACCACGCATTCCTGATATTTCTGACTCTGAGGTTCTGGGTGGAGCCTGAGAATCTGCATTTTAAACAAATTCCCAGGGGATGCTGCTGGTCCAGGAACCCCACTCTGAGAACTACTGTTTCAGACAAAAATCTCAGAAGAGAACCCAAGATAATCAACGATCTAATTGCTATCAAATGTATTTTCATGTATTTGAAACTTCATAGAAGCTAGGAGCTTTAAACTCTCCTCCTTGCTGCCTGCATTTTCGTTCCTTTGGGGTGTAGGGGAGAGGGTGGGAAGGGGCAGAGAAGCAAACTCACCTCGTTCTTGGGGCTGCATTTTACTGCCATCCATTTCTGCTCCGAACTGAATGGAATCTCTTTTTTTCTCACGTACGAATCTTTAATATCACTTAAGTCCATCTAGGATAATAACATGCAAGCTTCCAGAAAGTCATCCTAAACCAATCTCTATGCAAAGCTCAGTCCACTTAAATTATTCATGATTCAAACCATTTCCAGCAGATGAGAAATCCAAGCTCACAGAGAAAGGCCATTTGCTTTCAAATGAAATGTCCCACCCAGAGAAAAAAGGTCTCGTTTCTCTTGTTCAGGGACAGAACCAGCTTGGTCTTCGTGATAGCTTCTGGCACCCCACCCCACTGCCCACCGCTTCGGCATCCAGGGGTAGCCATTCTGCACGTGGCACTGGGCACAGAGTGGGGGCATTTCTGCCAAGTCCCAGACTCAGGGTCTGACCTCAGAGCCCTGCAATCAGTAGAATGCACTAAAAGGAAGGGGTCTTTCCTGGAGGGGGGCTCGGGGGCCGCCAGGTGGGTTGCATTCCTCTGTCTCCCCAGCACCTCCATGGGATCTGAGCCACAGGGCACCCGAGGATTCGTATGGGATTGCCAGGAAGGGTGGCATGGAGAATGTTCCAGAACCACATGGCATGTCAGTGACTGTCCGAGGACGTTTGAGGGCACTCTCCTGTTATTACTAAGCTTCCCCATTCCTCATCTGCTCAGACACGAGCTCGAATTCTGCCACTAATTCAGCCCCAAGTGCAAGAACTCCCGGTGCAGACCATCAGAGGGTCCCTACCTTCATGGCCAGGGCGATCAACGCACCTTCCGTGGGCTGTCCCATCACGGCGTTTTTTCGGATGATGGCGTTGTTGGCCACACAGCCTGCCTGAAAGGGGGGATTTCCGAATGTCTGTAGTTAATATTCGGAGCTGGCACCCCTTGGGGTCCTGGGCTCACTCATCCATGGGAAAAAGTCACATGCTGAAGGCTTGACCTATTTTGGGGGCGGGGGTTGGGGTGAGGGACAAGATTTACTCTTCAAAGTACATCAGAGTCCCCACTCTTCAAAAGAAACACTGTAAATATTTACTGATTCCGCTGAGCGCTGGTTGTCACAAGGCCCTTGTAAGGCGGTATCATGGGGGGCGGGGAGGCTGGGGAGATGGGGTGACCGCTAATGGGTACGGGTTTCCTCTTGGGGTGACGAACTGTCCTGAAATTAGATGAAGTGGCTGCCCAACCTTGTGAATGCACTAAGGCCACTGAGCTAGTACACTTTAAAGGGGTGAATTCTGGGCTATAGGACTTACATCTCGATAAAAAATGATAATTAAAAAAAAAAAAAGAAACACACAAAAAGAGCGTGGGGGTGAATCCCGGCTCCCTCCCTCCCTGGCTGGGTGATCCCGGACACTCTCGTCACCTCCGTGAGCCCGTGAGACAACATCTCGAGCCAGACCTCGGAGGGCACCCGGCGTGTGGGAGGCACGAGTCCGGCTAATATTGCTCATACCGACAATGCAACCAGGCTCACTGTCCCACATTCGCTGAGTACCTTCTCTAGGCAGGTGTCTCTTTAAAGCCTTTCCAGCAGGTAGGGAGGAGGACAGAGAATATAGCTCTTCTCTCACCTCCAGGGTCTCCACCCGTTTCTGGGCCACTGGGACACCTGACCCCTGGGGGTGTGGCCCAGGTGTCACCAAGAACCAGCTGGCCCTCTCCTCAGGGCGAATCCCCATCAGTTCCTCCTAAATGCGTATTTCCACAGTGGGGCTTTTGACACTCACCTCTACCAATTTCCCCACTGAGACGTTGTTGAACTCCTTAATGACTTCCTTTGAGGGTAACAGACAGACGGTCCCTTTGCCGTTATACCCAACTCCGCTGACCTGCAGGGCAAAGCCACAGAGAGGATGTCACCACGCGTCAATGAGACCCTCTGCCCCGGGCTGTCCCCTCATCTCTTTTCTGGGGGACCCACCCCAGGGACAGACTCCTACCCACAAACAAGGCTTTAAGCATGAGGATGTTCCCTGCACGTTTGTTCATCAGAAAACCTCAAAAAGGGCCATGCTTTAGAAACCACAGAAAGCTTCCTTACTGGGATATTCAGCAGCCAGGGAAAACTGTGCTTCAGAAAACGAAGTGATAGCACAGCAGAGCTTCCGTTCTACACAGAGGGAGGCAAAGCTTCCCCAGGGAGCCGGAGCACGGGCGTGTGAGCCTTTGCAGCCCAGGGGTCTGTCAGGACCCCGCTGTCCTGTGGCTGGTGCACAAAGGGAGCCGGCGACGGACAACACGGACACCACAGGGCGTGCCAGCCGGCCGGCCACATTCCATTTACAAACACATGCCCCGGCCCGTGAGATGTCACTGCGGACACCTTAGTCTGGAAGTTCTGTGAAAAACCCCACAGGATACACAAGCACGTTCCGGGGGCTTGCGACCGAGCCAGGGGCACAGGGGAGAGACTGAGAAACCCCGAGGGACCGTCATGGTCCGTTCATCACAGGCCGTTACGGGCAACTGCTTCTTTGCTTCTACGTCATGTGACGAGCTTATTATTAAAAGATCATCGCAAAAAAATAAAGTTGGCTCCCTTAACTCGGTCACGTTCCTTTCTGCTGTTTGTACCAAGAAAACTGTACAATAACCCATTTTTGTCTCTTCCTTATTGCTTTCTAGAAGATTCCATGTACTTTTAGGAAGGAAAAGGTCCGCGGCACGGGGCTCACCTCAGCATGGAGCCCATCAGACGTCACCAGCTGGGTGACAGTCATCTCGTTGGCGGTCAGCGTCCCTGTCTTATCCGAACAGATGACACTGCAGCAACCTGGCACGAGGCAACCCCCGTTCAGAGGACAGAGAAACCATCACTGTTCATCCTCAGGCTAATGAAATAGCCCGGCCGAACGACCACTCCTTCAGTCCCATTTACAAGATTCCAACCAGCAGAGTCCCTTACCTAAGGTCTCCACGATCGGTAACTTCTTCACGATGACGCGCTTCTTGGCCATCCGCAGCACTCCCAGGACCAGCGTAACCGTGACGACGATAGGCAGACCCTCGGGAATGGCAGCCACAGCCAGGCTGGATCAAAAGGCCAGATGGGTCACCTTTAACACATGCACTGAAGGAGGACATGAATCCCAACTGGGGTCGCCAACACTTTGACCCGGTGAGGCATGTCTCTGGTGTCCCCAACGTCCCTGTTCTAGTCTCTGTTCCCAATCCCATGATGCACCCGTCTCCTCCAGCATCCACAGCTCTGAGTTCTCCTGTTGCAAAACCCTGCTCTTGGGAATGGACCTCCCCTATCAGACGTCCACACTATAGCATAAATTAGTCCCTCAGTTGTTTTGCCTCTTAAAGCACTTTTGCACTTAAATTACTGTCGTTTATTAGTGAGAAAGGCCTTTGGGTCCTATGAAAGGAATTTCCAGAATTAGGCAATAAGTGGGAAGTGGAATTTTTTGGTTCAGAGGATCCTCCCTGACTCCCCTGATTTTCACTTCTCACTGGTCTAGTTGTTTAGACACTTGTTAAGGAAGCCAAACAAGGAAATTAAGGTTGAAGGGAGGTAGTATGACAAAACTGTGCCTTTGACAATTGTAGCAGAGCCATTTGGGTGTCCGTTCGGTTCATCATTATCCCTCCAACTCTTTCTGGACCATGTGACCCCCCCTCACACAGCCACGGCTGATTGGTTTAGAGACAACATGTGACCCCAGCTGAACCAGTGAGCTTCTCTCTCGGGAAACTGAACTGGGATAAAGAGGGTGGATCCCTTCTTGTGGGAGGTGTGTCCGCAGGTGATGGGACGTTAAGGAGGGGCTCTTTCTGCCTCAGATTTGGTTCCAGAACATCATGGCGGACGGATTCCCCCTTCCACACCTCTGAGCAGGTGTGGATGAGGCAAAGCGCTGGAGTGGGGCTTCCGGCTGACCTCAGGCCAGTGGGGGAGGCTGAAGGGTGTCGGGGCCAGACTGGAGAGGGTGCCTCTGTGCAGAGCTGTGGGTGAGCGCGGCCAGCCACACCCCGCCACGGCTCACCCTCCGCACCAGCACACCCAGCAAAGCCCCCGTAGGCATTCAGCAAATATTTGCTGGACAAACAGACAGGAATGAGTGAATACTGGCACACCTCACAGGCACTGTGGCTTCAGCTCCAGACCCCCGCAATACAGCGACCGTCCCAATACGGCAAGGCAGATGAACCTTTTGGTCCCCAGTGGCCATAAACGTTATGCTTATATTGCACTGTCATCTATTAAGTGTGCAAGAGCATCATGTCTAAAAACCCAATGTGTAGAATTTAATTTAAAAATACTTTATTGCTAAAAACTGCTGACAATCACCTGAGCTTTCAGCACACCGGGTCACTGATCACAGATCGCCATAAAAAATAATGACGATGAAAACATCTCAGATATTGCGAGAATTACCAGAATATGACACAGATGTGAAATGACCTAATACTATTGGGAAAAACGGTCCAACGGACTTGTTCAACACAGGCGTTCTACAGACCTCGACATGGTGAAAAGTGCAGGATCTGCAAAGCACCATGAAACGAGGGACGCCTGCACACACAGAGCACGGGGCGAGAGCCGCGCCGGCCCAGCACACAGCGAGCATTCCACGGGCTTGCCTCAGCGTCAGAAAGCCTGGCTGCGTCGCACATGGCTCTCCTATTTCATCTAAGCTAAGACATGGCTGATGGTGAAGGGGCCCATCATCTGTGTACCACTCAGAAAGAAAAAATGCTGCCAATTACTTAAACACAGGGTGCTCTCTTATCTCCTCATCTGTAAGAAGCAGTCTGTCCTGAGAGAAGTGTGAAAAAAGAAAGTGCGTCTTAGAATCAAAGAAATACGGTACATGAATCGTGGCCTTTTCTCTGGAAACAATGGAACATTCAGGGGCAAGTTCTAGGAACCAAGATTACTGAATTTGGTCAAGGGACTGTGCCCAGTTTCTATGGTGACAGCAAGAAGGCTTCCTTGGTTTTATGGCACAGGTTGACAAGACGAGCTAAGCAAACATTTGCAGAGGGCTAGGACGAGGACTTTCCCCCCACGTGGTGTGGGAAGGGCGTTTTTACATGTACTTGGACGCTTGCATGATAATAAAAAATTAATCCACACAGTAATAAAGATTAGCATGGGCCAGGAAAAGCGAGTATACTTTGGATCATCTTGAATGTCACTTGAGGCAGAGGGAATTAGGATAAACTGTTTAAAAGAACAATTCTCAAGTTACTTCTTTTGGAGAATCTCTTCCTCACTAGCTATCCTGCTATTTCTACCTTCTGATTCAGTGATTTCGAGCAGCTGACTCCACTAAAAATGTTCATCTTTGCAAAGTCACAAGTGAAACGGACAGAGTAAATTTTCTCTGGATGGCAAGCGTACCATGGATCTAGTGGGAGAAGTGAGAGGGAAGGGACGTCGAGACCTGGAACCAGAAGGGACCAGCAAATGGTACTGGGAAGGGTGGGCAGGGAGGGTCATGGAGGCCTTTTCTGTTACTTACTTGGAAATACTGAATAGTCATCTTGGCTCATAAAGACTGTTCTATGGTTTTTAAGGTGGGAATGGAATGTGCCATTATTTGGGGGACATTCTTAGGTGTCATGGCTTCTGAGTGCTCTGCTTTTTCTGGAAGTCCACCCCAGGGCTCAGGCTCCTCTGTCCCCGCCCCACCACACCTGCCTCTGAAGGCTTAGTCACCTGAGCACTCTTGTCAGGGGCTCAACCTTCTTCCCTGGCCCTGCCTCTTGCAGTGGGCCACCACTTAGAGCAGCATTGGCACCCCAGGGAGCTTGTCAGGAATGCAGAGTCTCAGCTTCTCCCCACCCGCCCCAGACCCACCGAATCAGGGCACCAGTGATTGGTGAGCAAACTTTCGCCAGGACCCTCCCGTCCTCAGGCTAATTCTGGAGACCCCTACTCTACACTGACCCACTCTTCCAGGATGCGCGTCCTGGCCTCGAACCCCACATTCCACAGCCAGCTCCCCGTGCCCCCGGAGCCCCCTCTCGGCTGCAGCCAGCTAGGGCTCACAGCCCTGTCACCTCCTGTGTCTATGTCAAGAACAGCCAACACGTTTCCAAAACAAGAGTAGCGATGGCCCAGCATGCCATGTGGAGGGCTCGGATGACGTTTTTTAGAATCAGGAGTAAAGGGACCCATAAGCGGCTGGCGCTATGTGCCCTACCCAACTCCACTGTGTGGTTCTGCTCGTGGAGCCCAGCCAGTCCCTCCTGGTCTCCCCAGAGGCCCCCAGCTCAGTCCCACCCCCCACCGTGGTGGGACCCTCCCCGCTGAACCCCCTTCCTGCCTTCTCGAGCAGGCTCCTCCTCGTCTCCGCTCCCACCCCTCAGAGCACCTTCCCCGGCCACCCTTCCAGGACAGGTCTCTTCCCGCCCCCCTTCTACTCTCTCTGCAGCTTTTTCCTTTGTAGCCTTGACTGTGAGCTATGATTATCTTATCAATGTTCACTTGACTCGTTCACACTTACTTTTCCCATCAGCCCGCAAACTCTGATCTGGCTCCATCACCCTGGGTCAACGGGTGCTCAACGAGTATCTGCAGGGCCAAGGCCAGTGGCCGGGGGGCCAGCTAGGGGGTGGTGGCACGCGGGAGAGTTCCTGCCCTGCCCCAGAGGCCGCGCGCGAGGGCACCGCTGCGCGGGGTAGGCCGGCCTCCCCTCTGTTTAGGCCAACACACTTGCCCAGAGCCACAGAATCAGCTAGCAGAAGAGACAGGCTTCAAACCAACCCACAGCATCCTGACCCAGGGCCAGGGTCCTGCTCCCCCATCGGCCCACCTTCCCGCCACCCTGGCGAGGTGAGGTCGGCGCCATGCCCTTACCTGACCCCGATCGTGAACATGCTGAGGAGCTGCTTCCCTTGCAGCCAGCCAGTGAACATGATCAAGCCTGGGGAAGAGACAAGAAGTGTATGTACGCACACACGCACGCACACATGTGCACACGCGTACGTCCTCGGACATGCAAACGTGTTTCCAACTCATTCCCTTAAGAGTTTCAGGAATAGATGCATAAGGCGACGAGTAAGAACCTCAAGTATTGTAACCACTCTCCTGTTTCTTTTTAAGACCTTCCACACCTGCAAAAAAGAATGGTTTCACTTTCTCAGGCAAGGACCAAGCCAGTTCAAGAAGGAAACGATCAGCCAGTTAGTTCCTCTCGGGCTGTTTGCAAATGTTTACAGGTGATCCCCGTGCTCTCCCCAGGTGCCCCACGTGTGGGGACGCCCCCACGGTGTGGGATGTGGCAGCTGACGTGCTCCTGCTGACGGGCACATGGGCCCGTTGCTTACAGGACTTGCCAGAGAGGGACCCTCGGGTCACAGAAGGGGCGCGAGTCACGCTGGGACCCATGAAAATGCACAGGATGTTCCGGCAATGGGGAGAAGTTCTGGGGCCGCCAGGTGCGGCCTCAGTGTCTGGATCTGTAAGGTGGGGATGATGACCATGTCTCCCTCGAGGAGTTGGTTCAGGATTTAAGAGGCAACAATCCCCTCCAAGTGCTCAGCATAGCTCCTGGGGGCTGCTATTGCCTTTGCGGTCGGAAGAGGTGGGAAGGTGAGCGGAGTCGCCTGCTTGAGCCTCGGAGGACCTGCTAAGGAACAGCAGCTTCACGTCACAGGGAACGGGGAGCCAGGGCAGGTTCTGTGCTGGGTGACAGCTCTGTGTGTGTACGTGTGTAGGGTGTGTGTGTGTTGGGGGGCGGCGTCACGAGACCTGATTTGTTAGGGTTTTTTTCCATACAGTAATTAGTGGTGGTAGGCAAATGAAATCTCAGCTGGAACCCAAATGAATCCAGATGCAGAGACTGGACGGGCAACTCTGTTAGAAATAGGGGTGGGGTGCTGAGCCTGCAGCCCCGGGCACTGGGCCCCGACCCCGCCCTGGGGGCCCCTGCTGGAAGCTGGAGCATGCCCACGGGACCCCCAAGGGCAGGCGCGGCACATCTCTCCCCAAACCCACACTCAGTGACTTCAGTACATGGGTGGTTTGAAAGTGGCCACATGGAGAGTATTTACACCATGGAGCCTGGCAAACGTTCCTCTCCCGGAAAAGTCAGTTCTTAAGCACTGACCAGCCCACCACAGCTTCCCTGAATCTCCCCTGTGGGCCCTGCAGGGATCGGCGGAACCCAGTTCCAAAACGCTAGAGCAGCTCTTAAAATATTTATTAAGGGCACCTGGGTGGCTCAGTTGGCTAAGCGTCTGCCTTCGGCTCAGGTCATGATCTGGGGATCCTGGGATGGAGCCCCACATCGGGCTCCCTGCTCAGCAGAGTCTGCTTCTCCCTCCCTCTACCCCTCCCCGTTTGTGCGCATACGCGCTCTCTCTCTCAAATAAAATCTCTAAAAAAAAGAATATCTTTGCTTGTGGGCCATATAAAAACAAGTGGCAAACTCATTTTGGTCCAGGAGTCAGAGTTTCCAATCCCTGCACTAGAGAGCAAAAGAGGCCTCCGGGCAGCCAGGACCGCGTGGGCATTCTACTCTCCCAGAGATGTCTGGTCAATATGCAACCCCAAGGATGGCCAGTGAATGGCAATGCATGGGCCTCATTCCCCACCTGTGTCCATGACAGCCATCACGAATCTGTCACAGTCCTCCTTGCCACCACGCAGGAGCATGACCTCAAAATGCTGTCACAGCTCAGACCCCCACTAGTCGAGATCAGACTTGGCAGGTTAAGATATAACCCATCTTTCATTATGGCTCCAGGACAAAACAGGCTGGGAAGGAGGGAAAAAGGCATAGAGCTACCTCACAACGGTAAAGCTAGTGATTTAGCCAACTCTGAGCACTTACATCCAAAGTTGAAATTTGGAAAGGTGACTAGACGCTGGAATTTTGGGAAGGGGTGCCCAGGGAAGGAAGGGCGAGCAGGTCTGTCCCCAGCATGACAGAACTGAAAGCCCTGACTCCAGACCACATCCTCTTAACTTCTCTGCAAAATTTACTACCTCTTAGAAGTTGCAAAGGAGTGCAGATCCCCTCCATGCCTTTGAAGATACCCTTTGCTCTGCCTGGCATTCTTAATTCCCTCTTTTTTCACTTGGCAGACTCCTACTTATCCCACAAGACCCAGTTTAATGTCACATTCCCCTTGGAACCTTCCCAACTCTCCCACTCAAGATTAACCACTACCTTCACATTTCATGCTTGTTCGGCTATCTCGCTCTTACTGGCCTGGGGTCCTTCAGAGGGCAGAAGCTGTGCTTGATCCATCTTGATAGCCCCTGACCCTATCCCAGTGACTAGCGTGTCATAGACACTCGATAAATGAATTCATGCATCTGGGTGGCCCAAGGCACAATGAAAGTGCTTCTAGGAGGGAAAGCTGTTTCTCCCACGAACTTTCCCTGGCTCCACAGTTTTAGGGAGACTCACTGGTACAGCCTCTCATCACTGCCTGTGCTATGGGCAGTGGTTTGTTGGTTGATTGAGAATCTGCCATGGGCCAGGAGCCACTGGGTCCTTAAAGCTAGGAATGAAGAACACAGAATCAAAGCCAGAGCTGGAGATAGCAGGAAGGAGCCGATGAAGGGACCAGGGTGGCCCCATGGGGATATTCAGGCTTAAGACCTACATTTAGGTCCGCAGCATCATGTGGATGCTGTTTGGTGTGTTGCCAAAGGCCAAGAGGCACAAGCCCAGGGATAGCCTGCTCGGTAGCATAGAAATATGGCTGGGTGCACCGCTAAACCACACCTCCCAGTCTCCTCTGTGGTTAGGTAGGCCATGTGACTCCATTCTGGCCAATCAAGACTGGGCAGTGGGCCAAGGTGATGACCTCACTTGCGGGTCCATGCCTTAAGCATTTCCCCCACAAGCCTCTGCGTTCCCACTTTGCCCACTTGCTGGCTGAACAAGTGGGGAGAGTGGCCAGCCTCTGAGGACCTGGAGGGAGGGAGAGCAACCATATGGTAGGGGCCCAAGATCCTGAGTTGGTGTGTAGAGGGGACCTACCCAGGAAAGCCACTCAATCAGGAACGTGCCCATGGACTGGTGTGAGCAAGAAATACACCTTGACCATGGGAAGCCATTGCAATGTCGGGCTGCATGTCACAGTGAGCCTGGGCTAAGAGAGAAACCTCTTGGTCCTATCAGAGTCTCCAGTCCCATCCCTCGGTCCTCACCCAAGTCAGCGGCAAGATATTCGAGAAACAGCCATGGCTGCTCAGGACGGCTCCCCTCCGTCCCCCCGACCCAGTGCAGATGCTTCACTCACCAATGATGCCAAAGGAGAAAAGTGTCAGCTGCTTCCCTAGCTTGTCCATGCTTTTTTGTAGTGGGGTTTTAGGCGTCTGAAAGGATGAGAACAATGGGTTTGTGAGAGGAGATCCCAGTAGAGCCCCTCAGCTTCCGCCTGGCTTCTTTATACCTTGAGCGGAGTGACAATTCCACAGGCGGGCACATATATACAAACTCACTGACCTCTACACTTGAGAGCTGTGCATGTTAGTGTCTGTAAATTATATCTTGACAACAAAATCCTAATAAATGTTGTTCAATAAAAATAAATTTTTAAAAGCGTGAAAAGCATGAACTGGTATTAACCACATCATCCTCGCTCCCCAGGAGTGGGCAGGGCTGGTGTAGGTAGCTGAGAGGAATCTCAAACCCCAGACTACCGAAAAACCAAAGCCACCACTGGCCCTTACCTCTTCAGCCTGCATCATCTTGAACACTTCTCCGAACTGGGACCTCTCCCCTGTTCCAATCACGACTCCCTGTGTTCAGGAGAGAGGAGCGTGAGGTCTGAAGCTGGAAGCCCGCTGGTGAGGGCAGCCAAGGTCCCTGGGGCTTACCTGCCCCTTCCCACACTGCACCAGGGTCCCCATGAAGACAATGTTGCTCAGAGTGGTGAGGTCCCCTCCACCCGTCAGCGGGCTGTCCGTCTTACTGCATGGCTCGGCTTCTCCCGTGAAGCTGGACTCGTCCACCAGGAGGTCCGTGACCTAGAAGGGGAAGAGACGATGGACTCTGCCCCTTCACCCTGAGAACGGATTTTAAAAGCACAGAATGGACCACACTCCCCCTGTAAAACTTCTCAACTGGGAAAAGTCTCCTGTGCATAAGAGATCGTGCCCCTGACTGCCAAGAATGAAGTCTGACCATTGGGCATCTATATAGTGGGCATGCATCTCTAAGCAGAAAACATCCCTCTGCTAGGACCTAGAGTTGGGCTGTAAATGATTTTTTCCCTGGGTTATCTGTACTGACCTGGCAGGATATTCAAATAAGTCTTTCCTGAACAAACTCCTAAGACTGTGTTGGCAGGGGGAAAAAATTAGATTCTTGGGGACCATCCCTGACACTCAGGGTCATTTCTAAAATCACAAACGAGAAGCCCCTGAGTTTGATATAGAATTCAGGAACTTCAGACATTTTTCTTAGGTGCATTAAAGAAAGCTTGTGTCTATGTTTACATTTGAACGTGATCTTTAGGTTCTGAGAAATCACTGTCATTTTGCCAATTTATCAAAATGACTGGTCTGGCATTGACCGTGTCGAACAGAGGGGTGGCCTGGGAGATGCCTTTGGAGAGCAGCTGGGACTGCTGGTACCCAGCACAGATGTGCTTGCCTTTCCCGAACAGGTGTCTTCCAGAGACGCTGGCTCTGATGTGTGGTTTGGAAAGTGAGCCAGACTGCCCTCCTCAACCTCGGCCATAAAGTTATGGCTGTTTTCATGAGGATGTTCTGCCACTAGGTAATCCAAATCACATTTTACAATGTAACAAAGTTTTGTTTTTCTTTTTTTAAATGTTGCCACAATTAAAAAAAAAAAAAAAAAAGCAACCAGGAAAACATAGGACAGTATCTGGCCCCATCATGCCATTTACCAACAGATAGCAAAGAACACATCGAAATCAGGGAACCAGGATCAGAACATGGCCTCAGATGCCTCGAGGAACTGAACAAGCTTTGAATGTGTAGCCCCTCTTGAAAAACATGTCTCATACCTTCTGTAACATTAGTTAAAATTTTAATGTAATGTGTAATGTTAGAAAAAACTTAGGCAATGGTTAATTTAGAATATACCTTTCAAAGCACCTGTGCCTTTCTCCGGACATTCCACGTCCTGCCCACCTCAGAGACCCCCACACAATTCATGTGCTTTGAGCATCACTGAACCAGGTCATTCAGTGACAGCCTAAGGTTACGTTAACACCAGAAACCACACACAGGCACAGCACACACACACACACACACACCAGGAAAGGAGGAGGGAGGTGCTCCCATTTCCAGAACTCCTATGATGTGCTAGGCCTTGCACCAAGCACAGGGCCTCTTAGTCTCCACACCCCCCAAGAAAGATGCTATTGGTTTCTCCGTTGTACATATGGGGAAACTGAGGCATGAAGAGTTTAAGTAACTTGTTCCAGGTTATACAGCTACTTCATGTCACAGCAGAAGTGTGAACCAAGGCTCTGATTCCAGAAACTGCACTCTTAACCATCTTGCAAAACGAACACAGACCCAGTAGGTATCACTCAAGAGGTGAGTCCCCTGTAACCAGAACTGTGCCAGATACTATGGAGGACATAGAAGGGGTCCAGGGTGATCTCTGCCCCTCAGGACCTTGCCATTTCAGCAAAGACCAACTTAGAAAAGCCCTCTTCCTACAAACTCCCAAGAGAACAGTTAGATCGGCACTATTCAAATAGGGGCTGGTGAGTTCTCTACACTTGCAAATTTTAAAAATTCATAACCCCCTTTTATAAATACGCACACTGCCCTGGGATCCCAGGCCCCACGGATGACAAGGGCTACTCCTTGAATGTATAATAACCATGCCCCCCTTCCTAGCAGAACCCCCACTGGTTGGTATCGGGGTTGGGGGTGGCCATGTGGCCCTCCTCCCACACAATATTACTTCCCAGCCTCCCTTGCAACTCACAATGTCTCTACCTTCTGGACAATGGGATTCAAGAAATCACCAACAGTCCTGGGTAGGATCTGGGAAGGTGGCTGAGCTGGCAGGCCCTCTTCACCCTTCTAGCTTCCTCCTTCTGCCTACCTGGGCCTTCGTTATAGTAGCTCCAGAAGCCATGGTACAAGCATGGGAGGGCAGAATGAGGGGGCTGGGAGAAGCCCTGGCCCTTTATTCCATGCTGGAGCCACCATATTGGCTCTGGACACTCCAATTCCAGTCTCTCATTATTCGAGAGAGGAGTAAATCCCTGACCCACTGAAGCCTATATATTTCTCTTAACTCTATTAACCACAAAGGCAACCACCAGCTGATCTAGAGTTTGTGTTTTTTTTAACTCCAGGACATCAAGGGCAAGTCAAAGGACTTCCTGGAGTAGCTCCTAACACAATGAAGGAAGAAATGGGGAGATGGAGTCACCCAGCACCACTGGCTGCCGACACCACAGACTGCAGGAAGCAGAAATCAGCAAATCCCCATGGAAAGCAGGGATCTGGTTTCCAGAAAACACTCTTTAACTGTCTAACTGACATGTGATAATTTGAATAAATTGTACTTACTTGGAAAATTTGGCTTAGGTTTACAGTTGCATAAAGTTTGAAGCACATGGAATCTGTACCTAAATTTATGTTTGTTCACATTAAGTAACCCTGTAACAAAAACAGTAAGTCAATAGTGGGAAGGGAACCCCTCTATTGACTGAATCTGGGAGCTGTAATTATTATAATCTGATGTTCTTGTCAGGTCTGATCCGAAGCAGAAGGCTTGGGAATGGGGAACAGGAGGGTATAGCAGCTGAGTTGGGGGGATGATCTGGAAGAGGAGAGTGCCTGGGGAATCGGGGACTTGAGATGGGTCTTGAAGGATGACCAGACATTTGGTGAGTGAATCAGGCAGGGAAGGAAAAGAAGGCAAGGTCGGGGATTGACGATGCCTGAACTTGGTAATAACACGCTTGGTCAAAGCAACTGAGAGGAGGGGGAGGCAAAGACCTCTCTTATCCCAGTACCCCACCAGCATTAACAGGACAGCGACCCTGTATGCTGAGCATGGGCACCAATTCACCCTCTTTGGGGTACAGATTCTTGGGGGGTGGTGGGGGTGGGTGGGTGCTGTCCCTGGTGCTGAAGCCATGGCAGGATGGAGAGCTGTCCTACCCTTGAGCAGTACTGAATGGAGCGGTCACAGGCAAGAAGACAGGAGGTTTGGTCCACATGGAGCAGACCACTTGTGGAACGTGTGGTTGAACTCAACTGCATCTGGCATTGCTTAAGAAATTTGGATAGTGGGGCACCTGGGTGGGTCAGTCATTAATCTTCTGCCTTCGGCTCAGGTCATGATCTCAGGGTCCTGGGATCGAGCCCTGCATCGGGCTCCCTGCTCGGCGGGAAGCCTGCATCTCCCTCTCCCACTCCCCCTGCCTGTGTTCCCTCTCTCGCTGTGTCTCTCTCTGTCAAATAAATAAATCTTTAAAAAAAAAAAAAAGAAATTTGGATAGTACCTTATAAGTAATGAGGAACCAGGAAAAGTCTTGAGCAGAGAAGAGAGGTGAATGAAATCACAAAATCATGTTAGATGTTGGAAGAGGCTATAATGGGATGGGAAGCCTACAGTCCAAGAAATACAGGTCAAGCACAACAGAGGAAGGCTCTCGATGAAGGGTGGCGGTGGGCGTGGGCAGAAGAGCCAGCCAGGAGGAACAAGAGAATTGGTAGTAACTGGAACTAAGTAGGCATGTGGAAATAGGCAGAGGTCAGTAAGACTCAGAGCTTATTCTGGTCTACAGAACATCTTTCAATTAAGCATATTTAATCCTGAATATATTTCATTAAAGTCCATTTGGGATTGGCAGGAATCTTAGAGGTTGACACTCAGTCAACACCCCAACCTTCCAAACCAAGACATGAGCTTTAACCTTTCCTCAGGTTTATTTGTTCTTTTTTTAAATTCCAACACCTTGATTTTTTTTCCCCCACCCAGTGACACGATTTTCCTTCTGACCTCCAGAACTGTAGGAGAATACACCTGTGTTGTCTTACACCACTCTGTATGTAGTCATTTGTTACAACAGCCATAGGAAACAGAGACGGGGGGAACCCAGCGGGAGAGACAGGGAGCTGGAAAAAGTCAGAAAAAACAGCTGATCGCAGCAGGAAAGCACACAACGTGGGTGGTGACAGATGGGGTTCTGCAGCCCCCAGACCTGAATTCAAAACCTCCTCCCTCACTTACTGCTGCATGACCTCAGGTCGGCTGCTCAGTCTCTCCAGGCTTCTGTGTCCTTGTGCTCAAATCAGAAAACTGAGTGGTGTTTCCTTAAGGTTGTTGGGAGATGGAGGGAGGCAGTTTCTACCCAGCGGTTAGCACAGACCTGACTTCATATATATATATATATATATGCATGCATTAGTTCTCTCCAGAAGAGAGAAACAGGGAGGCAGGGAGTAAGGGTGAGTGTCTGGACCAAGAAGGAACAAAGCTGGTTGTGTGCGTGTGCGTGTGTGTGTGTGTGTGTGTGTGTGTGTTTGTGTGCGTGCTTGTGTGTAGTTTCTGGTGACCTCCCAGGCACCATGTCAGCTGAGGGGGTGAGTGGCTGAAAACAGTCAAAGCACAGAACCCACATGACACCAGAGGTCACCCAGAGGAGGTTGCACCTGAAGACAATTGAGGGCTCTGGTCACTTCCTGCTCATTTGCGGGCAAGCCTCTTCCTGTCGCTCACACCCAGTCAGCCTCCCACCTCGGACACAAAGCGTTACTTGGAGCCCTGACAGATCCCATTCAATACCCTTTTCATGCCAGAAATGGGAGAGGAAAAAGAAGGAGCCGTGTCCCTGCTCTACTGGCTGGTCCAGGTTAGCCTTCCCCCTAGACCTTGACCTTGGTTAACTGTGGGAAGAGAAAATGTTTTGTGACCCCCTCCCCACAGGATGCAAAGAGCGCTAGTACTTGGGTGACTTATTTTAAGAACGTTCTTGAACCTGCTGTTTCCTGGACTTAAATAGCTTTACACTACATATAAAGCTCTCCTGGATCTCAGAATTTAATAGCTGACACAAATATCCCACTGTGAATAAACAAAGCTATTGATTGTTCAATGGAGTTGCAAAATGCCAAAAGGGAAATCTGTAGTGTTTGTGCCCGGTGGCAAGGAAGAAAGCATTCTGTGCTGTCAATAGCATTTAACAGAATAGAATAGAATTTAACATAAGCAAGTCAGGAAGAAAACTCGTTGAAACTGAGAGTTACCTGGGGGTTAAAAGCTGTTTCGGGGACTGCTGGGGAGGCAGGGAAGAGAGCACAGTGAAGCAAGCCACTGCTGATAGCAGCGACCGGTCACGGGGCTGAGCCGTCACCGGGCTGAGCTTGCTGCAGGTCTTATCTCCTCAAGGTGGAACGAACGCTATCCCCTTTCATAGATGAGGAAACCAAGGCCCAGAGCGGCCAATCCTTCCCCAAAGTCATATACCGGGAGGTGCAGGGCAGGGGTGTGAAACCAGGGCCCCCTGATTTCTAACACATGCCCGTCACTCACCCGCGTCAGGCGCTGCTTAGAGCACTCTCCATCTATGACGTCATGTAATGCTAAGTCACCCTACAGCACCGTCATCCCCCATCTTACAAATGGGGAAACCGGGGCACACACAGGTTAAGTAACTTGCTCCAGGTCACCCAGCTTGTGAATGACAGGCCCTCGGTTCAAACTCAGGCCAACGATCCTAGAGTTCCTGAAAACACATCCTCTGGAAAGAAATACTTCGGGGAGATAACCTGCCTAATCCTTTATCACTGAGAACTTTCAACAACTCTTTAGTATTTTTGGAAGGATTCATAAAATAGATTACCCCATCAACAGATCCCTCTGACCTGGACTTAACCTTTTCTCGGGACCCCGGGATTATCTCCGAGAGCCTCAGGGATTGTCTCCGAGAGCCTCAGGGATTGTCCTGTAAGCCGGTGACACCTGGACACCCACAAAGGTCAGGGAAACAGCTTGCCCCCCCAAGCCCGCCTGATGTCCCCAAACTACACAACTGTAAAAGCTTGGGCTATGAGTTACATCTTCATCGGTCTGCTTCCCTCCTCGTCATTCAGCAATCTGGTATCTCCTCTTTCTGACATCAGAGTAGCTGTTTCTAGAAGCAACTCTTGCCACATTTCTCAGCCCAAGCCTGGCTTAATTTGCTCCTGCAGCCTGCTGTAAACCAGAAACTCACGTCACCAAACTTTGTTAGGCTTTTACTGAAAATGGGAATAAATATTTTATGAAATACAACTTGAGGGGTTTTGTGTTTACAATGACCTTGCTTGCTGACTTCATGCCTTATGTGTCAGCACACGTGTGTGTGTGCGCGTGTGTAACAGGGAATGCCTGCCTCCGATAAGCTAAGAGTCTGCGTATCGCCCAGACCGGGGTTCGGGACCCCTCACCTCAGTGAGACGGATGTCTGCAGGGATCCGGTCTCCGATTGAAAGAGACACAATGTCTCCGGGAACCAGGTCTCGTGCAAGCAGATGCTGGAGCTTTCCTTCTCTTATGCTGCATTTGAAATGGGAAAAAGCAAAAGCACGCTGATCACATCCCATTTTTGCACACTTTAATAAACCTGAGCAAAGAATAGAGAATCACACTTTCTCTTTCAGTTATGGACAAACCCTTGTGCCTTTATGGTTTTATTATATTTTAAATTCACATACCCTGACTTTTGGAAAAGTGTGTGGCTTCTGGGAGACCCTGGGCCTCATCTGAAAAGTGGGGCGACTACTACTGTTTACCCTGCCTGGAAACAAGGTGGAGCCGCATGGCTTCCAGAAGCTTCTGTAGGTGTAGGTCAGCGGCTCTAAAGCTTCCTAATGGAGTCAGCAGCTGGCAGCGCTTCTGTCCTCAGAGAAGACAGCACTCTGGCAATGGAGAGCTGAGTAGCATGGAAGAGCCTCATCAGAGCCGGGGTTGGGGGGGAGCATCGTAAGTACCCAAGGAGCCTAGGACCTCCTTCCCCATCGGGCCACAACCCCTCCTCCCGCCTGTGCCAGGGACAATGCACGTGCTTCTGTGCACAGGCTCCAGTTACAGCCCCCCCTCCTCGGACGCCGCAGCCGCAGCTGCACTCCTGCCCCACCCCTGGCCCTCTTCGATTCGCCCCTACCCAGTGGCCAGAGAGCTCTGAAAATGCAAAAATCAGGTCACAACTCTCTCCTGCTCCAAACCTCCAATGGCTTTCAGTGACCTTGGACTCAAACCCAAAAGCCCTGCTAAGGTCCCCTTGACCAGGACCTGCCTCCTCCCCCGTTCCTGCTGCTCCCCGTCAGGCCATCCAGCCTTCGAACACACCCAGCTCTTTCTAGTCTCAAGGTCTCGGCCAACCCTGGACGTTGAAGAGGACATTCCCCTCTTCTTTGTTAACAGAACTGACTCTTGTTCAGACATCCACCCTTTCGCCCAGAGCCGTCTGTTCTAGGGAGAGGGACCTGACCGATTGAGACCATGAAGGTGACCCCATCCCCTTCCCACGATTGGCTTAAGCACAGGCACGTTCCGTAACACTGCTTTTTGAGACATGAGTGGACATTTGCTGGGGGCTCGAGAGAAAGGTCTCTTCATTCTGTAGACACACACATACACACGACCCCTTCTTCTGCTGGATCTTTCCATGTCTGCCTCTGATGCCAGGAGCTATGGCAGGGGTCTTGGGAGCACGAGCGGAGCCGGCCAGAGAACAGAGCCAACAAGCCGAGGATGGCAGGGTGAAGAAATCAAAGGACTCGGTCCTCGGAGCCTTCTCAAACCAACCACACTGGCCCTCCCACCTCACATCCCTTGCCATGAGATGACACGATTTCTCTGGTTTGTGCGCCTGAGCTGTCCCTGTAGCCAAGAGCACCCATCAGAGATTCACCTGCTGTTCTCTCAGCTCTTCCCCTGGCTGGCTCCTGCTGTTCCTCTGGTCTCAACCTAAATGTCAGTTCCTCCCCAAACGTCAGATCAGGGCAGCCTGAGCAGCAGCTCTTCGGAGCCGTTCCCACTCTTCTACCACGTGCTATGGCATCTCTGGGAGGTTTTTCTGTGGCTCCGGGTCTGGGACCCCATTTTGGCTTTAATGCACCTGCCACAGTCCAAAGTCAACTTGCTCCTTCACTTTATTATCTGCCTCCCCTGGGAGGAGTGTGAGCGCTCTGAAGGCCAAGCCCTCGTCTTCTGGCTCACCCGTGTAAGCCCGGCACTATTCCTCCTGGCACACAGTAGGTGCTCACTAAAGATGCACTGAGTGCACAGAGGATGGAGGGAACCCAAGAGGGACCTGCGTGGCAGGTGTTTCTTCTGGCTCGTACAACAGGCCTCAGATGCCGAGGCGGAGGCTGCTCATCTTCGGTGCCCTACCCGCCTGCCAGCCACCGCTGTCCTTGAACATAAAATCATCTTTTAGAAGTGACTTCCGGGAACATCAATAATGCATACTATTCACCTGAAAGGCCAAGACTTGATATTTAAACTTAAGATCAGATCCTCAAATCACGTAAATCATTTACATTTCTGTTTGTTCGTATGATGTCACACATCCTACATCTGGATTTCTGACAGCCCTGTTCGTCTACTTATTAAGCCCAGACATTTTTAGTGTCCCCAGTGAACCTTCTAGAATTGACTCACCTTCTCTCATGCTTCCACATCATCCTTTTTGTCTCTGTTATTCATTATTCTCTGCCTTGTATTACACACACACACACACACACACACACACACACACGCCCCTCGCTTGCTGGCTCCTTGAGGTGGAACTCATCCCACTAGATCTTTCTATCCCCAGCCGTGGGGTGCAGTTCTGCCATTTATATCCAAATATATGTGAAGGTTCTTCCCCAAACATCACCTTTCAGGAAACAGAGTTACCATATGTTTAAACCCTTCCGAACCCCCTGGGGTCGTGAGATACTTTCAGTTACTGTCTTTTGAGCAACACGTGCAGATCTGGGAAAGACACGCAGCCCCCGACCTCAGCAGAGCTGGTCAGCGGAGGGGGCGCAGACCTGGACCTTTTCTGAAATCAGTCCACTTCTACAAGGAGAGTAAGCATGTGGATTACTGGCATACTAGAAATTACATGGAGAAAAAGCCAGGCGCCAAACCCTCTCTCCTCCGTGTGGGGGGCCCCAGCCGCTGCTCTAAGCCTCCGCTGTGCACGACTGCAGCCCCGAGCCCCCGCCGGCCAGTTACGCTAAGGGAGAAGAACTCACTTCCCCCGTCGCCCCAGCCACACCCGGGTCCTCAGGGGTCATATGTGAGCAATGGTGCCGCACTGGACAGCGCGGGTTACAGAACATCCCAGCAAGTTCTAGCGCACAGCACTGCGGTTTGGTCCTTCCTTTCTCCTTTGAGGGCTGTGTGATGGATAACAGGAGGCCCCGTGGAAATGACCAGGCAGGAAAGAGGCTGGTAGGGCTGCAGGGCACGTGGCTGGCTGGCAGTCACCCTTGTGCCATCTCGCCCCGCAGTCCAGCGGCCTGAAGCCTCGGCCCAATCCAGCCCTACATCACCAGCTCCTCTCATTCCCTCTTGGAGAATTTAATGCAACTTCTGAATGCTCTCTGCAGGAAAAATGGGCACAGCTTTGCCCACCATACCGCCCTCTTCCCCAAGCCATTCCCACCGGCTGTGGCCCCAGCCCAGGCACCCTGATTAGACCCTGATGAGAGACTCGAGGCCCAGAGAGGTAGAATGACATGCCCAAGGACACACAGTAATCTGTTGGCAGGGCAGGTGCCAGGTCTCCCGACCCCCGGACAGACATGGTCCTCTTCAATCATGCTACAAGGGACAGAAACTTTGCCCAACTTTTGCCAAACTCACCAGCCCACCGACTCCTCCAATGAACCAGAAAGTTCCAGGGAAACTCTGACTTACCAGTTACATTCGGGAGGAACCAGCTTGCTTAGCTCTTCTAGTGATTTCTCCGACCTGTATTCCTGGCAGGCAGCACATGGAACATGATAATCAAGGGTGGGAACTCCACACTGCCACACCCGGGTTACCCTGACCAAGACCACAGGAACTAATTACACACCTGGATAAAGGCGACAGTGACCACGATCAGCACGGCCTAGGGAACAAACGGGGAGGGTGGCGTGAGCACCCAGCTGTCGGGTGAGTGAGTGAATGAGTCCATGGAAGGTGGGACACAGCACCTCCCCTTTCCAAATAAATTTCCTTTCTTCTTGCAAACCAAGCACAAAGAAATTTATAAAACAGATGAGCCGCTCCCCCCCCCCGAAAAAGAACAGAAAAATCATCCCAAATTCTGGCATCCAAAGGTTCACATTTTAGGGTACCCTTTTAGATTTTTCCACATAGACATACAACACAGGATCCTATGATACAGACACATTCTTTTATAAACAGCCTTTTCACACAACATATTGTAAATATTGTTCCACGGTATCAGAAGATATGGACGAAACTTCAGCCTTTTAAACAGAGGAACAAATACTATTGCTTGGAAGGAGCCTGCTTTTGTATTTTAAAAGAGCACATGACAGACAGAGGGAAGCAGGAATGACAGTCATCAAAAGGTATTCAGTAGGAGCCAGATATAAAAGGTCATATATTGTATGATTCCATTATATAAAATATCCACAGAGGTCATAGAGACAGAGAGCCGACTCGGGTTTGCCAGGGGCTCTGAGGTGGCCTGGGAGGGGTGGGAAGGGGGAATGGGAGGGTTCTGGGAGGGTTCTGGGAGGGGTGGAGAGGGGGAAGGGGAGGGGTCTGGGGAGGTGGGCTGGGAGGGGTGGGGAGGGGGAAAGGGAGGGTTCTGGGAGGGTTCTGGGAGGGGTGGAGAGGGGGAAGGGGAGGGGTCTGGGGAGGTGGGCTGGGAGGGGTGGGGAAGGGGAGGGGTCTGGGGAGGTGGGCTGGGAGGGGTGGGGAAGGGGAGGGGTCTGGGGAGGTGGGCTGGGAGGGGTGGGGAGGGGGAAAGGAGGGGTCTGGGGAGGGGGATGGTAGGTAGGGTGGGGGAGGGGGGCTTCCTTTTAGGGCCGTGAAGTATTTCGGCGCTAGCTAGACCTGGTGGTTGCACAGCGCTGTGAATGTGCTAAATGCCACTGGATTGTATGCTTTAAAATGGTTAATTTTTTAACCATGTGACTTTCACCTAAATTTAAAAAAAAATTCTTTTTAAATAGGTGCTCAGCGGTTACATCCGGGGAAGGGCTTACAAATGATAGCGTTGTGCTGCATGCACAGCGGGGTCATGGAAGAGGACTTCACTGCAGTGTTGTTCCCCAAAGAAAGACACTAGAAGCCCCCCGGGGTATCCACCAAGACAGTGATGGCAAAATGACCCAGGACACCTCCACGGGGGCGGGGGAGGGAAGGGGGTAAGAGAAGGACGAGGATTTGCTTTCCTTTCTTTCTGCTGTTATTTCCTATTTTTTTCTCTACAGCCACACTCTTTTTCCTTGAATAAAATATGCCAAGACTCTGTAAGCCCCTTGGCAGCGGGGTCTGGGAGGCGGCGCAGCCCCCCACCCTCCCCACTCACCATGGCGATACTGACGGCATCCTCGTACTCCTTCGTGAGGACGCTCACCAGGGCGGAGGCCAGGAGCAGCAGGATCAAGGGGTTCTTAAACTGCAGAGAGAACACAGGGTGGCGGGGTAAGGGTGCGGGGCTCTCTTCTAGTCCCTCAGCTCTGCGCTCAGGGCCGGGCTTCCAGGCCAGCACTACAGTGACCCCAGGGCTCAGGAGGAAGACTGCCCCCCTCCAAAGGTTCTCCTCCACCCAAAATCCCCCCCCCCACTGCAGTTTCATTGACACTGACTTCCTGGGGGTCATCCAACACTGTGCCTGTCCAGACAGCAGCCCTGGCCCTGCCTTGGAGTTCTTGGTCTCCACGACACTGAGCCTGTCACATCTCCACGACACTCCAGGTCCCAGCCCCTCTGGTGGCTTGCCAGCTCTGGTCCAGCATGGCCAAGGGGTCCCCTTTGCTACGCCAGGTCCCCAGTGCCATGTGTCCCAATCACACCAACCTGCTCCTGTAACTGCCTCTGGGGGCTCCAGGGGTGTCCCTCCTGAGAACAGGTGCCACAGAAACTTCCCAAAAGGATTTTTACTTTATTGCCTTATGTATCTACTCCCTCGTTTCACAGATCTATTACATAGTAGCTCATGTTACAGCCCATTGAAAGGAAACATAAAGACAAACTCACAAAAACAGGAAGAGAGAGAGTGGACCAAAGATCAAGATCAAAGTAGGAGTTAAAATACCAATATGCTAGTCCTATTTTTGTGGTTTCAAATGGGGCTGTGCGTTTGGCCTTGAGCTTCCCAGGAGCCAAGGCAAAAAGAGAAACATGATCAGATGTGTGATTCATGCTGCTCATGAAAAGAAACACATCAGTGTCATACCAGTGTTGTGCATGAAGGGATTTAATGCCCCTTACTCCCCACCCCAGACTTGCTGGGCTTCATCTCCTCTGAATGAGGGACAGGACATTTTGGGGTAAGGTCACCAGCAGCCCTGAGTTAGCCACAGCATCTATTTTGAATCCTCAAGACTGAACAACTTGACGACATTCCACCTTCTTAGCTACAATCTTTCTATGATTGTATCAAGAACTTGAAACATGCATCAAAGTTTCTGAGATGGACCTTATTTAATTAGCTACAGGTTTCTCCAGAAGGGTGAAGACTTCCGGATATAAATAAACTATTGGTTAATGTTGTGGACTTCGTAAAGCATTCCATGGGCATGAAGTCACGGATTAGAAAAAGGCCTTAGATTAAAACAGTTTCAGGGACACATCGCCCAAAAGCCAAAGGTAGGATTTGTTCAGACTTCGCTTCGAACAAAACTGTAAAGAGGCGTCTTTGAGGCCTGTGGGGAAAACAGACTGCGGACTCGGCACGTGAAGTGGACCAGGCCAATGAAGTGATAATGGTACTAGCGGGACAAGAGTATTGTCATTATGGTTAAAAAAAAAAAAAAGGGCAAGAAAAAGGAACACGGCCTCTAATGATAGAGATACATAGCAAAGTACAGATGGCAAAAGGATTTAATATCTTGAATTTGTTTTAAAATACAGCAGAGAAAAAGGGAAGGATAAAAGTGGGTCAAATAGATGGATAATTATTGAAGGCAGATAATGGATATGTGGGGGTCTTTATACTATTCTACTTATGCATATTTTTGAAATTTTCCCTAATGAAAGATTTTTAAAAAGGTTTTGGCCAGTGAAGTCCCGATTTTGGTTCTGAGAGCATCTGACAGCGCTGGATGTGGGTGGGTCTGGGGGAGCTTGCAGAGGGAGGGGCTGCACTCGGAGCTGCCTGGCGGAGCTCACAGCCAAGGCCACACACTCGCCAGTGGAGGTGGACACCCTCTTTCTTCAGAAATCTGGGTAGGATGAAGTCCAAGAGCAGAGGGAAACTCGAGCTCAGGAAAGCCCAGTGGAGGGTGCATTACGTCCAGGGCTGCTGTGATAAATGACCACAGCCTGGGGGCTTAAGAGAATGTCGTAGGCAGATTCTCTCACACTTCCGGAGGCCAGAACTCCAAATGAAGGTGTTGGTAGGGCCAGACTCTCTCTGGTGGTTCTGGGAGAGAATCCTTCCTGCAACTTCCAGCCTCTGGTGGTGGCCTGCCATCGTGTTGTTCTTGGCTTGTAGACACACCCCTCCAGTCTCTGCCTCTGTGGTCACATGGCCTTCTCCTCCCTGTGGCTATCTCCATGTATCTCCCCTCTTCTTATCAAGGACACCAGGCATTGGATTTGGGGCCACCCTAATCTGGTAGGACCTCATCTGAACTAGTCACATCTGCAAAGACCTTATTTCCAAATGAGGTGCTATTCTGAATTCCAGGCCAACACGAGTTTGAGGGGGACACTATTCAACCTAGTACAGAGAGGAAAAACACCTCAGTCCAGCAGAGCTAAGAATAAGATTTCATTTCAGCCCTGAGCCCATCACAGACTTGCCACCCGGTTGGATAGAAGTGAGGTGAGAGATGCACAAACAGGGGCCGAACACCCAGCACACACCAGGCCACGAGGATTCTCCAGGCCACCTTCTGAAGCTCGGTTATCCTCACATGAGCCTGGCCTCCCCTGCCTCAGGGCCTTTGCACTTCCCCCTCTTGCACATCCTTCCTCCAGACCCTCACACAGCTCCCTTCCTCACTTCATTCAGGTCTCTGCTCAAAGACTGGCCCCTCAGGAACCAGTTAAACAGCTCCCCTGAGCATGCAGTCCAAAATAGCTGCCCTGCGATCACTTCCTAGCACCTGTCCTGACTCATTTCTCCCCACCACACTCACTGGGTGATGCATTACATATGCCCCAAAGCAAAGCTGGTCTGGCTGCCGCTCCCTGCACAGTGCCCAGCCCATGGCCAGGAACATGAAAAGCACTGACCTAGAACAAATGAGTCCATGAAATAGCAAGCACCCAGTTTTGGGCGGCGAAACCTGAGGCTTGGTGGGGTGAGAGCTCCTACTCAAGGTCACCTAGCAGAGCAGAGATCAGCACAGGTGCAAGTCCTCCTGCACAGGTCACTTCCATAATATGCCACCTGGCTCCCTGCCCTCCCCTCCCTTCAGGCTACACCCACCCAGGACTCTGGGAGCAGCAGGTCTATTTCTGGACAACAGGCCCCTCCAGCCATGGGCTCAGGGCTAGCTCAGGGGTGTGCAGTCCTGGCCGGGGCCACTCTGAGTGCTGGGACCAGTGCTGGTCTCTAGCCAGGCCTGGATCAAGTGCCACCTTGAACCCCGATTCCAATCCCATAGGCTCAGCCCTCGCCTGAGTTGGACCTGGACAGTCCTTCAACACTGACATCACCAGTTCCCCTCCTTCCCCATCTTCAGACCATCCCAAGCACCTGCCCAGTCTCATCCAACACAAGCAAGTCACCAGGAGACCCAGCAAACAGATGCCAGACCCAACGGGAAGGTCCCACCACACGCCACTAGGGCTGCTCTGGCCATGGATGGCTAGACTCTTCCTGGCTTGGGGCCCTTCTAAGCCCACACATAAAGGGAGACAGGCAGAAAGGTGGTCTGCTACAGTTAACAATAAAGCCAACCGACATTTTACTGAGCGCTTCCCATGTGCCCTGTCCTATGCCTGGGGCAGCCGGGGAACCGCAGACTGGAGCGACAAGTGCCTGCTTCTCCCTCTCCCACTCCCCCTGCTTGTGTTCCCTCTCTCGCTGTGTCTCTCTCTGTCAAATAAATAAAATCTTAAAAAAAAAAAAAAAAAAGAGGAAGATAAAGTGAGTTAATGCTTACTTATTTACTCACTCAGCATGGTGCCCAGCATGTGAAAAATCCTCTATGAATGTAACAACTATTATTCATGATCGTGGCTGCCTGGGTAGTTTCAGACCTACTCATGGCCATCCCTCCTGCTGGCTAAAACCAGCCTGAATGAGCAGGGAACCTTCTTCCTCTTTGCACCCCTGCACCCCAAGACTGGTCCAAAGACACCCCCAATCAATATTTAAAGAATGAATGACTATCCCACCCTCTCTGGCTTTCACAAGTTAAAGCAAGGAATGACACCTACCTGATCGAGATATCTCTTCCACACGGGTTCGGTGTTATCAGCGACAAATTCATTCCAGCCATGGACCTGTCTCCGTTGTGACACCGAGAACTCAGACAGCCCATTTTCTAAGTCCACCTGGAAGGACACGGTTAAGCACGGGCTCACCGATGGGCCCTGAGCAGCCAGGGAGCCCACCTCACAGAACTCCCACTTCAGAAGCCAGTCGCGTCCAAAATGGACCAGGAAATTGGATTGTCCACAAAGGAGAAGGAACTTGTTCAAAGACCCCGAGCAAATAGGAACAGAGAGAGAAGGAACACCCATAGGCCAGTTCTTTCTCAATTAGCCTGCACTTCTGCCCTATAATTACAGCAGAAAAGACAACCTTAAGCCTAAATTTCAATGAGATTGTAGCAGGGAGGATTCAATGGGATTGTATGGGGGGATTCCAGAAATACAGAAACGCTTATATTTTCTTCTTTAAAAAAAAAAACAGGCCTTGGGAACCTGAAAAGCTGTAGCTGCTATACATCACGGTATGGGGATTCCTCAAAAAATTAAAAATAGGATCCCCACACGATGCAGCAGTTACCCTTCTTGGCGAAGAGATACCAAAAGAGGTGGGTCTCGAAGGGATGTGTGTACACCCATGTTCAAAGCACTGCTATTCTTTTTTTTTTCCCAAAGATTTTTATCTGTTTATTTATTTGAGAGAGAGAGTATGAGTCGGGGGAGGAACAAAGGGGGAGGGAAAAGGAGGGGGTAAAAATCTCAAGCAGATTCCCTGGTGAGCGTGGAGGCGGATGACACAGGGCTCCATCCCATGACCCTGAGATCATGACCTGAGCTGAAACCAAGAGTCAAGTCAGAGGCTTAACCAACGGAGCCACCAGGCGCCCCTAGCAGTGCTATTCTCAATAGCCAAGAGGTGGGAACAGCCCAGGGGCCCAGTGGTGGCTGAGTATACCAGTCAGGAAAAGGCAGACTACATGATCCCACTTACATGAGGTGGTGCGAGTAGTCAGATTGCCAGAGGTGAAGAGGAGGAGGTGGGTGCTAGGGGCTGTGTGGTGTGCAGCGGGGAGTTACCGTTTCATGCAGACAGAACCTCAGTTTTGCAAGACGCAAAGAGTTCTGGAGGCTGGCTGCACAAAATGGGCTCAATACTCCTGAACTGTACATCAACAATGCTTAAAATGGCAAATTTTACATTGTGCATTTTACCATAATTAAAAATTAAAAAGAAAACAACAGAAAAAAGGCCCCTCCATAGAAACAATAGCTAAAATTATTATATCGTACATACACTGTGCCAGATACAATTTCAAGTCCTTTACACAAACTAACATTAAATCGATAATTATGTAAGGCAACCTTGTTGTTCTGGTTGCAGCAAAGGTATCCTTGTTTTTAAAAAGTCGGCAACAAGAAAGTTGTACGGGGTGAAAGAGGTGACAGGGAAAGCTGAATTGATTTCTAGATTCATTTCAAGAGAGAAAGAAAACTAAACTTGTTTGCTGGACAGGGAAGACATCTAGGTGAGGCAAGACTATTTCCTTCCCTTAATACTAACAAGCAGGACTTGAATTTAAACAGATGTTTGGATTATTCTCAAGAAAACGCTGGCGTGATGGGACGCCTGGGTGGCTCAGTCGGTTAAGTGTCCGACTCTTGCTTTCGGCTCAGGTCATGATCTCAGGGTTGTGGGATCGAGCCGCACGTCAGGCTCTGGGCTGGGTATGGAGCCTGCTTGGGACTCTCTTTCTCTCCCTCTGCAGCCCCCCACCCCGACTCTCTCTCTCCAAAAAAGAAAGAGAGAGGGAGGGAGGGAGGGAGGGAGGGAGGGAGGGAGGGAGGGAGGAAGGAAGGAAGGAAGGAAGGAAGGAAGGAAAAAAGGCTGGCACGAAACACGGATTTCTAATTGTCTTGAGAGTGTGGCATATGCCCCTTTATTAGTGGATTTTTATTTGCTTTCCCAAAGTGTGGTGGGTTATGCGTAAATACACACACAGACACACACACACACACACACATCACTATGCTCAGTTTTCTAAGTAAATTAAAAACAGAAGGCAAGCAACATTCTTTAGCCTCAGAGAAGAGCGTCATGGAGGGAAGGTGTTGTTTGGTTGGGTGTTTGTGTGTGTATGTTTTCTTGCATTGGCCCGGAAGTCAAAGTCACTTGAGAAACATGTAAGGGTTTGGTTTCAGTAATTGCAAACACCCTGGATTATAAAGGAGGAAGTGTGTGAACAGGGGGTGATTAAAAGTTTGAACTTTCTTGTCAGACCACCTGGATTCAAGTCTCACTGTGCTCCTTTGGAACCGTGTGGGTTCCCATGTTCTCTGGGTCTCTGAGTAAGAGAAACAGGATATAGAGATTGGGGAGGGTGCCTGTCCTCTGGCAAGGACCCCGTGAGGGTTGGTTCCGTTGACAACAATGATGATGACAGTCCACGTGGGACATCAAAACAGTTCAACATCAGCAGCATTTTCTAGCAATGATGATAAAAATGTATAATTTGTGTTGCTTTCTTCTGAAGCTAAAAACCTTACCATACCAGCCTCAAAGGCAAATTCAATTCTTACATAAAATGCTTTGGCCAAATCTTCTTTGTGGCATTTGCTTGCCTCCTTGGGTGACAGAGCTGCAACTGTTTTCTCTTTTTCGATGGCTTTCAATTCACACTGCCCACCAATCTGTGAAAAAAGCAGGATTGCTGTTAAGTGAATTGTAATTTTGTACTATATGCTGTTTTCAAAGTATTAACATACACAGAGAAAATGCACATATCTTAAGTACAGCTCAAATTCTCACAAACTGACCCATACAGCCAGCCTCCAAATCAAGAAACAGACATTACCAGCCCCTAGAAGCAACTCGTGCTCCCCTCCCACTGGAGGAAGGGTGACGACTGTCATGGTCTCTGTCACCATAGGTTTGGCCAGGTCTGAACTTCATATATAAAAAGTAACCTGCAATAGCTACTCTCCCATGTCTGCTTCCTTCCACTCAACGGTGTTAGTGAGATTCATGCATGACCTGCACGCAGGGATGGCTGCTAATTTTCATGGCTCTTTAATATTCCACTGACTGAGTCTATCACAATTTATTTATCTGTTCTACTCTTGAGGGACCTTTGGGTTGTTTCCAGTTATTGGTTATTACTGATGCATCTATTTTTAAGCAAACTTATTTAACAGACTAGGAATGTACCAAGCTGACAGAGGAGGGCAATAATGAACACATTTAGAATCCTGATTCCTGAACTTGTGGGATCTTGGTCAAGTATGTGCCACATTGTAGAGGAAGCCCCCTGATGATGATAGGTGATATCACAGCCTGTTCTGTGTTTCATCTGCAATAACCCAAGGGAAGGGAGGAACCCAGCTGAGTTCTGGGTATCTGGCAGGCCTGGGAAGCAGTCATATGAAATACCTGAAGGGCATGGGAAGACACGATAGCACAGGAGATCTCAATCAGGAAAATGCTAGGTATTTTTGCAAAGTGATTCCTAGTATTCTGATCCCCCAGCGCATGATAATCATCTTTTCCTTTTCCAGCAGGTTGTCAGGCGCTGGGAAGGAGGAAGGGGAGGGAGTCAGGGGCCAACCTCTTCCTTCAGCTAGAACAGAGATGCCAAATTCCCCTCTTCCTTCTTGCTGGCCCCCCATCCCCAATAGGGTCTCCCAAATGCCTTGTTGCTTAGAAACGCTCTGCCAACCACATCCACTTCCTGGGATTGTTCTCACTTGTGCCGTGACCACAAAGCACGGACACGATTACATTCAACAGGCGCCCCCAACTTTCATGACCTCTCCTTATGTCAGCGTTTAAGAGTAACGTGCATCACAAAATGAGACAGAACATTTTTTGTCCTGTTCACAAGCTCTGGTTCCATCACCCCAAATCAGACACTCCGTTCTTGTTCACACCACACGTGGACTCAGTCCTACCCAGCTGGCCATTCCTGGTCTTGCCATTTCTTTCTGGCCATAACCACACCCAATTCATTTTTTATATAGCATCTGAATGACCCTGAAAATCGTAAATCCAGTCCCCACCCCACACACATGCACCATGCTTGAAACATTGGATAGATTCTACTTACTGTCAGGATAAAATCCACAGTTTTCCATATGGCTGCAGCAGACCCCACCTCATGTTCACCCTCCAGCTAAAACCCTAACTCTTAGACCCATGAAACACAATGCTGCCTGTTGGAGGAGTCCCGTGTCCCCCAGGAATAGGCTGTTCCAGGGCTCCTGTGGGGGTCCTGGTGGCACATTCATGGTCACGACACTGTTACTTTCAATCAGGGGTTCTCAACCAGGGGCAGCTTTGTCTCCAAGAGACTTTGGCAATGTCTGGAGACCATCACTGGGGGACAGGGGTGCTGCTGACACCTGGTGAGTGGAGGCCAGACAGGCTGCCAAGCATCCTACATGCATCGGGCATGCAAAGAATGACGTGGTACAAAACCTCAGTAGGGCAGAGGGTGAGAAACCCCGTGTTAGACATGGAAAGATTATTCTGTCTTGATGTCTTCCCAGGCCAGATCAGAACCCACTCCACCCTCTCAGCATCCTGGACCTCTCCCTGATGGCACCTATACAATTGCCAGCAAGAGATTATCACTGAAATGCCGCTATCCGCGGACAGTGCGGCCACTCTGCAGGGTGGCAACCAGTGCCTGGGACTCGGAGAGTGCTCCACGAGCATTTCTCAGTCATAGCAGAGGGCATCAGTCGAAAGGCGCGCGCCCTCAGCTCCAGTTAATGGATTACTGGATGCATGCTCTCAGCCACAAGCCTCAGTTTACCCTCACCCTAGTGTTGCCCAGGTCACAGACCAGCTCCACTTGCCAGCACGTCACCTCGGGCAAGTGACAACCTGTCTGATCACAATTCCCTCATCTGCAAAATGGGGATGACGATGCCTCCCTCCTAGTGCTTTTGTCGAATCAAGCAAGCATGAGCACGGGGAGGGCTTGATGCAGTCTAGACCCGCCTCCTTTCTGGGCTACACATCGGAGACGTACGCACTCACTTCTCTCATTCACTACAGTGGAGCTTAGGAAGGAGTTGTCTACACTCGCCTTCCCTACCTTCTGACCTCCTGTCTCCTTCCTAACCCACTTTGGCCAGCCCCGTCCTGGGTTCCACGGCTGCTGGGGCATGATGTGGACCAGAACACCATCAGTCAAGGCTCGCTCTATCTCGCTGTGGGGCTGTCAGTTTCAGAAAGCAGAGCCCTTGGATCCGGGGGTGAGCGCATGCCCCCTGAGCCCCACCTGCGTGCAGGGGACCTCTGTCCAGGACGCTCACACGTGGCTGGCTCACTCCCTCTAGAACACACACTCATCCACGTCCATCTGGTGAGAATCCCAGCGCGTGCCCACTGCCACTAGAGTGGCTCATCCTGACTGAGGTCAGGTGCTCTCTCTGGGGGCACCCCTGGTCCTCACTTCCCATCTAACCCGATGGGGGGCAACTCTCCCTTCTCCTTTATTCTCTCTTTTTTAATTAAGATGAAATTCACATAATATAAAATTAACCATCTTAAAGGGAACAATTCTAGGGCATTTAGTATAGTTCCAATGTCAGGCAGCCACCCCGTCCATCTAAGTTCCAAGACATTTTCATTCCCCCAAAAGGAGAGCTGGGGTGCACGATCGATTGGTCACTCCCCTCCACCTCCCCCAGCCCCTCGCTGCTGCCACCGATCTTCTCTCTGTCTCGAGGGATTTACCTATTCTGCATATTTCGTATGAATAGAATCATACAATATGTGATCTTCTGTGCCCCCTGGTGATATCCAACACCCCCTGGGTGTTGTTTGCCCACGGCAAAGAGACCCACGCGGGCCTGCCAGGGCTGGTGATGATGTGGGGCCTTCCCAACCCCTAAGGAAATGGTCTGGAACCTAAGGACTTAGAGCGTTCTTAGGGTGTTTTCACTAAGCAAAGATGGCTCAGAGCTGACATTTAACCCAGGGGTGGCTTCCAGGGGAGCCACTAAGGGCAAGTATGACATTCGCTTAAAGATGAGTTGGCTGACAGAGTGAGCTGGGAGCTCACTGCGGGGCAGATGCTCACGTGGCACCTTGCAGGGCAACCAGCCTACGCTGAGCCAGAAGCCAGGCTTTCTCTGCCTTCCCGTCTGGCTCAGGGGATTCAGTTCATTGCAAACACTTACTGAGTTAGACCCCAGTGATTGCTTCCCTGTTTAAAGGGCTTAGACATTGATTTTTTAAGATATTTGTCCAAAACCTCCCCCGTGCCTCCATTTCTCCCTCTGGAAAGAGGGTTTCAATAGCAGAGACTCATAAGGTTCCGGGGGCTAATAGAAAACTGGACACGGAGCCCCAAGTGCAGCGTCTGGCCCCTGGGAAGCATAAGTGAACAGAAAGAATGGGAGCTTGCACAGGACACACATTATACTAAAACATTACTCACTCTTTATCAGAAATGCAAACGCAACTGGGTATTTATGCAAATCTGGTGACACTGGGAAGGAACAAGCCGAGAGACACTCATGCCCCAGGTGGCAGTGTTGTGATAGGGACACCTCATTCTAGAAAGGAGACATGCAGGGGTGCGATTCAGAGTGGGGGTGGGGCTCAGGCCTTGAAGAAGGTAGAGGAGTGAGTTCCCTGGGAGGGAAGAAGGGACCAGCTGGGCTCTGGAAGAAAAGGCAGGAAGGTGGCAAGCAGAGCAAATTGTCCATTTGGGGAACCCCAAGTGCCCTGAAGTAGTGACAGAGTGAGGCTCTGACAGGTTTCAGAGGGAGGGACGGAGGGAGCCAGAGAGGAAGTCAAGGGCCCAGGGAGCCACACAGCCCTGACTCTTCAAGAATTTCATAATGTGGGTGGATGCAGTCATTGGAATCAAGGCACTTGGGGAGGAACAATGTAAGGGTCACAGTAACCCAAGAACAATCAGGCAGCCAGGGTCATTAAGGAGGTGACATTTGAGAGGAGGGGCAAATGACCCAACTCAATGCAAATTCTTCCTTCTTTCCCAGACTTGTGCAACGGTCTCTCCTACGGCACATGTCTGTGAATTACCCGGTTATGCATTAGCCTGGTGGTTCTCAGCGAGTGGTCCTCAGGCCAACATCACCTGAACATGTTAGAAAGGCAGATTCTCAGGCCCTACCCTGGATCTAATGGATCAGAAACTCTGGGCATGGATCCTGCAATCTGTGCTTTAAGAAGCTCTCCAGGGGACTGCACTGCACTCCAAAGTTGGAGAACCACTGGGGTCTTGTAAAAATACATTACTGTGGCCTATCCCCTGGCCAACCAACTAAGGGGTGGCGCTCAGCCAGCAGGAATCCTAAAAGCACCCCCCCCCTTTTTTTTTTTTTGGTGATTCTAATATGCAGCCAGAGCTGAGCTGAGGATGCCATGCTGGGAGATGCACTCAAAGAGCAATTCTATACAGTCCTGGTCTTAAGGGGCCGCCATCTTGGAGAGAGAAGGCCAGGGCCATTGGACCAAGCACCAGGCTGGGAGTGCTGGGCTGGGAGAGCTGTGGAGTCAGTTGAAGCAGGGAGAGTTCCTTCTGCTTCCTGGGGGAGGGGTGAGGATGAGACCTGAGGCAGCAGGGGCCCCCACGTCCCTCTAGAAGTTGCGCAGACAAGAGAAGAGATGCCCAAGGAACGGGTGGCTAAGAACAGTTAACAGGTCACAATGAGGATAACATCTCACAACCCCAGCAATAACACGTAACGCAATGATGCAGCAGATGTAACAGCTAACATTTTGGTATCAGACAGCTTACCCAGCATTTGACATCCACCATCTCATTAAATCATCCCTCCAGCCCTTTGAGGTGGGTGCACTTTTATTTATTTATTTATTTTTAATTTTTAAAGATTTTATTTATTTATTTGACAGAGAGAGACACAGCGAGAGAGGGAACACAAGCAGGGGGAGTGGGAGAGGGAGAAGCAGGCTTCCCGCGGAGTGGGAAGCCAGATGCGGGGCTCATCCCAGGACCCCGGGATCATGACCTGAGCCGAAGGCGGACACTTAACGACTGAGCCACCCAGGCGCCCCAAGGTGGGTGCACTTTTTTTTTTTTTTTTAAAGATTTTATTTATTTGACAGAGAGAGACACAGCGAGAGAGGGAACACAAGCAGGGGGAGTGGGAGAGGGAGAAGCAGGCTTCCCGCGGAGTGGGGAGCCCGATGTGGGGCTCGATCCCAGGACCCTGGGATCATGACCAGAGCTGAAGGCAGACGCTTAACGACTGAGCCACCCAGGTGCCCCGGCGGGTGCACTTTTAATCCCCATCCCACAGATGAAGAGATGGCTAAACTGGCCGCCTCCCGGACCAGCACTTTGTCACTGCGCCATAAAACACGAGAAAATATCTTGGCGGGAATTGTGCTGAGCAAAGGGCAGAAGGGAGAAAGCACATAGAGAAACACGACTTTCTGGAACCCCCAAGATGAGTAGGGGTAGAGGCTGGTAGGAGCAGGGGAGAAGCTGAGCCTGAATGATGCCCCCCAAGAGACGTCCCTGTCCTGATCCCCGGAGTCCGTGATCATGTGACCTCACATAGAAAATGGGACTTTGCAGGTGTCCTGAAGGAGACCTTCAGCTGGGGAGGTGATCCTGGATGATCCAGGAGGGCCCCAGGTGCTCACAGGTCTTTGTAAGAGGGATGCAGGGGGTGGAAAGGAGATGTGAGGACAGGAGCAGGGGGTGGGGGGGCGACAGGATTCCCAGCACTGAAGGTGGAGGAAGGGCCACGAGGCAAGGAATGTGGGCCACCTTCAGAAGCTGGAAAAAGGCAAGGCAACAGATTCCTCCTGGAACCCCCGCAGAAGGATCGCAGCCCTGCCCACACCTCGATTTTATCCCAGTGAGACCCGTGTCGGACTTTTGACCTCCAGGACTGGGAGACAATGAACTTGTGTTGTTTTAAGCCACTTGTGTTGCTTGTGGTCATTTGTTAAAGCAGCCCGGACACTGACACGCCAGCCACCGTTGGCCCCACGAGGAACCCACGCCCTGAGCTCGCAGCCTCCGTCCTCCCTACAGCTTGCACACCGCAGACCCACCTGCCCACCTCCAGCACCGGCCCTACAGCCTCTCGGGGGAGCGGCTGCTCAGATCCGTGCACACCCAAGTGCCCCGCACAGTGCTGCAAACAAAAGGTGCTCAAGAATGTTTGTGGGAGGGAGGGAGGCAAGGAGGGAAGAAGGGGCACACGGCGGAGCTGCCTGGAAGGTCTCCACACCCCCAGGTGCCGGGAGCCACGCCAGGACCAGGACGGGAGGGAGGGTTGCCAAGGACAAGAGCCTGGGCGGACGGCGAAGGGGGCAGCAGCTGTAACGGGGCAGAGCACACATTACAGAACAGGTGCTCCCAACTCAGCGGGCTTCCCCCCGGAAGCCGAGCAAATGCCCTGCGCCATGGCCGGTGCAGCCGGCCCGAGTCCTCTGCTGAGTGTCCCCTCTTCAAACAAGCCCTTGTCGGTCCCCTCATCCACTCCCCAACCGCTCAAGGTGTGCAAGAACCCAGGCCTGGTACCTCAGGAAAGCAGACATGGTCCTTGCCCTAAATCGAGGAATTACATAGGAAGTTGGTTTAAAAGAATAATCAGGACAGATAGGAAGAAGAGAAACCATAAAAGCACGAGAAGAAATCATGGACTATGTTTTTTGTTTTGTTTTGTTTTAAATCTCAGCATGAAAAGGACTTTCCGAGCACAAGACAAAGGCAGAATGGGGATGTCTTCTGCAAGGTCCGAAGACAAACACCACGCTGGGGAAAGTATCTGCGGTTCCTAACACTGACGATGAATAATTCCGCGCACAAACCAAGTGCTCTGAATCATGAAGGAGCAAAAGACCACCAGCTCATGTTTTTACAAAAGGGACGCAGGATATTAACTTAGAGTTCCCAGAAAGGAGGCGATAACTTCGACATGTAAAAAGAGACTCCAACTCACTGAAAACCAGAGCGTGTCTGAAAATGGCCCGAGGGCGTCACCTGTCTCCTGGGGGAGGTGCAAGTCTGGCTCCTGGTGCCGGGGGACAGAGCTTTCAGAAAGCAATCAGGCAGTCTCGGGCTCTAAAACTGCCCAGTTCCAGCAATTTCTTTTTCCGACTTATTAACTGCAGTGCAGTACCTGTTCAAAGTCATCCATGGCAATCCTGTTCACAACAGCCAACTATTGGAAACCCCCGTGTCCATGAAACATGGTGCTGCCATTAAAATCAGATGGTGAAAGCTTTTTATTTACCTGTATGGAAAATATTAAACATATGTTGAAGTATGACCTACATACGGTTGTGTGCACAAATATTAAGTGTGCACCTTCTTGCATACGTGGACCCCTGAGGGACCCCCCACGCTGATGCAGGGGAGAACCTCTCTGGCACCCGGAAGGCTGCCCGTGCCCACTCTCCGTCGATGGCCCCTTGGAAGAGGAGCCACATTTGGATTTCTAGCCACGTGGACTTACTCTGTTTTGGAACACCACAGAAATGAATATAAATCATACATAGGTCCTCTTGTGTCTGTCTCCTCTTGCCCAGTGTTACCACAGCAAGATGCACCTGTGTTGCTCCATGAACAAAAGGGATGAAAAACTGTAATCCATCCTCTCTTGTTGCTCTGTCATATTTCAAGAATTCCACTGATCCGATATGCCACAATTCACTCAACTATTTGCATGTGGTGGGGCATTTCGGTTGTGTCTGGTTTGGCCTATTACACATAACACTTCCACCGACAGTCGTGTGCAGGTCTGTAAGCAGGTACAAGCTCTCATTTCTCCCGGGTGGGATGCTGGGTCATCGGCACATGAGACTGGAGTGATGCTGGACACTGCCAGGCGGTTTTTCCAAGCGGTGGTCCCATTAACAAGAGAAGGGGCAAAGGTGCATGATACTGTGAGTACTAAGTTAGCCTACAGATAATGAAAAGGGAAAGGAAACCAGGGTTGGTCGCCTTTGGGTCTGGGAAGTGGGTGGCTGGAAGACAGAGGCGGCCAGAGACTCCTAAGGTACTCCCTTTTGCACCTTCTTGAATCTTGAGTCACCAGCCTGAATTGCTGATTCAAAGGGGGAAAGGCAATACAGACCAAGCCTGGGGGGCAGAGCCTGTGCAGGAGGGGAGGGGGCTTCGTAGTGGAAGGAGTGCTAGAGAATCCAAGACCACGCAGGGGCTCAGGCAGGTGGGGAGGACAAGCCTCCTAGGATGCACAGAGCAAAGGGAGGCTCACATGGGGACTCTCACATGGGGAGGACTGAGGCAGGTAACCCAAGGGGCCTGCCCAGGACTCTTCAATGTTAAGGGGAAACAACCCTGAATGAGCAGACTGGGCAGAGGGAGGGCTGCTTGGCCCATGACTCACTGATCTGGGCTCTCTTCTACTTCTCCCAGCTGTCAGCTGTGTAGCTCCCCCCCAGGCCCTCGACTTCTCTGAGGCAGTCTTCTCTGTAAGATGGGAATCATCATATCCCCACACCCTGGACTGCGGAGGCAGGGTTCTTAAATCCCAGCCTCAGGTCGACGTGGGTGCCGGATGCGTTTTCCAGCCCCTGAAATTCTATCTAGGCAGTGTTTGCGATCTGGGTGTGTGGGATGGTGGTGTGACCCCTCGAGACACACGGCGCACGCATCTTTTGCGGGGATGGCCAGGGTGATCAGGGACCCAATGAGGAGACGCCCGCACGAGGTGGTGGCCAATGTGACCAGGGGCCACCAGGAAGGGGAGGAGACGGGGTACATGCAGGGCAATTGTGCAATAAGTAAACATACCGCCACTCTCACTGGGGAAGGGAGTGACGGATCTAGAAAGAGCGGCACCAAGCTGGTGGTATCCACTGGGCTGGATGGAATCGATGCACATATATACATTTATACACACACAGAGCTATAAATGCTGATTTCACAGTGCACACACACACACAGATACACACCGCACCCCCTGGGAGAGCCCAGCCGCCCCAACACCGCAGGAGCGTGAGGACACCTGACATCAGAGCTTGATTTGTAATGACCATTCTTCTACCAAAAAGAGCCCAGAATCCGGGGAGAAATGACTGCTTCTGGGGTCGGGCAGGGAAACTATCCAATGAGCCCAGACTTTCTTGTGATGCCAGGAAGCAGGCACGTGCTCAGAGAGCAATGGAAAGAACATCCAGAGGACAGAGCGGGCGCCCTGCAGAAGCTCCCATTCACCAGATCTGGGACATCAAAATAGAAACGGTGGTAACGAATGTTGGCACACTTCTTAAAACAGGAACTCATGAGTTCATGATAAGATGAATGAATGAATGAGTGAGTGAGTGAGCGAGCATGCAGAGGGGCAGCTCTCCCTCCTCCCAGAACACCAAGGAAGAAAGGAGCGAGCGAAGGAAATAGAAGATCAGCAAGTAATCGATCCCGGCAGGGACCATCCACAGATGCTAGAACCAGAGAGAAAAGGTGTGAGAAACAGGGTATACTGACAGCCTTCACAGGACTCTCCGTGAAATACTTACTATGATGGGGAGGTCAGTAACTTTACGGAAGAGAAAGCTGACCAGGAGGAGTTGGGAGAACTCCATCATCCAGTACACGCTGGCGGACCCAGGTCCCAATTCCCGGGACAGCCTCGGGACCCCAGGCAAGCCACGGCACTCCCCAAACCTCAGGTTTCTGCAGGGCTTTTTGTAAGGATTCAAAATAGCGTGGTGCACCCATAGATGTTCACTGGAACATTCTTCTAAAAATTAAAAAAAAGGAAACCATCTAAATGGCCATCAGCAGGGGGTGGCTTACATAGAAACCCGTATGTAGCCACTGAAGAATGTTCTCCATGGGTAAATACTGCAGGGCATGGAGAGGCTGGAGGGCTTGCAGATGCTGTGCTCAGTATGATTTTATGTCTGTCTGTTTTAAAGAGACACTACGTAATTGTATATAAATAATAATTACTGGGACGGGGGCTGCCCTAAATGCTTTACGCATACTGAATCATTCCCTTCCACAACGGATCCGGATCGCTGCAGTGAATACCCCATTGTACAGAAAACTAAGGAATTTGCTTGGGGGCTCACCCCTGGCAAGTGGCAGAATAGAATTTGCAGGCAGGTAGCCTGGGCTACGGGGGTCAGCGGTCAGGTGTCAGTGCTCCTACCCAGCCTCTCAGGAACTGCACAGCAAATGGGGCCAGGAACACCCAGGCAAACAGCCATCTGATTAAATACAAACAGTACCTCCCTCCACCCCCTACCGAGCAGGAGGAAAGTGGGAGCAAACAAGTGCCCAGTGGAGGAGGCATCTTCTATTGTGCACATTCTTATTGTGGCTTATGAAAAAAAAAAAAAAAGTTTAGAAAGGAAAAAGAGGGAGGGAAGGAAAGAAAAATACGTCTAGTTCCTGGTTCATAGAAGATAGTCAAAGAATAGCAACTACTATTAGCGTATTTCAATGATCAAGGAAGGCAAAACTATCACTCACATTTCAATGCTGGAATGTGGGGGAGGGAGGGACAGAGAGAGGGACAGCTGCCGGGAGGGGATTCCTGAAATGAGAATGAGAACTCTGCAGAATCCCCCTGGGCATCAGGTACCTCCCAGATCAGAGGACGGAGGCCAGCTTGCCTTGGGGAAATCTGTAGTAGCTTGAATGCAAGTCTCCACTCTCCAAAGCCCTGCCACCTCCAAAGCCCTGCCACTGGAAGTCTCCCTGGATTGCACCCAGACTGCAGCAGTCAAGTCCCCACCACTCCCCCGTACACAGGCTGTGTCCAGCCCGACGTCTTACATGTGCTTTCCTTCATGGGGCTTATCTCAGTTTGTAATTCTACACATACTACTAAAATTATTTGAGAACTATGTGTCTATCCCACCAGACCGCAAGCTCCACAGTGTTTTGCTCACTATTTTGTCTCCAGCGCCTCCAAAACAGTCTGGCAAACAGGAAGATGCCTGTCCAAGGAATGGAGAAGCTAATTGTGTTGAGCAGTGGTTTTCAAACTCAAGCATCAGACCCACCCAAGGGCTTGTTAAGACTCAGATTGCTGGTTACCAGACCGCATCTGGACAATAGCTGATTTACAGAAAGAATGGACAAAAGAAGGGGAGAGCCAGAAGTAGTCTGTGTGGGGGCTGAAAAGGGGGAAACCAAACAGTAAAAACTTGCTAGCATGTCTGACTACTGACTTCATGCCCAGGGACCCCCAGCAGGGCCAGCCCCATGGGTGTGCTCAGAAGGGTGTGTGCTTCATGGAATGCCCTGCTGTCGTCCTCTTGAAATTCTTGGTCATTTCCCCCACATTTTCCTTTTGCACTAGACCCCACACATGATGGAGCCGGTCCTGCCCCCACCACTGAGATCTTCTCTGGGCACGGGGCCACACACCCGACCCAAGTCAGACAACAAGACAGTGACAGATTCTTTTTTTTTTTTTTTTTTTTTAGAGAGAGAGAGAGCATGAGCAGGGAGCGGGGAGAAGCAGACTCCCTGCTGAGCAGGGAGCCCGACGCAGGGCTTGATTCCAGGACCCTGGGATCACAACCAGAACCGAAGGCAGTTGCTCAACCAACTGAGCCACCAGGTGCTCCAAGACAGTGACAGATACTTAATAAAAACTGCTGTCACTTTTTGAACTAAGCATTGTATCAAGAGTTTTAATAAAAATTATCACTTTTTGGACGAGGCATATGCAAAGAGTTTTAGACAATTTTCATTTATTCTTTTTTAATTGCTACATTCACCGAAGGCATATTCATGAGCCAAGAAGTGTGCCGAGCATTTGCATACATTATATAATCTAATCGGCTCCACAGAAAGCCAGTGAAAGGCACTGGTGAGGAACCTAAAAGTCAGAAAGGGAATCCAACATTTTCACAGATTCTTACAACAAATGTCTCCACTTTCAGGCAAGGACATTTGAAATATGCATAATTTGCATTGCCATAAATAATGGACTCCAGGCTGGAACTCTGGGCTTCTGGTCCCAGTCGAAGCCCTAACCAAGATCTCCTGGTTGGGAATGGTCTCCCAGGTCAATATTCTTTCCCCCTACCCACAAGGACCCCCAAGCTCAGTCTTCCTGGAGAGGCAAAGAAAAGAGGTTCCTGAGGAGTACATGGTATAATCCTGGGGTCAGCTGTGAAATAACCAGATCTAATTAACATGGTGGTTTGGTTTCAATAGTTTGAAATATAAAGAATGATTATATGTAGGGGCACCTGGGTGGCTCAGTCGTTAAGCGTCTGCCTTCGGCTCAGGTCATGATCCCAGGGTCCTGGGATCGAGCCCCGTATCGGGCTCCCTGCTCCGCGGGAAGCCTGCTTCTCCCTCTCCCTCTGCTGCTCCCCCTGCTTGTGTTCCCTCTCTCCCTGTCTCTCTCTATATCAAATAAATAAATAAAATCTTTAAAAAAAAAAAAAAAGAATGATTATATGTAGTGCCTGCTTTTGTTCCAGATGATTCAAGTCTTCCTTTCCCCAGCAACTCCAGAATCATGAATCCTGAGCAATTCTTCCCCATTGTGTACTTGAGTTTCAAGTTGGGCAAACATGTGCTTTGCTGGGCTCTGTTCCCTACCAATGGGAAGAAGAGTGGGAAGATGGCGGAGCTTCAAGAACACAGTCCATCCATATCCTACCTAGGGACTTAGGGCGGATGGGTGAGGTTAATAACACAATTTCAAGAGCATCTGTAACCCCTATAGAAGATTATATATGTTCCCATTATGGCCTACAGGCCCTCCTCACCAATACCCTTCAAGATTCTATAAGGAACATAGTGCTGTGGACTGAACTGTATCTCTCCAAAATTCATATGTTGAAGTCCTAACCCTTAGTACCTTAGACTGTGACTCTGTTTGGAGGTAAGCCCTTCAAGGAGGTGATTAAGTAAAAATGAAATCATTAGGATGGGCCTTAACCCAATATGACTGGCATCCTGGTAGGAAGAGAACATTTGGACACATACACATGGAGAGAAGACCACGTGAAGACAGAGAGAGAAGACAGCCATCTATGAGCCTTCTAGTTCCTTCCCCGGAGGAGCTCTGGGGTGTTAGGATCTGCCGCCCTTAACAACAAGGCTCATGACACTGGGATTTGGGGGCAGGATTTCTAAGATGGCATCTTTGGACATATTCTCAAGAGCCCACAGTTTTCTAAGAACTTCTGAACTTTGACTATGTGTCTCAACGATTACCCTAATTAATATAGACCTTCTGGGGGCCAATTTATCACAAAGCACTGTTATGTGTGCATCTGTGACAATCACAGGACATCCTGCAGGGATGAAAGGTTCTCCATGGCTCAGAGAGGAAAAACTGGCAGGAACCATCACACAACACACAGTATTGACAAGTCAACTTGACAGTATTGAACCACTGAGTAGCGTAGTCACATTGCAAGTGGGATTTGACATGAATCCAGTCTGCAAACGTAGCTACTTGCCATAGCTGATGAGCATCAAGTGTGGTAATCAATACCAAGGGAAGAATATTTTCCCCACAATACCTGACACTCACCTTACCTTCAAGTTCATGAGCCAATTCTAGAGTTACCAAGTGACAGCCTTGAAAACTGACATTCACAGGTCGCTTGCTGTGCCTCGTGCTTAAGAGGCTGGTTATCCTAAACTAGCAAACTCTTGACATATTTAAATGCCATTTTGTACACATACATGTAATTAGACATTCTCAGCATAAGCATTATCAAAATCAAAATTCAAAAGGAGCCTAAATAAAGATTAGAATTCCAGAGTAATGAAAACAGTAAGAAAAAGATAACTATTGAGCAGACGATGCACCCGGCGTGGTTCTGCTTTTTATGTGACGGATCTCATGTAAGAAACTATTCCCTTCAACCATTGGCAGCCTCCACCCCCAACCAACCCTGCCTCTTGATTTTCATGCACTTGTATAATCCAAACCCCTACCCTGCCCCGAGCATGGGCTAGACCTAGACTCACTTCTTTTTTACTTAAGTAATCTCTACACCCAATGTGGAGCTCAAACTCATGACCCCAAAATCAAGAGTTGCATGTTCTATCGACTGAGCCAGTCAGGAGTCCCTAGACTCACTTATAATGAATAGAGAATGGCAGAAGTGATAAGATATCACTTCCAACACTGAGTTATAAAAAGCCTGTGGCTTCTAGGCTTTTATGGATGCTTTCTCAATCTCTCTTGGATCACTCACTCTTGGGGAAGCCAGGTGCTGAGCCATGAGGCAGCTCTGTAAACAGGCCCATACAGTAAGGGTCCAAGGCCTGCAAACAACCACAGGAATGAGTTTGGAATTGAATCCTTCCCTCTTCCACACCGTGAGCCTTCAGATGAGACCACAGCCCCAGGCAACAGCTGGACAACAACATCATGAGAGACCACATCCAGGAGCACCCAGCTGAGATGCACCCAGATTTCTGACCAACAGAAACTGAGAGATGATCGTTTGTTGTTTGAAGCCACTGCATTTTGGAGTAGTTTGTTACACAGCAATAGATAACCAATACAACCATTCAACATCAGTGTCTGAGTTTGAAAAAAATTACTAGTCATGTCAAAATTTAGTTGCTACATTTGTACTTTATGATTTTATTATAAACTTAGTTTGATTTTTTGAGTTGTGTTATCCATACACAGTTACATTTATTGCAAGTTTTGTTTATACTTTTTTAAGTCACCTTTTGATACAAATAATTTAAGACAACACTGGAAGGCTGCAATACATTGCTTCAAGAAGAAGTCCTATCTTGCTATATTTTGAGAAACACTAAGGATGTGTGTGTGTGTGTGTGTGTGTGTGTGTCTCATAAGTCCCTCCTGTGCCTGACCCTCCTGCAACCCAGGTGTGATCTCTTCAAAATGCAAATCGGATTGTGTCTGTTTTTGTTTATTGCATTCCTAATGTTTGGCGCATCTGTGAATGAGTGAAATGACTGTCATGACCTGATTTAAACCCTCCAATAATTCCCCGTTGCTCTAGGGATAAAGCCCAAATTCTTCATGATGGCCCAGAGGCTTTTCATGGTTCACCTCTGCAACCTCCTCATCCTCACACCCACCCCTGTCCCTCACCCCCTCGGCCCAGAACCGCCATGACCTCTGTCCCTCTCCCAGCACACTCCTCCAGATCCTTGCCACTCTTAGGAATCTTAAATATCCCTCGCCCTCCCAGCTGTTACACACCTGCCATTAAACAGTGCTCTGAAGTTTGGTCCCCATCTCTGCCACCAGGAGAGCAGGGAGTGTGCGCTTCTTCTATACCCCATCCCTGGCGTGCAGCACTGGCCCGACACACAGTACATGCTCCGGGAATCTGGGCTGAGTGAATGGGTGACCACTACATCAGTCTGTTGGAACCCCGTCCTCACCCTGGAGAGCCTCAGGAGGATGAATCAGTTCACCAACCAGGAGGGCAGCACAGGGTGGAGCCCAGCCAGACTTGGTCAAGAGATGGGAGCCCTGAGGGTCAAAGATAACTTCCCTGGAGTTGGCACCAAGTCATCGGGAAGCAGGAATTTCTGGTCCAACATTCTCCTCACCCACCATTCAGGTTAACACAGAGAAGGTTTTTTCCAGTAGCTGCATTAAGAGGATCTCTCAAACCCCTTCCTTGTCGTGACACTGGAAATACGGCAAGAACGAGGATCTTCAGAGCCATGACCACTAAGCTCAGATTCAGCCTCTGATGCCGCTAACTGGGTCCTCCTTGGCCCCCCCCGTCTCGACCACATGTCCCCTGCCTGGCCACTCTGCTTTCTTGTTCCCCATCATACCCCAGACCCTGGATCTCCGATTAAACATCTCTTGGTTTCTCTGTCATCTGTTGGCCTTCTCCACGAACTTCGTTTTGTACACAGCTGTATCCTTAGCGCCTGGCCCCACCTGTGAGCCTCCATGTCCTCATCTATCATATGATTATAGTAATAAAACTGACCTCGGCACAGAGAGACCCAAAAGAAGACACAGCAAGTTCTCAGTAATAATTAGTATTATAAGTGAGGTGGCTGGGCAAAGTGGCGGGGGGGGGGGGGGCTCAGAGGCTGCCCAGAACACTGCATACAACAAGTGCTTATAAGAGAGAGTTACAACTCTTGTAGAAATGATCACTGTGATCACACTTGGCTTCTTTTTCCATTTTTCTTGGCAAAAAAGGGTTCAAATGGGGGGAAGTAAGTTTGAGAGCAAAGGAGATTCAGGCTCTGAGCTGAGCTGGTGGGAAACAGGTCGCTTCCCCACCCCACCACACCCCCAGTTCCTGTCAGTGCAATCTCCTGGGTTTGTACCAGGAGCCTTCAGAGATAGGACATTTTGTTTCTCACCCAGCCTTTGCTACCGGCGACCTGGGTCACCAGTCTCCCCTCCACTCCCCACCGCCATGTCACCCGTCACCCACCCTTCAGGGTGCTACCCAGAACATCCAGGTCCACGACCAGGTGGGTGAGGTCCCCCAGGTTGAAGACCTGTCATTCCCTTGAGGACCCCTCGCAAAAGATCTGGAGAAATGAAGTGCACTTTGGTGCAGAGGTCAAATTCACGCCAGCATCTCTAGTCATGCTACATCACCCTCATACCTGGGACACCTGGACATCCTATTAAATCTAATCATAACCAACTACACATCAGGAGTGTTGGGAAAATACCCAGCATGATGCAAAAACCAAAAGATAGGAAGAAAAAAATAGAAAAAGTAACGAAGAAAAGGCAACAGTATTGACAAACTGACTTCAAACTCGTTTAGCAGAACCCAGGGCGTGACACGTGGGTAGAGAAATCGATCTCAGCAAAATAATCAAACTCCACATTCAATCCATGTTGAACCCACACGTCACTTCAGAAACAGAGATGATGTGAGAACGGCCCTGTGGTCCTACCGCCCTGGCGCCGGAATTCTCTTGCTAACCTTCATGTATAAAATACTATTTTTCTAATGCACAAATATTTAGGAATCATACCACCAAACCGTTTTGACTGTTGTCATTCTTTGGGAGGAAAATTAAATAGTTTAAATCAAGTTGTTTTTCCATCTGATCTTTTCCATTAAAAAGTAAATGTAAAAAAAAAAAAAAAAGTAAATGTAACTGGGAGGTTTCCCTTCCCCAGTCAGACGGCCATGGCGAAGGCTGTATTCTCCTGAGCACACCCAAGGCACTATTTCAGGAATTTTATTTTTGAATGACTGATTAGGCTGAAAAGAAAAAAAGTGCAATGCCCCCGAGATGCTTCTGCGGGAATTCAGCGCTCTCTGCTCTCATATCCTGCGAGATGCAAAGCTTATACTCTTACAAAGCTATGGAGAAAGGCGCCGGGTCATCCACTGACCCTGGCTTCACCAAGTGGAAGGGCTTTTTTTGGACAGCTGTGTCAGTTCAGCCGCTGGGAAACCCCTCCTCTCCCCAACCCTCCCACAACCCGGCCTAATAATCCTGTTGATTTATCCTAGAGGGTCCCGAGGAGGTTTCAAAATTAACACACAAACCTGAGTGCTTTTCAAAACTGCGTTGGAGATGTAGGAAGCAAAGCTGGGAGGCCTGGCTGCTCTTTACCCGATTTCCACCATTATTACTACTATTACTGCTAAAACATTTTCCCCAGGTGTTGTTGCTTTTGTTTTGTTTTGTTTTTTACATCACTTTGATTTTTTTTCCAATTCAAGTAACTTAAAAAAAAAAAAATCCATATAGCAGCCCGAGTGCGGAGACCTAGAAATTTAAATTCTCTGGAGTCAGAGAAACCCAGGTGAAGTTCCTAGCTGGGTCGTTTGCTAGCTGGGTGCGTTTTAAGGGACACGTGTAACCTCTCTCTGCCTCAGTATCAAATCCACAAAATGGGCTGGCCTAAGAGGGTTAAATGGCGCGAGCCCGGCTCAGGGCAGAAATGGGAGCTGGCGTTGCTCCAAAGTCGGTTTCTTTCCAGAGCCAGGGGGCAGGGGGACGAGTTGCTGGAGCGCAGCACGCGGACGGGGTCCCGGGGGAGGGTGGGCTGCGGTGGGGCGGGGAGCCAAATCGCACGGCCCGCGCGCGGTCGCCCAGACTCACCAAAATTTCCAACTCGCTCCTCTCCAGGGGCTCGTACAGGTGGCCCGCGCCCGAGAAGGCGAGTTTCTGCAGGAACTGAGAGAAGCGTCTTTCGACCATGATGACCAGGCGGAGCCCCCTCGCTCAGCCTCCCGTCCGCCGGCGGCCGCCCCTGCCCGCGTCCCTCGGTCCCTGGCGTGGCCGGGACTGGCTGCGCGCGCCCAAACCTCCAGGGCCAGGCCTGGGTTACCAGGTAGCCGCCTACCTGCCCGCCGCAGGTGGGGCCCCGCCCTCGGGGCGGAGCGGCGCGCCCGGCTGCACTCGGCGCACCTGGCCCGGCCCGGGAGTTAGCCGTGGGCTTGGCGCCGGCGTCTGAGAGCTCGGGCTGTTTCCCAATCTTGCCAGATCCTAAGAATCACCTGGAGCGAGGGATGGGGTGGAGGTGAGCCAGCGAACGCTTGTTGAAAATGCGGATTCCCGGACGTCGCCTTACCCTGTGTCACTGGGTCTGGAGCTGGCGGGGGAGCTGGACTGTAATGAGCGCCCGGTGGTTCTGGGGGGGTGGGGGGTGGGAAGCGGAGGGCGGTCAGTCCTAAGGCCCTGGGAGCACCGCAGACCGGAGCTGAGTCAGACTCCTACCAATGCTGTGCGGCTCGGGGCGAGCCACGTGGCCCCTTTGAGCCTCGGTTCCTTGTCTGTAATTGAAGGAGAAGGCTAAGATCTCACCCTCAGGGAGGGCCCTGGGAGTGCATCCCAGGATGGGGAGGAGAGCTTGAGGACCCCACTGCCTTTGGGATCCGTGTGGGTCTTGGATGATCTCTAAGCAGATCCTTTGCAGAATGGGCTCCTGCACTTGCTAATCATGGGACCTGGGGCAGGCGTCTTACATTTTCCGAGCCTTAATTTACCGATCTGTAAAATGCCCACCGTGTTAGCACTTCCTTCATAGTGAAATGGAGGGTATGTTGGTGGTATCATCATCATCATAGGGAAGTTGCTGGACTCCACTGGCTCCCAGAGTAGATGCGTGAATGTGCCTCCAAGTGGATGTCCTGAAACTGTGAGGAGCTTTGGCTCCAGGTGGCACTGGAATCCATAACAAGACCCACCACTTAGGAGGGAGGTGGCTTTGGGGAAGGCTGTGCCCCTCCTCTGTGCCTCAGTTTCCTTATCTATAGAGTGGGCTTCTTAACTATAAGAACTATAGAACATGACATGGGCGTTTGTCCATTAAATTGTGCTGCCCTTTTTGAGCAAATATATGCCACCTCTACCTCAACTCCCCACCGCGTGTCTACCTCACCTCCATTCAATCCCACAGGCTCTTCTGGTGGCCCTTCTTGTTTCTCCTGCATCTTGTCCCTTGACTGCAAGAAAACAGGCTACCAGCGTCATGCTGCCTGGCTCCACCAATTTCAACAAAGGCCTAGGAATAATAGAAAAAGCAAAATTCTGGCACGAGTTGGTCCAGCTTTGAATCTCAGGCTTGTTCCTTCCAAATGCAGGGCCTTGGGCAACTTTCTTCACCTCTCTCCACCTCAGTTTACTCATCCACAAAATGGGGATGGCACTACCTACCCCTGAGTAGGGTCCCAGCAGGAAACAGGTGGCACCTTCAGCCTGAGTGATTTGGGGAGAGTTTGATAACCATACTATGTACAAAAGTGTGGGCAGGGTGCCAAGAAACATGAAGGGATTGTGCAGCTGCCCGAGAGTAGCAACAGTGAGAAATTGCTACCATCCAAGTCTTGGAAGGCAAGAGGAGGGAGCAGTTACCCAGAGAAAGTAGCTGTATGGAGCTGAGAACTGCAGTGAAGGGAAATGGAATGGAAGCCACAGACGCAGACTCCTGGGTTGAGAATCCGAAGGAGAAGGCAGGAGGGTGGAGAGAGGGTCTGGGGGAGCAAAGGGGAGATACAGGGAACCAACCACACGGTCCTGTAATGTTCGCATAGGTAGAGTTCCTAATAGTACTAGCTACTCCCTGACACAGTAGGTCCTCAGGAAATTTTATTACTAATATAAAAGATACATGGGAACTCAGCTCACTTATTTCTCAGTCCTTTCCAACTGGCATTCCGAGATTTTGAGATAGCATTGGATCCAGGGAGGAAGAATGCCTTGTTGGCATAGAACTTCATATTCTCCTAAGGGTGTCAATCAGGCGTGGTTTCTCCAGGCGCTGCAGCCTCCATGAGCAGGGAGTGATGTGTTGGCCAGGTGCCTTTCCCTTTAAGCCCAACCTTTTGCATCCCATCACAGTGGTCTCTGCTCCAGCTCAGAGATGTCAAGGCTAGAATTTGTGGATCAGGTTTAAGAACACCCAGAGCATTCAGGAAGGAAACTCTGGGTAGATGATATTGTGGAAGACCTGGACCTGTTGGCATGAAAAATAAAAATGGAGTGGACCACAGAGAGAGCAGTTAAAGTTACGTGACTGGGAGCAGCTGAATGGGTACCTTTAGGCTTAAGCTTATTTGATTTTCGTTTTTGTGGCATTGTGATCAGCCTGCATACCTGTCTGCTAATTCTCTTAATGTGTTGAGACTTTGTCTGGTTTTTATACAATTTTTGTAAATATTTCAATGGCACTAGAAAAGTTGTATTCTTTGTAAGGGTATTGGTAAGCTACACTCTTCTTTGCAAATCAGTTCTGTGTCTATTCATCCTAACTTTCTAGTGACATTGTTCATGTCCTTACTTTTGACTACTTGATCTGACATAGGAAGAAAATGAAGAGTTTAAAATTTCCCAGTCTAATTGCTTTCCTGTGCATTTGTTTCCTTGTATGTCTGAAGTTCTGCTTTTTGTATTATGCTTCCCTGTTGTTTAGTGCATATAATTTACCTGCTCATGATGACTCTTGTAATTGTTTAATGCCTCCTGTATCTCATTAAAACATATGCCTTAAATTCCACTTCGTAGAATTACTATTGCCAGTGTTTCTTCTCCACGGTTTAAGTCTGCATGATCTAAACTTGGTGTCTTATTTTTATCTGTTTTGTTTCATTTCCCCCTAGAATGTAAGCTCTGTGAGAGCAGGGGACTATTACATCTTCATCATTGTGTGTCTGCTCAGTGTCTACCACGGTAGATGAAGTTCCTGCAACATGTTAAATGCCCCCCAAATATTTATTTGGTGTGTGTCTCTCTCTCATAAACTGTAGCTCTTGAAATTTATTCTTAATCTGAGATTATTTGCTTTATAATGTGGAAATGTATTGTGTCTACATTGTTATAGTTGTTACCATTAGACTGACTTCCATCATCCTCTTTCATGTTTTATTTCCATGCCATTTTGAGGCAAGCACTCTGCTATTTGCTGTCATCTTTTACTTTGATTTCAGAATAAACACCCTGCTGAAAATTCTATCAGGAATCTGAAAGCATTTCAGAAATAGAAACAAATATTTACACCATCTGTTTTAATTTCTTTTTACAGTGTAAAGGAGTTTTTTCATTTTCATTTTTCTTTTTTCTTTTTCTAACCTTTGCTTTTTTTCATACTCTTAGTAATTTAATCTGATTACATAAACCTTATTTTTTTTCTTTTTGTTGTTGTTGTTGTATATTCTCCACTTTCCCCCAGAATCACACCTCCTCTTTATATTTGTTTTTGAACATCCATTCTTAGCTCTGTCACTTTGTTTGGATTCCATGACCATCACCACTGACTTCAAGATTGTTTCCTTCAAGAGTTTTCTTACTGCCTTTAGCTGGCCAAATTCTAGAGTCTACTCTGAAGGAATCAAGTCAGGCAAGATGGTTTGCTGGGAAACTTCCTGAATTTGTGACTCTGACAGTGATGCCCATGCTTTGGCCTGTATTGAGAGTCAAGGGCGGGACTCAGCCAAAAGCATCCAGCCTTTCCTGAAATATCTGCTCTGGGCATCTTGAACAATGAAGTCACACTCTTCAACTCTCATTCACTATATGAAAGTGGTGTCATTTCATTTCCATAAATTATCTCCCAACAATACACCCTATTGGAAAGATGTGATGCAATCCCAAGGCACCTGAAATTTATTTGGTAATAAACTTCACTCACAAATTATAAGGTTGGCATTTTGAGGGCATCCTTTTCCGAAAGGGTACGCCATACAAAGGGTATTGTGTGGCGTGTGTGCACATGTGGGTGTGCATTTAATTTTAAGAATTAGTTTTAAGTTATGGCTCTTTATGCAAACCCTCAATTCTGTTTGTTTTTTTAATGGTCATGCACACAGGCAATAATATAATCATTTTATAGATGAAGAAATTGGAATTTTAGGGAGGGAAAGTTACTTTCATTCATTCAGCAAATAGTTTTAAGCACCTGTTATGTGGCCATGGACCCCTGAACACAAAAGATTATTCCCACACTTTTGTATTTTCTCTCCTAGTAGGTGTGACAGGCTGCAAATAAATTGATGTGTAACGTAGTGTCCGGTAATGACTACCCCAGAGACACATGTCACATCCTAACCCACAGGAACTGTGATTGTCGCCTTATTTGGAAAAACAATCTTTGAAGACATCATTAAGTTAAGAATCTCAAGATTAACTGGATGTGCGGTAAGTCCAATGACTGGTGTCCTTCCTTATAAGAGACAGAAGAGGAGGGGGCGCCTAGCTGGCTCAGTCTGTGGAGAGTACAACTCTTGATCTTGGGGTCAAGAGTTTGAGCCCCACTTTGGGTGTAGAGATTACTTAAAAATAACGTTTTAAAAATCTTAAAAAAGAGAGAGAGAGAGAAGAGGAAAGACACAGACACACGGAGCAGGCCACATGAAGATGGGGCAGAGGTGGGAGGGACGCAGCCATAAGCCAAAGAACATCTGGGGCCACCAGAAGCTGGAAGAGGTAAGGAAGGATTCACCCCTTGAGTCTTTGGAGGGAGAATGGCCCTGCCCACACCTCAGGTTGAGAAGATCAATTTCTGTCGTGTGAAGTGCACCAAAACTATGGTCACACACACACACACGGCCAATTTCTGGGCATTGTTCAGGTCACACTCTCCTTGTTACTTCTTCCATAGTCATTTGCCAAAATGAGGGGGAATGTTGGCTGAGTACTTCCTACAGCTGCGGGCATTTCTGGGCTTCCAAGGGACTTCATTTAAGAGGAGGGAGCAGGCACAGCCCCGTGGATCAGGACACCAGGTGCTAAACGAGTGTGCCTTGGGACGTGCTTAATCCCAAGAGGTAAATACATAGCACAGATGCCACAGCTCCTCCTCTTACACACCCATGGTGGACATTGCCACTCACTCACGGGGTGACACCTCCCCGTTGGCTGGGACAGGCCTAGGAACTCTTGTCCTTATCACTTTCCTTACCTACAATTGTTCGGACCTGGCACATGAATAAAGCTATTTACCAAAAGATTTCCGGAAGAGGAAGGAATGATCTCAGGCAGTGGGAGTCATGGAACCTTCTAGAAGGTTCCATATGCATGGTATGGCTGAAAGAGAAGATTCCTGTGCATCAAGTCCATCATTTATACTAGGGTTCGCTCTTTGTGTTGTATATTCTGTGGGTTTTGACAAATGTGGAATGTCATGGATCCACCATCATAGTATCATACAGATGGTTTCACTGCCCTAAAAACTCCCCTGTGCTCCACCTTCCCTCACCCCAAACTGCTCTCAACAACTGATCCTTTCACCATCTCTATAGTTTTGCTTTTTCGGACTGTCTTATAGTTGGAAATTTGACTCTCCTTCAAAATCTACTCTCCTTTAAAAAATTCAAGAGCAGGACGCCTGGGTGGCTCAGTTGGTTAAGTGGCCGACTCTTGATTTTGGCTCAAGTCATGATCTTGGTGTCATGCAATTGAGCCAGGCATCGGGCTCCGTGCTCAGCATGGAGTCTGCTTGAGATTCTCTCTCCCTCTCCCTCTCCCCCTCCCCCTGCTCTCTCTCTCTCTAAAATAAATAAATCTTAAAAAAAATTCAAAAGTATTCAGACCCATCACCCAGAGTCAGAGAATTTCAGCTCGAGGCAAAAACGCCCAACGCCTTCCATATCTCTGCTCACCAGCTTCTGCTCCCCATGGTCACTTGGAGGTGACCACCCATGTTTGGCTGGGATGGTCCCAGCTCTAGCACTGATAGCCCTGGCATCCTGGAAAAGCCTTCAATCCCAGCACGGTTAGCTTTCCTCCCCCACCCCCGTGTTGTTCTGAGACTCTTACCTGCTCCTGCTGCCCCATTTTCCTCAGTTAAAGTCTGGACTCTTACACACCACGGCAGGGCCACCAAGCCCTGGCCCCTGGCTCTCTCCCCACCTCCCCAGGCAGGCCCTTCTCCTGAGCCCCAGGAATAGGCACCTCCCCGGCAGCCTCTGCCGAGAAGAACACTACCTGGAACACTCTCCAGCAGCCACCTCACTCCAAACCCTCGCCCCAGGTTTTAACTGACTGTGGCTTCTCCTGAGAGGCCCCTCTGGATCTCTGGACCAGGTGAGATGGGAAGTCGGGGCATCCCTACCCTCCCTGCAGATCCTACAAACTCACGGCACGTTATTACATTTATGAGTTTCAAAGAAGGTGCAGAGCACAAACAGCCCAGATACAAGGACAGAATGTGGCAGATCCATGCAATGGAATAGTATTCGGCCATAAAAAAGGCAAGAAGTACTGATCATGCTTCAATGTGGACAAACCAGGAAAATGTACTGAGCGAAAGGAGCTAGACCCAAAAGGCCATGCACTGTAGACTCCATCCCTATGAAACATCCAAAATGGGCAAATCCATAGAGACAGAGAGCAGATTAGTGGTTGCCAGGGGCTAGGAAGAGAGTAAAATTTGGAGATAATAGAGTTTCTTTTTTGGGGTGATAATATTCTGGAATAAAGTAGAGGGGATGGTCACCAGACTTTGTGAATATACTAACTCACTGATTTGCGCACATTAATGGTGGAAACGGTGAATTTGATGTTAGATGAATTTTATCTCAATAAAGATATATATTAAAAGGAGACCCTGTATATGTATTTACTGAATGGAAAATGAATGAGTTTATATGTAGTTAAACTGGGAAACCTGATCGGAAGTTAAATGAACAATTTCTATTGGCTTTTTGATATGATAAAAAGAGTTCAAAGTTCCCAGTGACTCCCTTTGAAAACTCCTAGGGCCCCAGGGTTCCCAAGCAAGGTTGTGGCCTGAAGGTGGGGGGGTGCGGTTTGTGGAGAGTTCTCAGTGAAGTAGCTGTTGGAATGGGGCCCAAACTTCCTTTCCCTGGTTTGGTGCTGTCTGGCCTGGGCTCACTCCCTGAGGGTGAGAACTTCAGGAGGGCCTTGGAATCCCTCCTAGCCAGGGAACAGAGAGGTGATAGTCTTCCTACTCCCATTCTGGCTCCCCCTGAACTCAGTCCTTTGTGCAACATTCTGAGTGACCCTGCAAAAATAAACAAAGATCTGAGGGTGCCCTTCCCCTACCCAAGCCCTGCTAGCCTTGGCTTAGCAGGGCAGCACTCACCCCAGAAGTGAAGCTTGCTTACTGTGGCTCTTTGCATGAAGGATTTTATTTTGGCATATGCTGTGCCAGAAATCGGGGTTAATGTCCCGGGCCCAGGGAGAGCCCTGAGGATTGTTTGGGCAGTTTCCCAGGACCCTCCCAAAGGATCGGGATCCAGTTGCTCACAGGGGTGCCTATTCGGAGCACACACCCTTGATCAGCTTTCCCTGTCTCTTCTTCCCACTCCCTTACTTCTGTTTCCTGTGCGGTCACCTCCAGAAACGTTGGGACCTCACCCCTAGGCTCTGGGAGCCCTCACAAGAACATCGGATTTCTCATACTGGCTTCTGCCAGCGACCCCCAGCTGCACCCTGCCTCCTGGCTCTCGGGGTCCCTCCCCAGACCTGCTCTCCCCCCAGCTACCCACAGGGACTCCTCTTTCTTCCACCGAGGCTCAGGCTTGAGCCCCTCCCCAGAAAGCACGCCCCCAGCACCTGATTGAAATGTTCTTCACATTGTCCTGCTGCCTGTTGGCTTTGTAATAGTTCATTGAGCACTTTGTGTACTTTTCTCTAGGTAAATTTTGCTTCAGTAAAAAATTCTATTAAAATTCAAACAAAAGCAGATGAAAGCTTAACGAGAAACAAGATACTGACACAGTCTTACAGCATGTCCCCGCAAGCTCCTTACTAATTACAGAGGGAAACCAGTCCCGTTACAGGGGAGGAAGCTGGCCGACCTCACCTTAACCGAGGGACCAGCGATGGCAGATGACACGGCGCGACCCTGGGTATGATGCTCCATGGAAAGTGCACTCGCTTCTGGGTGTTCCTGCTGAAATGCTTAACGTGAATCCTATCGTGTGGAAATATCACACCCAGGATGACGGGGATCCAAGGAAAAAACTGACTTGGACTCTTCAAAAATGTCAGTGTCGGGGAAAGACAAGGAAAGGCCATGGGATGCTCCAGATCAAAGGACACTAAGGAGTTATAACAACGTCACTGTGATTCTGGATCAGATCCTGGGCCACACACACACACACACAAGTCTTTATCTTTTGCTCTAAAGGACATGAGGGGAACAAGCAGTGGATTTGAAGTAGGTGTGCAGATAATGGAATTATATGATGTGTATTTCCTGGTTTTGCACTCTTGTTATGTCAGAGAATGTTCCTTTTTGGAAATGCGCCCTGACGTTTTTAGGGGTGAAGGAGGGAGGGAGGCGGAGAGAGGTGGGCAGGGGGAGCACATGCACAGACCTGGAGAATCTGGTGACAAATATATGCAAATCTGAAAAAGTCACAAGTGATATGATTCGGCTTCTAGAACATTCTTGATGGCATGCCGTCATGGAGATGGAGAGCTGCCAAGTGGGGTCTGGGGCTGGAGGGGAGGAGGGTGGGTGTGACTGTGCGGGTGGGAGGAGTCTCTGTGCGAAGGAGCGAGTCTGTGTCTTGGCTGAGAATCTAGGGAATTTGTGGGAATTTGCGGGAATTTGAGGGAATCTAGGCATGGGATCAGATGGCTAGAAACCTCCCACTGGAGTTGTAGCTGCATTTCCCGGCTCTGACATGGTGCCGAAGTTACTTCCTATCTAACATGGAACCATGTGAGAAGCAACCGCTGGGGGATCCCGAGTTAGGGGGACACGGGGCCTCCCTGTACAATCTCCACAGTGTCCTGTGAATCTGAAATAATTTCAAAATAAAAAGTTCAAAAACTAAAAGAAATGGTGCCCCATCTTTGTCGCCCTGTGATCCCTGTCCTGATTTGTTCTCTCCCACTGTTGTTGTTCACTGACTTCACTGCTTTGTTCCTTTACCTGCGGGGCACCCCCCCCCCGCCGGCCCCGCAGTGGACGGTCAGCTCCATGAGGGCAAGCAGGGACCGTGGATCCTTCCTGCTTTGTTCCTAACCCTGAACAAAGGTGCTCGCAATGTGGCTGAATTGATAAACGAGAAAGCAGTAGGCAGAGGGAACAGAGGACCTCGGACGCGGAAGGGAGGCTAGGCCCAGAGACAACGGCCGTGTTCCTCTGGACAACGGGGGTGCCTCCAGGGAGTGGGACAGATGCTGCAGGGACACCCACAACAGCCAGCTTTCTCCTGGCACTCGGCCCCACTGTCGTTCATACCCGCCGGCCCAGCCCCAGAGGCTTCCAGTAACCAGCCCGGCCGAGAAGGGGCACTGGGAGCCTGGTGCACCAGGAGGAAAGCTTGTTCATTCATTCGACAAGTACTTAGAACCTGCGGAGGAGAGAGGCCGCCCGCAGCGGGGTGACAACGACACGAGCCAACAGCTCAGCCGACTGGTCCGGGGTCCACGCTCACTTAGATTTCTGCCCTCATGTAATCCTCATCACGCACACCTTCCCCCGCACCCCCTGCCACGGAAGAGGAAACTGTGGCTGGCGACGTGGTCCCCCACCCAGATCCCTTGGGATCCGTTTTCCCCATTCTGGGGCTCCCCTCCCTCAGCGTTGGGGGCTTCCCCTTCTAACATTCAGTATCTGCGGATCTTTGTCAGTTGGAGGGCCCAGAGTGGTTGAGTCATCTGACCACAGCCGCACAGCTAGGAGAAGTGGGAAAGACAGAATTTATGTCCCAGGAGTTGGATTCGAGAACCTGCCCACGGAACCGCCACGCTATAAGCCTCCACGCAGACACTCGTTCATTCACTCGATCATTCACCCATTCAACGATCTGACATTGAGGACCATGCCTGCACCAGGGAGATGGGTTACACAGAGTCCTTGTCCTCTGACAGCTCTGGGTCTGGGGGAGAAGGAGCAAACCACATGGTGCGCCCCCAATGTCACTGAGTGCAGGACCCTGCGGGGGCCCAAAGGGGCATGTGACAGTCTAGCCAGGAGCTCAGGGAGGAGGTGGTGCAGAAGAGTCTGGCTGGGGAGAAGGGGAGGAGATGCACAGTCCAGGAGAGGGGCAGTTGCACAATATCCGGGGCTCCAGGCTGACAAGTAATCACAGCAACCATGCTCTTGGCACAGCCCTGGAGGAAACGCCCGCAGAGGGGTCCCTCCACCGTTCACGGGCAGGGCCGTGTGTCACACCGTCCCGTGGGAAGCCAATCGTGTGACGCGAGCACCCAGGCCCCAGTCTGATGGCTTCTCTACTTCTTTGGGACCTTGGGCCTCATATCTCACCCTCTGAGCCTTGGCCTCTCTCATCTCTAAAAGGAAGAAAATTATACACACCTTGCAGGTGGTCATGAAGAATGACCGGGTTACGGGAGAATTACCGGGCCCTGAGTGTGCCCGGGACAGCCCCCAGCAGGGCTGCCCGGTCAGCTTGGGCAGGCTGGGGAGAGGCTAGGGGGCACCAGCCACCCCATTACAGATTTGTAGATGCTCCTGGGGGCAGGGGGCAGGCGCCCTTTTCAGACCCCCACCTGTCTGTGCACCAAATAGCTCTACCCAGCAGAGGTTGTGTGCAGAGCTGGGAACGGGGCGGTGCCAGCCCGGGCCAGAAGCAGCCAGGTAAACAGCCACAGACATTGTCTACATCCGGGTGTCTCCTCCCACCCGGTTAAACCTTCTCTTAGTGTCTTGCCTTGGGTTTCCCCAGATGCAAACCTTTGTTTGAGAGCAAGTGGTTTATCTGGGAGGTGACCCCAGGAAACCCCAGCCGAGGGAGCAGGGAAATGAAGCAGGGGAGGGAGGGAAGGAACCAAGAATAGGGCCTCGTGGAGCCCGTCACCATGCTGGGCACCCGGAGCACCGTCTTGCCAGGAAACCTGCGGCAACAGCACAGGACAGTTGTCCCCACCACCGAGAGTGGCATTTGGGGCGGGGGCACTGAGGCTTACAGGGACATGTGTTCCATTTGCTGGCAAGTCCGCTGTGCCCTGCTTCTGGGCACAATGTGAGTCATGAGCTCGGCAGAGCTGTTTTTCTTTTCTCTTGGTGCCATTTCCTGTGCTGTTGGCAAAAGAAATCTCAGCAAAATCGGGAGAAAATGCCCATCTTTGGTGGCTGCAGATGAAGTCTGATTCTACCCTATAAAACTATCCTTGCAAATGTTATTACGGTTACCTTGTTAAGTGCAAAACAGAACAGTCTTAAAAAAACACACAAGGGTGCCTGGGTGGCTCAGTTGGTTAAGTGACTGCCTTCGGCTCAGGTCATGATCCCGGAGTCCTGGAATCGAGTCCTACATCGGGCTCCTGGCTCAGCGGGGAGCCTGCTTCTCCCTCTGGCCCTCTCCCCTCTCATGCTGTTTCTCTCTCTCTCTCTCAAATAAATAAATAAATAAAATCCTAAAAAAAAAAAAAAAAACCACACAAAACCAAGGTGCAACTTAATGAATGATTATCAGGTGAACCCCTTGAAGCCACCAGCCAGCTGGGACAGAGAGTGGGACATGGTCACCCTCCCCGGGAGCTCCACCACGTGCCCTCCACCGATAGCAACCGCCTCCCGCCCCACAGATGTGCCCGTTCTCCTGACTTTCACGTTCACATGTTCATGGCTTCCTTACCCGCCACTCTAGTCTGGTCTTGTGCATGTTGCTAACTTGGTGTGTCCTTTGAATTTCTTTAACCGACAGGTTTCCTGTCTGCATTCATTGCTTATTGCCACGGTAAAAGACCATCACAAGCTTAGTGGCCTAAAATGACACAAACTGATTCTTCACAGTTCTGGAGGCCAGATGTCTGAAACAGTCCCACTGGACTGAAATCCCAGTGTTGGCAGGGCCGCACTCCTTCCAGAGGCTCAGGGGACAATACATGCTCTTATCTCTTCCAGCTTCTAGAAGCCACTGCATTCCTCTGCTCATGAGGCCTCCTTCCATCCTCAAAACCAGAAATGCCTGGTGGTGTCTTGTTCATGCTGCTTCGCCTTCCTTTTGACCCTCCTGCCTCCATTTTACGAGGACTTTTTGATTGCCCTTGGCCCATCTGGATGATCTCCCTCTCTCAAGATCCTTAACATAAGCACACCTGCAGAGTCCCTTTTGCCACGTGAGGTCATATGTCATATGGACATCTTTAGGGGCTATTTTGCAGCCTGCCACTCCATCTACCCCTCCCCCCTTACAAGTTACCTGTTGAGGAACCCAGGCCATGTGGCCTGTAGAATCAATCCCCCACCATCTGCATTTGGCAGATCACAAACTCCAAGTGCAGCTCTGCGCGTTCCTCTGTCCTCTGACCTTCCTGCAAACTGGTGCCATGACTGTGATCCGGAGGCTGGATCGGGCTCGGGCACCATCCCCCTGGCTCCTAATGTCTGGTTGTCTCTTTTTGTGATGTTGGGACTCACTGGCTCTCAATGTCTAGATTCACTAATTCATTGGGCAAAACCGTGATATTCTAATCCTGACATTTCCTTCAAAGTATCACTTGGAATACTTTCCCAAAGAGATGCTTTCCCTCATTTCCAATCAGGTTACCCACTGGAACAGGATGGGAAGAGCCCCTGCTTGATCCATTTCCTTTACCGGTTTTCAAAGTAACACGTTGATTCCTCATCATCCTCTGAAGAAGGTCCACTAGATTTTTAAAAATATTTCTGTGAACTCATGAATTGAAAGATAGACTTTAATGGATAGATTCCTAGATTTTTTTATAGCAAATATAAATGTATTTTTTTAAAGATTTTATTTATTTGAGAGACAGCAGGAGAGCATGAGCAGTGGGGAGGGGTAGAGGGAGAGGGAGAAGCAGGCTCCCCACTGAGCAGGGAGCCCGACGCGGGACTCAATCCCAGAACCCTGGGATCATGACCTCAGCCAAAGGCAGACGCTTAACCCACTGAGCCACCCAGGCGTCCCTAAATGTATTTTTTTAATGAAATTCTTGAGCAAAAAAAAAGGAAGTGGGACTACATCAAACTAAACAGTTTTTACACAGTGAAGGAAACCATCAACCAAACAAAAAGTCACCCACTGAATGGCAGACAATATTTGCATATTGCATAAGGGGTTAACATCCAAATATATAAAGAACTCTTATAACACTACCAAAAACCAAATAATCTGATTTTTAAAAAATGGGCAGAGGACCTGAATAGACATTTCTCCAAAGAAGATATCCAGATGGCCAATACACACATGAGAAGATACTCAACATCACTCATCATCGGGGAAATGAAAATCAAAACCACGACGAGATACCACCTCACACCTGTCAGAATGGTGGTATCAAAAAGACAAGAAATAAGTGTTGGCGAGGATGTGGAGAAAAGGAAACCCGTTGGTGGGAATGCAAACTGGCGCAGCAGCTGTGGAAAACTGTATGGAGGTTCCCCAAAAAACTAAAAACAGAAGTACGATATAATCTAGTAATTCCATTTCTAGGTATTTACCCAAAGAAAAGAGAAGCAGGAATTTGAAAAGATATACACACCCCTGTTTGTTAGAGCATTACTTGCCATGGTCAGGATATGGAAGCAACTTGTGAGCATCGGTAGATGGATGGATACATAAGGTGTGGTGTGTACAAAGGGATCTTACTCAGCTGTAAGAAGGACATCCTGCCATTGGCAATGACACGGATGGACCTGGAGGACGTTGTGTTAAGTGAATCAGTCAGAGAAGAACAAATACCATATGATTTCACTCATATGTAGAATAAAGAAAAACACCCCAAAACCAAAACAAGCAAGCAAACAACAAAAAGAGAAATAGACTCGTCAGTATAAAGAACAAACTAGCAGGCTCCAGAGGGGAGGGAAGCAGAGGATCAGCAAAACAGGCCAAGGGGAAATAATGAAATCCCCAGTGAGCTCATACTGGGAACTCTCACAGTGCCCACACGTGGGTCACTTGTCTTACTTCAAAGCTCATGCTGATTGTGCCACTGGATTGGCATCTGCCCCTTCTCATAGGTTAAGTCCTGTGACTCCTCTCTCAAATGCATGGACAAGGAAACAAGATTTCTATGACTCTGTTCCATTTCTCATTTAAACGAAGGGTCTGGGAGTCTGTCCTCTTAAAATTAACACTATGTAACTCCTGTTTCCAAGCGCCGGGGACAACCACACCCTGGGCGATTGTCCTCGGTGTTTGCTCTGAACCCAGCCCCAGGCCCTGGTGCCGAATCTTCCTGGAGTCCAGAGGCGGCCCTCCTGCCCCCCCTCCCCGCTCCTTGATTGTTTGTCCCTGTTTCCCCGCTGGGCCCTGGAGGACTGGAGAACCTTCCTGGGGCTCCCAGAGGCATCACACCTCATACAGTGGGGCGGGCCCCTCCCGTCCTCTCTCTGGGACTTTGGGAAGCCCATCGCCCCGGGCAACCGTGAGCTCCTTCCCCTCCATCTCTTGCCAAGTCACTGCCTTGCAGCCTCCCTGCCTCAGGGGAGTTCCCCGCTTCTCCCAGCAGCCCCCCAATCTCCTTCACACCTCCCCAGAGGCCCACCCCCAGCGCTGCGCCTGAGAATCAGGCTCCTCCTCATCCTACCTTGGCCTTGCCGCCCGTGTTTGGTAAGAACAGCTGGTCCTTCCCTAACACTTGCTGTGCACCGGGAAAAATTCTAGGTGCTTTCTATACTTTACCCTTTGCCCTTCTCACGGCCAGCCCAAGAGGCCCGTCCTGTCAGCGGCACATTGTATGCATGAGGAGGCTTGGGCTCAGGGTCCCCTAGGAAGTGAGGGGAGGAGCCAGATCCCACCCACTAACCGTCGGGCTCCAGAGTCACCAATTCTAACCAGAAAACAATACCACTTAGGATCAGCCCCTCAACATCCTTTGGGGGCAGGAGTTAGAACCTGCATAAGTAATAAACCGACAAAATGCAAGTATGGAATCACCTCCATGGGCTATCTTTCTCCAGAGCAGAAGTTCTCGAGCTGGAGCTGGCCTCAGAGTCCCATGGAGGGTGTGTTAAAACACACAGGTTGGGATTGCTTGCCCAACCCCAGAGTCTCCCACTCAGTAGGTGTGGGGTGGGCCTGAGAAGCTGCATTTCTAAGAGTTCCTAGTGATGCTGCTGGCCTGGGGAACCTGCTTTGGGAACTGCTGCTCTAGGGAACTTGCTCACCTTGGAAGAACAGGACTTAGCTGGGACTGTCTGCCTCCTCCCAGGACACATGGGGTGGTGGTTCCAACAACAACTTTCCCAACCAGTGGTCTTGTGACAATGAGCACATGGTGATGTTAAAAAAAAAAAAAATTCTCATCCGTTAGTGAAGCATTCTGGAACCTTCCTAGGTGAGCTATAGGATGTCCAGGATTTACTTTAAAATACTGCAGTCTCTGCCTTGGCAAAAAAAGTTGAGGGTATAGATGAAACAATGGTAGTTGGCTGGTAAGTCCCAAGAGGTTCTTTATACCACTTTTCTACACCTTGTTTATATGTGAAGGTGTTAATGATCAATCTTGCTGATTTCATGTAAAACAAAACAAAACAAAACAAAAATCTCTGGCTCCCACATGTAGTGACTGGATAACCTTGAGCAAGAAGCCAGCCATATCCGAGCTTCAATCCTTCCTGCTATCAGTGCAGATGATGGCCTCCTTCCAACCCGATGGTTGAAGAGGTGATGGATGTTAGGCACTCATCTGGGCACGTAACTCGGGAAATTACGACTGCCCCAACCTACTCCCCTCTCACACGTTCTCCAGCCTGGGCCTGGATGGGTAGAGCCTAATGGGCAGGGGAGTCTCCCACCTCAAAGCACCTGTTCAACAAGTTCCTGAGTTGAACATAGAACTTGCCAGGAGCCTGCCCATCTGGAGCAGGACGTGTGGGTGTGGCATGTGGGGTGGCAGGTCACATGCGTGTTCCTTGGGAGGTGAGGCCTCTCAGGAGCCTCAGCGACAGCCCCACAATACACTTGGACCGGTTTCTTTATGTGGTAACCAAGCCTGCGGCAGGAATTTCCTGGCATCCAGTTCAAAGGCTGTTCCGGTGGATTCCAAGGGGGCTTCATTTTGCCAAAATGTCCCAATCAAGGTGTTTGTTGTTTTGGCTGGTGTTTTGTATTGCTTTGTTTGGGTTTGGTTTTGACTGCAAATAACAGAAACCCATTTATGCCAACCTAGGCCAGAGTCAGGGCGGCAGGAACCACGGAGTCTTTCCTGGGACCTCAGGACAGGGAGGGCAGCCAAGGCTCTTATCAGTTGGATTCAAGTTCTGGAACGCCGTCAAGAACCCCTACGGTGTCTCTCTCTCTGGCTCTTTCTCCGTCTTCCTCTTCCTCCTCATACACAAGGCAGCAGGTGGCCTCTGCACAGCCCCGAGTCCCCTCCCTCTGTTCACACAACCAGCAGAGCCGGCTGCCATTTGCCCCGGGTTTCCCGCGTGCCAGGCCTTGGGCAAAAAGCTTCACCACCCGATTTCACGGCATCCCACAGTAGCCATGGAAGAAAGTGCTGTTTTCATTTCTCTGACTTCCAGAGACGGACACTGAAGTGGAGGGAGGATCAAGAAGTTTCGTGAGGACACACAGCCCGGCACAGAGGCAGAACCCGGACGTGCAAGTCTCTCACTCCTGAGCCAGGCTCCTGGGCACCTTCCGGGGTCAAAAAGACTCAGGAGCGCCGTGGGATAGGGGAATCTGATTGGCTTACCTTGAGTCAGGTGGTCCATACCTGGGCCAATCAGCTGTGGCCAGGGCGGGATCTCAGCATACCAACATGGCGTCGCCCAGGCCCAGCGTCAGAAGACCGTTCTCGGATAGGGCGGTGGGCCTGGTGTCTGGTCCCTGCAAGATCTCGCCTCTGTTCCCTTCCTCCTTCCTGAACAGCCTTATGTGGGCACGCAAAGCTCTGCTGCATTCATCTTCCGGCTTAAGGGGTTACATGATGCTCGATTTCAAATCCTCTTTCTGACATTTTCCTAATGGTCTGTTCGTGGGCGAATGACTTCGCCTCTTTGAGCCTCAGTGTTTCCAGCTGTAAATGAAGATAGCGTACTGGCCTCCCAGAGATGTGGGGAGAGTCAGATGAGATAGGTAATAACCCAGGCAAAGCCTTCTGTGGCTCCCCATTGTTTTCATGGTCAAGTTCAAACTCTAGCCGTGAACTGGCTGGCACCTGTTTTAACGACCTGCCCCCTGTCCTCCCACTCCCAGAGGCCCCCCTTTTCGAACCTTGAACTTCTCTGGTCTGTGCCTTTGCCCGAGATGCCTTTCCTCTACTTCCCAAATCTAAGTTAGCTAACTTACTCCCTATAGTTGGTTAAATTGTGCCCCCCCACGCCCCCCCAAAAAGAGGTATCTGCCTCCTAATCCCCAGAACCCTGGAACCTGTGTATGTGGCCTTATTTGGAAATAGGGCAGATATACTTAAATTAAGGATGTTAAGATGAGATCATCCTGGATTTAGAGTGGGCCCCAAATCCAGTGAAAGTTGTCCTTATAGAAGAAAGGAGAGGGCAACTTGACACACAGGGACGAAGACACTGAGGGGAAGGCCATGTGAAGACAGAGCAGAGATCACATGATAATGCTGGAATTTTAGGCCCTAGTCCACAGGTGATTGCAGGAAATCTGTTTTGGCCTACTCACCTCTTCCCAGGTGAAAGCATGAGGACGCCTTTCCTGGGATTCTAAGATAGGATTTGTCCTACACTGTCTTCACCTGAAGGGCTCCACCTGCCTTCTTTTTAGACTACCTTGCTGATCTCTGTGTGAATGTTCTAGAAAAGACTTGGGGTGGGGGAGTTCGTTCACCCTGGCAGCTCAGATGGAAAATGGCCCCAGGAAAGACTGTAGCTAAGTCAGTCAACCCAAAGAACAGGGTTTGCTCTTTTGGAAGAGCCTTCTCAGTGGGTGAGGCCCCTGGCCAGCCCCTGCCGTCAGCCAAGTGCCCCCAGGGTCCAGCCACTTTTCAGGGGCCTTGCATGAGGGCCTTTGTATCCAGCAGGCAGGGCTGGAGAAGCCCCCGGGCTTGCCTGCTGTTTCCCAGCAACCCATCCCCTCCTCGAGGCCCTGCTCCGAGGCCCTGTTTGCTGTCAGAAGGGACTCAGCCCTCTCAGAGCCCGGGCCACCCCTGCCCCCTTGGCGGTGGACCAGTGCCCAGGCAGCCACGGAAGTGGCCGCAGCCTCTGTTGCCTCTTCAATATGGCAAGAGAGAAAACTCCAGACTGTGGATTCAGAGAAACGGAGCTGGCCTCCTCTAGTTCTGGAAGAAGAAAAATGGGAGGTGGGGCTCCTGATAGGCCCGTTCCAAGCCGCGAGGCCTTGGGCGAATTGCTTCAGCCTGTGGACGGAGAGCAAACCTCCCAAGCTCGGCAGAGGCTCCGGGGTCATCTTCCTGGTGGCGCTGCGGCTAGTTACGCAAGCTGTCACCTCGGGGGAGGCGGGCCTCCCTGTACTGCTGGTCTCTTCGTGTGTCCGGTAAGTGCAGCATTATTGCAAATAGAGAGTGTTTAAAAATGATTTTTAAATAAGAAAAACAGGTAGACAACCTTAGTATAAGGTATAATCTGACTCTGACAATTAATGGGGAGAAAAAAAAGAACAAATGTGTTCTTTCCTTTCTACAATCTTTTCCAGAAAAGCTTCCTGTAATTTGTACTTCCTAGGAGAACAACAATAAGCATGGAATATCTCTCTGCCCTGAATGACCGTAGGCAGGAGAATGTCATAATCAGTCAAATGTTTTATTCAAATCTCAGTACCTGTATGTGTTCATATAACTACACAAATTACAGGCTTAGTCTCTTTGATAAGGAAAAAGAAAAAAATCCCTACCTCGCAAAGACTAGGATCCGATTACTTGGGTCTGCATCCTTCCCCTGCCATTTACCAAGCTGTGTGACACTTGCTAGGTGACTTTATTGCTCTGTGCCTCAGTTTTCCTAATCTGTAAAATGGGTGTTGATAGTGTCTTCCTCGTGGCTTGGGAGAGTTCAGATGAGTTGCTTGTGTGTGTAGAGGGCTCCCAGAGGCGCCTGCATCCAGTAAGTGCTCAGAAGGAGCTGGCTTCTGTGGTAAGGTTGCCGTGAGGAGTAATGTTATAACGTAGGGCAAGGGCTAGGAGCAGAAGGAGTTCCTCCTGAGGATTAATTGCCCACCTATCACTGCCTGGCTGTGTACGACCTTGGACAAGTCACAAGACATTCTGCGATCTGCTGTCCTCCTTTGTAAACTGAGGTCTCTGGTGTGGACATCTAGGAGACTGTCTGCCCGCCCCTGACGTGTGCGTTTTCCTGGGACCCCCTCCTGGTGCACCATCCCACTGCTCCACTCATTGCTATTGCTAATGGCAGAGCTGCCAGTTCTTTCTTCAGCCTTCCCTTGGCCTCGGTTGATGGGCCCAGAAATGGGTGCCTTCCCCAGGGTGCCAGAGGGGTGGCAGGCTGGGGGCTGGGGGGGGCAGGGTGTGCAGGATGGAGTCTGGAGCTGCCGGGGCCACATCTCACATCATGGGGAAGACAGTCACTCTACTCAGAGAAGACAGAGAGAACTGGGAGACTCTATGCCTGGGTCCTGCCGCCCCTCAAGCCCAGGTGAGGCCCTGTCTTCCCAAGGGGGGCCGTCAGATCTTCCTTAGAGGCAATAATAGTAACAACAATAGCAGGGAGCACTACACATACGTACTGCGAGCCAGGCGCTGAAAGCCGCGTAGGTACTAACGCTTTTACCCCTCCTAGCAGTATCAAGAGGTAACTTCACCCCCCTTTTACAGATGGGGAAACTGAGGCACAGCGAATGACCTGGGCAGGGTCATGCAGCCAGCAAGTGTCAGAGCCGTCACGTACCATTCTTATGCATACCTCACAAAGGAAATAAAAGTGAAATGGATGGAATAAGGTATTTCCTAGGAGGTCATCACGTATGGATCCAACTCTTCCGAATCCAATCGCTCTTCCACTCCGGGTTGCCAGCGTCCGAGTCCTTCTGCCAGTACGGTCCTGTGCAACCCCGAGAGTGCTGGTGACACGGAATTTCCCAGAAGGCCGTTCCTCCGTTGTTCCTGGAAGTTTCCACCAAGCTTGCTTATGTCTCACCTGTTTCGACATACTCGTGTGTGGGCAATGACGCCCGCTGCCTGGAGGCCACGACTATGACACACCCCAACTTCAGGGACATGGAAAGGTGGAAAAAGAGGGCATCTTGGATTCACCAGGCAAGTGTGCTTAATGCTTGGTAAATATTTCTTGCCAGAATGGATGTGTGAATGAGGGAATGAAGGAGGGACGAGGCAGTGGGGAAGTTGGTGAGTTTCCCTGCACCGGAGGGGCAGCGCGCCGGTGCAATTTACAGATGGAGGAAGTGCCGGGCACACACAGGTCTCTGCTGGTTGTACCCGTTTGCTTCCACTGTATGCAGCCGGCATGGAGTGGACAGTCCCTCAGTGCTGTGCCCTCAGTCCTGAGCAGTCTGGCTGTTCAGTGGACCCCCCACCCCCAGAGGCTTCAGCCAACCTCAGGCCCAGCTCCCTTCCAGCCCAGTGAGATCAACCCTCCAGGAACCGGGGGGCTACTGGGGATTTCACGGGTGACCCAAGCTGCGACCCCTGTAATCATGGGCATAAATCTCACAAGGTGGCTCGTGCCTGGCATGGACAGACATGATCCTCACTCCCCAAAATGGAAACCAGATCTGTCTCTTGTCGGGCTTGACATTCTTGGAGAAAGTCGTCTTTCTAGTCCTTCTGTGGGAAGGTCACAACCTCCACCCCCCCACCCCCCGTATGGTGTAACAAAGGCACACTTTATACAGCTTGTGTATGAATCGCTGGACTCTTTCTCTTTCACGTTCCACACACAAAAACAAAACAAACCAAAACAAAAACCAAAGTAGTCCTTCAGCAACCTGGATGCACTGAGACCCGTCCGTCACCTGTCTCCACTTTAAAGTGGGCTTGGAGTGTTTTCTAAGAGAGTGTGGATTTTATGGGAGAAAGGGTGCGTCCGTGGTCGGGGAGGTGCAGGGGCCCGGGGTGGGGAGTGGGAACTGCTTGTTTTTTGAAATATGGGAACGTGGATGTTGTCTTCACATAAGCCCACTTTGGAATTTGGAAGGTCAAGCCCTCCACAGGACTGATCAGTACCAATCACCTCGGGCTCTTGTGAGAGGGATGAGTTATTGGTAAATGGAGCCATTTCTCTCCATGAGCCTGCATCGTACAACTGCTGTTGAGATGTGTGTAACGATGCTCCAGGCCTCTGCCCACAGCCCCATGGGCTCACCTCCCTGGCAGAGGTGGGCTGCCCCTGCAAGTGGCCACCCCTCCCCTAGGGGCAGCCCTTACCTTGTCACTGAAGGGCGCCAGAGCCCCACAGAGACTTGGCTCCCATGCCCCCCAGGGGGGCCACTTCCACAGTGTGACTCAGGGCTGCCTACACTATTTGCAAAACGAACACGTGGGCCCCTTGGTGGACAATTGCTAAGATTTTCATTAAAGCTAAGTGTGGGCCCCTCTGAGCAACTGCCCCTGGAGCCCGCCCTGGGGGATCTCACCAAAGTCACCCTCTGTGGAACATTGACGTTTCACCTTGTCTGACCTCCTCCTCCTCCTCCCCACCCCAACCTCTCCTCCCCACTTCCCTACCTTTCCCCCAGGAAAGTTAGGAACTTTCCTAACAAATCACTTTCAACAAATCCTCCTCCCAGGTCTGCCTCAGAGGGATCCGACCCAGAGCAGTGCACACGTGGCCGAATATTCCACGGTCCCAGAAGCAGAGCTGAGCTGACACCTTGTCCCAGTATCCTCAACACCCACCCGCCCCGGGCTCAAGGGCTTCAGCACATGCAATTTAAGATCAGTGGGGGTTAAAACTATGACTCCCACCTGAGTGGCTAAGTTCATTTCCATTTTGTAAGGAGCAATTTATTTTGAGAACGTCTGGGATAGGTACACGGCTCCCAGAGACAAATCTGGAAGAAATGTGTAGTAAACAAGAGGTTGAACTCTCTCTGAGAAAGGGGCTTCGTACAGCTCACCAAGGCAGTGACCTCCTCCCAAGGTGGGGTCTGTGGGGCCGTCAGGTCAAGTGGGACTGGTCGGTGTGCTGTACCTTCAGGACGATAAGACGGGGACCCGGGGGTGGCAAGGGGCTCCCACAAAGTCACCCAGCCAGTTGCGTCATGCTGGCATTGAGAGCCAGCTGTCTTGCCTCTAAGTAGTTTTGGGGTCATGCTCTGTCAAGCTGGGCATGACCTCCGGGGGTCAAATCCTGTTTTATCCAACTGTTTCCAAGACTTAGCAGAAAACTGGAGGCATGTTCTCACCATTGGCTGGAAGAGAAGCAGAGAAGGAAGGAACGTGAGCCGCTGCTGGGGCAGAACATGAGGTCACAGTCCGCGTCGTCTTCTTCCTTGTCACCCCCCACATACACCAGTAAGATTTCAGTTTCCCTACGACTGAATTCTTAACTTACTTTCAGTCTCTCTGGCTGTCCTCTTGTTTAGTTACTAACACATCCCTCCCCATCATTCCCATTTTATAGATAAGAAAACTGGGACTTGAAGAGTTGAAGTCATTTGCCTAAGGTCACATGTGGTGGGTCAAGAATTTAAGCCCAGTTCGGGCCGGCCGGCTGCTCCCAGACACCACCACAAACTGCCTCTCTCGGCCCGCTCTCCCCCGCCGGCCCCCAGCGCTTCCCCGTGGGAGCTCGCTGTCCTCGGTGGGTCAGACCCACTCCAAGGACCGGTCCTGTCATCAGCAGGTAATAGACACACTGGCACCCATCCCCAAGGACTCAAGACTTTCCCAGAGGGACTTGCACCAGAATATTCTGGAATCTGAAACCCGATGTTTGCCTTTCAAGGACATTCTGAGGAAATCAGCTGCTTTCAAGGGCCTTTGTTTGCCCTGTGCAGACATCTGACTTTCGCAGGGGCGGGCGGGGCATTGGGGTTTTACTGGCAGAGATGCTCCCAGTCCTTGGCATCCACAGGCACGCACCTGGCCCCGGAGAGCGTCTGAGAGCAGGGCCCATGCCTTCCCTGGGATCCCCCTCTGGTGCCAGCCTCACCACCATCATTCTGTTCCTACCCCAGCAGCCTCCCGGTGGCTCCTCGAAGCCAAGATCTCTCCTGCCCCGGGGGCTTTTGCTCTTCCGGCTTCTTCTGCACGGGCACCTGCTCCCCGGGTCTTCCCAAGGCAGCTGCTTCTCCTTGCAGATCTTGGCTCAGATGTGACCTCTGCACAGCCCCTCCCCAACCTGGCTACTCTTCCTCACGCCCCTGTCCGGTTCCTTGACAACACTTACTGCAGGCTGATTTCCTTGTTGACTTACTTAGCCTCCCGGAAGGAGGTAAGCCCCTAGAAGCACGAGTTGGTACTTGAGAGGATCGTGTGACAGAGGGAGAGACAGAGGGATGGACTTCAGGGCACAACGGAGGACTTATCTGCTCTTCACCGAGGCATTAAGACAAGAATGGAAAGGAAAGTTGCAACCCAGTCTAGTGTTTGGATTTAGGTCCACGTGGTATAGAAACTTCCACTTCTGGCTACACACCAAGTTCTCATATTACTTACTTTGATATTGTAAGAGAATTTTAAAATTCTACCCCCAGGTAAAGCCCCAGTCGCCCCTCCCACTGGTCAAGTTGGTGATTAAAGCTCCCAGGACACCCGGCTGTGCAAACCCTCCCCCTGCCATTGGCCACCACTCCTCCCACTTACCGGCCCGCAGACTTATTGAAAGTGCCTCTGGGGCCCTTTCCCAGGCTCCGCCACATTCTTGGAATCACCCTCTGCAAAAAGACCAGGGCTGTGTGAGGGCAGGCATGTCTTCTGCTGCTCAACTGCCCCTGGCTCACCAGCCACTGCCCCAAATGACGTCCAAATACCAGGTGCCCTGGCCCTGTCCCCTCTTCTCCCCCAAAGGAGGTCACCCAATCCCAACCTGCAGCCTCTCCCCTCTCCTCACCACGGCCACACCTCCTCTCCTGTGCGGTGTGGTCCTGCTGGCGTTTCTGGCCCAATCTACTGCCATCCCCGCCTTGCTCACTACACACCAGCAGCAGTGAAGGCCAAGTTGCTTCCAACCTCAGGATTTTCACAGTGGCTATTCCTCTGCCAACTATTTCTTATTCTCTAGGCTGAGCTTAAATGTCCCCTCCTTAGGAAGCCTTCCTTGACATCCAAGTCTTAGGTGTCCTTTTCATAGTGTCCTGTATGTGACCTCAATCACCCTAATCCCTATTATTACTAAATAACTCCTTGGAGGCTATTCATGTCTGTTATTTCCTGCTTGATATTAGCTGCAGGAGGGCAGGGATTGGGTCTGCCATGATCACAAATGTAGCCCCAACTTCTAGCACAAAATAAAGAGTAATGCTTGATAAATATGTGCTGTAAATTCTTAATAAAGATACGATGGATGGAAGAATGGATGGACGGATGGATAGAAGGATGGATGGATGGAGGGATGGATGGAAGGATGGAAAGATGGAAGGAAGAATAGAATATTGGATAGATGGATGAATAGATGGATAGATGGAGAGAAGAATGGATGGATGGATGGGAAGATTGATGGAAGAACGGAATATTGGATGGATGGATGATTGAAGGATGGATGGAAGAATGGATAGATGGAAGACTGGATTGATAGATGGGTGGAAAGATGGATGGAAGAATGGAATATTGGATGAATGGATGGATGGAAGGATGGATAGATGGAAGATTAGAAGGCTGGATCGATGGATCAATGAATGACTGGATAGAAGAATAGTGTCAGCCATATTTTCAATCCCCTGAATGAAAGTAGGAAGGACTTAAGCATATCCAGTCCCAAATTCTAAGATTTAACATAAAGCCATTTTTCTTCCATGAGCCCCTCTTTGGCTCCCACCTCCTCTGCTCACCATCAGGCAACAGGGCTTCTACTTTATTTTCCAATCCTAGTTCTCATTTTATCCCCCATGAGACATCCCTAGGCTGCAGCCTAGAATGGCTCCTGCCCATGTCAGATGCCACCTAGAGGGCTGCTCAGGATGGAGCAGAGGTTTTCACACCAGAAGCATCTTGGCCTCCCGCCACCTCACCCCCAAAGGGCCATCTGATGGCATAAAGGTAACTAGGAAGCGTATGGGCATTTCCCTTCACAGCAGCTTCAGACTGTAGCTCTCAAAACAGTCATCAACAGGAATCAACAGATCAAACAGAATCAACGGGATTCTATTTTTCTTTTTCACCCAAGAAATCCTTACTGTTCCTTTTAGCACCCTCTGCAAAGGAAGAGTGGTTTCTTCTCTTACCTGGGTATTCTTTGTAAAATTTGTGTTGGAGGAACCGCCCATCTGGAAAACACATGAGAGGATTAAACTCCTTCAGTGAGTTCGTACAGCCAAAACCATTTCATAATAACACCAAGGAATTGTTTGTGTTTTCATTCTCCCTCCCGCCCAGGTGCGCACGGAGTCTGCAGAGGCTGTGAGACACGTGATGTCACGGCTGATGGGATGCAGAAGCGGGCGTGAGAATCGAACTCTCTTCTCTTCACGCGCATATTAGAACTGCGAAAATGTAAACCAGTGCCAGTCTTCCATTTTTGTGTGTGTTGGAAAGTATAATTACTTGTAAAAGGAACGTTCTTTCTGTTTAATGCATAATGAGTTGATCATTGCCATTCTTAAATGAATTAACACATAAATATTTTTAATGCCTCGGCTTTAGTTTCTAATATGGTAATTACCCAGAGCCACACAAAGGAGAGCTCTCTGGGGTCCTCAATGTTTTTGGAGTGTAAGGGGGTCCTGAGGCCAAAAAGTTTAGGAACCACCGTCTTAACAGATGAACCGGAAGCAGAATTTGAACGTATTATTCAGCGAGTGTGATTTCAAGCTTTGTAATTCACATGGGCAACACATGGTACTTTTCTGAGTCTGCTCATAGGAGTCTTGAATGTCCTTACTGCGTGTGACCAAGTAAGGAGTAACTATCTCCTTGCGCTGCTTCCCTAATCCTCTCTGGGCCTCAGTTTGCCCACCTGGAAATGGGCATAAAATTAGCACCACGTGGGGTGCCTGGGTGGTTCAGTTGGTTAAGCGCCTGACTCTTGGTTTTGGCTCAGGTCATGATCTCAGGGTCCTGGGATCGAGCCCCATGTTGTTATCATTGGCTCTGTGCTCAGCAGGGAGTCTGCTTGAGATTCTCTCTCTCCCTCTGCCCCTCCCCCTGCTCGTGCTCTCTCTCAAATAAATCTTTAAAAATTAGCACCTCATAAAGTTATTGTGAGGACGAAAATAATTTCATTTAAACCACAGATATGCAAATAATAGGAGGAACTACACGAAACTGCCATTTTTGTATGTGAAAAGTGGTCGACTCTTGGGACCTTGAAACATCTGGAATTACTAAGGATTCCCACTGTTGGTTGTCATCGACCCCACGCCGCCCCCCTCCCCTCGGCCCCCAGCCTATCATGGCGGCGAACGATTTGTGCCTGAGAAGTCTGGCCAGGTCACGCAGAAGTTTCTCTGGGCAACACTGCCAGGGGTGAGCTCACTCCTTCACCACAGCACGTCAGCCTCGTCAACAAAGCACACTTATGCACCGGAAACTCATAGAAGGTTATAGATCAGTTATGTCTAAATTGTAAAGATCACATTTGTGCAATAGCTAGACATTTTGTTTCCTTTTGTGTTGTGGTCATCCTAAAAAGGATCAGGGTGTTTGGGGCCAGCACTGACATTTATAGTATGAGGTGACAGAACCCAGCAGAGCCGATCCACACCCTCGGGTTGATAACTTATCAGCAACTCCGGCCACAACTATTTTCTCAAGCAAATGGCTGGGTTTTTCCAGGCTGGCGTCGATGAAGCATTCCTGTGCCTTCCTTCTCCTCGGGGACCAACGCTGGCGCCACAGGAAGGAGTCAGAGGTCTTTGCGGAGCTGGTCACCCCCCTCACGCCTCCACGTTTACCAAACACGATCACGGGTCATTTTAACAAAATAGATTTCCCTGCTCAAGGCTGCACGATCCTCTGTCCTTCGCATGCAGCATCAGCCATGGCACTCTGTCAGAGGCAAGCCTGCGGGACACGGGACGCTCCGCCTGAGTGACCTCAAACCCACTCAGAGAAATGCACTGACTCCCCGGACCCTGCTCTCCAAAGAGGCAGATTTACTGCCTGTGTCAATGTTCATCTTCCTCTTGGGAAAGACATGCACCCCGCAAATGCTGGGTTCCAAGCTGATGGACTGTAAAACCCGAACAATCCCTGGCACCCTCCAAACGCCGGATCTGGGAGGAGACTGGCGTCCTAAGGGGTGGGCATGAGATCCGCAACTTATTCTCAAATAGTCCCCAAAATAAATATGCAGATTTATACAGAGAGACAGTGGGGACTAGGGAGAGGAAGAGAGAGAATGGTAAAGCAAATGTGACCATATTTTAATAACTGATAGGTCATCGGGGTGGAGGGTTCAAGGTCCTAATTTTGCCTCTTTTCTGAAGTCTGAAATTACTGATTTTTAAAAATTTTTTTAAAGATTTTATTTATTTGACAGAGAGAGAGAGCACACAAGCAGGGGGAGAGGCAGAGGCAGAGGGAGGAGCAGGCTCCCTGCAGAGCAGGGATCCCGACACGGGACTCGATCCCAGGACCCTGGGATCATGATCTGAGCCAAAGGCAGCCGCTTAACCGACTGAGCCACCCAGGCGCCCCTGAAGTCTGAAATTATTTCAAATATGGAGTTTAAAAAGATAAAACTTAAATAAGAGGCTTCTTTGTGCTTAACCTGGGACGAGTGCCCCTGTTCCTCCCCGAGGCTACCGTTCAAGGGAAGTTGTTGGAGATCAAGACATGTCCAAACTCCCATATAATTACCAACAATTGTTGCTCCCTGACAGCCCCTGGGAGCAAGGCTAGGAGGAATTTCGCTTACATTTCCATCTGGAGGGCTCTGATCATTCCTGGGCGGGGAGGGCAGAACACACACACCCACACGTACCCACAGGCCCTCCAGGCCATGGACAGGCTCAGAACTCCCCCTCTGCTCCTTGTTAGCTGTGCACGCTATAGGCAAGTTCCTCTTCCCTAAGACAGATGACAGCATGAAGTAGCCTAACTATTATGAGCCCATTTTACAGGTAAGGAAAATGAAACCCAAAAAGGCTAGGCTATTTGCCATACGCAGCAGTGAGGGGCCAAGGGACCACCAGAGCCCAGGCTGCCTGGCTAGAGAACAGGCTCTTAACCCCAAACAGCAGGTGGAACGTAGGAGAAACCACCAAGATGCCTACTATGGGCAATTTTTTTGAGAGAGAGAGAAACAGAGCTTGAATGGCAGGAGAGGGGCAGAGGGAGAGGGAGAGAGAGAACGTTAAGCAGGCTTCATGCCCAGCACAGAGCCTGATGCAGGGCTCGATCTCACCACCCAGAGATCACGACCTGAGCCTAAATCAAGAGTAGGACGCTTAACCAACTGAGCCACCCAGGTGCCCCCTTTTATGGGCAATTTTTTCAAAGCTCAGCATTCCAGGAACCAGGCTTCTTGAGATAGTAGTAATGTCTCATATCGTGTTACTTGCAGTGATAATGATGCTAACTGCATGGCACGAAGTGTGTCCTTCCTGAAACACTTCCGGGAAATACATTCTCCATTCAGGAAAAGAAATGCTCTGGCAGATCACGTGCCCTGTTGTGTTCTTTGGGCCTCAGTGTTGGCCGAGGGTGCCAGCCCCACTCTCAGGGCTGAGAGATGCTGAAGGGGGGACTGGGCCCCGAGTCTGGGCTCTCAGAGTCCCATGAGCTCAGCTGTGACAAGGCCAATTCACATGTCCCTGAAATTCCAGATTCTTCGCTTGCCATGCATTTCTTCCAAGTCCTGTGGACCTTACACCTTGCCTGAGGCTCGGGGGGCTTTAGTTAGGTATCACCAGCAGTCTGTGCTCTGTGGCCCTGGCTCTCCTTGGGAAAAATCACGCAAACTAAAGCAATGCCATTCACGGCCTTCCCTGATCGATTTGCTGTATACTATTCACCTCCAGGGACAAACATGAATTAAGTCACACTGAATGCTCCTGGCAGAGACCCTGGGAAGTCAAGGGTTCTCAGACAATTTAAAAAATAGATATATAGATGGATATAATATATCTGATGTTTACTGAGCACCTATTATTGCTTGGCTCTGCTCTGAGGGCTTTACACGTATGATTTAAATGAATTCCCATAACAGCACACAGTGGCCCCATTTCATAGATGAGAATACTGAGGCTCAGAGATTTGAAGCAACTGATCCCAGCTAGGAGGTGGCAGGGCTCGAAGACCTGTGTCCCATGCAGGCGACGAGGGGAAGGATGGAAGACTCAAAGGGAGAAGCACGGGAGTAGGAGGACAGGAGGAGCTCTTGGCCAGGTTTGGGGGTGCTGGCGGTTGTCTCTGGGACAGGTGTTCTAGGGAGAGGGGGGCAGGGGCCAGGAGCATGGCTTGGGCGCCCCCACTCACCTGCCTGCCGGCGCTGCTTGACACACTGCCCGCGGTTGGGGATGCCCTCGGCTACGTCCCCAGGGCTCAGGATGTGACACTCGTAGCCCGAGGGGCAGAGGAGGGGTTCCGCCCCATCCTCTGTGGTGCTGCAGGCCTCGGCTGTGGGACAGACACGTGAACCAGAGGGTCTGCCTCCCATCTGCACCCCACCTTCCAGGCTGTGTCTCGGGTCTCACTCACAGCGGCGTGTTCATGCACACACACACATGCACACCTACAATCACACACGTTTGCACGCACGCAGATGCACATTCACACAGCACAAGAACAGCCCCACGGGTGCACGCACAGCCACACACGCTCCCAGAGGCGGTCGTGCCCACGGATGTGTGCAGGGTCACGGCGAGAGCCACGCATACACAAGTGCACACACTCGTACCCTCCAGTTCTCTAGACCCCGGGGCTGCCTGCCTGCTCCCCACCCACCCACAGAAGACCTCATCCTCGGGGAGCAGTGAACCCCTTATTAGGATTTTAGAGATTTGAAAACCAACCCCAATCCCTTCCCTCTCAAGTCGCCATCCCGGCGTGGTGGGGGACGGGGAGGCCCCATTTGCAGGGAGCGTCAAGCCCTATACTGTTCTGGGGATTGTGAGAGCCGGGCCAAGCCCCAGCCTCCACCCTTCTACATATCGAGGTATTTGAGAGCAGACCGCCTGCTGGAGCAGAGGCAGCCTGAGAAGGAGGGACCCTGGCTCAGACGTCAGGTTGGGCTTCACCCTGCAGGTACCTTGCAACACCTCCTCAGGGCCATCCAGAAGCCAGCCGTTGCCACCAAGCCATCGAGGTTTCGGCTGCACTAGCCAATCTAAAACTAACAAAATAATACATGGTTAAATTGAGCCCTCCCCTCGCCCCGGTCAAGCAGCCGAGAAATGCCCCAGTCTCTGGGAGTGGGGGAGCCTACACTTCATGAAGAACACAGAGGCTGCCTGCCATATATTCGCCCTGCCTTTCAGTAACAGAACTTTGAGTTTCCTCTAGGCACTGGGTGGCCAAGCTGGAGACTACATTTCCCAGCTTTCCTTGCAGCTAGGTACGGCCACATGACTGAATTCTAGCCAATGGGATGTGAGCCAAGGTGATGACACAACTTCCTGTCTTGCCCACGCATGGATGCCTGTTTGCTCTCCTCCCTCTGGCTTTCCCTCTTCCTGCAGCTGGGGAGCCGCTTTGATCATGCAGAGCAACAAGATGGAAGGAACCTGGGTACCTGGATGACTGGAGTGGAGCCACATACCCGCCATGAACCACCCGTCTACGCTGGCCTATTAACCAAGAGAGGAGTAAATGCCTGATACGTTGGACCCCTGGCTTCGTGGGTCTTTGCGTCATAGCAGCATAGTCTGCTCTGTGGCCAATATATTTTTAACAAAAAGAGCAACCCACATGGTAGACTGTAAAGCGTTTCAAAATCCCAAAGCAGGGGTGGAGAGCCCAAATGTTTCCAGGGAGCAGGTAGGTAACATATATAAGAAAAGCAGGTCCCATAGGACCATGGCAAACTGGAGACAGACCCTGCCTCAGTGGGTCAGCTGCTGGTCAGCTCTGGCCAGCCATTCCCCATGTTCCTAGAGCTTGTATTTTTTTTTTTTAAACTTTGTAGATTTTTTTTTTTTTTTAAAGATTTTATTTATTTATTTGACAGAGAGAGAGACACAGCGAGAGAGGGAACACAGCAGGGGGAGTGGGAGAGGGAGAAGCAGGCTTCCTGCCGAGCAGGCAGCCCGATGTGGGGCTCGATCCCAGGACCCTGGGATCATGACCTGAGCCGAAGGCAGACGCTTAACAGCTGAGCCACCCAGGCGCCCCTAAACTTTGTAGATATTTTTTAAAATACAAACTCCTGGTTGTATTAAGTGTTGGCAATTTTTAAAAATTTTATGCACTACGGGGCGCCTGGGTGGCTCAGTCAGTTAAGTGTCCGGCTCTTGATTTTGGCTCAGGTCATGATCTCAGGGTGGTGATATCGAGCCCCAGGTCAGGCTCTATGCTGAGTAGGGAGCCTGCTTGGGATTCTTTCTTTCCCTCTCCCTCTGCCCCTGCCCCCCCCCTTAAAAATAGTTTTATGCATTATGTAGATCAAATAAAACTGGTCTGGGATCACATTTATTTATGACCTCTGCTTTTGTTGGACTCCAAAATATGACAAAAATAAAGAGGTTGGTGTGCTGTCTAGCGCTTTTGAAGGTACATAGGTGGATTTTGGTAAAAGTGCTGGTTAGCCTTTTCTTTAAAAGAGCGCAAGATGATTGTAAGACAGTTGCTCACAGCGTGCAAACTGGAACAGAGGAGCAAATGAGCAGTTTGCAGCTTCCAATTGGAGGGATGACGTGAGGAGTTTCTGCAGGCTGATTTCCAGTCTTCTGCTTCTTCCCCCCTCCTTCCTACCACCTTGGACCCCGTGATAGAAAATGTTTTCAGTGTGAGTTTTTACCAAATAGGAAACTATTACTATTTCCTGTTTGTATTCTTTGCCTTGGTCAAAGGCTCCTGGGTAGCGGGAGATGTACATACACAGTTTGCTGCATTTTTAGAAACTGAAACTTGGTCAAGGTCTCCCCTTAGCTTGCAGATGCCTAAAGGCCTGGAGGCTCAGGGTCTCCCCTCTCCGTGCCTCAGTAGAACTTCCTGGGATCACCTGTTAAATGAACCCCCTGCACCCAAGTCCTTATCTCAAGGTCTGCTTTGGAGGGAACCTACCTGAAAATTGCAATGAAGTGTGTAAGCTGCTTACAGCAGGGCCTGGTGCATTTCAGGTCATCTGCTCACATTAGATCAGTGGTTCTCAATTTGGGGTGATTTTGTCCTCACGGAACATACAGCAAAGTCTAGAGATACTTTGGGTTGTCACAGTGTGGGGTGTGGGGACTACTGGCATCTCATGGGGGGAGGTCCAGGGATGCTACTCCACACCCCCACAGTGCCCAGGTCAGCCTCCACCCCACCCCAAACTAGAATTATCCAACCCCAAATGTCCAGGATGCCAAGGGTGAGAAACCCTGTGTTAGATGTTATTATTATAATTGTTACTATGACTAACGAAGAGCTGGACTGCTCTGCCTGGCCAGCAATAGCTAGGCGTTCACCGATTCATTGATTCATTCAATATTCATTGAGTACTTTTCAGGTGCCTAGAGACTAGTTCAGATGGTGGGCATCCAGCAGTGAAAGGGACCAAACTCTGCCTTATGGGGGCTGACCTGCAAGTGGGGAGAATAGTCAATGAACAAATAAAACACAATGTTCTAGATTGTACTATAAAGAGAAATTAAGCAGGGCAAGGAGGGTAAGGAACAACTACAGGAGAGTTTGCCATTTAGAGAGGGAAATCTTCCCTGAAAAAGTGACCACCTCTGGGCAAAGATCTGAAGTCCGTGAGGAAGTGAGCTGTGTGGGTGTTTGGGGAAAGATGTTCCAGGCAGTGAGGGACGCCCATCTATGGGCCCAGATGCAAGAGTAGAACCCCACGTCCCTGCAGTCAGGGCCTAAAGCACTGGACACTTCTCCACAGTCAGGAGACGGGATTGAAATACCAGCTTTGCCTATTGTGTGATCTTGGGCAAGCAACTCTGCTTCTCTGAGCTTCTGTGTCTTTAGCTGTAAAATAGGGCTGGTAACAGTCTCCACACCATAGGGCTGTGTGAGCATTCAATGAGATGATGTAGGGAAAGGCTATTGGGAATGTCATGAACAGCTGTATAGTTTGTGCACTGCTCAAAATCTGCTGGCATAGGTGGCAAGTAAGGCTAGAATCCTTGCTCACTGTCACAGTCCAAAGGAAGGGGCACCTTTTTTGACTTACCCACCCAGAGGGAAGTACCTTTATGTGCTTCCTCCACCAGGAGGGGGTGCCATGTTGTCATTTTTTATAAAGGGCCCTATAGAAGCCTTCCTGGCCCCGCCTAGTCCCTGGCCAAGAGACAGTGCTCAAACGCAAGTAGACTGTAATTACGATCATTATTGAAGGTGTTGACTACCTTGTCACCACTGTGACCTCACCCCAAAGAAAACAAAGTGCAGTCATTCTTGCTTCGGCCTTGGGAGGAGGGGTTGGGCCTGCCTTCTCAAGCGGCCTCCAGCAATTTAGCCCAGGGCCCCTAGAGGCCTCGCCCTGAGAGATGAGGTCCAAGCAGGCTGTTGTCACCTAAAGGCTCAGCCCCAAGCAGAACTGAGAGGGGAGGAGACTTTACTGCCCCCATCCTACCAACTTAGGAGCACCTTTTCTCCACCCCGGGGGATGCATTGCCCACCCTCTCCTCAGTATCCCCACAGGTTCCCTACCCCCCCCCCAAAAAACCCCTCCAGAAGGGATCTAAAACTCCTTCCCTTCAAAGAGAGTCCCTGAGGGCTGTTTCTCCCAAAGAAATTGCCATTAAGATTCAACAGACATCTTCTTGATTATCTGCTCCCTGCCAACACAGCGAGTGTTCAGAGCCCTCCAGGAGCTGCACGGTCTCATTTCAGTCCTGTTTTACAGCTGGGGGCATTTCACGGGGTGGGGGGGTGGGGGGACACCAGCTGGCCAGTGGACTTGAACCCAGGAGCCTGCGCCCCCACTGCCTCTCGGGGGCACACCGCATCCCGACTGCTGAGGTCCCAGGTCTCCACCTCAAATACTCCCGGGGCCAGGATCGCGAGGGAAGTGGGCCTGGTGGGGTCCGGGGGAAACTGGAGGACCCGCTGACATCTAGGGGCACCTGGGGTCCCAGCAGATGGTGGCCCAGGGAATGCGGTCCAGGGTTTCTAAGAAAAGCCGGAGACCTGGATTTTTTTTTTTTTTTTTTTTTAAATAAGAAGTCGCCCCCCTCTTCTCAGGAGGGGGCATCTTCCCCGGAATGGGCCCCTCCCGGGCTGTGCGCGCTCAGGGCGGTGCCAGTTCCGCGGGCCCCTCTGGCACGCAGCGGCCCAGCCCCGTTCTCCGGGGCCCCCCACCCCCGCCCCCCCTCGCCCCGCGGGGCCCGGGCGCCTACCTGGCGGGGGCGGCACGGCCTCCAGGCAGGCGTAGGCACAGCCGTTGTAGCAGCAGCGCCGGTGCCGCGGGCACTCGGAGTCGGCCTGGCAGCGCGCCGCCTGGCAGGCGCCGGGGGGCAGCGAGCGCGGCGGCGGCGGGCAGCGGTCGGCGCGGGGCTGCCGGGGGCCCGCCGCCTCCTCGGCCTGCGGGGAGAGCGCGCGTCAGCGGCGGGGACCGGGGACACGGGGCCGCCCGCCGGCGGGGAGCGCGCGCCCGTCTGCCCCGCGCCCCTGCAGGTGTAGACGTGCACGCCCGGGTCTGCGTGTGCGCGCCTGGACACATGGGCACGCAGCTTTCTCCGGGTATCTCTTACAATCCCTGTGTTTGCGCGGAGCTTGGGCGTTTCCAGATCACAGAGACGATGGATAAAACCACACCACTTGGAGAAAAATCACACACAGGATGCTGAGCGGAAGGAAAAACAGGCCAGCTCAAAAGGGAACACACAGTGTGATTCCATCTATACTTTAAGTTCAAACACAGGCAAAGGTGACGTCTGGTGTGAGAAGTCAGCAGAGTGGTCACCTGGTGGGTGGGGACCAGGAGCGGCACCTCGGGTCTCTGGGGGCCGGCTGGGTTCTGCTTCCTGATCTGGGTCAGCTGGCTACACTGGGTGTGTTCACTTTGTGGGAAGCTGGACACGAGCTTTTCCCACTTTTTGATATTTTTTTCAATAAAAAGTTAAAAATCAGATACAGTACTTAACAAGTAGGAAATATGGGCACATGACCAATAAAATAAGCATTTTAGAGGTGAGGTCGGGGACCTCTGTCACACCAGGCAACTCACACTGGGTCCCTCTGACACCAGACCCCGTCCATGTTGGGGACACCGTTCTGCTTCTGGATTTGAAAGTGGGCTGTGTGGAGGGCAGGTCTTACACACACACACACACACACACACACACACACACACACACACACGAGGTTCATTGGGAGAAAAACACCCTGGCTTGCCCGCCTCCTGGCCCGTGCCTAAAGTGCTCCTGTCATCTAAATCCCTACCTACCCTCTACCCCGCGCCCCTGCAAATGTATCCGTATTTCAAATTCCTGCCCTCCTGTACAAGTAAGTGATGCTCATCTACACACTGGAATCCTGTGCCCTGAGCCCGCTTCTGAAAAATTACCAAGATACAGTGGTGGGTGAGGAATATTAAGGTGCAGAACAGTTTGTATGCTACACACTTAACGATGTTTTAAAGTAAGCATATGCACACTCATGTAATACGTATAGGGTTTGCCTAGAACATTTTTGGAAGGATATCACAAGAATACACGAGACACTGTTATCACAGATTGCCTTTAGAGAGGAGCATTCAGTTCTGAAGCCAAGAAGGATTTCTCTTCATTGCCTACTCATTTGCCCTGCTTCAGTATGATTTTTGCCACGCACACACTCTTTTTTCAATTTAAAGAAGGCAATCAAAAATTTTAAAAACAAGAGAAGTACTTCTGAAGAATTTTTGATGACAGGAAAAACACTTGTGTTAGTTAAAACAAAAAAAGAGCAAGGAACAAAATGGCATATGCCCTCTGACCTCAAGGGAGTAAAGAGAGGGAAGGTCAAAGATGTGTCGACGTCCTCCCCCAGCCCCCCACTACCCTACAGCTGTTAACGGTGGCTGCCAAGTCCATGCGCTGCTCCCAGTGCCCTGTAGGGGGCGTCGGGTCACCGAGGACAAGTACCAGACCAGGTGCATCTTGGAATTTGTGTAAGCACAAGGACCAGCGGGTTTTCAAACTACCTCCCAGGGAGCCCAGTGGGCTTAGAGGGAGGGCAAGAGAGGGAAGAAAGCAGTGACCAAGTGGGGCAGGGGCAGCCTGGGGGGGATGGGGCTCATGGCCCCACCCCAGCTTCTCCCAGAGAATTCATGTTTTCTCCCATAGATATGTCGGTCATTTAATTTGTGAAATGTAAAAACGAACACAAAGCCAAGAATTGGCTTCTAAGGAAACGAAGGCTTCAGGAGATTGGTGGTTCTCCCCCAAAACAAAGGGGAGACCAGAGCCTAGATTTTCAAGCTGGTTCAGCCTTTTCACCACCCCCTGCTCAGACCAGTCCTTGTAATTCCTGTATCATCATGAATAATTTTCAAGCTGCAAGCAGGGGACATAATCCCACACCATTAGCTCTTAGTTCATTTTCTTCAGAATTAACAAAATTGGACTCATGTTGGGGCCCGACCATTTTCATCCTAATCGAATGTGACAGCTATCCCGGCCTCCTCGGGAAGGTGATGAGGCCGGTGTGCATGTGGTCAGGAGGCCCGGTGGGATTTTCCGGCTAGCCTGTTTGTACACGAGGCCTCATTTACAGACCTCACTGGAGCCTGCAGATCAGAAGTGAAACACTGTTTCCCCCCTCAGCCCCCCTCCCCGCGCCTCCCAGTCTGGCTTCCTGGTCCAGGGACATTAGGAGGCCCACGGGGTGGGGAGTGGGGGTGCAGAGAGATTAATTTTAGATGTGGCCTTGCTCTCCTCTCCCAGGAAAATTCAAACGTTCGTCTCCCAGAATTTGGAGAGAACAAAAGAGATAAGCGCCTTAGAAGTCAAATCTCCAGAGTTATTTATGGTGCGGCCCAAACAACAGATGGTCGTGGGTGATAAAGAATTGATTTCACCGAGGGGCCCAGATTAAAGGATTAAATGTTTGGGAAAATATTTCATGTCATGCAAGGTGATGCTCAAAGAGGGTCCTGAAAAAAAGATGTTTCCCGGAGTTCTGAGGAAGATCTAACTTTTATCAGAGAGATAAATAGATCACCCTCCCACACCACCCCATGGTGTCCCAGCCCGGGGAGGACAAAGGGTTAAAGGTCAGATGGAGCTGGCTGGCCCCCCCACCCCCAGCCCCTCCACTTCCTAGACTCACCCCCTCCCTTGCTCATTCCCGGTTCGGCCGTCTTGGCCTCTCTGAGGTCCCTGGAACAGTCCCACCTCTGGGCCTTTGCACGGGCTGTGTCTCCTGCCAGAGACACCAGCCTGGCTCTGACCTCACTTCGCCCAGGTCTCTACTAACACGTGCCCTCCCCCTGCACTGCCCGTTCCCCTCCACCTGAGTTTTGTTCCCACCTGTGACCCTGGGGATGACGTTGTTGAAGACGAGGCCGCCGCTTGCTGGTGGTTCCCCAGGCCTCCCTCTAAGGGCTTCTGTGTCGGAATGATCAATCCGTATGCACAGCGGCCCTGTGTGGTAGGCGCTCCTGTCCGGGTGGCCTTCACTCACTGGGAGCCGTCCCTTTGTATCGGATCCATGTGGCACCTCTTACCTAGCATCGGCACCCTCCTCTGGTCACGTGAGGCCAGCACGGGTAGGTCCTATTTACTATCCACACTGAGGGTGAGGCCCCTGAGGCCCAGAGAATGAAAGGTCTGCCCAAGGCCATAGGCTGAGAAGGGTCATGAGCCTAAGGATTCCATTCCTCTGTCCCGAAGCCCAAGTAATGGATCCCAAATATAAATCTAGAATCAGTGGCCTTGATTTCTGAAGTTTGCTCAGACCCCTTACTCCTCCTGGCCCTTCCACACACTGTTCCCTCCCCTCGCCAACTTTCCCCAGCTGAAGCCTCCTCCTCCTTTGGAGCAAGAACTTAGGAGCTGCATCTGATGTTCGAAAAGTACCCAGATGGATGGGGCTAAGCCCGTGGCTCATAAACAGTTCAGCAGGGATCTAACTCAGGCTTAGGAACTAGACAAGTCTGCGCTTGTTTGGAGTTTTTTGTTTTTGTTTTTAATTTATTTAAATTCAATTTAGTTAACATATACTGTATTGTTAGTTTCAGAGGTAGAGTGCAGTGATTCATCAGTTGCATACAACCCCAGAGCTCATTCCATCATGTGCCCTCCTTACTGCCCATCACCCAGTTACCGCATCCCCCCAGCCACCTCCTCTCCAGCAAACCTCAGTTTCCTGGAGTTAAGAGTCTCACGGTTTGCCTCCCTCTCTGTTTTTGTCTTATTTTATTTTCCTTCCCTTCCCTTATGTTCATCTATTTTGTTTCTGAAATTCCACATGAGTGAAATCATATGGTATTTGTCTTTCTCTGACTTTTTTCACTTAGCGTAATACCCTCTAGTTCCATCCACGTCCTTGCAAATGGCAAGATTTCATTTTTTGATGGCTGAGTAGTATTCCATTGTATATATATACCACATCTTCTTTATCCATTCATCTGTCGATGGACATCTGGGCTCTTTCCATAGTTTGGCTATTGTGGACATTGCTGCTATAAACACTGGGGTGCAGGTGCCCCTTCGAATCACTATGTTTGTATCTTTGGATAAATACCTAGCAGTGCAACTCCTGGGTCGAAGGGTAGCTCAATTTTTAACTTTTTGAGGAACCTCCATACTGTTTTGCAGAGTGGCTGCACCAGCTTGCATTCCCACCAACAGTGTAGGAGGGTTCCCCTTTCTCCGCATCCCCACCAACGTCTGTCGTTTCCTGACTTGTTATTTTGAGCCATTCTGACCGGCGTGAGGTGGTCTCTCATACAAGTCTGGGATCAGGAAAACCACTGATTTATCTGAGCCTCGGTTTCCCTCATCTGCAAAATGGGCACGAAAGTCACACCTGCGGCACGCGTTTGTGGTGGGAGCCCATGAGCTCGAACCTGTGCCACCGGCAACACCAACCTGTTGGAATTAGGCTTACTTTTCTTATTGTCGACTTGGCAGCCTTGGAAGCCTCCTGCGCCACAGCCAGGGGTCTGTCCGCTCAGGGTAGCTTTGGTCTTTCACCTCCCCAGGTCTTCCTCTCTTCCTGCCTCCTTCCTGCCCTCCAACACTCACAGGATGGTTTAGGTCTGAGGCTGAGGCAGATGCTAAAGAAACCTGAGAGCTTGTCCCTGCCCCCCGAGGAGTCTGGACCTAGCTGCGAACTGAAGACACCCCTCCAGGAGATGCTCAAGCAACAACGCCATGTGGCACTTGGCAGCCTCGTCGTGTCTTTGTCAGACGAGGGCAAACAACCGGCAGAATTCCTAAAAGGAAGGGAGCATGTGGGAACAGCCTTGCCCAGCGCCGGGGATGCCCTGAAGTAGCGTCCACCCCCACTCTGTAGTTACGATCACCGTCCCCATTGTACAGGTGGGGGAACTGAGGCACACAGTCACCACCCCGGAAGGTGTGGCCAGGCCCGGAACCTGGGCGTCTGATCCATAATAACAGCAGGGTAGGCAGCATTTACGAAGCTCCTACTGTGCGCCAACGCTGAGCTGAGCTAGGTGTTCACATACTAAATCTCACTGAATCCTCACACAAGCCTCCAAGGCTGCTTCTGTTATTAACACACTTGACAGATGAGGAAATGGAGGCACAGAAACATGACGGTCACTTGCCCCAGGCCACCCAGCTGGTGAGCAGCAGAGACAGGAGTCACACCTGGGTCTGTCCTGCGCTGGGAGTCTGGACCTGAGGAGCAGCTTCCCACCCTTGCCTGTGAGTCCCCTCCTGCTTGGTCAGCTCGGGGGGGCCCCCCACATACGCCCCCACCACCTGCCCGCCCGTGGGCCAGCCCCAGCTCAGGACGCAGTCATAGAACCACCTCCCCCAGGTACACATTCTAGAAAGAACTCATCCTAGCCCTCATCCTCTGCAACCCCGTCACACCTGCCCTCCCTGGCCACTCAGCGGAAAATAAAATAATGGCATGTCAAGTCCCCCGGACAAACGAGGGGGCTCAGCCCAGACTGACAACATCCTTCATGAAAATCCCAGGGCAACCTGTGATTTCCATCTCTTATTTTCATTCCCGCTAAGGGAGGGTATCGCAAGTCCATGTCCAAACAGCTGCTGTCCAAACACATTTACGGTACAGTGTAGACAGTAAGTTTCCAGTTCTGTATGCCTTACCTGGATAAAAATGACTCCCTTAAGGTTTCCCACCGGGTGGCTATGTTTTTTTCACCCCTCAGGGAGATCGTTCTGGAGGCCTCTGTGGGTCTGCATTGCCATTCTGCTGCTGATACCCTCAGGAAGCACGTTAAGGAGACACCAGGTGTGGACTCTTTCAGTGGAAAGCCCAATTCTTCAAGTTCAAGTCTGGCTTCTACTGAGGCAAACAGCCTGGTGTCCAACCAAAGGAGGCTGGATAAAGGAATAATTGCCCATCTGTACCGTGGAACGCCACAGAAGCCTTTAAAAAGAGGACACAGAGCTACCGGATCAACATAAGGAACAATATATCAACATATACTGTTCAGTGAAAAACACAAGGTAGAAAACAGTACCAATAAACCAGACACAAATTCCAGAGAGTGGAGGATTGCGTTTACACGAAGTGTCCAGAACAGACAAATCCACAGAGACAGAGAACAGACTTGCAGCTGCCAGAGGCTGGGGGAGAGGGGAAGGGGAACCCCTATTAGTGGAGACCGGGCTTCCTTTCGGGGTGATGGAAATGCTTTGGCACTAGATAGAGGTGGTGGTCGCACAACATCGTGAATGTGCTCCATGTCACAGAATTGTACACTTTAAGATGGTTAATTTTACATTATGTGAATTTCATCCCAATAAAAATTTTTTTCAACAGTAGGAATAAATACCATTAAGGAAAAAATGTGTGAGTCTGTTTCCTGGAAAAGTCTAGGCACACACACGCCAAAATGTCAACAGAGCTTATGTCTTGGAGGAAGAATTTAGATTCTTCTTACGTGGTTATAACTTTCTGTATTGTCTGACTTTCTTTTACAGTAAACATTATTTTTATAACAAGGAAACAATTTTGCACCACTTCCATTTAAGGAGAAAGAATCCAATCTCCAAAGCTGCCCCAATTTACCCGTATCCCTCCCTCTGTGCTCTCCACCCCCTTCATTCCGCGTGCAAGAGCTTTACCCTTCTTTGGAATGTTCCAGTGACTTGGCGGCCAGACCAATAAAAGTGCACCCCCGGACTGATGTGCTTGGTGCCGGAAGAAAGCCAATTTTCCTCTAAGCATTACTCGCTCTTCCTCTGGAATTTGGACGTCAAAGTTCTAAAAATATGTCTCTCCTTGGAACAGAGGCTTCGAGTTCAGTGTGCCTTGATGAATGCCATTTCCTGACGCCCTGGGACCTCAGCGCTGGGCTCAGGGAGCGGAACTGGGTGCACCGCTAAGGGGACTTCCTCAGGGAGGTACTCAAAAACCCGGATCTCACGCCAGGGATGACCCCATCGCAGTGCATGACCAGAGCAAGCCAGCGTCTACGCGCCCTGCTGTGCACAGGAAGTCTTCTGGAACTTTCCGTCCCCTCCTATCCTGTTCTGGGAGGTTTTAGCGTAATTTATTCCTTCACTTCGTGGTACATTCATAGTTCCCAGGCCGAGGCACTGGGAATGCTAGGCACTGGGCTAGCTCCGAGGGCAGCTGAGCTGGACCAGAAGATGTCCCTGCCCTCACATGGCTCAGTTCCAGGACGAGTGACCGACCCCAAACCAGACCTCACACAGATAAAGCAAATAAATTGCTTTTTTTTTTTGGTTTGTTTCTTTTGGTCATCTGCAGAAGTAGTTAATGAAAAACTAAAGCCACAGTAAAAAAAAAAAAAAAATAATCATGCAGATAATAGTAATGGAGCTAAATGCTATGAAGAGGTCGGGACAATATGCAAACGTGTAAGGGAACGGCCTTCTGAGAAGAGCGTGAAGCTAAGACCAATTATGACCAGTGTGGGTGCCTGGAGCAAGCACTGGGAACGCTTGCCTGGCATGCTGGGGACAGCGGGGACAGGGTCCAGGGCCCTGGCCACATGGATCCCGTGGACCTTCAGAATCCCTAAGATGTTGTACCTTGGGTTTCCAATGTACCCTTTCTTTAGAATGAATGTGGTAAAACAGATGTAATATAAAATTTGGCATTTTAACCATTTTTAAGTGTACAATTCAGTGGCATTAATTCACAATATTGGGCAACATTCACTATATTGTAAGACATTGATGTTTACATCACCCGAACAGAGATCCTGTTCTCATCAAGCAGTTCCTCCTCATTCCCTGCCCCTGGCCCCTATAGCACCCCTAGTCTACCGTCTCTATGGATTTGCCTCTTCTGGACGTTTCGTAGAGATGGATCATACGGCATGTGGCCTTCTGTGACTGGCTTCTTTCACTCAGCATGTTTCCAGGGCTCATCCATCCTGTCGCAGGTGTTAATACTTCATTCCCATTTTCATGGCTGGATAATATTCCACCGCGTGGAGAGGTCATATTTCGTTTCCTCATTTGGAGCTTCTGGACCTTCGGGCTGTTTCCAGCTTTGGCTGTCTTGACTAGTGCTGCTCGAACACTTTCCCTCTGCTCGCCTGCCTGACTCCCTCTTGCACGCACACTCCCAGATCATAACCACACACGGCCTGGATGCTTCTTCCCTTGCTCATTTCCACCTGGGATTAATTTCAGGACTGGAACCTCAGTTGCGGGAGCCGGGTCCAGAGAGGAGAAAGTGATTTGCCCAAGGTCACCCCCAAAATCACACTATCCAGTTACTCTTTCTTCTTTCCTTCCATCTACCCACTCACCCAGGCCGCCAGCTCACCCCTCCCCCACCCCATTCTTAAAATGTTTCTGCATGCCTGTGCTGTGCTAGGCTCTGTGCTAGACACTAGGCCATGGCCAAGCCTACAGTGGGGTTGTCTCACCTCCGCAGGCCTCGTCCCCTCCCCCGCCCCAGGGAGGAGCCACGGGGCCTTGGCCAGGAACAACCCAGGGCCCAGGTGTGGCCCCTGCACCCCTAGGTGGAGGCATCCTAGAGGTCCTGTTGATGGGGTCCCGCAGGGGAGTGATCTCACATCTTTCAAGGAGCAAGGGAAGTCCCCAGCCAGGACACTCCTCCCCAGGGCCTCCATTTCCTCATCCGGAAATGTCCATCATCGGGGTGCTAGTTGTAAGCCGCAGCAGCCGACTATGGTGGTGCCCAGAAGCAGGCTGTAGGAGTATCCCAGGGCTGCTCTAACAAAGTACCACGGTGTAACCCCCCCACCGGAGAGATACGGTCTTCCAACGACTCTTGCTAACTGAGCAAAAAATAAGAGATGCGATAGAAGGTTCTGGAGCTCCCAGAAGTAACAAGGGGAAGGAGACCAGCTTGGGGAGACTGAGGAAGCCGGGTCGCAGGGCAGGGGTTGGTGGCCGGCTCCTTTGGGGCCCAGAGTTGCCCGCGCACGCGAAGGGGTCCTGGTGGGGCAGCACGCCTCACAAAGCATCCTGCTGCTGCAGTCCCTCAAGGCCCCCTCTGCTGGGCAGGCCCTCTGGGGCAGGGTGCAAACTGCCCAGCCGTTTCTAGCTGAGGGGATAAAGCAGACTCAGCCACAGTGACACGCTGCTGTGTCTCGAAGTCCTCGGGCAGTGAGACGGACGCAGGGTTCAGGAAGAGCCCGGGGCTGGACGACCAGCCTCGCTGTCCCCCTGTGCTGAGAGCGCCCCCCGTGAGTGCGGGTGGGGGGCCAGGAGCAGGGCGGGGCCGTGCAGCAGCCCCTCCGTGCATGGGGCTTCAGCACACAGACAGACAGACACTAATAACCACGAGAGCAGACAGAATGGTAAGAAGTAGCACAACCACGAGCAGGTGATACAGTTCTAATAAGGAGCACCTACTTCCTTTTTAATATAAATTATATAATGATAAGCTCACAGGATTTAATTTTAATAAGGGCACTGTTGAACTCTCCAGAGTGGGTACGAGCTGGCTTCAGCACACAGCCGGACACCTGCCCCACAGCCCTCCAGGGGCCACGGCCAAGGCTGCAGACCTGCCTCAGTCTGGGGTGGGGGCGGTGGGTGCTGCATGCGAAAGTCATGCTTCTGAGTGGGGGGGAGCTGTTTCCTATATTCCTAATTTCCCTGTTGGACATTTGCAAGGGCCCTGCAGGTCATCTGGTCCTCTGCCTTCATTTTGCAGGTAATGACCAGAGAGGGGCAGTGAGTGGCCCAAGGCTGCACAGCTCATTAGAGATGTCACGGAGCTGAATCCCTGGGCCTGGTGCCCACAAGTCAACAGCCTGTTTCCTTCCCCAGGTGCTTTTTCTGAGGCCGGTTTTTGGCACAAACCTCTCCTGTGTCCAAGCACTGGGGAGGGGCGCTGGTGTCTGCTGATAACCGGGGAGAGCTCCAATCCGGGGAGGGGCAAACATGAAGCACTTGTGTTCTGGCAAATGGTGGCTAGAAGCAGTGTGGTTTCTGAAGCCCACCTCCCCGGCCCCCATGCACATTGTCCCCAACCGCCCCACCTCCCCATTCCTCCTAGACAGATGCCACAGCATCTGCTTCTATGACATGCTGGGACAAAGCAGGGATCAGACCAGATGAGGTATTGAAAATCCCTTTGTGGTCCTAGAACCAAAGTGCTAACTACCCTGGAGGACTAAATAGTCCTGTCGGGCCAGCAAAGAGCATGGGGGTGTCAAACCCGAGAAGGGTCTCTCTCCCTCCTTGCACAAAGAAACCCTCTCCTGTAGTGAGGACTGCCCTCTCAGGGGCTCCCAGATGCACTGTTTTTGCCTCAGTACCTCTGCCCACATTGAATCTTCTTCCAGGAATGTCCTTCCTCCTCCTAATTCTTAAAAGTTCTTCAACATCTGGCCAGGGTCTCACCGCCTCCAGGAAGCCTTCTGTGATTACACTGCCCCATACAAGCTCTCCCTTCTCCAAACAACTACCATCATTTCACTTGCTACCACTCCCAGCGGCTGCCTGCCTGACCTGCAGAATGTGAGCCTAGGGGGCTAAGATTAGTCTCAATACAGTTTCATGCATGTTACCACGGCAGCAGTCATTAAACATTCCCCTTTCCCACTTATCTGGCAAACTCCTATTCATCCTGCAAAGCCCAATGCTGAATGCCCCCCAACCCTGGAAAACCCTCCCTGACTCTTGCATAAATGCCTGGAGTTCACTTGCCGGCTCCAAAATCCTGAAAGCCCAAGGGGAGAAGGCCAATGGGGCCGTTGGTATTTTTGAGGGGTTTTTGGTCTCCCGACACTTGCAATGCCTCAGAGGCAAGCAGAGCAATCCCCGAATGCAGCTCAAAGTTGGCTCAGGTCAGTCCCCATTCCCAGGCACCAAATTCTGGTCCAGGAATCTATTGCTGTTAAACAAACCGTCCCGAGCTGAACCCATTCTTCTGTGCTTCCAATGCATTTGCCCATACTTTACTCACATGAATGTACTGAGCACCAAGCTAACGGCAGGCACCTGGCATGGCACCAGGAACCCTGCACTGAATGAGACAAAATCAGGCCTCACCCTGAGGAGCCTACATTCCACCTGCGGAGGCAAGCACTAGCCAATCTCAGGATGATTTAATGAAGTCACCAAGATGCTCTGAGCACTTGCTAGGTGTTAAGTGCTTCATGCATCGTGAGTCATTTCACCCTAAGAGCACCAGAGTCCATTCCTTGAACCCTCCATGCCTCTGTGCTCCCTGTGCGGGAGGGGAGGACGCTAAAATTACGCCCTCCCTCCCCCGCTCTCTCTCCTAGTCCCCTCCCTGCTTTAGTCCTCTCCTTGGCACTTGTCACCAAACACACTATGTTTTCCTTATTCCTTACTCACTCTCTGCCTCTCTCACTAAATCACGAATTCCCCGCAGCAGGAGGGATCTGCGCTCCGTGTGCCCACAGCCTAGGACGGTGCCTGGTCAACAGCGGTGATCAAATACATTTGTCAAAGGGAATGCATTGCTCTTTCTTTTTCAGATGAGATCACTGGTGCTCAGAGATGTCAAGCACCTCACCCAAAGTCACACAGCTGGTGAGCAGCAGAGGCTGGGTGCAAACCCAGACACCTGCCTCTAAGGTGCATGCTTCTTGCCACTCGCTACACTGCGCCGTCCCTTCATACCACCACCACGTGTCACCCGACTGCCTTCTCCACTCGACTATGTCACCCCCGAGGGTGGGAGCTGGTATCTCCATCTCGTCCCCACAGGACCGCACACAGTGCCTGGCCTGGAGCAGTTTCCACCGTTTACTGAATGAGTAAATAACCTCATAAATGTCTAATTATATTTCATAAACATTTGGTTATTGATTGTTGAGACAAAACACTCAGTTTCAAGTCCCTGGAGTCTTAAATCGGGTGCTGTCAGGAGAAAGTCTATTTGGTAGGCGAAAGCATGTCCCAATCCCCCTGCACATTTTTGGTGCACCCTTTGCTTGTCTACTTAGAGACAAGGAGCCTTCTGAGGGCGGTGAGTTCATCTGCCAACCCCCCCCCCCCCGCCCCCGGCACAGTCCCATAAAGACGCTGCCCTGCCTGAGTTTGGGGGGAGCACCTGCAGAACATACAGCATCTGGGGGTCGCCTAGCCAGCCCCTCCCCGCCTCTCCCTCCCGGGCACTTACGCGGGACTTCTCGGCCAGCCTAGTGTACAATGCCCGTCTCCAGAGATCCTTGGCAGAGACAGCTTCAAGGAGAAGCAGCAGGAAGCACAGAGCCCAGATGACCTTCCTTCTGCCGCTGCCCATCCCGCGGCTGGAAAAAGGCATTTCCTCCCACATGTTCAGGGAAGAGGGCCCTCTGGCCGGGTGGGTCCTGTAAGTGGGGAGCCAAAGTGTGCACGGTCCGCCGGACTCTTAGCTCCACTCAGCCGGGTCGCTGGGATCATGTGTCAGCGCCCAGCACGTGCCCCCACCCCTACCCCACCCCCGATGGTGGCCGGCCCGCCCGGTTATTTTTAGCTGGCCCCTATAACATCTGGCCCCAGAGGCTCCACCATAGACGTCTGCAGCCCAGGCAGTTCAGATGGTGGAGGCAAAAGGAGGGGGCACCGGGCTGGCTTGGAGACGTGGCCGGGAGTGGCCCTGTCCCACTGGGATAATGAGCACTTCCTGGCAGGCTGGGGCGGTCTCTCCTCCCCGAGGAGGTGTGCTGGCTGCGGGGCTTGGCGGGGGCCGGGTGGGGGCGGGCACGCAGGGGAACCAGCCCAGCAGGGTGGGTGGGGGCTCGCGGCTTCTACCTCGTCCAAGTTTTGAGCTGAGCTCACAAACCGTCTGCCCGTAGAAGCTTCTTCGGGAGACCGGTGCTGGATGGGGACTGGCTGAGCACGTGGCCGTGGGAAGAAGACTCACCCCCTTGAACCCTGCTGTCCTCCTCCCTCGTGTGTGCGTGCCCACAGTTACGTCGTGTGTTCCTAGGGAGAGTTCAGTGACGTTTTGACTGTGACCTGGGTCACACGCATCGTGAGTGTGTTGTGTCGGCCTGTGTGTGTTCTGTACACATACATAAAGTGCTATGCTCAGTATCTAATATTCTGCCGCCTGCTCGAAGCAACCCCTACTGTGATGCCCATTTCACAGATGGGGAAACAGAGGTACAAATCTACAAATACTTGCCTGAGGTCAGGCAGCAGGTAGCCGAGTTGGGGCTCGGCCCCAGGCCCGTCTGACCACTGTGACCTACCGTCAGGAAAGCAAAAGGGACCCGGGCCCCAGACTTAGCCACGCCTGGGCGGCATCCCAGCTCACCCGTGTCTGCGTGGTGCTGGGAAAGCCTCCCCTAGTTCTTTCATCCGTGACACTAGGTTTGTGGTCTTAGCTATGGTGGCAGGAGGAGCTCCGACACCCCCAAGGGGGATGTGAGCTCTGCAAGGTCAGGCATCTCTTACTGTCTGCACAGGGCCTGGCCTGCATCCGCCCTCAGCAAGTCCTGGCTCGGGGCACAGAGTACGTTCAGCCATCAGGACGACCCTACAAGGAAGTATGCCTCGTCTACCGATGAGAGATGGAGGGCAAAAGTCAGTCCCAGTACAAGACACAGGCCTGGCACAACAGGTGCTCAATACATGTTCTTCAGCTGAGAAACCAGCTCCGCAGCAGCATTTGGATCCCAGGGACCCAGGCGCCGAGCTGGGACCCGTCCGTTCATTTCTTGCAGCGATTAACTTACAAGAATGACCTTTCAAAGCCTTCAGGACAGGAGGGGTGACACCCGGTGACACATGTGCTCCAGGTTTGATATGGAAGGAGACAGGCTCTGAGGAGAGAAGTAAACATTGAACAAACCTGCCCAGGAGACCAGCCGCTTTCCTTTGATCAGATACGAGGCGGGATCCTGGCCTGACAGCCAGGCTGGATGGCCCTGCGGGCGCCCACGAAACCAGCCAGGGTCTGCGGCCTGCAGGGACTGCGGGGCCGTCAGCTCCACCCGGGTTTCGGCCAGGCCTCAGAACTTTATGTTCCAGCCGGCGGAGGTCTTTCTAGTTTATCTGAGCTCTGGAGACCTGGATTTGATCCCGAGCTTCGCGGGCTGTCGTCCCAGGACTCACCGACCCATGAGTGTGACTTCCTGCAGATCGGGGGCGGGGAGGTTTCCTCTGGGAAAGCCTTGGAGCGGGGGAGGCATTTATCAAGTCTGCTCTGAGTGAGGGGCCCACTGGGGTCTGATCACGGCTGCCTGCCAAGGGCTTCTCTCCCTCTGGAAAAAGAGGAAACAGTATCCTTTAGAAACATAAAGGGCGCAAGTGTGTAGGGGCCTCCCTCTCCAGAGCAGAGGACAGGAATCACAGTTGCAGGGTCTAGGAAGAAATCCTGCCCCATCACCCCTGATAAAACCCCCCACCCGATCACTGAGGCTTTCCATGGAAGGCAGAGCATGTTTTCCATGCTGATCAGATCAAGAAAGTAAATGCTCTAGGAAAGGGGCCAGAGTGGCATTCATCCATAAATCATACTAAAGTGTGAATGACTTGCAGCAGAAAGAAATATAGAGGCACAAGAAAGAGGACCAGGATACATTCATTCATCCATTCAAACATTTGAGCCCCTACCATGTGCCTGGTCTGGGAAACCGGGGACAGTAAAACCAGGCCCAACCTCTGCCCTTCTGGGGCTTCCTGCCCAGTGGAGAAGTCAAGTATTAATCAAACCGTGATTTCCATCAACAGTTAGAGGACACTTTTCAGTGCCAGGCATGGCTTTGAGGGCTTTAAAAATATTTACTCATTTAAACTACCCGAACTCCGTGAGTTGGGTACGCTTACTATCCCCATGTTACAGACAGGGAAACTGAGGGTCAGAGGCATGAACAGCTTGCCTGAATATACAGCACGGACAACTGGCAGAGTTGGGAGTCACTCCCAGACGTTCGCTCTCATAGCCTGTGCTCAATGTGCTCACAGGGGAGCCAAGCTGCAGGTGAGGGGGTGGGGGGGTGTTAGACAGAGGAGTCCTTGTGGGGCTCCCTGTGGAAGCGGTCACACACCTGAGCGCTGGAGGATGAGGCTGGACAGATGGACTGCGCTAGAGCGTGCTGCTGTGGGGCCCGCCCTCTATGTAAAATAAATAAGTATCAAGGATCTATTATAACTGCATCGGTGAAAAGACAAATAGAATCCAAGCTGGAATATATTCTTTGTTTGTTTGTTTGTTTGTTTGTTCTGATTTTAAGAGAAATTAAGACACTTTCCTGAGCCCCTAAAAGTCTCCTGGACCCTAGGCAGCGTGCCTGAGAATGGCCCTGGGGCCAAACAGCGCCGTGTGACGTGGGGCAAGCCTCTGCACTCTCTGAGCCAGGGAGTTGCGTGGTGTGGATGAGCCCACTGGGCGCCTGGGAGGTGCCCGGTCTGTGCTAGCCCCTCCTGACCACGTCCTCTGAAAGCCAGGGCGCCCCGAGCGGAAGAGGGCCTCAAGGGGGCAGTCAGCTGTGAGCACGGCCCCGCCCAGCTCTGCTGCCGGCTCTGAATGAAAACAGATGTCCCCTGAGCTGCTTGTTCTTGGATAGCTAGACTCGGGCCTCCGTTCACCGCCCCCCCCGCCCCGTTACTGACCTCCACTCACTGTCTGTCTCCCCCTCCACTCACTGCTGACGCCCTCCCTGTTAGGGAACTCCCAGCTTCTGTCCCTGCTCCAGCAAGCCTGCTTGCCCCCTGCCCCTGCCCCAGAGTGACCGGTGGCCCCAGGGCCAGACCTCCCAGGAGCTGACCCCTTGGCTCTGGCCGATGGGAACTCCCCCGCTTCCTCCCCATTCAGCATGGCTGCAGGAGAAAGTGTCCCCTTTCAGGCAGTAGGAAGACCTGAAGCCAATGTACGAGGGTCAAAAGGTCAGGTTTGAAGGCCCGCCTGGCTCTCTGCACCCTTGACCCCTGGCCGACGCTCTGGTCCTCTCAGCGCCTCTCTAGCTGCTGGGCCAGGCGGTCACACCTGTGTGACTCGGCCACGTGTTTTTGTTTCTCCCTCCAAAGCAAATCTGATTGTGAAACCCCTCCACGGCCCACCTCCTAGGCCCCAAACCATGGCCTGGCCCCGTTAGGTCAAGGACAAACAGGTGCAACCCCACAGGCCTTGTAGGTCCAACCTGGACTCGCTCAACCTGGCCGCACGTTACCATCTCCTGCAGGAGGGGGGTTGAACCAGCCCCACACCCGGGTCAAGCCCAGACCAAAGAAGTCAGAACCCAGGTCAGTGAGATCAGAACAAGTGGTTTCCAAAGGTCCCTGGCTGATTCCAGTGAGCAGCCGGGGCCAGGAGCCCTGACGCATCTGGCGTCTCCCGGATGGGCCCCCAGCCCCACCTCCAGGCTCCCTCCGGCCTCCCTGCTGCAGCAGCCTGGCCTCGGCCACAGGCTGCTCGCCTGCCCCTTTGCTCTAGGGCCTTTGCATGCGCTGGTCCCTCTCCCTGAGACCCTTCCCTGTTGTCTTTGCTGAGGAAACTGGTTCAGGCTTCCGCACATCTCCACTCTCATCAAAACACTGGGTTGCTTCCTCCCAGGAATGTTCCCGGAGCTCCAAGTCAGCTTGGTTCCCCGAGAACAGGCTTTCATGGACCACGTGCCTCTGCTGGACAGGACCCATGCGACGGGACAGAAGTGACGTTTCTTGTGACCATGCCTGACTCTCCCAATAGGTAGTGAGTACCCTGAGGGCAGGGATCGTCTCTTCATGGTTTGGGTCTTTTTCTTTCTCACCTCCCAGGCCCACAGCACATAGTAGGAGCTCAGCGAACACTCACTGCGTGGCTAAAGGGATGCTCCCACGCCCCACCCAGGGCTCCTGCCCAGGTGACTTTGCTGGGACTTCCTAATGGCAGTCAGTGTCCCTAGAGCCACCCACCACCCCCCACCGCCTGGCACCAAAGCCCCCTGAGCTGATTGGACGGATGTGAACCCCTGCAGCCACACCTGTCCCCAAAGTGTCATCCTGCCCCAGCCACTACCTGTGCTAGACGGCGTCCTAGGAGCCGGGGACACCTCTGTCCCTCTCTGCCAGCCAGGCCGGAAGGCTGCTCGGCATCCTTGACGTTCGGGGCTGGCTCATCCTGTCATGGAGACCGCCCCGTGCACTGACGGACACTTAGCCTCGCCCCACGAGATGCCAGTGGTGGTCTCCCTCCCACCAGACATTACCAAATGCCGCCTAGTCTGGGAGCCAAATCGCTCCCAGGTTGAATGCCTGCATCACTGGAGCCGAGCGCAGAACGGAGTGGAGTCGGGACGTTGGCTTACAGAGATTGCCGAACCGCGCACGTATGTCTGTCTGTACAAATCACACACACACACACACTCACACACTCACAATTAAAAGAAAAACACAAAAAGCAGCACCCAGTAATAAACTCGGCAGCAAACATGAGCCGAGGTTAGGGGCTCTGCCTGAGCTTCTGCTCCTGCTGTGGCCGGTGACCGCAGCGAGACCCTGTCCTCCCCGGGTCTCGGCTCCTCGTCCACAGCGGAGACCACAGCCGCCCCTCGGCCCTGGGTTACTGAGCTCACAGCGGGGTGCAAGTGCCACTTAGCACCCCTGCCACCAGCAGTTATAGAGTTACACAGATGTGACATTCAAGCAGAGCAGATGACGAGGACACAAATGGGACCAGATGTGAGCTGTTGGCGGATTCGGGTGAAGGGTGTGTCGACATTTCCTGTAGTATTCTCACACGTCTCGGTTTGACTGACATCAAGATAAAGAGGTCTAAAAAATTAAAAGGGCAGAATATATAAAGAGTTCTTGCAACTCAACAAGAAGACAATTCAAACCCAATTTAAGGGGCACCTGGGTGGCTCAGTCGTTAAGCGTCTGCCTTGGGCTCAGGCCATAGTCTCAGGGTCCTGGGATCGAGCCCCGCATCGGGCTCCCTGCTCAGCGGGGAGCCTGCCTCTCCCTCTCCCACTCCCCCTGCTTGTGTTCCCTCTCTCGCTGTCTCTCTCTGTCAAATAAATAAAATCTTAAAAAAAAATAAACCCAATTTTAAAAATGGTCCAAGAATTTGAACAGACATGTCTCTGAAGAACGTGTACGGATGCTAACAGGCACACGGAAAGATGTGCAGCATCACTAGTCACCAGATGAGTGCAAATCAAAGCCACAGTGAGACATCCCCTCCTGCCCACTGGGACGGCGAGCACCACGCGTGCACACACACGCACACGTAGAAAACAGCAAACAGCAAGTCTTGGTGAGGATGTGGAAAGATAGAACCCGTGCACATCGCTGGTGAGAATGGAGCATCGTCTGTGCAAACATCCGGCGGTTCCTCCAAAAAGGTAAACACAGGGGCGCCTGGGTGGCTCAGTCGTTGAGCGTCTGCCTTCGGCTCAGGTCATGATCCCAGGGTCCTGGGATCGAGCCCCGCATCGGGCTCCCTGCTCCGCGGGAAGCCTGCTTCTCCCTCTCCCACTCCCCCTGCTTGTGTTCCCTCTCTCGCTGTGTCTCTGTCAAATAAATAAATAAAATCTTTTAAAAAAAAAAAAGCAAACACAAAATTACCATATGACCCACCAATTTCACTCCTACATAAATACCCAAAATAACTGAAAACAGGTGTTCAAATAAAAACTTGTAAACAAATATTCATAGCACCATTTACAAAAGCCAAAAAGTGGAAACTCAGCTATAAAAAAGAATGAAGTACTGATTTGCGCCAGAACACAGATGAGCCTTGAGAAGATGCCAAGTGAAGGAATATCCAGGATGGACAAATCTACAGACAGAAAGCAGACTGGTGGTTCCCGGGGGTGGGAGTACAGGGGGATGGAGCATGATGGCTAATGGGGATGGGGTCCCCTTTGGGGGTGATGAAGAGGTTTTGGAACTGCATGGAGACGCTGGTTGCACAACTATGTGAATGTGCTAAATGCCACTAAATCAAACACTTTAAAATGGTTAAAAAATTTTTTTAGAGAGAGCTTGAGCAGTGTGGGAGGAGGGGGAGAGGGAGAGAGAGAATCTTAAGCAGACTCCATGCTCAGTGTGGAGCCTGACATGGGGCTCGATCTCACAACCCTGACATCAGGACCTGAGCGCATATCCAGAGTCAGATGCTTAACTGACTGAGACACCCAGGCAGCCACCATGTCAGATGGGGAACCCCCTTTAGAGAGGGTGGAAAGGAGCAGCATCCAAGGGGTGACATCTAAACCCAGAGATGAGAAGGAGCCTGGCAAGTTGAGGGGGAGGGTGTGCTGGGAAGAATCCTCCAGGCAGGGGCCACCTGCTTCTGGCCCCAAAACCACTGCACCGTAAACTCATGGGGGTCTGAGGGGCAGGGGGAAGCTCTCACTGCATCCAGAGATTAGGGGAGGAAGTGGAGGAAGGGGTGGTGGGAGCAGATTTGCAAGGGCAAGTCATGTAGGAGTGAGGGTGCCTGACTCCCCCACAGGCCTGAGCCAATCATGTATCCCACCCACCCTCTTACTGGTGATCCATTCAGGAATGGGTAGGCCGTCTGGTCTGGACCAATGAGGTGTCAGGGGAAGTCAGGTGCGATACTTCTGGGAAGATGGTCTTCACACCTGGCAGACATGCAGGAAAGTGATGTTTCCTCTGTGCATCTGGACTTGACCCAGTTAGGATGCAATGCCAGGATCTCCAGCAGCCACTTTACCACCATAAGAAGACATTTGGGAGAGGGAGGCCAATACGAAGATGGCAGCATGGGGGAAAAATTCCTGAGTCCTTGCTGACTTTGCTGAACTGCCAAATGAGGCCAGTCCTGGAGTCATCCCACCTGGGCTTCGTGCTACATGGGACAAACTCATCTTGCTTAGGGTTAAGTGAGCTGATTGAGTTGGAGCTTTTTGTTACTGACTGCCAAATACATCCTGACTGATATACACCAAGTTCACGTCCAGCCTGGCTGACGAGCATCCGTGAAAGCAGAGGCTGCAGGGGAAAGAGTAGAGGAAAGTGGCCTTTCTTGAGCACCTACTGCACGCCAGGCACGTTACCTAGGTCCCACCTTAATCTTCAGGTCAGCCCTTCGAGGCAGCTACCACCCAATTATCTCCACTTAAAGAGAAAAGGAAACAGGCTGAAAGGTGAAGACACTTGCCTGATTCCAAGGTGCGGGACCAGGACTTGAACCAGGTCTGCCTCGGCACGTGGCCAGCCCCTTTCCAGAGGTGCAACCCTGCTGCCCCAGCAGGGGAGGGGCCTCAGCCTGAGCCGAACACTGTTGTCTGCCAACATGTCATCACCTAAAAATATGCTGATCTGCCCAATGGCCAGCAGCTCCCAGAGCCAGGAGTCCACCAAGAGAGGCGGGGAACTTGACTGGGTCCCATCTGACGGCCGAGACACCGCTGTCACGACCCACGTAATAATTCCATGTGGACCCTTCCTTCTTCCTTCTTCCTCCCTGGGGTCAACGAGTCAGGCCCCTTGGCCAGGAGTGGTCAACGGGGACAGTAGGACACCCTGAGCTGCTTCCTTTTTTTTTTTTTAATTTATTTATTTGAGAGACAGAGAGAGAGAAACGTGAGCACACAAGTGGGGGAAGGGGCAGAGGGCAAGAATCTCAAGCAGACTCCCCACTGCTGAGTGCAGAGCCTGAGGCCGGGCACAACGCAGGGCTCGATCTCACGATCGTAAGATCATGACCTGAGCCGAAATCAAGAGTCAGACGCTCAACCGACTGAGCCACCCAGGCGCCCCAGGATGCCCTGAGCTTCTTGCCGCCCTTCCTGGCAGGGACCCTGGAGAATGCTTTAGCTTGGCAGGAATGTGGGAAAAGAAGAGAAAGCAAGAATCCTTGACCCTTATTATTCAGTGCCTGGTGTGAATAAATCTATCACTTGGCCAACACAAGCCGTCCCGCCATAAGTCACCATGTGACGGGCACATAAATTCAGAAAGTGATTTCTGCCTGGCTGAGCATGCAGGGCCCCAGTCCTGGTGGGCAGGAGGGAAAGGTGACAGCCCAGCCCCCGCGCCCACTGTCCAACCGTCTTCTTCATCCGTTCCTCGACAATCAGCAGCTTTACTAACTTTTGTTCACCTATCGTTCATATTACAAAGGCACAGGTTTTGGATCCATGGGAAAGTAGAAACAACAGCGGGTATTTACAACAAAGGGATTCCTGCAGGACCTCTATTACACAGAGCAGAAAGCAGCTCGCAGTGTGGGGCGGGGGGCAAAGAGAGGGGGTGGTGTTTCTCGGGCCCCGGACCTGGGGTCATCCCAAAGAATGTGAAGCACAGGAAGGCTGCATGGGGACACTGGAGCCACAGAGGAGACTCAGCCACTGCCCAGAGACAGGGGAGAAACACCCAGGCTTCTTCCTTCCTTCTGCCCTCCAGCCTCCTGTCAGGGCCTCCCACAGGCTGAGCCCAGTGACATGAGAGCAAGGGACAAGCTGCCTGAGGAGTCAGTCCCCTGGGAACGTCCCCCAGAGTGGGCGAGGAGGGTGGATCCAGGAGCAGAGAGGCCCAGGCCTAGCACAGGTGGTCACACGCTCAGCCACCCAGCCACCCTGCCACACACACAGGTGACTGCATTCTCTCCCTTCCCCTCCCTCTCTTCCTTCCTCTAATGAGATCAAAGGCTGATAGAACCCAGAGTGATGGTGGAAATTTTCCATTCATTTGTTCAACACTTATTCACTGAGCAACTACTAGGCGCTAGACATTCTTCTAGGCCATGGGATCTGGGGAGCTTGCATTCTAACTGGAGGAGTGGGGGGTGACAAACTACAAACAAGAAGCAAATGAATGAACAAAATAATCCCAGAGTGGTGGGCACTGTGAAGAAAGTAAAACGGTGATGAGCAGTGAGAATGAGCTGGCTAAGGTGGTGGGCAGGAAGATGTCCCTGAGCAGGTGACATCCTAGCCAAGACTGGAGTGATGAAAATAAATCACCTGTACAGAGAGAAGGTCAAGGCATATTCCAGGGAGGGGGTATAGCAGGTGCAAAGGTCCTGGGGTGAACACTAGGTGGGCTGTGCAAGAATCATAATGTAATTGACATTGTCAGAACGTCTCAACTTAATGGTGCATAAACAGGAAATATCTTCATGGTGTCATGTGGAATCTCCCCGCTTCACACCGTACAATACCAGGACACTTTGTTATAAAATCCTGTCCAGGCCTGTGCAAACTCCAAGCTCACACCGAGCTCAGAGTTCTCCTGGAGAGGAAGCTAGGCTTGAGGTTCAAGGGGACCACACACCAGGCCTGTCCTTCCAGACACTCAGGCCCTTTGTCTTCCTGCCAGAGACTCTTGTCTCTCTTCTTTCAACCAAAATAGCAGAGCCTTCTCAACTACATTAACAAATGCAAACTGCTAAGGGGTGGGTTTGAGAGTTGTGGTGTTAGCGGGCACCCAGCTCCACCGGCCAGAACAACGTGCGACACATCAAGTGGGCAGGTAGCAGGCCGCAAGCAAGATACACAGCGGATACCATTTATACCCTTGGATCTCCCATCAGAAATGCTCATGGTGACTTTTTCTGGATGGTAGAACAGGGGGGCATTGAATCTTACCTGTAGTTTCTGATTTGTCTACAATGAATCAAGTATTACTCAGAAAATGGATGGCCATGGGTTCAAATCCCGGCTCTGCCACTTTCCAAAAACATGCCCTGAGCTCTGAGCTCATCTCCCACTCCAGCAAACGGCACGATGATGGCACCTGCCCCGTAGGACGGCCACGCAAGATCGAACAGAAACCCCACGGAGTCCTCTGCATAGAACACGGCACATGGTACTTCTGTTAGTGTAAATCGTGGTGGTGTCCTCACAGGAAGCTCTAAAGAGAGTCTAGATAACGGACTTTCATTGTGCTTGTGATTTGGGGGCGCACAGTGACTCACTGAGGACACTGGGAAAATCAAAGGCCGAGGAGTGATCTCATGCCTGCAGATCAGCCAGAAGGAACGGGCCTCAGGCGGGGGTGAGTGACAAACATGTCTGGGACAAAGAGACGTGTGTGTCAACATCAAAGGTAGCCCCCAGCAAAGCAGAACGCTTCAGCACCACGAGCGAACAGCAGCTGAGCCGAGGGTGCCCGACCCCCACCCTCATGAGGAGGGCAGGTGGCAGGTGGGGCCCCCGGGGCCCTCCAAGCTGATAGAAAACGTGAGAAGTCCCCACCACCTCTTGTTCCCCCGAAAGGGAAGTTGTGAATTCTGCATCCACTGGGGGCTGGGGGCTGGGGGCAGGGCAGAGGAGGAGGAGGATTATAATAATAACTAATTCTAGTCATAAAAATAATAATCACACTTAGTCTTTCTCTAAACCAAAAACTCCACACACTCACTCAGTCCATATGAAAACTCGAAGAAGCAGGCACTGCTATTATCCCCATTTCACGGATGGAGAAACTGAGGCTCAGAGGTGGCTTGCCCAAGGTCACCCATCTGCTTAATGAATGAGCTGGCTCCATTATGATCAGAATCCCTCTCTCACCTGCCCTGACATCTCACCTTGGAGACGAGCCCCAAGTCACATGATGGCCCAAGACCTGGACAATCCACACACACCCCCACTCTGAGCACGCACGCATGCACGTGCACGCACGCACACTCACACAGGTACCTCTGGTCCCCTGAGCCCAGGATTCCCTGAAACAAGGACCCCACTTCAACACAACCGCCCAGGCCCTGGGGCCAGCCTGGCCTAGCTGAGGAGAACTTTCTCTCCCAGAGGCTGGCAGAAGGGCCCACCCCTGCTCTGCTCCCCGAGGACCGCAAGGGAACCCGGACCCTCGCTGCGCATCTTCGAGGTGAAGTCTCAGTGTGTGTTGTGTGCCAGGCACACTCCCACCAATTTGCTTTCGCTGGTGCCCTTCCCTGCTCCTCACTAAATCCTACTCCCCGTCGTCAGGGCCCGGGGCCTCTTAGGGTTGGGGAAAGGACATGGCAGCTCCTGGAGGACAAGTAGGTGAGGCCCTCAGTCATGAACCATGAAACCCTTTCCTTCAACCAGAGCAGCTGTGCAATCACCTCCGTCCAGTGTCACCTGTTCACTGAGCAAGGACCCTCCCAGGGCAAGCACCAAGCCACCCGCATCCAGCACGTCCCACCCCTGGAGGAAACTGGGCAGTTTTCATAACTTTTGGGGGACAATCTTAGTAATTAAAAACAGCCTCATGTATTTTTTAATAGAGTTTCCATGAATCAGCCACTGTTCGAGGCATTTATATTACCTTATTTAATTCACCGTGTGGGTTTTTAAAGTCCCCTAGCGATCAAGGAGGAACATCTCTGATTCTTGACAAATGTGTCCAACAGAAGTCTGGGAAAATTGGTCCAAGTTGGGTAGAGTAAGTGAGCACAATTGAATTTGCAGGAAGAATAAGAGAAAGAGAAGGAAGGGAGGAAGGGAGGAAGGAGATTTATCTGAGTTGGAGTTGCCGAGAAATCTAGCGGCCCCAGGTAATACCCGGTGGGGACAGGAACCAACCATTAATTACGGAGCTGGCAGCAGGTGTCAAGGACTGAGGCGGGGCTGGCTCACGACACCACCTGCTGGAAGCAGCCAGCCACTGCTGAAGAAAGGAGTGGGTATTCACACTAACAGCCCATTAGCACTTGTTCCAAGCTAGAGGGCCTGGTTAACTAATTTCCTACCTTAATAAAATGAAATTTGTCTTAACTTGGCTAGCGCCAGTCTACCTTTTATCTATCACCTCCATATATTTAGGCAGTGGAATTCCATGCCTCTACTAAAGTGGTGCGTACCTCCACCGACTTGAAAAAGAAAAAAAAAAGAGAGAGAGAAAATGTTTATAACACATTGCTAAGACATATAAAGGAGTTATACAACAGAATGCATATTTCAGCTTTTGCCAAAAAAAGTGTATTTTTATGCATGTGTGCATAGGAAAATGTGGAAGATGTCTCTGAACACGTGACATCCTAGTCAAGATGGGAGTGATGAAAAAGAATCACCCGTGCAGAAAGAAGTTCAAGGCATATTCCCAGGCCAGGGACACAGCAGGTGCAAAGGCCCTGAGGAGAACACCAGTTTGGCTTACTGTAATTGACATGTCGAAGGGTCTCGTTTTAGTGGTGCCCTTAGCCCTGGCTCCATCCTCCTCCAGCCCATCACCTTCCCAGTCACACTGGCCTTGTTGTCCCTCAAACAACCAAATCCATTTCTGGACCAGTCGTTTTCATTTGCTATTCCCTCCACCCAGAACGCTCTTCTTCCCCTACCAAAAAAAAAAAAAAGTGTTTGCCTCTTTGACCCCTTATCATTTAAGCTTCGGTTCAAATGTCACCCCTTCAGAGAGAGAGAGGAATTCCTGCTCACCCTAGCGAAAGCAGCCACCCATCACTTTCACGGCTATATTTTAATTATCCTGCCACACCTATCACTCACACATTTTCGTTTTTATTTTGTGTGTTGCCTGTCTCCTGCTCAAGAAGATCAGCTGCATGAGAGAAGACCTTGTCTATCTTGCACACTGATAGCTAGAAAAGAACTTGGAATACCGTACACATCCATATATTAATGGATGGATGACTGGATGGATGAAAGGATGGATGGATGAAAGGATGGATGGATGGATGGATGGATGGATGGATGGAGAGATGTAAGCATGGATAGATAGCTGGATAGAAGGATGGATGGGCAGAAAACTGGTGGATGGAAGGAAAGATGGAAGAATGGATAGGATGTTGGATGGGTAAATGGAGGATGGGTAAATGGATGGAAGGAGGAGAGATGTAAAATCCCCCAAGAGGTGGTTACCAGACTGAGCTGATATGGCTGATGCTAAACACCTCCCATCTGTGTTTGAAGGGGCCTGGTTGCTCTATACCTTTCTGATGGGGACTTCTTTTGCCAAGTGACAGAAGTCAACAGGCTGTTTGTGCCCCTAATCTTCTGAATCAGACTCCATAATCGTCTTAACTCATCAGCAAATATCTATATTTAATGAACTCCCCACCTGATGCCTGGCTCCCCACACCCAGCTATTGATTTAGCTGCTTTATCACAGTGCTTGATAATCCCAGTTCAAAGCATTAGCACTAACTCCTCCCACCGCCAGCAGGGTCCCTCCATGCTCTGGCCTTCTTCCAAAACAAAAACAAAAACGCTGCTCACATCACTTCTCTGCTGGCAACCCCGGGGAGCAATCTGTGATTACAGGACAGGTACAAATTCCGGGGCCCTCAAAGTCCTTCACATCCTGGCCCTCGCCCACCTCCCCAGCCCCATTTCTCAGTTGCCACCATATGAGATTCCTAATCTGAGAACAGACCCTGCTGCCCCAGGCCTCCAAGCACCTATACACACTTATCCATCAGGACAATCCGATCCCGTCCCCCAGACCAGAGACCCAGGAGGATCCACACCAGCCTCTCCCTCATCCTTCTTACCCCCAATAAATGCCAAGTGTCAGCTGCCCTAGCTCCTGCAGGACCCAAGCCCCCCAGCTCCCACCCTCTCTGCCACCACCAGGTCTCTTCCCTCCGACCCAGATGAGGCAGAGGCCCCCACACTCACTGCCCCATCCCCATCCTGGCTCTGTCCACTCAGCCCCGCTGCAGTCAACCAGCCAGACCCCAACAGAGCCTTAACCTGGTGCCAGCAGGCCACTGCTACCCTTAGAACAAAACCCCTAAACCTTTCCTTACCCCACAAGGGCTTTTTGGTCTACCCCATGCCTACCCCACCAGTGTGTGACCACCATCCCCCCAAATTCTGCCTGTTGCTACGTTGGCTTCCTTTTAATTCCTCCTAGGCTTCAGGTTCTCTCAGCTACTGGTGTTAGCAGAGGCTATTCCCTCTGCTCAGAACACTCTTTCCTACCCGTCTTAGCCTGGATAATCTTCCTCAACAACATCACATCATCAATGTCATGTTAACCAGAATACTGGTTACGACAGCTAACATTGGAGAATGTCTATGTGCCAGAGTGCTAAATGCTTTACAGGCATATCCCGCCGGCCCAACTCTATGAAGCAGGGATAAATGTTCTCCCCATTTTACAGGTGAGGATACTGAGGCAGAGAGCTCAAGTGATTGGTTCAAGGTCTTGGCAACAGAAATTGGGACCAGAATCCAACAGAGAGTCTGACCCCAGAGTCCCCCTCTTAGCCCCTTGACTCTAGAGCCACCCCAGAGGAGGCCTTACCTTCTCAGGAAAAAGGGGATACTGATTCCTACCTTTGGGGTGTGATATGAGGATTAAGTGAAAGTACCTCGCAAATGAAGATGGTCGGTTGTTGGTTGCCAGTTTTTCACTTTGGATCAGCCAAGAGAACAACTGTTCCTTCTAACCCATGTCCAGGCTACTCTTATGTGCCCAAATTGCCCAGACGCACAACTCTCTGTTCCCTTCCCTGCCTTGTCCTTCTGTGTCCTGCCTGGTGCTGGGCTGTCCCGGCCAGGCACATGGGGATGGGGATGGGGACAGATGTCTTCCACTCACCCAGAGCAGCGGGCCCTGGGGGGCCAGGGAAGGAGTCCAGAGAAATGACGCCATCCAGTGCACATCCACTGTCCAGGGAAACCCACGGCTTGGGTGCAGGAGACAGACCCACGTCAGCCTCTGGCTCTAAAACGTATCCTCACTGAACTCTCTAAATTAAAGGATGATTTGACTCAGACCTGCTCCCACGCAGGAGAAATGAGGAAAAAAAGGGATATTCCCATTGGAAAACACTCTCAAGATCATCTATTCCAGAAGTCAGAGTTTTGAATGGCTACAGGGCCAGGCGGGTGATTATGCCACACAGCCAAGCGCACGACATAGAAGTTAGGAGCATGGTGCAATCCTGTGGTCGTCTCAGTACGTCGTAAATCTAGATTTACCCTACAGATACACATCCAAAGCATCTAACTCATACAGTAGATTAGTGATCACCCGGGGTTGGGGGCGTGGGGGTAAATGGGGAGCGATGACTAGCAGGTGCTGAAAATGTTCCAAAGCAGGATGTGGAGGTGGTTACACAACCCTACAAATACACGGAAACCCACGAAATCTTACACTGTAAGTAGGTGGACTGTATAGTAGGTGAGTTCCATCTCAACAAAGCTGTTCGAAAAATGAAAAGGATATGGAAGAAAAAGGACGGAGCTCGATGGATTTTCACAGAGTAAGTGCATCCACTACCCGCCCCTCGGCTTAGTGGCAGAACCTTGCCAGCAGCCCAAATCGCCCCCTGATGCTCCAGCTCATCTTCTGCACTCTCCCCCCCTCTTAAAAGGTAATCATAATCCTGACCTTGAACAGTATGCCAGTTTTGCCTGTTCTAGTCCTTCCCACGAATGAGATCATTCAGCATGTGTTCCGTCATGTCTGGCTTCTATCACTTGGCAATGGAGAGACTCACCCCTGTGGGGATCTGGCTGAGGGTCCACCTTCACGGCTGCAGAGTACTCCATTGTATAAACACACAATAATCCACTTATCCATGTGGCTGGGCGTTTGGGCACATCTGTGTTGGAGCTACTCCCAGGAGAGCTGCCATGGACGTTCTTCTGGGACGTGTCTGTTGGTCAGAGTATTCACTGTGCTGAGTAAGGAGGTGGCAGTCATGGGGTGGGCATATGCTCGGCTTAGTAGATACTGCCACACAGGTTTTCACAATGTTTGTTCCAAATTCCACTTCATGCACATTGTGTTTTAATAACACCGCGTTCACAGGCACGTTGTTCGACCCTCCAAACCTCAATGTGCTCATCTGTAAGATGGGGCAATAACACCACCCTTACATGGGGTTGTTGGGAGGATCAGGTGGAATGCTGCTTGGAAAGCACCTGAGCGCTTAATAGATGGGATTTGTCATTGCTGCCACTGCCGCTCCTGCCCACCAGGACGTCTCACTCTGAGTCCGTCCCCTTCCATCAAAACCCATGCCCACTGGTAAACACTGGCTGCTGACACTTCTTATTGAAGAACTCACAGGGCTAAGTTATAATATCAACCCGTCCAAGGTCAGGCCCCATCATGTTCCTCCAAATGCCGAGGAACTGCGTTTGGATGGCTGAGTTCTGGTAAACCCACGCCACTTACAGAGGAGTTCCGTGAATCATGAGTTCCGTCTCGAAACTTCTGAATCACACATCTGTTGTTTCAACTTGTTGTTTTCCAATTTTACTAAGGTCCAAGTCAATCATAAAAATTTTAATTTATGCTAAAAGCAAAAAAAAAAAAAGCAACTCTTTAATTTTATTAAAGTCAAGTTTACATTAACATCAAACACCAAAAAGAAAACAAAGGCATTCACCCTCCAGTTTTGGGAACCTGCAAAGCCCTGAGTCGTGTCCACAGTGTCCTTCTACAGAAGGTTAATGTTGGAAATGGTTTTCTAGTTACATTTTGAAATGATTTCATGCACCATTAACCACTTTGTAGAGGCATGAATTTTCCCAGAGCACCGTTTTTGCCACAGGGACTGATAGCCTGCTAAAGGAAATGGGAGGCTGGAGGCTGCAATATCCCATAAAACATGAGTTTCACGACCACCGAGAAGATTAAGCTCCCGTGCGCCTCATTGTTCATCTCAAGTGGTCTCAGGGGGAACGCCTTTTAATCTCCACGTGAAAGCTGCTGATTGGAGGGTGATAACAAGCAATCCTGTTCCAAATGGTCTAGAAAGGAAACCCAGCCTGCCCGATGACAGCTTGTTTTTTTCTTTCCTTTTTTTAATTCCCTCTCGTTGGAGGCATCTGATGAGAACTTAGTATAATTAAAGTGGTGACAAGGGCCGGAAGATGAAACAGCTATTTGAGGGAGGGAATTTTTCCAGCTGAGCTTAAAGGATCAATTAAATCCCTGGGCTGAGATATCAAATCATTAGCACCTTCCTAATCCAAAGGCGGCTCAACCCTGCCAGGGAGTGTGGAAAAGGAGCATGAAGACCCTAAAGCTGGTGCTGACCCAGGGAGCCAGTCTGGGAGTGCAGATGGGGCAGGTGGGCCCTGGGGTCAAGGTCCCGAAGCATCTGTCTCTGCCCTGGTGAACTCTAGGTGCCAAGTCTACTGAACATGCTTACTGAGCCAAAGGCGCTCTGAGGCCAGATCCTTTCCCCATTTTTCCTGAGGTACCGTAAAGGCTGCCTGACTGCACAAGTCCCAGATGGCCTCAGACCCCCAATCCTACTCCCCTGCCTTCTGACAGGGTGGGTGCTTAAATGCCTGAGTTCACTTACCGGCTCCAAAATCCTGAAAGTGGTACCAGTCCCTCTGGTCGCTGTTTCCTCATCTGCAAAATGAAAGCAAATAATAAACCCCCATCCCAGGAGAGCCGAGGGAACTCAGTGAGTGCCCTAGCCCCTCGTCTAAGGTGGGGCTCATCAGGCATCATCTCTCGCCCTTCATCTTTCATCTGACTGGTGCCTGTGTTTTATTTCTTTAAACTCACAGCAGGGGGAGAACTTGGAGGTAAAGGAGGCTGGCTCTGCAGACCCATTCCTCCAAACCTTCCCAATGTGAGCAATTTCTACATCTCCCTACTCAAGCTGAAATGTGGCCCATGCATACCAGAACCACCATACAGGTGATTAAAGTACTGAAATCTGGGGCGCCTGGGTGGCTCAGTTGGTTAAGCAACTGCCTTCGGCTCAGGTCATGATCCTGGAGTCCCGGGATCGAGTCCCACATCGGGCTCCCTGCTCAGCAGGGGGTCTGCTTCTCCCTCTGCCCTCTTCCCTCTCGTGCTCTCTCTCATTCTTTCTCTCAAATAAATAAATGAAATTAAAAAAAAAATAATAAAGTACTGAAATCTTTCCATATCAATTAGCATACAGCCCATCCCCCTCCATCCCTATGTGCCCCCCACTCCAGCCTCCATGATCCCGCCCCTCAGGTTCCCCATGGGAACAGAACGGCTCACCCTGGACAGAAAGAGCCTCTGGGACCCTACGGCCCACTGGATCCACTGATTGGTCAGTGCCATGTTGTTGAGCTCACCAATACTCTCAACAGGGATGTGGGCTTGACCATCCCCATTGATAGAGTGGAAGTAACTGGGGGGCCGGAGGGGAGGTAACCAGCTCAAAGTCAGTCTTCCTGGGATCAGCAGAGCCAGGACCTGCACACCCGTGTTCATAGCCACGTTACTCACAGCAGCCAGAAGGTGGAAAGAGCCCAAGCTGGCCAGCGATAGATGAATGGATAAACAAAATGTGGTCTATACATACAGTGGGGTACTACTGAGCTTAAAAAAGGCAGGAAATTCTGACACCTGCTAAAACATGGATAAACCTTGAGGACATGATGCCAAGGGAAATAAGCCAGTCCCAAAAAGACAAGGGTATGCTGGACTCCTGGCCATGAGGTGGGAACATGCAGGGTGTTTGGGGAACCTATTGAATGCATCCCATGCCCTGCTCATGGTGCACACCAACTTTCACCTGGTCTGAATCCTGACTCTGCCATTCACAAGCTATGTCACCAAAGGCAAAGGACTTAAGCCCTTTGGCTTTAATTTCCTTATTTGTAACAAAACAAAAACCAGAGCTTTATAACCTCAGTACTACTGGCATTTGGAACCACACAATTCTTGTAGGACAGGCTGTGCTGCGCACGGTAGGACGCTGAGCAGCCTCCTGGGCGTCCAGCCACTAAGTATCCCAGCACACACCCCACCCTTCGGTCAGGACCAGCAAAACTGACCCCAGACGCTGCCTCATGTCCCCTTGGGGCAAGATCATCCCCGGCTGACGATCTCTACTTTATTAAGGTTATTCTGAATGTTAACAGTTTCGAGAGAGGGCCCGATATATAGTTAGCTGCTGTTGCTACCTTGTTCATTAGTGAAGACCGGCTCTGCCCCCAAGTAACAGTGGCTTGAACCAGACAGCAGCTCGGTTCTCTTTCAAATAAAAAGTCAAATGTCAGCAGTTCTGGGCTTCGTGGTGGCTCTGCTCCATTCCTCCATCCCTAACCTTTGACCTCGTCCTCAGGGGCCACGGTGACAGCCGCAGACAACAGTACGGAGAAAGGGAGAGGTGGAGGGCACTTGCATTCCAGCCGCATCTTAAAATAGATTCCCAGGTGCTGCCATGTTGACCCTCTACTGACATCCCATTGGCCCAGAACTTGGTCACATGACCACATGTAGCTGCAAGGGAGGCTGGGAAATGTAGTCTTTATTCTGCATGGCCACGCACCCAGCTGACATTTCATTACTGCGCAAGAAGAGAGAATTGGCTGCAGGAGGTCATGAAATCTCCGGGGCCTGCTGCAGTCAGGAAGCTGATTGAAGCTAAAGGCTGTCAGCGCCACCAAGCCAGGAGGGCGATATAATCCTTGGAACATCTGGTCCATTACATTTAATAAACCGCTAGACAAGAAATATTGGCACAGCACACAGGAAATCACCACACAGGCTACTCGTCTTTAAAAAGAAATCCTGAGAAATGCCGTGGAGCCTGTACCCTTTGTAACCTACTCCCTCCCCTCACCCGCCTCCATGTTCCACGTGAGCTTGCGGTGGTGGTGGGGGGGCGGGGGGACATGGCCTGCTGGCCCAGGAATCTGGGGGACTCTGCTTTCCATCCTGCCACCCAGACGTGGCATGCCTTAGCTCAGTCTCTGTGCCTTCCACGCCTCAGTGCACTCACCTATAAACAGGGCCAATATTGATTCTCAAGCATCAAAGTGAGACATACTTGCATGAATGCATCTTGTAAATTCCATAGCAGCACTGTCCAATAGAACCTTCTGTGATGATGGAATGTTCTAGATCTGCAATAGGACCTTCTGTGATGATGGAATGTTCTAGATCTGCACTGTCCAATATGGCAGCCACCAGCCCCCTTTACCGCCCCCACCACCACGTGGCTACTGAGCACTTGAAATGTACTGGTACCATCCAGGACCGGGATTTTTAGTTGCATTTGTTGGACAACACAGCTCTGGAGCACTTGTTGCATGTGACCAAGTGGTTTCTACCGCTTCCTCTTATGCACTTCTTTACAGAAGGTTCTTTAATGGCCTTCATGGTCTCTCCCTCTTCCCCTTATGTTGAGCCTTAAAAAAGGTACCCCACCACACTCATTAGGATGGCTACTATTTTTTACAAAAACGAAAAACAGAAAATACGAAGGGTTGGTGAGCATGTGGAGAAATTGGAACCCTGTGCATTGCCGGAAATAACGTCAAATGGGGCCGGTGCTATGGAAAACAATAGAGTCGTTCCTCAAATAATTAAAAATAGAACTACTTAGGATCCCAGGAATGTCCCCTTTTAGGTCTATCTCTAAAAGACCTGAAAGCAGGAACATCTACTGATGTTTGCACACCCATGTTCATAGCTGCATTACTCACAGCAGCCAGAAGGTGGAAAGAGCCCAAGTTGGCCAGCGATAGATGAACAAATAAACAAAATGTGGTCTATACATACAGTGGGGTACTATTCAGCTTAAAAAAGGCAGGAAATTCTGACACCTGCTAAAACATGGATAAACCTTGAGGACATGATGCCAAGGGAAATAAGCCAGTCACAAAAAGACAAATACTGTATAATTCCCCTCACAGCAGGTACCTAGAGTCATCAGATTTGTAGAGACAGAAGGTAGAATGGTGGCTGGCAGGGGCTGGGGAATTTAATGGGGCCAGAGTTTCAGTTTTGCAAGTGAAAAAGTCTGGAGATGATGGGGATGATGGTTGCACGACAGTGTGAATGTACTTAATGCCAAAGAACCATACACTTTAAAATGCTGAAAATGGTAAATTTTATGCTATGCATATTTTTTGTAAATATCTATTTATAAATATATTTTTATATGATTTTTTAAAAGCGCCCCAAAGGACTCTGAAACTCATCAGTACTAATGTAAAAATGTCTGGTAACAGACTGAGGTGGGAGACCCTGGCTGGACCCAAGGAGGTTGGAGGTGCCAGCACAAATCATGGAAATGCAGGTGTCTGAGGAATATTTAGGGGCACCAGGACCTTTCAGCTTCCCTGAAACACTCTGCATAGAGGAGCAACCCTGCAGGATGATGTCATCAACCACGCTGAGCCCAGGAGCTAAAAACAGATGAACGATTTCTAGAACAGGGACCTTTTTGTCTCCCCCTTGGCGCTATTGAGGCTATAATGTGGGTCTTAATGTTAAAATAAAACAATGTTAAAATAAAAGATCACCAGTCCTCAGGGTGATCTTGCCTGGACATGATGCTGGACTGGAGATGTGGCTGTTTCAGAGACCATAGATACGGGCTGATTCTGAACCTGATGCTCAGACAGCTTTGTTTGGGATGTCAGGTCTTTCGATTTTCATTTGAATTAGCTGCCAGCATTTAAAAATGCAAAATTTCACATAAAAATCTGTCTTTCCAGTTCTCTTGAACAAACAAGAAAGTCTGGCATGAGGGAGCCTGCTCTTCCACGTGGCAGCTCGGAGTAGTGGCGACCCCTTCAGCTGGGACTCACCCTCCTCAGTTTACCACAATCCCCACCCTTCCCTATCGCCTCCCAGTCCCACACAGCCCATTGTTGGTTTTTGCCCCTTCCCCATTGGTGAGGTTTTTGCCAACTATATGAGATGTAACAAGAATGACAGATTCTAAGAATGTCTTATATAGACAAGAAATTTACAGATAATCTCAATTAAGTCCATTTTATAGATGGGGAAATTGGGAGACCAAAGAAGATAAACAAGGTGCCCAGGGTTTCAGAGTCCTCCATGAGCTGTGCTGAAATGAGAAATCAGGTCTCTGGGATCTCATTCCTTATTTCTAGTTGTTGTCATGGCCTTAAAACACACGTGTGTGCAAGCACGTGCTCACACAACCCAGGGCCCTTGGCAACAGTAGCAGCCATTGAATGTTAACTGATCACCTGCTCTGAACCCAGGAGGCACCCATCAGACCTCCCCCTACCACACTACTACCATCCCGAGGGGAGGACCATGCGATGGAGGCTTAGCCCAGGAGGGAAGAGTCCTTCCTGAAGCCATACCTCCTGGAGGGGGCTCCGCAGAGTTTTCTGTGTGGGTCTGTCCAATTATCCAGTGCTTAACCACAGTTGCAAATTCTACCCCATTAAAAGACAGTTACCATCTCACCCTCTAAAAATTACATCAACCCCAGGCGTTTAATAGCTTCGAGGCTGGAAGACAATTGGGCTTGATGATTCTGAGCTCAGATGGAAATCTGGCTTCTCCGTGCGCCCAGGATCAAAATTGGGCTGTGGGAAACCATCTGGTTGCCTCTTTATGGTGCTGTTATCATCCGTTGACTCCATAACGAATAGCCCACGTTCTACCCAAAGCAATAGTTAAGTCTTCTGTGCAAATCCTGATAGCTTATTTTTCTTTCTAAATACATTGGCAAATTGTTGTTTCTCAACCACAAATCAATATATCATGAATAGGAAAAGCAGAGTCACGGAGACCCTCACTGAACACTTTCTGCAGTTACGAATATATTATTCTATTGAACTGGCCTCAAAGAAACAGTGAACCTTTGAACTTGGGTTCCATTTTTCTATTCTGGTCTTTTGAAGCTGTGTGACCCGGGGCCGGGCACTCAACCTCTCTGGGCCTGGACATCCTCATCTGCCAGACTGAAGTGCTACCACCGTATCAGAGACCTGCCAAATCAGATAAGACTGAAACACATCGTCCAAGTTTGTAAATTATAACGCATTTCGCAGATGTGAGCTGCTACTCATCTTTTGTCAAGCATGAAGAGCATTTGGACCTCCTGGTTTTTAATCTAGGTTTATTCTGTCTCCAGTTCCAGTGCTTTTCCTTAAATAATTAATTTCTCTTCATACTTTAATCTTCAAAGCCCTCAACACCTGCCGTCGGAGTAAGGCGGTGCAACTTAACACAATTACATTCCTGCTACAGCTAAATTAAATCCCACCCGCACAGCTTGGGAAATAGCTTCTGAAGGTATCAAAATGATTACTGACCCCCTGGAACGGAGCTCCATCCAAATGACCGAGAGGACGGGCTGGACCTGGGTTTCAAAACTTAAGGAGGTGCCACTCTTCTGCCTTTCAACCTCCTCAGCCAGTGCGCCCAGGTCGGCGCCCTGCTGCACCTGGGCCGGCTGGGGGGGCGGGGGGGGGGGGCAGGATGGGGGCGGAGCTGTGCGTGGGGCGGGGCTCGGGGGCGGGGCAAGGGACGGGGGCGGGACGGGGCGCGGGCTGGGGGCGGGGTTGGGCATTCCTCTGGAGCCCGGGCAGTGGGCTGAGCCAGAACCTTCCGTACCTTCTTTCCACTTGCCGGCTTGGCCACCGGAGAGGGCCCTGCCCAAGGGCCCCTGTGTGACATCATGTGCCTTTTGGTTGGACGGGCCACAGAGGGCACCAGGAAGTAAAGGAAGGGTCGGACTCAGAGGTGACAAAGCACAGAAATAGCCTGGTGTGCCAGGGAGAGCAGGGTCTCTGGAAGAGGTGGCCATCCTGGTCTTCCCAGCCCCAAAGGCCCACCAGTATGTTTATTTCTGTGCTTTCTGTGTTTTCCATGGTGATCATAAAAGTCTAGTTCCAGGGTGTTCCAGAAGGCCCCTCTGGGCAGGTGGTCTCTGCCGTTTGCGAAATGGCTCCCTGCCATTTTCAGACAAAAGAAAAGAAGTCATCAGGTCCTCTGCACGTATCAGCTGCCTCTAATCCTCACCTTTACTTGCAAAAAACACACAAGCAAAAGCAAACACATTCATCTTTTAAAACATAAAAAAAATTGCAAATTAATTTTGCTATATTATGTTTACAAGGATGGAGCAGTATAGCAGGATATTTAAGGGCAAGGACTCAGGTGTCAGACTCACCCCACCCCGTGTGACCTCGGACAAGTTGCTTAATCTCTCTGAGCGTGTTTCCTTCATCTGTAGGATCATATCTCACAGTTGTTGGGAGGGCTGAGGATGTGATGAAAGGCGTGCGGCAAGCCCTCAAGACTTTACTATGAAGGGAGTGTGTCCACACAGGTCTGGAGATACGCATGACAAGATGGGAATGGATTCTTTTTTGAGAGGAGGGTGTGTATTTGGATTTTGTTACATAGATATATTCTGTACAAATATATGAAAGCAACATATGCTCATTGTAGAAAATTTAGAAAATGTGGAAAATTATTTGGAAGAAAATAAATCTTATTTCCTGTAACCCCCAGCACCGTCTCTCCAAGGGAGAGATGGTGGGCCGTTAATAAGTATCCGCATCATTAGCCAGGTAAGCCCTACATGGGATGCAGAAAAATGAACAAAAAGTGTCCTTTCCTTTGGATTCTGGTCCTAGCATCTAAGCATGATTCCCTGGAGACGGAGGTCAAGAGTTTCCCCCACTCCATTCAATTCCTCTGCGTATGCATCAATCCAGGGCTTACTGTACCCCATCCCACGTCGGCCCCGGGCCGGGGGCATAACTGGCAGACTTCCAGCTCTGGCCCAACTTTCTGCTCCGCAACCGAGGTAGGTTCAAGTGCACCTCCTTAGACCCAGGCCAGCCTGGGTCCCCGACACAGTGCTACCGGGGTCCCAGTCTTCCCTCTTGCTGGCTGAGGGGACCATCGCCCTACTTCTGCACCACTGTTTCCTTGTCCAGACTTGCTCTGGGCTGTCTGTCCCTCCTATTTATTTAGCCTTGAAGGGTGTTGAATGCAAACACCAAAATTTCTGCTGACAGCAAGGCAAGTCAAAGAAACGTTTCCTTTTAGGGTAACAAATGTTTCTGTGTTCCAGCAGAGAACAAAGCTTTTGTACTTTTTAAAAAATCAGGTCAATTATTCTATTGCTTTTAGCTTCTCCATCTTGCCTGATTGAGTACTTACTCCAGAAGACTGAGGATCCGTAGGACAAGTCGCTCTCATGGTGACCTTCTCCCTCCCTTCTCAGGAAAATCACTGCCCTAGATTTTTCAAAATCTTCATGAAAGCAGAATGTCTGGAGCAAACAGCCCTGAAAAGATGTGAAAGCAAATTATGAGATTTTTCCAGCAACACAATGGGGTTTATGCTTCTGATAAAACATACATACACACCTACACAAAATGCTGTTGTCAGGACATTAGAAACAATTAAGACTCTGTTCTCTTTTGACTTTTAAAGGTTCTAGGTAATTCTATGGTTTGTTTGCCTTTATTATTATTTTTTTTTGTATAATTGTACAACCTTCCATCAGTCATCTCTTTAAAAAGTTATTATGAATAATACCACTAAGACTAATCCCTAACTTCAGTTGCTCACTTTCTGCTGGACATTATACTCAGCACTGTTTTGCATTGTCTTGCGTATTCTTTACAATAATCCTCACTTGGAGGCAGGTACTGTTGGCCTAATAGCCCCATTTTACAGATGAGGAAACTGAGTTTCAGAGAATCAAACTAACTCCCAAGGTTACAAAGTTAGGAATGGAAAGAACTGATCTGTGAACCTAAGCAGTGTGACTCTAAAGCCCGCAAACTTAATCCCCATGTGGTACTTGAGCTTTGTACAAAAAAAGGAAGAATTATATATGCAGCAACAAGATAGAATTCATGTCTAAACCTTCTATCCGGAGATAACCACTTAGCACCTTGATATTCTTCTGTTTCAGTTTTCCTTGGTTTTCTTCACTTACTGAATGCAGTATGAGCTCTCTCTCCCGTCAACATAGGCCTGTTGTCTGCTGTGTATTGAGTTCCATGGGCAGATGTTACTGGAAGCTCTACAACTCCCCCTGCCCCCAGAATTGGAGGAACCAAGAAAAAGAAGGAACATGATTATATAAAAACCCCAAAGACAAACTGGGAGCAAAGATCACATGTGGAGGTCTGCTCTTGCCTTGACTTCTGTGGGTTGTTAGAAGTCATCAGAAATGCCCAAAGAGGAAGGACATCGTAAAGGCGCAGTAGTAGCTTTGACATGACCGCAAATTCTTTGACACTCTTCCCATTGGCGGGGGGCTGGGGCCCCTCCCCCGGGGTGCAGGCAGGCTTCTGACTGCTTGGACCAAAAGAGTACAGTAGATGTGATGCCCTGTGAATTTTGAGGTTGGGTCATAAAAGACCGTGGAGCTCCCACTTGGCTCACAGGAGCGCTGAGCTGCCGTGTTAGAGAAGTCCAGCCACCCACTGCGGCCACCATGCTGGAGGGGCCAGCTGGAGGCGCTCTGGCCCCCTGTCCAAGCTGAGCCCAGCCTTCTGCCCACCCCACCATCTTGGAAGTGGCTCCTCCAGCCCCAGATGTTGGAGTCACCCCAGACTTCAGGTCTTCCAGCAGAGGCTCTAGACATCAAGGAGTGCACCAAGCCCTTCTTGCACCCTGCCCGAATTCCTGTCTCACAGAATCCATGATTCTTTTTTTCTGTCCATAGTAAGTTCGGGACGATTTGTTTAACAGCAATAGATTCCTGGACCAGAATTTGGTGCCTGGGAATGGGGACTGACCTGAGCCAACTTTGAGCTGCATTTGGGGATTGCTCTGCTTGCCTCTGAGGCATTGCAAATGTCGGGAGACCAAAATCCCCTCAAAAATACCAACGGCCCCATTGGCCTTCCCCCCCTGGGCCTTCAGGAGCAGGCTTGACTATGAACGGGCATCAAAAAGTAATTTTTTTAAAGATTTTTTTTTTTTAATTCTCTCACACCAATATAGAATGAACATGTGCCAAAAACCTAGTGTGCACCTCACGGAGGGAGCGGGTGTGGTGGGAGCTGGTCAAGGAGCGCCTGAGGCCCCCCTGCTTACAGGCACCCAGGAATGGTGGGGAAGGGGCTGAGTGAGACACAGACCCGGGGAGGGTCCTGCAGGGAGGGCAGAGAAAGCACAGCCTCTGGTTTTCTTTGCCAACAGACAGAAGTCATGGGCACCTGGGCCAGACGCGAGTTCGCCAGTGAACGATGTTCACTTCAGAATCGGGACCCTAATGAATAGTTAAGAGGAGTCGAACAATGGCACGATTCCTTGGGGGACGAAGTATAAATAACTCCCCGCCAGCCTGCTAGTAGGGCTGGTGTCACATTGAAAGGACATGCAGGCATCCATTCGCCTTATTTTCAAGTTTCTCCTCATTTCCCTGTTGAGGATCCTGGCAGCGGAGCCCTTACCACCTTGTCCACACGCTGCCAGGTGGCCCCGGACCCTAGCACCTTCCTCGGAACATCCTGACCTTGGACAGGAGCCACTGGCCCAGAGATGCGGGCTCTCAGCCCCTCCTGGTTCCCCAGGGCCCCCAGTCCACCCCCGGCCCCCCTTTCCTGCATTAGGCACCTCTAGCCCCCAGGACCCCGGGACCCTCACTCTCCTCAGAGACCTAGTAAAAGGTGGATGATTCTGGAGACAAAGTACCCAAAACAGGAGAAAAGGCCAACTGCTATTAATAGGGTTAACATATCCATTTGTTCGTTGGCCAATTTCACAGCCAAAATATTTCATTACATTTAAAAACACTGTGGCTTTGTTGTCTCATTTTGAAGAGACCCGTCTGCAGCAGGTGCAGAATGCGTGGAGGAGGAGCCTTACGGATCACAAATTAAATGAGCTCCCAAAGCCCAATAATAAACATCTTGCCACATCTTTGCAAAGCAAAGCACTTGGATGTGGGGTGAGGGTGCATGCTGGAGGTTGGATGTCACCTGAGATGCGGCCTCCAAAGGCAAGACCGGCCAGCAATGGGCGTCTCTCCCTCCCTGTGCCCACCCTGGACCCTCCCAGTGCCAAGATCACAGGCAGGCCTTGGGCCTCAACTGTCCCATTTCCTGCCATGTGGCATTTTCACGTTCTGCCACCTTCATCCCTGGACAGACCTTCTCCCGCAGAACGGCGTGTCCCAGGTGCCCCCTCAGCAATGGAGAGCAGAGGGGGGCCTGTCCCCGAGGGGGCATCCAGGAGGCAGGAAGCTGGGGCGGGGTGGGGGAGGGAATGACGCTGCAACCAGCCAGCCAGCCTGGGTCTAGAAGAGGCATTTGGCACATCGGCTTGTTCGTGGGGCTGAGCAGATACCCCGGGGAACCGCACTTGACCCACTTACCCCAAATGGCCCTGGAATAACACCCTTTTCCTTAGAGACCTTGTGGCCACGTGTCCAGGGAGGGTCATCAGACCACAGGCCATTGAGGACAGCTGTGCAAGCACAAATGTTTCTTGGGCTGGGGGGCATGGAAGGGAGGGGGTGTGGAGGAGAGAACCCTCTATGGCCCCCTTCACACTTTACAGGAAATAATTTGTGACCTAAAACGTGCTGTGACCCTGTGGGGGTTTCATTTGCTGGTCCACAGACTCTCAGCCAGGCTGCTCTTGAGCATCCCTGGGACACCCTACCAGGACTGCAGGCGGCTCTTCAAGGCAGAGGATCCGGCCTGGCCCCCCATGACCAGACATGAGTGCTGCACCGTCCCATGGGGGACATGCCGGGATCAGCCCACTTCCATGCCCTTCAGGCCCAAACCCAACTCACCCCCGCCTCTCAGCCTCTCAGCCACTGTTCGAACTCCTACTCATACTTCCACACCCAGCTCAAACTCCTACTCATACTTCCACACCCAGCTCAAACTCCTACTCATACTTCCACACCCAGCTCAAATGCCTCTGCCTACAAAAATCTTCCTCGGATTCTCTCAATTAGAATCCATCTCAAATTTCCTTGTACTCCCCAAACTCAATGGCTATACCCCATGAATATTTATCTAAATCTGCTGTTGTTATAGTAAGTTGTGTCTGTCTCCCTGACATGCAGTCCTTGAGGCTACGACTATGTCTTATTCGCCATCCCCCCACCCCCGGCATCCCTTAGCTTCCACCTGGGGCACAACTGGGCAGGGCGAGAACTCCGGCAGGAGCTGAGCATCTCCACAAGATGTGTGCGGATGTCTCTGCAACAGGCCCAGGGCACTAGCCAACCGTCCTGACTAAAACATACATGAAATCATAACTTCATTATAGTCACCAATATCTGTTGGATCGGGTCATTATTATCATAAAAAGGTTTCAAAATGATACATGAAGATTTAAAATGGTTAACTAAACAGTAAAAAGCAGGATCCGAGGAACCTTAAGGTTACCAAACACAGGTGAACGTTCACCTGGCCTCACCTTGAGTTTCTTTCTCAACCTTGAACCCCCCTCCTGGCCTCTGCCCTTGCAAGGCAGGGACGCAGCCCCAGAAAAGCTAGTCTCGGTGGAATGTGAAATGAGGGTGAGGTCTCCCAGAGCAGTTTGCAGCAGACAGACCAAGTGTGGAGTCCCAGATGCCGAGGACAGGTTCCTTAACCTCTTCAAGCCTCAGTGTTTCCATCTCTGAAATGGAAGAATAACTGGATCTGCCTGATTTCTGGGCTGCTGGAAGGGTGAGAATGTGTATTTGGTTCAGTGTGGGGTACACAGAAAGAGTTCAGGGATCAATGGCGGTGACGATGTGCTGGCCATTCTCCACGCCCCAGTCTTGTCCTGTCTGAGCCTGGAAGGAGAAGCCACTAGACCTGCTGTCTCTCAGCCGTGAAAATCGTGTCCATGAGCGCCGAGAGCTCACATTTTGGAAACACAGAAATCTGATGATGGACGGGACACAGATGACATTAGGGAATTGTTCATTTTTGTTAGTTGGCGTTTGATGTGATAATGATTTTGTGGTTCCGTAGAAAATTACCTTTATTTTTCTGGATGTCTGTGCTGAAGAATTCAGGGTGAAATGTCATAGTGTCTAGTTTACTTCGAAATGCTTCAGAAAAAAACCATACATTCATATATAACGTCAACATGACAAAATGCTAGTAATTATGAGCCAAGGCAGAACTCGTCTTGCAATTTTTCCACCTGTTTGAAAAATGTCCTAACAAAAAGCGACCAGCACCTTGGCGGGGTGGGGGGGCTGAGGTCCCAGTTCATGTTCTGCTCTGTAACCTTGCAATAATGTTCTGTCTCTGGTCGGGGTGGGGAGCGGGGCAGGGGGATGCGGGCAACCAGTCCTCCAACAGGAAGAGCTCAGCTGCCAGAGCTCAGCTGCCAGGCATGCACACCTCTCGGTAGCTTGCATCGTTCGCTGGGGATAATTACATCATGAGCAATTTTTTTTTTATTTTTAAAGATTTTATTTATTTATTTCACAGAGAGACACAGCGAGAGAGGGAACACAAGCAGGGGGAGTGGGGGAGGGAGAAGCAGGCTTCCCACGGAGCAGGGAGCCCTATGCGGGGCTCGATCCCAGGACCCTGGGACCATGACCTGAGCCGAAGGCAGACGCTTAATGACTGAGCCACCCAGGCGCCCCTTGAGCAATATTTTTAAACAGAGAGCTGAAGTGGCTGCAAATGGCCCAACCATCTCTCTCGTCCCTTCCAGAAGAGGTAGAGGGAGGTGGAAGGAGGTAGGCCGACCTTCACCGCTGACTTGTCTCCATCCTCGGGATCTCAGGATTCCAGGAGGGAGGGAGGGCAGGAGGGCGGGAGGGCAGGACTGTCCGGGTAAAAGGCACAGAGCTGGGGGCACCTGCGCGCATCGGCGGTTCCGGGGCTGGAGCCCGGCCACTTTCAAAGCCATTCTCTATGACAAACTGGTCATAACAGGGAGCCCGAGGCTGAATCCAGCCTGTCCATTGTCTTACCGGGCCTGCCACAGCTGTGGGCGCTCAAAACAAAAACAAAACCACTTTTCCAATTTAAACACAATACACATACTAAAGTGCAGCGGTCTCTTGCACAGATTCAACTCAATGTGTACGCAGCCCCCGAGGGAAACAGATCGTGAGACATGACCGGCCCTCAGAATCCGCTCCAGACCCCCGGAGGTAAGTGAGCTGACTGGGATCACCATAGATTAGTTCTGCCCGTTTTCGAATTTTCTATCAATGGAGTCACTGCTGGATCTGCTCTTTCTGTGTCTTTCACTCAACATGATGACTTTGAGATTCTTCGAGTGGCTGCCAAGGGTCATAGTCTGTGTGTTCTCGTTGCGGTCTGGTATTCTATCATGTGAACCCACGCTTTATTTCCTCCTGGGGTTGGGTGTTCCGATCGGTGCCTGCCGTAACAGGGCTGTGACCAGCGTTCCAGCCCGCCGTGCCACTTGGAGAACATGTGTGCACGTTTCTCGTGGGTATCCACCTAGGATTGGAATTGCTGGATCATCAGACAGGTGCATGTTCAGCTGTGTGGTGCTTTATCAGCTTCTGAGTCAGCTGGTACCATTTAGAATTTGAGCGATTTAGCCTAAAAATCAGGATTGCAGCTCTTCTTTCAAAATGTAAAGATACGCAGCACTGAACCCACAATCCACCTTCGTGCGTTGGGGGTTTGTGCTCCCCCAAAGCACCCAGCCAGCCTGCCTTGTGGCATCGACCCCGCTCCTGGAGACTCCTCGACGTTGGGACTCTTGGTGGCAAAAGATCTGAGTGTGCTTTTAGTTCAAGTCCGTCATGAAAATATTGAGCTGCCTCAGTTTCCCCAGTGAGGTCACGATGAACGACCTCAGTGGCCCGGAGACTGTGATCAGGTCACTCCAATGGGGTCCGTGGCCTCGGTCGCTAACCAAATCTCCCTGATGGGGTATGGCAGAGGCTGAGACAGCTGCCGGCAGGGTAGGGCCCATCAGCTGCCATTCGTTCAGCACCTTCCGTGTGATTCCATCGTCTATTCTCGCTACTCTCCTGGCCTTCCCCCTCCTCCAGCCCCACAGCCACTGCCTTATTCACCCCCCTATCACCTCCTGCCAGGTCGAATAAATGATTTCCTCCAGGCTGGCTCCTCCCCAACCCCCACTGTTACCAGGATGCCTCTTAACTTAAAAAAAAATTTTTTTTTTTAAATCAACACATGTCATCGATTTAAAAAATTAAACAGTACAGGGGCATTTGGGTGGCTCAGTCAGTTAAGCGTCTGCTGTCGGCTCAGGTCATGATCCCAGGGTCCTGGGATCAAGCCCCTCGTCCTCGTCCGGTTCCCTGCTCAGTGGGGAGCCTGCTTCTCCCTCTCTTTGCCCTTCCCCCCACTCATGCTCTCAATCTCTCAAATAAATAAACAAAATCTTTTTAAAAAATTAAACAATACAAAATGATATAGAGAGAAAAGGAAATCCCCTCTTCTTCTCATCCCTTCTCCAAACCTTTCGGTTTCCCTTTCCAGCAGCAACCCCAGTTTCCAGTGTTTTACCCACTTGTGAGAAATACATATTCTATGCACACACACGCTCCTCTTGTCTATTTTTACACAGACTAGCGCCTTCAGTATGATCTGCTCTGCACCTTGCACTTTACGCATCTCGCTGGTCCTTCCACGTCGGTTTGTGCAGACCCCCCAGGTTCTTTATAACATCTGCAGCGCTCTCTATTGCCTTCACAATCACCATCTACCTAACCAGTCCCGCAACGAGGGATATTTCGGTCACTTCCAATCCTTTGCTACCATAAGCAGTGCTGTAAAATATCTTTATACGTCTATCTTTGCACGTGCCCCTCTGCCGAATAAATCCTAGTGGTTGTAGGTCACGGGGCACCTGCATTTCTTATTTTGATCAATAGGGCCAAACTACCCTTGACGAGGCTTGTCCCGATTTATACTGCCTCTAGCAATACCTGAGTGAGCTCAAGTGAGCTCTGGAAAATGCACACCTGATCATGTCACTCCCGACTTCAGGCACCCATTCCCACCCCCGGCCGCATGATAAAATCACCATGGGGAGCTTTCAAAGCCATCCTACAAGTAGGGCCCCAAAGACTGAAATTCAGATTTCACTGATCTGGACGTGAGCCAGTTGCTGGAGTTGAAGATAGCTGCATTTTAATCCCCGGGACCTGCAGATATGTTACTGACGTGGCAAAAGGAACTTGAGCACATGCGATTAAGTTAAGGATCTTAAAATCTGGAGATGATCCTGGATTATCCAGTGGGCTCAATGTAATCACAAGGGTCCCTATCAGAGGGATGTGGCAGGGTCAGAGAGGGAGACGTGAGGACAGAAACAGAGGTCTGAGTGAGGCGGCCACCAGCCGAGGAATGTGGGCAGCCCCTGGGACTGGATTCTCCCCCATCACCCCCAGCAGGAATGTAGTCCTGACAACACTTTGATTTTAGCCCCTGAAGGCCCATATTGGACTTCTGGTCCTCAGAAGTGCAAGATAATACGTTTGTGTTGTTTTAAGCCACGGTGCTTATCTTTTCTGTTACAGCAGCCCTGGGAGACTCACTCACACGTGGCCACTGTGGGTCATCCCTTATCAGAAAAAAATTGGCAGGTCGCAGGCCTTCAGAAGAGAGAGAGGACGGGCTGCATAGGCGGTCCTATATCCAAGACCGGCGGGATGCTGGAAAGGCCAGGGCCAGCCTACCTTCCCTGGTTACACAGAAGGGAGGAACAAGGGGGTGGAAGGCAGTGGCATTAAAGTTAAAAGGTGACTGGAACTTTACCAAGCCACATGGAAGGACTCCGCAAGTGCTCTGGGGCAGGGGCTGGTGGGCTTGGGGACCAGGCTCAAGTTAAAAGTCCTCTAGCCCTGGGAAAGTGACAGCCCTGAGAGACGGCACTGGGGCTGTGGAAAGAGCACTGGACTGTGAGTCCTAACTGAGCCTGGCTCTGCTATTCCCTTGCCCTGAGAGCTCAGACAGTGATCCCCTCGTCCCCTCTATGAGATTTGAGGGGCTTGTACTCCGGTGTTCTTTTAAAAAACCTTTTTAACAGCAGTTAAAACTTCTTTTCAAACTCCTGTCTTCAAACAAAATCTTTCCTGTGTGACTTGGACAGAAGTTAAGATAATACTCATAATAAGAGCAAGAGCTTAAATGGGACTTCCTTCATGCCAGGCACTCTTGTAAGCACCTTATAAGTGAAAATTCACTTGTTCAGTCCGCACGACAAATCAGTGGGGGGAGGGGTGGGGGGCTACCATTTTCATTTCACAGAAGAGGGAATTGAAGCACAGAGAGGTTAAGAAACTTACTCAAGGTCACCCAGCAGGGAAGTATTAAATTCTTGATTTGGGGGTGCCTGGGTGGCTCAGTCAATTAAGGATCTGACTCTTGATTTGGCTCAGGTCATGATCTCAGGGTTGTGAGATCGAGCCCTGAATCAGACAGTGCACTGGGCATGAAGCCGGCTTAAGATTCTCTCTCTCTGCCCCTCTCCTCTCCTCTCTCTCCCCTCCCTCCCCCTTCCCTCTCTAAAAAAAAAAAATAATAAATGAAATAAAGAAATTCTTGATTTGAACCCACGCACTCCAGATGCAAAGAGAACTGACAGGCTGGGGGCAATTAGTCAGAGGTTAAGGTGATATCAATAATAAAGAGCTAGAGGAGGTAGGGAGACAGAAAGAGGAAGGGAAAAAAACCAACATGAGCTGGAAAGATCATTTTGGAGTCTGGTTTATGAGAGGTATGGGAGCAGCCCTGGAGTCTGAGAGAACTGGGGAGCCAGGGGACGGGGGTAGAGCATGTCCATCACTAACAGGTGCCCTGGGGTCTCCCTGAGTGGGCCGAGTGTGTGAAGACTGGGCCATGTGGGGCCCTGGCATTTTTGGCGTCACACTCACTATGGGAAACCAGCCAGAGAGAAGCAGCCACTTTGAGGCAGGGAGTCTTATCCCCATGTCCTACCCTTTGTCACCCTCGTTCCAGACCCCGTGATCATTGCTGCAGAACACCTGGGTTTCACGCAATGCGATGTGAAAGCCACCACCCTCGGCCACCTCTATTCCTCTGGATCCTCTGCTCCCGCCTGGATTGATCCCCACAGGCCGGGCCGCGGAGAGCCCACTGAGGCCACCGGTTGCTGCCACCCTTCCAGGCAGCTGTGAAAGGCCCACGCTCGGACCGTCCCCCCTCCCAAACCCTTGCATCAGAACTCGAAGTCTCTGTCATGCGCAGATTCCCACTAGCAAGGTGACCTTGAGCGAACCTCTCTCCTGGACCTCTGGGCCTCGTCTGCAAAATGGAACTGATGATAACTCACCTTTGGAAGCCAAGAGACAGGGCCCCAGAACCTCTTAAGAAAATTAAGAAGAGCCGATGTACATGGAGCACCTACAGGGGAAGACAGCTCTGCGGTCTGCGCCATCACGGCCCCCACTGTCCTCATCTGACCAGTGAGAAGGCTGAGGCCCAGGGAGGTGAGGGGCCTGACCAAGGACACACAGCAAGGTGGTGCAGAGCCGCGGCTAGGACCCAGGTCTCAGAACCGTGCCCCCTCCTCTTCACCAACCCAGAAGCCAAACCCACAGTAGGAGCCTCTTCTTGGCTTCTGGTCTGCCCTCTCCGAACCCCTCTCATTCCTACACATTGTACAAACAAGGAAACTGAGGCTCAGAGGCACTAAGTCACCTGCCCAAGGTCACCCAGCCATTCACATGGGAGCAGGGGATCCGGGTGTGTGTGACTCCACACTCACCCTTCCTCCTAGTCCAGCACGCAGCCTCTGGAGCTCCCAGCCAGCGCTCGGATACTGGGCTTCTCTGACCGAGCCTGTCCCCGGGCTGGTGAGAAGCAGGAGAGCTCCTCCGACAGCCTTTACCTGAGCGGGACCTCCCCATCATCGGCACCCCCCCTCCACCCCCGGGAGCCTCCAGGGTGTGGGTCCAGGTAGCTGCAGATGTCCCGGCCCCAAGTTGCCCTCTGCTCCTTCCGAGTTAGGCTCCTCCTTGGAGGGGAGGGAAGGACAACTCTCCTTGCCTCCCAGGCCATTGGCAGAGCGGCTGCCGCGGCTGCTCGCAGCAGCCTGGTGATGGAGAGATTATTTCTGAGCCACCACCAACCCCCCGCCCCCGCTTCTCTGGCAGGACCACACCGGCTGTCCCCTTGGGGCTCGGAGCACAGAGCCCGCTGCTGAGGCAGGACGGCTGGCTGGCTCCCTCCCAGCACGAACCCCTTGGACTGTCACCTCTCCCCGGGGAAGAGGCTTCCGGGTCCTTGTACAAACCCCAGCCCGGTGCCCCAGGGCTGTTCCGCAGCTGCTGGAGAGAGAGATGCGGAATGAATGTACCTCTGCTTTCAGGAGGAGGCAAGGGAAGAAAGGTTGGAAACTAACTCTGCCAGAAACTGCCGTGTTTGGAATTTTTCTTTTCTTCTCCTTCATCTCCACCACGAACCTATCTCTTCCCTGGCCATCGAGACACGGGCTCCCCTGGCCCGGCAGAGAAACAGCAAGAAAAGGGCTCCCTGAGACAGGAAGGTGAGTTAAACTTTCGGGGAAGAAGTTAGTGTTTGCTGCAGGGCTGGGGGCTCGCAGGACACTGAACAGGCTTGTCCAAAGTGCCGTCTTGAATGCACACCTTTCCCGTGCTCGGGATGGGAGCTTTGTGTGCTGGCTGTTTCAGGGGGACAGCGGATCGCAAAGTTGGGTTTGTGCATTGAATGCAGACAGGGCAGAGGGTGTTTTTTTTTGGGGGGGGCGTGTTCTAGAAAGAGCCTCAGGCTGGGAGACAGAGTCCTGGGTTGGATTTGGATCTGCTGTGTGACCTTGGGGGAGTCACTTCAGCTCTCTGGGTCTGGGGGCTTGCACTCGGAAGATGAGAACACTCGGGAGGGACTCCCCAGATTTCCAAACAGTCTTCTCTCTGCAGGCTGCTCCTCCTCCTCTGGCCATACGTTGTAAAGGAAGTCATGCATGCGGAGTACCAGAACGCTGCGTGGTGAGCGAGCGTGAAATGCACGGGCTGTGATTCACCTCTTTGCTGCCTGCCGGAATCCAACTGGCTCCGAAATTGAGAGGAACTTTTATTTCCATTCAGCTGCCGAGTTCTTCCGTTGATTGGAGTGCCTATTGGAATGTAAGGTTATAATAGATGCTCTGGAAACAGCTCTGCTGGAATGAATAGCGTAGGAAGTGGTTGCAGGGTGCCGAGGAGGACAGGGGCTTAAATGCATGGGCTGAATCTAAAACTCATTCTCACTCAGGTGCCTCAAATAGGTCTGAAACGGAGAGAGCATTAGAGGCCCCTTCACTTTGCAGATAACAAGACCGAGGCCCAGAGAGGGGGAGTAACTGGCTCAAGGTTACATGGCAAGGGTGGCTGAGGCAAGCACCCCGTGAACACGGGGGACAGCAAAGTCCTCCAAAGGAGGAAGGAAATAAGATCATTGTGGAGCTGCTCCTGAGAGCCAGACGCTGTGCCAAGCACTGTCACGTTCCTTGTTACTTAACCTTTCTGTGCCTCAGTTTCCTCATCTGTGAAGTGGGGATACTGATGTTTACCTCATGGAGGTGTTGAGGTGAGTTAATATAGGGGAAGCATGTAGATTGGTGCCTGGCACCTCAGAAGCATCTAGAAGTGTTCCAAATAAACGCTTCATGTATATTACCACATGTAACCTTCACCGTGCCCAGTGAGGTGGATTCCCAAACGACCCCAGCCCGTACAGATGAAGCAAAGGGCTCAGAGGGGCTGAGTAATCCACCCGGGCCGGCAGTCCCTAAGGGATCAGAACCTGGCAGTGAACTTGAGAAACTCCTACACTCCTAAGCTCTATTTTACCAACCGTACCTTGTAAGATTGGTACAAGTCTTGTCATTGGCATGAATGAAGCTGAGATCAGAGAGGTTAGGCCACATGCCCGCGACCACAGAGCCTGGGAGTGGCACAGCTCTGACCAGGGAAGGGATGCCATCCTCTTTTTGGTCACGGATAGACCCCAGGCGCATAATGGGTGCTCAGTAAATCTGTGTTGGGTGGAAGAGGTGAAAAATGAAGGATACACATGCAGTTGCAGCGAAGTGAAAGAGAGTGAATTTTTTCCCCGTTGTCCTGCCCTCTCTTCTCCTACCCACGCCCCCCGCCCCGTTTTAGGACATCTCCGGCGATGCCCATGCCCTCCAGAGCCAGGGGCCTGCCTCCCGGACACCGCCCCCGGGGCTCCTGCAGCCCCCTGAGTCAGCTCCTGCCCGGCCGCCTGCCGCCGTCCTCCGCCAAGGGGCTGTACTACCGCAGGGCCCGCAAGGTGGGCGCCCTGGACGCCTCCCCGGCCGCCGACCTGAGGAAGGAGATCCTGGTCAACGTCGGGGGCAGGCGCTACGTCCTGCCCTGGAGCACGCTGGACGAGTTTCCCCTGAGCCGCCTGAGCAAGCTCAAGCTGTGTCGGAACCACGAGGAGATCGCGCAGCTCTGCGACGACTATGATGAGGACAAGCAGGAGTTCTTCTTCGACCGGAGCCCCAGCGCCTTCGGCATGATCGTGAGCTTCCTGGCGGCCGGCAGGCTGGCCCTGCTGCGGGAGATGTGCGCGCTGTCCTTCCGGGAGGAGCTGGTCTACTGGGGCATCGAGGAGGCCCGCCTGGAGAAGTGCTGCCTGGGCGAGCTGCTCCTTAAGCTGGAGGGACTGGCCGAGCTGCACCGCGGGGAGACGCTGCCGCTGCTGCGGGAGGCGCGGCGCCCCGCGGGGGACCCCTCGCGCTGGGGGGTCTTCATGCACTGGCTGCGCGAGACCGTGGAAAACCCGCGCTCAGGGCTCCCCGGCAAGGTCTTTGCTTGTCTGTCCATCCTCTTCGTGGCCACCACCGCGGTCAGCCTGTGCGTGAGCACCATGCCCGACCTGAGGGCCGAGGAGGACAAGGTGAGTGGCCCCCGAACCCCCCCCAGGCCGGGCCCAGGGCCCCCGAGACCTAGGGCCTGTGAAAATGTCTAAGTAGCTTTTAAAACAACAGAAAAAGAGATTGTTGTCTAGCGTGGATTGGATGCGTTTTTAGATCAGCGCAGTTGTGAAAGATAATTTTTAATTTTAATTTTAATTTTTTTGGAGGAAAAGACCGAGGGCCCACAAAAGTCATGAGGTGGCTCTGCCTCATAGGGGACTCGGTATTAACAAAGCTACCCCCTGGTGCTCATGCGCCAGGCAGGCCTGGCTTGCGTCTCCAAGCTCTGTGACCACGGGCAAATTGCTTCACCCCTCTGAACCTCAGGTTCTTCCTCTGTAAAATGGGTAATATCGCGGTAAGGATTCACACACCCAGTGTGTGTTTATTGAGCAGCTACTCTGTGCCATGCACTGTTCCTGGCTCAAATCTCTGCCTTCTTGAGCCAACGTTCTCGTGGGCATCCCCGCTCCATGTTCAGGTGGAGAAAGTGAGGTACAGGGCCTTCAGCTTTCTTGGAGTTACCAGAGCAAAGATGCAGATGAGGGCCAAGATTCCTGCTGGGCACTTGGCTCCTGAGCCTCCCAGTCAGTCTCACTGCGTGGGGAACTCAGAGATGAGTTAACTCCTAAGTGACTCTGCCCCAGGAAGCAACAGAAGAAAGGTTTTCTTGCCCACTCCTGCCCTCTTTTTCCAGGAAGTTGTGGGAGACCCCCAGGGGCCAGGGAGTCTGAGAAATGAGATAAAAGCTTAATATTTCATTGGGAAGTTTATTGGAGAGCTTCAAACTGAGAACTGGATTTGTTTCCTACTTGAAAATGTTGCTCCTGTCCTGCTCTACGTTCCTCCATTGCTCCCCATCACCTTAATTATGGAACTTCCATTATGGCAGACGGAGGGAGCTGATAAATAACACATATATAAGATAATGAACCCTGTGTATGGCCCATAATCGTTGTCAGTCCACAGAAGTTCCCTTCCCCTAAGGATATATCCCAGGGCAATATGGTAGGATCAGAGAACTTTCCAGAAGGAAGGGACTTAGATGGAGAGCCAGCCCCTGCCTTACACAGGGTAGGCTCTCAATAAATATTTATTGAATAAAATATATCTTGTGCAACCTATAAATGTTTTGTCCTAAAGCAAACCAACCAAAACGTTTCGACTTTCGACTTTGGAACAGCTTTTTTTCCCCAAGGGGGAGGACTATAGCTCCAAACATCCAGACGTTGTTTTATCCTTTAGCACCAAATCATGTGACTTAAGAGCCTGCTTGTTCACAGAAATATTTACACTTGGACACTGCAGTAAAAAATTAGGACAAAATAAGTGGCTTCGGTCCCCTGCCCCCAGAAGCGTGCCCTTGATCCCAGCTACTGAGGAAGGACCCCTCGATTTCCATAAACCTGTTCCTCGGGGATTTCCCAGAAGCCAGGATTTAGACTGTGCAGAGGGACAAGGTCTTTTCAAAACCTAATGCTCTGAAAATTACCCAAGATTTGAACCCAGGCTTGGTTTGACAGGGGACCCAGGAAATCAAATCAGAGGTCGCTGGGAGGCCCGCAGGACCAGCAGCCCCAAGTCTGGGCTCAGGAGCCAGGCTGCTGATTGCCCTTAGATAAAAGGGGCCATGCCCACGCCCGGGGTGCATCTCTGCGTTTTCACCTTGTGGAAACCACCTTCGTGTGTGCTTGCTGCCTGGAGAGAGGCTGGGAGACGCTGCCCTTAAAAAAACTGTTTAGATGGTAATACAGAGAGCCAGGAGGCTGGGGAGGCGGTCTTCATTTTTTCAAGACTGTGTCTTTCATTTACATAAAAAGACAATGTTCTCTCCAGCACCAAGCGTGTCCGATATTTCGAATTTGCCCTTGGGGATGTTCAGCTGGCCAGATGCTTCTGGGGGCAGGCCCAGCTAGGAGACCTGGGGGCCATGTCGGCCTGGGGGCCCAGCAGCATCTGCTCAGATGAATCAATGCCACGTGGGCGGACAGACACGCCAGGGCTGGGACCCACAGACCTCCCCCATCAGACACGGTGCTGCGCTGGTTGGCAGAGACAGCTTTCCTTTTGCTTTTTCTTCTACCTTCTTCCAGTGACCTCCCATGGAGTAAACTTGGCAGCTGGGGAGAAGGGTCTGCACTGGAGGTTGGTAAATTAAAATAGAGGAGGGAGGAGGTGGTGTAGACAGGAAGGACCATGCCAAATTCTTAAGCACCTCCCAGGTGCATCCAGCCTTTTCTGGTTTCCTTGGAAGAGCTCATCCCCAAAGGGAGGAAAGAACCGGGGCTTATTACGTGCCCTTCACGAGGCTGGCATTTGACGGATGGACTTAGTCCTTGCAACAGCTTGGGAAGCAGGTACTACTACCACCCCCATTTTACAGGTGAGGAAACTGAGACTCGGGCAAGTTTTATCCCTTTCTAAAGCTCACAGTTAGTTATGTGGCAGAGCTGGGATTTGAGCTCACCTACCAGTTGGTTCTAAAACCTGTCTCCTTAGGACCACACAACACCAGCTTTCAGTGCTGGGCTGCTCTGCCTCTTATCTGGACACTCAGCTCAGCAGCACTTGGCGTTTCTGAGGCCGCCAGGGTTTGAGAAGCACATCCCTGTCCAGCAGGAGGGCCAGAGTGCAGCTCCTCTGGGTTTGAATCTTGGCCTCACTGCTCATGAACTCACTGTTATTCTCGGGAGAGTCACTTAACCTCTGTGAGCCTTAGTTTCGTCACCTGGAAAATGGGGATGCTCCCAGCCCTCTCCCCATGGGGTTATGATGACGACTAAAAGAGTAATTTGCATAAAGCAGTAGGAACAATGCTGATGCGTGAGAAGCCCTTAGCACGTGTCAGTCCCAACAGCATTCACTTGTTAGGTCCTAGCTGACAGGAGATCACAGCATTCACCCTTCCCTTCGTTCAACAAGCTACTGAGTGCCTACAAACGACATTCTTCTAGGCGCTGGAGACAGTCAGACAAATTTCTTAACCTTCCTGGAGCTCTTATTCTGCCCATCCTTGTTCCCTGTTTTGTAATTGAGGTGAAATTCACATAACATAAAATTAACCCAGAAAAGCGAACATTTCGGTAGCACTCAGTACATTGACAATGTTGCACAGCCTCCGCCTTTATCAAGTTCCAAAACATTTCCACTACTCCAAAATAAAACCCCGTCCCCACTAGCACTCACTCCCCGTCCCTCTCCCCCAGCCCCGGGCAACCACCACTCTGCTTTCCGCCTCCGTGGATTTCCCTATTCCAGACACGGTGTGCGAATGGGATCACACACATGTGGCCTTTGGGGGCTGGCTTGTGTCACTCAGCGTGGTGTTTGCAGGGCCCATCCACACTGTAGCCTGGGCCAGTGCTCCATCCTTCTTATGGCCCAGTAATAGGTCCCGTCTCTACACGCCAGTTTGTTTATCCCATCATCCAGGGGTGAGTGCTGCCATTTCCGTGCCTCCCTCTGCCTGCATCCTCTGTTATGACTGTCACCCCGCCATTCATCCCCAGCACCCTTTCCATGTGGCCTCGGCCCTGGCTGGGCAGCTCTGCTGGTCAGGGCGCCCCCTTCCCTTGGGGAGAGGCCGTAGGTCACTCCCGCTTGGACTGAACACCTGCCCCATCTCTCTTGACCCCTCCCTTCCTCTCTGCTGCTCCCCAGATCCTCAGCGGCTTGGGCAGGAGTGCACCACGGCGAGGAGCCAGAATCTCTAGCTCCCTAGTGCAGAGTTCAGATCCCAGCACCGCTGCTCTGGGGCTCCGCCCTTGGACGAGCCCCTCTCTTGCTCTGTGCCTCTGTTTCCTCACCTTACTCAGATGCTGGTGCTGAGGACCCAACGGTCCTATCCATCTTGCGCCTGCCAGCACGAAGCCATCACTGGCCGTGTTTATGCAGCCTTTGGGACTCAGCTCACCCCCTTCCAACTTGGTCCTCCACCTGCTCGTCCACTTTGCTCATCACCTCTCCCAGCCCCCTGGAACCCAAACACCAGCGGCCTGGTCAGCAGCCAGGTCAGCAGCCATTCGCTCAGATGTCTTCTCTGTTTCATTCTTCATCCAGTCCTGCGTTCAGCAGACCTTTCCCAGGGGCCTCCTCTGCGCCGGAGACCCAGGAGAGGCAAGGACAGGCTCAAACTGCCCTCCCCCCGCCAGCTCAGCCTTCACTCCTTTCTCGTCCACTTTAGATTCTAGTCCTGCCCCAGAGGTTTGCTGGGGGCGTTTGGGGACCTTGCTGTGGGAGATGCGCACTGATTACAGCCGTGCAAAATGCTTTCCCTCCCGTCTGTGGTTTCAGCATCTCGATAAGGGCCCGGGGAAGGAAGGCAAGAGAGATTTTTTAAAGACCAGGCGGAACTAGAGGGGCCCCTCACTGGAACGATGTCCTTCTCTCCCCTGCGCCTTTCTTGGATCATGAATCAGCTCCATAAAGAACTGCCTCACTCTCAGTAGCTTCCCTGTGTTCAGTGATATTTGGTGATTGCTCCAGGGAATTCTTCTTAACCTGGCTTTTTGGTTTGGGGTTGTTTTTTCTTTTTTCCCCCTTCAGCTTAGTCTCCCTATATCCAGGCCAGCAAGAAGTAGTCCCCATTTCCGGGAGGGGACCCACTTTTCCTGACTCACGGTAGTTTACCTGTTCTTCCTGCTTCGTCACACGTCCCTGTCTCCGTGCCCAGCCCCTGCCCACACTTCCAGAGCCTCTGTGTCCCAGGGCTGGGGAGCAGGGTGGCTGGGAGGGAGAGGACAGAGAGGGGCAGGAAGGGGCAGAATGGAGGGAAGAGAGGGCAGAGAAAACTGGCTCCCGGGGAAAGGAGAAGCCGGGAAGAGGAATGAGTCAGCAGGGCAAGGAGACAGCCCTGGACCAGGCGCCAGGGCCAGGGCACGAAGTGACAGGCAGAAAGGAGAAGGCCTGAGCTGCTGAGTGGTTGGGGACCAGCACTGAGCTACCAGGATGTGGGAAGTGGCCGATTCGGGCCCAATTTCCAAGGTCCCAGGGTGTGAGGAAAACTCCAAGGTCAAGACCTTGGCCCCAAGTCCCTCCCAGATGGAATTTCTGGAACTGGCCCTTTTTGTACCAGCAGCATCCGTGGGACAGCCGGTCCATATGGGCCCCCAGGGCCCGTGGCCTTGCCCTCCGAAAGCCCTGCCCGTCTTCTGACCCCAGAGCCCTTCAGAGCCACCCTGCTCTCAAGGTTTGAGGTAGGGTTTGGGGCAAAGTTGTGGGACCCCTCAGTGCCTCACCCAGCTGACGTGGCCAGCTCAGGCTCGGGCCCTGGCTTCTTGTTTATTAAGACATAATTCACATCCTAATAGGCACCCTTTTAACGTGCTCACATCACTGGTACATTTGTGCGACCATCACTTCTGTCCCAGAGCATTTTCATCCTCCCGCAAACAACCCTGCCCCTGCTTCCAGGTGCTCCCCATTCTCCCCCATCCTCCCAGCCCCTGAAACCATCCATGTACTTCTGCCCCCACGGGTTGCCTTCTCTGGACATTTCTAAAAAAGGAACCATGCAGCATCTGGCCTTTCACGGAGAAGGTTGTCAAGGTTCATCCATGCTGTAGCGTGTATCGGTCATTTTTAGGGCTGAAAAATATTCCATCATGTGGATAGAGCACATTTTGGTTATTCATTCATCATCTGATGGGGATTTATGTCGACTCCACATTTGGCTACTGTTGTGGACATTCATGGACAAGTTTTCGAGTGGATGGATGTTTTCAGTTCTTGCCAGTATATAACCAACTGTAGAATTGCTGGGTCATATGGAAAACGTGTGTTTAATTAAAAAAAAAACTTTTTTTAAGATTTATTTATTTGGGGGGGGCTCAGAGAGAGAGGGCGAGAGAATCATAAGCAGACTCCGTGCTGAGATCATGACCTGAGGCGAAACCAAGAGTCGGGCGCTTACTCGACCGTGCCACCCGGGCACCCCACGTGTGTTCAACTTTTGAGGAACCACCAACCTGTTTTCCGCAGCATCTGCACCATTTACATTCCCACCAGAGTGCTGGGGGTTCTCACTTCTCCACAGGCTCACCAACACTTAGGACTTTCTGTCTTTATACTCCCAGCCTTCCTCATATGGAGTGGCATCTGATTGTGGTTTTGATTTCCGAGCCTGATTTGTTTTTTAACTTTTCATGGTGGAAAATGCCAGACACTTACAAAGTGAATGGAATAGTGTTGAACCCCCAAGGACCCATGACTCAGTTTCCACAGTGAGTCACTCTTGTTCTTTCTTGCCCCACTCCCTCCCCACCCCGATCGCTTATTATTACTGTCATTCATTTCAGTTTTATTTTACAGTTTGATAGGGAAAGTGTACATACAGTGAAATGCATGATCTTAGCTGGACAACTTAACAGCTGCGGACACCCACATCACCCACACCCCTGTTTAATGTAGGAAATTCCATTCCCCCCGGAAAGCTCTCTCATGTTCCTTCACGGCCGATCCGTATCCCACCCAGAGGTGGCCGCTGTTTTGGTGATTTTGTTCACCATCTTGAGTGTCACGTCAATGGAAACACAGAGTGCGTCAGGCTGTCGTGTCCCCCCCATGCTGTGTGGGAGCCCCCACAGTGTGGCATTGCTCACCCCCGGTCGTCATAGACCTGACTCACATTCTTCACTACATGGAGCAATCAGAGCAGACCTCTTTCCTCCAGGGACAAGGCCCACCAGGAGGGTGACACCCGTCTGGGTTTGCACAGGACCGAGGGGCTCTGGAGACCTGGGACTTGCTGTGGTCAAAGCAGGAAAGTTGTGGGCAAACCAGAATTAGTTGTTCACCCTACCGACAAAATACCACCAGAAGCTTCGCAGAGAGGGAAAAAGTCAGTTTTTAATTTCCCTCCTATTTTTCTTCAACTATGGCTGGCCTGGGGATTCTTTGCTTGGCTCAGGCCCCATCCATCCCCGCCATGAACGCATTTCTCGGAGGACCAGCGCTGGGAGGGTGGTTGCAGGATTTGAGCAGAGTGGTACCGGGTGGTGATGCGGCAGAGGGCTTGCTGCAGTGCAGGGAGGTGGCCGGCAGGCCAGGCTGGAGGGAGGTGGGTGGTGCATGTCTTGAATAGCCAAATGCCCGCACGGAGGCAGAGGGAGGACCCACAGAGCCTGCCCTACCTCTCAGGAGTCACCTGCTTGAGCTACTGGGTCACTGGTCTGGAAAGGTTATTCCCAGGCTACTGGAAGTCTTAAGCCAAGGGGAAAACTCCCAGAATGTCAGTGACAAGAGTGGCCTTGTAGGGACAATCTGGCCCAGAGTCTGAAAAACCCCCCGGGCGCCTCTGAGTCAACCGGAGGGCTTGCCAAAATGCAGATTGTGGGCCCCTTGATTTTGCGATGAGAGCTCAAGAATCTGCATTTATAACAAGCACTCTGGGGGATTCTGATGTGGGGTGTGCTGAATCAGCTTTGAGAAATACCAGTTCTGTTCCAACCTCTTCATTGGAAACGGAAGCACAGAGAGGGGCAGTGATTCCTGCAAGGTCACAGAGCGAGTCTACAGCAGGACTGCGGAGTCAGGGTCCAAAATTCCTGAGCACTCCAGGATGCTGAAGCAAACCCCAGGTGGTCGTGGCAAAGACCTCCTGTGTTGGAGGTTCTTCCCCTTCCTGTAAAATCCAGCAAGAGGAGAAGGGTATTGTTGCCCTTACACTGACCAGGCAGGCTGTGTCTGTAACCGGCGGATCGCGGCACACGGACAGCCACAGGGCGTCATCGGTAACCGGCGGATCGCGGCACACGGACAGCCACAGGGCGTCATCGGTAACCGGCGGATCGCGGCACACGGACAGCCACAGGGCGTCATCTGTAACCTGCGGATCATGGCACACGGACAGCCACAGTCCTCGTTTCCATTCACCACCCATCTCCCAGGGTAGAGAACCACAAGTCCAGGGGGGGACAATGGGTCTGCAGAGTAAGTGGAAGTGTGGGATTTGAACCCATGTCACAGACACAGACAGGCACATTGAGATGGGGACAGAACACCCGTTTCTCTTCCTCCAGTGGCCAGACATAAAGAGCATTTCATTTCAGTTCAGTATTCCTGTGGGCCCAGGCACTGGAAATAATTTCTTTTTCCATTTCAGAGGTTTTTAATCCAAAGAAAACTGCAGTTGTCAACACCTTGCTTTGCACTCAGGCAACTGGCTTTGGTCATTCATTCACTCATCCATCATATATATATACATATACATACATAGTATTTGGAGTCAGGTTCTCAACCCCGGCTTTGCATTACAATCATCTATGGGACTTCTGGAAAATTCTACAGCTCAGATTCAAACCTCAATCAACTAAATTAGAATTCTGAGGTCCTGGCCCAGGCACCAGGGGGGGGATTTTCAAAGCCCCCAGGTGATTCTAATTGTGCAGCCAAAGCTGAGAACCACTGCACTAGGCCAGAGCTTCTCGAACTTTGATGTGCACATGAATCACAGGGAGTCTTGTTAAGACGCAAATTCTGATTCCTTAGGGATGAGGTGGGGTCCAAAAATCTGTGTTTCTTACAAGTTCTCAGGGGAGGCCGATGCTTTTGGTTCGAGGACCACAGTTTGAGTAGCACAGGGGCTAGTGGAATTTTCTGTTAGGAGCCAGGCAGGGAGCATGAACGATGCAAAACTGAATCCACAACAGCCCCCACCTAGCTGCAATCTCTGGAGGGAAACAGACCCCGTGTGAGTACTTGCAATCCCACACATCACAAGGTTGCACCAGGGACGCAGGAGCCCTCTCTGCCCCACCGGCCTCCAAGCTCCCAGAAACGACATCTGCTTCTCTCTTACTTTACCCCCAGAGCCTAGGAGCCTGGCACAGGTGAGCCCTCCTTGTGTTTTTGTTGGATGAACGAATGAGGGATGGCAAGCAAGGAAGCTACAAAATAGCATAGAGTGGCTGAGAGACCATCGGCTTTGCGTATGAGCTCAGGCAAGTCATTTCACTGCTTGGAGCCATGTCCCGGACACAAAATGGGGTCACACTGTCTGCTCACAACATCACTGGGCGGTGTGACAGCTCTAGACCAGGGCACGGTACACAAAAGGGGCTTATACTAGTGAAGCCGAAGATTGGCCGCTGTTACAAAGAGGCCCCGAGATAGAATGGCTTTAAACAAAATAGATATTGAGGCACCTGGGTGGCTCAGTTGGTTAAGCACCCACTCTTGATTTCAGCTCAGGTCATGATCTCAGGGCTGTGAGTTGGAGCCCTGTGTTTGGCTCTGCGCTGGACATGGAGTTTGCTTGAGATTCTCTCTCTCCTTCTCCTTCTGCCCCTCCCCCCAAAATAAAAACAAACAAACAAAAAAACAAAATAGATGTTGATTTCTCCTGCAAAGAGGGATCAAGGTGAGTGGGCAGCTCTCACCTGAGACCCAGGATTGTTTCCACCTTCCCACTCCATCCTCCCCTGGGGCGTTGGCCCAATCTGTAGGTTCTAAGCTGGGTTGTAGGGTCATGTGGGTTGTCCCAGCTGACAATGGAGAAGAGTGTGTAGGAACTCATGCCAACATCCTAAGTCCTGGAACGGGATGCGGCACACATCGCTTCTGTTCACATTTTGTGGGTGGGTTCTTAGTTATTTGGCCACACCTCGATGCCAGGGAGGCTGGAAAGGGTGGTCCCTGATCTAGCTGACTGGCCTCGTGCCCAGCCGCAACTTGAGAACTACACATAAAGGGGATCTGGGTGGACAAATGAGAGTCTACAGCACACAGAACTCGATCGTGATTGATAGATAGATAGATGATAGATAATACACAAATATAGAGAAAAACGATATAATATATAGAGAATCTATATCCATACATATGGAAATTGATATTGATGTCAATCTCACTATGGCTACATGGAGTTGCTTCTCGGCCCGGTCACTCCCCCCTTACCCAGCGCGGCTGCCCACCACTCTCCTTCTGCATTTTGTCGCCTCCCCAGGGTGAGTGCTCTCAGAAGTGCTACTACATTTTCATCGTGGAGACCGTCTGCGTGGCCTGGTTTTCCCTGGAGTTCTGTCTGCGCTTTGTCCAGGCCCGGGACAAGTGCCAGTTCTTCCAAGAGCCCCTGAACATCATCGACATCCTGGCCATCTCCCCGTACTACGTGTCGCTGGCCGTGTCGGGCGAGCCCCGGGAGGACGGCGAGAGGCCGGGCGGGGGCTCGTACCTGGAGAAGGTGGGGCTGGCGCTGCGCGTGCTGCGGGCCCTGCGCGTCCTCTACGTGATGCGCCTGGCCCGCCACTCGCTGGGGCTGCAGACCCTGGGCCTCACGATACGCCGCTGCACGCGCGAGTTCGGCCTGCTCCTCCTCTTCCTCTGCGTGGCCGTCACCCTCTTCTCCCCTCTGGTCTACGTGGCGGAGAATGAGTCCGGGCGGGTGCTGGAGTTCACGAGCATCCCGGCCTCCTACTGGTGGGCGGTCATCTCCATGACGACGGTGGGCTACGGAGACATGGTCCCGCGCAGCGTGCCGGGCCAGATGGTGGCCCTCAGCAGCATCCTCAGTGGGATCCTCATCATGGCCTTCCCAGCCACGTCCATCTTCCACACCTTCTCGCACTCCTACCTGGAGCTCAAGAAGGAGCAGGAGCAAGTCCAGGCGGGCCTCCGCCACCAGCAACCCGCCGCCTCGGCCAGTGAGCACGAGCTGCTGAGCGACGTCGACGACCTGACCCCAGAGGGACCCGCCTTGCCCACTAAATACGTTTAACTCAAAACGTTTCGTGAAAAGGGCAGGACCGCAACCCGTCGCCCCCGGCTGACCCGGCTGGAGAACACCAAGGTGTAGACCATCCGGTGGGATGTTTCTAGAGCCCCAGGAGCACTCCCAAAGCTAGGAGGGGCTCAAGGCCACAGGTGTTTGCTTGTTGTGAGTCTTGGCCCCCACTGGCCGCCATGATTCCTGCTGACCTTATCCATGCTCCTTGCCTTTTCCTCTCTCTGTGCCCATCACCGAGCACATCCCCTCTTTCTGTTAGGTCTGCCATCCTCCACTCTCCTTCCTCCCCTGCAGTCTTCCACACCCCAGCCTGGGTTCCAGACGCCCACAGAACCAAGCCTAAAGAACTCCATTCCTCCCCGGAGACTCTCTTTCCAGGGCCACCCTACCACCAGGAACTGGAGGGGCCAGTCACTGCAGACCCTTCTGATCAGATCTCCCCACCCAGCCCTGTATCATGGGTTCCAGCAGAGATCGATATGTCCTCTTTCCACTCCCCTCCACCAGTGGCATTTTCCTAATGCTGCTGCCTCCTCCCCAGCTCTGGAAGCTCTCAGTCAAGAAGGCAGAACTGGCCTCTGTGTTAAACCCCACATGGGGAGCCGGTGGCCTGTCATTCCTCCTGATGTGGCTGGGACCTGGGCAGGAGTGCCACTTGCCAGCATAGCAAGCCTTCCTTGGCCAACTGGACTCTTGGTGGGACGTTCTCCAGTTCTCCAGTTCTTGGCCTTGATGGTGGCTAGCTCTTGCAGGGCACTGCTTCGGCCCTCGAGAGAACCATTCCTGCCGCCGGCTTCTCAAGCATTTTAGGGACCTTGGCTTTATGCCTCAGCTAAGCCACCGTGGATGCAGCAGAGCTTCAGGGCAGACATGTGGGTGGCCCTCGGGTCTGCCCCTTTGCTGCCGCTCCAGACCAGGCCCTTGATGCCAGAGGGTAATTCCTCAGCTTACATTTAAATATGTTTGTCTAGTAACTATTCATTCATGAACAGATTCAGCCCTTTGCATCCAATGGAGGAAGCAGACATGGGACCAAGGTGTTCAAGATAAAAGCGGTGTGTGCTGAGGCGAGAGCAATGAATCCTGAGCTCGAGACCCAGGAGGGCTTGAATGAGGAGGGATGTTTGGGGAGCTGAAGCTGGAAAGGGGTAGGGATGGGAAGATGGTGGGCTGTGAGGGCTGAGTGGAGGGTCTGGGCCTTCTGGTAGGTGCTGGAGGAAGCAGTGATGTGGCTGGACTGCAAGTGTGCATGCAGATGGTCAGGCAGCGTGCGGGGAGACCAGCGTGGGGCAGAGAACGACCGAGCGGCTCAGACAGGCTGTGAGGGCCTCTCTCCTTGTATTGTTAGTTGTACGAGGAGTACCTCGTCTCATCTTTTGTTCCCCAGGAGGCCACACCTCGGGGAGGTCTCGATGGCACCTTCCATGAGTGACACAGCCATGCACATTACTGCTGGCTGGAAATCCACGGCAGAAGGTGGCCTGGGTCACAGATGGGTGGTGGCGAGCCAGTCAGGGACGGGCAGATCCGATATCGTTTGTGTGTAAGCATGCCAGCATTTCATCCCCGGGACAGCTTGCCCGCTCTTCATTCATTTGGCTAATACTCAGCGCAGGCCCACTATGTGCCAGGCCCATGCCTTCCTCTGACTGCGACGCCAGGCATCACGCTGGCACCAGCATCTGGCTGCAAGCCAGCCTTACCTCGTGGGCAGCCCTCCCGCCTCTTGACTTCCCTGGGTGCCCTCCCAGCTGAGGGGGGTACATGTCTCCTCTAGACCCCCAAAATCAGCAGGTCGACCGCAGTCCTTCCCACACTGACATTTCAGCGAGGAAGCTCTTTGCATAGTGGCCCAGTGATCACACACAAGGGAAGCCCCTGCCCCTTATAAAATCCCCACCCCGTGCCACCTGCCCAAGGAAGTGAGTAGCAGAGTCTCATGAGCTTCTGGTGCTCATGATCTGAGTGCTCACTCAGGCCTAGATTTTCACTCTCTGTGTGCCCGTGGCTCCTTTCCTTCTGTCAAGTGTGGGGCTTGGGCTAGATCTGTGATTTTCTGGCTGGGGCTCCAGCAAGACCCTTGGGGCTGCTCTGTGGGTAGAGAGCTCTGCATCCCAAGGTGAAACATTTGCAAATGATGTTGAAAAGAATGTGAGAATTTCTAACCCTCCCACCTCCGGTCAGGGTGCCTTGAATTGAGGTTGGAGAGCTCACCCCAGAACCAAGGAACAATCCTCGACAGCCAACGGAAGGCCTGGGACCCACATCAGACCCCACACCCAGCCCTCCCTCTTCTGATTGGAGGCCTTTTTCCTGTGCCACATGCCTGGTGCAATAATTCCTCGTTGCAGCTCTGCCCATCCTGTGATGGCTTCCACCCAGGCATCTGCATTCTCCTCTGGCTCACATCCCAGCCATCTGAACAAAAGTGTGCCAGGGCTGAAGGAAACGTAGGTAAGCCCATTGCCAACATTACGAGACTCTACAGTGTCTTAATACGTGCCCGGTGGAAATTCTACCAAATTAAAAGTAGAAAATTGGAATTGATTGCTCACATGTGGGGGCTTAATTAAACGCTCTATTTTTTCTCCCCAGTAATAGCCCCAGGGACTGGTCTAAGTAGAATTTGTCTAGCCGGCTTTCCCTTCGTGCTGATTGGATGGGATAGTGATGACAAGCGAGTTGCTAGGCGGTCTCTTCATCCCCATTGGCCGAGAGGAGTCTTGCCAGTCCCCAAAGGGCTTGTTTTCTCTGAGGTCGATGGGCGTGACTGCGGCCAAAGGTGGCAATTTCCCAGCCAAAGGCAAAGAGCAAATGGCCCTCTGCTTCAAGCAATTTCATGTCAGGTCATAGATGTGGCTCCCACAGATAACTTTATTATTATTATTATTTTAATTGAAGTGCAGTTGACACACAATGTTACACTGGTTTCAGGTGTACAGCATAGTGATTGGACAAGTCTGTACGTTGTGCTGCACTCACCACAAGCGTGGCTGACATCTGGATGGCTTTACAATGTTGGCTCACCATCTCTCTAAGCAGAGTTGAGCCCAAAAAGTGACTTGGGGATGGATGGATGGATGGTGCAAATGCGGGCTCCACTCACTGACTCTAGTCTGATGGCTTACAGGACTTGAGAAATCGGTAGCTGGACAGCTCATCAGAATACCATCTAAGCAGAGCGTTTCCATGCGGGGGTCTGGGAACCTCTGGAGGTTATGTGCATCTCAAAGTGCACGGCTTCAAAAAAGTGTCCAGCAATTGTTATCAGATCCTCAAAGGAATCCATGGCCCCTGTAAAAGGATAAGAATTTATGTAGTAAATCATCTCTCGTATTTTAAGATGGGGGGACCAAGACTCAGAGAGGGAAAGCCACCTGCCCAAGGTCACACAGCCGGTTTACTTAGTTAGATCCAAGCATCCTGATTTCCAGCAGAATACTCAGTTCTTAGGCTCATCTGAAACAGTGCCCAAGCTCTCAAAGGAAATATTCAAGACAAGAATATTACAAGAACATAACTGCTGTGCTACCCTGAGCAGAGTAAGCAGGGTTGTCTCGGGGTATCTCTGGCACCAGCTGTCACCCTTTCTTTGTCATATCACAGTGGACATGGTGACTGATTTCACTGGCCCTTCCTTTCCTCACTGATTCCCATGGAGAGGTTGGACCAGATGGTTATTAAAGTCCGTCCGGGCTTGGACAGTATGTGATTCTGGGGAGCAGAGTTCACGGCAACAGTCTATGCCATGGAGGGGCAGTTAAGAAACCAGAAGAGAGGTAAAAAAACAAAACAAAAAACAAAACAAACCGAACCGTGGTCCCTGACTATTCACAGAATGGCTCCCTTAGCAAACATCATGAAATAGTTCAAGTTTGAATAGAAATTCACTGAGATCTCTGTCTACGAGCTGCCTGCCCTGTTTCTACCCACCCACCTGGGCTCCTTGCCCCCACCTCAGGCCCCGCAGGTGCCAGGCTAAGGGGCTGGGCCTGCCAGTGGCCTGCCTCTCACCAGGGGCCCTGAATCCCCTCCCCTCTTCCTCACATTGATATGCTAATAATGGGCAGCTCTTAGGGAATGATTACTAGTCACCAGGCAACTGTTTCCTTAACATTTTATTTGGGAAACGTCAAACACAAAAAAGTTGCAAGAACAAAAACAGTACATACATACAATTACCTGAATATTTTTTTTAAAAAAAACACATTTCGCCATTTGCTTTGCTTTATCACTTACTATTTTTTTAAATTATATATAAATAGTAGATTTTTCTGGACCATTTGAGAGTAAGTTGACTACATCATGGTCCTTTTAGAACTTTAGAATGTAGGGGCGCCTGGGTGGCTCAGTCAGTGAAGCGTCATACTCTTGGTTTTGGCTCAGGTCGTGATCTCGGAGTCGTGATTCAGGGTCCTGGGATTGCGTTCAGCAGGGAGTCTGCTCCAGGATTCTCTCCCTCTGCCCCTCCCCCTGCTCGCGCTCTCTCTCTCTCTCTCAAAAAAAAAAATCTTAAAAAAAACAAAAACAACTTTAGAATGTAGCACTAGAAGGTCTGTCGGAAAACCATCAGTACAAGAATTCTCAGCAGAGGGTTTCCAAGAGGGCCTGGAAGCCTCTGGAGATGACAAGCAACAAAGCATGTATGTATGTGCGTTTCACAGTGTCAAGTGTCCAGTGATTTCTTTGGATTCTCAAAGGAATCCGTGAGTCACCCAAGAAAATAAAAGGAGAGGAAGCTCTAAGGTAAATCACGTCCTTTGTTTTAAGATGGAGAGCCAAGGAGACCCCGGAATACTTTGGGGGGGGGTCCCTGTCCTAAGGTGAAGGATATTCTCTTACAAAACCACAATATAGTTATCAACATCAGCACATTTAACGTCGACGCAATATTTTTTTTTTTTTTTTTTTTAAAGATTTTATTTATTTATTTGAGACAGAATGAGAGAGAGAGAGAGAGCACATGAGAGGGGGGAGGGTCAGAGGGAGAAGCAGGCTCCCCGCCGAGCAGGGAGCCCGATGCGGGACTCGATCCAGGGACTCCAGGATCATGACCTGAGCCGAAGGCAGTCGCTTAACCAACTGAGCCACCCAGGCGCCCTCGACGCAATATTTTAATCTAACTTACTGTCGGTTCCAGTTTTGCCAGTTGACCTAATAATGTCCTTTACGGCTTTTCCCCCACCAGGAGGGACTAGAGGGGGCATCTATGCAGCCCATCTCTTTAGCCCCCCATAATCTGGACTGTTTCCACAGCCTTCTGTGGCCCTTCTGACACCAAAATTTTGGACGAATATAGCCCTTCCTTTGTAATAGAACGTGCCTCGTTCTGTGTCTGTCCCAGGTCTCTTCATGCTCAGATTGAGGCTTACATCCCCAGCTAGCCGCAGCACCTGTGAGCTGGCGTCCCTCCCGGGTGTCACATCTGGGGGCCCCGTGCCCCTCACTGGTGATGTGCGTTCCCTTGGTTTGGGAGGTGGCCCCAGGAAATGCTAGCATGGGAGTGGAGAGTGAGAAAGGGAAGGAGTGCTGGCTGGGCCCAAAGGCATTCAAAGAGAAACAAAATTAACCCTGATCGTGCAGGCCAGATAGAATGTTCCAGAAGGCCAGGTGTGCACAGGCCACCTCTGGGAGGAGGAGAGAGTGTCCCCCTTGCAGATGAGCTAGTCCCTGAGGCTCAGAATAGGACTTCTCTCTTCACCTGTGACGAGGAGGGGCCCTCTGGTGCCCTTCCCTGACCCTGCCAACCGGGGAGCAGCCTGGCCCATGGATTCTTAGAACCAAAGAACCTGCCCATTTTATAAGTGTGGACGTGAGGGCTCGGGAAGGGGCTGTGATGTGGCAAGTCACACAGCCTGAGTCGGCAAAGCCAGGACTGCCAGCCCATGCCCTCAGCTCCGTGCCTCCTGGTCCTCGGCCGGCACCTGCCCTACCCAGCATTTGACATCCAACCAAGGGGCACCCCTAGGAACAGAATGTCGGTTAAAAATAAAACAAAGGGCTGTCCTCGAGAGCCCTGTGGCTCCCTGGTCGTCCGAGGGGCCCTGACTGAGGCTGTGCTCCCCAGCCCTGCCTTGGTGGCAGCCTGCTCCCAAAAACGTGTGGAAAATGTCATGTGACTTCCATAACTCACCTTTGCTCTAAGCGGGACAAAACCAAGGGCGACTGGAAACGGAACGAATCCGGGCGCCCCACGCTAAAATTAGCCAATCTTGCTGTTTCAAAGGCTTCCACTGTACTTGGCCAGTGATCAGCTTAAAATAAGATCCCCTGAGAAGCTCAGCAGTGTCACCTGGCGCCTTCCTAACTAAGCTTCGGGGCTCCCCTGCCCCCTGCAACTCCGAGAGAAACATTAAACAATGTTAAAAAGTGATGTTGTGACTTCTCTGCTGTATTGGGGCAGGTCTAGTCCCGGGGCCGCCGGGCGAGGGGTGCTAGGGGGCAGGGGTCACAGCCAAGGCCATTCAGAAGCTGGGAGGGACAAGAGTTGGGTTCTGGGGCAATATTTCTTACATGTCTGCCACGTGCCCGATGTTGTTCCAGCACATCGGAGAGGGCAGTTAGCACGACAGATGCTGGTGTGGTCCTGAGCGGAGGGGAGCCGGGGAGGTAGGAAGTCAGGCCGCAGAGAAGTCCAGAAGGAAATGAATGGGACAAGCACAGCTTGCGGTAAGTCCTGGGAAGGAAGAGGGCAGTGTGATGACACCAGTGACGTGGGGGTCTGTGGGCGCCAAATGTGGACCGGCTTCTGAGGAGGTCTGACTTGGTTCTCCCAGATCTTTGGGTTCCCCCAGAAGCAAACCCTGATTCAGGGATTTACATGCAGGTGGTTTATTTGGGACGTGATCCTGACAAACACCGGCTGGAGAGAGAGAAGTGAGACAGAGACAGGAAGGCCGCCCATCCAGGGTGTGGGGTCAAGCCCATGGGCAACTAGAGTTCAAGCCCATACATATTCCAGTTCTATGGATGACACTGTACCCAGGAAAATGCCAAGCGTTTGTTGTACGAAGGTCAATTTCCCTCTCATCCAGACTCCCATTCCAGTGTCCCGACAGGCACAGTGTCCGACTCCTGATTTCGGCTCAGGTCTTGATCTCAGGGTCATGAGATCGAGCCCCTTGTTGGGCTCCATGCTGGGCGTGGAGCCTGCTTGGGATTCTTTCCTTCCCTCTCCCTCTGCCCCTCCCCATCTCCACTCACTCTCGCGATCTCTCTCTTGCTCTCTCTATCATCTAAAAAAAAAAAAAAAATCAGGAATGTTTCATTTCCAAATACAGGAAACCCTACTCAGACTTCATTTAACAAGCAGACAAACAAACAAAAGGAGACTTACTAGCTGATAACTGAAAATCCAGATGGAGTCAGGTATGGTTTGTTCCAGGTGTTTGACCAATGTCATCAGTATCAAACAAGCTCAGATTCTCTGCATCCTCCCTCTGCCTCCCTGGGTGTATCGGCTTCACACCCAGGCTCCCCTCATGGCCGCAAGATGGCTGCCCAAGCTCCAAGCCTCACACCCTCGCTTCCCCAAGCCCACAGAAGACAGAAGCCTTTTGCTCCCCAGAATCCCAAGCATGTGCTTTCATTGAGTCTTACTGGCTGAGCCTCTTATGGCCACACCCCCGAAACAACCACTGTGGCTAGGCTGATTGGTTTATGTGAGTTGGGGCTCACCCTGGAGCAGAAGATAGGCTCAGTCCCACCCAAGCCACGCGGCTGAGAATGGGGAAGGTGAGTTTTCCCAGAAGAAAATCAGGGTACCCTTTCAAAAGAGACAGAAGGAGGTTCTGGGCAGCAAACTCATCATTTGGGACAATGACAGCCTCTGGGGGGTGTTGGCTGCATGCCACTTCCTGCCCCATCACTTCACACACCCCTGGATTGTCACAGCACTCTCTGGGGAAGGTGCTAATATCCCCATTTTACAGACAAAGCAACCGAGGCACAGGGAAGCTAGGTGAATATCCCAAGTCACCGGGCCGACAGCGATGGGTTCAGGATTCGAACCCAGCCTGTCTGGCTCCAGGCTCTATGCTCTTAACCTCTACTTCCTACTGCCTTCCTGAAGCCCCTGGACTATACACATGCATTCCCAATGGGCCCTCTCTCACTACAGAAAAGACGCTAAGATCTAATCCTCCCTGCAAGATAGTATTCCAGAGCTAGGATATTTGGTTTTTGAAAGAAGCAGGCTTCCTAGTGCAGAGGGAGGGCCTGGCAGATGAGAGCCTTGGGCTCTGCTCTGGGTCTCACACCCTCATCAGCTCAGCTCGTTGGTGGGTTTCAAACACCTGTCCAAAAGCCCCCAGTCTCCGAGAGTCTCCCCTGTGTGAGACCCTGGACCAAGACTCTACGTGCCTTATTTCATCCACAGAGCGACTGTGTGGGGGAGGCCCCATTTGCCCCCCTCTTACAAATGAGCAAACCGAGACACTAAACGGTCCCACAGACAGTAAGGGCAGAGTTGACGTTCAAACTCAGGTCTGTGGTTCCGGGGCCTGTCCCGGGGTTACCCACCACACCAACACACACCTTGAGGCTGTCCTTTCCCTTCCTGGAGGGCCCTGGGGCAGGGCCTGCCACGGACTTGCCGACATCTGGTTCGTCTTCCATGTTTCCAGCTTCCCTGCAGCTAAGGGAGCCACGGCCAAGGTTCTGGTCAGTGGAATGTGGTGGAAGGGGTATGTGCTACTCTCTCTCCTGCCTTTCACCCCACAGGCCCTGCAGAGTCACAGGAATATTCAAAGCCTAAGGCAGGGGTCAATAAACTACATCGGCCCCCCTCTTGTTTTTGTAAATGAAGTTTTATTGAAACACAGCCTGGCCCGTTCCTTGTCTGCAGTGCTCTGGGGGCTGTAACAGCAGAGTCGAGTAGTTGCAACAGTGACTGCACGGCCCACAAGGTGGATATATTGACTTTTTGGCTCTCTGTAGAAAGTTTGCTGGCTCTGCCCTGAGGGCCCGCGAGACGGAAGCAGCGGATCCCCTGCATCCGTGGATTGTACCTGCAAGAGAAGAGCTCCTCCTGAGTAAGCCACTGAAACTGTGGGCTGTTTGTCACAGCATTTGGTCTACTCTGTACCCTGTTTCCTGTGGAAGCTTCTAAAGGCGTCCTCAGGCCAGACATCCACCCCAAAGCCTGGCCGCTGGCCCCGGCGTGGGGAAGGGACTTGTGTCTCCAGCCACGCTGGCTGGCTCTGGTGATCTGGCACTCAGGGAATAAGAATGTGCACCCAAAGTGCATCAGCAAAGCCTATGGGGAAAAGCTCACACCAGCAATGGTCACCCAGAGCAGCACTGACATCCCCACGCCCGTCTGCTCGACCAGTAGCGACGCTAGGCAATGAAATGTTTTCACTTCGTGATGCCCCCAGAACAGTTGTTCAGTCCTAGACCCATATCTTGGAGCCACCCACCTCTGCCCCCAGCCCACTTCTACCTTCAGGGACGGCCTGGCAGCAAACGCAGGCGCCCCCTCCTTCCCAGAGCGGGACGCCTTCCCCCCATCTTTCCAAGCACCGGCCCCAGGGACAAGGTGAGCAGTGGGGTCCACTCACGCTCTCACCAGATTCCCGCGTCCCAGCCAGCCCTGCAGCGTGTGACTGCGTTTGGACCAATGGGCAGGTGAGCACAAGTGATGTGGGGAACCCCGGCTCAGGTCCTATGAGGGGAGGCTGCCTTCCCCTGAAGTCAGGATGGGGGACAGCCACCGGAGGACCTGTCACCTCCTTTCTGCTGAGAAGAATGAGCTCTGCTGAAAGCCCAAGGGGGTGGCTGTCTTTGTTACAGCGTCTCAGGGTGTATGCGGGGGGGGGGGTTTTAACCTGCCATCACACTGCCGAGCCCGGGAGCGGGGTGACTCTCACTAACCTTTCTCTAACTCTTATTCACTGTCTGCAGGGCAGAGGGAAAAGGGCCACAATACAATGGAAAATATCAAAATGTCATCTAAAACCATACTTGAGAACAGGGTTTCTATTCTCTCCCTGGAGCCGACTCCTGTAAAGAGGACATCCTATATAATCCATTCATTTCCCATTCAGCGCTTGTCGGTCAGGCACCTTCTATGTGGGAGACCCCCGCCCTCCAAGGAGATGGGGAGAAGCAAACCGGGGGCCACCCCCCGGAGCTGGGAGCAGACATGCTTGACACCAGCCACCGCCTGAGGACCGCCGAGACCCGGGAGCGCTGCTCAGCCCCCTTCCCAGTTCCGCCACCACCACCCCACAGGCAACGCATCTGTGGCCGACTCATTTGCCAGATGGAGAAACTGAGGCTTGGGAAGGTGGAGTGGCCCCTTGGCCTCCAGGTCCGCCCTCCTGCTCAGTGGTGAAGTCCATGCCCAGCGGAGGGACAGCATGGTGCAGGGGATGCTCAGGAAAGGTTCCCAGAGCTCAGAGCGGCGGGAAGGGAGGAGGGGATGGCCCAGGCTTCCTGGAGGAGGCAGCCGGCCGGTGTGACTTGTGCCCAGCTAGATGACATCACCTCTTAATTTAAATATGCCGGGCTGGCAAAAACTGCACCCGCAAGGGATTAGGCCAAGAAGACATTAACAGACTCTCCATTTCAAAAGCAGCCCTCATCATTGTCCTTCAACATAAATAAGCTGAGTCAAAGGACCTGAGCCAGCTTGGTGTAATAAGGACTGTCTTGGGAGGAAAGGATCGGACAGGCAGATTTACGCAGGGTGGGGACAAATATTCCTTACTTGGCAGAACACAGCAGAGTTAATGTCACCGTGAATAACTTGTTTACCCAGTGATTATGCGATGAATGAATATCAAAAGGCTCGCGGCATACAGCCGGGGTCTGGGACGGCTGTTGTAGTCACCACCGCGGTACAAAAAGTAAACCAATTGAAATTATCTCCTGGGGACAACAACGTGCAATTAATGGGCTAATTAATAGGCTTGGGTGTTTTAAAAATCCTCTCGTCCCTGAAAAAAATAACCAAGAGAAATCGTGATTTCAAAGTTGGCCTGAGAAGTTTCTTTAAGAGAAACAATACCTAATGGTAAATAACCCAGCCGTTTACTCAGATAAAACCATCAGCGCTGACAGGGCTTTGAACCCTCAGGGTTCCAACTTCCCTCCCCTAATCCTCCACCTGCCCCGCTGCCTTGCACCTGCACATTCCTGAGCACCTGCGGGCCAGCCCAGAGGCAGCCCCTCCCCTCCCTCCCCTCCCTCCCCTCCCTCCCCCTCCCTTCTCCCCCTCCTCCCCCCTTCTCCCTCCCCTCCCTTCCCCCTTCTCCCTCCCTTCTCCCCCTCCTCCCCCCTTCTCCCTCCCCTCCCTTCCCCCTTCCCCCTCCCTTCTCCCCCTCCTCCCCCCTTCTCCCTCCCCTCCCTTCCCCCTTCTCCCTCCCTTCTCCCCCTCCTCCCCCCTTCTCCCTCCTCCTTCCTTGCCCCTTCCCCTGCCCCTCCCCTCCCTCCTCCTCCCTCCCCCTCCTCCCCCCTCCTCCCCCTGCCCCTCCCATCAGCAGCTTTCTCCCTGCCATCCCCCAAGCACTGCGGCCCGAGCACTTTCTCTCAACCACAAAGACTGCATCTCCCACCTCCCACCGTACAGTTCTCATTTTATAAGAGCTGTTGGGAGTTTTGTCCAAGGTCACGGGAGCCAATCCAGCAGCAGCTGCCGCAGTGCCCGGGGTGGAAGGGCTGGGAAGGCAGCACCACCCCGCCCACCCACGTGTTCTTCCAGAAGTTACTCTACTACACCTCAGGAGCATCCTGCCCTGTGCAGTGGGGCCCCACTAGCGCCCACGGCGCCTGCCGCTCCCCCTGCTTGTGCTCTCTCTCTCTGTCAAATGAATAAATAAAATCTTTAAAAAAAAAGAAATTTCCTTTATCTCTGATCCCCTCAAGATATGTGTTGGCAATCATCCCCCAAGCATATAGCCCACCGATAGACATCTGAAGGGTCTCATGACTCAGGTTTTATTAGACGGTAATAAATGACCTTTTCCCAACAATAGCTCAAGGCCCTGGAAACCTTGCTTCCAAAATTCCCTAGAGAATGATGCAATCCCAAACCCCCTCCCAACTTGGAAGTATCTAACAGGCCATTCCTCATGACCCCGGGGGAAGCTGTTTCTGCCCACGGGTCCTGTCCCGTGCTTCAATACAACCACCTTTTTGCATCAAAGATGTCTCAAGAATTCTTTCTTGGCCCTTGGCCTCAAACCCTAATGTTCTTTCCTACATCAGCAAGGCTCAGGAAGGAGTGGTAGCAGAGGGTGGTCCCACATGGACCAGGATTCAACATGGGGGTTCACCAGCCCCATGTTGAAGGATGCCAGAGGGTTCGGGCATCATGGTCCCACTGGGGAGAGGAGGCAGGCCCTGGGCAGACTGCTGCCCTAATCCCTGCCGGTAAGGTCCTTTGGGTTTTTGTGAGAGGGTAGGGCCCAGGGTCCCTTCCGCTGGGCTTGCGGGTGTATAGAGGTAAACATTCACCCCCAAATTCATGCCCCGCCCCCAAGCCTCTGAAAGTGACCTTACCTGGGAGCAGTCTTCGCACATGTAAAGTTAAAATGAGGTCCTATGGGAATTGGGTAGGCCCTAAATCCAATGCCTGGGGTCCTTAGAAGGGACACACAGATGTATAAAGGGAGGAGGCCAGGTGCACAGGGGCAGAGACAGCAGTGATGCTGCCCTGAGCAAGGATGGCCCGCTGCTCCCCGAAGCGGCCACCTGGAATGATTTTCTCCCCAGAGGCCACGGAAGTAACCGGCCCTGCTGCTGATCAGACTTCTGGCCTCCGGAGCTGGGAGGGAACAAATGTCTGTTTTAAGGCACCTAGCGTGTGGTCCTTTGTTACTGCAGCCCTGGGAAGCTGACAGAGCGAGCCCTACAGAGCGGGGTCCCGGTCCTCCTCCTGTGCCGCCCAGCTGCTCCCCTGGGTAACTCAAGGGAATGCCTGAGCCCGCTTGCCTCACTGGGCCGGCTGCGGGGTTAGCCTTCCTTTTCCTCTGGGGCGCTGCGGTGCATCGGGAGGCTATCAGGCACCCTGAGGGCCTCGGCTGGGAAGACCACTCACCCCGCACAGGCCTGCACACCTGGGCACCCCGCCAGCCCGGGCAGTGTCCCCTGAGCAGGAGCACAGCCTGCTCTGAAGTCTGGAGACCGGGGGCCACGGGTGGTTGAAATCCTGCCAGCCCCCCAGCCCCACGCCCTGTGGCCCCAGGCTCCCTGCCCCTGCAGCTGTCTTAAGATTCAGAACTACGGACTGCTCCCCTAGGTGGGCCTTGGGGAGCTGGGTCAACGTTCGGGGGCAGGCCAGTGCTGGTGCTGGAGTCCTGGGACGGTGCCCCCTCCGTCCAAGCCACCTCTCTGCCCCTGGGTGTGTGTGGCCTTTGCCAGCCACTTGAGCTTGGTGCACTTGAGTCGATTCATCTAGAGAAATAATCAGGCCTGCCTGGGCGGTCTGTACTCCCCCAGCTGATGTAGGAAAGAACTTTAGGGTTGGAAGCCCGATGGCCAAGAAAGAATTCTTGAGACGTCTTTGGTGCAAAAAGGTGGTTGTATCGAAGCACGGGAGAAGACCCGTGGGCAGAAACAGCTTCCCCCGGGGTCATGAGGAATGGCCCGTTACATACTTTCTAGTTGGGAGGGGATTTGGGATTGTATCATTCTCTAAGGAAATTTGGAAGCAACGTTCCCAGGGCCTTGAGCTATTGTTGGGAAAAGGTCATTTATTACCGTCTAATAAAACCTGAGTCATGAGACCCTTCAGATGTCTATCGGTGGGCCATATGCTTGGGGGATGATTGCCAACACGTATCTTGAGGGGTTCAGGGATAAAGGAAATTTCTAAATTTTTATACTTTAAAGTATACTTACAGGATCCTGGGGGGTGGGAGCGTTGAGCTAGGATTGCCTTTTGCCCTCAGCAAAGTGTCAGCATGGAGACAGTTGAGTCCCTAGAGGAACTTGTCAGTGGGCTGGAGGGAGTAAGGAAATTTAATCGTTTTTCTTCTGCCTTTGTTTCCCACATGACTGGGAAAGGAAGGGACACAGGAGCCCCAATCACACCCAAGAAGGAACGCCCCCACACAACCACAGCCCTGCCCCAGGACCCACAGGGCCTCCCCTGGAGCACTCAGGTGGGCTGGCGACACAATAAAGTCATTCTGTGTTTAAAAAAAACCCCACAGTCCCCAAATGGTGTCACTTAGACTGAGTTCCCAAACCGGGGTTTAACACATAATCTAATTGCACTTTCAACCTCCCCAAAAGGGTAGTCTCAACCGGTCCACCAGAGATTTTTCATCTGGGTCTTCCCCACTCCCCGAAGATGAGCTGATCTGCACAAGACATTTTGCTTTTTCTCCAAGAAAACTCTGTGTCGAGAACAATTATTTTTTATTTATTTGAGGGTTTTTTTGCCAATAACTTTTTGCCCCCACCCTCCTAGAAAAACTTGCCATCTTGTTCCACTCCTGGGGACACCTCTCTGCAGGTAGGTGGAGCTGCCCCACTCATGAATCCTTCAACAAAAGGGCTGCAGGCTCCCCGCTCCTCCCAAAAGAGCCAACAACACGTAAAAGCACCAAAAACTGCTCTTTATTCAAGTCCGAATGTGCAGCAAGCCTCCCCACCCACGACATAGGCCCCTCCCTGCAACCCCAACCTTGCCCCGTGCATCTCCCATCCCCCTATCGCCTCCCCACCCCTCTCCAGAAGCGACCCTCCTCCAGCAGGATCCAGCTCGGCTCAGGAGGTGGGCTTCAGCCTCTGAATTTGCCCACCAGTGGTTTCGAGGGCCAAGCCCCCAGGCCCTGCTGGTCCAGGAGGAGGGCCAGCTGCCTGCGAGCATCCTGGTAGGGTCCGGCCTAGGAAAGGACAGGAGGAGGGTGGAGAGCGTGTGCTTGCTGCGGGAGCAGGACAGAGCGGGCTGGAGGGGTGGCCAAGCGCTAACCTTGGCTGCCTCGTAGGTCTTCAAGGCCAGGAGGTGGGGCTTCCCGAGAGCTCTGGCAGCCTGGCGGAAGGCCCGGAGAAAGGCTGCTTTGCAGAGGCGGGAGGGGGGCCCGAGGCCGGCACTGCGGATGGACAGAGAAGGCCGGGAGACTGAGCTAAGGGGCCCACACCATGCTGCTCACGCCATCTCCTTTCTGGCCATGCAATCTTGGGGGGACTCATGGGTGTCACAGGGTGAATGACAGAAGCACCAGCCAGGGTTACAGGTCACAAAGCTAGGATCAGAACCCAAGCTGGGACCCAGATACACCGTCCTGCCCCAAGGGCACGGAGCCACGGACCCCTCACCACCATGCTGCCCACGGGCCTTTCTTACTCAGCCTTCACACGCCCGGTGACCACATCCACAACCTCGACATCGGTGTCCCCCAGGCTCCAGTTGAGGCTCAGGCCACAGCAGGTGTTGGGGGCAGGATCCAAGGGGGCCACGGGGGGCCCTGCAAACAGGTGCAGCGTGGTACGGCCATAGGGGGGTGGCAGGCACGGCCCCAAGACCCTGTCTAGGTAGGGCCGGGTGTGGATGGCCCTGCTCAGAGTTGGGGGGTCGTGGCAGGGGTCAGCTGGAGGGACAGAGGCACAAGACAAGGTCTGCGTCACCAACACCCTCTCCCACACACCACACAGACGCCACCTTCTGCCCTCACCCCCAGAGCCCCCAGGGCCCTCACCCAGGACAAGGCTGGTGGCGTAGAGGGGAGGCAGGAAGTGGGCGAGCAGGGCGCCACCCAGCCCCAGCACGGCCCAGCGAGCCAGCTTGTCACTGGCGGAGAGGCAGCCCACATGGGTGTCCCGGAGCGCGGGGGCCATGTAGCACACAGGCTTCAGCTCCCCGCGGACATGGGCCTGCAGGCGGGAGGGCGGGCTGTGCAGGATGCTGCCCTCAGAGCTGGGTGGGAGGCTGCAGAGGTGGGCAGAGGGAGCGAAGGCGTAGGACACAAGAGTGAGGCTGCTCTTCTGTCCCCCCCCCATACCGCCCTTCCCCACCCAGCCGAACGGAGGGCCCCGCCAGGGCTCCCCACATACTAGATGTCACGAGCGGCTCCCTTGGGGGTATTGCTGACATAGAGGTGCAGGAAGATCCGGGGCTTGAGGGCAAAGGGGGGCCCAGACCCAGGCTGGGGGGCCAGTACCGACCGTTCCTGGCCCTTGGGGCCACCCTGTGTCACCAACAGGAGCTGACGGAACAAGAACCTGGAGGAGGCAGGCGGAGGAGCGGTTCGGGCTGTGGGGTCCTGCGCGCTGCGGTCCTGCAGCCAGGCGCCCGCCCGGCCCAGCCCTCACCTGAGCAGGGCCCTGCGGGCTACCACCAGCCCGTGAAAGTCGTGGAGCTGCCGCCCGGAGAACTCCAGCCAGCCGGCGTAGGTGCTGCTGCCCGTGCCCAGCGCCACCAGCTCGTAGATCTCCTTGGCGTGGCCCCTGGCGCCTGGCACCTCTGTAAGGGAAGGGGGCAGAGCCTCGCTGGCAAAGGCAAGGGGTCCGTGGGGTGGGGGTGGGGGTGGTCCCGAGGTGGGGGCAGGGCAAGCCCTACCTCTCTCCAAGATGACGGCAGCCACAGTCCCCTTACAGGCCCTGTATGGGGAGGTCTGGTCCACCAGGCGGTCAAAGCCGGCGCTGACCACGGCCGCACAGCGCTGCTCGTGGGTCAGGATGTTCTCTGCACGTTGGGGAGAAGGTGGAGGTGGGGACCCCACAGACTGTACCCCTCCCCTCACCACAGGGCTGGGGACAATGGGGGCCCACCTACCTACACTCAGAGGGGCGGCTGGAGGCTTGCTTGGGGTCTTTGGGGGCTCTGGAAGAAAGACAAGGGGGTGGGTTACCATGGGTACCAGGGCCCGCCCACCTGTCCTTGGTCCTTCTGGAAGCCAAGACGTTCAATTGGTGGGAATGAGGGGGAATCATCTTCCAGCAACCCCAAACTCCTGGGCTGCCCCTCTAGCAGTCCCTGCACCCCCAGGGTGGGCAGGCTTCAAAGGAATTAGGGCATCAGTCAGCTCACAGCCCCCTCTCCCCAGCTCCCTGCAGGCGAGGCCCTGATGCCCAGATGGTCTCCGTGACAACCCAGCCCGGCACACGCACCCACTTGGGTCACCTGTCCCCCTTACCTGGGCTCCCCAGCTGACTCCAGAGGTAGCGGAGGGCAGAGAGCGCCGCCTGCTGCCTGGCCTCCGACCTGCTGTTGGCATTTCCGGCGGGGCAGAGCAGCCCATCCAGCTCGGCGCGCACAGAGAAGGGCAAGCAGGGGTCTGCGGAGAGAGGGGCCCTGAGGCAGCGCCCCGCACTCCATCCCCACCACGGGCCCACCTGAGCCACAGCCCCTCTCAGCCTGCTTCCTCCTGACCCCACCCCTACCTTCACCCCGAAACTACTGGCCATCAGGCAATTTTGCCATAAAAGAAAATCAGGAGAAATAAGAGGAGTATTCATTAGAACGGACGTGACGGCGCATGAAATATGAATCACAAAATTAAAACGATGACCACAAAATACAAAATGTTTGAACGCATTCAAAATGCGAAGCGTGGGTTCATGGCAATACTGCACAAAGAATGGGTTTCATTTTGTGGACTGGACCCCTGAGGTCTTGTCTTCAAAGCTTCTCGTTCACACACAGTCTTACACGGCTCCTTGCTCGGCAGTGCACTTCTGCTTTTTTTGATAAAGTTTCTTTTTTCATTAAGAGAGGAATCCATTTCCAAATACGGGACTGCGTATTTGTGACGGAGCTCTGTGTTGTGTTGTGGGAGTGTGTACGCTGTTGTTTGCTCAGGCATACTGTCCCCTGTGAGGGGACAGTCCAGAATTCTCAGGGATATGGGGCTTCAAACTCTGTATGGACCTCTGTGAGGGCTGAGATTTATACAATATTAAAATGGGAGTTCTGGGTCAGTGGGGAAATGAAACCAAACTGTCAAAACTATCAATGCCTTTTTTCTCTTTCACAGCGAAACATCAGTGTCCTGCGCACAAAGGTGGGCCGAGGAACTGTGTCACGTGACAGGAGATTAGAGCCCTGCGCAGCTACGGAACAGCTCATGCTTGAGTGGAGGGGGAGGAGCAGACTCCCCTCAGAGCAGGGAGCCCAACACGGGGCTCCATCCCAGGACCCAGGGATCATGCCCTGAGCCAAGGGCAGACGCCCAACTGACTGAGCCACCCAGGTGCCCCACAAACACACCTTTGATATAGAAACCAACCACTCCAGGGGCACCTGGGGGGCTCTGTTGGTTGGCTGTCCAACTCTTGTTTTTGGCTCAGGGTCGCAGGTCTCTGGGTCGCAGGATTGAGTCCTTCATTGGGCTCCGAGCTCAGTGGGGAGTCTGCGAACCCTCTCCCTCTACCCCTCACCCCGCTCGTGCATGGGCTTACTCTCAAATAGATAAAAAAAAATCTTTAAAAAAGAAAAGAAAAGAAACCAACCAATCCAGAGCTCATACGCAGACCATCAACCCTAGATCACCCCAAGGCAGGTACTGGGCAACTAGGGACACCCTCCTAACCCCAAACCTTACTTGACGCCTTGTCTTACACAATCCTAAGCTTACCCAGCATACCTACCCTGCCTCAACCATTCCTTCCCGAGAAAACCCCAACAAAGGCTCTGCAGTTTTCTCTACCCACTCTTCTGCCTCCTGGCCAACCCTGGTCCTGTCCCCTGTGAACATGCGTGGTGAGCGTGCCTCCCGTTCCTAGGGACCTGTCCTTAATTCTTTCCATCATGACAATCACCTCCGTGCCTGCTGTCTTACCATCCCTGATTAAGACAAGTTCCAAGTACATTTTTAATGCAGTACCTTTTTTGAGCTGTTCATTTGGGGTTCTCCTAGGCAGTCTACAAATGTACCCAGCATCTCAACAGATTCTCTTACCATCTCCTTAGAAACTGGGAAGGCTCTGCCTTAAGGTTGGGAACCTGAATGTAGGACCTGGGGTATTGCTGTGTGTGTCTGAGTCAGAGGTGAGGGGACACACGGAGGAAGAGGAGAGGACATGCGAGCGATCACATCTCCTCGCACTGTTGCCATCACCAAACTATGCTTGATAACATCTTCCAGGCAGGAGCTGGCCCTCACTTAGGGAGCTCCAGTGTTGGCGTGGCAACCTGTAATTTCAAGTAATTGGCCCTCAAAAAAACCGGGGCTGAAAGGCTGGGTAGTTAACCTCTCGAAGCTTCAGGTGGGGATAGCGCTCCCCCTGCTGTGACCTCGCCAGTTCGATGTCTGGTGGAGCTGGTGCTCCCGCACCGTGCTGCTCCCGGCAGGTCCGCCTGGGCTCCAGGCCAGCTCGCGATCCCACCTACTTCATAGGAGGTTAGCCCAGGGAGCGCCGCGGTCGCACGCCACCGGGCCTCACCTGCGGTCTGGTCCTCTCGGAAGGTCAGGGAGACGCCCAGACTGGCTGCATACTGCGAGAGCAAGGCCACGGCATGGCCCTGCGGCGGGTCCTTGAGCTGCAGGCCCAGCTGCCCGGCCGCCGTCGGGAGGTCCCCGGCAGGCCCTGCAGGCGGGACAGAGACCCTCGGGGACCTCCCCATCTGTCCCCCCAGTTCTTCCCGTGCCCCGGCTGCCCCCAGGTCCCCGAGTCCGGCCCCCTCCCCAGGCCCACCGTCCCCTGCTGCCGAGGCCTGGGGCTGCCCGCCCCCCTCGTCGTTCTCCGCGTTGGGGGTGACCGTGGGCTCCCAGGGTTGTTGGCCCAGACTGGCCGTGGGCCGCAAGGGGCTGGGCCTGGGGTTGATTTGCAACGACGCCGCCAGACGGGGCTTCCTGCGGCCACCGTCATCCGCGCCTGAGGCCGTGCCGGCTGCCGAAGCCATGGCCGGACGCGGGGACCAGAGAGGACGGCGGGACCGATCTCACGCTGCCTGCGCCCTTTTACACGGTGCGGGGCGGCTCCGCGTGAGGAGCACGTGGCTCGGCAGCCAGAGCAAGACAAGCTCCGCCCCCGCCTCACTGCTGGCCAATGAGAGCCTGCAGAGCTGTGTCAGACGCTGTGCCCAGCCAATTGAAGGCCAGTCTCCTGAGCAGCCGCAGGAGCGGCGGCAGCCAGGATGGGGAGCACGGATTGAGCGGTGTCCGGGCTGACCTCCCGCTTCCGGGGTAGGTGTTCAGGCCGGGGAGCGGGGAGGGGAGGAAGGCGGGCGCTCCCATGACCCTGTTCTCCAGCCTGGGGTGGTCCTGGAAGTGAAGACCTGGGAAGGGGTTTGGGGATGTGGGTCTAGGGCCTCCCCCTTGCTCTCGCCCCAGGATGCCCCAAACTGCACCCATCGCACCAGACCACCCCCAACCGCTGAACTTCGGGGGGAGGTAAATGTCTTTAGCTGATAAATGCAGGTATTCTCAATTGAAGCAGCCTCACGGCATCTTTAGGAACTACATTTAAAAACTGTCCACTTCCTGAAGGCTCTGGCCAAAATTAACCATTTGGCACCCCCTTCCTTTTTTTTTTTTTTTTTGTTGTTGTTTCAGAAGGGATTTTTTTTATTTTTTTATTTTTTATTTTTATTTTTTAAAGATTTTATTTATTCATTTGAGACAGAGAGATAGCACGAGCAGGGGGAGAGGCAGAGGGAGAGGGAGAAGCAGGCTCTCCACTGAGCCAGGAGCCCGATGTGGGACTTGATCCCAGGACCCTGGGATCACGACCTGAGCCGAAGGCAGACGCCCAACCATCTGAGCCACCCAGGTGCCCCTCAGAAGGGATTTTAAGTTGGCTTATAAAAATACCACAAAACAGCAGTTTTTTAAGGTGAGGGACTAGGAATGAAGGAAAAATAACAAAAACAAGATGAAGTTAGGAATGAAGACGATTGACATATAGCCTGCTAGGATGCAATACACTACAGTTTTAAGGGGCCACATGTTTAACTGAGTCTTACAGAAGCCAATGAACAGGAAAATAGGACCAGTTTCTTGGTTCGCAGTCTGAAGGTTTGTCACTGTTGCTGCTGCAGCTGGTGATCCCTCCCTTTGGGTCATGACGATGCTAACCAGGTAGTGTGGATGCTTGGCCTATGAGAAGTTGGTGGAACCAGGAATATTTGACTTGGGAGGAGCGGGGCAGGGCAGATTCACCCTCAAACCTTTCAAGGAATGGCATCTGGAAGAACAATTCTGGTTTTGGGTATAGTCCAGAGAGTGGAAGCAGGCCTATGTAGATGGAAGGGACATCACAGCAGGTGCTCAGAAACAGAATGATGGCTGCATACAACCACAAAGAGACAAGAACGGGGTTACGAAGCTCAGAAACATCACCCGCAGGAAATCGCATGGACAAATGGGGAAACAGTCATACTGTAACCCAACAGTAAGAAACTACTGTTACACGCACAACGTGGGTGAATCTCCTGGGCATTTGAGTGAAAGGAGCCAGGCTAAAAAGAGCAACTTCAATATGATTATGTTGATACACATTCCGTGAAGTGGAAAAATTAGTCTATGGTGATAAAAGTCAGAGTCGTGGTTACTTCTTGAAGGGGATATTGACTGGGAAGTCGCACTGGGAAGGGGAATTCTCTAGAAGGGCAGAAATGTTCTCTGTCTTGATCTGGGTGGTGATTATGGGGAGATACATGTATGTAAAACTTGATAAGCTGGACACTTAAGACTTGTGCAGTTTACTGCACGATAAGTGTATGTCGGTAAAAAAAAAAAAAGTAACTTGTTTAGGGAAAGAAAAGAAGGAAGGAAGAAATGGATTGGCCTCACAATGCAGAAGCTAGATGGGTATCTCTTAAGGGTGATACAGAATAGTGGTATGGTAGGCAAAATAACGGTCCCCCAAAGATGTCCGTGTCCTCATTCCCACCGCCTAGGATTATGTTACATCATACGGCAAGGGGAGCATTACAGTTACAGAGGGAACTAAGGTTTCTAATCAGCTGAGTTTAAGATAGGGAGATTGGGGGCACCTGGCTGACTCGGCACGTGCAGCGTGCGGCTCGTGATCTAAGGGTTGTGAGTTCGAGCCCCACCTTGGGTGGAGAGATTACTTAAAAATAAAATCTTTTTTTTTTTTTTTAAAGGGAGATTGTTTTAGGGTAATCAATCACCAGGATCCTTAAATAGGGAAGAAGGAGACAGAGGCCAAATCAGAAAGTTGGCATCATGACAAAAACTCAACTGGCCATCGTTGCTGTGAAGATGGAAGGGGGCCAGGAGCTAAGGAATGCAGGCAGCTTTCAGAAGACAGAAAAGGCAAGAACCCAGATTCTCCCCTAGAGCCTCCAGAAAGGAACAAAGCCCTGCTAAAATCTTGGTTTTAGCTCAGTGAGACCCATTTCAGAATGGGTCTCACTGACCTCTAAACCTGTACAATATTATGTTGTCTTTTTTTTTAACATTCATTTATTTTACAGAGAGCATGGGGGGGGGTGGGCAGAGGGAGAGGGAGAGAGAGAATCTCAAGCAGGCTGTGTGTGGAGCCTGACATGGGGCTCCATCCCAGGGCCCTGACATGGTGACCTGAGCCACCCAAGCACCCCCAATATTATGTGGTCGTAAGCCACTGAGTTTGTGGCAATCTGTTACAGCAGTAATAGGAAACCAGTATAAACAGTCCTCATTTTCTTTTTTGCATATATAACCTTAAAACAATTTTGAAAAACTATACAGCCCCAATTCTTTAGTCGCAAGTTTAAATAGTTGCAAAAGCAGCGATTTCTAATTTATTATATATTACAATTATCTTTCCAGTATGTTTCCACCAAAACCATGGAGATGCAGGGTTCACTTACTCCATTTATGAAAAACGCTCTCCAAATGACCCCATTGGCAAAGCCTACCCTCATAATCAAACCAGTCAGCTAAAACAGAATTGCTGCCTATCAGAAACAGTCTGACTTCATTTTTTTCAGTTTCAATCAAAGTGTTGGCGTTTTCTCAGGAGAACCATCTCATTTCATTCCTGCTGCCAATTATTCAAGTACTTACCAAGCGTCCACTCTGCCAGGTGTTTGGGGTACAGCAGTGCCCAGCCCTGAAGAATTCCTGCCCTCATAGAGTGACTTCTGCCTTCTCAAACAGCTGAGAAGGCACATTGAGAAGTTTGAATGAGATAAAGCATCACATTTTCTTTTTTTTAAAAAAAGCTGCTTTATTGAAACATACCTCACGTACAGAGAAGCGTACAGATCATTTGATGAATTTTCACGCCCTGAACACATGCACGTAACCAGCACTGAGATGAACGGGGTATTGTCAGCTCCCAAAAGGCCCCTTCTGCATCCTTCCATCACTATTTCTTCCTGAACCCACTTTTCTCAGTCTAATGGGGACTCTCTCCTGTAGGAACTCTGCTTTTCGGAATTTCCTGCTCGTTCGGCACCCATCTCAGGCAATACTCCACAGTGTGGAAAGGCAAGTGTCTGATCTCAAGCACCTCCCAGATAAAAACTGTATAGATGGATGCTGAGATTTTGGAAATTGATTTTTTTAAAAATAATGGTTCTCGGGGCGCCTGGGTGGCTCAGTTGGTTAAGCGACTGCCTTCGGCTCAGGTCATGATCCTGGAGTCCCTGGATCGGGTCCCGCATCGGGCTCCCTGCTCGGCGGGGAGTCTGCTTCTCCCTCTGACCCTCCCCCCTCTCATGTGCTCTCTCTCATTCTCTCTCAAATAAATAAATAAAATCTTTAAAAAAAAAAAATAATGGTTCTCAAAGTGTGGTGCCTGGACCAGCAGCATCAGTAACACCTGGGAACTCATTAGAAATGCAAATTCTTGAATCACATCCCAGACCTACGGAACAGGAAACTCTGGGAGTGGGGCCCAGCAAACTAGTTTAATAAGCCCTCCAGGGCATACTGTTGCACACTCAAGTTTGAGAGCTATTGGGTTAAGATAATGGTAAGATTTATGATTGCACGGTAGTTCTTAAAAGCGTGTCCCCCAGACAAGCACAATCAGCATCACCTGGGAATTTAGGAAGGCAAAATATCAGGTCCCACCCCACCCAGAAACTGTTTTACACCGCATTCAGGTGATGCGATGAAAGCTAGAATTTGAGAAGCAATGCCTTGAGCTATACTTTTTTTTTAAATTTTATTTTATTATGTTATGCTAGTCACCATATGCCTAGAGCTATACTTGCTTGACCACTGCGAGCGCCTCATGCACTCCAGGGGTTACCGTACCCCTAGTTGTAAAGCCTGCTTCATAGGGTATGAGAACAATTCACTGGATTTCTAGTCACTAATACAGTGCCTGGCTCATATTGGTGCTCAGTGAGTGTTTGGTGAATGAATTAACTTAATACTCAACAACAAGCCTGTGAAACAGGAAGTCAAGCAGATACAGGATTCGAACCCGCGGTCACGCTGGCCTTACGAGTACGCAGACTTGACGGAACTGTGCTTCCACTGCGCAAGGCGGCGCCTCCACTCCCATTCCCCCTCCGCCCGGGAGGTGGCGCTCTAGGGCGCCCGCGGAGGCCAGGCTAGGAGGCGGGACTTCCTGCCTTCGAGGGAGTACTTCCGGTCCGGCCCGGAAGACCGTTAATTTCCCCGGTGTTGCCGTTCCATCCCGGGCGTTGGAGTCGGGCTGTAGTTGGCCGGCTCCCTCGTGGCACGTGGGTCGGCCGAGCGTCCCGCGCAGGTCCAAGTCCTCGACGAGCACAGCGGGGCCTGGGCCACGTAAGCGCGCGCGCCGCCGGGACGGCGGGGGGCTGGGGTCCCCCGGCCGGGAGCGGAGCTCGGGCTTGGCCTTTGCGCGGGTCCGCGGGCGCCACGCTTTGTGACTTTGGGACAGATCGCCCCACAGCTGCACGGAGGGTCGTCAGCTCCTACCTCACGGAGCGGGGGGACCCCACAAATGCAAAGCGTGGCGGCAGCTGTCCCGCACACAGAGCGGTTCCCGCGGGGCCTCTGCGGTGGTCGGGGGCTCCACCAGCGCCCTCTGCCTGCCTGGTTTTGTTTGAGGCTCATTCACTTCTGGGTTTGTTCTTTCAATTTTTATGTACTAATTGTTGCAACGGAGCAAATACCGAGGCACTGGGAAGAAATGAAGTCCCTTTCCCATGGGGACTGTTAGAGCAGTTTGGAATCAGAGAGTTTCATCTTTAAATATCTAATCACACGCTGCAGTGCGTGCTCTGGGGGAAGGGTGCGGGTGTTGGGAGGAGAGAACCTGCGGGAGGCTTGCGGTCTGAAGATCTGAAGGATGAGTAGGATTTTGTAGTTGGATGGGGAGGGTGCTGGCGTTCATTCTAAGCGGAGAGATGGTTTGCAGTGAAAAGTATGGTGAGGAAATCCCAAAGGAGGTCAGTGTGATTGGAGCTCAGGCGCAAGAGAGGAGCTAGAGGTGAGCCGGAGCCGCTTGTTTGGAGACACGCGCACGCTGGTTTATCAGGGCTGCAGCCACCGCTGGGAGGTGTGGGTGCTCATAACCGCCGCCAGGACCGTGCGTCCTGTGGTAGCCAGTGTTTCGCGCAAGGATTCACTGAGCACTTCCTGGATTCGTGCTACTGCCCTCTCCTGTTATGGGAAAGAGAGTGAGGGTTGCAACCGGACGCCAGGAACTCGGGAATGAATCAGATACAGTCCCTGCCTTAGGAGAGCTCCCAGTCTCAGGAAAGAGATAAGGCTGTACATGGAGACCGCAATTAGAGCGAGGCTGATGTGCCATAAGATGCACCTGTTCGTTCATTGAGAAGCATTACTGGCTTTTACTGCGTGGCGGGTATTTTGCGCGGTGCTGAGAGTACGTGGATGTGTGCAGGTCACAGAATAAATCAGCCAAATGCAGTGGCAGTTCCAAGGGAAAAGATTGTTGTTTACCAAGGCTAATGCTGGTGTTTGCTTGTGGATGCCTGGGAGTGGAGTGGTGCAGAACTTGAGACTTTGAATTGGATGGGAGATCAAGCTGTTGGCCTTGGGGGTTTGCTGTTCCCCGAGCTTCAGTTTCCTGAACTCCAGAATAGGGAAAACAGACGAATAAAAGAGCTAGCCCATCGCTTGCAGCTGCTGGTGTTCAGAAAGTGAACCCTGCTGTTATTTTTGTGGTTAATAAAAGAAGGGGGATGGTGTGGCTGCTTATTTTTCTAGAGCAGTTTGAATTTGGCAGAACGCTTTGACGTAAATTTACTGTTATTCGACACGGGGCAGTTGCATTTTCCACAAGGTACTATGCTTGAAAGTGGGAAGACAGACGAATAAGACTCTGTCCTGGCTTTGGGGGAACTGGAGTTGGTCTTGGGAGTGTAACCTGGGGTGTAAGGTGCATAGTCTACCAACGAGTGATTGGAATACAGGAGAGCTACGGTAGAAGCTGCCCCCTCACCACCTGTCTGACTTCATCCCCCTCCCATTCTCCTCCCCGTTCATTCTGTGGCCTCCCAGCTGTTTCTCACACTTTCCTGCCCCAGGACTTTGGCACTTGCTGTTCATTCTGCTGGGACCCCTCGTCCCAGTTGTCTGCATGGTTCTGTTCCTCATTAGGTTCAGGCCGTGCCAAATGCCCCCTTCTGAGCGAGGCTTTCCCTGGCTTCCGCTGCCCATCACCATTGCCATCCCCTGCCTCATGGTTGGTTGGTTGGTTGGTTGGTTTTAATATTAGTACTTATTAATATCTGGCAGTAGGCTGCATATCTATTTGTTCTTTATTATCTATCTTCTGAAATAAAATATGAGATATAGTCCTGTTAGGGCAGTTTTTACTCTCCCAGGAACCCTGGAAAGCATGCTCAGATTCAAGTTTCCAAGAAGGCGTGATGTGTGGTTCTTGTTTTCCAGGATGGACTTCCCCAGCTCCCTCCGACCCACGCTGTTCATGACTGGCCCCCTTGGTCTGAGTAATGTCCCTGACATGTCCTTCATGTGTAGCTGGAGAGACGCCCTGACCCTGCCAGAGTCACTGCCCGAGAACTCTAAGGTGAGCGCGGCGGGGAGAGCCCTGGCTGTGGCCCCTTCCCGGCCCCCCCTTCCCAGCACTCACACCAGGTGTCGGGCTCAGGTGGGGTGGCATTGGCACTAACCTGCCAAGACACAGGTGAGCCAGAATCTCCACTTGGGGTTGCCGGGGACGGCCGCTCTCCACAGAGGGTTTCCTGAGCACGGGCTGCCGCCCCTCCCTCCGTCTTCCTCTCCTGCCTTTGCTCAGCCAATGCCCACTGATGAGCCCCTGCAGTGCGCAGGGGGGCCTCATTAGGCCCCGGGAATCCAGCGTGAGGAAGTCAGAGGCATCCCCTGCCCTGTGGAACTTAGGGTTAGGGCCAGTGGGACCAAGCGACCGAAGGATAGAATCATCACCCTGTGTGATAAGAGCTCAGCCTGAGACCCAGAGGATGCTCACATAGCACAGTGCGAATGAAGCCAGGGGAGGAGAGGCCTCCTGGGACAGGAAGGACAAGGGGCTTGCCCTGGAAGCCGAAGCCATCTGGCTCCCACTTGGAGACAGGCTGCTTAAGGATGATGTCAGGCAGATGGGGGGGCGGGTCCCTGGCAAGGAAGGGCTTAATGTCCATTCAGTCCCCTCTGGGAGCCCAGCTTGCTGGCGCTTGTATCCGTGAGTGTTGGAGCTGAGTGGTCTTGGGCCGGCCCAGCCCTGGGGCGTGGAGTGGCCTGTGGGCTCCCCGAGTCAGTAAGCACGAGGTCTCCTGGGTGGAAGTGAGAATCAGGTGGCACAGGGTCAGCCAGTAATGGCCCAGGGCTGGGGGCGGGGGGGGCCGCAGCTCAGAGGCACGGGCTGGCCCCAGGCCCCCAGCCCTTCTCCTAACCAGCTGTTGCCCAGGGCGAGCCTCCCCGTGCCTGCCTCCATGCTTCACCCCAGGGACTGTTGTACCAACGAGTTAGTAAGGTACGTGCTTACAAATTAAAAAGAAATGAAGAGGCACCTGGCTGCCTCAGTTGGTAGAGGATGCAGCTCTTCATCTCAGGGTCGTGAGTTCAAGCCCCATGTTGGGCGTGAAGCCTACTTAAAACAAAAATTAAAAAACAAATAAAAAATTAAAAAAAGACACATGCCAGCGCCCGCACCTGGCCTGGGACTGCACTCACTGTGTTCCTATCGGGCTTGTGTTTCCTCAGAATGAGGCGCCACACTTGGCCACAGGCCTACTCTGGGAGCCAGAGACCCCCGGACCCCTTCCTTTGCTGCCTCCTGGTCCCGGTAAGGGTCTTGGGCCCTGGGGCTGCCTTCCAAGCTATTCCCCCTGTCACTTCTGTCCCCCACCTCCCACCCAAAGGCCTTCCCTCTCCCTGCTGGTGACCTCCAGTCATCTGGGATACCTGGCCCCACTTCTGGGCCATCTCTGGTTCCCGAACAAACCCCTTCTCCAGCCTCACTCTTCCCTCAGATCCCTGGGACCCTGGGGTGACTGCCCAGGACCTGCTTTTCCGGGGAGCTTTCCCGTTCCGAAGGAAGCCCCAAGCCGTGCTGGACGTTACCGAGCAGGTGAGTAGCCCCACAGTGGGCAGTGCTGAGTGGTGGGGGCTGTGTGCGGTGACCCAGCCTCCTCTCCTGCAGCTCAGCCGCTTCCTGTGGGACCATGGGGACATAGCCTTTGCACCCCTGGGGAAGCTGATGCTGGAGAATTTCAAACTGGAGGGAGCACGGGTGAGTAACCCTTGTCCAGCCAGGAGAGGGGGCTCCCTGCTTGTTGTCGGGGTAACCGCGGGTGTGCGAGCTTGACAAGGCCTTTCCACACAGAGCCGTTCTAAGAAGACGACAGTGGTCAGTGTGAAGAGTCTACTCCAGGACCTCGGTGGACACCAGCCCTGGGGGCAAGTGGCTAGTGAGAAAGGACGGGCTGGGAAGGCCTAGCTGAGGTGATGTGGAAGCAGCCAGGGCACTGATCCAGGGTCCCGTCAGAGTTGTTTCCTCTGCCCCATGTGGTCAGGGGCCACAGTTCCTCACACCAAACTCCAGCTCTAAGTGGAAGGGGGAATTAGATTTATGGGCTGCAGGCATGGTTGCATCTAGGTGTTCACATAATGTTACTAGGGCTCTATCTCTTTATTTTCTCCTTCACTTGGCTTTGTTTGGCTTAATTCCTGGACATACTGTTCTTAAGTGGCAGTGAGATGGCTTATGATCTCAAGGAAGAAGCTAGTGTTTTTCCTGAGGCACCAGCAAAAGCCCTGGGAAGGGTGTGGTTGGTGTGGCCTTTGTGTCTGGCTCCTCCATGAGCCGATCACTGCGGCCAGAGGCAACCTATGACCACCCTAGCAGCAGGGACTAGGGTGGAATCATTTCCCAAAGGAAGAAATTCTAGGTTGATAAAAAAATGCATCTACTGACCTGGCCTGTCTTGGGATGGGACCTAGTCCTCCTCTCGGTCACCGTCACCACCTGATCCTCCTGCCGTTCCCTCGTCCCCAGCTGCCCCTGGGCCTTCCTCAGCTACCGACAGCGCCGGTTCTCCATCGTCGGGGGCCCCGTCCTGGGCAAGTCAGTGGCCAGCCTCCTGGGGGAGCTGCTGCACGAGGAGCTGGCCATGCGGTGGGAGCAACTGCTCCTGGACGACGCATTCACCGGGGGCGCTCTGGCCTGGGTGCCCGGGGGGACGCCGCAGGTGGGACAGTTGGTCTACCCTGTGGGAGGTGCTCTAGACACGCTCTGTATCCTTTCGTAGGGGGCAGGAGGGGGTGGAGGAGGCTCCCTCTGGTGGAGGAGGTGCTCTCGGCGTGGTCCAGGAGAAAGGCAGGATGTTGGGGGACTTGCAGTGACTGGAGCTCATAGACTTGTCCTTAGCCAGAGGCCCAGGTTTCCAAGAGGTCAGTCTGCCCCCAGGCGGTGACCCTCAGGCTCTCGGGGACCCTGGCCACATCCAGCTCCGAGGACCTGTCCGGCAGGTGGTGACCCGCACTGTGCAAGGGGAATGTGAGTCCCCTGGACGCCTCCCTCCCCCTCTGCCTCCCTCCCTCCCTGACTGACTTGCTACCTAACTCTGACCCTCTCCGTCCCACAGCCCTGCTGGCTGTCCGCTCTGACTACCACTGTGCCCTGTGGAAGGTCAGCAAGCAGGGGCAAGCTGCGCCTCTCCAGGTGCTGCAGGTCGGGAAGGGGGCCACAGGGATCAGCCTCAGGTGAGGGGCTCGGTCAGGCTGGTGTGCGCGGAGCTGGGCATGGGAACGGGGAGGGGGGGATCCGCTGACCTTGCTTGTGCCCTGTAGCCCTCACCTGCCTGGGGAGCTGGCTGTCTGCAGCCGTTCCGGAGCTGTCTGTCTGTGGACCCCCCAGGATGGGTAATGCCCCTTTCCTGTGAAAATCCTCCACCGCTATAAACAGCTCCCCCCGAACCCCAGCCCGTGCTCCCCATGCAACGTGTCCTGGACCCCGGCCCCCCTGACATCAGCCCAACATGGCTGGCCTATCTCCCCAAGGCTGCAGCAAGTCTACAAGGACCCTGAGACCCTTGTGTTCTGTGACCCCTCTCCCTGGCGTTGGGCAGACTTCACCGCTCATCCCCGGGTGCTGACTGTGGGGGACCGCACTGGAGTGAAAATTATTGACACTCAGGTGAGCGGAGGGGACCGTCCTAGGCATAGCAGTGGGACAGAGCAGATACGGGGCTGGGGATCTTCCCCAGAGGGCATGGAGAGCGGCAGGGCCATGAGCCTTGCCCGCCTGGTGGGGGGACTGGCGGGGGTCTTGGCACAGCCCCGGGCTGTGGGAGGGCTGACCTGGGTTTCTCCCCCAGGGCCCACCCGGCTGTGGTCTGCTGCTTTTCCGTGGGGGGGCAGAAGCAGCATGCCGGAAAGGGGAACGGGTCCTGCTGAGCCAGTATCTGGGGGAGTGCGGCGCCGAGCCTCGACTGCCCACACTGCAGCTCATCTGTACCCAGGTGAGCAGCGCCCTCCCCTCCTCTCCCCTGCGCACTGTCAGAGGGGACAACTCAGGCAAGACGGGCACTGGGAGACCCTGAGGAGTCTGGGGTTGGGCTGCGCTAATGGGCGGGTGGTTAAGGCCGCACGGGAGGGGCCCCTGAGCGGAGCTTTAAGGGGGCCCCACGGGGAAGGAGGAGAGGCATGGGGTGTCGGGGAGCGGTCTGTGCGAAGTGGGCCAGTTTCCCTGTGCGCTGAGGAGAAGGGGAGGCGGTCTGAGGGTCTGCTCCCCACCCCCACCAGGAGCCTGGGGGTGTTGCCGCTGTGCCTCGGACACAGGTTCCCGGGTTGGACGCGGTCGGGGAAGGCCTGGGGCAGGCCAGGGGGGTTTCTGTGTCACCAGACGGCTCTGTACCTCTCCTGAGAGTCACTCCCATGACTGGGAAATGCCCCCCATGGGGTGCTACATAGTGGGGACGAGGGTGGGGGTGTCAGGGCGGTCATGGTGCCGGGACAACTCGGGCTTGAACTCCCCTTGAGAGCCACACACAGCAACTTGTCCCATCGGACACTTTCCTCATGCCTCAGTCACGGCCCCCTTCGGTCGTGGTCTCCCCACACACACACGCCCGCGCACCCACCCTCATCGTGGCCTTCCTTGGTTGCTACAACCCCCCTGCTTTGTTCTCCCCTCGGTGCTGCCCCCCTCAGTCACAGCCCCCCCCTACAACCCCCCATTCAGCCCCATTGTAGCATCCTTCAGTCTGGCCTTGTCCCCACCACACGTCTCCCCCTTCACAGCCCTCCCCCTGCCCTGTCTCGTCCCCCCGCCCCAGTCAGGTTCTTCCTCAGTCACAGCCCTGCGTCTTGCTTTTTGTCGTCTTGTTTCCTGTCGCCCCCAGTTCTCGCTCTACCTGGTGGACGAGCGCCTCCCCTTGGTGCCCATGCTGAAGTGGGACCACGACCTCCCCTCAGCTCCCCTGTGGGCCCAGCTGCTGCCCCCGCCCTGCCCCGGCTACCCCCAGCCGCTGCTCCTGGGGGGCCAGGGCGGGCACCTGCAGCTGCTGCACCTCGCAGGTAAGAGTCGGGCAAGGGCGGGAGGTGGGCAGGAAGACGGGCAGGGCCTCAGCCGTCTTTCCTTCCTCCAGGAGAGGGGGCCTCTGCACCCCGGCTGGCGGGTCCCCCCCAGTCTCTCCCTTCCAGCAGCGACTCCCTCTCCGCGTTCCCCCTGCTGGAGCCCAAGAGTCAGTGGCGTCTGCAGGAGCGTCTGAAAGCGCCAACCATAGGTGCGCTGGGGCCAGGGGAAGGAGTCGAGGGGGGGCACTCCGCTGGGCCTTGGCGTCACTGTCACTCCCCTCTCCAGGGCTGGCTGCCACCATCCCATCGTCGGCTTCCAAGCCAGTCCTATCGCTCTTCCAGCTCTCGGCGGCTGGGGATGTCTTCCACCAGCACCTCCACCTCCAGGCAGACCCCGGGCCTCACTCCCGTGCCCCCACAGCTTCCTGGACTCCCCAGGCCACTGCCTGCTGCAGCCGGTGGCTGAAGGCCCTGCTGGACGTGCCCCCGACCCCGCCTGTGTGGGCAGCACCCACCTTCTCCCACCGCCGTCTGCTAGGCTGCATGGAACAGAGGAAGGTGGAGCAAAAGGGGCCGGAGGGTCTCCGAGCGGCCATGGCCGCAGGGCGGCTGCTGCGGCAGAAGGACCTGGGCTCGCTCCCCTCCGCGGGGCCGCCCCCCGCCCCCGAGCCAGGCCCTGAGGATGAGCTCAGTGCACGTTTGGAGGCAGCCTGGGAAGGCCGGATGGCTGCCTGGTGGGAGAGGCAGCAGGGCAGGAGCTCGGGGCCCGGCAGACAGCCCAAGCGGCGCAAGCGCCGGACTCAGCTGTCCAGTACTTTCTCCTCGCTCAGCGGCCGCCTGGACCTCTCAGACGCCACCAGCCCCCCTCACAGCCCAGACCGGGCGTCCCCTGAGGCCAGGCCTCGGCCACCAGTGACCCCGCCCTCCCAGGAGTCGACTCAGGAGCTGTGGGCTCGGGGGGTCCCCTCGGAGCGGCAGCAGACTCTCCGCGACTACATGGCCAGGCTGCCGCTCCGAGGGGACACCCCACAAGGTGTCTGCTCACCCCTCTCCGGGACCTCCAGCATCCGGGCCACGCCCTCCAGGCCCCAGACCCTGCAGGATGGCACGGCCGAGCTGCCGCCACGAAGGAACACCCGGAGAGGAGCCGCTGTGTCCTCCTCCCAGACCTCCAGGCAGCAGGCGCTGCGGAAGAAGCCCCGCATGGGCTTCTGAGGGCCCGGGGAAGCTGCTCCCCCAGCCTCCGGGAGCCCTTCATCCTGGGCCTGCTGCGCCTTCCGTGGTTGGAAGCTGGGGAGTGAAAAGAGCACAGGCTCCAGGGCGCAGGCCTTTCTGCTTCCGGAGCGGCGGGGACAGCAACACTTGTTTCTCCTACTTGCGCTTTTGCTAGAAGATCATTCCAGAGGGCACGTTGAGAAGGCCCCAGTGGGCCTGTCCTGAAGGTCTGTGTCCTTGGGATTCCCTCCGGGGGGCGGGGGGCTGCACCGCACAGGAGCCGGGCCTGCCGCGTCCCCCACCCGCCCTCCGGACGCCGGGGTGATGTAAGGGCGCCCGCGGGCAGTCCGCAGCTGCTGGGGCTGCTGTTTGTGTTTGTTAAGCAGTTTCTGCTGTGATCCAGTGTTTTGTAGAGGGAGACGCTTTGGCCCCACGTTTCGGGAGTGAATAAACTTGGCAGCTGAACGGGGCTTGGCGTGATCGGTTTCTCAGGCCGCAGCTCCCCCTCCTGCCGCTTGTGATGTGTGATGCCTGAATTCACTTCCCTGAGCGTGTGGCTCTGTGGAAGATTTTGTCCCCCTCTGGGGAAAACAGCCCCCCAGAACGTCACAGGACACCAGGATCTGATGTAGATTTCTCATCACACGGGAAGAGCGGTACCTGGTTAAAGGAATCACATGGGACTCGCGGGGATGTGAAATACTCCAGTAACACTGACTCACTATGCTAAATGTCTGTAATGCTCAGGACGCAGCCGAGGCCACAGAGAGCAGCAGCACGGCCGGCGCACGGGGCTGAGCGGCAGGTGCACGCGGCAGCCGAGGCACCCAGCGCTCTCAGGAACTGCGACTCTTTGGAAGGAAGGGGAGCCCAGCCAGGGGGGTGACCTGTACCCACAGGGGGCCCTAGCTGCCGGCTTGCTGTCCCCGTTAGCCTAGGGGCAGGAGGGCCACCCTGGGGTTCAGTCCAAGCCAAATTCAATGTCCTCCCTGTCTTCTCCCGCCTCGGGTTCGGCAAGCTCCGTCTCAGGCCGCGCCTCATTCTCGTCGGTGGCCTCACCTGAAGAGTTAGGAGAGAAGGTAGCTGTGTTCTCGGGACCTTTGTCAGCCCCTCACGTCCCCCTGCGTGCGGGCCTCGAGTCAGGCGCGCAGCTGGTGTTGGGAAAGAAGCCTGGCTACCGGCTAGTGTCGCCTAGGAAGCGCCTGGGCTCAGCAGAGGCCCAGCGACTAACTTGTCACCGCGCCCCACCCTGTTTGCTCGTTACCTGTGAACACTGCCCTGCTTCCCCCACACGTGCCTCTCCCTGGCCATGTGCGTGGCCCCCAGTACCGGGCCAGGGCGACCGGTCAGCTGGTGACTTGTCGCACCCAGCCAGGTGCTCTGGCCGCCCCCTGCCCAGTGGGGCCTCCCTTCCCCGCCAGCAGCACCCCGCTCAGCATTCACCCCATCCTCCACCCTCAGGCCAGCAGTCACCCTCATTTTGTCCCACACTCCCTGTCGTCGTGTCACCGGAGCTCACCCTTCCTCAGAAGCCTGGGTCTGGAGAGGCCGAGGGTCGGGCGGTGTGGACGGGGGTGAGAACAGGTTCCCGAGCCCCGCCGAGACCCACGTGGCCATCCTCGGCCCAGGCCAGCATGCAGCCGTGAGCAGGGACACGATCTACAGCGGTCTCCGTGGTCTGTTGTGAGTGGCCTCCAACCCGTCGGCTGCTCCCCTGGGGTTGCATAGCGGCAGTTCCTTCCCCCCATCTAAGCCTGGGCCCCTGTGGTCTCGAAAGTAGGGTCGTGGTACCTGGGAGAGAGGCTGGAAGTAGGTCAGTGTCCCCGTCCGCACTGGAAGGGGGTGGTGTGCCGTCCTGCTGGCAGGTTGGGGGCATCGGTGGCTGGCCTGAAGCTTCCTCGCCGGGGAGCTCCTGGATCAGCGGGCGTGGGGACTGGGTGTCTCCCCTTGGCGTTTCCGAGTCCCTCTCGGCTGCTGCTTTACATATGTTGGTGAAGGGTGTCTCGGCCTTCCTCGCCGGGTCCCTGGGGATTGCGAATATGTTTGAAAGGGCGTCTGGGGTGTCCTCTGGCACTGGGAGTGAGGAGTAGTCCAGTTCAGGGTCACTGTCATCACTCAAGCTTGAGATGGTTATAATCTTTGGAAAGCGCATCTGTTAAGAGAAAAAAGATGTGTGAATGTTTCTGCTTTCACGATAGTCACTGTAGAATGCCCTGTGCTGACACTGCTTTTTTATTGATCGTAAGATACTCCGCTGTCATGTACAAGAAAGGCCTGAGGGAGCCCCACACTCTGCCCTTGGGACGTGAGACCTCGGGACTGATGCCCCTTGGCCAAATTCCCGAGCCCCCGAAGGGGTGGTGAGCTCTCCAGCAGGGCTCCTCTCCGGCCCTCCGTCGGGGGTCCAGCCACACTCCCCTCGCCCGCTCTGCGCCTGCCGCCCCAGCACCCTCCTGGGCTTCCAGGTCCGCTCCGCTCGGAGCCTCGGCCTCCGGCTGGCATGCACCCCACGGGACGTAGCCCCCTTGCAGAGGAGTCCTCCACGGACACTGTGGGCTCATGCGTGCTTCCTTCCTTGGCGATGGGCTCGGGCCCAGAGATGGTGTCTTACACTGTCCTCGCAGTGCCGGTCTGTGCGGGAGAACCCCCATCCTGCCTCGGACACTCTCCTCCCCTTCCCCGTCTGTGTGTCGCTGCGGGACAGGCATTCCGAAAATGAACACCTCCCACGTCAGAAGGACGGAAGGTTGTTCCCAGGTACTCATGTACGATGAGCAGGTGTTAAAAATCAGGGCCAGATGTGTGTTCAGGAAGACCCAAGGGCTGAACCGTAAGACCTGACGCGAGTGAGCAGCTGCACTGGCTTCGGAGAGGGGAGACCCGGGGGTGCAGGGGTGCGGGCCAGGGGCGCCTGGTGTGCACGAAGGAGCCGTGCTTTGTGAGTAGCAGGACCGGAGTGACAGTGACATAGGGCTGACTGGGGACGCGGGGCTGATGACCTCGTTCCGGCCTTCCGGAGGCTCGCCTGAGTCAGCGTCTTCCGAGTCGGGCAGGTCCTGCAAGAACAAACCAGCCCCTGTCACCCGGCGGCAGGCACAGGGTCGCGCGAGCCGGGGGCGTGTGTAAGCCGAGTGTGCAGGAAGGACCCGAAGCCGTCAGGCAGGCCGTGCATGCTCACAGCGCACACGCAGCGCCAGCCCGGGTACCTGGACCTCAGCGATGACAGAGGTCGGCAGGAATGCCTTTGTCATCAGAGACCCAGCCAGCGCATGGGGGGGAGCCGGGGGGGCAGACAATGGGGCCCAAGCCAGAGGCGCGGCCTAGGACTCTGGTGTAATGTGAGTGTGGTTCGGGCCTCCCCACGACCGGGGCGGGGCGCGGCGTGGGGGGCTCTCCTGTCGTGGGTTTGTGTCACAGCCACCAGGCCAGGACACGAGGCAGGCAGACAGCGTGCGGTTGGATGGAGGGGCGCTGGGGCACGCTGCCTCGCTTGGCATTCCTGCCCCTCCAGGCTTGGCTGTGGAGCCTCGGGCAAGTTACTTGGCCTCTCTGTTCCTCAGTCTCGTCTGTGAAGGGGGGATGGCGATGGTACCTACCGCCTCTTAGACTTACTGGAAGGTTCAGTCAATCAAAACATGATCAGCCTAGAACAGTGCCAGGCAGAATGAGCACCATAAGCTCTACTGGTCGTCCCGGACATAGCTGGTTCTCCCTCCCCAGTGTTTCTTACCACACGTGGGCTCCGAGAGCTAGAAGCCCGCTCTGAACACGGACTGCTCGGTGCGAGTCTTACTGAGCCGCGTGAAATCGCGCAGCTTACCAGGGAAGTGGGCAGCGGCAGGCAAAGCTGTGGGCCGTCCTTCCCGGGGCCCTGAGTGAGCCCCAGCTGCCCACTGGCCATGAGGCTGGGGAGGTGACAGATGCCTCCCCACTCCTCGCCCCCCCAAGCACGCTTCCTGGGGGTGGCGAGGAAATGCGTGAACTCCCATGGTACCCGCTCCTGCGACAGTTCCCAAATGGGAAGGGCTGGGAGGAGCGGAGGAAGCCCAAGCGGCAAGAGGCCAGACAGCTGGCCGTGGTCCCGTTCTCGCCAGTTCGGTAGAAGGCTCTCTGGACAGAGTTGCTTTGCCGTGTGACTTTGGGGAAAACGAATCCAGTTTTGCAGAGGGAGCTGGAGGGGGACACCGGGGCCAGCATCGCTCAGTCTCGAAGGTGCACGTGTATGAACACCCGGGAGATCGTGTTACAGGGCCGGTCTGGCCTGAGGGTCTCGGGGATGCCAGGCCCGTTGACCACGGAGCACGCTTTGGTGAGTGCGGATTTGGAGGGTTTCTGTGTGATCTGATACCAACTGTGAAGCAGACCCCTCTGTGCAGACGCAGCTATTTACGTACGTCGATGAAGAACTTCTCCTCCACCTCCGGTTTGACGGTCTCCAGATCTTCGTCGGCACCCAGTTCTGTGTCTGCTGCACCCCCCGCGGCCACAGTCTGGGGGGCCGGTTCTAAGACAACAACACAGAGTTACTCACCTTGGGGTGAGTTTTCTGCGCAGTGGTCAGGCTGACAGGCCCAAGAGTGGAGGGAGGCCAGCCCCTGGGACAGAAGCCGGGAGAATCCCCCGGTTAGGACAGGGTTCTGTCTTAGAAGAAAGGAGAGGGCGAGGAGAGAGCTACCCTCTGGCTGGAACTTGGCTGTGACTCCGACAAGATGAAAGTACCAGCCAGGGAGCAGGTGGAATGCGCAGGTGCCAGGAAAAGGCCTGGTTCGTGGGCAAGGAAATAAAGGTCCCCTGGGGAGGTGGAGGGGAGGCAGGCTGGAGAGTCCAGGGCCGCAGCCTGGCCCAGGAGGGGCTGAGCCCACCACCCGCGGGGACCGCCTGTCCCTGGTGGTGGCGCGAGTGTCAGGGAGGCCCAGTAAATAACGAAGGGATGGGGCGCCTGGGTGGCTGAGTCGGTGAAGCATCTACCTTGTCAAGGAAGTGGCTGGGTCCGTTTGTTCCCTAAAAACGATCTGCTTAGGCTTTGTTTTGGGAAAAGGTAAAGCAAGGAAGAGATGAACAATTATTGGGGGCATGGCTGACGTACGTCATTCAATCCATGGCAGAGACTTTTCATTTCACAGAGGCTGAAACAGGCTCCCAGAGGTTTTGGGGTTTGCCTGAGGTCACTCAGCTGATGGGAGGGGTTGGACGTGGCTTTGACCTCAGGATATCTGTCTAGAACCCGCACTGCCTGGCCTCTCCACAGGGTGTCCTAGTGAGACACCTGTGTGGTTCTCGGACCATGTTGGGGACCACCAGACGGCAGCCAAAGGCCTTCTAGGGAGAGTGCAAAGAGGTGGGAGACATTGTGATTTCCACGATGGTGCACATGCTCTCTCTGCCCTGAGATGCCGACTTCCGCACAGGGTTGGGGAGGTGACTCAGGCACCGAGTCCCGACTCGCTTCTCCACGAGCTGGCACTGACTCCTGATTGCATGAGGAGGTCCCAGACTTTGCACAGAAAATGCAGAAGAGCTGTTCACGTCGGTTAGCTCCTCGTTCCCCCCACCCCCCACCTATGAGGAAAGACAGTCCAATGTGGGAAAGGCAAACGGAAAGTAATTTTTTAAATAGAAGGTTTTTGTTTGTAGATTCGCCTTTCTTGGGGCTGAGTCATTTGAATCAAAGTGGAAGAAGCTCAGTTCAGCCCCTCGGGCCCCCCGACACCCAGAGGGGTGAGCTCAGGAGGGGCAGAGCAGAGGCCAGGGCGGGCGGAGCGAGGATGAATGAGGGTGGTCTCTGCAGGCAGTGCTCTCCCCAGTCCCCCCGTCCGCTGTCCACCATGTGCTCGCTCTCCACTTGGAGCAAGTTACCTCACCCCTCTGAGCCTCTGTTTCCACTTGCATGAGATGGGGCCACACAAGACCAGCCTGGGAACCTCTGGTCATTACCGCGCACCATGCATGTCGGGTAAACAGAGCTGGCGGTGTCCCGCTCCAGACCACCAGCTCCTCTTCAAAGGCGCCCTCCGTCCGTTCGGGACGGCAAAGGCTGCGGTCCCTCTCCGGCCACTCTGCTCCCACGCCGGGGGCAGCTGCCAAGCAAGGGCTCCCGGGAGGGGCGAGCGTGCAGGGGAGTGCGCGTGCCACCCGCTCAGCAGCGGCTCCCTACCTTCGTGGGCGGCCGGCCTCAGGGCCTCCTCCAGGCGCAGCCCCCCCGGCGCCGGACCTTCGCTCTCTCCGCCGACCTCCACCAGCAGCTCCTCCTTGGCCTCGAAGCTCTCCCTGACAAACAGCTCCATTTTCTGCCGCCTCGCCCCCTCCTCACGAGGCTCTTCCTTCCCTGGCACGTTGGCATCCGCGTTCTTGCTCTCCTCCGGCGCCGGCTCCTCCCCTGAACAGGAGAAGTCCAAGGGTGAGCCAGGAAATGGTCTGGGAGGGCAGGGGGCTCAGGGCGTCTCTCAGGGACACACAGCGAGCTGCTGGGGGCGAGCTCGAGGACACAGCGAAGGGGTCCGTCAAAGTGTGCGCTGAGCACCGAGGAAGGAGCGCTCAGTGCCCATGGGGCGGGGGGTGGGGGGAGGGCTCAGCACATCCGTCTAGTGGCACAGGACACGCCTAAAGACCGTGCAGGGGGCTCTTAGGAGATGTACACGGGAGCATTGGGGCTTATGGGCCTTGACGTCTACCTTGACTTTGAAGTGTCTTGCAGAACAGGAGTGTGCATGCGTGTGTGTGTGTGTGTGTGTGCGCGCGTGTGTGTGTGTCTGTGCGTGTGTGTGTGTGTGTGTGTGAGAAAATGTTGAACACCATCCAATCTAAGCGGACACAATACAGCTGTTTGTTTTACTATGCTTTAAGCTTTTCTGAAACTTTGAAAAATACTAAAATAAAAAGCTTAGAACAGGAAAAATGCTATAGGAGAATGTCTACTTTATGGAAAATATATTATGCTAATTTAAAACAATAGGCAGAAAGCAATATGGTTATGCCATTGTTCTGTAAAAAATCCATAAATGTTACATGCATGGGGAAAAGCCAGGAAATGCTCATACTAAATGCTGAGTGGTTCTTGTGCAATTGTTATTACTGGTGCTTTCTCGTTTTCTATGTGTGGTTGCATTCACATTTTGTAATTAGGTGAGAAACACTAAATGTCATTTAAAAATACACATGGAGACTCCAGGACCTCTACTGGGTATAAGATGAGGAAGGGGGTTCTTATTAAGGTGGTCTGAGGACTGTCCCTAGGATCCTGTGCCGGGCTTGGACCAACGCAGACCCAGGATTCACTCTCTCCCTAGAAGCCTTTACCAAATGTCGGCCAGCAGCATCGGGTGTGGGCAGGTGAGTCTGAGTTCTGGATTTGGGGTAGTAGACTGGGGAGGCAGCGGGGGGGTCATTTACCCATAACCGGGGAGTAAACTGTCTTGAAACTGGGTGGGAGAGGGCAAGGCAGGGAGACAGGTTCTGAGATCCTGGAATAGACCAGCTGGGCCGAGAGCATTTCCCAGGCCTCCCTGGTCCTGCCGAGCCAGGAATCGGGTGATCCGAACCTTTCGAGAGTTTGGCGGGTTCCATACAGCTGCCCAGACTGTCAGCTCTCGTCGGAGCTAACCAGAGGGAGCACCTCTGTGCCACAGAGAAGGTGTGCTGCTACCATCCCAAGTTCACAGAACTGAGTTGTCGAGGTGGGTCATTGAAAGAAATGAAGTACTGATCAAGTGATCACCTGGAGGAACCCCAAAGCACCAGGCCAGGTGAGAGAAGCCAGACGCAAAAGGTCCCGTCTAGCGGAGAGCGCCATGTATATGAAGCATCCAGAGACATGGGTGGTTGTCGGGGGCTGGGGGCGGACAGCGTGGGGGGTCACTGCTCACCGGCACAGGGTTTTATTCTGGGGTGATGACAGTGTTTGGAAGTAGACAGAGGTGCTGGTTGCTCCACGCGGTGATCGTACCACAGCAAAATGGCTAATTGTACGTTATGTCAATTTCATGTCAATTAAAAAAACGGTCCAGGGCCTCCATGTTTTTCCACGGCGATTCTCCGGCACCAGGGCTACAGCAATCTGCCTGGCCCCCCGGCATAGGCCACCTTGCCCCCACATGAGCCACCAAGCTCATGCCCCTAGCATTACTTCACGGCCCATGGCCTCCTGTCACCTGCCATGGCAGGGCTGGTTTTCAAGGCCCTTCTTGATGTGATGTCGTCCAACCCAGTAACCTTACTTGATTTCCCAGTTTACAACTGAATTCCAAACACAGGCATCTGGTCCTCCTCTGCACCTCCCCAGGGAAACTGCGGGCTCCTCAGAGGAGCGGAACCCTGCGCTCTCCCTGTTGGCGTGTGGGACAATGTCTGCGTGCTTGGTCCTCAGGCGAGGAAGGACGTGGGCCTGACGTGTGTGTGCCAAAACCTACTTCTTTATCCCCCCCCTGCCCCCCACCACATGGGCAGAGACAACTTTCTGTGTGCAGACAAATGGTGGATTTAAAGGAGCAGTAGTAGGAACAGAAAACCTTAATAACCGTGTGACTGACATACGGGAGGAAGGCACAGACCGCGGCCCTGGTCTAGATGCTGGCTGGTGTTAGTCCCGTCGGTGGCCCTATGAGGGGTCAGCATGAAATCAGTACACCCCCACACTGCCTTGATAGGAATTCACAATATTCCTTTGTGGTAGATGGACTAATGGCCCCACAAAGGTGTCCGCATCCTAATCCCAGAACCTGTCAATATGTGACCTCACATAGTAAAAGGCACTTTGCAGAAGAGATTAAGGACCCTGAGATGGGGCGATGATCCTAGATTATCCGGGTGGGCTCAGTGGCCCCACATGGATCCTTAAGGGAGGGGGGAGGGGCGTCAGAGCTGGAGAGAGATTTGAAGGTCCTGCAGAGGAAGGTGGAGGGGCCACAGGCCCAGGGACGTGGGCCCCTCTAGAAGCTCCCCGGGAGTTTCCAAAAGGAACACAACCCTGCCCATACCTTGATTTTAGCCCCGTGAGACCCATGTCAGACTTTTGACCTACAAAACTGTGATGATAAATGTGTTGTTTTAAGCCCCTAAATTTACGGTAATTTGTTAGGATAGTCCTAGAAAACTAATACATCATTTATTTTGGAAAACTGAGGCTATTTGAACAGAACTGCGCTTCCATCCCTGAAAGTGGATTGAAACTGCCGATTAATGCTGGGGCTCTTCCCAACCCTTGGCAGGTGGGTGAGGCCGCATGCGCATGGATCCTCGCATGTGTGTGAATGAATGGTCAGAAATAAATCCCCGAGATGAAAGACGAAGTTCACCAGCCCAGATTTCTAGTCTAAACGGAGCCCTGGGTGCTGCTCCCATCCCGAGCGCCTACCTTCCTCCCGGCTGGCTTTCTGCCGCCTTCTCTCTTCCGCCCGCCGCTTGATCATCGCTAGGGCCTCGATGCTGTCCTCCATCTTCTTCCGCTCTCGGCTCTCCCACTGCTCTCTCTCCTCTTTCTCAGCTGCAAGCCCGCCCCTGGCCCAGGCCTCCGCACAGGCTCTGTGGATGAGGACAAAGAAACAGAAACTGGGGAGGTTTGAATGTTCACAAGTTAAAAGTAAATTCAAAACAGACTGTCTCACCAAACTCGCTCATTTCCCCCAAACCAAACTGAAGGCACACGGGACATGTGGCCACAAGGATACCGGTTAATACGTGCACACCTCCCCCCTTAATGGTTTGCGGAGCCTTCTCCACGTGATGCCAACAGCACCAGCGATAAAAGGAAAAATAGAGAAGTCGGACTCCATCGAAACTAAAAGTGTTTGTAACACAAAGAACACCATAAACAAAGTAAAAAGACAACCCACGGAGTGTGGGAAGGTGTCTGCAGACCATACACCTACTGAGGGACGTGTATATAGAATACATAAAGAACTTCCATGACTCATGACTACAAAGACAACACAATCTAAAAATGGAGGAAGTTTAAAAGAATGAAAGGAGAAACCACGGACTGGGAGAAAATATTTACAGGAAAGATAACTGATAAATGGTTTATATCCAAAACAAACAATTATGAAGTCCCCCCCCAAAAAAAGAACACACAATTAAAAAAAAAAAAAGGCGGGAAATGACCTAGACCCCTCACCAAAGAAGACAGGCAGGTGGCAGAGCAGCTCGGCATGCTCTGACATGGGGGACTGTGGCTTACAGCAGTGAGGAACCACGTCACGCCTGTTAGAACGGCTGAAATCCGAAACCCTGCCACCAGACGCTGGCGAGGACGTGGCCACTCCTGCTGGGAACGCAGGCCCGTGCAGCCAGCCGGGAAAGAGCCTAGCCGCTACGGAGCTACATGAAATCTTCCCCTTCCCAGCCGGTGTCGTGCTCCCAAGTGTCTGCTCAATGGAGCTGAAAACAAATGTCCACACAAAAGCCTGCATGTGAATATTCGTAGCAGCACCCTTCACAATAGCCCCAAGTGGAAACAACCCCAGACTCCATCAACTGACAGCTAAACAAAACTTGGGGTTTCCAAATGGAATATTCTTTTGGGACGTTATTTTGGAATGAGTTACTGATACACACGACAATGTGCGCGAACCTTGAAACTATCACGCTGAGTGAAAGAAGCCAATCACACAAGACCACAGATTGTAGGATTCCATTGATAAGAAGCATCCAGAACAGAAAAAAACCATAGAGATAGGGGCTGGCAGAGGGGGGAATGAGGAATATCAGCTAATGAGTAAGGGTTACTCTTTTGGGGCAATAAAAATATTTTAGAATTGATGTGGTGGTGGTTGCACAACTCTGTGAATATACTAGAAACCACTGAGTCGCACACTTTAAGAGGGAACTCTGTCCTAGGGGCTGGGGATACAGCAAGTAACGTAAGAGATGACAAAACTCGCTCTGTTCGAGCTGCCTTTTTATGGGGACAGACAGACCCTAAAGAAGGAAACAACTATGTCAGAGGCTGATGTGTCCAAAGAAAAGAAATCCGGTTAAAGAGACACCAGGTGGAAAAGGTGCTCCTGAGTTAAGGGGTGGGTCAGGGAGGGCTCTGAGGTGACAGGTGAGCAGACACCTGCAAACACCTGTGAGGAGCTCCCCAGGCAGGGAGAACAGCGAGTGGCTGATGTGGGACAGCTAGGGATGGGAGGAACGAGAACTCAAAGCCAGGTGAGTCCGACCCCTGAACGAGAGCAGCAGCGCCACGCAAGGGGGCCGGCTCCTAGCCCTGTTCCCACGTTCCTGCGGCTCAGCACCGCCCCTGGATGAGGCTCAGAATCCTTAGCTGCAGCCCCTCCCACTGGTTCACTCCTGATCCCCGTACCTCTCAGATCCCACCCGTTACTCACAAGCACCCTGTGGTCATATTGTCCCCACTTTCCAGATGAGGAACGTGAGGCTGGGGAGGTTAGCGAGTCCATCCAAGAGAACAGAACTCAGGGCTGCAGGGCTGGGCTTCAAAGTCATCACCTAGTTGGTGTCCCCCCCTCACCCCCAGGGCTGGGTGCACCTCCCCCCACCCCGACTTCCTAGAAGCAGGTGGTCTTGTTTTCTCACCCGGTTGGAGTAGAGGCTCTCACTTCTATTTGAAATAGTTGTTAGTTTGATTTAACTTTGTGAATTCAAAAGCATATTACCAGCTACACTGCTTCTTAAATGTCGTGTACTTTAAAGTTTACATTGCACTTCCCTTCAAGCAGCCCATTTACTGAGGTTTTATTCTAAGGTAGAAGGAAGAGCGACCTAAATTAACAATACAGATATAAACGTAGTGACAATCCACAAGGCAGGCCCGGGTTCAGTATTCTTAATAGAAAGAAGAGCTCCTACGAGCCCATAACAAAAGGACCTCCAAAAGGAAACTGGAAGGAAGTTCTAAATGGGGTGCTCACAGAGGAAGAGATCCACCTGCCTGACAAACATGGTAAGAGCCCCCAACCTCATCAGTTACCCCCAAAATAAGATGAGATACAATCTTCACTCATCATTTCACCTGGCAAAGATTTCTTTTACGTGGCTATGTCTGATGAGGTCATGAACTGTTACAAACTTTCTAGAAAACAATCAGAAAATATTTACAAGCACCTTTAAAAAGGCTCAAACCGCAGTCTTTAATCCAATAATACAACACTTAGAATTCCACCCTAAGGAAATCAGCAGTGAGGTCAGAGACTTACGTGCAAGGATAGTTATCATAGGATTATGAAAAAAAAATCTATGACTAAGTGCTCAAAAATAGGGAATTTCTTATAAACAATGATGTAACCATGAAACTTGTTTCCTAAGAACATCTAACGATGTGTGAAAATGCTCACAAGTCAGAAATGTGTACAAGTTTACTATTAAGCGTGCTCAACAATGACATATGAAAATGTGATCCAAAGGCTTCTTTCCTCCTTACCTGTCCTTTGGGAAAACCGGTCTGTCATCCAGGTACGTTAAATGTTTTAGTCGAACGGTGACCGTCTTTCGATAATTAGCGATGTGCCTGATAACAGGGTTTCCCATCAAATTCAGTACGCGCTGGAAGCAGACAGGCAGAACCAGACTGGTTAATAAAACATGGGTGTGATTCAAATAGTTTACATGTGCTGTGCTCTGGGAGTCCATAAATAAGACACCTGTGATGACTCATCAGGGAAGCCAGAAGGTTCTGGCTCTTCACCTCCTGATGACTTATCAGGGAAGCCAGAAGGTTTTCCTTGCTTTCGTGCATTCAGACCTGTCCTGATAATGGAGCAGCCCTTTCTGGTACTTGAACTCCAGACCTGAAATCTCACCGTCCTTCCAGAACAATCTCAGAAAACACATCCGAAGTCCTGTCCAACTCAGCAAGGACATTATTTTGCTCACCCAAGCTCTTTTGCTGACATTAACCTCATTTTAATTGTTTTCTCTCCTTCCCAGCCAGGACCCATTTTAAGAAAGCGTACACAGCAGCTGGGGGGACAGGAAGCAGGGATGGGGAAAGGATGGAAGGCGCCCACTCGCCAGGCTCATGCATCTGCTGGATGTCGTTGGGAGCCTTGTAGCATCCCCTGTCCTTAAACTCCGCCTCCTCCTTTCCCGCCTGTGACACTCAGAAGTGGGCAGCCAAGGCGACATGTGGGAGACACATTTAAGACTAGTTTTCCTGAACTCATGAAAGAGTTTTGTGTCTAAAGTGGTCTGGAGAAAACAAATACACTGCAAACTAGTTTAGTTTAGCATTCCCCAAACTTCATTCTGGTGGTATTTTCCCTGCAGGGCTAGGGGAGTGGGGTGGGGGTGCACTATACACCCCAGGGCAGGCACTAAAGGACCAAAGGGCTGCATTGTGGGTGGAGGATTTAACAGCAATCACAAAACAGGGCGCCTGGGTGGCTCACTTGGTTAAGCGTCCAATTCCTGATTTTGGCTCAGGTCGTGATCTCAGCGTCATGGGATCAAGTCCCATATTGGGCTCCGTGCTCAGCGGGGAGTCTGCTGGGGATTCCCTCTCTCTCCCTCCGTCTAACTCTCCCCCTATTCTCTCTCTCTCAAATAAATAAATCTTCAAAAAAAAAAAAAAAAAAAAAAAAAGGCAATCACCCAGGCACCTGGGTGGCTCAGTTGGTTAAGCGTCTGCCTTTGGCTCAGGTCATGATCCTGGAGTCCCAGGGTCGAGTCCCGCATCGGGCTCCCTGCTCAGCAGGGAGTCTGCTTCTCCTTCTAACCCTCTCCCCTCTCATGCTGTCTCTCACTCTCTCTCTCAAATAAGTAAAATCTTAAAAAAAGAAAAAAAAGCAATCACAAAACAACTGTAAGGCAGACTGCTTTTGTCTTGGACTGAACTGTGTCCCCCTTCCCCAAATTCATATGTTTGATTTCTAACCCCAGCACCTCAGAATGTGGCTGCATTTGGAGACGGGGCCTTTAAAGAGGTGATTCAGATTACGTGCAGTCATCAGGATGGGCCCTGGTCCAGCCTGACTGGTGTCCTTAGAACAGGGGGCTGGGACACAGACACGCAGAGGAGACAATGAGAGGACACGGGACATGGGGAGAGGCCAGCCATCTGCAGGCCACAGAGAGGCGCCTCGGGAGAAACCGATCCCTGCCCCACCCCCGACCCTGTGATCCTGAGCCACTTCTACCCTCTAGAATCATGAGAAAATAAATTTCTGTTGTTTAAGCCATCCAGTCTGTGGTACTTCATTACGGCAGTTAAGCGAAAAGAAAACAAAAAAGTATTGTATGATACAGCTTTATCTTATCGCCGTTCGCTGGTAATTCTAAACTAGTCCTCGTTCCCAATCTATTCAGAACAGTATTCCCGAACTATGGTTTGCTTACTATTTTTCTTAAAATAGACTCACTTTTCCCTTACACATCCATACCCTAAGCAGTAAACAGTGAACTCGGGGTTTTGGGGTGCTATTTTGAACATGTTCCCCAGAGCACATGACAACACGTGCACACGAGAAAGCAAGGAAGCCATCAAGGGCTACCGCAGTTGAGTCAAAGGGACACGGGAAGGGGTGGCCTGGAGGGGTTGCCACAGGCCGGAAGATGGGACCATCTGAATGTCCAAAACTAAAATGACAGCAAGGGTTAAATCATATCAAATACTGCATACATACACCCACGAGTTCATAATGACACAATGGGAGGAAAAACCGTCCCTTGTCACCGTTAGCGGTTGCTAGGTTCTCGGCTCCTTTCTCTGAAAATCCAGGAATAAAAAAGAAAGAGCCAAACCATCCTCACGGCCCTTGCTGTGTGAACTATATATTGGGGAAGCACTAGGTGACGAGGGCGTTCCTCGTGGGAGAAGCGCTCCAGCTAATGAATGAGGCAGGAGTGGGAGGGCAGGACAGTGGCCACCGTGTGGCTCCTGAAGGAACGACTCATGAGGCGACTGCTCCAGGACTGGAGGGAGGGATGGGGCTCTGTCCTGGCTGCAGCAGCCGGACGACCCCGGGGCCCCATCACGCTGTCTTCAAGTCACAGACGAGGGAGGCAAGCAGACATCACAGGCCCTGCGACGAGACGCAGCGGCACTCCTCCCAGGAGAACACTGAACCTGGACGGGAGCAAGCCTCCACCTCCACCGGCATCGTGCAAGAAACATGGGTCCAGCAGAACAGGTTACAGGACGCCACGGGGATGCAATCAACCAAATCCAGCATGTGGCAGTCAGGGGAGGGGGGACCCATCAGGGGAAGAAGTGCTTATCTGCCCGAGGTCTGTGGGTGAAATGACACTGTGTCTGGCATTAAGGTACTCCAGCTAAAGACCCCAAGAGGACAGGCGGGATGAAGGACGAAGGCCAGAGGGAAGGAGGGGAGGGGGTGTGTGCGGGGGCGGGGGGGGGGGGGAGAAATTCATTCTCTAAAGAAGGCAGGTTTTACCAAATCAGGCATGCTCTCCAGGACGCTCAGGATTTCTGGATCACTCAGCTTATTGTGGGAAAGGTCAAGGACGCAAAGTTTCACACACTCCTTTAGATGCTGAATGTCTTGCACGGTCTCTAAGTGATTGTGGGCCATCTGGAGCGTGTTCAGGACCGGCAGGCAGGCTGCAAGGTGGAGGTCAGAAGTAAGTAACAAGGGTCTGAACACCTTTTAGGACCTCCCCTAGGGGAAAATGGTGGGCATAATGGCATCAAGACCCCTCGTGGGGCATCTTACAGAGGTTTTCAATGGTCTTGATGTAATTGTTGCTCAGGTTAAGAGCATCCAGTTTCTGCAGAGGTTCTAAGTTCTCGATTTTATGGAGCAAGTTCACTTGCAAGAAGAGACAGCGCAGTTCGGTTTGGGCCTCCAGGTTTTCGATCTTCTGTATTCCATTGCACTCCAGCCAGAGACAGCGCAGCCCCGTGTACTCTTCCAAGTTCTCGATGCGAGCAAAACCTGGGGAGAAGGGGGGCGCCTGGGTGGCTCAGTCGTTGGGCGTCTGCCTTCGGCTCAGGTCATGATCCCAGCGTCCTGGGATCGAGTCCCACATTGGGCTCCCTGCTCTGCGGGAAGCCTGCTTCTCCCTCTCCCACTCCCCCTGCTTGTGTTCCCTCTCTCACTGTGTCTCTCTCTGTCAAATAAATAAATAAAAATCTTCAAAAAAATTAAAAAAAAAAAACAAACCTAGGGAGAAGGAAGGGGACATCGGATAAGCTCCTCCACACACATGAGGTTTGGGGTCACCCGTTGTTGACTACCTGCCGGCCAGCCACACCTCCTTCCTCTATTGACCCCACTGCCACTTTTCTTTGATGAGCATTCCTCTGCTGACACTACCCGCCCCCCCCCCCCCCCCCCCCCCCCGCAAGGCTCCCGGGCAGCCAAGCAGAGTCAGAGCAATCCACTCTGCCCTGGTCACACTTAGTCAAGCGGGGCCAACTGTGATGAACCCTGGGAGGTTTTGCTGGCTTCACTGGAGAGAGGCAGTCTTTCTGCTGGAATGCCAGCCCTGTAGGGTGGAGCCTAGAGCTGCAGCGGCCACCTGCCCTTCATGGCTGGGAGTGGGTGGAGGTGAGGGGTGACCTGCCTCAAATGAACCAAAGGAAAGCAGGGCCAAGCCAAGGGAAGAGGCAGCCCAGTGAAGCAATGCCATGAGCACGGGGGTCTGGCTAAGCCTGAAGCGAGGGCAAACCATGGGTTTTTTTGTTTTTTGTTTTTTGTTTTAAGATTTTATTTGAATGAGAAAGAGAGAGAGAGAGAACACAAGCGGGGGGGGGGTGGCAGAAGGAGAGGGAGAAGCAGGATCCCTGCTGAGCAGGGAGCCCGACCTGGGGGAGCCCGACCTGGGGCTCGATCCTAGGACCCGGGGGTCACAACAGACCTGAGCCGAAGGCAGACACTTAACTGCTGAGCCATCCAGGTGCCCTTAAACTGTGGGTTTTGTTCTATTTTTCAGTTTTAGGAGCCAAATTTAAGGTTAGGAAAACAAACGCTCTTTACTTTGGTAACTCATCATCAGTCTGTAATTCATGGTTCATCTGCTATTACCAAAGCCTTTGAAAAGTTATTTATTTTGTTACCTGAAAAAATTTTGATTAAAAAGTTACAGTATCCCTGTTGAGCCGGAATGACCCAGCTAAGCCATTCCCTGGGTCCCAGGCCTCAGAAATAGTACCAGGTAATGAATTTGTTTTAGGTTGCTAGGTTTGGGGGCGATTTGGTCCGGGGCAGCAGGAGATTATATGGGCACATCTCCCTCCTAGCTCTTCTACCTTCTGACTCTCTCCACTAAGTCTGACTCGTGGGGTCCTCTTCTTCCCACCTCTTAAATATCAGGTCCCCTGGGATCCGCCCTGCTAAGTCGTCCCAGGCACCACGACACTTCCCCATTGGGTGCAGAATTTTGGAGGGGGCAACGTGGAGGCGAAGAGACCAGTTAGGAGTCCTTGCATTTCCTTAAGGTATGTGTGCTGCTGGTGCTCTTCGTGGGCCTCTGTGGCACAGCATGGCTCACAGTGGCTGCCCCAGCACCCAGGACACCCACGACATCTTGACCATATGCGTCTCTGCATCTTCAGCACTATGCACAGAAGACATTTACTGACTAAATAAGGAACACACAGAGGACCTATGAAGCAGGTCAGCCACCCCGAACCCAGAGGAAGCGGAAGCTGTCCCTCCTCTTCGTCATTCCTGGAACTACCCGGGTCTACGAACCCCAGCTGAGGTTTACATGTGACCCTGCACGCCAAGCCCAGGCCCCCAAGGATGCCACTGTTCATGCTTCTCCAATCTGGGAGGCACCGACCACCCTCCTCTTTCAAGACATGTTCTGTCCAAGCAAAGTGTTCGCCGCTAGATTGCTGGCTTGAAAAATTTATAAGTCCTTCAGAAAATATAAATAAAGGATATCAACATGTTCCCTTCGTATCCGTATAGTCAGTGGCCCCCTTTATAAGCCCAGTCAGGGAAGACATGTCAAGGAAATATTATTGCTTTTCTACAAATCTTTACTAAACTCCGAAATTTCTCCTTAAATGTACTTTGAGAACTCCAGAGGATCCCAGCAAGAAATTTCTTACACTGCTAGAGGCTTCCCCCTGACGTGAGATACCTCTACCAGGTCCTTACCTTTAAAGTGTAAATACAGTGTGTCATTCAATGCTGGGGTAATATAAAGCTTGTGTTGCTTGCAGAGTTTTTGCAGAAAACTTTTAGTCATTCTGTTAAGTGAACAAGAAATTTGTTGCAATTTGTCAGTTGTGAAATACATTCCAAAAATTCTTTGCCACAACCATTTCTTCCTCAAATTTCAAAATATCCTACATGACTGATAACTTTTCATTTTTTGCCTGATAAACTATTTTAAGTTCTTTTTTTGTATACCTTTCAGGGCCTCATCCAATATCATTACTTTCAGCATTCTTAAAAATTGCAATGTATGTTCTAATAAAAATACTTTTAATAGTGTCATCAAGAACTACTGATGTTTCTCTCTCCAGGCCTGGCATTAAAGTTTAATGCGTTGTGGTTACTTGCGCCATAGAAGCAGCGCCGTTCTGACTCTGATGCTAATTCTCAGACACTGGGCCAACTATTTAACCTCTGTGAGCCTCAATTGCCTGATCTATACAAACGGGCAATTCCACCATCTACCTTCCTTAGTAGATATATACTATAATTGGCAGCAGCCTGCCCATATACCTGGGGTCACGATCTTCCTTGTCATCTCTCTGGTGTGTGAAGCGACTGTCCGACCTGCTATCACCGCTCTGCTTCTGCTCACTTGGGTAGGATGTGACAGAAGGACCCACACATGTTTCCTTCGGATCATTAATTTCTATAAAAGAAGAGATTGGTTCTACAGACATCAAGAGATGTATAAAAAGTTTGCCCAATTTCAACTTGATTAATAAGTGTCTGGTTTTAGTATGGAACATGAGTACTCTTGAAGTGCACGACAATTTGTAAAGCATTGATAAGGACCATGGAAAGTTCACGTCTATAAAAGCTCTGGTGCAGGTGCACAAGGACACGTGTACAAAGATGTTCATTACTGCATTACTTTTAACAGCCAAAGACTGTCAACAATGCAAACGTCCACCCATTGTGGCTGGTTAAATAAAACAATGGATTAGTAGTCTGCCTTGGAGAAGAATGCACTGGAGCTACATCAATAAATACGGATCATTCTCAGAAACGTGTATGAGACGATAAAGCAAGTTTCATAATAAGCACAGGATATCACTTATGTAAGTTAAAAACATACAAACCAATGCTATGTATTGTTTAAGGACAAAATTCTAGACAAGGGATGGGGAGAAGGGAATGGGACTGAGAATTGCGGGGAGGAGGGCAAAAGGAGCATCAACTTTATCTGAAATGTCTTATTTCTTTAATTTAAAAAAAGACTAAAGTAAAAATGATAAAATGTTCATCATTTTCAATTCTTAGTGATGATACAAGAGTGTTTGTTATAATGCTCCCTCTTCTTTTTTTAAAAGTGCCCAAAATAAAAACCACAGGAAAAGAAACAAAAGTGGTGAAAATGTCTTTGGTAAAAAGAGAATGAGCACATTCAAAGTCACTTAATTTTTTTCAAAGGTCAATCGAAACTGGCCAGTTCAAACGCGCTTCATCTTTAAGAGCGGCTGGCTGTTGCGCTCTGTGTCCCTGTGTCTATCGACTCAACGCTCTGTGTGTGGGACTGTGTCTTTCACTCTCCCACTTCCCACTGCACACGATGCCCAGCCGCAAGAGGCACCAGCTAAGTGTCTGTGGAATAAATAAAGGAGAGGTGCTCAATATACATAATGATTATCTGAGTAACAAGAGCTAGTGTTGATTAATGGCCCACTGTAACCCAGAAACCTAATTATAATTATCCCTGCCTACAGACGAGTGGACGGCCCCCAAAGAGAGGTTGAGCTCTGGGCTGACAGCCGTGACCTGGCGAGCTGCAGAGCTGCAATCCGTACCCAGAGGCCGTGCCTGTCTCTTTCCGGAGAGCCACACGGCTTCCCTACAGCTCTTCACACAGGGTGCGCCTGGACAGCCAACGCTCCATGTTTGTTGACCGGGTGCAAAAAATGAAACACAAATCGAGTAGTTTATCTAGTCGTTAAAAGATTCCCCTTAGGGCCTCAAGCAAAGTGGGAGCAGAGGCTCAAGTCTGTCTGAGAAACTGGTGAGGAGTCACGCACCGGCCCCAGAAGCACCAGCTCCTCATTCGCCCTCTACCGTGGGTCAGGCGCTGGACTGGACACTGTGAGTTCAGTCAGGACGTCCTGCCTCGAGAGCCTTTGGTCTTATATAGCGATAGCAACAAAGGGATACATTTAAAACATGTAACAGGTGGGCGATGGGGAGAAGGGTGTGTCGCGTAAGGGCTTGCGCTCCGGAGTCGGACTGACCAGCAGGAGTCCGTCCTGTCACTGACTGCATGAGGGTGATCTCTTTGGAGCAGGTTCCGTAACCTCTAGAAGTCTCGGTTTCTTCATCTGCATGAAATGGGGTGAGGAGTGCCTACCGCAGAGGGCGGGAGCACGGCTCAAATGAGGTGAGCGCGGGGCACGCATCCTTTAAAAAGTGTGTGCCGCTCCTGTTATTATCACTATTGTTATCGCTGGCAGGGAAGGTTAGGGGTGGTGCTGGGCGCAGCCCGCCGCCCCCCTCGGCTCCCTGGGGGCGGCGGTCTGCACCTTCCTTGCGGCCCCGCGGGCCCGCGTCCCCGTGGTCGCCCGCCGACTCCTCCACGCCCGGCTCCTGCGCGCAGCCCTGCTCCGCCGCCCCGTCCACCACGGGCTCCGAGGCCTCGGGGTGCATGCTTATTCCGGATACACCGAACACCCCGTTCCGCGGGGTCACTAACCCGCCGACCACCAGCGCCGGAGTCGTTGGCAGCCTAACGCTTGCCTGGTCGCCACAGCAACCGCCGCGCACGCGCACTCGGGTGGGCCGGCACGTCAGGACGCCGGGGGCGGGCCCCGCAACGGCTCCGCCCCCGGCGCGTGCGCGGGTCACGTGGGGCGCGGCTCGCGGCAACTGCGGCGGTGGTGGTGACAGGGGGGGTGGTGGTGGTGGTGGTGACCGGGGCGGCGGCCGCGCGGCTCTGGCGGGACCGGCTCGGAGACTGCGCAGCCTCTGCAGGTACCGCGCAGCCCCCCCCGCCTCCCCGCGCCCGGCCCCGGGTCCCGGCCCCACTTGCTCTCCCTCGGCCCATCCCTCCGGGTGCTCCCCGCCACGCCCCCCGGGACCGTGCCCCTCGGCGCCATCGGCACCCCGGAACCCCTTCGTCTCTCCGTTCCCTCGGACCCCGGCCTCGGCACCGCTCCTTCCAGACTCGTCCCCCAGCCCCACGGCGCCCCTTCCCAACTCCATCCCGGCGTTGCACCCCCGGAGGACCCCCTGTTCTGGGTCCGCCCCCTCCCCCAGGACCCGGCAGATATGGGGCCCCACCCACCCGAGCGCGGCCCTTCTGGCCCCAGACCCTAGCCCGGGGGTCCCAGCGAGGCTCCGAGAGTCACCCCTTTGTCCGTGCTCCTTTATTCTCATTTCTAAAGGACTTGGTTGGAGTGGGATTTGTTGTCTTTGTTCTGAATTAGGAGTAATTCAGAATAAGGGAGCTCTTGGAGAGAGGGCACCAGCGGCTCCCGAAGCGCGGTGGTTTGCTGGGGTTTGCTGGGCGCCGTCAGGTGCTGGAATGGAAGGGTTCCGGAGATGGATGAGGCTGTCCCTGGTTCGGAGGAACGTGCCGCCCAGCAGACCCAAGCCCTGGAGCCCGCGCGGCGATGCCAGCAGGATGCCCGCCCGGGGGTCTCACAGTGGGGAGGCTAGCCAGGGCTCTGGACTTTGGGAGACCTTGACCCGAATTCCCGTGGGGTCCTGGCTATGTCACTTTAATCTCTGTCGGCCTCAGTTTCCCCATCTGTAAACGGGATGATTCTAACTCTGCCTCCTAACGTTGGTGAGAGAACAGTGAGGGGTCAGGGATAAAGCCCTTAGCGGTGTCTTTGGCTTAAAGCCAGCTCTGGGATCTAACCCTGACCCATGCAGATAGCCCCTAGCTAACGTTGAACACGGAGTTCCAGCAGCTAATAGCTAAGGTTTATTGAGCACTGAAATTTGGGCACTGTTCTCAGTGCTTTATATGTATGACTTCGTTTAATTCTTACGAAATCTTAGGCTGGAACTATTATCTCCGTGTTTAGGTAACATAAGATAATGTAAGGAAAATGCAGAGGCGAAGTAACTTCACTTTCACCCAGCACAGCTCTTGGGGGGGGGGGGGGCAGAGCCTTGATCTGACTCCAGGAGGTCTATTTTCAGAATCTGTGGTTTAGTCTACAGTAATATTCCAGGGGCATAGAGTTCAACAAATCAGTATTTTTTTTTAGTAGATTTTAAAAATTGACATAAAATTCATCCTCTTAGCGATTTAAAAGTGTGCTCTTCATAGCAGCCTCTTCACTGTGTGCAACTACCACCATTTAACCATCATCCCAGGAAAAAATCCTTCCCCATTAGCAGTCATTCCCATTCCCGCTGTGCCTGTGCTCTGGCAACCCTAATCTCCTTTCTGTCTCTGGATTTGCCTTATCTGGACAGTTCATGTAAATTGGATCATATGGTGTTTGGCTTCTTTCGCTGAGCATAGTGTTTCCAGGGTTTGTCTGTGTAGCAGCATGCATCCTACTTCATTCTTTTTATTGCTGACTGATATTCTGGGATGTGGATAGATCGCGTTTTGTTTATCCGTTTGTCTGTTGATAGACATTTGGGTTGTCCCCATGTTTTAGCTATTGTGAATAGTGCTGCTGGGAATGTGGCTCTACAAGTTTCTGTGTAAGTTGTCTTGGGTTGATACCTAGGAGTTGATGCCATTGTTATTTTAATTCCAAATGGAGAAACCCAGGCCTATTGGATCTTGGATGAGAACTCCCATTTCTGCCCTTCCGCTGAGCTCCCCATGAATTCAGGTTAGCGGTATCCCAAAAATTGGCAAGGGAAGGAAAGAAATTCCAAAATGTCGTGATACAGCAATAATAACTTTGTCAAAGTGCTGACACAAAATTTGAGAAGCTCCTTACATTTTTTTCTCCTCAAGAGTGAAATTTGAGCTTTGAACACAAACCAGTATTTGCTTCTATTTATTACACAGATGTTTTATACACAACCTTACGCCAGCTGCTGAGGAGGAATATTAAAGATGGGTGCGATCCTAGCCTCACACCATCACAGAGCCACAGGAGGGTTAAAGACTTAAATCTGAAACGCAAAATTGTGAAAAGTTTGAGAAAATCACATTGGAAAATACCTTTATGTCCTGGGGCTAAGAGGGGATTTCTGAAGTGAAACGTAACAAAGCACAAAGCATACAGGAAAAAGATTAATCCATTTGACTGCATTGCAATCAAGATGTTCAGTTCATCAAAAGCACTATAAAGGGTGCCTGGGTGGCTCAGTCGTTAAGCGTCTGCCTTCGGCTCAGGTCATGATCCCAGGGTCCTGGGATCGAGTCCCACATCCGGCTCCCTGCTCGGCAGGAAGCCTGCTTCTCCCTCTCCCACTGCCCCTGCTTGTGTTCCTGCTCTTGCTATCTCTGTCTCTGTCAAATAAATAAATAAAATCTTTAAAAAAAAAAAAAAAAAAAAAAGCACTATAAAGAGAGCAAACATAGAGAACCAGTATCTAGAATATAGAAAGAAAAGAAAGGCAACATAGTAGAAGTAAGAGCAAAAGCTAGGAACAGGCATTTCACAGATAAGGAGCCACACAAACAGCACAGAAGCATCGTAAGGATGCAGTCAACCTTATCCATAATCAGGAAATGTAAGTTAGAACCATAGTGAGCCCCCGTTTCAAGGCCACCCTGTGGGCGGAAGGTGAGCCTACGGGTGCCAGCCATTGGGGATGAGCACTGTGAACTCACACTGGCTGATGGTGGGCGTGGGGATTGGCCCAGCGGCTTGGGCAGTGCCTACCTGAATGCACGGATGCCCTGTGGCACAGCAGTCTGACTCAGGTGTGTCCCTTCAGCGTGCTCTAGCACCTGTGCGCGGGTGATGTGAGTGAGTGTGCACAGCAGCTCTGTTCATAATTGTAGAGTGAAAGCCAGAAAAACCCCAACGCAAATGCAAATCAGCGATAGAATGGATGTGTGACTCCGGGTGTGTTTGTATCGTGACCTAGTGTGCAGCAGTGAAAGTATATGACCTGCAGCTCCAGGAGCATGGACGAGTCTCGAAAACAACATTGACTGAAAGAAACAAGTCACCAAAAATGCACGTGCTGTGATTCCTTTAGAGGAAGTTCAAAACCAGACAAAACTGAGCACTTTCTTTCAGAATCCCTGCTGGGGTAATCATACAACTATTTTTTTTAAAAAAAGGACAAGGGAACGGTGATGTCAGAATTGAGGAGGGTGGTAACCCCCAGGGTGGCGGAAGGTGATAATATGATCAGGGAAGAAGCTACGGGGCTTCTAAGTGGGATGGCCACGTGGGTGTTTGGTTATTCTTTGAACTACACGTAATAGGTTTTACAACTTTTGTGCGTATTTTTCAGTTTTTTCAAGTGACAGCAAAATTAGTTGTGGATACATCTGCCCTCAAGAGGCCTGTGCTCTAGTTGGGGAACCAAGAGACAAGGGAAACAGCTGAACGGAATACACAGTGGTGCAGGAAGGGCCATGTGGGTAAGACAGACAAGAACTCGGGGGGCTCGGTGCAGTGGCCGATGAAGGGAGGGAAGAGGCGCAGGGCACCCCTTCATCCCAGGCCTTGTGTGTCTCTGGCACTTATCAGTGAGCACTGGCATTGAATGGGGGGTTGAGCTGGTCTTGGGAGGACAGACAGGATTTCAGTGCCGACAGCAAGACCAATGCAGACTGTGTGTGAAAGAAGAGCTCTCTCTATGAAAAAACCTTAACGAAAATAAAGTCCACAGCCCTGGAGCCTTATTGAAAAGCTGGACAGTGCCAGTTGTGGATGAGGATGGGGAGGACTCCCTCAGGCCTGCCCCACTCGGGGGAAGATCATAGGAATCTCTGAGGCTGTTTCTGGCTCCTTCGAACACTAGAAGCTTTTGGATTAAGGGATGTGCAGGATTTGCAGCTTGTTTCTGTACTGTCCTAAAAACGAGGCTGACTGTCTCTTTCTGTCCTTCTATCCATTGATCCATCTTAATTTCCTATTGTTGCTGTACAAATTACCACAAACTTAGTGGTTTAAAACAGTGCAAATTTATTCTCTCACAGTTCTGGAGGTCAGACGTCTGAGATCAGCCTCAGTGGGCTAAAATCAGGGTGTCAGCAAGCCTGTGTCACTCCTGGAGGCTCCGGGGAGAGTATCTTTCCTGCCTTTGCCAGATGCTAGAGGTGACTGCATTTTAGAGGGTAACCCCTCTCCCCATCCTCAAATCCTGTGGCCTCCTGTCTTTTAACCCTGCCCGCTGCCTCCTTGACCTCCACTCCTTGATCACATCTCCTCCGACTCTGACCTGCCTCCCTCCCCCAAGGACACGTGTGATCACAGGGGCCCACCCGGATCATCCAGGATCATCTCCTGGTTTCAAGGTCCTTAGCTTAATCACATATGCAAAGTCCTCTTTGCCACGTAAGGTGGGGCATTCATGAGGTAGAGGTGTGAGGGTCAGGACGGGGCCATCTCCCAGGGCCATTGTTCAGCCCACCAGGCTTGCTGCCTTTGTTTGGTGGTGCTTTAACTGTCTTCCCATCATGCTTGCTTCGTTTTCCTTGAAAACATTGTGGCCAGTCTGTCTGATGTCCTTTTACCCTCAGGCCTCATGCGTTTAGATAACTTGGTGATGTCAGTGTTTGAGCCAAGACTTCTCCCCCAGAACTCTTGATTCGTGAAGGTTTTGCATGAGGTTTGCCTGCCCTCATCCCTGCTAGGTTGAGCCCGCTAAACTCTGGGTCAGGAGAATGTTACGGGTCACAGCGGTGCTTTGTTTATTTATTTTATTATCTCTACACCCAACGTGGGGCTCGAACTCACGATGCACGACGCCGAGATCAAGAGTCGCACATTCTGCAGACTGAGCCAGGAGGGCACCCCCATAGCCGTGCTTTGAAGAGGTGACTTTTCTCCTTGCAGTTTTGACCATAATTTTCCCGTGACACTTTTAGACTTCCAGTATTACCTTTAGGGTTTGTTTGTTGTTTCCCACAGGATTTGTTTTAGGACTCTTTGGGAGCAGTTTTAGGTTTACCGTAAAATTGAGACAAAGGTACAGAGATGGCCCGTATACCCCCAGCTCCCACGCACACGGAGCATCCCCCCACTGTCAGCGTCACTCACCAGAATGGTACCTTTTTTTTTTTTTTAAATCAAGGACGAACCTATATGGACCCATCGTCATCACCCAAAGTTTGTAGTTTACCTAGGATGTGTTCAATGCATTAGCCCTGATGAATATTGCCCTGTAGAAGTAGAAAGTGCCTAACAGACCATAGGGAGTTGCTCTCTTCCTATTTTGGGGACAGCTCTGACTCTTTCCCTCCACCTGTTTTTCTCCTATTTTGGTGAAAAATGATGATTGAGTTTTCTGTAGAGGCAAGAAAACAAAGCTTTATAATAACTTTTACAAGCAGATTGGATAGGGGCCAGAAGTTTACTGTGTTTCAGTGTTGCTTTATAAAGGATTTCTCTAAGTTTTAGGCTAATACCTGTCTGCAGAAAAATGAACTAGTCAAACCCTCATAGCAAGTTAAATGCAGCTAAGTATCTTGGTAGGCTTCTGGACTTAAATGTGTAATAAACTCCTTTGAACTTGGTTTCCGTGAGACTTCCTAGATCCTAATGGCTTTGGGGGAAGTCTTGATCTGTTCTTTCATTAGGAAGACATTATTTTCCATCATGTACTCAAGGGTGGGGAGAGGACTGAGAGGTTGCCAGGAATGTCTAATGTCCTGTTATTTTCCATTTACGGTCGGTCCATCAGGGTATGAGCGAAAGTAGGAAAACGTCTGGTGTGTCTGAGAAGCAGCGTGGAGTCATCACAAAGCCATGCGCTCTCCGTTCAGCCTTGCCTTGTCCCCATCTGGAAGGACGAGGGTCCCGGACCCCTCTCTCCCTGCACAGCCGCCCCCCACCGCTGCCAGCCGCCTTTTACAACAAACCCGATTGGCTCCCTCCTTTGGCAGAAGGGACTTAGAGAGTCAGTCCGCACGCTTCTGTTTGTCATAAAGACCTTTTACAGTCTGGCCTTCCCTTCCAGCCCCCTAGCTACCCCTGGGTGCACTTCCTGTGCTATGAGCCGGTTGAGTTTGTCAGCGTTTCCTGGCAGGCCGAACCTTTTGCAGTGAGGTGCCCTTGCTTCCCCTCTGCCCAGGAGGGCCTTATGCCCTGCAGCAGTACCCTCGCCACTTTGCACGGAGTTGCTCTGTTTATCTTGGTGAATTCCGTGCGCACAGCGACGCAGGGACTCCTGGCTTACTGGGGAAGGGTCCTCAGTGTCTGACACTTAGCTGTTCGTTGCTGTTTTAGTAGTTTGGTTTTCCAGGTGGACTTGCCTACGCAGTGACCATGCGTGTTTAGACTTCTTGGCGGTATTGTTTATTGTTCCTAAATAAGTTGGTGTTTGAATGTCTCAGTCTTCTGTGAGTTTGGTGGCTGTGAGTCAGGTCTCCATCTTGAGCTGTGTCTGGGGAATGATGAGATGGCATGCTGTCGCTCAAGGCTGTAGGCCAGGCCTAGAACGCTGTCAGCCCTCTGATTCTCTGTGATTGAAAACAAATGTAGCCATGACAGTATATGTTTAAGGTGCTTGCCTCTGGTGGAACTGTGATGTTAAATGTCGCCCTGGTACCCCTGTGACAGGACGGCGGAGGGGAGTGTGATGGGCAGAGCCAGGAAGCCAGGCCATGCCAGGTCCAAGGGCCTTGAAACCGCTGTTCTCAGAGCATCTCTGAAGTTGGTGCATCTTTCTGATGCACCTGAGCAGGAGGTTGCTGGTGGGTTTTACCTATGCGGTTTTTCTGTCTGTAGAGGATCGGGAGAGGTTGGTGGTCCCCCTTGCGAGCTGGTGAACGAGAAAGTGCAGGATGAGAGCTGACCTAGAGACCGGGTCGTGCTGAGCTCCTGCTTTGGGCCAAGGCCCGTGGAAGGGGCTAGAAGAACAGAGAGGAATAAGATTTGGCCTCAGCCGTGGAGCAACTCAGCCTGCAGGGGGTCTTCTAAAACCGAGTCTAGGGTGGAAAGAAGGGGAAAGGTGTGCCAGAGGTTCTTTTCCTTTGCGCATTCTGAAAGTGCTGGCCCCACTCACGGGCTGGAAGGGGCTGCTCCGAATACCGCAGGACACTTCTTCCCGCCGCCTCTGCCAGCTGATTAGGCAAGTGCTGGATGCCGGGGCTCAGCGGCCGGCGGAATCTGCCAGGAATGTGGGATCGAGGTGCCAGGCCGCAGTAGTGGGGAAGCTCAGGGGCTCTGCAGGTGGAGTGCCGGAAGGCGGCTTGCAGGGAGAGGGCTGAGGCCCGCGGCGAGCCCAGGCAGGCATCGGGGAGTGAGAGTGGCCCAGCCTGCTCCCTTCCCTGCCCGCCTGCTCCGGGGCTTTGTGTCCTGAGCTCCCAGTGTCTGTGCAGAGCGCCACCTCTCTCCCAGCTATTGTAACTGGTTTTGTTCCGTTTAACGAAATGTTCCTTAAGAAAGAAGGCCCAGGGAAAAGCGGGCACACTGCAGCTGGGTCTGTCTGCAGACGCTGTTGGTCCCTCCTTTTTCTGAGATGAGGAAATGCTCTGCCGTCCGCACAGGGGATTCGTGGCGTAAGAATTTGTGTTTCCTTAATTTTGAAGAACTTTGGTCTTACGTTTATATAAAGTTTTCCCAGCTGAGCTGTGAGGGCAAAAGAAAGGAGTTTATTTCATGCTGTTTTTTGTTTGCAGGTTGGCCTTGAGACAGCAGCATTTTCCTGAAGACCCAGAACCGGCTGAGAGAAGGTGAGAGAAAAGCAAGGTAGTTAAGGACCACAGCAGAAAAATCGGGAATCTCCTCTGTAGTCAGGCCCCTGTCGATAGTTTTTCCTTCACCAATGTTCAAATTCTTGGAAAAAGTGGTGTTTGAGGGGAGAAGAAGTTCCCTTTACACAGCTTCGCATTAGTCTGAGACCATTTCATGAGCCATATCTGAGCTACTCCTTTTTAGCTAGAACCTTGTTGCAGACCCTGGGTGCAGTTAATTTTCCCACAAGTATTGCTTTGGTGACAACCCAGTAGATCTTGATACATAGGATATAAATTTTCATAGAAAACAGTGTTTCAGTATCTCAGATCTACACCCACCTGTTATTTTTTTTTTTAAGATTTATTTATTTACTTACTTATTTGAGAGAGAAAGAGACAGAGAGAGAGAGAGCTGGAGCAGGGGGGAGAATCAGGCTCCCCGCTGAGCAGGGAGCCCGATGCGGGACTCGATCCCAGGACCCTGGGATCATGACCTGAGCTGAAGGCAGATGCTTAACCGACTGAGCCACCCAGGCACCCCCACCCGCCTGTTATTAGGAGAATAGATTTAATATTCCAAGAATCCAGATTTTTTTGTTGTAGTTTTGTTATTCCTAATTTTATTACATTGTGTTGGAAAAGTACTAGTACCTACAAATACTATTGTTTTGCATTTACTTTCCTTGTGGCTTCGTATTAGATTAGTTATGACAGAAGGCACGTATATGCTTTTAAGAAATTACTTCAGGAACTCCCCAAAGTGAAGGTTTAACATGGGATTTCGTTTTTATGTTCTTTCCTATGAGAAATTACTGTTTCATTCCTTTGTTTGGGAGTCTTGCCGTCATGATTATTGAGGGCCACAGCCATGGCAAACACGGTGGTAGCACGCCAGATCAGGGGCATGCGCAGTCCACCAGCTACCTCCGCAGGGACCTGGCTGTGTCCTGAGCTGCAGAACAAGGCCTTGAGAAGGGTGACGCGACACTCCCTCGTCTCTAGCATCTAGAAGCTTGGAGGGGCATTCCTGCACCGCAGGAAGAGAATGGACATATTTGAGACAGATGATCCTCACTGTGAATGTATTTCCAAGGATCTGGGAGCAACCCTCAGAGTGTTGTTGCCTTCTGAATGGCAGATTGATCAGGACTAGAAGGGCCTCTTCAGTCCAAACTTCGTTGATCTTGACACTTCAGATTTCAGAAAGTCTCAGCTAGTGTGGTCCTTGAAGAAAAATTACCCCAAAGGAGCATTTCATTGTTCTTATATTATTTAAGGATTTGGCTGTGGAGTTAATACAGTTTACAGTTTTCTTTTCACGATCAGTTTTGGCATTCTTGTTGTGGGAGGTGCGTCTCTATGAACAGAACCCCAGGATATAGCACTTGCCAACAGGATATGAGATGGCCCAACTTCAGTTGTTTTCTCTGCCATTTGGGGAAAATATTTCTTTAACGTAATGCCACGTCCATGCAATTAGTTAATACGGTAGCCGTGTACAGCGTCCTGCCTGAGCGACTGTGTCCCTGTTGCGGGGCATTTGGGAATCCTGCGGCCTGCTCCTCTCTGCAGTTTTCTGTCCTATTTCCTTGTATCCTTTGTTGGTTTGTAATTTGGATTACATGTTCATATATGTATCAGTATATATATATATATTCACATACCTCTCTCTCTCTATATTCAACAGGTTTTCCATTATTTTATGCCTTTTATCACAGGATGCTGCCACTCTTAGAATGTGTTCCATTTCAGTGGCTAATTGGTTTTTCTCCTGCTTTGCTCGTTTTCACTCTGCAGAACTTGATTGGGCTCAGATTACACTGCAGTGGAGCATTCACTCATTCTTCCTTAAGCTTATGCCTATTTTTGCTACTATCGTTGGGAATTCTCTTAGTTTCACGAATTTTTTTTTTTTTTCCATTTTAACAGGACTTCGAAAGACAGGCCATTCCCAGAAGTGTTATATATATATTTTGGAATAAAGTCATCTTTTCTTTTATGTAATAAATTCTATATCCTTGTGTTTGTGCACATCAGAGCTTGCCGTAATTTAATTGCAGGCTCTTGTGATCCCTTCCATATCTTGTCCCTCGCAGACAGCACACAGTTGGACCCAGCCTCCGCGGTTCCCAGGCCTCATCTAGGACCAAGTTCATCAGCCTTGGTGGCGCCTGGCCTTTGCCTCTGCAGGGTCGTCTCGCACCACAGAGACCCACAAAGCAGTTCATATGGCATTTAAAGTAGTTTTGTTAAGTGTCCTTCTGTTTTCCTAGGTGCAATTGTTTAACTCATCTTTGAATCCTTAGCATCTGTCACGGTCCATGGAACGTAGTAGGTGCTTTGGAAATGCTTGCCGTGTGGATACTTATAGGAGTCGTACTAGACTCTTCCCTTAGATGTAAGGCGCAGGGCAGAGTTAGGGGTGCCCACGACGGCAGTAAGACGGAGGAGTGCTTGCTCTCTTGTTTAAGAAAACCAATTCCTTAAGCTTGGGGATTATCCCTTTGTAAATAAGCGTTTATGCATATTATGTATACATAATACAATTTATGGGAAAGTTTATTACAGCTTAGTTTTGTCTCAAACGGATTGTAAGCTCTTTTTGGCCAAGGTGGTATCTTAAGACCGCCGCTGTTCCTTCTACTTTGTCTCTGTGTGGGTGGTAGGCCCTCTGTGCTGGCTGATGATGAAGAAAGCAGAGAAGTAAACACACCTCTCAGCTGTTACATGAATTAAAAGTCTGTGTCTGTCACTGTGCTGGGCGAGGAGCTTTTTTAGGGCGCAGAGCATATTGTGTTTATCTCTGTATCCACAACATGCAGCACAGTGCCTGAATTTCAGTAGGAATTTGATAGCTCTTGGTAGTTACATTGACTAATCTCCTTGGAAGAAAAGGACTTCATAAGCTGCAGATGTTAACGAGATTATACATTGAGTGGATCCATGGGTTACATGCATTTGAAGCGTTACTGTTATTTGAGTGCATAATTGATAAGCTCTGACATCCTTAGATGTCTTCCTTCATTCCCACTCTGCATGTTCCTTTAACGTAATTAAGCAAAGAACACCTCTCTCTTTCCCCTTCCCTGCAGGCTGCCATGGCTGCCGTTGACAGCTTCTACCTCTTGTATAGGGAGATCGCCAGGTCATGCAATTGCTACATGGAAGCTCTGGCCTTGGTCGGAGCCTGGTACACAGCCAGGAAGAGCATCACTGTCATCTGTGACTTCTACAGCCTGGTCAGACTGCATTTCATCCCGCGCCTGGTGAGCAGAGCAGATCTGATCAAGCAGTATGGAAGATGGGCAGTCGTGAGTGGTAAGAGAGGAGATTTCAGTCCTTGCCTGATTTCAAAACAGTATTATCTCTTCTGTGTAAGCTGTGTTTTCAGTGGGGTGCCTTATTCGAGGAGCCATTGAATTCACTGTGATGTGTTCACGGGAACACAGTTCTGTTGTGATTCTGTCCACATTTTCTTAGTGCCCTCCTCTTGGAACGATTTTTGCCCTTTTTATTCTGTCCTCCTGTTCCCGGTCCTGCCTCAGCCCACCTTCCCACCTCTTGTTTTTCCTTTTGCTCCCTTTTGAGATTGTCCTTAGAAATTGTCACCAGTGTCAGTTCCCTTATTTTAAATTTCATTTTGATTTATCATTGTTTCCCAGGAAAGTACCTCCCTGGCACTTGTTCAAGCCAGATATAAGTTTGAAAACCGTTTCCTGCCGTATCTCACTACCAGCTCGGTGAACGTGAGACTGCCCTTCCTCTACTTGTCAGGGGGTCTGGAAGAGTGTTTGACTAAGGTGTCGTTCATCTTTGGATTCGACATTGTACTCGACATAGTGATCAGTATGAGAACTGGGTTTATTTCTAGTGTGCACCCTTCTCAGCTTAAACCCAGAAATGGGGTATTTAAGGTTTGCTCTGAAGGTCACACCGTGAAACGAGCATGCTCACATTCCCTGGCCTGTATTGTAGGTGCGACCGATGGGATCGGCAGAGCGTATGCAGAAGAGCTAGCAAGCCGTGGTCTCAGTATCGTCCTGATTAGCCGCAATCAGGACAAGCTGCAGATGGTCGCTAAAGACATAGCTGACGCCTACAGAGTGGAAACCGAAGTTATAGTTGCGGACTTCAGCAACGGCCGCGAGATCTACGACCCGATTCGAGAAGCCTTGAAGGACAAAGACATTGGCATCTTGGTGAATAACGTAGGCGTGTTTTATCCCTACCCCCAGTATTTTACTCAGGTCTCCGAGGACAAACTCTGGGACATCATAAATGTAAACATTGCTGCGGCTAGTTTGATGGTCCATATAGTGTTACCAGGGATGCTGGAGAGAAAGAAGGGTGCTGTTGTCACTATCTCATCCGGCTCCTGCTGCAAGCCCACTCCCCAGCTGGCTGCGTATTCTGCTTCTAAGGTAATGTATTCCTGATTAGGACAGCAAAGTCATAAAGCAAGAGGACATTTATTATGTGGTTTGGTCCAGTTTGTTGAGCTCTTTGTCCCCAGCTCGTGTTAACTTATGCTGTACTTTTTCCGGAAATGGTAATAAGCCTGTTTTCTTCTGAATTTTCTTCCAAGTACCCCCTCCCCCCCCCGCCCGTTAAGTCTTTACCCTTGTTCTGTTTTAACAGGCTTATTTAGACCACTTCAGCAGAGCACTGCAGTATGAATATGCTTCTAAAGGAATCTTTGTACAGAGTCTCATCCCATTCTACGTGGCCACCAACGTGACCACACCTGGCAGCTTTCTGCACAAGTGTTCGTGGTTGGTGCCTTCACCGAAAGTGTATGCACATCATGCTGTTTCTACCCTTGGCATTTCAAAAAGGACCACGGGATACTGGTCCCATTCTATCCAGGTAACAGTAGGCGCTCAACTCTTGTAATTAGGTTAATGCATCCTAAACCTTTCTAAATGATACATGGCAATCCGATTGAAACCTACTGCTGAAATGTGAGAATTGCACATTCTGATTCTTAAACCTGACACTCGTAGTGGTTCTGGTTAAGTCCCTAAATTCTCTTCTGTGCAATTCTTACTGATAGTTTAATCTGTGTGGCACCTAAGAGATGAAGTATGCTGCTTTACTATAGGAAATGGCGGGAGTATAAAATACTCAGTATTCATGGGGACTCTGCATAAAGATTATTAAATATGCCATCACCACATAAATAGATAAGAAAATCAACATTAGTTCTTACTTTTATTGAAAGATTTGGCTAAAAGTTTCTTTAATCAGAAGGAGTTTTATTTATTCAATCCTCTGTCAATTTTTAACCCATAAGGAGTTTCCTGGAGGAAGTTTGATGTGTCAAACACACTTTATAAAGCAATATCTGTGCTTATCCCGGTCAGTCTTCCATGTTAGGGCCTGAGTAAGAGTGATAGCTTGTGTTGGCTGTAGGGTCTTGGAAGTGCTCAGTGCCTTGGATGAAGGCAGTTTTGGGAGCCTTTTAGGGAGCTGTGGATTGCAGTGAGTAGGTGAGCGTGGGGAGGGCCATGGCAACCTCCCGCTCCACAAATAAGGCTGTGCGGGCACGGCGGCAGGTGGATTTGGCCGGAGGAAGCCGTTGTATTTGTTATTCCATTTCTGGCAGCAGAGATGTGGCTGGGAGTAAGTGCTGGTGGGAAGGGGTGTGTGGAGAAGAGAAGCCCGAAGATGCGGGGGGAGAAGGCATGGTTCCCGGCAGTGGGGGCCGGACCTAGAGTGCAGTGGAGGGGACGAGCAGGGGCTGCTGACTGCTGGCTCCTGTGAGTGGGGGCTTGCGGAGTGGGGAGGTTTGAAGTGAGAGTGTCGGGGGTGGAGAGCTGGGCACTGCTCCTGTGTGAGGGACCCTTGTGGGAGCCCCTGCCGGGATGGCTTCTACAGTGATTTCACAGTCTTTTACTGGTCATTGCTAAGTCTGCATAAACAGTTCTTTTTGATGAGCGTGCACAGAGGTTAGGGCGGAGGTGTCCTCGCTCCTCGTCTGGCCCAGCCCTTACGGATGTGTGCAGGACCCCATTTCTGCACAGGAGCTGTTTGGGAACTGGCCTCTGTTGCCTTCTTGGCATTCATGTAATCAGATGATGGTGTCTTCTTTGTGTTGTGCTAGTTGTCTTAACGATTTGCAAGCAGAAAATAGAAAAAAATGATTTGAACTTAAAAGAGCTATAAAGGAGTCAAATGTCTTGGCTTTGTTAACTAGTTATCAGTGTTGATTTGGGAGCCTTTCTTCTCGTTTTCAGAAGTGCACGAGGCAGGGTTGTCAGCTTCGGAACACAGAGTAAGGCGGAAAAGCTTGTAGCCTTCTGTTTGGGTTACTTGAGGTGAAGGCCAGAAGCACGTGGGTATGTATTAGGTTGAAAAAGCCATTAACTTGACAACTTGAGCAGTAAGTGTCTTGCTTATTACTCTGGGGGCTGTGTTCCTGGTGTAGGAAGATAGAAAAAGCCACAGGGACTGGCAAGCGGGTGGGGGCATCTCAGCTCTCTGGATGGGCCTGCAGTCTGCTCTCAATTTCTACCCACTTTTGGCATATTTGTTTCCACGTAGTGCGTGTGTGTTGCTATTGGAAAAAGAAGACGTGGCATTTAGAGGAGAGGGGAGCTGGTTGGCCTTGAGAAGGCTCTGGGGCTGCATATTGAGATGTGGGTGAGGGTCCAGGGGAGGCAGGCCAGCAGCCGTTTCAGAGGTCAGGGCCCCCCTGCCTAGCCTGAGTTCCCACGCCCGCTGCCAGCCAGGAAGGGAACTGGGAACCACACACCTTCACTGCAGCTTTGTTTCTACCTTTGGAATAACTCTGGCTTGAGGATCCAGCCCAAGTTCTTTGGGATCTTTTCCTTCCTTTCCATCCCCATTTCTTACCTAGGTCCTAACCATTCCAGTCGCTGGGAAATAATGGCGTCGGCATTTTCATTGCCAATGCAGATTTCCAGCCAGCTGTACATGGGCATTTGCCATTGACTTCCTCCTCTGGCTCTGGCTCCCCACAGGGGCTGTCAGTTACTGTTGGCTTTTGTCGCAGGGGAGGACAGCTCCTTTCCTAGGCCTAGACAGGTGGGTCAGGTCTCTGAACATGCACAGAGCCTTCCAGGGCCAAGATCCAGTCCTCCCTCCCCTCCCCGCTCTCCTCCTCTAAACACGTAGATGAGTCACCCCTTTAGTTTCTAATCTATCAGTACACAGAGGATGCAGTTCTCTCCTCTTCCATTAGCTCTTTCCATCCTGCTCCCCAGGGTGCTAAGACCCATTAGGATAAGTCAGAAATGGTGCCCCCGTGAGGGCTCTACACATAGCATCGTAAGAAACTGGCAAGGTGCATCCTGCTGCTGGTCCCCCGTGATAGACAGCGGCCGTATTGAATGGAAATTAAAAACAAACGGATTTCTAGGTGTTGATCCCTTCTCCATTAAATAAATGCTGAAAAAATGCATAGCAGTCCTCCTCTTATCAGCGGGGATATGTTCCAAGGCGCCCAGCGGACGCCCGAAGCCACAGATAGGGCCGAGCCCTGTGCAGACCGTGTTTTTTCCTGTCTGTGCGTGCATACCTGTGACGAAGTTACTGTATAAAGTAGGCACAGTGAGATGCTAACAACAATGACTAATAATAAAATAGAACAATTTTAACAATATCCTATAATAAAAGTTATGTGAAGGTGGTCTCTCCAAAAATACCTGTACGGTACGCAGCATTCCTGTTGTGCTGACATGACATGATAAACTGCCTGTGTGAGGAGAGGGAGTGAGGGGACGTCGCGTTAGGCTGCTGTTGACAGGGTGGTAAGTCAGGAGGATCATCTGCTTCTGGACCACGGTTGACCTTGACCATGGGTAACTGAAAGCATGGAAAGCAAAACCAGGACAGTGGGGGCACCGCTGTTCTTGGAAGAGGGGGTCCAGTTCTGTAGTCTGTCCCAGGTGCCTACGTGTTTGAGCGGATCCCTACTTCCAGGGTCCTCCTAAGGGACCTGAAGCTGACTTCTTTTATCTCCTTATGTTTGGAATCTTTCGCTTTAAAACAGTAGCTCCAAGGAGGAGTATCCCAGTATTTTATCCACAAAATCCTGGCTCTTTAAAGAGGTCCAGAGAGACCTTAGTTGTGTCCCCAGAAAGTTTCCCATGGCTCCTGGGCAAATACGGGGCTCCTGTCTCTGAGGTGGCGAGGTGGAGCTTCTCTGGGACCTGCAATGGGCCGCTGCGGCTGTCCCTGATACTGGGACCCCTCCTGTTCCGTGCGGCTTCCCTGGGTCTGGGGTGACCTCTGTTACTTTATTTCTGTTCAAGGCTAGAATTTTAGCACTTGCCAGTGGCCTGTTCATCTCCCTTCCTTCCTTTTTTTTAAAAGTAAGCTCTAGGGGCACCTGGGTGGCTCAGTCATTGAGCGTCTGCCTTCGGCTCAGGTCATGATCCCAGGGTCCTGGGATCGAGCCCCGCATCAGGCTCCCTGCTCCGCAGGGAAGCCTGCTTCTCCCTCTCCCACTCACCCTGCTTGTGTTCCCTCTCTCGCTGTCTCTCTCTCTCTGTCAAATAAATAAATAAATAAAATCTTTAAAAAAAAAATAAAAGTAAGCTCTATGCCCATGATGGGCTTGAACTCACAACCCTGGGATCAAGTGTTGTATGCTCCACTGACTGAGACGGGCCTCCCATTCATCTCCCTTCCTTACCATACAGTTAGAACTTGTGCTCAGCTCAGTCTTGGACAAACGCGTCCGCACAGTGCAGGGTTTCTCCCCATCAGCACTGTTGGCATTTGGTGTTGGGTAATCCCTTGTGGGGAGGCTGTCCTGGGCACTGTAGACTGTTCAGCAGCATCCCTGACTTCTACCCACTGGCTGCCGGTAGCAACAGCACCCCAGGTGTGACGACCAGGAAGGTTTCTGGACATTGCCATATATCTCTCGTTTCATTGCACCCCAGCCTGCCCCTCACACAGTACTAATCACGGATGCATTTATCCATTTCAGCTGCCCTTTATTCCTGGAGTGGTTTTGTCATTCTTAACCAAATGAATGTGTTATTGATACCAGGTTAAGTAAGAATGGGATTGTATTACTGCGTGTGAGTCTGTCCAGCCTCATTAGAGAAGGGGTGGGCAGGCAGTGGTCATGTGTGTTGTATTCCCAGGGAGTCTAGCATAGGTTCTTATGCAAAAATAGGTGCTTGGGTACAAGAGCACCTAAGGGCTTTTTCTTTCTTTCTTTTTTTTTTTTTTTTAAAGATTTTATTCATCCATTTGACAGAGAGAGCGAGATAGCACAAGTAGGGGGAACAGTAGAGGGAGAGGGGGAGAAGCAGGCTCCCCGCCGAGCAGGGAGCCCAATGCGGGGCTCGATCCCAGGACCCTGAGATCATGACCTGAGCCGAAGGCAGACGCCCAACCATCTGAGCCATCCAGGCGCCCCTTTTTCTTTTTTTTTTGTATTTACTTTGGTGATGTTTGTTGTATTAAGTCATATACTGACACTTAAGGGTCTGTGCTTTGGGTTCTAACCTTCTAACCTTTTTCTCTTTCATTTTTAGTTTCTTTTTGCACAGTATATGCCTGAATGGCTCTGGGTGTGGGGAGCAAATGTTCTCAATCGTTCTTTACGTAAGGAGGCCTTATCCTGCAAAGCATGAAACTGCATGATGGTTTGGGAAGTTTTGCCACCTCCTGGGAACCTGCAGTATTCTGACGTTTGGAAGGACACATTTAATTTATCTTCTGTATTTTCTTTTATTACTGGTTTTATTACTGGTTGATTTAGCATACTGTTGACTCATCATTTGCAAAGCACACATAATACTTTCAGAAAATGCTGTGGAAAAACCACAAGGGCCGCATCATGTGGATGGCACAGAGCACACAGTGACTGAGGCACAAGAACCTATTGAGGGAACCTAAATTGTAATGCTTCTCTTTTTTTTTCTCGAAGCTGTCTCACAGCCGTGTGATTTATGTTGTTCTAGGAGCTATAGCAATCTGATATTAAAATATAATGACTTGTCAGCTCTCGTAGTTTCCAATGTTGTTTTTTAAGGGAAATCATTTCAGTACATGAATTATAGTATTGGTTTTCAAATGTTCATCAGGAAAGACTTTGAAAGTGTTATAAGATCGCTGGTATAATTAGCAGTAGAAATCCGTGTGTATCCTATTGTATAGCTCTGTTTGACTCTGTGTATGAAAATGCTGCTCTTCAAGCGATATTTCACTAGAGAACCATCTGTGTATATATGTTGTGTACATTCGGGCAACTTTATTTATGGGTAAGTTACTTTAAAAAAGATGTCTTGCTAAGGTGGCTTAACGTGGAAACTTAACGGGGTCTTAAAATTCTAGGTTACTCCTTTTCACACTAAACAAGCCTACCCAATTTTGTGCTATAGGTTTGCCATGTATAATATCATACATTATGTTGGTGGTTGTTTTTTTTTTTATCTGTGGAACTGATTCATTCTTTCTTAGATTTGAACCTATAATGGTTGACCCTCAGTTATCTCTTGATTTATAATTATTGTGGATAAGTAGTGATTTCTCAGCCTATGACCCATTTTATAACTGAAATTTAGCCCTTTAGAGCTTGTTATATCTGGTTTTCATACACTTTTCTATGTAATATTCTCTTATAGTAGCATTATTGGAGTAAACATCAATTACTTATGGAATAGTGGTTAAAATACAGACAAATTATGTGTGTGAATATATAGTAATGTGTTAAAATAAGTTAGAAGCTCATTCTTGGTTTGTGTAACAAATTTACGCATTACAGTGAATGCTTTTGTTGGCGTGACGATCATTGTGTGCAACCCCCCGTGATAGGGGTTAGCTTTGACACCTACTGTGAAATAAATGTTTTTTTGGCTTGGATCTTATAAAGCCAGACATTTTTGGGGACCACTCTCTAGTGCTTCAGCAACTGTAAATCACTATATGAATGTGACAATATATGCAAGTTAAGAATTTGGAGTTTATTACTGTGACTGATGCAGAAACTAGTAAATTGGCTGAAATCAGGACTTGTATGGAGTTGTTTTCATCTGAGATGGTATCCCCTTAGGAGTTAGGCCTGGCCATGCCTTTATGGCGTACCCACAGTTTTGTCAGTGCCGTTGCCTCAGTATTTCCAGATCGGACTTGGACTCGGAAGATCAGTGGTTGAGTTCAGAAGCTCTTCCATCTATAGACCAGGCCTTCATTACACCAAAGAAGACCTTCAGATATGAAAACTTGCTAGCGGTGTTACACAGCACGGAAGGTGTTGATGGAGTCTGCTTGGAGGCCTTCATTTTGTCACATTTGGCTATTTTCCCTCACCTAACAATTAACTTACGGTCATTAAGACTAGAGAAAATTTGACTTCCTGCCACATCAACCTGAATTTTATTGACATGTAGTAAGAAGCAGCAACTGTATGTAAAAGCACCATATCTCTATCTCAGGAGTTACGTGGCACAGCAGTGTTTCTATTTATAGGTTACGGACTGCGTCACTGCCAAATGATGAGAAAAAGTAAATCACGTCAGTGATATTTGCAAATTCTCTACTTAGCAGGACCTGTGTAAGTAAGCTGACGGGTGCAAAGCTAGTGAAAGATCAAAACCAAGAATCTTCCTTAGGTTTCCCCTTTGATAAAATACTTTTTCCCAGAGCTCATTTGAGAATCATCATTGGGCCGCTGTAGATGGGGTTTCTTACTAAGAATGTGGAAAATTAAGAACCTTTGAAACAACCTGTAAACTGAAAATTTAACAGTAAAAACTGCTTCTGCTTCCTGTGGGAGAGGTTTTGCTCCATGTATTTGTATTTGGAGTGAGAGATCTTTTTCCCCATAGAAACAATTACTTTAAAATTAATTTAATCTATGAACACTTATGGTACTAATTCCTTAAAAGCTGGTAATTCAGCAAGAAAATTGTGCATAACCATGTGTCTATTAAGTCTTTTGAAATAGACTAAGTAGATTTCTTGATCTCATTCTCCCGATAGGTTGAGTAAATAGTTGAAGGTAGATTTTGATCGACTTTGGCAACATGGAGATCACTGCTGGTTTTGCCATGAGCCATTTTTGTCGCATGGTGGGGATGAAAGGTAGATTGTAGTGGGTTCAAAAGAGTGGAAAGAGAAAGGGAGACAGCAAGGAGAGAGCGCTTTTGAGGAGTCTCGCTCTGTTTTAATGTCAGTTACTCAAAATCTTACCACATTTGGGAACCAGGGGGTTTAGGTGGTGTCGTCTCAGTCTTGACATCGTGTGCCCTCCTAAACCAAGTCCAGTCTGTTTGTGTGTCTGTCTCACTGCTGGCTCGGCTGTTACTCTTTTAAAATAGTATTCAGTTTGAATAAAGATATACCTTCCCGTGGAATTTGCAAATTCCTTATTATACACATGAAGCATGAAGTTACTCTAGAACCTGGAGTGGTGGAAAACCGACAGACCAGGATCCTGTGGCTCTCATCCTTTCTTGGTAGATTTCCAAAACACCTCTCTCATACTCCTCCCCCCTTCAGCTTATAGGGTTCTTGGAACCAGCAGCAGTGCCCGGTTCCCTACTTTGGGGCTTTGCTATCACACGACAAGGATTTTTGCAGCTCACTAGCCTACCTCAGTTACTGACAGTTGGGTTGTGTATTCAATGGCACAGTGACTTCAAGGCCTGTTAAAAGAACCGTGGCCTAGACCAGTTCACCCCACATTAGAACACCACAGTGAAGCTTAAGCTCAAGTGCATTATATGGTGGCAGCAGGCACTGCTTAACTTAGAGGATTTGCGAATGCGAAAGAGTCAAGAATTCTCTGGAAGTTCCTAACATGGATGCGATCTCAGAATGGGGAGAAGAACTTAATCAGGTGTAGGTGGGTCTAGATACTAAGCACCATTGTTTATCGAACATGGTGTTTCATTGAACCCTCATCGTGTGAGATACAAATACGTCTTTTGGGTAAGGAAGGTGAGGTACACCGAGCCGAGGCACAACTTGCCCCAGATCACAAATCTAGTAGGTGATGGTGTACTAACTTAGTATACTAGACCAGTTTGGTTAAAGAATGATGAAGGGAATACGGAGTGCTGCGCTTTCGTGTCCTGTTGGTGCCCCTCAGCATTATCGTGCTGCTGTGGAAAGTCAAACAAGATAGAAAGTTTTATCTGACTGTATGGCACATCCCTTTTCAAAAGCACTACCAGAACACGTTTCCGTCCTCCACCTGTACCCACGCCAAGTGTGGGCCGGTTCCACGCGTGGGCAGAAAGCAGCCCGCGATCCTAGTACCTAAACCACGCAGGCATTCCGGGGGAGGCCGGCGTTTCAGAGTTGAACGCACCGAGCCTTGTTCGTCAACAAGGGTAACCACTGGGCATCAGTGGTCCCGGCGAAGTGGGGAGCGGACCGGAGCCGGGGCGGGCGGAGCAAGCGCGGCTGGGGCGGCAGTTTCGCCCGCCAGTGGGGGGGTCCCCGGGCCCGGCCCGGCGGCCGCGTCGGACAAATGGGCAGAGGCTTGCAGAAGTGCGTGCCTGGGGGTGCCGCCCGAGCCTGGCCCCGGATCCGGACCCCGTCGGGCCCCAGGAAGAGGGCGCTGCGCTGGGAGCTCTCGGGCGTTTACGGCAAATGCTGGCCGTTCCGCCAGGATCGTCATCCCTGGGCCCTGGCCCCGCGCGGCCGCTTTCGGGTCCCACGTCCAACCATCCCGAGGGGCCACTGCCCACCCCCCCCACCAGCCCCGCCACCCTCTCCTCCCCCCCCACCACGGCCGCAAGTGTCGCGAGACCTTTGTCTGTCCGCCCGGCCCGGGCCCGGCGGCCCCCGGCGTCCGGAGCGCGCACGCAGGCCCACGCAGGGGACGCAGGGGACGCAGGGGACGCACAGCCGGCGGGGCCGGCGCTCCCGGCACTCCCAGCCGTCGGTCTCCCCGCCCCGGTCGTGCAGTCTCGCGAGAGTTGGGGGTAAACAGCCCCGAATGGAGACGCGAAGCGTGTTCGCCGTGGAGGTGCCGTTATCCCGGGACCGCGGGACCCGAGCTTGAGGCGGCAGCCGGTAGGTTAGGCGGAGGCTCGCTCCCACACCCGCCGACCTGTGCAGCCGCCCGCGCGCCCGAGGCCCCAAGGGTGGGGGTGTGCGCCGGCGGCGGCCGGGGCCGGGGCCTCCCTGCGCCCCTGGATCCTCCGGGAGCCGCACAGGAGCGTGGGGCGGGGGACAGACGGGAAGACCGGCGGACGGGTTGACGGGCGTTTTCCAGCAGCCGAAACAGCGCGTGCGGCCGTGCTCGGCGGGCTGCGGCTGGGGGGCCCTGCCCGGCCCTTTCTCCGGGCTCACGCGGGGTGCTAGCTTGCTCAGCCTCACCGTTTTCTCCCCGTGAAATAAACTTCAACGGAGTGAAACCGTGTCCCCGGCGCTGGCCCTCAGCTTCCCGGCGCACCCACGGTTCCGGGCCGGCTCCCGTAGGGGCTCCGGGATCACATTTTCAGCGACCTCGGTTCTTTGCTTGTCGCAGTCTGAGCACACTGCTGAACATCCCGATTTTCAGGAGTGCAGTGCAGGAAGCCCGTCGGCAAGGTGGGCCCGAGAGACTCCTGCCTTGCCCTGTCGTGTGTGCGCTACCTGAGACTAGGTCTAAGACTGCTATATTATAGATTATCAATATCATTTTTATTAAGATGTTTACCCTTTGTTTTGGTGAGAGCTCCTGGGAATGTTGGCCAATTTGTGCAAATTAAGTTAAATACTTTAGGTTCTGAAGGACACTTCCAAGTGAAATAAAGTAGCATAAGATCTCAGAGCTGAACTCCGTAGAATTTATTTTCCTGTGGCCCTTTAGCCTTAGCTGTGCTAGTAAGCAACCCCCCTGCAGGGTCTCAGTTTGCATTTGTATAAGAGCGAGGAGCTTGGAGAACTGATTCTTCCCAACTTTTCTTTTTTATCTGCAGCACACGTTATATATATATATTTTATGTCAGTGCTTTGTTCAGGTAAAATTTACATACCATAAAATTCACCTGTTTTACGTGTACTTATTCAGTGGTTTTTTTTTTTTTTTTTTTGGTGCGGTCATCACCAACCCACTTTTAGAACATTTTTGTTACCCCAGAAAGATCCCCAGTGCCCATGTTCAGTCACTACCCATTTCTGACTCCAGCCCCAGGCAACCACTAATCTGCTCTCTGACTCCCCAGACTTGTCTCTTTTGATTATTTCATTGAGGTGGGATCATCTGTGGCCTTTGTGTCTGGGCTTGGCCTCAGTGGGACCCTTGCCCGTTCAGCCTCTGCATTGCACTCCCCATGCATCTCTCATATTCAAGAGTTGGTTGTATCCATGAAAAAAGAGAAATTCTAGTTTAGTGCTTGCAGAGTCTTTGCAGCACATGGGGCCCCATGGGATCAAGCTGGATCTCTTCTAGCTAAATTTTTAGCATTCCCTTCAAATTCACGTTTGATTCCGTCTTCTGTCATTCTAGTGGTAGATAGTTACTGCTCTGCCCTACCTACTGCCTCTTTTGTGTGGCAGCCACAGTTAAGTGTCATAAATAGAGTAACAGAAGCTAGGAGGGGTGAACACTTAGGTAAACTGCACCTGGGTTTCATCTGTGTCCTGTGTGGGGTTTTTAGGGGGAGATTTGCAACTGCCTCTTTGCACCAGGGGAGAGTTGAGATATTGTTTGTATTTCATTGGAAAAACTTGACGACTCCAACCCTTTGTGACTTGAAATATTAATTAAGGTTGGGAGGCTAGACCTTGCATTTGGTATTTGGGTGGGGACTTTGGTCTCCGTCAGCATCTTGCCTGGGACAGGCCAAGGAGGTAGTAAAAACAGACACATCGATTTTCCCTTCCCTGTGGCCTAATCAGTTTTGACGTGCTGCAGAGATCTGTTACCTGGATTTACTAATCTTGACGATGTCTTTGCTTAAGGAAATGAGTTTCAAGTAAACTGAGGAAAGTACTGGGTTTGGAGGTGCCTGCCTCGTGCGGCTGGCTAGCTAGCGCTGGATGCCTGAAGGATCAAGAGAATAAGGAAGATGGACACAGCACCCGTGAAAGAACAGGCAGTAAAGGACAGTGTAGACAAGCACCTCTTCACTCTGGCATTGTTGACTCTTTGGGCTGAATTACTTGTTTTGTCCCGCTAATGGACAGAATGTGCCAGAAGGAATGGTTCAGTCAGTCTGAAGAATACACCTTTATTTCAAGATAGTGCGGTCTGGCATCGTTTAAATGTTAGCTGATTACCCAGTGGTAGTACTGCCCAGTGTGCAATTAGTTATGAAAGTGGTACTTTTACAGCCAAAGTGTAATTGAACTGAATGCTACCCTTTTGTGGCCTAAACACAGTTCAATTTTCTCTGGAGCTATTTCAGTAAAGGTTCATTAAAAAAGCTGGTGTATCTAAAGTAGATGACTGTGGGGTGATACAAGTAATTTCCTCTCCCCTGAATTGTGTTCTTATTTGCAAAGAAATGATTTCAGATATACTTTAGCTATACTCAGAATTATAATCTGAGTGATATTCTATTATAATGCAAAGTAGAAGAACCTGAGCTGCAGGAATGTTAGCTGTCAGACCAGTTGTTTGCCCAGGTAATACATTTCCTCTACTTGGTCTCCTTTTAAAACATAGCTCATTAAATCTTCTTCCTGGCATATATTGTTTGAATTGTTTATTTTCCATTTAGTATTTGATGTTAAATATGTTTTGATTTCACCTGTATTAGAGGCATACTTATTAACAGAAAATCCATAATTGTGCAAATACCATCTTTTAGGGCGTACCTTTGTATGGAAAGATCACCAGGTCTTCTACATAAAGAATTTATAGAAATTAAATCCAGTAAACAGTGGATCCAGTAACAGCTCTAGCTAGGCCCTGTGAGTAGGTGATACGGCACATGATAAGCCTGTTCAGAATTAACGAGCGAAAAGCTTTGCCTGGAGCGCTAAGGTAGACACAGATTATTAAGCACAATTCCTAGGAAATAGATCCCTTTTAAGCCCTACTGTGTGTACAGATAAAACCAAATCTTTGGGGCGCCTGGCTGGCTCAGTCGGTGGGGTGTGTGACTCGATCTCAGGGTCATGAGTTCGATCCCCATGTTAGGCATCTTAGAGATTACTTAAAAATAAATAAAATTTATTTAAAAAAACCTAAATCTTAAATATATTTTGAATCTTTGTGCCACTGTGTTACCAGAAAATTTGTTTTTCTATAAAAGGTTTATTAAAGTACTTAAATAGTTATTTTATCTAATTATGAAAGTGTAACAGGCTCTTTGTAAAAGTGTAAATGACCAGAACTAAGACCGTAACTCCCTGTACTAATATCATTGAGAGAGAGGACCACTGTTACCTTGTGGCAAAGGTCTTTTCCTTTTCTTTTTCTCCTGTGCCTATAGATACATTATTTAAAAATCGAAATTTGGATCATTGTCCGTGAACTGTTTTACTTAATATTGCATTAACCTTTCCCCGTATTCTTTGGGAAATATATTCAAGACCTATGGCTGCTCTAACAAATTTCTACAAACTTAGTGATTTAAAACAACACCAGTTTATTATCTTACAGTTCTGGAGGTCAGTAGTCCAAAATCAGTGTCACTGGGCTGACGTCAAGGTGTCGGCAGGGCTTCATTCCTTCTGGAGGCTCCAGGTGAGATTGTTTCCTTCCCTTTTTGGTTTCTAGGGGCACCTGCGTTCCTTGGCTCCTGGCCTCTCCCTCTGATTACCTCGGCCTCCGGCTTCCGTCCTCTCTCTCCTGCTGTCAGTGGGGGAGTAGCTCAGTGGGCGTGCCTCGCTCTCATACAGACTCTCGTAATTACATTGGCCCCACTCGGATAATCCAGAGTACTCTCCCCATCTCAGGATCCTTAGTTTACTCATACCTGCAGAATCTCTTTGACTGTATAAAGTAATATTTACAGGTTCTGGGGATGAGGATGTGGATATCTTTGGGGGACCATTATTCAGCCTTCTGGAGGAACATAATTTGAAATTGCTACACAGCATTCCATAGTTTTGGTTAATCAGTTAGCTAGTCTCGTATTGCACATTTAGATACTCTCTAATTTTTCCTGGTTATAGTCTTTGGGTGTAAATCATTGTATGCTTTCAGATTCACACTTCTATGAAATGAATTTCTAGGGGAGATTTTATTTTATTTTTTTAAAAAGATTTAAAAGAGAGTGCGTGCATGTGTGTGCTTGTGAGCTGAGGGAAGGGGCTGTGGGAGATGGAGAGCGAGTACCAAGCGGACCCGGGCTGAGTGTGGAGCCCGACACAGGGCTTGATCCCATGACCCCGAGATCATGACCTGCGTCAAAACCAAGGGTCGGACACTTAACCGACTATGCCACCAAGGCGCCCCTCTAGGGAAGATTTTAGAAAAGCAGGGTAACCTGCCTCTTAAGAGGGTGGCCTCCATGCCAGATTACTCAGGTTCCCAGCTGGCTTTCCCACTCACTGCCACGTGGCTCCAGGCCCGGTGATGAGCCACCGTGGGCACCTCTGTGTTTTCATCTGGAAAGGGGGTGGTTAGTAACAGGTTGGGAAGATTGCTTAGAATAGCGACTGCCACAGAATAAACGCTCCATGAGAGAGACACAGTGAGAGAGGGAACACAAGCAGGGGGAGTGGGAGAGGGAGAAGCAGGCTCCCCGCTGAGCAGGGAGCCCGACACGGGGCTCGATCCTAGGACCCTGGGATCATGACCTGTGCCGAAGGCAGATGCTTAACGACTGAGCCACCCAGGCGCCCCCATTTTTAAGGCTTTTAATACAAATTGGTAAATAACTGTTCTAAAAGGTAACAGGAGTTTTATTTACGTTCACTCACAACATATGAGAGTCCTCATTTTATTGGGTTGAATTCTTAAACATGATTTGTGTTTTATACTGGTGTCTCAGTTTATGTCTCTCACAGTGTTACTTGGTTTTTATGAAGAAACAAAACAAATAGAAACAGACTGATAGGTTCAGGAAACTGTTGGTTACCAGAGCGGGGAGGGGTTGGGGGGCAGGAGAAATAGGTGAAGGGGATTAGGAGGTGCAGACCTCCAGTTATAAATAAGTCAGGGACAGACTACATTGTTATAACTTCGTGTGGTGATAGATGGTAACCAGACTCAGGAGGATCACTTCCAGTGTGTGAAAATATCCAAGCACTAAGATGATATACACCTGAAGGTAATAGGATGTTCTATGTCAGTTATACTTGTTTTCAAGGAGTTTCTTGATCTAATGTAAATTGTGGAAACACTGGAGTCAGTTTTAACAGAAATTTACTTTACCATGAATCTTTTCAGGGGTTCTGTCAATTCATTAGAAGGAGAATTAGTTTGAATTTCACCTCGACTAGCTCAGTCACATCTCTTGGGCTGTTGGAATGTCATTCTGTGTGACAGTTGGTGTGTGTGAGTATCTGACATGGTTTGTAGTCTGGTCGTGCACATAGTGGGCAGCTCAGACTGAGTATCAGAAAAGAGCCTAAAATTGCCCTCCCCACCACTTTTTAAAATTTAATACTTCCATCCTTCTCATTCATTCCTAGCAGCTGAGACTAAATATAAAACAACTTCTTCTTCTTCTTCTTTTTTTTTACATATTTTGGAAACAGTTTCAATCTACCAGAAAGGTTCCAAGAACAGCACAAAGCCTTTTCCCCTCTGAACCATTTCAAAGTAAGTTGCAGACCTGATACCCATTATCCCTAGATACTTCATGGGGCATTTCCTGCAAGCAGAGTCCTTCTTACATAAAGCACAGCCTTCAAAATCAGGAAATGAGTCCCAATACCTCCCTGCTATGTCATCCCAGGCGGGCCCCATTCAGGTTTGCCAATTGTTCCAGGAATGTCTTCACAGCAGAGGGATCTAGTTGAGAACCTCAAGTTCAGTTACCGGTCATGTCTCCTGAGTCTCCTTCAGTCTGGAGCTGTGTCTCAGCCAGTCCTTGGCTCTCATTACCTTGGTAGTTTTGAAAATTACAGGCCAGTTTATTTTGAAGAATGTCCCTTGATTGGGTTCTGATGTTTCCTCATGATGTGATTCAGGTTGTGCATCTTTGGCAGGAACCCCACAAGTGATGCCGGCCTCTTCCAGTCATCTGCTCGGTGTGTCTGGGTCCGTTTGTCCCCTGGCTGGTTAACTTGGTGAAGCTTCTCTGCTGTAGGAGAAGTAGCTTGTCCCTTTGGAAATAAGGATTTTTTTTTTTTTTTTTGGGAGGCATTCCGGGCCTATGTAAATAATCTCATTCTTCTTCAAGCTTTCAACTTAGTTTTAAATGTTATTGTGGACTCTTATTTTTTATTTTCTGCAGTGGGTTAACATCTGTTACTTTCATTATTTTGATGCTAGGCTGTCCCACGCTGGCCTCTGTGTTCCTCAGACACACTCCCATTGTTCTCTGAGTGCTTTCTCACTTTCTGGCACAGGATGTTCCAGACTCACCTGCCCACTCACCTGCCCACTCACCTGGAACTAGGAGCATGGTTCCTTGCAGTGAAGAATGGCATTTAGAAAACCAGTTCTGGGGGGCGCCTGGGTGGTGTCGTCAGTTAAAGCATTTGACTCTTGGTTTCGGCTCAGGTCTGATCTCGGGGTCGTGGGATGGAGCCCCACATTGGGCTCCGCGTTCAGCACAGTGTCTGCTTGAGTTTCTCTCCTACTCTCCCCCTCTCTTCTGCTCATGCGAGCATGTTCTCTCGCCCTCTCTCAAATAAATAAATTAATCTTAAAAAAGAAAAGAAAAAAGGAAACCAGTTCTGGGTTCTAGAGGGCTCCCTCCTGTTGAGCTGTCATTACTCCCGTGTCCTTGCAGTAGACAGCTAGGAAATGTACGTGTGCGTGTGTACCACATACACACTTGCATGTTTGTTTTTATGTCTATCTGTCCCATATATGGAGAACCTGGAGTTCACACCAGTACTTCCAACTTCAGTCTGATCCTGCATGGATCTTTCAGGTTTTTTTCCTTATTCATACCTGTGCCTTTCTTCTCTGACAATAGAAACCTGCTTCCCATTATCTGTAAATATTTATTTGATCAGCTCAGTTTCCCGCTTCCATGGTCATCACCCCACTCAGGCCCCGACACCCTCACCAGATGCCTCTGCTCCACACCTTCCTCGCCCTCTCAAGCGCCATCGCCCCACACCAGGCCACCATGGCTCTCCACCAGCGCCTTCTTGCCCTCGGCCAAATTATGCAGAAAGAGAGGAAGAAAAGGAAAGACGGGGCTCTTGTTTAAAATGTTTCTTTTCCTATGTGTGTATGTCTGCGTCTGTATTTACACGCTCTGTGTGCATTGCTGCTTCCATGCTTGCGCCTCGATGGTGAGGCTGTCTCAGGGACAGTGCTCAGCAGGTTTGCCTTGCGTAGTGAGAGCCGGTGGGGGGGCGGGTAACCCATCGTCGACACAGGTGAGTAGATGTTTAGATGAGGGAGGTGCGGTCTGTGCCTTTGAAGTCCCAGTAGAGAAGTCAGTGGGGACTGGCTGTCTTTAAAACAGGCCAGCAGCGCAGTGGCCTGTCCTGTGACCTCGGTGCCCGTGGCATCCTTCACCAGCCTCTGTGCCCCTGGTGGCATTTTTGTTTTCTTCAAAGCAAATTTATATTTTGAAGCCTTCTTATTCTGGGATTGGGAAACCATAGAAACTTCAGTATCCCTTGTCAGAGTTTTTTAGGAGCCATGGGTCTTTGTAAAAAGTGTCTTCTTAGAACCTAGAATGTAAGCAGGTCACCCACAACCAAACCAGACAGAGAGGTGTCTCCTTGTCCCATTATTTCCAACCTTCCCGTTATCCCCACGGGACTTTTCTGCTTGAGGGTGTCTTCCAGCCACTGGTGGTTTTGGAGTTTGGGGCAGGCTGCTGTTCGCCTTTTTGTGTGTGGCCCTTTCAACAGACCGCTGTTCGTTATGGAAACTCTTTCTCACAGATTTTGGTGTTTTTTTGATCTCCCTGTTCCTTTCTGCCCTGATCCATGCCTTCCCAGCGCTAATGCTTACCCTAATTTTCACATGGTCAGAGCTCAGCACCTGCTTTTCCTGCACCTTCTCCGTCTCTGTCAGGGGCAGATGCCATCTGTGTTTGGACGAAAGGCCTCAGTGTTGTCCCTGGCTCCTCAGGTGTGCACCCCCCAAATCTGGCTGTCCGCGGATTGTCTCACTGCCGACGCGTGCCCCCCTTCACCGCCCCTCCTGCCCTGGCCTGGCCCGACCCAGTCGTCCTGGGAGCCGTCCAGTCGGCCTCCCGCGTCTGCCTGTGCCCCGTTCTGCACAGAAGCCAGAGCGAGCCAGTTCTCGTGCAGACCAGCTGGGGTCGCTCCTCTGCTCAGATCCTGCTTTGCCTCCCATTGGCAGTGAAAGCTGAGGTCCTTTCTCTGACCTACAAGGCCCTCCCCCCACTTCTCCCATCCCTTCTGCTTTCCCCCTCCCTCCCCCTGCTCCAGCCACACTGGCCCCTTGGCTTTCCTTACGTAAACCAGGCGTGTTCCTTGCCTCGGGCTTTTGGGCTCGCCCTTCCCGGTGCCTCCGGTACTGTGCCCAGCTGGCCTGGCCAGCTTCCTGCTTCCGCAGGTCCTTCCTCAGAGGCCCCCTCCCAGGCTCAAGGGGCACCTCTGCACACACACACACACACACACACACACACACACGCACGCGCGCGCACTCACGCCGTGAGCTCGGAGGTTTGGCTTGGGTTTTGTTGGCTGCTGTGTCCCTGCCGTCTCTTGGTGCTTGGCTCTGTGACTGGCGCCGTAAAGGAGTCAGACCTGGGAGCAGAGCTGCTCAGCAGCCCCGCCGGGCTCCGGATCATCTCTGCGCACCTCACTCCCATTGCTTCCCGAGGGCCCCGCGCAGAGGTCGCACCTGCACCAGGTGCCTGCTTCCCACCATCTTTCCGCCTCCAGGTTGGCACCCCATGGCCTCCCTCCTCGTGCGGAGGACTTGCTGGTCCTCTGCACGTTCTGTGTGGTTCTGGCTGTGCTGTAGCTGTGTTCAGGCTGCTCCCCTTCTCCCCCCGTATTTCCGCACTTCGGCTCTGCCGGCTCAGGCTCTGCCAGAGCGCCCTCCTCCTCCTCCTCCTCCCCCTCCTCCTCCTCCTCCCCCTCCTCCTCCTCCTCCTCCCCCTCCTCCTCCTCCTCCCCCTCCTCCTCCTCCTCCTCCTCCTCGGCAGAAGCCTCCCATTTCACCCAGAAGAACTCTCAGTGCGGCATCCCGGCCCTGCGTGTGCGCCTCTTCTTCGGTGTCTTCCTGCGCTTTGTTTAGCTGTTTGCTTTTATAGTCGGCCTCTTGGCTGGATCGCACCTTAATCTTGGTAAGCACGATATAAAATTGTATGATTTAATTGCATAAATTAAGGTAGAACGTCTTAGGGATATTGCGGTGTCCTTTTTTCCAAAACCTAAAACATCTTCTCTTCGGGAGAGAGCTGATTATCTTGGGCATTTTTAAAGTTTAAAACCCCTCTAACCTTTTCTTCCCATTTCTCTGTCTTGCGAAGTCCGTCTCTGGGGATCAGTTGTAGAATGCCAGCCATCTCTTCCACACGGGCTGCGGTATGAGCTCGCTGTCCGTGCCTGTGTGCAGATTAAGCACAGGTTTAATTAAAGTCGATCTGACACAGTTAGGTCTAAGATTGGCTCACCAGTATCACTCAGTAATATTTGTTACATGTAGCCCAAATATGTCATGGATTCTTTAGCTTGAGGCAGAAGAGCTTAAGAGATTGCCTTTATTTTTTTTTTTAATTTGCCTTAATTGAGAGACCTGTTTAAATCTTTTTCACTGTAAGTTCATTTAATATGAGAACTCTTCTCAGCAGTGGTGAGCTTTATCTTCTTTGACCACTTATACTATAATTAAGTGAGCTATATGCTTCATGTGATTATATTCTGTGATACCCCATTACTGCAAATATCAGGTATAAGCAGAAAAAATTGGGGCTCACTCCCAAGCGTATTGCCATGAAATATGTTGGAGTGGCTTTTTTGGTGTCCCCTGTTGCCTTTCTTTGGTCTTTCTGTTCCGATCTTTGGTTTTAATTTCTTTGTTCTTGTGGTTGGCATTTTCATTGTTGTTCTTTGTGTTGATAGGAAATAACTTCTAAAATTTCATTTCCATCTGATGAGCTCCATTCAACCAGCCTTAGTCCCTAGTGCCGGAGAAGGCCTGCTTTTCAGGATCGTGTGTTATTACAGCAGTGAAGTCCTAAATATTAACCTTTCAAACTTTTTTATATTTTATGTGTTTTCCTGTGAATAGAGGCACATATGAATAGTTCCAGAAACCACAAAGTCCTTGTTACTCTAAAGCACCAGTTGCTGCCAGAGGAAAGGGTTTTAATAATTCCGTACCTCTCTTTAAAGGGGGTCAACTCCTGGTCCTAAGTGTTTTCTTTTTAGAAACAAGTTAGCAGTGTAAGGCCTGTCCTGTCTTATTGATTTGTGTTCCCCTTGCTGGATTATTTATGTTTCTGGTGGGATCAGTGCAACCGATTTTTCTGGATAGGCCACAGGCAGCATCGCTGTTTTGTTTGTTTGTTCTACTGCGGCTCTGTTTTTCATTGGGAAGAATGATCATTTTTCTGCCATTCACATACTTGAAAGATATCTGTGCCTGTGTGTAATTTAACACTCAGATAACACTTTTCTTCGGCAGCAGTGCATCTGACAAACTGTTCTCTTGTATTACTTCCAGTAAAGAGGTAATCTGGTTTTATAACCTATTTAGCAGGTTAGATTTCTTTAAGGTCAGGCTTCATGTAAAATAAATTTGATGACTGTGTAAACTCTTCTATGTTCTCTTCATAGAATTGGCAGAAAATATTCAAAATAGTTTGAATAATTTTAAAGCATAGTTTCTCTAAAAGAAAGTGGCAAGGATATGACTTGCATGGAAATTAGTTTGTGCTTAGGTATTATTTTACGGTAGAAAGTGAGGATGTATATACCAAGCTTTTGCCTGAAGAGTTGGTAAAATTTATGAGGAATTAAACTGCTGTTGCAGGGCACCTGGGTGGCTCAGTTGGTTAAGCATCCAACTCTTGGTCTCAGCTCAGGTCTTGATCTCAGGGTCATGAGTTCAAGCCCCGCATTGGGCTCCACACTGGGTGTGGAGCCTACTTAAAAAATAAATCAAATGCTGTTGGGGAAGAGCCCTGGAGATGAAGGGTTGCACATGATGAGAATCGAGAATCTGACGTCGAAGCAGAGCAGGGGGGCAGATGTGCAGGAGTGTGATCCCCCCTCTCTGGCTGCTAGGGGGCTCAGTATTCCTGGCATTGTTATGCTCAGTTTGCTCCGTTTTTCTCATTTGTTTTAACCTTTCTTATTTCGTCTTATCTCTTATTCTCTCTGCTGGAGAGAAGTGAGGAGTAACTAAAAGAGAAGACAGGTGTTTCGTGCCAGAGCCGCACGTCTGTCTCATCTTCTCACGGGGCGTCCGTGTGGCTCTCTGGCCTGCGGTACACGTAGGACTGACTCCCGAAGGACTGACTGCCGTAGGACTGACTCCCGAAGGACTGACTCCCGCAGGACTGACTCCCGCCTGGCTCGCTTTGTTTTGTAGACGGCTCACAACTCCCAGAGGGACCGCCCGCCTTGCCGGACTGTGGTTCTGTGCTGCAGATGGAGTGGAGGACTCAGTTGTCTGGCCCAGAGTGACAGGAGCCCGAGGCCCAAGATGGAGAAGAAACGAAGAAAGAAATGAAAGCCTCTTTCCAGGCCAAACCACAAAAGGCCATGAAATTTAACTTTTATTTACGTTGGACAAGACTGTAAAATGGCTGATCAATAATGTTTCAGCTTTTGGCCGAAACAAAAATTAACTTATAATCAAGAAAGAAAAAAAGTGCGATTTGAATTTATGCGATTTTATGACCATATTCACTTAGGACCATGAAGCTTGTCAACATCTGGCTGCTTCTGCTAGTGGTTTTGCTCTGTGGGAAGAAACATCTGGGTGACAGATTGGAGAAGAAGTCTTTCGAAAAGGCCCCGTGCCCTGGCTGTTCCCACCTGACATTGAAGGTGGAATTCTCCTCAACGGTTGTGGAATATGGTAATGATATTATTTTAGCCCCCCCCCCATTTTTTAAAAACTTAATTTTAAATATTAGCTTTTGCCAAAAAAGACATTGCCCTCTTTTCTGTGATACATTTCATATGAGGTGAGTGCACGGCGCTTAGATGTTCACTCTGCTAAAGTTGGTTTTCCCAAGATAGGTAGCTTCTGTGAAGCAAGGACGTTGGCATTCTGAATTACTTCCCTAAAACCTGATTCTCTGGGACAGGTACCATTGCAGCCGCGGAGGGTGGGGAGTTGGGAGGTGCGGAATGCTCAGTAAAATAAAACTGAGCCTTTCCTTCTGAATCCCTTTTTCCTATTTGAAAAAGTTACGTGCATTTCTTTGCCATATATTCAAACTTCTGTTAATTTTTGCTTTTTGAAAAATAGCACAGGTATCTGATTTTAAGTGATGTATTCTGTGATCAGGGGACTCATACAGATCATTTTAACTCAGCGCTCTGGAAATGGCTGTTTAGGGCCTTTAAACCAGTCTTGGTTTACTGCTCCTTCTACTGTAGGTTTTAGGATCTGTAAGTTTTCTTTTACCAGGGAAATTTGAGAGTGGATACATCCTTATGTTACAATACAGGGACATAAATTCTTATTTTTATTTGTGGTCATTGATTTCAGAATACATCGTGGCTTTCAATGGATACTTTACAGCCAAAGCTAGAAATTCTTTTATTTCGAGTGCCCTGAAGAGCAGTGAAATAGACAATTGGAGAATCATTCCTCGAAACAACCCATCCAGTGACTACCCTAGTGATTTTGAGGTGATTCAGATAAAAGAAAAACAGAAAGTGGGGCTGCTGACACTTGAAGATCATCCCAACATCAAGCGGGTGACACCCCAGCGGAAAGTCTTCCGTTCGCTCAAGTACGCAGAGTGTGAGTACTGTGATGGCGGGCTCCGCTTGTCAGTCTGCTTCATCTGCTTCGCTGGGGTTCAGAGAGAGAATGTGCATGTTCACACAGGCTGCCGAGAAGGGGCTTAGTCAACACGCAAGTCCCTTCATCTAGTTTCATCAGTTGTGAACGTTTTCTTGCCAGGAGTTTAAAAAACTAACAACAGGCTTCGTGCTATTCTGGTGGGAAAAATCTGCAAGTTTGCAGTAGGGGACGGTGGTGATGCTCGTCTCTGCTGCAGGTGGTTTTCACCCAGGCTCCTCGGAGAGGTCGGGGTCTTTGAGTTTCCTCTGGTTGCACTGTGCGTCTGTCAGCGTGTGTTTTTATTTTTAAGGCATCTTGTAGAACATCCTTTGTGTGGGTTTCGTTTTGTCTTTCTGAGAGCCTCTGACCATGTGCAGTCCTGCCCCCCTGGGCCTGTTTCAGTCACAGGCTGTGTAGGTGTGAGGGTGGAAGGCATGTGATTGTTCTTCCAGCCTGAGGGCTCATTCTTTCCCCCTTCTTTACAACTTGGGCTTGTCAGGGTAGAGTTTATCCTTAAATAATAAATTGCATATTTATTACTTAACATTTTCCGAAGCATGCTTATTACTAGAGAAAAGGTTTTTTCCCATTTGTGATAAACTAGGGTAACAAATTGCCAGGTCTGTTATTTACTGTCATTTTTTTTCCCTGGAAGGAAAGAGCAATAAAGTTTTCCTTTTCTCCCTTTGTCAGGTAGTAGGCCTGAGAGCCTCTGAGGTTCGGGGAGGGCGCCCGGGGAGGCCGAGCTAATTTGCATAGTGTGACAAGCCCGCCCTTGGAGGCTCCGCAGAGGTCAGGGGTCTGACTTCCTCAGAGCTCTCTGTGTCGGGCAGGATGTTCTGTGATGCTTTTTCTCTTTAAAAACAGTCCAGGAAGATCAAACCAAACCAGACCTTGTACACTTAGCTAGGTAAATGGCTTAGCATTGTGCTTTTTTATTTTACTTTTTTATCATAAAGAGCCCCAGGACATTTTAAGAAACATGGAAGTGCCTAATTTTAGCACAGCGATCCTGGAATCTCAGGTTGGGCTCCTTTCTCTACACTCCACACCATGGCTGTCAGACATGTGCCTGACGCGCCCTGAGGACGTGGCGCACTGCTGACGGGCCCGGTCCGTCTTGTCGCCATCTGCCACCTCGTGTGCTGAGCCGCTTTCCTGTAAGCTTCATCTTTTCCTGTCCGAAAAATGGAGATAATGCTACCTACCTCCTAGGGTTCTCACAAAGATGATATAAGATAGTGCAAGTGTAAGAGCTTAGCAGAGTTTTTAGGGTGTAAATAGACGTTAAATATTGCTTGTTTCTCTGGCTGTGTTTGTGAGAAGGCTCTACTCTATTTTGGCTGGAGCCTGTCGCACCCTGGCTCCCATCCCTGGCTCTGTCCACAGGCTGGAAGACAGAGCCAACCTGTTTGCCTCAAGACAGTGTTTAAAGATACTGTCAAGATATCCACGGTGTCCCCCTTGACAGATTCTTCTCTCCAGGTCCTTCAGCTGTCCCTCACACGACACGGGTTCAAGCCCTCTCACCATTTTAACTGCTTTCCTTCCAGTACTCTCTAGTTTTTCTGAACTGCTCTTAGAGAGCCGAGCTCATGACTTCGGTGTAGTCTGGTCCGCTTCAGGCCGACGGAGCAGACCCTCGCGTGTCGTCAGTACCACTCTCCCGTCAGCACCCCCAGTATGTCCCCCGCTGTTGACTTAAAGAACAGAGTCAACATGGCGGGTTCAGCGCAGAATAACTTCACTTGGTCTGTGCAAATAATTACTTAATGGAATTGACATGACTGTTTTCCCAGGTCCCTGTGCTTTTTCATGGGGAAGCCTGGTAAGACGGGAATAAACGATAGTCTTTTGCTTTAGAGACAGAATTTCAGTAGTAGGAGCACAGGTGTGTTCTTCTCAAAACTGATTGGAGATGTAGTTTTTCTTCGTGATAGCATGGTCCTGGAAGGTAAGGACTACTCTTGTGTTTCTTTTGCTTTTTTCCTTCCATTTTTAACAAAGTAAGGTACTTACAGCTAACGGAATTCGTGGTTGTCAGTGCAGCTTGGCAGGTGTTGATGTGAGCGCAGCCCGCGGTCCCCCCGCAGGGTCAAGAGAAGACGCAGTTCGTCGCCTTCAGACCCACACCCCCCCCGACTCCTTTCTAGCTCTTCTGCTTTTGGAAAGCATGTTGAGAGTAGTGAGCACTGTACAGTTGGAAGAAGGTCCTGCTGCTGTTGGACCAGAGACAGGTGTGGTGGGTTAACATGCCCTTTTCTGTCCCAGCACCCAGTGCTGTGACACGTCGCCATCACTCGGTGGCCACGTGCTTCCTTGTTGTTCTGTTGTCGTCGTTGTGTTTAACCCTTTTGGTTCAGTGAGAACAAGTTGCTGGTGAAAAATCAGGCATTTCTCCTCTCTTCAGCTTTAGGCACGATTGACTTTCTTTCTTTAAAAGTGGTTATTTTGCCAGTCCTTCTCTGCCTTCCGTCAGTTAGGAAATGCCAAGTAGAGGACTCTTTGGGAATAATGATGATAGCTAAGTGATGTCCTGTGGGTGTAACTGCCTGGAGAAAGGCGTCTGGCAGGGGCGAGAACCGCCTCCCTTCCGTCACCCAGGGTTTCAGGGGTAGTTGGCGCTCTTTCCAGAATGGGTGCTCTCCCTGACGGGTCGGGTTGTCCCCGTGCCGCTCCGCTTCTCATCTGTCTCTCCTTGGCTCTAGCGGACCCCGTAGCGCCCTGTAACGACACCCGGTGGAGCCAGAAGTGGCAGTCATCCCGTCCCCTGCGAAGAGCCAGCCTCTCCCTGGGCTCCGGCTTCTGGCACGCTACCGGGAGACATTCGAGTAGACGGCTGCTGAGAGCCATCCCACGCCAGGTCGCCCAGACCCTGCAGGCGGACGTGCTCTGGCAGATGGGTTACACAGGTGCGTGCTGTTCGCCCAGGAGCCACGTGGGGCCTGGTGGCCGGGGCGCCCCTCCGTCTCGGGTGCCTAGTGCTGCTGCCACAGGCCTCAGGCACCTGTGCTTCTGCTCGTGTGGAGCTGGACACGTCCGGCAGCCACCCCCCCCCCCCCGCCCGCCTTTGACTTCCGCTGTGCTGGGCATCTGTTTCTGTTTCTGTGCCTTTTGAGATTGTTTCATGCTCTGCACCTTTTCTGTCTTTCTGTATCATTTCTGAGGTTAGGGGGTAGATGGAGCATTTCTCTCCTCTCGACACGTAGGTGACACAGGGAATGAGATCAAGTGCAGAGATGGTTACTTTGAAGAGAGAATGTGAAAATGAGTCTTTCCCTTGAGTGTGGAGCTCTGTGCAGAATGGCTGAGTTACAGAGTGTGCACCGTCGATCATGAGTTTCAGAGCAGGGGATGGTATTCATGACCATATCCTAGGAAATAAAACAGCCAATAAGGTACTTTTCCTGACTGATGCATCATGGCAGAACATCGCTGTCATAACTACTGTGAAGGTTTGTACCCCACCCCAAACGGAAGCCAGTTTCTCTAGCCCCTCCCCACCCTACCCCTGTCCATCTCAGCTGGTCTCGGGGTCCTCGCCCGCATCCGCTAGCCTGGGAGACCCATACCTCTCCCTTGATTTCCCTAGCCCGCGCCCTGCAGAAGGTCCGAGACACTTGAACTCTTCGTGCCTGGTGGACTGATGTTTCATTAAAATGGTTATCACCTCATGGTTTTATCTTTTCAGGGCGAGAACTCTTCACAAAGCAAATTCTCTAAGCAGAAAAGCATTTTCTTTCCCCCCCAAACCAAGTGGCTTTTGAGATTGTGTCCATTATTTAAATGTAAGCAGTATGTTCTGATAGTTTGGTCAGTGTAATTGATTATTTAACATAGTATTGACACGTGAACACAACTCTCACACCAGAAAGACCCCACCTTCGTGACATCTGTTAGCTGTTAAATAATACAAGTGTCTTGGATTTTTCTACATGTTTTCTAGAATTTCTTGATCTGGCAATGTCAGTCTTGACATTGGTGCACATAGCTTTTGGCTTATAACTGAAATAGACTCCTTATTATAGCAAGGTGTAGAGCGTACTGGTTTTCCTTACTGTACCCTTATCCCCACATGTTGCTGGCAGCCCGTGTGCAGAGGTTATTAATGAGCAGCGTCGGAGGGAAGGCATGGGAATGGTCTCCCCTCTCCCGGGGGTGTGTTCTTTATTGGTGCCCTTCGTTCCATAGCGCCTCTCTACAGAGATGAGGGGAGGGAGATGTGGGGGAAGTTACCAGAAGGGGGTAGATCACTCCCATGTGGAGGACTGAGCACTGGTGACAGGTGAGGGGTGTCCCAGGAGATTTCCCCTATAGCCTCAGGTCTTATTTAGCAGCACATGATGGCATCTGTCCCAGTCTCCCAGTCTTTTCCTCTTCTTGGCTCGGCCAGGGCCCCGGAGCTCCTGACCTAACGCGTGCACGTTGGGCAGGCTCTGGGCCTCCATGACAGGTCCCAAGGAGGAATGTGTTTTATAGACAAAATCCAAAAAGGTGATTTCTCCAAACATGATTGTGTTTGCTTGTTTTTTTTGGAATAAGGTGCTAACGTAAGGGTTGCTGTTTTTGACACTGGGTTGAGCGAGAAGCATCCCCACTTCAAAAATGTGAAGGAGAGAACCAACTGGACCAATGAGCGGACGCTGGACGACGGTGGGTGGCAATGTTGTGGTGTGACCCGGTCTCTGAACCTTGCTCCTGTCCCCAGTTTTATGGGTTCAGAGTGCAGTTTTCTGGATGCTCATGATGACACAGTCATGCAGGGCTGTTACCGAGACAAGTCCACTGTTCCTTTGGGCAGAAGCTTGTCTGTCTCAGGATGTCAGGAAGTAGCATTTGAGGAGAGAGGGCTGCCTGGTGGAGGAGCGCTGACCTCCCAGTTTGAGAGGGGCGGGGGTGCGAGGCCCAGAACCGGGGCAGCCAGGGCGTGGGCTCTGGGTGGGAGACCGTGCAGGGGCAGTGCAGCTTCCTCATCCGGGGCTCAAGAACGAGGCTGTTTGAATTGGTGGTTTGAAGTGTTGCATCTAGGCGCACATTATCGCTCCGTTCTGTGACTTCTCTCCTTGTGGTCAGCAGGTTTGGGCCACGGCACCTTTGTGGCAGGTGTGATAGCCAGCATGCGGGAATGCCAGGGGTTTGCTCCAGATGCGGAACTTCATATTTTCAGGGTCTTTACCAATAACCAGGTAGGTGTTTTGAGGACCCCTGAAACTTAAGGAGTTGACATTGAAACATGAAAAAGTAAAACTTTGGAGAACACATTCATTGAAAAGCAGCACGCCGGGCGCCTGGGTGGCTCAGTTGGTTAAGCGACTGCCTTCGGCTCAGGTCATGATCCTGGAGTCCCAGGATCGAGTCCCGCATCGGGCTCCCTGCTCAGCGGGGAGTCTGCTTCTCCCTCTGACCCTCCTCCCTCTCATGTGCTCTCTCTCTCTCATTCTCTCTCTCGCAAATAAATAAAATCTTAAAAAAAAAAAAAAAAGAAAAGCAGCACACCTCCTCGATGCTGAGCTGCTTCTGGCATCCCACACGTGCCACGCTGTCCCTCCACGGCCCCTCTGTGTGGCTTCGCCCTTTCGCCACCCCCCCCCATCAGCCTCACTTGGACCCTGAAGACCCCACCCCAGGGCACTGCGCAGCAGGCTCCCTCCCATCTCATTCCTTCCTGTCCTCCTGGCCTGCCCGCACGTCACGGGCACATTTCTGGTGCTTTCACACACGAGAAGAATCTCGAGTTGGTGTGTTTGCCACCCCTCCTGGGCTGTGATGGGCTTGAGGGCTGCCTCTGTACCACGTGGTGTCACGTTGGGCAGTGTGGGATCCCGGCCCTGTTCCCTAGCTTTTCATAACTACTCATAGAAAAGGGGAGGGTCCTGTTATTTATTTTTTAAATTTAATTTTTTACAGATAGTGCACGGTTCAAAAATATCTAAAGGCAACACGAGGATAATTCCCCCAACGCTGTCCCCATCTAGCAGGGACTCACCTTACTTCCTCATGTCTCCAGTGTGATAGTTTCTTAATTTCTTGTACCCCCTCCTCCTATATTTGCCTATACAAGGAAACAAACTTGTCTTATCTGTAAAAGCCTTTAAAAACATAATTCTTAAATATTGCACTGATCCTGTTTTTGCTGTAAGTTTAATTGTATATTTTATAAAAACTTCTGAGTGGTGTTATACACAAGGTGATTCAGCTGTCAGGAAACTGGGGGGAATTGAACATCAGAGAAATAATTCTATGAGATAACTTTTATTGATGCCGTTTACCCGTCAGTCGTTTAGGATGAAGAATATTAGGCAAATACAGTAAACTGTGCAGAAACTTTCAACTGAAAGGGAAGTGTCTTGTGATAAATCCTTTTAAGGAGGGCAGTGAGAGGTGTGGGGGTTCACCCCACCCCGGAAGGTACACTTGAGGGTGAGGCACTGTATGTCTGGCCTGGAGAGAGCCCCCACAGCACGGCTGTCCCTCGAGTCCAGCTGCAGGGACCTAGAATTTCTGGGTGTATACTTTACATTTCGGAGCATTATTTTTTCCGGGTTTTCGTTTCTGAAATTTTAGTTAATACATTATGCTGCTTAAGAGGCTATACTCTACCCTTAGAGACATAAACTGGGTTGTAGCCCTTTGAGACTTTCACTAAAACCCCTAAAGTCGTGTTTCGCAATTAACTAGGTATCCTACACCTCCTGGTTCCTGGACGCCTTCAATTACGCCATCTTGAAGAAGATGGATGTGCTGAACCTCAGCATCGGCGGCCCCGACTTCATGGACCATCCCTTCGTTGACAAGGTTGGTCGTGTTCCCGCACAAAGGACGGTGGCGCTCCTGGTGAGAGCTTCTGCTCTCTGCGCTTCATCACCGGTGCGCTGGTGGCCTGTCGCAACAATGGGTAAGGGCGTGAGCTTTGGCGACTTGCACTGGGAGCAGCACATCCTGGTTCCTTCTCCAAATGGCGCGTTTCTGAACCTGCGCAGAGAGCGGGCTCTGCTCTGTGCGCTTCAAGGCCCCAAATCCTGGGTTTGGTCAGCGCCGATGAACACGCTGGTTGGCAAACGTCCGTGCCCATGATCTAGTGTTACCTTTTCAAGGTCACCCTTCTTTCTTTAGAAGTCTTTTTAGAAGGTGTAGTTACTTTTGGACAGTTGTATGTGATTGAGAGTGGTACACTTCCATAAATAAATGTTTGCTAATCCTGTAGGTGTGGGAATTAACGGCTAACAACGTAATCATGGTTTCTGCTATTGGCAACGACGGGCCTCTTTATGGGTGAGTATTCCCCCTAGGGATGACTTAGAGGGGCTTTTCCCCTTGAAGTAACTGCAGATCTGTTGTCCGTCTGTCTCTGTGTCTGTCTCAGACTATGTCACGGGAGCATTCCACACACAGCCAGCCAGACTGTGAAATGAGCCAGTGCCCACCACCCCCGCCTCACTGGTCAGCTCAGGCCAGCCTTTTTCTGCTTAATTTTTTATTTATTATTTTTTAGTTTGCTGTAAACAGTAGTTTGAAGGCCTACAGTTTTTATTCACCCCCCCCTTTTTTTTTTCTGACATCAGGAAAGTAAACCTGCTAGAAATAAACGGATCGCACAGTACTTACTGAGACCCACTGTGCGAGGCCCGGGCGTGAGACGGTGTACGGGCTGAGGTGCTGTCGTCTTGGGAAGCACGAGGTGCAGATGCAGCAGGGCTGGTGGAGGGGAAAGTGTGGGCCGTGTAACAGACCCGGCCGGCGTCTGCAGGCTTGACGGGTGGGGTCAGATGGAGGGAAGCAGAGAGAACGCGGTCACAGAAATGCCCCTTTGTGCTGGTCGTCATGGTGAACTAAAGCAGCATGAGATGTGAAACATCGGTCACTGCGGTATAGGCCCTGAGCTCGTGTCTGGTTAGAGACCCTGATCTTCTTTCACCTGCGGCTCTGATTCTTATTCTGTAGGTGACGCGTGTAAGTCATCTCTTGTGCTGAAATGCTTTTGCGGCAGGATATGTGTCATCCTCCCTTGTTGGGTCCCCAGGACGTGTGTAGTTCAGTGCTGTGACAGGGTATGAGGTAACCACAGAGGGGAAGGAGACGCAGACTGTGCTCACTACTCTGCAGCTCAGCGGGGAGAGACGAGCACGTGCCTGGGCCTTCAGAATTGCTCGCTGCGTCATGCAGTGACGCCCCCAGGCGTGCAGGACGGGTTCTCAACTGACGGACTGACACAGGGGGCCCAGGGCCCAGGGTTGGGCTGAGCTCTAGGAGATTACTGTCTGTGTAGGTCCGGAGCTGCACATCCTGGCAGCCGTGCTTCCAGCCTGATCGTGGTTAGTGATCCTGTCTCCTTGTAAGGGGCCCACGGTGCTGGGTTTGCTGTGACGTGTGGGGGGCCCCAGGTACCAAGCTGTCTCGTTGCCCCTTTCATGTGTTTCTCCCCCCTCGGCCACTTCTCCCATTTCTGGTCCCCCCTCAGTCCGGAGTCCCCAGACTGTCCATCAGCTTTCCAGCCTGTCTCCCTGCCTGGATGGTGTAAGGTCACTGCTGTGGGAAGAGCGCAGGCCCTGGGGCCCTCTCATCCCTGGGCCTCGGCCTCACTGTCTGTCACAGTGGGCATGAGGCCACCCTGGGTGGCACTTGCAAGGGAGACCTTCGACAGCAGAGGGAAGGCTCTCCAATACTGAGCCCTTGGAAGTAGTAGCTCTTCTCTTCCCTTGTTTCTGTTCTGCTCCTCAGACAGATTCTAGCAGTTTTCTTATTCAAGAATCTGCAGTAGGTCGTCATTGCCTAATTAAATTAGATGCACATTTTTTTTTTTTCTTTTTTTTTTGGTTTTTAAGGTCCTCGCTACTCCATCCTGGAGCCAGCCAACTTTTTCTGCAAAGGGTCAGATAGTAAATATTTTAGAGTTTGCAAGCTGTGTGGTGTTTGTTGTCCGCACTCACCTGCCCTTGCAACGGAAAAGCAGCCTTGGACGTGTGTCAACGAGTGGGCGTGGCTGTTCTGGGAAAAGGGGATGTACGCGGACAGGTGGCGGGCCCGCTTGGGCCTGCAGCCGTAGTTGGGGAACTGTAGCCTGCGGGTGCTGGCTCTGCTCAGTCCCCCGCTGCCCCTTCCTCAGACCCAGTCCCCTCCTGGGTCTCCCTGCAGTAACCCTCTTTATGTCTGTCCCCATCACCTGTTCTTGCTGCTGACCCTCCTCGCTTGCCTTTCTATCTGTTCACACCCCTCTCACCAGCTCTTCCACGCGGCATTCTGACTGCGCTGCCCCACGCTGGTCACTCTTCTGAAATCCTGTGACTTCTGTGGGCAGTCACACTCTTACAGTCAAAGAGTTGTCCGTTTTCTGTGTGTTAGAGGAGCACCCTGGCGAGGGCCCCGTGTCGGACGAAGCGTCTGCTTGTGGAGCCGCAGGGGGCTCGTGCTAGGAACAGCCCCCCCACTGTGATGCCTTACTGCTGCGCTTCGGGGACCGCGAGGCAGATGACAGGATCGTGCTCAAAGAGCTGTCGTCTGTCACAGGCGTTGTGCTCCCACCCCTCTGAAGTAATGCATCCCCACGATGCCCCGCCTGCGAGCCCCTCTTGGGGTCCTGCGCCCTTGGCACGTTTGGACTTTGTTTTTAGCACAAGCCAATAAAAAAATCAGTGTTGGTGCCTCTGAACAACCACCTGGTAGCGTGTCGGTGGCCAGTGAGCTGAGAAGGCCGTGCCGGCATTGACTCCTGGTGGTTTAAAGTAGTTGGTTAAAAGCACGTGCCCTAGAGTCTTGCTGTAATGTCCCTTAAGCCCCTGGGAAATCACTTGTGGTTATTGAATTGTCAGAGTTCTGGTTTTGGTGATAGAGCTGTAATAGGTGAGGTTCAGAAATGCAATTTCATGCATTGAAATTGATACTTTCCAACAGTTTGATTTTATCTTGACTTAAAAACCTTTGTGATTTGTTTCACTATGATTTCTCTGCAGATCTGGTGCACTTGTGGTATTGAGGAGAATTGCATGGTTTTCCTTTGTGTCTGTCTGCCCCGTGAGGAGGTCACGATGAGGGTGGAGGGGTCGTTCCTCGGTTCCCCGTGAGGCAGGGGCGCACCCTGCACGTGATCAGTTGAGAACTTTGACTTCCTGACGGTGGCAGGTGCCAGTGTGTGGCTGTTGCCACTTCCCGGAGAAGTGTGGGATCTAGTGGGGGCAGGATGCACACCCTGGGCGCCGTGTGAGAGTGACGTGAGAGCCCGTGAGTGGGCGACTGTCGTGAGTGCGTGGAGTCTCGTGCCATTCAGAGAGAGGACTCCTCCAGGCCCGGGAGCACGAGGGAGAAGTGCGTCTTGGGAAATAATGAGAAGGTGCCCCGCATACAAGATAATGACCTCAGCCCAGCGTGTAAGTAGCAGAGAGCATGGCCTTTGACAGACAGCCACCAGGAGCCACACAAGAACCTAATGCCATCTTGGATTTTTCTGGAAGTATAGGCCCTTATCTGAATTACTCTTTTTTTTTTTTTTAAAGATTTTATGGGGGGGGGGAGTGGGCTGAGGAGCCAAGGGGGAGGAACAAGCCGACTCTGTGCTCAGCGCGGAGTCTGACATGTGGCTCGATCTCAGGACCTGCTATCATGACCTGAGCTGAAATCAAGAGTCGGACATTTAATCAATGGAGCCACCCAGGTGCCCCCCTGAATTACTCGTTTAAAATACTTCTCTTCCCTTGTGTTTTTGTGCCTCAATCTAGCACTCTGAATAACCCTGCTGACCAAATGGACGTGATCGGAGTGGGCGGCATTGACTTTGAGGACAACATCGCCCGCTTCTCCTCAAGGGGAATGACTACCTGGGTAGGCTTCTCTTCACTAGCGGGGTGCGCTGCACAGAACTGTGTGTGTGTGAGCCCTGGGTGTGTTTATAGGTGTGCATTTGGAAGAGCAGCTGGGGGAGGTGGCCGGGGCTGTGGGTGCTGCCTGGCCACTAGGATGAACGATCTGGCCCCTTGGATGTGTGCCGTTTCATGGGGGCACTTCTTGGCTGACTTCTGAGTAACTCACTTTTTAGGTCGGTTGGATTCATGCCACTGTCCTAACTGGTAGGAAGGTGAGCAGTCCTTCCTCAGTGTTGGTGAGAGGATTTTTTTGCCTTAGGAAGCTGGAGAAGCCAGTGAGAACAGTTTACTATCAGCTCTGCTGCCCTGGAAATAATTCTATTTAGCTGGACAAAATTGAAATAACTCCAGCAAGTTAATCAGCTCAGCTCCTTGGGGTTTAATGGTGCCACTGAGTCATCCTCTGCTACCCGCAGGACAGAGTTGGATGTGCAGGTAGCCGCTCCTTTGGGCAGGCTCGGGTACTCCAGCCTGCCTTTCCTGATGCTCTGACTCACGAGTCGTGTCCTTGGCCTTCACCAAGGCCTTGTTTTGTAGCGGCATTTTGAGAAACGTTCCTGCCTGGTCTGGCAGTCATCTATACACAGGGCCCCATGCAAATCTGGATCCAACATCTAGTTAGGTTTGAGAGCCAGGAAAGATTTTGTTCACTTCAGATTGGTGTACTTCTTTCTTACAGAATGTAAGATCTTGTTGTAATTCTCATTTTGCCTCAATTTTCAGGACATTTAAGCGAGTACTCAGTTAAAATCTTGTTACTTGTGCAGTTACACTTACCATTCTGAGTGTTTTCTTTCCCCTCTGCTGAGACTGAAATATCCAGTTGTGTCATCTTTTCCTTGTAAAGAAACCTCTTTCTTTAATTGTTAATTCTAATTTTCTGATATTTTTAATATATTTCTTATTTTTAGGTTACTTAAAGCAATTTCTAGTTTCTAGTCTTACAGAATTTAAAATACTCACTTTGAATAGCTTTGTTGCATTACTATTATACTGGTTATTATAAAGCACCAGAATAATTTTGTTTTCTACATTGCCATTTAAGCTTGTGTTCTAGTGCGGTGAATTTCAGGCAGAACCAGTGTGTGACCAAGGTTACACCATGTGGAAATACCCCGTATTCACCCCCAGCTGCGTGCAGATGCATGCCGGCGCTGTGCTGTGGGGGAAACCAAGCTGCTTTCTCCGTAGGAACTCCCAGGAGGCTATGGCCGTGTGAAGCCCGATATCGTCACCTATGGCGCTGGAGTGAGGGGCTCCGGGGTGAAGGGGGGCTGCCGGGCCCTGTCGGGGACCAGCGTGGCTTCTCCGGTGGTTGCCGGCGCCGTCACCCTGCTGGTAAGGTGAGTGCCGCTCAGCAGAGACGGGGTGGGGCTTCAGAGCAGGGGCTGACTCTTGCTTGTCCCCAACAGCTTTGAGAGTTGAGGAGCACGCCGTGAACCTGGCTCCATCTCTCTCTCCGTCTCCACCCTGTTCCGTGGGGGTGGGGATTCATGTGCACGAACACACGGGAAATCTGACTGGAAAGCCCTGGGTGAGGGCACAGTACCTGCGACTGTTCTCATGTCTGCTTTTGTTCCAGTTTGTTTTTACTAAATACTTTTTTTAAGATTTATTTATTTATCTGAGAGAGAGAGTGGGGGGAGAGGCAGAGGGAGAGGAAGAGAGAGAATGCTAAGCAGGTTGCACACTCCCTGCAGAGCCTGACGCGGGGCTTGTTCTTAGGACCCTGAGATCGTGACCTGAGCCGAAATCAGGAGGTGGATGCTTAACTGACTAAGCCACCCAGGAGCCCCTTAAAGACTTATTTTTAAGAGTTGGTTAAGCGGCTGTCTTCAGCTCAGGTCATGATCGCAGGGTCCTGCGTGGAGCCCCATGTTGTCGGGCTCCCTGCTCCACGGGGAGTCTGCTTCTCCCTCTGACCCTCCCCCCGCTGCTCGTGCACGCCCACGTGCTCTCTCTTTCTTTCTCAAATAAATAAATACAGTCTTTAAAAAAAAAAAAAAAAAGAATGGTTTTAGGTTCACAGCAATATTGAGGAAGGTTCAGGATTCCCCAGGGACCTTGTGCTTCCATTTTTTTTTTTTTTTTTTCCTTTTTAACATAACAGTTTTGTGCTATTGTTGTACTTTTTATGTCCAAGCAAGTGTGTATCTCAGGCAGGGAACGAAAAGATGTTTTCCTCCCATTTTTTCATTTCCTTAGGGAGTGACCTTTCAATGTGCTCTGTTAGCCGAGAGGAGCTGCGGTCAGGCAGCGGGACTGAAGTTTCTCTGTGTAATTTATCTGTTCTCTCTGTCTCATTGAGTCCCTCGTATGGTTGGAACGGAGCTTAGCGATTGGCCCTTAATTTTGCAGATAGTGAAGTTGGAAGAAAGTTCTCAAAGACAGTTGGCCAGAATTGATGCTCACGTGCTGTGACTTAGTCAGATGGGCCATGTGCCTTATCTCAAGGTTACAGAGAGAGGTCTTTGGAGTTAGTGCTCATTTTGTATTTTTCCCCCAACTCGCTCTCTTTCGACTTAGATGAGGCATTAGTTGAGCTTTTGTGTTGGGGTAATGTAAAACTGCATAGTTGAAAGTTAATATATTCTATGTTAATTTTAAAATTAAAATAGGGAGATGATAGTAAATGTTTTTATATTTAAAGTTCTTTTTTAAAGCAAGTAAGTTTATGTTGATTTTAGTTTCTGAGGCCTGGAATGTTCTATCTCTGTCCTCCTTTTCCCATCCTTCCCTTAGAGTTCAGAGCCAGATTCTTGAAAATACTGACACTGGCTAGGGTGGGCTCTAGAGAAGAACCCTGTCTTTTTTCTTCCAGTTGTTTTCCTTACCCCACGTTCGTGCGGAGAGGAGGAGGGGAGGGAAGGCAGACTGTGGAGTCACCTGGTTGCACTCAGGCTTTCATACTCGGTGGAGGAGCACATTCCACTGGGGTCTGGCTACCTTGTTGCTTAATGGAAACAGAGACCCTGGCTCCTTCCCCGCCGACCCTGACTGCGGACGGGGCTGAGGCTCAGTTGCACTCCTGAGCCCAGCAGACCTCTCCCCATTGGGCGAGCAGGGAGGCGAGGAGGCTTTCATTTCCAGTACTTTCTCTAAGTACAGCTGCTTCCGGTGTCAGGGAAGCCTTTCACTTTCCTTATCTCCCTGCAGCTAATAAAAGTGCCACTGTCGGAGCTCAGAAATGTGCCCAGGGCGAGTCAGCTCGCCTCCAGCCTGGCAGCACTCCTGAGGAAGCCGGGCCTGGCCTTTGGTCTGGCCTGTCCACGCAGGGGTGGGGGCTGGTGGCTGCCGCTGAGCTTCTGGCCACTCTGATTCTGGCTCCCACTTCACCTCCTCTGACTCTCCTTACACCGGATTTCCCATCTAGACCTATTAGAAATCCCGCCCACACTTCCAAGACCAGCCACCATCCTAGATATTCGGGAACTGTGGAGAGTCCATTTTTCTTTTTGCTTTCTTTTTTGTCCCCTGCATTGAGGGGGTAAAATTTACTTGTATTTAAGATACGTAGCCATACGGAAATGTGTGTGTTAGTGCTCGTGTTCTTAAGCATTGATTGTGCCCGTGTGTCACGGGGTTCCTGGCCAGGTAGCGCTGTGTGTTTGTTTGTCCAGATGCGTTCTGATGAGGCAGAGCTCGGGCCCAGGTGTGCAAGGGCCTTCCCCACCTGTGAGCTCGCACACCCGGCCTCCAGAACGGCCAAGGCGGGCGGAGGCCATGGGCGTCACTCGGGTGCTGTGGCTCCTGTCTGTGCCGCGTGGAGGTCCTCCGCGGGCCCCGTCTGCTCTCCGTTCCTTCTGCTGCTGGGTGCCATCACGGCTTGTCTACTTCCTTCTGCCAGCAGGCTTCCCTTCCCCTCAGGAGCCGGGCACTCTGACCCGTTCCTGCCTCCTGCAGCCTTTGTGGTCTGTTTAGTCGTGTCACTGGGAAAATACATGGTTCTCACGAACTTAGTATATAACAGGCAGAAGCTCCCTGAGTCACTTGGCTAAGAAGTTGTCCCGAGACAGGTGCAGAAATGACATGTTCGTTCTCAGCCCGCACGGGCTTGACCGGAGCGGCCCCCAGGAGATGTGATGCAAGATCGGAATAGGTTAGGAATAGACCGATTTTCCTCCTCCTGCTGAGAGACAGTGAGCAAATTTGTGATTTTCTCTCCAGCACAGTGCAGAAACGCGAACTGGTGAACCCGGCCAGCATGAAGCAGGCGCTCATTGCGTCTGCCCGGAGGCTTCCTGGTGTCAACATGTTTGAACAAGGCCACGGCAAGCTGGATCTCCTCAGGGCCTATCAGATCCTCAACAGCTACAAGCCGCAGGCGAGGTCGGTACGCTTCCTTTAAATCGGCCTCCCTTCCTCCCTGGGCTCTGAGGGTGTTCCTCCCTGTGCACAGAATGCTGGCCTTGGGGACAGGAGCCGGGCACTGATCACGCCACACCGGCCCCTCGGGGTGGGGGGGCATCATGCTGCTGCCACCGGGCGGCACTTGAACTCATGTTCTGTTATTTGTAACACACATAGCTCAAGATACTGATTTGGTTTCTTTTAACTTTTTTTTTTTAAGGGAGGTTATTTTTAAAGTGATTTTTTTTTGTTTTAGAGAGAGCACGAGCGAGTGAGAGTGTGAGCTGGGGGAGGAGCAGAGGGGGAGGGAGGGGGACGAGCAGGCTCTGTGCTGAGTACAGAGCCCGGTCCTAGGACCCTGAGATCGTGACCTGAGCCGAAATCGAGAGTCAGTCACTTAACTGACTGAGCCACCCAGGCACTCTTCTTTTTACTTTTAAAACTTTTTTTTTTTTTAAGACTGACTTATTTATTTTGCGGAGAGAGAGAGCGAGAGCACACGTGCAGCGTGAGCAGGGGGAGGGACAGGGGGAAAGAGAATCCTCAAGCAGATTCCTTGCTAGGCATGGAGCCTGATGTAGGGCTCGATTCCAGGACCCTGAGATCATGACCTGAGCCAGAATCAGGAGTGGGTCGCTTAACCAACTGAGCCACCCAGGCACCCCAAAACTTTCTTTTTAAATAATCTTAGGTTTGCAGAAATTGGCAAAAATAGTGTAGCTGTTGTCACATACCCTTTACCCAGCTTCCCCTGATGCCAGAACCTTCGCTGACAGTACTTGAACTCTTGAAACCAGCAAAGGAGCCCTGGCACTGCGCCGTGATGGGTCCACAGACCTCGCTCACAGGCGCCTAGGCCCTGGTGCGCTGTGTCCGTCCTGACCGTTTGGGAGTGCTGGTTACTTACTTAGTAGGTAGTAAGTAGACTGCCTCTCCATGTGAGTTTATCTGATGCTTTCTCATGATTAGTTTGAGGTCATGTATTTTTAGTCAGAGTTGATTTTTGCTTTTTACGTTGAAATTTTTGTTCGAGAGAGTTATTTATTACTAGATTCACAGTGAAGTTTCACAAATAGTACATGAGGACTATGTCTTAGTGAACGTGGTGCAGGCCTCAAAGCCTGGAAATTAACACTGCTTCATTACCGCAGCCTAATCTCCAGACTGTAGTCAGATTTCACCCACTGTGCGTCCCGTCCTTTTCCGGGTCCAGGATGCAGCCACTGTCCCACAGTACATGGGGTGGGCCCGTCTGCCTGGTCTCCTCCCGTGGGGACACTTCCTCAGTTCCTGTTCCTCTCATGGCTGGCAGTGTCCGTTGGCCTCGTGTGGTTGAGGTGGTGCGTCACTCTGTGCCCTCCAGGAGGCAGACACCAAGGTGGAGGGCATGTCCAGGAGATCAGCTGTGGGGAGGGGACTCGGGAAGGAGACAGGAAGAGTCTGAGGGCTGCCACAGCCAGATCTCAGAGTGTGTCCACTGATGGGGAGCTCTTGAACCAAGAGGAGCCTGTGTCCCTAGGGATGGCCCTGCCCTGGTACTCCCATGCTCAGCCTTGGCAGTGGTGGTGGGGTGGGGAGGCAGCAGCGGGCCACCTGCCCTGGCACAGACACGGCAGAGGGTCCGTGGGCTGTCCTGCGGCACATCCGAGCAGCAGGGCTCCTGGTTCCATAGGTGGCACCTGCCAGGTCCCTCCCCTGGCCCTTGTGATTGCTAAGTGTCCTGTGTGAGTGCACTTGGAGATGATCCTGTGTCTTTTCTTTTTCTTTCTTTTTAAAAAAAATTTATTTATTTGAGATAGCGAGAGAGATTGAGAGAGAGCTCGCGCACAAGCGGGGCCGTGGGGGGAGGAACAGAGGGAGAGGCAGAAGCAGGCTTCCCTCTGAGCTGGGAGCCCGACGTGGGGCTCGATCCCAGGACCGCGGGATCATGACCTGAACCGAAGGCAGATGCTTAACTGACTGAGCCACCCGGGCGCCCCGAGATGATCCTGTTTCTGTCGTCCTCTGACTCCGGGTCCCGGCATTCGTTACTGGCTCTTGACTGTAACAACGCTCCTGTAGAGGCCGCCCTGGGGGGACTTTTTGTTTCTCTCATTCGTTCCACGCTTCCTGGTTGGAATTCTCCTTCCTTTTCTCTCCTGTATTTCCTTATCCGCCTGTTTATATCGGTGTGGGCACAGGGATGTTTATTTTACTCTCTGGACTGTAGCCCATTGATACCTTGTTGATTTTGTTGCTCAGGTTGTCCCAGGTTTGGCCGTTGGAGGCTTTCTCGTCGGCTGCGGTGGCTTTGCCGCCTGCCTCCCTCGTTTTTTGAGCACTTCCTCACTGTTTGGCGCACAGGCTGATCACACGTTCCCAGCCCCAGCCCTGGTGTTCTTTCTTTCCCCACGCAGCCCCGGCCCTTCCATGGGAGAGGGTGTTTGGAACCAAGACCCGGCAGCCGCTGAGCCGGTGGCTCTGTGGCCCTTCAGCAGACGGCTGGGCAGAGTCTGCCTGCTCACGCCGTGCGCACCTGTGTCAGTCGTCGCTGCGGCCAGGAGCCCAGGAGTCCGTCCCTCCCCTGGTCCCACCCAGGCCGAGTTCTCCACCCGGTCTTCCCTTACGCGGAACGCCCTTCTCCAGCACACCAGGCACAGGACGTTTACCTCTTTGCTCAGTCCTCACGGTCTATGCCGGGTAGTTGCAGAATTGCTGACCCCTCCCCTCGTGAAAAACAGATGTCCCGACTGGAGGGCAGGATCTGTGTCTAGTTCTTATCTTTGGGGCTTTGCAGCACGTGGCCCTGCTGAGCCCCAGAGTTCCTCAGCTCGCTTCTTGTCTCCCGCCTCGTCAGTGGTGCTTTGTGGTGTTTCGATGCTCATTCTTAATACAGTTGAGTTGGTTAGTTTGTATTTCTGTGTGGACACCCCCCCCACACATCGTGGTTGATTTCTACGGGTTATGTATTAGGTACGTGAGACGTTACCCTGGCTCTGTAGTCAGGGGGGCACGGGAGGTCCCGCGTCCCCTCTGTCCCTGCTCCCGCTCCCCCATATCTCCACCCTGTCCCATCCACCCCCTGTGGATAACAGTCTCGTTAGTTTTGGGCTTATCCTTCTTGTATTTCTTTTTGCACAAATGAGCAGATACACGTGTATATTCCTGCATCCCTTTTCTTACATTAAGTTTAGCATCACTGCAAATATTTTTTTTGTGTTTTGCTTTTTTCACTTAACAGTATCCTGGAAATCACTCCATATCAACTCATGGAGCTCTCTCTTCTTTCTCTTCACAGCGGTGTAATGTGGGTGTGTGTTGTCTGTTCAACTACGTACTCACATGTGGGCCTTTAAATTATTTGCAGCATGTTGTAATGACAGGCTGTTGCAGCGAAAGCACTGCGCTGGTGTAAATTTGCTGCATTGCTGGTATGTCTTCAGGGGAGGTTCCTACGAGTGGGATTGCTGGGAGGCTTTAGTGAGGTCCTGCCCTGCTCCCCCGCAGAAGGCGTGGGCCTGCTTCCCAGAGCCCCCGCCACAGGATGCCCCCACACCTGACTTGCGGCCAGTCTCATGGGGGACAGAGGGGCTCTCCCTGTTGCTTTTGTTTGTGTTTGTCTAGTTCTGAGTGAGGTGGGGTACTTTGTCTATGGTGAAGGGCCGTTTTTATCCCTTTCTTGTGAGGCGTCTGCTTATTTCTTTTTCCCATTTTTCTGTGCAGTTTTGTTCCTCAGTTTTTAAGAATTCTTTACAGATTAGGGTCACTGACCTTTTGTCAGCGATATACACTGCAGGTCTTTCTCTCCGTGTGACAGTGTTTTGACTTGATGTAAAGAGCTCGTTGCTGTTCAGTGTGTTTTTCCTGTAGCCACATTAGTTAGGTTCTTGCTGGTTGCCAGTCCTGGATTTTGAGTCACAGAAAGCTTTTCTCTTTATGAAAGTACAAGGAATTCACCCACGTTTTCTTCTAATATGTGTCTGCTTTCTTTTATATCCTTGAGTTTCTCTGATCCGTTTGGAGTTTATTCTTGTGTACAGTGTGAAACAGGGATCTAACTGTATCTTTGCCACATGGCCACCCGTCTGTGAGCCCCCTTTATAAAACGCCCATCTTTGCCCCAGTGATTTGAGGTGCCGTCATTCGAGACTCTGGGTCCAAGGTAGTCCCTGGGGATGGATGGTCATGTGCTCATTCTCTGCCAGCCAGGGCCTCCAGAGTTCCAGAATCATGGAAGGAAAGAGGTGTTCTCTGCTCATCGTGCCATGCGTGAGCAGTCTGGGCAGGCTGGCCCGGTGGTCTCTCAGTGCAGGGAGCGTGGCAGAGCCGGTCCCCGGGTGCCAGCCCAGGGCGGCCCTGCAAGCAGCCCTCCCTGGCTCGGGTCCCCGTGAGGACGCAGTCCTGCAGCTGCAGCACCTCGTTGTCCTCTGACGTGCTCTGCTCTGACACTGTGCTCTTTGTTTCAGTCTGAGCCCCAGCTACATCGATCTGACCGAGTGTCCTTACATGTGGCCCTACTGCTCCCAGCCCATCTACTATGGAGGGATGCCGACAATCGTCAACGTCACGATCCTCAACGGCATGGGCGTCACAGGAAGGATTGTAGACAAGGTGATGCCGCTCTCTGGCTTGTGGTGAACTTGGACGTGGCCCGGCCTTCATGCCTTGTCTCTCTCCTAATGTTAAAGCAGGAGAGGTTTTCTCCTCCTGTCTCGGGTGCCAGGGTATTAGAAGCAGTGATTTATTTTCTCCTGAGTCCTTTACAGATAAGCTGAGGATAAATTAATGGAACCAGTTTGGTACTTTATTTTGGTATCTCAAATTTGGCTCCTGAATGGACTAATTATATTTGATTCTTCATTATGTAATTTTCACCTGTAATTAAATGCCCACCTATAATTATTGTATTCTTGAGTGAGCACTAATGGGCCCTCCAGTCAAAAAGGTGTGTTCTTGATTTTAGTTTTGTTTTTATAATTTTTCTTTTACTTCATAAGTATTATCGTGATAGTAAAGGTTGGGAAAAGAGAGCAGAAAAATCACTTCCAGCCCCAGCACACCAAGGTAACCACTGTTTTTAAAGTGTTCTTTTCCAGCCTTTATCTCAAGTATGTATTTTTGTTCTCTGTGCAGTAGGCCCAACTTTAGTCTTGTCTTTCTCGGCTCTTGTCGTATTGTTAAATGTAACTCTACGCGCAGTCTCAATGTACTTGCTAACAGCTATTCAGTATCACATAGGATTGTTAAATCATAATTTATCTATTTTTTTTTTAACCGAAAACACTTATTTTATCCTTCAGGGAACAAACTTTTTCTTTTCAAGATAATCGTGATGAGCTTACAAAAATGGGCATTTACAGTGCAGCTTTATATAATCCAAACGTTAAAAACTTAAAAGAGATTTCTACTTTGTTGTCCTTATAAGACAAAACAGAAATCCATTCATACTCAGGCGCTTCTCCTCAGCATCGTTAGAGGATTTCCATTGAGCAAACGCTGATCTAATTGAATAATCCTTCCTTCTGGTGGTATTTGAAACAAAGCCGTCAGATCTCAGAAACTTGCCAACAGTTTCCTTCTCACTCTTCTTCACAGTGTGAATTCTTGATGTCACATCTGTCCGCACGCACACAGGCAGCAGCAGTGACCGCTCACTGTCGCGTTAGCCGCCGGGGCTGCGCAGGAAGTGGCCGCATCCCGGGCTTGGACAGCTGGGCTCTCCAGCTGTGAGCGTTCACTGAGAGTCTTTGCATATGTGGTTTCCTTTTCTTGTGAATTATTTAACATAAACTCCCTGGATTGGAATCCCGAGTCAGAGAGCCTGGACATCATTGTGGCCCTTGGTACACACTAGCGAGCCCTCCCTGAGAGTCGTGTCCGCGCGCGCTGTCGCCGGCCGTCCGGCCAGGCTGTACGGAGGGGCGTTGGCTGCGTTGCCCGCAGGGGCTGCGATGGCTCTTTTTTTTTTTATTTTAATTCCACGAGGTTGTTAAAAATCGAAATAAAATTCATGTACTATAAAATGCAGCCTTTTAAATCAAGTGAACCAGGAATTCCTGGTATATTGACAAATAGTGATTGCAACCATCACTTTCTGTAATTCCGGAACATTCTCATCACCCCAAGAGGAAACCCCCGTTAGCAGTCGCTCCCCATTCTCCCTCCTCCTAGCCCCGGGCAGCTCCTGAGGTGCTTTCTGTCTCTGCATTTGCTTGTTGGGGACAGCCCGTATACGTGGGGTCATGCCCAGTGTGGCCCACCGTGACTGGCCTTTCACGACACACGGCGTCTTTACGGTTCATCCGTGTCGTAGCACGTCAGTGCTTCGTTCCTCTTTCAAGCTGAGGGATATTCCGTTTTGTGGACGGGCCATGTTTGTGTATTCATCAGTTGGTGGACATTTGGTTTGTTTGCATGTGGTTCATCTTTTAACTTTAAATTCAGAGGGGATAACGTGTATGTCTTGCTTCTGAGCTCTTCTCCAGTTATCTGGGAGGTGGCGCTCTCTAGCTTCGTCCCCGATTGTGTGAGTTAGCTTTTCATTCCCGTGGCCCGTTCTTTCTGCGGGATTTCAGGGTCTCTCTGTCGATCTGAACGTCTCTTTGTCCTAGAGAAATTAACCATTGCTGTGTTTCTGCGCATCAATTTCTCCCAGATTGGTGTCTTTCTCTTTGACACTAGAGGTAGTGTTAACTTAGTTAGTTATTTTTGGTTTTGTACAAGTTCCACACTTCCCCGTGGTTGAATTTTCATCTTTTATGATTTCTCGTTTCCAAAAATTAGAAACTTTTCTCTGCAGAGTAGGATAAAAATCTTGATTTTATTTTCTACTAATGTTCCTTTTATGCTTGTAAGATATTTAATTTTCTCATTAGTATTGAGCTCATTTGATACATGTCATAAGAGATGGATAAAAATTAACTTTTTTCTCTTGTTAACCAGTGGTCCCTGGAGCATTTATCAGCACTGTTTGTCGTGCCATATCCTACAAATATTTGTCTTCTTTTCCAGGATTTTTTTTTTTTTTTTTTTAATATGCTGACTCACTTGGGGAGAATATTGCTCTCTGGCTTGTGAGGGAAATGAGTAGTTTAGGTTGGTTTGAAATACTGGTTCATTTTGTAGGAGCGAGTCTGTGTTTCTTCCAGATGCCTCCCTGCATGCTCCCCTCTGCCCAGGCCCGAGCCCCCTCCTCTGGGTGTCCTGCAGAGACCTGCCTGCCTGGCCACTAGCTGCATGGTCTGACTTTGGACAGTTAATCCGCGCCATTTTAGTATTTTATTCCTTTACATTGCTGTGATTCTTGAAGCATACAAATAATTGGAATTTGTTCACAAATTGGAGAGCTTTCATTTATTTACGTTCTCTATCAGATCAAAGTTCTTTGCCAAACCATGTGTCCTTTTTTTTTTTTTAAGCTTGGCGAAAAAAGTTCTCTTTAAAGTGGGAGATTGTCTGAAATAGTTGTTTCTAGACCTAGTGGGTGATGTTCCAGACTTTACCTAGTCTGCTTTGTTTAAAGGTAGTTTAAGATCTGAATATAAATTTCATTTGGTGCTGTTTAGTGGAGCAGGGGTCTGAAACCGAGTCAGGTAAGGTTGCAAATGAGTATCTCACCAGAGCTTCTGCTTATTTTTCTCCGCAGCCTGACTGGCAGCCCTACTTACCGCAGAATGGAGACAACATCGAAGTTGCTTTCTCGTACTCCTCCGTGTTATGGCCGTGGTCAGGCTACCTGGCCATCTCCATCTCTGTCACCAAGAAGGCAGCTTCGTGGGAAGGTGTTGCGCAGGGGCATGTCACGGTCACTGTAGCTTCCCCAGCGGAGGTGAGAGTGCATGCTTGCCAGGGAGGGTCCTGCTGTCCACCTTCCACTGGCTCCTGCCAGGAAGTGGGCGCAGGCCGAGTACCTGGGGTCTGGGGTTTGAAGCCAGTTGACGGGTGTGATGAGGCTTGCGGGCTGTGGGTGGTGCTCCCCGGGCCTCCTGAGGAGCAGCTGGAGTTCCAGAGCCCACTCAGCAGTGAGTGCGCTGCCTCCCATTCTCTTGCTGAGCAACAGCAGGTAAGACTTTTCATGCCAGAGTTCAAGTTCAAAATGATTGCAAAAATATGCGTTCTCTACAAGGGGCGGTGGGGCTAAACCTGTGTAGTCCAGGAGTTTTTAGGAACGAGGTGCCTTAAATTTTACATCTTAAACTCATGAAAAATTTTAATGGGATGAATTGTGACATGTGAGTGTTTCTTCCTACATTTGTCATTAGGAATGCTTGCATTCAAATGATACGTAGAAGTAATTTTTTAAACCCAAAAGCCTGAAAGTTTCTTCTGAGCAGAAGGGGCAGTTTGAATGTCTTTTATTTATTTCAGTCAAAAAATGGCGCCGAACAGACTTCAACCGTGAAGCTCCCAGTTAAGGTGAAGATCATTCCTGCCCCACCACGGAGCAAGAGAGTCCTCTGGGACCAGTACCACAACCTCCGCTACCCGCCTGGCTACTTCCCCAGGGATAACCTGAGAATGAAGAACGACCCTCTGGACTGGTAAGCAGCCGCCAGCCGCCACGCTTTCCCCCCCAGTCCTCCCATGGCAGGGGGAGCCCGGCGTTTGCGACCACTGAGCTCGACCTCGATTGCTCTTTCTCCTGACTACCGTTGAGTCAGTCAGCAGACTCTGCCAGTCCTGCCTTCACAGCGTGTCCCGGGTCCTGCCCTAGCTGCCTGCCGCCGCCTCGGCTGCCCGCCCCCTCCGCACCCAGGCCGTTGTCCTTGCTCGCCTGCGCGGCAGCCTCCTGGCCAGTCTCGCTATTCCCCTAAAGCCCATTCTCCATGCAGCAGCCCTGGTAATCTTAAAAAACAGGAATTTGAGCACACGTGGCCTAAAACTCTCCAGTGGCTGCCTCTTCACATGCCACACTCCCTGGTGTGTCCTGCTCCGCCCTGCAAACCCTGCGCCATGCCGCCCCTCAGCCAGCCCTCCTGGCTTGCCCTCCAGGGCAGCTGGCTTGGCGTCTTCTTGGCCCGTACGCCAGGCTCATTGCCGCCCTCTGTAAGTACTGGAGTTTGGACTTCATGCAGGGAGTGGGGGAGTAAGGAGCCTTGGAAGATGGGGGCAGGACACTTACAGGTGTAACAGGTTCTTCCTGAAGATGTCTCTGGAAGGCTCAGACCAGAGGCAGGGGGAGAGGAGTGGTGAGAAGTTGAGAGGCCGAGGTAAGGGCCACGTCCTGGAGAGGTGCCTGGGCTCAGCCCTGCGGGGGAGCTGGCTCTGGAGGGCTGCAGGGAGGGGGCCCCTGGCGCTGCCACGGGGCGCTTGGCTAGGGGCTTACATAGAGGGTACAGTGGGAAAATGAGTAGGTTCAGGGGAGAAAGGGATGGAAAGGTGATCCACGTCGGTGCTGCACGGTTAACGTGATCACTAGCAGCCGGGGCAGGTCCCACGCCTCTGTGTGCCTGTGCTCGGTCAGCGTGGTTGCTCCCCGTGCTTGCCGCGGCTAACGTGACGCTTCAGGGCACTTCACAGAGCAGCTCTGCGGCCGTTCCTTCTCATCGTGGTGTGTCCTTCGAGCCCGTGCCGTAGGCGCGATTTCCTGGTATCACCCATTTTACGTGCAAGCCCGGGGACCGCGAGTCTGGAAAGGCCGACTTCGGTGTGGTGAGCCGGACGCCCCCGGCCTGTGCTGTCGGCGAGCCGCGCTGCCTCGAGGGGGCCGCTTTCGGAAGGGAGCTGCGTGGCTAGCTAAGCCCTCGTCTCCCACAGCGATGGGCCACCCTAGCGCAGAGCTTACTGTCTTTCAGGAACGGTGACCATATCCACACCAACTTCAGGGACATGTACCAGCACTTGAGAAGCATGGGCTACTTCGTTGAAGTCCTCGGCTCCCCGTTCACGTGCTTTGACGCGAGTCAGTATGGTGAGTAGCCACAGGCCCCGGCCAGGTGTCCTTCCCGCGGGGTCGCGTGTGCGGGGACCGTTGGAAAGATGAACGCAGTGTGAGCGAGAGGCTGCAGCCAGGCTCGGAAGCAGAGTGACACGTGTTCCTGTCTGCAGTGACAGTGGTAACCTTTGGGGAAGGGGACACTGGCAAGCTCGGGACAAGGATATTTGTGCATTTTAGGTCTTTATTTTAATTAGAAGAAACTAGCGCTGCATTTTGCTTCTCCAGTGAGTGACATCTGTGTACCTGGGTGTCACACACGAGAGAGCCCAGCGTTGTTAGTAGGTGACTGTGCTCTGGGATCCGGGTGCTCTGTTTTTCACCCCCTTGTAGAGGGGTACGGGGACCACAGACCAAAATATTAGAAGCTGGGGCTTGAGACGTGGATGCCAGTGGAATAGTGTGTTTCTGAAGCCGCGAATCCTGCGGTTCAGAGGCGCGGACTCACCGCCGGCACCCTGTCCCTCAGGAACTTTGCTCATGGTGGACAGCGAGGAGGAGTACTTCCCCGAGGAGGTCGCCAAGCTGAGGAGGGACGTGGACAATGGCCTGTCGCTCATTGTCTTCAGTGATTGGTATAACACATCTGTCATGAGGAAAGTCAAGTTTTACGACGAAAATACGAGGTACTCATAGGAGTTGGTATTTGATAAGAAATTCTGTCTAGCAAGTACTTAAGAGGACTGGTCCGAGTGGTCCTTCCGTTGCCAGAGTCAGGTTCAGATGCTGGGCTGGAGTGGCCTCCCTCTTCCCGAGCAGCGATGTTGCCGAGAATCGCTTATAGACTAAGCGATGTGCTCCTTGATCCCAGGTATTGTCTTCCCTTGTTGATCTTAGATACTTGAGCTGTCAGTTTCTCCCATATCTCTGTTGTTGAATCTATACAAATTTAAGTGGGTGAAAGGAGCCGTTATTTAAAGGAACCTTCTAGAAGATAAGTTATTGATCAAGGATTCCCGGTGTTTTATGAATGTATCATAATGTATTTTGAATTTTTTTCTTCAGAGTCTGTGAGTTCAACTTTAAAGACTCTTTTCTCATCTCTTTTCACGGACCCTCTCGAGGTCTAGGCTCCATAGCGGTGTATTTGTGTACACATGGCGCGTTGCGTGAAGTGAATTTAGCTTTGATTTATTGTGCACGCTGGCTGAAGCATGTACATTGTATTATCAAACCCAGACAGGTGACCTTAGTGTGCACGGGCTGGATTCCGGCAGGAGACATTTAGTTTCGTCATGAAAAGACTGAGTGAGTGAGTGAGTGAGTGAGTGAGTGAGTGTGTGTGTGTGTGTGTGTGGCGGGTGGGGGCCAGGCTTCAACCCCTCACAACCTGCGCCCCTTGTTTCTTCCACAGGCAGTGGTGGATGCCGGACACCGGAGGGGCTAATGTCCCTGCTCTGAACGAACTTCTCTCTGTCTGGAACATGGGGTTCAGCGATGGCCTGTATGAAGGGGATTTTACCTTAGCAAACCATGACAGTAAGGTTTCGTTTGTTCTTGAATAGGGCACATGATCTCAGGATGCGAGAGCATAAGCTATGTGTCTATGAAGTTAAGGTTTCAGAGGGAGAGGATGGTGTGATTCCTGAAGAAGCAGGGTCTGTAGGCAGAACCAGTCAGTGTCTTCCCAAAAAGACATTTTAGTAAAGCTGTCATTTATCCATAATCTTCAAATGAGAATCTTGTCTGCGGGCATTCCTGATCTTGGTGCCACCGGTCAGGTTCTTGACCTCACTCGTGTGTGTTCCCAGAGAGGAAATTCCTCACGGGTCCCTGCTTTATAAAATTCTGGTCATGAAATCACTGTGCATGCCTCATTTAAGAAGTTTACCCACAGATCAGCTTTTGGTAACTAGTCTCTAGAACAACATCCTGAGCATTACTGTTCTCACCTCTGCTCACCCTGACAAAGCTCTGACTTCTGAAGTCTATTCAGAAACCTCACATTAGCAGCATTTTTTAGCTTGAATTCGGAGCTAGCAAGCTCTGTCTTAGAATGAAAAACAGTGTTAGAAAAACTGACATAAAGACTGCATTTGAGGTGAATGAGTAGCTCTTGATAAAGTGTTGAGTGTCTCTGCCTTCTCGTAACTAACTCCGAGTAACTCTTCTTCTCTAGTGTATTATGCATCAGGGTGCAGCATCGCTAAATTTCCAGAAGATGGCATTGTGATAACACAGACGTTTAAAGACCAAGGTAAGGAATGCTATTTTGGTTTCTTTGCTTTTTCTTTTAATAACCATTTTATTTGTATATAATTCACATTTACTTTTTTTTTTAAAAATGGTTTTGTTTTGTTCTGTTTACACTTTTTTAAGGTGTACAATTCCGTGACTGTTAGCTGCTTCCACAACATTTTCATCACCCCGTACCCCTTAGCAGTTTTGTGTTTTTAAAAAAGCTTACTGTAGTATTATTTGTATGGTACCTGCTTTAGGCAGGACTTCTGGATGGTGGCTTTGGGGGCTGAAAGATAATTTGAGTACTTGTGGATACTGATCACTGCAAAATAAATAGATTGCCTTCAGGAGAGCAGCTGTTGAATATTTGTAGATTTTTTAAATGACTTTCAGAGTTGCTTGAAATTTGTTACTATTTGTGAAGTTCTGCTTCTAGATTGCCAGATCACTAAAATTTTAGAAAAATGTTGACCCTGTTTTAAAGTTCTTAACTTAATTACAGATCATCTCTTAAAATTCCCTTAAGAATTTGAAGGAGAGAGGGGGCGCCTGATTGGCTCAGTCAGTGGAGCATGCGACTCTTGATCTTGGGGTTATGAGTTCTGGCTCCACACTGGGTGTAGAGATTACTTAAAATCTTAAAAGAAAAAGAATTTGAAGAAAAGAAAGGTCTTCCTTGCAGTTTTGCTTCTACTGAAGGTTGCCATTTTCTGTAATTGGAAGTTAGGACAGTTTCTTTGGTTAAAAATGACAAGAAGGCAGAATTTCTCTGTCATCTGTTTGCACTTATAAGATAGAATTTATTTTTTATTACCTAGAGTGATTTTTTTTCCCTTCATCAAGGCAAGGTCAGTCAATAAATAGATCTGTGTTCATAAGGTTGTATTTTAACTTCAGGCACATCAGTGATTCTGTGTTCCCAGTTGCTAGGCACAGTTTACCATGGGCTAGTGATTTCTTCTGGAATCTGTTTCTTCCAGGGCAGCGTAGTTTCTGGTGCAGGTGCGAGAGTAGTGGTCTCATTGTCGGCTTATTGCTGCCTGGTTTGGGGAGGGGGGCATATCACTGTAGATTTCAGGGTGCCTGTTTTGCTGTTCTGCTGGTGAAAATTAAAATTAATTATCTTCAAGTCCTTTCTAAGTGGCTTTTAATTTACAGATAGCCTTTAAGTTGAATAACCTTTTGGGTACGAAATAGGAATTTGAAAATCTAGGTTATGCTGGATCAAGAGGGACCCTTTTGTCAGAAACAAACCTCTGACGAACCACGAGGCCGTGTGGCAACGCAGCGCACACTCGCCCCATTTCATCTGTTTTCCTGCTCTGTCTTTCCCTCCAACAAAGAGAATCTTGTTTTCTCTTGCACTTAGTTTCTAGTGGGGTTGTCCACAGAGAGCAGGAAATGCCATATTTTTACAGCCACAGACGGTTTAGATGTCACCAGCACGGTGAGCAGCGTGCGGCAGATGTGCGTCCTGTCCAGTGTGGAGGAGATCTCTGGCTTCGGGGCCGGCCTTGTAGGCTGTATGGTGAGGGCAAGGCAGCTGCTGCCCGTGGCACTGATGCATTTTTGACTTCTTGATTCGGTTCATATTGTAAACTGTGTCATCTGATTGGGCAGAGGTAAGAAGGCTGCACTGTGGGAACATTTGTATCGTGAGACAAACGTAACCAGTGTCTTAAATGTGAATTTAAAGTATGTGGGCATCTGTTTTAAAAATTAGTTATATTTGTCCTCATTTTTAATAATAAAATGCCAAACCTAGGTATGTGTAACCGAATCCGCAAAGGTACCCGTGTATACCGAGAGCTGCCTGGCCAGTGGCCCCTTGTGAGCGCAGCCCCGGGACATAGGCCTTTCAGCAGAATCAGAGGGGACATGTATGTGTGTTTTCAGGATTAAAAATACTATGTACCACCATTTCAAGTGAAAATATAAGAGGATGGCAGGAAATGTCTATACACATGTGAGTTTTGCTAAAACCAAATTAATGGCACTTAAAACGTTTTCGTGTTGTAAAAGTTTGCACTGTTGTGATTGAATATTAGATTTTGCTGTGATTTTTTTTTTTTTTTCCTTTTGGTCTTGTGGACTAAATGTCAAGCAGTGGTCGTGTGGATTAAATATCAAGTAGCGATTGGAAAATTATTTCATTCCTCGACAAAAGAAATAATTCATTCCTCAATATTTTTGTTTTCATTGTGGTATTTTTTTAGGATTGGAGGTTTTGAAGCAGGAAACGGCAATTGTTGAAAACGTACCCATTTTGGGACTTTATCAGATTCCAGCCGAGGGTGGAGGCCGGATCGTGCTGTATGGGGACTCCAATTGTTTGGACGACAGTCACCGACAGAAGGGTGAGGGCTGGGGGTGTGGCCACAAAACAGCTTGGGCTACCTGCCTGACTATAAAGCCTTCGTCCCCCTTGTCCCTGGAAAGGCCCTGGAAAGGTGCTGGAAGATACAGGGACCTGCTGCTGAGTGCCTAGGGCGGCCAGGCAAGTCCCAGCTGCTTTGGCTGTGTGGCACGTTCGCTAGGTGTCTAAGTCTGGACGCCGGAGCAAGCCAAACAAGACTGCGTGACAGGCTCCCTGCCTTCCCCACCGTGCCGCTGTCCTCAGGCTCGTAGATGCTGGGACTGTCGCGTCTGAGTGGAGAGGCTCTCTGCCTGGCTCTGCCTGCCCCCGCGTCCCCTTCTGGAGTCTGTACTTCCCAGGCACTGCCATGTGGGGTGCCCTTCCCAGGTCGGACCCACTCTTTCTGGAGGACCAGCGCTTGGCTCTCCTCCCAGACTTGGGAATTTGGCTGTTGTGAGCCTTCATTAGTGGGGGCGTTCGGTATCCTCGTCGGGTGTGGGGGGAGCTTGCAAGGGGGGGACTGGTCCTTGGCATTCCTCCACTTTTTCAGTATCTCTCAGTGCATCCTCCAAATTTGGGGTTTTGAGCCTGGACACGGACTGTTGATTTCTCATTTTGTGAAGGAGGAAATGGGAGTGAAAGCACTGCATCCTTTGGCCTGGTGAGGTGCTGACGCAGCCAGGTCTAAAGCTTGTCTTTGGGCTCCCTGGAGAACGGGACGGGGGGGGGGCCGGAGCCTCACATTTGCTACTAGGAACCCGGCCCAAGCAAAGAGCGAAGCCACGGGAGCGTGAGCTGGGAGCTGCGTGCATCTCTTGGAGTGAAGTTGAGCTTGACTAAATTCCTAGCGTTTTGTGTAAATCCTCAGAATGTGGTGGGTCTTTTTAAAAAGGTTAAAGTCACAGTTGAAAGAAGATTAATGTTTTATTTCCATAGAGATTTTAAGACTGGAGATCTTCTGGTAAGAGTCTTTATTAAAGTTTTAAATGCCTGAGAGGACTGTCCTGGTTCTAAATCCTCAAGCACGTGGCCAGAGCACCCTTGAGTGAGCGAAGTGCTTGCTGGCGTCAGATGTCAGGGGCCTGTCCAGTCCCGGCTGGTGGCAGTGGGACTGCGGTGATGGATGCGGGCAGAACCCGCGTGGAGGCAGCGGGTCTAGGTTTACAGATGCTGCAGCATCTCAGTCTCCTGATGAGAGGACCCTTCCCGTGGGTCTGTGATGAGGGCTGTCGGCCGCTGCCCAGCACCTAGACTCCTTCCCGGGTCCCTCAGAATAACTGACTGTTCCCTGTTCCCATACATTGTGGGGCCCACTGGCCCAGTTACTAGACTCTGCACTTGTGTTGACCTTGAATTCACTTCCCAGTGGAGTGCACACAGTGGTCCTGGCTCACCCCTCAAAGTGTAGACCCAGATCCTTCCCCGAGGACAGCCTCCAGAAATTGGCAGAAGCTTTGGGGCCTTGTTCTCTGAGCAGTTCTTTGCTCAGTGGGCGTCATGTGGTCTGGCCATCCCTGAGTGGGCTCCAGTCTGTCCTCATCGTGAGGGGCCCAGAGCCAGGTGGCGCTCGGGCAGCCTGTCCAGCCCAGCGCCCAGTGGCACTGACCCACTTGAGCCCTGGGGCCAGGAGTGAGGCCCACAGTCAGGTCCTGTCCGTCGTGCTAGTCTTTGTGGGCTGGCGCTGACCGCAGAGGATGTGCGCTTCTCAAGAATAGGTGATTTTCTCACCTTCCATTTCTCCTCATTTGGGGGGCTTTTATTTTCCTGTTGGGATTCCTTAAAAACACTCTAATCCCTAAACAGCTTGCCCATTGAACCCACAGACTGCTTTTGGCTCCTGGATGCACTCCTTCAGTACACGTCCTATGGGGTGACCCCTCCCAGCCTCAGTCATTCCGGGAACCGGCAGCGCCCTCCCAGCGGAGCCGGCTCGGCCACTCCAGAGAGGATGGAAGGTGAGTGTGTGTGGCGGGCGCCCGGCTGCTTCAGGAGGCCGTCGTGCCTGCTAGAAACGGAGCCTGTTGGCGAGCCCCCGGCTGTTCCCAATGCTCACAGGCGGGCTGTTCTCCTGGGAATAGAAAGGACGTGCACTCCGAGGTCCCCACACTGCCCCAAGTTAGCATGTACTGTCTCCTCTCACAGATGGAGCCCCAGCTCCTGGGGGTCTTCGGGAAGAAGGGCCAGCGTTTCTGAGCGCTCACCAAGTGCCAGGCACACGGGTCACCTCCCCAGGGCCTCGCAGAGCTCTGGGAAAATAGATGAAGAGACAGGAGTTGAGAGGTGTAGCTGGTTGAGGTCACCGGGCAGTGAGCCGTGGCGACGTGTGGCCTAGCCCGCTGTGTGGCAGAGCCTCCCCGTGGGGCCCTCCAGAAGGGCGGTGTGAGCTGCAGATACAATTCTCATCTTCCAGTGGCCACACTAAAAAAGCAAAAAGAAATGGGTGAAATTCATTTTAGTGAAGTTCTTTGGCCCAGTGCACCAGAACACTGTTGAAACGTTGACAGCCCTGTTTCAGTTGCTCAGTGCCCACACGTGGCTACAGTACTAGACAGGGCAGGTCTAAGAAATAAATTCTGAAATTTGAAAATGCTCATTTTTTTTGTTTTGCCTGAGAATTAAATACTCTGAGAAAGCTTTTGTTTCTGAAGTGTATCTACAGGTTAGATTCCTTGAGTATAGACTCGTGTGTGGAAATGTGGTCAGTAAAGTCGCCCAGCCACGGCCATGCGTCTGGCGTGGTCCTTCTGCTCTGTTCACTCGCTGTGAGCAGTGAGCACGTGTCCCACTGGGAGCCGGGTTACCAGGGCGCGAGGCGGGCCTGTTGGCGGGAAGACAGGCTAAGGCGCCTCCCTTGTGTCTGCCCCTTCTAACGACCGTGGTTTTGTGTCGCTGGTGTTGCTGCCGCCCCAGGGAACCACCTGCACCGGTACTCCAAGGTCCTCGAGGCCCGTTTGGGAGGCCCGGAGCCTCGGGCTCTGCCGGCCTGTCCGCACCTGTCGTGGGCCAAGCCACAGCCTTTAAACGAGACGGCTCCCAGGTTAGTGCCTTCCTGTGCTTTTCCACTCCTTCTGCGTGGTTTGTGATTCATTACTCTTTTTTTTCTAAGAGAATGGAATTTTACTGACATCATTATCAAATCATCCGATCTTCCGGCTTGTCATTTTGTGATGTTATTTAAATTGGTGAGCCCCCACATCGACCTTTAGAATTATGCTCTGGTGGTGTCCTGCCTGAAGAAGTGCTTTGGCTAATTAGCATTTTGTTAGGTTTGGTTGATTCTTGCTTAAGAAGCTGAGATCTGACGGTGCTGTCACTTGAACAGCTCTGATTCCTCTGGTTCAGGTTCTGAAATGCTGACGGGTTATTCTGTCCGCGCCCGGGGGGGCAGGGGCGGGGGGCTCAGACTGCTTGGAGGCGGTGTGCGTTCCCGCTGGGGGCTGGAGCGTGTGTCCGCGCCCTCCCCCGGGGTCCCTGTGCATGTGGTGCCCGGGACTGCGGGGCCACCTGCTGCTTCATCTCACTGATTCCATCGACGCTTCGTCTGCGCCCTTTGCTTTCAGAAGCCACAGCTAGAGTGGTTCCTGCTGTTTCTTCCTGGGCACCTCAGCCAGCTGAGCACGCTGCTTCCCGTGTTTTCTCCCCCTCACTCCTCCTCCCTGTTTCTGGCCAGAAGAATGGGGGCTTGTCCTGATCTGGGGTCCTGGCACAGTGAGGCAGGGGCCCGTGCCCCGGGCCAGCTTGGGGGCGGTCCGCCCACACCTCTCCTTCGAGCGGTGCCGCGGGCGGCCGTCCCCCTCACCGGCAGCACAGCTCACGCCTCCTGGCCGCTGGGGCTCCCCCTACCAGGCTCCCCCTTAGCTTGGGTCTCGGCGTGTGCAGGCTTTGCTGTGGCCGGGGCTGGGGGTGGCAGGGGACAGAGGACCATCGTCGACGCTGTGAGCCACCAGTGGAGGATGCCTGCACGTTGTGAACAGACTCCTCATGCGCCAGTCACGGACCATTTGCCCTCTTGAGAACATGCTCGGCAGAAGACCGTGGGATTGTAGAGGGTTCATGTCGTCTTCTTGTCAGCTGTTTGTTCCTGAAACTTTAATTACAGAGTACTTTTCCATTCTAGTTAACATCCCATCATTTAAAAATTTCTGATAAGATTCCATTTTTACATCCCATTTATTCATAACCTCCTATTATCGTAGCATTCGGACCAGACTGTCGTGCCAGCTGTGGTCAGCACTTCCGACTCGGGACAGTCAGTGTTGGCCAGAGTTCCCAAAGCCCAGTTTCTCCGCACAGTGCTGTTCGGGACTCAGAAGCAGATAAGGCTGTCCTTGGTCCTTACACGTGCCCACGTCAGGAGTCTGGCCTCCACCAGCCAGCCGTCAAGGACGGCGTGCAGCGCCTGGGATTTGGCGTCTGCCAGCATTCTCGAGAATTGCTTCTTAACACGCCCAGTCAGCCTCCCCCTTATCTCATATGAAACATTTTGTTGAAAATTATTTTCAGTCCTCAGTCTGGGTCTCGATTCTGAAGCTGAGAGATCGGAGACCATGTCAGACGGCTCTAGACGGCCCTGGAAAGGCCTGGTGTCCGTCAGGCCGATGCTGATGGCCAAGTTTCTGTCCGCCTCTGAAATGACCCCCTTCTTGGTTTCGTTGTTGGGCATCAGGTGTCCTTACTTAGAGCAGTCGCAGGAATGTCACACCCGAGAGGAACCTGTGGGCAAGGTGGCCCCTCTGTCCTTCCGTTGGGAGTGTCATGAATTTTTCAGACTACAACGCAGTGTGCCGTTTTCCACGATTGTTCAACTAGAAAGTGCCATCGCCAGATAATTAAATTCCAGAGCAGGATCTCGTGTCAGAATTCAAGCACAGCTTGCATCTATTCAGCTGCAGGGTCATAAAGCTTATCTGGCCCTGATTCCGTAACTTCACCTTGTCAGTTTAATTTTCAGATGATGGAACCTGCAGCTTAAAGTCCCACCCCCGTGAGGCAGGACAGGTATCGGGCTCACCAGCGTTTTCCAAGCAGCTGCCCAGCTGCAAGTAGGTGAGAGTAGTTTCTCTCCTTCCTGCGCAGAAAGGGCCCTTCCCAGACCTGGGGTCGCCCGGTGCCCCTTCACCCCAGCTGCCCAGAGAACGGAGTCTCTTTGCCTCAGTCGGCCAAAGTACGAGACAAGCCGACCGCTTCCAGAAGTAATCAGCAAACACTGTCTTCCTTTCCCCCGAGTCGGCCAGAGCAGTCTTCAGATGGCTTGATTGCACTCTGCTCTAATCTAGGCACACACCGCCCCCCCCAGCTGTTCGCTGCCCTGTGCAGCGTGTCAGCCTCTCTGTTCTTCAGGTATGATCCTGAAACGCTGGGGTCTCAGAATCAGGAGCGAGAATAGCGGTGCTACTACCGTTCTTTCTTCCCCGTCCTGGCCCAGCAGGCAGGGCCGATGCTCATTCCCATGGTTTGCTTCTCTCGATCGCTCCCCTCTTACGTGTGTGCCTCATGCTCCGTCCTCGTGGTGGCGTCCTTGAGGACAGAGAGGATGTCTGGTTCCCGGCACCCTTGGATCCTCCGAGGCCGCCTCGGTCCACGTTCGTCAGAAGGCAGGCGTGGCTGGCCGTGGTACCGCATGGCGGAGACGCGCACGCACCTTCCTGCCGGCCCGTGTCCCTGAGCCCTGGCTTCGGTTCCTGTGCTCAGACTCCTTTCAGAGCTGAATGTGTGCTTTCCTCTCCCACTGCTTGGCAGCCTGTCTAGTTTAAGCAGAAGCAGGCTCTGTGGGGCCTGTTAGGAGCCCAGTAGAACTGGCCCCTCCTCAGAATACTCCTGTCGCACGCGTGTGGACTTGATTTGACATTTCTGTCTTGGGACTCGAAGCTGTCACTGGTGTTGCTATGCTCTTGGGCTTAGGTAGGTGGGACGTCAGTGGGACGTCACTTCACCTTTCTCCTTAAATTACTTTTTATTTCTTAGGTATTGGCTAAGCATCATAAGCTAGTACAATTGCTTATTTTTATTTTGTTTTAATCCATTTTCGTGAAGTAATCTTTGGAAACATCAGAAGCTGCTCTCCATCGACCTGGACAAAGTGGTATTGCCCAACTTTCGATCGAACCGCCCTCAAGTGAGACCGTTGTCTCCCGGAGAGAGCGGTGCCTGGGACATGCCTGGAGGTCAGTTCGTAGGTGCTTCAGTGTGCTCAACCCTACTCTGGTTTGTTCCGGTACCCCCAGTCCCCTGCAGGGTGGGCCAGATGCACCTGTCTTTGCCCTCCTGGGAGCATCTGGTCCAGGCTTTCTTTGTGGTACGAATCAACAAGGCCAGAAGTGGGCCTCAGAGATTAACACACCGTGTTCCCTTCAGAACATTCTACCGTGATTTTCGAATTTGAAGTTCTTTCAGGATAGCCAGGCGTTACACTTAAAATTCTTCCAGTAGAGTAATTTGCACACTCTTGTCAAAGTTCTGCAAGCAGACATGTATGGTGCATCCTTGGGAACGCCTGTCATCTGCTGGTTTGGGTCCCAGCCAGTGGCTGAGCCACCCTGGCCCCTAAACCCTCAGCCCAGAGGTCTCCACGGATTCTCTGTTCTGGCCCACCTGGGATGGGACTTTACTAGGCTGGGATACTCCATTGAAAGCGGATCTGTGCCCCTCAGCTGATCTGATTGTGTCCCCTCACCCCAAGTGACATAAAATGTCCCCTCCACAGGCAGTGGCTTTCAGCCTGACGAGACCATTTGGGACAGGTTCTCCCTTACCTGGAACAACTGATCCCCAGTTATTGCAGCAAGGTGTGGGCAGCAGTTTCTCTCTGGAGATCCCTTTGCTCTTCCAAGAGGTTACAGCTCCCCGTGGGATCCCTGGTTCCAGGAACTGGCGTGCCATGGCCCATGTGTTCCAGCCCTGGGAACTTAGTGTGGTGATGCCAAGCTCCTGAGGGCCTTGCCTGTACTCATGGGGTGTACCGATGATGGTTAGTTCTGGAACCGAGGGTCCGCCAGCTGCCACTCTTAACTTGTGAGCACAGGTCCCACGTGTGGAAGGCTTTCCCAGGAGGCTGGGGCATGGCCAGCCGTCCTTACTCCCTGCCCGGCCTCCCTCCTCGTCCTCCCGCTCAGCTGCTGACACCAGCGCCTCCCTTCCTTCCCAGTGTCCAGACTCCTCCGTCTTGCGATGCACTTAGGGAACCCGAAAGCAGCTCTAGGCAGCCCTGTTGTAGGTTGTCTGTGACGGAGGAAGGGCCAGTCATGGGCTCCGTCTGAGGTGGCATAGGGAGTGGAAGGAGCAAAAACCTCACCTCAAGACACCCCTCCCACCCTCACTCCCGAGGCTGCTTACCCGAGAATCTCTCGTTTGTTCTCTACGGATGGCCCGGGTCACTTCACCTCAGGTTTCAGATGATGTCTGCCCCGTGAGCCTCGCTGACGCAGTTCGCTAGCATTTGTTTCTGCCGCGTTGGCCTCCGAGGCAGAGGCTGTGGCCGAAGAGCTCTGCTGCCCCTGACCCTTGCTGTGCTCTTGCAGGGATCATGCCCGGCCGCTACAACCAGGAGGTGGGCCAGACCATCCCCGTGTTTGCCTTCCTGGGAGCCATGGTGGTCCTGGCCTTCTTCGTGGTACAGATCAACAAGGCCAGAAGCAGGCCGAAGCGCAGGAAGCCCAGGGTGAAGCGCCCCCAGCTCATGCAGCAGGCTCACCCACCAAAGACCCCTTCCGTGTGACACCAGACCAGCTGACCGTGAGAGCCAAAGAGAGCCTTCGAGGACGGCCATGAGGGGCGGGCGGCGCTGGCGGTTTCCCGGGGCAGCCCCACTGGAGAGGGATCAGGTCTCCAGCTGCAGTGGCATAGAGTCTGTCTTCATTGGGCCTTGCAGGGACCTGCGGGAGGGGCTCGCTCGCGGATCAGCCTCCGGGGAGACCTCCCGCGGCCGCGGCGCGCACCCGGAGGGGCCCGGGCAGGCTGGCTGGGGGCTCCTGACCCGAGGGGTGCGCCGAGTTACACCAGCGGAAGCCCTGACCAAGCTGAACTGTGCTCCTCAAAGGCTATTTTCTATATTTATTGTTGGGAAAAGTCACTTTAAAGACTTTTGCTATTTGGAAGCAAAGCTATTTTTTTTGTCAGTGGAATGCGGTTTTTTTACTATGACATCATGAGGAATAACACAGATTCCGTGATCTCCTTTTTGATGAAAGGACAGACTGAGATTTGAAGGAAACTTGCACAGATCTGTGAAACATAGACCTTCGCTTTATTTTTATAAGTATCAACTGCCATCATGTTTTGTAATTTGGGGTCTTGATTTCACCATTGTCGGTGAAGAAAATTTTCAATAAATATGCATTATCTGTATGAAGCTGAAAAGAAGGGTGTAACAGGCTCTTCTTCCGCCTGCCCCGTTTCTCCCTGATGACCTGCTGGAACGGGTTCCTAGTCAGCCTGCTGGGGGGGGTGGGGGGGGATTGTTTGAGCTAGAACTCACATACTGTAAAATTCTCTGACGTGTCCAATTCAGTGGTTTTTAGTATATTCCCAAGGTTGTGTAATCGTCACCCTTGTGATTCCAGAACATTTTCATCAGCCCCCAAAAACAAACTCTTGCCATTCAGAAATCAAGCTCTAGTCCTTCCCTCCAAGCCCATGAGAACCCCTCCTGTATGGGGATGTACCTGGCCCACACGTTGCACGCACGCGGAATCATGCGATACATGGCCCATTGTTTGCCCTTAGCACGTTTGTAAGACGCACTCGTGTGGTAGCGTGACCAGGACGTCATGCCTTTTCATGGCCCGGGCACCAGTGCGCCGTGCGGATGGGCTCACTTGGTATATGGGCTCACTTGGTATATCCATTCCTCAGTCGGTGGACATCGGGACTGTTCTACTTTTGGCTCTTAGGATTACTGATGCTGAGAGTATTTGCGTACAGGTTTGTGTGTGGACATCAGTTTTCATCTCTGTTGGGTGTAAATACCCAGAAGTAAGATCTTAGAGCACCCCCATTTACCTTTCTGAGGAACTGCCAAGCTTTCTTGTCCAAAGCGAACACGCCATTTTGTATTCCCAGCGGCCGGGCATGAGGGTCCCCGGCTCTCCATGTCCTCCCCCAGGTCCGTGAGCGTGCATCCTTCTAGCACAGCGTGGCTGTTGAGTGGTGTCTTCATTGTGGTTGGGATTTGCATTTTCCTAAAGATGAATGATGTTGAACATCTTTTCAGGTGTTTGTGGGCCATCTGTATGTCTTCTTTGGAGACTTGTCTGTTCAGATTCAGTTTGTAATTGGGTTTTCTTTATCCCGGAGTTGTAAGAGCTGTTCTTGCATTCCAGGTCCAGGTCCCTTATCAGGTATGTGACTTGCAAGTGTGTTTTCTCGTTCTGTTGGTTGTCTTTTCACTTTCCTGATTGTCTCCTTTGAAGCATGAAATTGTCTTAATTTTGACGAAGGCCGTTTTTATCTGCCAGGTGGCATTCGTAGGAAACCATGACCTAATCCGGGGAGCCCGTGAATACTTAACCCTTGCCTGTCCAGTCTGTTTCCGTATGCCAGCCGGCTGACCTGAGCCTTCACGTCGCAGGTGAGGACAGACTGACCGGAGGGGCAGAGGCCGATCAGGGTGCTGCTGAGGTCCTGGGACCAGAAAGGCCCAGGCCACGGGATGAGGGGAAGTCGCTAAGGTTCACCTCTCCCTGCGACAGGCCATCCTTGGCGGTCACACTGGTGACCTTGCGGCTCCTCCCTGCACTCTGCTACTGCTTCGGGGTGTTGCAGGCATCTCTTGGGTCCCCACAAAGCTCTCTCACCCCAAGCAGCCTGGAGGACGTAAGCGTTCAGTCGCCCTGCGGTCCTCGGGTGAGCCGGGGGTCCGAGGGTACCATCAGTGCGGCAGAACCAGGGGCTTGTGCGTTGTTACGGGGCCTTCTGGTCCTGCTGCCTGTCCTGCTGCTCGGCACCGTGGAAGCCGGGGTCACAGCCTGTCCTCGTCCACAGGCAGGTCCTGGGAATGAGGACACGGCCTCGGAGTAAGACAGCAGGTTGTGGGAGCTGGGACTGACTGGAATGCCCAGGCCTTGTCTCGGGGACAGCACATCTTTAGATTGTTCCAGAGAAGCCTGAAACCTGGAGTATGTTGGCAAATGATTGAATTAGAGACATTTTTTTGTGACTTACACTCTCTCTCCATCTCTGTTGTAAAGTCCCCCTAACACCGTAGGCCATGTGGTTGTGGAACGAAGTTCTAGACCCCAGAGTCTCCCTGCCAGCTGAAGGCCGTGGGTGCGCCTGTCTCTCTGCGGACTTGGACATCTCCTCCCCGAAAGATGGAACTTGGACCTGGGAGTGTCTCCTGTTCCTGCCTGCTGGGAAGGTCCCTCACCTGGCCTTCGAGGTCGGCGTCCACGGGTGTCCCTTGCCTTCGGGATTGGCTCTCCTGTTTAGACAGGGTGGACCGTGCCAGCCGGGGCACACACGTGTATGGTTTAGGTTCGGGTGTAGGGTCCGTAGGGTCGCATAGTTGGGACAGGACAAGAATGGAAGAGTTGTTAGCAAGTAGTAGAATTTTTAGGGACCCGTGGTTACCGCAGCTCCATGAAGGGAAACTGCATGGGGGATGATGTAGCAAGGTGAAGTTCAGTAGCGACCATGTGAAGACTCTAGTGGGCCTCTGAGTACGGCGCAGCTTCCTAGCCATCCTGGAGCCCTGGGTGTGGATGGGGATGTGCCCAGGAGCTGGCAGCCTGTTCTGTGATGTGCCTGCCAAAAAGCGCTGTGTTAATAGAGGTGTAACGTGTAAAAAAGAAGGTGGATCCTTTCCTGTCTTCTAGCCAGAGGGGTACTCTCAGGAGCTGTGTGCTGGGCTGACCGCGCTAAGTAGACTGTGCGTGGAGTCTCTATGCATGGCCGGGGGCCCGGTACCTGGCCCAGAACCGCACCACTGGTGCAGGCAGGATTGGAACGGAGCCTCTACGCCTCATTTTGGGGACAGTGACACACTAGGAGGATGACTGGACATGGACGCCTTGGACAGAGCCATAGGGGGACGGGAGGGGACGGAGGAGTGGGTGAGGCTGAGCTGAGCTAGGTCTTCCGTGGGGAGTGCTTCCCTGGAAAGGGGACAAGGTCTCTGGAGAGAACCGGTTGATAATGGGGTCTGGAAAACAGATGTCCTCCCCTAAAAGAGAGCCCTTGTCGGTGGTTGCACTGGGATGCCCAGGGTCCACCTGGGACGTATGAAGGGGATGTCGTCATCCAGGCACAGGTGTCGGACTGCACCCCGGCTGTAGCCTCAGGCTCCAGTTCCAGCCCGGCTGCTTCCTGCTGGGGGCCCTGCTCACCGAGCCATGCTGCCTTGTGTCAGCTGTTGTCAGTGGTAGATCGTTCCACGGTGACAGATGCGTGTGATGGCTGCGCCCAGGCTGGGCCAACTCCCTGCTTGTAGGGGATCCTTTGTTGCCCTGGCGTGAACTCCCATCATCCCAGAGAGCACCTGCATCTTTAAAAAAAAAAAAAAAAAAGAAAAAAGTCAACCCACCACAACCACAGATACATCTGAGGGAGCAGGCTGGGCATGGCGGTTGGGCCCCAGGGCTCATCCCTAACCGTGCTGTCTCTCGGGAGCCAGGCAGGGGTCCTGTCTGCAGGAACCTCGAAGGTGCTGTGTGGAGGTGAGCTGGAAACAGGGACGCTGGGTGCCCCATCGCCACCCTCAGCCCCGCCTTAGGGGACACGAGGGTCTGAGGTCTTCTTGCACGTGCCTGTGTCCGTCCTGTGTGCCCCCACAGGAGGGGGCCTCATGCACGGTGGGCCTGAGGGCACTGCCCCAGCAGTGAGTGGATGCACTGCATCTGCAGAGTGCCCACCACCCTCTTGGCGTTGGCCTGGGTCTTGCGTGCAGGAAGCCACCTGGGTGTCTCAGCCACCTGTGATGCTCTCACTGCCACTTCCCAGGTGAGAAAACCAAGGTGAGACCAGCATTCGAGCCCAGGTCTGGCCTGGGCCCCTTGATGCCAGGCTGCTTCCCCTTTTCCCGTGGCAGGAAGGATGCCCACTTACTGGTAATAATGGGGGTGCTACTTAGATTTAGATTTGCTGGATGTAAAATGGAGTCGAGGACTCGTATGTAGATGAAATAGAAGTTTCCAGAGAATAAGATTCTTGATTTTTTTTTTTTTTATTTAAACGGTTGGTATTACCCGCATAAGCGGATGTTAACACACACATCTTGGTTTCATTTGCTGGTGACACAGAGTACTGCAGGTGAGTCGCTTAGAGATACACATTCCTGGGCCTGGCCCTAGACTGACAGTCCTAGGCTCCTTGGGAGGAGCTCCGAACTCTGTGTTACAAGCTCCCCATAAACCACCACCATACAACCCAGCTATTCCACTAGGTCTAGACCCAAAAGAATTGGAAACAGGCGTTTGAGCAAAATCTGTACATGACCTTTCACAGCCACACTATTCACAATGGCCGAAAGCTGAAAACAACCCAAATGTGTGTGTCAGCGGATGAGCAGAAAGTGGCATATCCTGACGCCGGGACATTTTTCAGCCACTAGAGGATGAAGTACTGATCCCTGAACCTTGACAGCGTCCTGCCGAGTGAAGGAAGCCAGAACACAAAAGGCCACAGAGCGTGTGATCGTGTGTTTGTGAAATGTCCGGGACAGGCGGCCGCAGGGACAGACAACTGGCTAGTGTGCTTGGTGGGGCGGGTAGCGACTGCTGGTGGGTACAGGGCTTTCCTTTGGGGGGATGGAATGTTCTGGAACTCCGTGGCGGCGGTGCTTGCACAACATTGAGAATGCAGTCTATGCCACAGGACTATGCTTTTCAGGGGCTCAGATGGTGGATTTTATGTGATTTACCACCCAAACCCCACATCTCCCCAGGGGGTTCTTGTACCAGGCGTGGGGGCAGGGAGAGGCAGAGGGGCCCAGGGGTCAGGGGCCAGGCGCCGTCCTCACTGCCCTGCCATCAGCCTGCTGTCTGGCCGCTGAAACAGCCCCCCCTTTGGCTGCGAGGGTGCAGTGCCCTCCCTTCACCCACAGCTGGGTTCTGGGTCTTAATTTGGGGCACCAGCCCCTCATTGGAGGGGGTGGACAGCAGCACTTGGCACGGCCCATGCCCTTGGGCCGTGTGTCACCCAGAGGCCCAGCCCCTGCCCTGAGTGTGGGGCGGGGGCGGGTGGGGGGGGGTCCCGGACCTCCAGCCTCTCTGAGAGGCCCGAGCGTCAGAACCCAGGGTATTGGGTGAATCCGTTTCCTGTTGCCACTGTGGCAAGTTTCTGTGAAGTTGGGGCCGAAAACACATTTAGTCTCCTATAGTTCTGGCGGTTGGAAAGCCAAAATTAGCCTCTGGGCTGAAATCAGGTGTGGGCGGCGCTGGCTCCCTCCCGAGGCTCCCGGGGAGAACCAGCTTCCCGGCCTTTCCCAGCCTCTAGAGGGGCCTGCGTTCCTTGGCTCCTGGCCCCTCCCCACCTCCAAAGTCCTGACCCCACCTTCTTCCCCCTGACCTCTGACCCTTCCTGTGTCCCTGTGGTCAGGGCGCTGGGGTGATACTGAGGGCCCAGCCGGCCCAGGCAGGACACTCGCACCATCTCAAGGTCCCTAATTGTCATTGGCAGAGTCCCTTTTGCTGTGTCCATTCACGGGTTCACAGGTCTGGGATCAGGATGAGGACATCTTCACGAGCTGTCAGTCTGCCAAGCACGCTGGGTCCCTCTGTCCCCAAGCTGTGGTGCATTTGCGCAACAGAACTGCGGGTCCGTGGTTAGCTGCTGCGGGTGGACCTGCCCGTGACAGGCCACAGGCTCCTGGCGCCTGAAGAGCTGAGGCTTCTCTGCTTCCGCGGCTGGTTCAGCCCAGCTGGCTTCTGTTAAGCTGCCCGAGGCCTGGGGCAAACGCCGAGGGTAACGGGGCCGTGGGCCCGGGGGCACAGTGAGGCAGGGTCCCTTCCTGCAAAGAACAGTGCTCCTCCTACACATCACCTTAGCAGCTCTCGGGGGGGCTTTGTGGCGATCCGGATGCCCGCCCCAGAACACGGTCACCGAAGCTCTTGAGGGTGAGTCCGGCTCTGGTTCCTCCAGAAGAGTTCCTTGGGCAGCCAGTGTTCAGAACGTTCTTCCAGAAGCTCAGAATCAGACCGAGGGAAAGACACATAAATGCCAGTAATGGAATTTGACATGCACTATTCCCAATGACACCTACTGCTCATTTCTGTGCCGAGAGCACATACTCCTGAGTCCTCCCAACATCCCTGTGGGGTGGGAGCTGTTGTGATCCCATTTCCCAGGTGGTCCGAGTGAGGCCCAGACCCAGACCGCAGAGCCAGTGCACAAGGGGAGCTGGGGACTCTGGCTCCTGGGACCTGCCCTCATCCACCTTCCAGAACTTTCTAAGGGGTATGAGCACCGAGGTCCAGGGTAATAAGTGAGGTCTTTCTCCCTGCAGTTCTGAACCGATCAGGTGACCCATACTGTGTGGAGAAGAAAAGGAGCTGGACCCTGGAGAAGAACCGTTGATGACAGGTGCTCCCCTTTTGGGATGACGCAGAAGGGGGACGGCTCCCGCGTGGGGGCACTGGGCCGAGCCACCACCTGCCTGGTCCCCCAAAGTGCCAGTGTGCACCCCACCCGAGCCAGCCGCCCGCCCGCAAGGATGGGGCCCCCAGGGCGCCTCTCCACAGCAGCCCAGCCGGAAAGGTCACTCAGTCCTGGGAGGCCCTGGGAGGCTGGCAGGGGGTGCATATCAAAGCCTCTCAGAACTAAGAGGTTTTCCTCACTGAGTGGAATTTCACAGCCCAGTGGCCAATTTCTAAGTCATGCACGTTAATGGGCAGCTAATGAGGTGTCCAGGCAGGGACCTTGAGGTGCCCCAGGCTCCAGAGCCCAGATTAAGAAGTACAAAGCCAGCCGCTGGTGAGGCTCTTGATCTCCTCTCACTGCCTTGGGGAGGATGTGAGGGGAGCTGGTCAGAGCTGTGCACCTTTTGAGGCTTGAGCCTGGGCTTGCTCTCTGCCCTCCAGCTGCCTGGGCTGTTGCCCAGCTCCACCTGCCTTCCTCAGGTGCCCACCACCCTCCTCAGGGGGCCGATGACCTCACTGCGTTCCTGGAAAACCTCCAGAAGGAGGAGGTGGGGTTTCAACGTCTCCTACAGCAAGAAAGGCCTTTCCCAGGTGCCTGATCTGGGTCTTTACCCTGGGGGACAGCAGAACACGGAGGCCTTCCCGGGACCCCCGGCTGAGCCTTCATGGGGACTCCCCACTCCCCTGAATGCCTCCCCTCCTCCCTTCACCAAGGGTGCACAGACTTGTCACCTTCCTCCCGGGAGTTCCTCCAGATGCCCCTGCTCCTGGAGCCTTGTGGTCACTCTTCCCTTTGGACCGTGCCTATTTGTCTGGTCCTGATCTCCTCACAGGTCGCCCCTTTCTCCAGAGTGGAGACCTCTTTCACCTCTGATTAGCTCTGAGTCAGTGTTTGTCAAATGACTGTCCGACAGAATGACTGAGAACACACACACTCCAGATACGTGGGGAGCAGGGTGCTGAATAGTGTGCCCTAGAGCCGTGGATGTGGAAAAGGGGTCTCTGCAGGTGCAGTGAAGGTAAGGATCTGGAGGTGAGATCATCCTGGGGAGGTGGCATGTGAAGATGGAGCCTGGAGTCCTCAGGAGCTGGATGAGGCAGGAGGGGTTACCCACTGGAGTCTTCGGGGAGCGTGGCCCTGCCAGCACCCCCTCGGGATTCGATGTGAGGGCTCAGTGAGATGCCTGGCACCAGCTGCGGGGCTGGGCTCCCAGCACTGCTCAGCTGGTGGCAGCGAGTGCTACTCGAGATGTGGTCCAGCTGTGCACTCCCGGGCCACCATCCCAGGTCCCTTTTGAGGTCCGTGCTAACAGGCTGGTCACTCGGCGGGCCCCGTGCTTACTGAACACGCTCTGTGCGGAGCCAGCAAAGGTACAATCAGTCTGCTGGTGACGCGGTCGGGATTAAGACCGTTGGAAACCACACGGAGAAGAAGCCCTCGGCGCTGATCTGGTGTCTGTCAGATAAGGACTGATGGGTGAGGCTCCAGGGCCTTGGAGATGTTTAACTTCAAGCTGCAGTCCTCAAGAGGTGGTCCCTGGACCAGCTCTGCCCGCATCACCGGGAAGCTGGTTAGAAATGCAGATTCCCAGACCCACTGAGTCAGAAGCACTGGGTTGTGACACGCTCTCGGGGGGGGACTCAAAGCTGGGTGTCAGGGAGTGAGCAGGTTCACATTTGCAATTCGAGGTGTGACGTTCATGAATGTGCATTTTCCAGAAAGGACAGTTCCCTGTACTCTGCCATCTTAGCTGACCGTGTCTTAGGTAGGAGACGTGGTATCTGCTCAAAGCATGGTCCAGACCAGCAGCACCTGACCCCCCGGAGCCTGTGAGTATTGTGGAATCCTGGCTCCACCCAGGTGCGATGAATTAGAATCTGCCTCTTAACAAGACCGCAGGTGATTCGTGTGCACGCTCGTTTCAGAGGATCTCGAGGAAGCACCTGCTGACTGCCCAGGGCCTTTGCACGCACTTGAGTCTACAGTGGCCCCACAGCCCACTTTGAGCTGCAAGGTGGGCAGACAGACCCCTTGGCAGATGGGAAACTAGGCTCGGAGAGATCACACACGGAGCAAGTGTGGACACTGAGCTCCGAGCTCTCTCCAGGCCCACTTCCTCAGACTGGGGTCTGTGGTGAGAGGAGGTGCAGGCTTGCCCCTTGAGCTCTCCCAGCTGCGCCCCCTCCGACCTTCAGGCCGCCAGGAAAGCCCCGCCTCCTGGGAGGGGCCTTCACCCGGGTGGGGGAGGGGAGGGAGTCTTAAGACCCCTCCTCAGGCTGGGAGTCTCAGAAGCCGCAAGCTCTTGGGATGGATGGCTCTGGCCTCTTGTCCTTGTCCCCTTAGGTGTGGGGCTGTGACCCCAGTACATGCTTTCTAAGGCTCCCTTAATTCCTGATTGGTTTACCACCCCCTGGCAGAGCTAGAATTTTCCTTCTTCCAGCCGTGGGGCCCCGGAAATGCAGCTGAACCACCTGGAGCAAGCCTGAGCCCTGTCCCTGATGGCTGAGGACTGACTGGTCACCTTGAAGTGGTATTTGCGGGTAAAGGCGAGGGGCTGGGGTGGGCAGGGAGGACTGGAGCCTGGCAGAGCAGGGTGAGGGGCTGGGGCCGCTCTTGGGCTTTCGTGGGAGGACCCGAGTGATGATAAAGGGTGGGCAGGTGAGGGCAGAAGGGCTGAGGACCAAGGCCGTGGGGCCAGCCAGGGAACGGGTCACCTAACGGGGCAGCACAAGGTAGACCGTGGCGTGGGGACATGGGGGCAGATGCGTTGCTCTGACTGGTTTGGGGAGCAAGACGCGTCTTAGCCGGGAAGGTGGTGTGAAGACTGCCCCTCTCCCCACCCTGCTGCCGCTTCTAGCCATGGAGGGAGGGACGGGCGGCCGCCCAGGCCTCCCAGAGAAGCCGGTCCCTGTGGCCGCCAGCCCCACTCTGTCCTCGCTGGGCGCCGTCTTCATCCTCCTGAAATCCGCGCTGGGGGCTGGCCTGCTCAACTTCCCCTGGGCCTTCTGCAAGGCGGGCGGGGTGGCCCCTGCATTCCTGGTGGAGCTGGTAAGCCCCTGCGGAGCATTTGGGGGGGGTCTCCGGGGGAGGGATCAGGCGGGATCCTTGGCATGGTTTCTGTGGTGCTGCTCGTCGTAGAAACCAACACCTTAGAGATTGGCTTTTGGGTCCTCTCCGCTGCTTGGGGAGGGGGTCAGCCCGCCACAGCCCCCAGCGGCACCCCTAGGCTGCCGAGGGTGGGGAGGTGAAGGCCGAGCAGAAGCCCGGTGCTCGAGGGCACCTGCAGCGAGTGAACCTGGCAGGTGGCCGGGAAGGCGCCATCACCTGGCCAGTTGGCCGCTCTCACCTGCTGGTTGCAGCTCCATGATGAAAGTCGGACCCTGCGCGCAGTCAGATCACGTGTAAGATGCTGCGAGCCCCTCACACCCACAGGCCGCCGCGCTGGGCCCTCTGCCGAGTCACACACGTCCAGCCCGAATTCCCTCCCCGCGGAGCCCGGGGCTGAACATCCATCACGGAGAAGGGCTGCTAATTAGCACAGCTTCGTTTTATTTGCAAGGATTCTTTGCCCCCCGAGCTGATAGCAACCGCTGAGTTTTGTGGTGAGCTCTTCTGCAGACATTATCTTAAGTGCTTTTTTCTGGCAGCTAGCTGATAATGGCCTTGGGGACTTTGATGTCCTTCTGGAAAGTGCTCGGTCCTGCCCTGTGTAGGGTGACTAACCCGTGCCACCCCCAGCGGTGGTCGAGGGCCTGTTCTGGGGGGCCCTGGCTACGACCGTGCAGTCTCTGTCCTCCTGAAGCTCCTTCTACCGGGGGACACAGGTAAGATACAAGAAGGCAAAGAAGATCGTTTGGGGCGGTGGTCGTGCTCGAAGGGTCCTGTGACAGAGGGTGGGACGATGCAGCACGCAGTGGTCAGAGAAGGCCTCCCTGAGGAGGTGGCCTTGAGCTGAGCCCCAGCAGAAACAGAAGAGCTTGTCCAGGTGCCTGTGAGGGGGGGAAACCCGCTGCGTTTGGACGTGTGACGACTTCAGAATGACGAGGAAGAGGCCTGATGTCCAGCCACAGAGTGAACGATGAAGCAGGTGGTCAGCCATGGACGTGGCCCGTGCCCTGTGTGAGGGAGGGGCATGGGGTCCCCCTCTTCACGCTCTCTGCCGTCCCCCGGGCGCCTTGCTGAGGTGGAGGTGTTGATTCAGCAGGGTTGGGGGGGCGCTGAGGTCGTGCGTCTTTGAGGAGCTCCCAGGGGACAGGGCTGCTGCCGGCATGACTCGCACTTTGTGTAGGATGGTCTAAAGATCCCTGCCCTGAGCAGACCTGAGTAGAGGGGATGCCAAACATGAATAAAAGTAAACGCCCAACCAGGAAAGGAATGAGGCTGGTGATCGACAGCCCCCATCCCTGTCCCCAGCCAGCGACCTCCCCCACTTCTGGCCACTGAGCCCATGTCTCCCTTCACAAGCATTTAAACACCCCACTGCTGAGAGGTTACTGGTGTGAGGCTGTAGGTCTCTAATGACCCGGTTAGCACTGGAGGTTTTGTGAAATTTAATGAACCTGGACTTTCTTTGGAGCCTCTGGGAGGCGGGCCCAGGCGCAGGGTAGGGGTTGTGCTGTCCTGCGTGGACGGCTCACGGCATGGGCAGAGGGCGTTCACGGGCAGAGGCTCCGTCTGACCCCGCCACCCCTTTCCTTTTGTCCACAAATACCTCCTGAGTGCCGGCCACGTGCTGGGCATGTTTCTGGGGCTAAATGATACGCAGAACAGACACAGTCCTGGCCTTCATGGGGCTTAGAGTCTGGTGGGTAAAGAAGCCTGAGAACCCCAGGAGACGTGGACACTTGTAAATATCTGTGTCCTCAGGCTGCCGGACTGACCACAGGACCACAAACGGGACGTTTAAAACAACAACTTCCTTCTCAGGGTCTCAGAGACCAGAAGTCTAGATCCGGTGTGGGCAGGGCCGCAGTCCCTCTGGAGGCTCGAGGGGAGGGTCCTTCCTGCCTCCTTCAGCTCTGGATGGGCACATGTCCTTTGGCACGTGGCCACATCCCTCCAATCTCTGCCCCACCGTCCTATGGCCTTCTCTTCTAGGAGACCCCTTGTCCATGGATTTAGGGACCATTTGGACCATCCAGAAGGACCTCATCTCAAGATGCTTAATTATACGTGCAAAAACCCCTTTTCCCTTAATTACATCTACAAGATTTACATCTGCAGAGACTAGCTGCCAAGTCACACCAGCTACAGGCAGAAATGTGCCCCAGAGAAGTGTGGCTCTCTGAGAGCCTGAAACAGAGGGCTTAGCCCACCTCGGGGTGGCCTGTCAGGAGACTTTCTGGAGTAGGTGAACTTGGAGAGGATGGGGAAGAGCAGGAGTCCTCCAGGTGAGGGGGCGTGCTGGAGGCAGAGAGGGGTCCAGGCACAGGGATGGCCTGGACAGAGACCTCGTGGCTGGACAGACCGTGGGTGTTCCTTGTGGTTCTGAGGTTTCAAGTTCGTTTTGGGAGTCCTATGCTTGTCCAGTGGCATCTGCTGGGTCTGAAGACGGACACTCCAGCTTCCCCAGGCGTCTTGGCTGTGTCTCCCACCTCCTGCATTGCTCTCCTCCACGGGATCGTGGAGACCCAGTCCAGCTTGGGGACAGGTAGCCGTTGGTCCTGGAAAGGCTCCGGAGCATTTAACCATGGAGCGAGTGGGGCTTTCGTGCATCGCTGGGGGAGGGGGTCCAGCGGCACAACCACTGTGGAAAGCAGTCTGGCAAATTGTTGCAGTGTTAGACCTACACCACTCCCTCTGTGATCCAGCAATTCTAGATGTGTGTCCAGGAGAATGAAAGATGCATCCTCCAAATGACTTATTCTGGAATGCTCAGCACTTCCCCAGTAGCCTAGGAGGAAGAACCACCCCGATGTCTGTCGTCAGGGGCATGGATAAACCAACTGTGGTTCATTCCAGGTGATGGAATGGCACTCAAAAAAATAGGGATAAACGGCTGGTGCCCCCAGCGTGGCTGGGCCTCACACACGTTATTCCGGGTGTGAGAAGAGGTTTCCTGTGGGGACAGGACAGGGGCAGAACGAGATGGGAAGGGGCCAGAGAAAGCTTTGGGGTATGGTGGTGTGTTCTGTCTGGATGCACGTGGGTGGCACACATGGATTTGTTGTCCTCTTCCGATGATACGTACTCCTAATGCGCACCCCGTGGAATTTTAGGAGAGGGATTTAGACTCTCAGCGTTTCCGATGCCTCTCTTGTCCAACTGGAGCAGGAAGGTATAAGTCCCAGATGCATAGACTTATAGCCCGAGAGGCCTTGACCATCGCTTGCTCTGTAGCTCTGGGCTCGGGGCAGGAGAGGGCCTGGTGGCACGTCGGGGAGAGGCCCCTGGCCGGCAGGTGGCCTCTGTGGGTGACAGGTCTGGTGGAGAGGGTATCAGACTCCAAGGGGCAGCGGGCTCGGGTGTTGAGCTGGGGATGCACCCTGGCCCCATGGTCCCGCCCCGCAGGTTTCCTTGGTCTTCCTCATCAGCGGGCTGGTCATCCTGGGCTATGCGGCTTCCGTTAGCGGTCAGGCCACCTACCAGGGCGTGGTAGGAGGGCTGTGCGGCCCCACCATGGGGAAGCTGTGTGAGGCCTGCTTCATTGTCAACCTGCTCATGATCTCTGTGGCCTTCCTCAGGGTGATTGGGGACCAGCTGGAGAAGCGTAAGTACTGGCGTTGGAGTCGGGGGTGCGGGGTCCTGGTTGATGAGCGGGATGTGGGTGCTGGGCAGGGCCCTGGGGGGCAGCAGAGGCTAAGGCCACCCCTAAGCTCCTTACTCGTGGGAGAGGGAGACCCAGAGTAGTAATTATGGGCACGCTGAGGGTCACGGAGGGAGAGGGGCTGTGGTAGATGTCTCGTGGGGACGACCCCATGCACGGGGTGGGGGCAGCCCCTATGAAGAGAGAGACAGTAACACCCTGAATTTGGGGACCTCCATGACCGAGGACAGACCCCCTTGGCTTCTCGGCCCCCATCGACCGTTTCCCTGCAAGCCGTGGGTTAGCTGCGTCTCCCCCACGATGGGTTCTCTCTTCCTTTTTGTTCCGCTCAACATATTTGCTAGTTTTTGCTGTGATTTCTTTCTTGGCCCATGGGAAGTTTAGACTCGTGTGGCTCAGTTTCCAGTTCCTTGGGAGTTTTTTGGTTCCCTCTTGGCTTCTGCCTTCGTTTATGCCACAGTCAGAAAACACACTGCTCGTGGTTTCGGTCTTGGGCGTTGGAAGCTTGCGCTGGGCCCCCACGAGGTCCAGCTTGGTGGGCACTCTGTGCTCTTCAGGGGTGTGCGTTCTGCTGTTGGGCGCTGTGTCTGAGAACTCCACATGGCTCAAGGAGGTCCATGGCTTTGATTGGATCCTCCATAGCCTCGCTGGTTTGTTTTCTTCAGATCTAGTTCTTCTGTCAGTTCCTGAAAGAGAGGTGTTAAAATGAGCTGTCATCGTGGATTCATCTGTTTGCCCTTTTAAAGATTTCATTTATTTTTATTTAGAGATAGCGTGAGTCAGGGGAGAGGCAGAGACAGGAGAGAGGGAATCTCAAGCCCGGATGGAGGGCTTCATCTCACAACCCTGAGATCATGACCTGAGCTGAAATCAGGAGTCGGACGTGTACTGGACTGAGCCACCCAAGTGCCCCTATTTGCCCTTTTAATTCTGTCCATTTTTGCCTCCTGGTGTTTGAAGTTCTGTTATCAGGCTCACGCCCATGAATTGTCCCTATATTATCATGAACTGTCCCTTTTTTTGGTCTCTGATAATACTTTGCCATCAAATGGCCCTTAGCTATGAATGTAGCCACGCCAGCCTCCTTGAGATAAGTGTTTGCCAGGGTGCCTGGGTGGCTCAGTCGTTAAGCGTCTGCCTTAGGCTCAGGTCATGATCCCAGGGTCCTGGGATCGAGCCCCGCATCCGGCTCCCTGCTCAGCGGGAAGCCTCCTTCTTCCTCTCCCACTCCCCCTGCTTGTGTTCCCTCTCTTGCTCTCTCTGTCAAATAAATAAATTAAAAAAAATTAAAAAAAAAAAAAATAGGAAGATGAGTGTTTGCCGGCTTCTCTCTCCTCCCAGCTCTTTCACAGTGAGCCTAACTGTGCCTTGGGAGTTCTGGATGCATTTCCTGCAGACAGCATGTGGTTGGGTCTTGCTTTTTTATCATCTTGACGGTGTCCGATTTTAACTGGAGTGTTGAGATTTTTTTAATTGGAACGTAACTATCGATATGGTTGGATTTCGGTCTCCCACTTTGCCATTTTGTGTGTTCTGCCACTTGAGCCAAAGATGAGCAGGTCCCTGATCCTGGGATATTGAAACGCATGGATTCCATGTCTTGGGAGGTACTCAGCCCAGAAAGAAGGGAGGTTGGTAAATCGGGGCCTCCCAGTGGGTAAATGGGCACAAAAGCGCCCTGCCTGCTAGAGGTACGTCGAGGCACGTCTGGTTTCACCTCTGGTGGTCCGGTGTGGTGCCTCGTTGAGAAGGATTCAGAGGCTGCACTCAGGCCCAGGAGTAGGGCAGCCGGATTAGTGCACTAATGAGGATAGAGGCCGCCCCGGCCTGGGCAGATTGACTGGGGTCGAGAGAGCATTGCTTGTGTGTTGGTGGTTAGGTATTTGGGGATGGGTCTCTCTGTAGGCAAGCCTAGGCTTCTTGGGAGGGGGCTGAATAGAGCTTGGGGGTGCTTGGGGGTGTTGTTGCGTGCATTGGATACAAATGATGGTACGTGATGTGTGCTGAAAGACCTCGAGGAATGTTCTAGAAAATGAGGGCTCAGGAGCCCAGCTGTCAGAGCTGCGTTCCTGGCTGAGGAGTTCCAGGTGTGTGAATGGGGCTTGGGCCCCTTCCCAGGCCATGTGGCCTCTGGCATGGCCATGGCATCTGTGGCTTGGAATGCCTGCTTCGCTCTCCCGCCTGGTGCCTGTGTGAGCGACCTCAAGGTGGGAGTCTGCCCTTGGAGTGGTTCAGTGCAAACAAGCTGTTCTGAGAAGCCATTCGTTTCTTGGCATGGCGGGCTTTATTGAGCTTTTGGTGGAGCACGAAGAAGGGTTACAGTGCAGCAGAGCAAGCAGCCCCAAGTGGGCCAGAACCACCTCTCAGTGCCCATCTTCCAGCCTCAGGCCATCTTGCTGTCCCCACCCCCGCCCGCTGCAATCACCACCATTGCTCTCCCCTCCCCCATCCATCTTGCCTCTTCTGTCAACTTCAAATTCTCCATCTTACTGTGGCGGGATGAAGAAATGGTCCCAGGTTCTTCGGTGTTCCCTCCACGAGAGGTTGGTGGGCGACGGGGTGGGGTATGGTGGGGGGAGTCTGCGTCCCGCCCCCTTGAATCAGAGTGGGCTCCCAGGCACCTCAGCCCAGTAGAATATGGCCAGTGTGATATGGTGCCAGTTCCAGGCCTAGCCTTTAAGAGGACAGGTGGTTTCCACCGGGATCTCGGGGAGCCCCCAGCTGCCCCAGCCTAGCCTGCAGGAAGGGCCCAGTGGAGCCCACGCATCCCCACCAGGCACCCAGCGTGGAGCCATCGAGGATCGTCCAGCCCAGCCCTCCGGTCAGCCAGGTGCCCCCAGCCTACCCACATGCAGCCGACCTGGGCAGCTCAGCCCTGCCCTAATTCTCCTCTAGTCCCTAGCGAGTGAGAAAGTGGTCACTCTGGGCCACCGTTTGGCTCGGTCTCCCGGTTCCGGCCCCGGAAGGCCACTCCAGGCCCCCACCCTGCACACCCACCGGGCTCCTGAGCAAACCAAAACCTGTTTACAAGAACTTGAGGGCCGAGGTGCCTTAAGGGCAGGTAGTTTTGTCTTTTCTTGTCGCTGGATCCCAGTACTTAGCACAGTGTCTGTCTGGCAGAAGCGCAGTGAGTGGCTGGGAATGAATTTGTGCGGCAGTCTTCCTCCCCCCGTGGTGGCACGTGATGGGGTCCCTGTCCCATCCCTTTAGGCTCACAGGCTGACTTAGTGCCCAGGGCCAACCCCGCCCAGACCTGGGGCAGGGAGCGCCGTGGCTGGAGTGCCGTGGCCGGAGCCCCGTGGCCAGAGCCATGGCCAGGGCAGAGGCCATGCAGTGTTCTCAGTGGGCCCTGTCCCCCTGCCCTCCAGTGTGTGACGTCCTGCTGCCCAGCGCCCTGCAGCCTTGGTACGCCGAGCAGCGCTTCACCCTGCCCCTGCTCTCCGCGCTGGTCATCCTGCCCCTGTCCGCCCCGCGGGAGATCGGGTTCCAGAAATACACGAGGTACGGGCCTGCAGACGCTTCCTGGCTGGCAGGGCGGTGGCTCCGCCTGGGGCCCCCACCTCCGCCGGTGTCTGCCTGGGGTTAGGGGAGCGGCCAGCCCCTGTCCCCCCATTTGGACAAGAGAAAAAAGCTGGAAAAGCGTACAAGTAATACATATGCGTGATGGGAAACAGATGAACAAGAATGCTACCTCTACGGACGTGACCTGCTGCTGAGGTTTTGTTCTTTAATAGGTACAGACATCTTATGCACACACAGGCACGGAGAGACCCCAAACACTTCTTTTTTCACTTTACAGTCTGAGGCTTTATGTATAGTCCTGAAAAAATAGAGTCGGGCAGAAGTATTCATCTGGGTTTGCGACCTGCCTTCCCCGTTGTGCGTGATGATAGACGTTTCACTTCGGAAGTAGAACAGAGGAGCAGAGATCTTCCCCCGTCCCCATTGCACAGACAAGGAAATCGAGGCTCAGAGCAGTGAGAACTTTGGCCAACACCTTGCCGGTGTGGGCAGAGCTGGGACTCAGACCCCACTGTGTGCGGTACCCCAGGCTCTAGCCGGCAGGGCTGGTGGCCACCCCACGGAGGCCCCTAACGCTGTGCCCCGTCTCTTAGCATCTTAGGCACGCTGGCCGCCTGCTACCTGGCCCTGGTCATCGTGGTGCAGTACTACGTTGGGCCCCAAGGCCTCGTTCGTGAGACCCGCCCTGCAGTGAGGTGAGTTTGAGGGGATGGCTCCTCACGGCTCCCAGGGGTGCTGCACGGGGATCCTTGGAGGAGGGACACTTCTCCTCCTGTGGTTTGCACAGAGTCCCGGCACCTCCCTGGGAAATCCTTCCTGGCTCTGATACAGCAGAGCCCTGCGAAGTGACCTGTCCTCCTTCAGGATGGACTCCGGCGAGTAAGGGCCAGGGCCAGGAGGAGGGACACACACGCACTAAGCACCACGCCAGCCTGGGGTGCCTGGGCTGTTGCAGACATCCCCCGCTGCACGGAGCCAGCAGAGTGGGCCAGCAAGGCCCGGGTGCCTGGCCACAGGGAACGGGAATGCGTGGAGGCCGGTGTGGCCCGACCGGCCTGAGCAAGGCCAAGCCTGGGGGTCGGGTGGGGTGGGGGTGTCCTCTGGGGGTGCTGCACCGCAGCGAGGACTTCGGTTCTGCTGGGAAGCCCCTGCAGGATTTTGAGCCCAGCAGGGCTTAGAATCAGATCCGCTCATGGCAGGACCAGTGCCACGGGCACGTGACCAGGCTAGTCACCACGGCCCTGTGCCCAGAAGGACCCTGCACCTGGTTTAACCTTCTGCTGTTGCCATCCTGAAGTCCTCAACTGAACAAGAGGCTGGCATGTTCATTTTGCATCAGACTCCACAAATGATGTGGCCCCTCCTGGCCCATGGATTGGAAGGGGAACGTCAGAGAAGAGGCCAGGGCGACTCTGAGCTTTGGGCTTGAGCACTGGGAGGGGTGCTGTTTCCTGGGGTGGGTAAGACATGAGCAGGTGGCTGGGGGAGGAGGTCATGTGGGGACGTGTTAAGTTGGAGGTGGCTCGGAGACCTATAATGAAGACATCAGGTGGCCGGTTGGACCTGCGTGTCTGGGGGTCGGAGAGAGGGGTCTGGACTGGAGAGAGAAATGTGGTTGGTATTGGCCAGAGGTGGCATTTAAGGCTGCCAGGCTGAGACCTGCCCCTGAGCCGGTGGCGCGCAGTCCAGGACCAGGAGGTCAGGGACAGGGGGTGGAGCCTTTGGAAGGAAAGCGAGAAGGCAAAGCAGGAGGATGGGTTCGCCTCCTGGGGCTGCTGTGACAAATGACCCCAAACTGGGTGGCTGAGCTGAGCAGAAGTGCCCCTCAGTGGGGTCTGCAAGTCCAGAGGCCAAGTGTGGCAGGGCCCTGCTCCCCCTAGCACCTGTAGGGGGAGGTTCCTTCCGCCCCTCGCAGCTTGTGGTGGCCCTGGCCATCCTTGGCCTCCTCTAGGGGGAGGTTCCTTCCGCCCCTTGCAGCTTCTGGTGGCCCTGGCCATCCTTGGCCTCCCTTGGCACGTGGGTGCCTCCCTCCCGTCTCTGGCTCTGTCCTCATGGGACCTCCCCTTGTCTCTCTTTCTTCTTCCTGTAAGGACACCAGTCGGATGAGCATCCACCCCGCTCGTGTGACCTTCTCTGAACTTAACAAATTATATGTATCCATTTCCAAATAAGTCTTTGTTCCGAGGTTCCCAGGGGATGTAAATTTGGGGGAATGTTATTCAACCCAGGATAGAGGAGGATAGAAGGTGTGCCTCGGAAGTCAATGAACAAAATTTCAAGAAGGCTGGGGTGATTGCTGCCCGATGCTGCTCCTGGGTCACATGGGACTGAGCCCTGGCATTGGATTTAGCTGTGGAGGCTGCGGGTGATGGGACGAGCTCCACTGGGGCAGGAGAAGGGGGTGAGGGCCCAGGGGGATTGGGTCCAGGGGAGAGGGAGAGAGGCAGGGAAGAGCATTCTTCTGAGCAGGGGAGGGGAGGAGTGGGCAGGAGTTGACGGGGGACCAAGGCCTGCAGGTGCTGCTCATGCCTCTATGTGTGCCAAGGTGCCGGAGGCTGGGCCCCAGAGCTCCTTATCAGAGGAAGCTGGGGGGCCCTGTCTGGGAGGGCTGGACCTAAAGGTTCTGCCCTGTGCACTCCTCTGTCCTCTCAGCGTGGGTGGTGGTCAGGCCGTCCTTGCAGTGCTGGATTCCAGGGGTGCTGCCTGTGCCCCCGCCCCTAACCTCAGTGGGAACAGGCCGGCTCGGCGGGAGGTTGGGACTTCCTTCTAACCACATCCTGTCCGAGTTCTGCCTGGGCAGAGAAGTCAGGTGAACGAATGTCGGTGCAGATACATCTAGAAGGTGTAGCATTTAACATGCCTCGTTTTCCTGGGGATTAAGAACCTGTCTCCTAGTCAGGCTTAGGCACATTTTGCTGGTACCGTTGAAAACTCCTCTTCAAGTGGAGTTTGTTTTGAGTTGCCCTTTTTGTGATAAACACCTGTTCGTGTCTCTCTGCAGAGCCTCCTCCTGGACATCCGTATTTAGTGTCTTCCCGACCATCTGCTTTGGCTTCCAGGTAATGTCCCTGGGTGTGTGGAGGCGTGTGGTGTTTCAGGCTGTGGTGGTGACGTCCTACTCCCTGGGGAGAGAGTGGCCCCCTGTCAGGAAAGAAGTTTAAGGACTCGCCGTAGGAGGAGACGGGCTGTCTCCTGGGGACTGTGCATGTCGGTGGGCATCTGGGCTCAGTGAGGTATGAATTGTCGTTGAACTCGGGAACCTGGCCCCCCACCAACACCAACAGCGCATTTGTTGGGTGTGAGGATCCGGAATTTGTTCCATCCTCTGCAGAATTCTCACAGGACTGTCACCATGGCTGGAGACCTAGAGCCACCTGCTTCTAGAGAACACCTTATACAGGTGCCCCAGGCACCTTGGAGAGGAAAGATCCTGCCTCAGGAGGCTTGCTGGGGGGGAGGGCTGGAAGGCGTCCTGGTAGCCGTGTGGCGGGGCATGTGGGGCATAGACAGAATTTCTGACCAGGTGTCATGGAGTGAGGATGGCTTTTGTGTGTGGAATCCAGCAGAGAGCCTAGCCGTGCCCTGCATAAGGTAGGGTAGCCCTGCATGGGGCAGGTTCAGAGACAGCTTTTTCGAAGCACTGACGTCTAAAAGGAACCTTGAAGAATGTGTGGGAGGCGGCCAGGTGAAGGGGAGGGCGGGCAGCTCGAGAGGACAGCCGTGAGGACGCCCGGTGAGCCCAGGAGGGCAGAGGGCCTCAGGCTCGGTGGGAGAGTGGCAGGGGGCGAGCCAGGCGCCCCACGCGGTGCCCGAGGGGTGCGGTGGAGGGCATGGGTCCTGCTCCCTGCCTTCTGGTCCCTCTCAGGGTCTTCTGATCTCTCAGCAGGTGGCAGCTGACTCCATTCGTTAGGTGTTTATTTTAGGAAAGATGTGCCTCCCTCCTAAAAACAGCCACCTACCCAGCGTACCACCACCACCAAAACAGCCCCAGTGTAAGATCTTACTCTCGAGGGCAGGGGTCCAGGCCTAACAGCAGTGCCTCGCGGCCTGATGTGTCTCCTTGCTTCTCTCTCAACCAGCTTCTGCTTCTCTTCTTCATCTTGCATTTTGAGAATCATGTTTGACAAAAAAAAAAAAAAATCTTGGAACATTTCCATTTATCTTCCTTAAAAATCCGTTGATAGATCGCTTCTGGGGCTTAGCAAGCCGCTTGCAGGAATTTCTCACATTTCTTCTTGTGCACCCAATATTTTGAAAGATCTAAAGCGATGATTTTGCTGTCAGCGGTTTGTCTGGACGTGGTTTGCATCCCTCCCTCCTGTGCCCGGACACCATATGGTGCGGCAGGCTCATGCTGCGGGGGCGGCCTTCCAGATGCTTACGAGAGGTGCCCCCCTCACCTTTGCCTCGGCTCCCTCAACCAGTTCTCCTAGCAACCGGGGCCTGGGCTACCGTTTCCAGGGACACGGGTTGCAGCAATGGGGAGCTGGGAGATGATGTGAATTGCAGGGGCGTGGGGGTGCGGGTGGGGGTGAGGCTCAGGCCCAGGCAGGGCTGCCAGGATCTGGGCTGGGAGCTTCTGGGACCTGGGGGTGGGGGAGAGCAGCTGTAAGTGAGGATGGTAGGGGGTAGGGTGAGAGGGCAGGGAGGCGGGGGGTGGGGAGGAAGGGGAGGTCGCCTGTTGTCCTCAGGAGCTCTGACCTGGTCAGACAGCTCCCCTCCCCTACACTGAGCAATGGGGCTCTGCGTCCGGCCTGCACAGAGTCCCGAGGGCCCGCGGAGGGGCAGAGGACAGCTGCAGCCTCTGCTCCCGGCCTCCTTGGAGTGTCCCGCTGGACGGATCGAGCGCGGCTTGTGAATCCATTCCTCGGCAGGTGGATGTGTGGCCACTTTCTGCTTCTGAGCGGCTGCACGCTCCTCTGCCTGGCCTTCTGACCCCAGGAGAGCAGAGGGCCAGCAGTGGCCCACCCCCACCCTACACACTGTCCCAACCGAGCAGCCCTGCCCTCGGGAGATGAGCTTCAGTCCCCTGTGTGGAACCAGGAGGAACAGGGCCCAGGAGTCTGGGGACAAACTGGAAGGAGGGCTGGGCGGCCTCCTGCCACTGCCAAGCATCTTCTCGTGGTCGCTGTGCTCAGCTGCTCCTCTAGGCACAGAGCTGCGGCCCTGAGGCCCCCCCCCGCCCCCCCGCCGCCGCGTGGCATCCTGTGTGGTTCTGCAGACCCCGTGGGCTTGGGGCTGGCATGGACCTGGGAGCAGGGACAGGGAGACGGAAGGTGTGTTAGGGTGCTCCCCATCACGGGCACTGGGCCATCCTGGGAAGCATGTGGGATGTACCTCAGAAATGCCATAGGAGTGCAGGAGGTGGGAGCGTAGGTCCTCTGGGTTCCCCTGGTGGAGGTTCCCTGCGAGGGCTAAGCCCCCACTGCCTGGCTGAGCCAGCCTGCAGCCAGCGGGCTCCTGCAAGGTCAGGGAGGCCCAGGGCAGAAAGCCTAAGATGCACAGGGGAAGGTGTGCATGAGCTCACCCTGGGCTGGGTGCTGCCACTACACCTGGAGTCAGGAGGACCCAGCGTGTGTTCCCTCCCGCCCCTCCTGGATGTGTGCTGCAGGAGGGTGGGGATTGCGTCCGGCTTGTTTGTGTGGCATCCCAGACTGGCACGAGGGGGACTGTTCAGCATTTGAGGGCTGGGGAGCCGGGGCTGGGCTAGGGGAGGCCTCTTGGTTGCTGGGTGGGTTAAGGGGTGGGTAAACGAGTCACCCCGGAGCATTCTCCAGCTGTGCACCAGGCTCCATGGATGGCCTGAGCTCAGAGGCGTAAGTGAGGCAGATGTGGTCCTGGCCATCAGGTAGCCGACAGATGCGGAACAAGCAAACCCCAGTGTACTCACGCGGCGGGGGGGCGGGGGAGACACAGGGAGGAAATTGGTCCTCCTAGGGAGAGCTTTCTGGAAGGATGGGTAGGAGCTGGCCAGACCAAGAGAGAATCCCAGGTAGATGACCCAGCACAAGCAAAGGCCCTGAGGCAGCAAGGAGGAACGGAGGTGAACTGAGCCCAGTGGGTAAGGGGAGCGTCCCCCCTAGGAGCGTGGGCAGGGGGACGTGATCGGCGTGTTTGGGTTTGATCAGAAGTGAGTAGAGAGGCTGACGTGTGGGAGGAACCCTGTCCCAGGAGCCTGTGACGGTCCTGGAGGCCGTGGTGGGGGGGTGGGGGGGACACGGAGATAAAGCAGTGCCTCTCCACCCTGAATGCAAGTCAGGGTCTCCTGGGCTGCTCGTGAAATGCCACTGCCCAGGACCTGCCCCAGCTAAACACGCACCCTGATGTTGGCTGCAGGTGGTTTGTGTCTAAATCTTCTCATGATGTAACAGTTCCTGTGAAGTGTATCAGTCGCTGGTACGTCTGCTCCCGCGTAACCCTCAGCCCAGTCAGGATCTAGAACATTGCCGATCCCCCCGAAAGCTCCCTTGTGACCTTTCCCATTCACTAGCACCCTCCACCCACAGTTCCTTTTGTTCCTGTAAGTGGTGGTCCTCAGCTAGGAGCAGTTCTGTCCCCCAGAGCCCGTTTGGCACCGTCCAGAGACCTTTCTGGTGGTGAGAACTGGGGGTTATTCCTGGCATCCAGGGGGTCGAGGCCAGGGACTCTGCCCAGCATCCTGCAGTGCACAGGACCGCCCCCACCTGTCCGCGTGCTGCCGTCGAGAACCCTTGTCCTGGCACGTTTAGCTTGTAACTTGAACTGCACATCCGCGGAAACGTGTGTTCTCGTCGGGCGGTGTTATAGCTGTGAGGCTCTCCCGCATGTGGGCGTAAGGTTGTGTTCCTCCTTCGGTGCCGTGTAATGTTCCACGTGTGAACCTCTGCCGGGTTCCGTACACCTTCGACTCTGGGCGGGCGCTGGGGGGCTTTCCCTCCTGCCGGCCCCGTCCCCCTGAGCTCCGCCCTGCCTTCCAGTGTCACGAAGCTGCCGTGTCCATCTACTGCAGCATGCGCAACCAGAGCCTCTCCCACTGGGCCCTGGTCTCCGTGCTGTCCCTGCTGGTGTGCTGCCTCATCTACTCGCTGACCGGTAAGGCCCGCCGGGGCACCGCGGAGCTGGCTGGGGGCGCAGGAGAGCCCGGGTGACGTGTGCTTCCGAGTCCTTCCTGTGAGCTCCGCTGGGCCGTGCCAGGAGCAGGCCCAGCAGTGTGGGAGCCTTGGCTCCTTTAACCCGAACCCCTTAGGGAAGTCCCCATTTCCTAGACAAGGGGCCGGAGGGTCAGGGTCTCCCGACTAGACATGCAGAGCTGAGACCCAGACCTGGGCCCGGCTGTCCCCAAAGGCCCTGCTCTTACACGCTGCCCGCCCCCCCCCGTCCCTGCTGGCGGACAGGACCGTAATGGGGGTCATCCTCATGTTATAGCTGGGGAGCAGTGTCAAAATGCTTCTGTGGATTTGACGGATTTGGGTGCTCGCAGACCTGTAGGCAGAAGGGTCTCCAAAGGTGATAGAAGTGTGGCTCAGAGAGGGCTGTGACATGCCCAGGGTCACACAGCACGCCCCAGGTCTCCAGCTGAGGCGGACTTCTGGCCGGCTGTGTTCCTCCAGCCCCGGGGCCCTTTATTCCATCCAGCTTTGCAGCCCCTGACTTGGGAAGCCCGTGGGCAGCCGCAAATGTCTCGGGCTCCTCAGAGCATCGTGGTCATCTGGGAAACTTGCCGGATAACCCTTCCCCAGCAGGGCGGGGTGGTCATAGTCTGTGTCCCCTGGGTCAGAGGTCCATGACCTGGTGATGGAGAGTCACCTCCAGGGCCAGCAGGTTTGTGGGACCTTCTGGAAAGGGCCCAGAGAGAAGCCAAAATGAGGCACAGCTCTCGGCAGGGGATGAACGGTGTCGGGACAGGGCAGGTGACCAGGATGCCGAGGGGGTGGGGGTGTGGGGGAGGGCCCTGGTGCCCTGGTCCTGCCGTCACTAGCTGCGTGATTCCGGCAGCGGTTGATGCCCTGGGTCAGGAAAACGGATGCATGGGCAGGAGTGGGACGTACTGGGCATGAGGTGTCGTTGCGGTTCTGAGCGGCGGCTGCTTCCGTGAGCGGGCCCCTCACACTGGCACTGGGAGCTGAAAAAAGGAGAAGCAGCGGTTTGGCCAGCAGGAATTTTGAGTCAGAGGGGCAGGGTATCGTGTCGGCTGAGGATAGGAAAGCCTTGAGAAACTGCAGAACGGAGAACCCTTCTAGAACCTTCTGTCTGCTCCCAGGGAGAACTTTCGGGGTGGTAAGAGCTGGGTGCTGTCAGCGTGTCCGAGCGGAGGGAGTGGGGATGTGACCTGTAAAAATACTGTGTGTGTGTATAGCGGACACACGAGGTTACGTTACGTCAGGCGTGCAGCGAAGGGGGTGGGCTCCTGTGTTAGGCCGTGCTCGCGGCAGGTGTGGCCGCCGTCCGTGTCCCCACTGTGCTAGTAGAGTGCCGTTGACCGCACGCCCCGTGCTGTGCCTTCCATCCCGTCTCTGCCACGGGCACGGTGTCTGCCTAATCCTCACTCTGGGCTTCCACCCTCTTGGCCTCCCAGGGGTTTATGGCTTCCTGACCTTCGGGACAGACGTTTCTGCCGATATCCTGATGTCCTACCCGGGCAACGACGTGGTCATCATCGTGGCCCGGGCTCTCTTCGGGGTCTCCATCGTGACCGTCTACCCCATCGCACTCTTCTTGGGGAGGTGAGGCCCGGCCCACAGGGGCTCGCTCGGCGCGGGACACAGCCCTCTGTTAGGGTTCGGGGCACGCCAGGCACCGCGCGGGCTCGTGTGTTGGGGAAGATCTCTGTAGAGAACGTGGAGGGGGGAGGTGGTTTGCCCAGAGTGGCCCAGCTCGTGAGGGTCAGGACCGGAGCCTGGCTCCCCAGCCCACCCAGGACTGCACCGTGTGTGGCCCTTCTCTGTCGGCAGCCTGCAGTCCTTGGGGAACGGCGCCTGGCGAGGAACCGGGGCCCTGCTGGGTGTGCGGGGCAATCGCGAGGGGGGCCCGATGGGCGGGCGCGGGGCTGGAGCCGCCTGCGCTGGTGTGGCCTCCAGGTCCGTGATGCAGGATTTCTGGAGGAGGAGCTGCTGCTGGGCAGGTGGGCTCGCGGCCCTGGCGGAGCCCTCGGGGCCGTGGGTCCGGGGGCTGCTGACCGCGTTGTGGGTAGCCGTGACACTGGCCATGGCCCTGTTCCTGCCCGACCTCAGCGAGATCATCGGCATCATTGGGGGCATCAGTTCTTTCTTCATCTTCATCTTCCCAGGTGAGGCACCTGCTCCACTCTGCTGGAGCTTAAGGGTCTGGAGGGGGGAGCCCCGCAGAGGTAGGATGGCGCCCAGCCCTGTTCACTGAGCCGGACACGGGCTGGGGACTGCGTACACCGTGCGGGAAACGTCTCCGCGGCTGGCAGATGCACCTGCTGGGAGTGTCGTCATCCCATCCTGCCGGTGAGAAGACTGAGGCCCAGAGGCCTCCCGGGAGGCACAGCGGGGCTGCGTCACCCTCGACGTTGCCCACTCTCCCCTTGCTGCCACTCACTGTGGGATTTTCTCTTATGTTTTAAAAATGTTTCCGGTTAGACGACATTCACATGGTTCCAACATGTCCCGCGAACATCTTACCTCGTTCCCTGACCTGGGAGGCAAACGCGGTTTCTTACAAAACCTTCCTGGTGTGAGCGAGTGAAGTTCCAGTCAAGGCGGCCTGAGGGTTATCCTGGCCTGGGCAGCCCGGGGAGAGCCTTCCCAGAGAAGCAGACGTGCCGGGCACCTGCTGGTGCTCAGGGCAGGAACCCCAGATCCCTGTACCTCTGGCTCTGGGAAGTGCTTTCGGATGCGAGGGCCGTGGTTACATGGCCGCCTCCTTCAGCCGCTCCAGGTCTGCTGGCCTCCCTCGTGCTTACTTGGGAGTCCGAGACATCCCGTCCGTCGGGTTCGGGCCCTTGTCCTGGGGGTGCCCTTTAGCTCCAGCCATTTTCCACTTTCTGGGAATGATCAGCCAGGCCGGGTTCAGTGGGGGAGAAGCCATGGGAGCTTCAAGCAGAACTGGCTTCAGATCCCAGGAGAATTCTTAGAAGAAAAATTAGCCTAGCAGCTGCCTACCGGTGTCTGGCCCAGAGTCCGGCCCTTGACGGGTCATCCCAGAGAGCCTGGCACGGAGGACGGGCTGTCCCTGCCGTCTGAAAGAGAGGCTCAGAGGGGCCAGGGTGTGAGGGGGACGCTGAGCTGGGACCCCAAGGCCGGGCCCTCTGCCGGCTCGCTGTGCTGGGAGCAGAGGGAGCCCGGGGGCCTCGCTGGGCACAGGCCTTGCTGGCCTCCCCGGTCCCTGGGCGTGGCTGGGTGCCGACTGAGCTCTCGAGTTCAGGGTTGCTCTGGGTTAACCTGTCCACAGCTGCAGCGGCCCCGTGTCTCCTTGCAGGTCTGTGCCTCGTTCATGCTGCCAGCATCGAGCCCATGGCTCCGAGCGTCAAGTAAGTGTGCCGAAACGGGTGGCAGCGTGGGCACTGGAGGGGCTCCGAGCGAGCAGAACGGGAACGTGGCAGGGCCTGTGGAGATCCCATTGTCCTGCGGAGGAGAAAACGGCCGGCCACACAATGTGGGCCTTACCCACACAATGAGTGGGCGTCTGCACCAGGAGCCGAACCCCGGCCTGCGATGCTGGGGCCCACGCGCTAGCAGTCTGTGCACAGCCCTCACTCCCACCCAGAGGGTGATCGTCCGTACTGGGAGCTGTCTGTGGGCTTGGGGGTCCCAGCCGTGCGTGCTTCCCCATCCTGCACTCCGACCCCGGGCAGCATGGGGCACAGCTGGTCCTGTTGCACGGAACCCTGCCTTCTGGGGGCCATGTGGGCAGCAGGGTGGCACGTTCCCTCAGCAAGGTAGCGGGCCCTGTCTGGACACCTGCCGGGCCTCGCCCAGCTCCCTGTGATCCTGGGCTATCCAGCCTGCAGACGAGGGGACAGAAACTTCCCCATGGGCGCATGGCAGGTCAGGACAGAGCTGGGACTCCAGCCCGGCTGGCCTGGCTCGGGCCTCACGCTTGCCTCCTCCCTGCTCCCCGTGGTGGGGGTAGACCAGAGAATTTGGGATATCCCTTTTTCCAGCAGAAGGCTGTCCTTCTCCAGCGTGGCCTGTGATAGGACTGGAGCCTGTCCTTTGCCTAGGGGCCCAGGCCGTCCCCTCGGAGAAAGGGAATGTGCATGGCTGAAGCACCATACCTCGGCCAGAGCCTGGGTGGCCCTTGTGCCCATCCCACAGGCATGAGGACAGGCCGAGGCTTGCAGACAGACGCCGTGTTAGGTTTGCTGGGGCACTCGCCGCAACAGAAATCTGTTCTCTCCCAGCTCGGGAGGCCCGGCCAGGCTCCCTCGGAAGGCTCTAGAGCCTGCTTTGTTCCTTGCCATCTCCTGCCATCACCTGGTGGCTCCACGTGTCCCTGGCTTGTGGCTGCATCACCCCAGTCTCTGCCTCCAGCCTCACATGGCCTGTGTGTGTCTGCCTCAAATCCCCCTGTGCCTCTTTCTCATAAGGACACCTGTCATGGGGTTGAAGGCCCAGTCCCAATCCAGGATGATCTGCTTTCCAGATTTCGAACTTCATCACATCTGCAAAGACCCTATTTCCAAATAAGGTCATGTTCACAGGTTTGGGGTGGACGTGAATTTTGGGGACCAGCATTCAGCCCAGGGCAGGTGCTCTTAAGTTACAGCAGCCGTGGGCTTGGGTCCCACCTGCAGGCCAGTGTCTCTGTCTCCCCTTGCCTCCAGCCCCCTCAAGCCCAGATCTGGTTTTCCTGAAGCAGCCAGCTAGGATTTGTCCCCTTCTGGGTGGAGAAGAGCTTTTCTGGATGTCTCTGAACCTGAGTTGGGCTGGGGGCTGGCCCCGATTGTCTGGGGCCCCTACACGGCTCTTTCCCTCAGTGGTCTTTGAGGTCCTGCTGCTGCTTTTTCGGGCCTTGGTCCAAGCTCACAACAGTTTTTTCTGGTGGGCTTTGAAGATATTTTTAATCCTGGCGCTGCTTAGGGCCTTCTGATCCCTCAGAGCTGCTCGAGGAGCCTGCAGGCCCTGGGCACGTTGACACGCTCTCCCTGCTTCCAGTGACTCTGCTTTGCTAAACAGTCTTTCCGAGACAGCGGGTCCTGGGGCCTTTGTTAATCCGGCCAGAAATGTCTCTGGCAGCCCTGCCATTCGTGGGAATCCTGTCTCCTTGTCCACACGGTGTCGGCCGGTACATCATGAAGCTCGCAGACATGTCCTGGTGGCTTCCGTGGCCGACCACCTCTCCCTCCCGCGCCCTCGTGCCCCACCCACTGTCCCGATCAAGGGTGACTTTGGGCTTTCTTCTCCTTCCTCATTTTCAGGGGGGGCTTCATCCCTCCTCCCCTTGCTCCCAAAGGGAAAGGAGTGACAAGGTGTCTCCCTCCCCCATTTCTTTGGCTTTGATAAAAGGCTAGGGAGGAATGGAGTCATCAGTTAACAGTTGCAGTGTGAGGCTTTAACTGCCTGGGGCCATTATCCCCCGTTGTCTTGGAAACCCATCCCTACAGGTGAGGGAGGATACTGTGGATTTTTTTCCACCTCGGTCACTCCGCTGGCTTCCCGTGATGGGCTTTCTGCCATGTGCTTGGCTTGTCTGCACAGAGGTCCAGAGAAGGGTGTGTTGATGTGTGTGTGTTGACCTGGCAGGTGCTGCTTGGAGGTGTGGGGAGTGGTCTCCGTGCTTGTGGGCACCTTCATCTTCGGGCAGAGCACGGTGGCCGCGGTCTTGGAACTCTTCTGAGCGGGAGGGGGTCGGCCCGGCCTCCACGCGGTGCCGGTGCGGCTGCCCCCGTGTCCACCTGAGACCCGTGTCCTTTCATCATAAAGATGCTGCAGAAAAGGACCCGTCCTGTCTTCTAAGGCTGCTCATTTGGGCTTCTGTGGGTTCAGGGGGTTTCAGGTGCAGTGCTGAGGAGGGTGTATTGACGTCCTGGGGCTCCCCTAACAGAAGGCCACACGCTGGGGGGCTTCAAACACAGTCCCGGGGGTGGGGGTCTGAGATTGAGGCGTGGCCAAGACCTCGCTCCCTCTGAAGGCTCTGGGTGAGGGCCCTCCCGCCGCCTCCAGCCCCTGGTGTTGCTGGCCACCCTTGGTATTTCTTGGCCTGTAGACACACCCCTCCAGCTCTGCTTCCTGCCCCCACATGGCTGTCTGCTCTGTGTGTCCGTCCAGATTTCCCTCTTATGAGGACACCAGTCATTGGATCAGGACCACCTTAGTCCAGGATGACCTCCCCTTAACTGAGGGACTGCTAAGATCCTCTTTTCAAATGAGGTCACAGTCACAGGTTCCAGGAGGTGGGCCTTCAACTTAATATCTCCAGGGGATACAGTTCATACCACAAGCAGGGGCTGAGGCCCAGGGAGCTCTGCTTTGGCCCACACACCGATGGGAGGGCCCCAGGGAGAGCCCCCCTTTCCCTTCCAGCTGGACCTGAAGAGCCTGGGGGCCAGTGGACTGTTCGCTCTGTACTTTCTTCCTGACCCCAGCCAATCCTGGGGTGAGGGGACCGGGGCTCGGCCCTGGGGCCAGGGTAGGGGAAAGGAGGTGGCGGGGAGAGGGTGGGGGGAGAGGCAGCCAGAGGCCCAGCTGCTCCTTCGTGCTGTGCTTGCTGGCACTGACCCCGCATGGGACCTGGGATGTTCTGGATGCCGCTGGATCCGGGCCACCCTTCCTCTGCCTTGGGACGTCCGCGGGAAGCCAGCGGTGCCGGAGCCGGGAGGGGCCGACGTGCGAGGACAGCTCCCTCGGGGTAAGTGCTGCCCGGGCCCTGTCGGTGCTGTGTTGAGCAATGCGTGCCTGCCCGTGTGAGACGAGCGGTCATACAGCTTTGGGGGCTTTTTTTTCCAGCCTATCCAGTTGCGTTAATTTTTTTTGAGATGTAATTCACATACCATGAAGTTCAGCCTTGCAAAGTGCACAGTTCGGTGGGTGTTGATGGCCAGAGTGGTACCACCGTCGCCAACATCTGATTCTGGTGTATCTTGTGCCCCCAGAGAAAGCTGTGCCCATCAGCAGTCCCTGCCCTGGCCCCGGGAACTAGGAGTCCGCCGTCTCTGTGGATCGGCTGCTTCCGGACACTCCGTACGAATGGCCTTCGTGTCTGGCTCCTTTGACTTCGCATGTTTTCAGATTCGTCCGTTTTACAGGTGAGGCACTGAGGCTCGGACAAGTCCAGGATACCTGTCCTATGAGGTACAGAGCCAGGGTCGGGATGGATTTGGGGTTAAATTCCATTGTCCATTTTCTTAGCACATGTTCCGAGTGGCCAAGGGGATGGGACCTGGTCTGCCCAACCCCAGGGACAGGGATGGCCCCTCTGCCCTCCGTCCTGGCTGCGGGTGTAGACTCTGACCCAGTGAGGCGGGCACAGGAGTCTCCTCCAAGTGCCCTCTGGCCAGCCCCACACCCTGTGTCTGGTGGCCACAGCGTCCCCCCGGGCAAGGGCCTCAGAGCCAGGCCAGGGGCTGCGGCAGGACTGCCCCTCGGCGGCAGCCAGTGGAGTCCTTGATCACGTATGCCGCACGCTTCGGACAGGTGGTGCCGTGCCGGCCGGGAAGGCTGGGGCCGGGCTAGGGCCGCTCACGGAGTCCCGGGGAGGAGCCGAGTGTGGCAGGGGAAGGCTGGGGCCCTCGAAGGGGGCACTGTGGGAATTGGCTTTGGGGTCAGACTGTTGCTGTTGAGCACAGGTTCTGCCATTTGCCATCTCAATATGGGGGGAGTTGATGAAGTGCTTCTGGGAATCTGTTTCCCCACCAAACGGAGCAGGCTTATTGCATATGATGCCAGGAAGGCTCACTGTGAGAATTAAAGGTGATAATGTGTCTCCAGCAGCAGTGTGGGGGTGGGGGCTGCTGAGCAATGGTAGCTTTATTTCCAGAAAACCTAGGTTGAGATGAGGTGAACACCGAGCTTCCCGGCTGCCAAGGGAAAAGGGAAAGAAGATGCTAGGGCCCATCCAAAAACAGGAAGGCACATCAGGGAGGAAGTGGACTGGCACTCCATGCTGAGGGAAGAGGGTGGGGCCCTTGAAGGGGCGATGCACATCTCCCTGGGGACAGTCATTTTTATCTTGATCTGTGTCAGGGACAGGATGGGGTCCTCCTAGGATGGAGTGTCACCTCAACCGTCATCATGCAGCACGTACGGCAGAGAACTGCAGGCTGGGGTGTTGCCCTCTGATGTCTCAGCCGGCGGAGGTATGAGCTGACTCAGGGTTGTCCTCCTCCCACACTAAGTGACCCCCTCAGGTTCCTGCCGGCAGGTGGCAGGAAGGGCTGAAGCGGTGTCCTCAAGGTCAAGGTGGCATTTGTGCTCTGCCCGTCCCTAGCAGCGGTACAGCCTGGGCTAGCCCACGCAAACCTCCCTCCTGCTAGTGTCAGCCTCGGTGTCCTTCCTCGGGGAGGTCAGCAGCCACCGCCTCCTTTCTCCCTTGTGGCCCTCAGTTTGCGTCCTCCTCGCTCTCCTCTAAAACCGAGCAAAGGACGGCCCCTGTGCCCGCCCCAGGTTAGCAGCGAGCGGGAGCTGAGACCTACCTATAACACCACGAGGCTGGCCTGTCCCGGGTCCCGGGCCACGGTCACCCCTGTGCGTGAGGGTGGAGACCCACGTCTCAATCCTGCAGATGTGGCCAAGTGATAGTGTGTCACAGTGATTAGTTCTGCTGTGAGGGCGAGGGCTGCCGGCTGCTCTGGCTCAGGTGCTCCCCTGGGAGCTGGGCAGGGACACCAGCCCCCGGCGCTGCCGGTCCCCTGAGCAGCTGCCCCCCCTCCCCCCCACAGGCTTGCCTCCGCACGCTCGCCGCGGGAGGTTTGGGTTTTGAGCTGGATATGCGGCAAGAACGTGGATCGGCCACTGAACGCAGGTGGTGAACTTCTTGATCTGGGCGGGTGAGCTGATTGAGATTTTTGGGGGGTGGGCAGTAGTTGAGGTGAACTTTAACACAAAAGTAACCATTTTAAGGTGTACGATTCCGGTACCTCAGTGTTGTGTAACCACCTCTGCCTGTGTCCAGAACACTTCCGTCCCCCAACAAGAAGCCCCAGCCCCATTAGCAGGCACTCCCTACTCCCTCGTAGCCCAGCCCGGCAACCGCTGATCTGCTTCCCGCTTCTGTAGACGTCACTATTCTAGACGGTTCATGGGGATGGGATCACACGCTAGATCCCTTCATGGCTGGTCGCTTTCACGTGGCATCGTGTTTTCACCCCCTGGTGTGGCCAGAGCCCACGTCGTCTCATCATCCACTGACGGCCATCGGCGTTTGTACACGAGTATTTGCTCGCCTGCGGCTCTTCCGTTCTTTTGGGCATAGCATAGACCTAGCAATGGGCTCCTAGGGTGACTCCGTCTTTAACTGAGGAACCCGATTGAGGTCTTAATGTCCCATCCTGGAGCTGTTCCCGCGTGGGGGTGCTGTGTGGCACAGGACTGGGGGTGGGTCGCTCGGGGTTGGGGTGTAAGTGGTGCCCTTAGCTTGCTGTGTGACCTCTGGTGAGTTGCTTGCTCTGTTTACACCCCCCGGGGGAACCTGCCAGTCACAGGATGGCAGCGTTGAGGGAGATGGTGTATGCGTGCCTGGCAGAGAAGTGTAAATTCAGTGGGAACTCTGATACCTTTTAGGGTTGAAATTTGTTCTCCTCGGAGCCTGTTTGCACCCACTCAGAATCCACTGAGGCTCTAAAAGCTCAAGCTGCCATCAGCAGAGAGCCTACAACATGGGCGGGGGAGCTCGGGCCAGCGGGTAAGATGTGGGGCAGAAGTGTAACACGCCCAGCTCGTGGGGTTCCTCAGTTACACCCCAAAGAGCCTCAGCCCCCTAAGAATCTTTGTAAGACCACGGAGCCAACTGGAGCAGCCCCCGCTTTGGGGGTGCTTGTGGATGCTGTGGGCAGGACCCCGTTACGTGCCACTCTTGTGAGCCAGGCAGTCCTGGTCTTCAAGGAAGGGTCTTCTCCCCGCTTTATAGATGAGAAAATGGGGGCTCAGAGAGGCTGGCTGCAGGGGCATGCATCTGGGAGGTGCAGAGCTGGGATCCGAACCTGGTTTTTACACTTCCTGCAAGCCCATGTTGTAGGTCACTGGTGTTTTGTGAAGGGCCAGCATCCAACCCTGCCAGGAGGTGGCAGGACAGCTGTCCTCTCGTCCCCATGTCACAGGCTGGCTGCTCTGGGTGCATCTGCGGCCCCAGGGCTCCCACCAGGTCCCACCGACCCACTGTTGCCCTGGTTTAGGACCTTTCTGTCCCCCCTCCATCCTGCCTGCAGACGGGGAGCCAGGGTGCTCTTTCCTGGTCCGTTGAGATTTCTGTGTCTGACTACTCTGGTGCTAAGACACAGAAACAGAGCAAGCAAGTTAGAGAGGTTCCAGAACAGGACTTGAACTGTCTTGTTGGCATAGCTCACTTAGGTGTGCAGTGAAGGATCCACTGTGCCCAGAGCAGTCTGGCCTTGGGCCTGGCCCTTGGCTCCCAGGAGGTGACCTCTAGGACCTTGGACTGTCCTGACCTCAAACCTCTGTGTTTACCTGGGGTCTCTGACCAGGAGGTTTCAGCTTGACCTCCAGAGGGGCTGGAGGCTGTCAGCCCTGGGTAGGGCTGGCCCGCAGTGGAAGCCGACTGCCGAGGCTCTGGAGAGCAGTACTCCATGCGCGTGGTCATGCCTCCGTGCCGGGAGAAAGGGGGCAGTTGTGGGCTCTGGGCCTGGTCTCTGCCACCCCTGCACGGCTTCCCTTTGCTGTTGCCGTAATTCGTAGCTGAGTGAAAGGGCGCCGCGGAGTTCAGGGAGTTACTGAGCCACAGGGGAATTCTTGGGGACTCCCAGAACTTTGGAACGGGCAAGACCGTGTCTGTTAAAATACATACCTCAGCTTTATCAGCTCCGTTTTCCAGATAGATAAGGAAACAGGCTTTGGGGTGACTGGGTCAAGGTTTCATGGCCACTAAGGGGGCCCCATGCACCGAGACCGCTTTGTTCCTCTAGCAGCCCTGCACTAGAAAATTCGAAAGAAAAAAACAGCACGCGGCCGTTCCCAACCAGGGTTTATTGGTGCCTGACTGCCAAGCAGGGCACGGGCTACGTGGGCTCTACGGTCCTGTGCAGCTGGGCCCAGGCCGTGGGTGGGCACTACAGGGTCTCGGCTCCTACCAGGGAGAGGAATGGCCCCAGGCCCATGAGGCAGTGGCCCGGGGAGGGGCCAGTCCTGCTGGGGGTGGGGGGGGAGGAGAGGGTCATGCATGGCCACTGGGCTGGGGAGGGAGGGTGCTGGTTCCAGGAGGTTTCCCTGTGCATTCTGTGTCTCGGATGCTGCTCTGCCTTGGGGGGTGGGGGGGTCGGGGCAAGGGCAGGGGCTGCTCCTTCACGTCACACAGGGAAAATACATTCTTGTCCGGAAGTATATTGAAAAGACAGGTTGTATACCAAAGTTTCTAGAAAAGAGTGGACAGAGTGGCAGGTTGATCCAAAGGCCTCAGGGAGGTGGTCAGTCGCGGCCCACAGTACACCAGGCAGCTGGTGGCGGGGGAGAGAGACAGGAAACAGAGGAGGGGGTTGGGAAGGGCAGCCCCTGCCCACACTGGGGGCCCCAGGGAGGGGGGCCCACAGCCCTGCTGCTGGAGGCTCTGCCCCCCCCCCTTGGCTCGAGGTTGCAGGGCTACATCCCCTCTCGGGCGCTCGCCTAACTCTTCCGCCCTTGGTCTTCCCGCTTCTAGGACCCTCTGCACACCCCACTTCTGTCTACCTGGCACCAAGATCCTGGAGAGGGCCTCTGGCTGACTCAGCGTGTCCACCTTGACGTGCCGGAACGCCTTGCACACGGGACTCTGCAGGTGCCTGCAAGCCAGGGGAACGGGGGGGGGGGGGGGGGGCGTGCTCTGGGGGTTGGGAGAGCCTCCCGCCCGGGCGCAGGGGGGTCCTGGCTCTGCCCGGGATGGGGGGGGTGCCTAACCCCTTGTTTGCCATGCTCGGTGCCTCGAGCCAGGGGGTAAAGATGCGGAGGCCAGGCCTCAGGGAGGGGCAGGCTGAGGGGGCAGGGACAGCCCGGCTCTTGCCTCCCACAGAGCGTTCTTAATCAGAGAACTTTCTGGAGTTTTAGCCCCCAGGGGCCACAGTTTTCAAGTGGGAACAGCCTTGCCCTCGGCTCCCAGGGCAGGACCTGGGTTCAGAGCCCAGCTGGTGGGGGGGGGGGTCCCTCGAGGCCTAGAAACGTGCCTCCCATGGCATTTAGGGCCCCTGTCGGCCCAGTGAGGCGCTCATTATTACCCTGCCCTCCCAGCTCTCCAGCGATGCCCGAGGGCAGGGGTGCCTGCATCCCACCCCCTGACCCACCGCGCCTGGAGCTCACGCTGGGCTCACCTCCTCCACTCCTCCTCAGTCTCCCAGAACTCGTAGACCACGAAGGTGAAGCCGTCCGCCAGCCTCACAGCTGTGATGCTGAAAGAGAGGCTCCAGCTGGGGGGCTGCCCCTGTCCCCCTCAAGGCAGGGTCCCCCCCCAGACTGGTCAGTTCAGGGAGTATCCCCCCCACCCATGACAAGGCCCGCCCCGCAAAGGGGCCAAGAAACAATGAATTACAATGAAATGACACGTGAAAAGGTTTTCTATTCATTTAAAAACCCTACCTACCTTCCTTCAAAAATAAAAGCATCTTCCTCTTGCCACACTGTCCTCTAGAATTGTTTCATTTAATCCTTGAAACAGTCTCGGGACTTGGAATTGGACCAGCAGTGGCTGGGGAAGGCCTGCCCGGGGTCAGTGGTCCGGCAGGCCCCCTACCTCCCATTAAATAGGGCTAATTCTATCTGGGCCAGGGGAGGGGGCTGCCTCCCCGAGCATGGCTGACCTGGCGGGGACGGGGAGGCTCTAGGATTCCACCGTCTCTAACCCCATCCCCATCTGGCCCCTCGGCTGCGCTCCTGCCTTCTGCTCTCTCACAGCTCCGCAGAACAGAATGCCCAGCATCCCACGAGGAGGAGGATTTTGTCAGGGGTGGCCGTCCCTGTATCATCACGGGCCCTTCCAGCCCTAACCGCACAGGATCGAGGCTGCTGATCGTAGCCTCAGTTCACCATGCTCTAGCCTCAAAGCACACGTGGGGCTGTGGGCTCGTACTCGGGGAGAAGACGGGGCACGCGTGTCCCCCACTGACCGGACGTAACCCTTCCCCCGACGCGGATGGCACAGCTTGGGAGCGATTTGGTTCACGTACGTTCGGTTACTGGGTGATGAAAGCCCCTGTGGGGACTGCATTTGTCTGGCTGACAACACACGGGTTGCTTGGGGGGGGGGGAACGACACGCAGGCAGGCGTGGGGCGCAGGGAGGACAGTCCTTCCCATGCAGGCATGAAGCCCCACCGCGTCCCGCCTGCTCCCCTCCCCCTCCCACGTTCTCGCCCACGGTGAGCGCGCCTCCACTCCCAGGGTCGCCCCACCCGTACGTCAGCGCCTCGACTGCTAGCTGGACTTTAACGCGGCCCCAGAGGCCTGTAGGACGGCCCCACCAACACACCTGACCTCTCCCACCCTTCTAGCTCAGCACACAGCACCATCCTCTCTCGGGTTTAAGCCAAAGGCTCTCCAACTCAGCCTTGCCTCCTCTCTCCACCTTCCTCCATCCCAGCCACTCACAAGGCCGCTCAGCTTGGCTCCAAAACCCACAGCACGGGAAGGCCTGCCCCTCTCCCGTGACTGCGGGGCCCCTCCTGGCCCTGGTCCCCACTCACCCCTTCTGCCCACAAAGGAGACCAGACCACGTCTGCCTTCTGCTCAAGCATCTCCCGCACGGTCCCGACCAGCCCCAGTTCTCTCTGCTGGTGTCACTGTCAGGCCACACCAGGTGCTGGCTTTGTCCCCAAACTCGGCACCAGCTGATCCCTGGCCCAGACTGCCCTTCCTCAGATCCTGCAGGTCGGGCTGCTCCTCACTCTGGCCTCAAGCACATGCAGCCCCTCAACCCAGAGCAAACCCTTCCTGAAGCCCCCCCCTCCAGGACCCTGCTTCCTGGCCCCGTTGGGAACCCCCCCCTCTGTCTGCCCCTCTCCCTCCTAGAATAAATGCTCAGCAAGAGCAGGGGCCTGCTTCCCGGCTGTATCCCCAGGAAGCAGGGAGAAGGTGCCTGTGCTCTGGAGGCCAAGACGAGCTGGGGAGAGAGAACCGCGGCAGGGACCGGAGGCTCCGGCCGCTCCCCGGTGGGCGTGAGACGGCGTGCGGCGCGAGCCCGGTGGCCTGGGCCAGCAGCCCTCGCTCAGCGCCACCAGCAAGGCTGAGACGCGGCCGCGTCCAGCCTGGGCGGCAGGGAGCAGAGGGTGAGGCCCGGGGCGGCTGCGCACCCGGAGTCAACGCAGACTGCCCCAGCCCCTGGCCTGGGCCCCTCACGGCCACTACTCCACTGTCCCCTCCAGCAACCCCAGGGAGGACGAGGAAGCTAAAGCCAGGGAGACAGAGTCCCGGCCACGTTCGCACGGCGGGGCAAAGCCCGGACCGACAAGGGGCTTCCCTGGGGCACGGTTTGTTCTCAGGGGGAGCCCGCCCTCCACCCCCAGGCCGAGCTGCCCGCGCCGCACCCCCCCCCCCCCCCCAGCTCACTCACTGGAAGCAGTTCCTGGCCCCGGCGGTGCCCCGCACGTATTGGCGCAGGGAGTCCACGAACTCGCTCAGCTGCTCGGGGCACACGGCCATCTCCTGCCGGACCAGCTGCAGGTGCTGTGGGACCCCGGGGGGGGGGGCGTGAGCGTGGGCCGCCCGCCCCCACTTCGCACCAGCCCTCTCCTCCCAGGACCCCTCCCTGCCCCCTGGGCACATCTCAAGACCCGGCCTCCCCAGACCTTTCAGAGAGGACAGGACAACTTGGCCAAAATAAAACCGAAGAAACCCATGGACACCCCGGCCCCTTCTTTCTTACACGTGAAACTGGCTAAAAAGAACTAGGACTTCAGAGCTCAGAGCTGCGTAACCCCCCCAATGCAGGACAGCCAACAAGGGTGTTTAAAGAGGCTCTGCGGACGTCGGGAGCTGCCCGCAAGGCTCTCTGCTCCGAGATGCAACCTCCACTTCTGCTTGAATCCGGGTTTTGGGGTCCCTGGGCTGCTCACTTTGCTCTGAGCCCAACTATTTCGTCCAAAAGTAAACCAGCCCCGGGAGGGCTGGGTGGCCAGGAGCTGGGGCTGTCTCCCCTGGTGGTGGTCCCGGGGTGGGGGTGTCAAGGACAGGGAGCTGCCGGCATCGAGTCCGGGCTCAGGCAGGGATGGGGCCACAGGAGAGGGACAGGAAGGGAGCAGGCCTCACCATGTTGGTGCCTTCTTCATCCGAGAGGCGCTGCTGAAGGTCAAACCAAAGGGTCTGAAACAACAATGCACAAAGACGTGTTGGAGACAGAGGCCACCTCCCCCAGGGAGGCTTCCAGGACCACCACAATGAGACCACAGTGCCCAGAGCCATCAAAGAGCTGCGGCCTCTCCACCGCAAGGTTCCAGGGGCTCTGGAGTCCCCAGGCGGCTGGACAGGGCTCAGTCCACCCTCCATACACCGTGCTGGCCCTGCGGGGAGCTGGGAAGCCAGGCTGGGAGACTGACAGCAGACAGCCCTTCTGGCCTTGGCATGTGGGAGCACTGGGAGGCACAGAGGCCACTCAGACCTGCCCAGCGGGCATTCTGTTAGCGGGGGAGGGTAGTCTTGGGACAGGCAGCAGTGGGGGGCTTGAGTCTCGAATCCAGGGTGCTGGGTTTTTGCCACAGCTGCTGGCAACAGCCCTGAGACTCCCCATCAACCGACCAATCACCCCGAGTCCTAACCCCTGGCGCCTCGTGAATCTAATGGGCTGGTCTGTTACCCTGGCCTCCCACACGCCTTGAACTAAGCACTTCGCCAATACATCTTGCTGAACTGTGCACGCTGAGGTAGGTGCTGGCCCACCGTAAGCCCCAAGCGAGCAGGACCCGCGTGCATACTGCTCACGACCCTGAGCCGGCGTCTAGAACAGGGCACCTGATGGATGCTCTCGCTGTTCAGAGCACAGAACCCTGCGTGAGCGCTGGAGACTGGGTTTGAAGCCAGGGTCTCTCTCCTCCTGACCCACAAATTTGTGATTCTTCTTCAACTTGGGCGCCTTTGGGCCCATCCCTGTCCATCCTCCACGAGGACAGCCTGCGTCTCCGGCACAGTCACAGACCCGGGTCCTTCCTCTCTCGCGTGGAGGAGGCACGAGTGGGAGGCCCGTAGCTGGCTAAGGAAAACAGCGAGCGGGAAGGGGGCATGTGACCTGCGCAGTCACCACCTTGAACTTCTTCAGAATGTCTGAGCAGGGGGCCCTGCATGCTCCTTTTGCATGTGCCCAAAATGGCCTCGTAATTTCTGCAGCCGGTCCTGCGGAAAGCACCCACTTCTCAGAAACACGGCGCTGCTAGGAGCTTTGCCGGAGGCCAGGGTGTGCCCGGCACGTCATTCTACAACCGCATAGGAGGCCCCTGGAGGCAGGGGCTGCAACTGGTTCCCCTGGCTTCTCCGGGCCAGCAGGGCCACGGAGGGCGGAGGGCGAGGATGGCGGCGAGGGTGGGGGTCTGCCCCGCCCCCTCCAGCGCCCCATCAGCCCCGCCCAGGCAGAGCGGGCAGGCGCAGGTTGGCACGCGGAGGGCCGGGAAAGCCCCGGCCGACCGGATTGGCTCCCGCCGGCGGCCTGCACCAATCAGAGGCCAGCCAGAGGGGCCCCGCCCCGTCTCCAGGACACCCAGGTGCTCTGAGGTCTCCAGCCAGCTGGTTGTTAAGGCGACCGGGTGCTAAAAATAAGCTTCAAAGAACCTCCCTGTGGAGGCGCTCCGAGTTGTTATGACAACCGGGCCTCAGGGTCCCGCCGAGCCGTTTTCCCACCGCTCCCACTCAGCGGCCGGCGTAAGGGAGGGGATCCCACCTCGGCTCCGCCCTGCAGGTGGGTAGCCGCCTCCTTCAGGCTCCCCTCCAGGTCTGGCCTCAGCCTCCCTGTGCGTGGGGAGCCCCGCCCCCACGAATCCCTCGGAACCCCCAAACCCATCAAAGTACTTTTTTGCCCTTTTGCCAAAGATGTAAAAAATTCAGCGAGGTAGGAGCCACGTAAAATGTCTGTAAGCGCAGAGCTGGGAGCTGCCTGCTCCCCGGGGTCCCGCAGGCAGACAGGGCGCGCGGGTCCGGGTTTTGGCATCAGAAGAGCCAGTGACGATTGCTACCAACTGCTCATAGGAGATGCTCGCCGCACGCAGGCTCTGGGCTAGGCCATTAAGACCTCATTTTCTTTAATCCTCACAACAACGCTGGGAGGAGGACTATCCTGAATACTTCTCCGTGGTTAGAGCGGGAATCTGAGGCTCAGAGAGGGTAAGTCACTGGCCCAGGGTCACACAGCTAAGTGCTAGAGCCAGGATTCAAACAGCAATCTGAGACCTGAGCCCATTGGTCAACCTCAAGGCCGCCTGTTGTCTTTCTGCCAACAAATGGTCATTGTTATGGGCTGACCTGTTTCCTCTCCAAAATCCTATGTGCAAGTCCCACCCCTCAGGAACCGAGCACGGGACTATGTTTCGAAATAGGGCCTCTGAAGAGGTAATTAAGATGAGGTCCCATGGGTGGGCCCTGATCCAACTTGACCGTTGTCCTCAGATGGAGATCAGGACGCAGACGCGCACAGAGGGAGGACCGAGGGAGGACACAGGAAGAAGGCGGTGTCTACGGCCCAGGAGAGAGGCCTCAGGGGACAGCCTCATCTCAGACTTCTAGGCTCAAACCCCAGGCTGGGCTTTCAGCCCCGCTCCTGGTACTGGTTACGGCCACCGTGGGAGACTAATGCGGTCCTACTCTGAGGACCTACTGAGTGGTGAAATGTTCTCTGAAGACAGGATTCTGTAGAGACTGTGCCATTTTCTATTACCCGTGGACGTGCCAAATCGTATCTGGTCATTCGGGATGTTTCTCATCTCCCCTGGGACGTCGCAGTCCCTCATCCACCTTTTAGTATCACCTGCCCAGGCCAGGCCCACCTTTGAGCAAAGCTGCAGGAAGCCTTGTCCCCTCGCCATCCGTGTCCCTGCTGACTCCTTCCTGCTCCTTGAGATGCCCCTCCGCCCCTCCGGGCTGCCCCCAGCCCTGGGACAGCTCCCCACCCCCCAGCACCTCTCCTTGGACTGGTGCAAAGGACATATTCTCCCTAGTCTTGTTCTCCATCCCCCCTTGCCCCATGGGTGATGCCCTCTCCAAGGTCCCTGGCTCCTGTCCGGACTCCAGGCCCAACCCTACACTCACTGGGTGCAGAGGGCAGGGGAGAAGGGCGAGGGCTAGGCGGGCTTACCTTACTCTCCAGCCGTCCTATTAGCTCTGCCAAGCGGCTGATCTGGGCTTCCAGGCCCTCCTCCTTGGGGTCCGCAGTGACTAAGAAAAAGGAACAGAGATGCTGATGGCGGGCAGGGTGAGGCCTGGGGGAGGGGAGAGGCGCCCTCAGCCCTCCCAGTCCCACCTGGAGGCCCAGGCTACATCTGGGCCACCGCCAGGGCTCCCCACCCCAGGCCGCCACACTCTCTCACCAGAAGGAAGACTCTTCCCTTGTTCCGAGGCCCCCAGCTTGGGGCTGGGGGCGTGGGGGGGCGCGGCGCTTCCAGACCAGGTCTCCGCCACGCCGTGGCTGGGCTTGCTGTGGTTCTGTCTGCAGTGTGAGTGGAGGAAACACACACATGAGGGAGGCCGCAGGACCCTGGCCGCTTTTAGCTTTGGCAAATATTAAGCACCTGCTGTGAGCGGAAATGTGCACAGTTGACCCGGTGGAGCCCCATTCCTGTGAGGCGGCCATGATGGCCTTGGTTTCCCCGAGGAGTAAATGAGGCCCACAGACAGGGGCCTTCAGCAAGACCACACAGCTAGAGGGCAGTCGGGATCCAAACTTCGCTACATTCTAGGACGACACAGCCCCGGCTCTGTGCCCGGGGGGTTCCGTTCCAGGGCTGACACCGAGCCAGGCTCCCAGCCCACTGAAGTGACAGCTTCCCCTCCCTGCCTCACTGGGGCAGGGGGAGGCTGGGTCTGTACCAGCTAGACAGCCCCCTTCTCTGAAAAAGGGAGCCCTAAGACACAGTCCAGAGAGGGCCTAGAACAGCACAGAGAAATCTGTGCTCCCGACTTCAGCCAGGCCCTAGAGAGAGGGGCCGGGCCCCATGTGCTGTCCCCGTCCACGGCGCCCACGCACACCGACGCACACAAGTGCCCAGCCCGGCACGCCTGACGGGCACACGCGGCTCACCAAGCACGGTGCCTGGCCCAACAGTGGGGGCTCAACCAATGCTCAGGGAATGGCCAAACACCCACGTGCAAAGAGATGTTGGAACACTCACCGCAGACACACAAATACACCCAGACACACACACACCGCTGGGCACACAGCCAATACGCCCTGTCCTGGGCCGCCTTCTGCCTTGGTACATTCCAGACTGTCTCCCATGATCCCAAAAGCTCAGCAAGCCTCGCCCCTGTGCAGCAGGGGCCACCCCAAGTCTTTGGGGGAGGGAAAGGCTGGTAGAGACTTTGAGGTGCCCATCCCGATGCTCCGCAAACCGGCAGCAAATGCAGCGTGGCCCTCAGACCACAAATGTGCGCAGCGGGAGTCCCACAGGGGCCGCGGGCTTTGAACCAGTGGCTTTTGCTCCTGGACAGGGGAGCCTAAGGGGACCTGCAGCCAGGGGACGGATTAGCTGAGATTCGGGGCGGTTTGAAGGGGGAGTGCATATGGAGATGTGACTCCCCATCGCGAAGGGCCCCCTCTGCCATCGAGGTCCCAAAGGAAGGTCCCAGCACGGGGCCGGGCAGGTGTACGTGCTGACACATGATGGGGCTGGCACAGCGCAGGGAACAGGCCGCCGACTGCACCCGCCAACTCCTGTCCTACAGCAGGAGAAAACCCGCAGCTTTTACTCCAGTGACCAGAATAGGAAGGAAGTCTCCGTGTCAGCCTCCAGAGCTGGGGCTGGTCACTTTGGGGACCCTCTGAATCACGAGGCTGAGCGCAGACGGATGCAAAGCTGTGAGCTCAGCGACGAGGGACTCCAATCCAGCAGGCACGCTCAGGGGCCGGGGATCTGCATCTGACATTTCCCAGATAACGTGCCCGCGGGTACCCAGAGCAAACAAATTTTGGCTCCGCGTCCCTGAGCAGCCTTTGCAATCCTATCTGGCTGGGACCAGCCCTCACCAGCCACACACCACGTGCTTAAACCCCCACGGGACAGCCACGGCCACCCTGGCCACGGCGAGCCTCTGCCTGTGCGGACGCATGGCTGTGGTTCCTGTCCCCCGTTTCTCTCTGTGTCCCCTCGGCACCAGATGCATCGGCTGTTCTGGAAAGAAGGGGCAGAGGGGAATTGTCTCAACTTGGCACAGATGCTTTTCCTTGGCTTTTTGCCATGCAAACATGGCCCGAGATCACTTAAATCACCTTGCTTCTCTTTCAGTCCTGCGGAGAAAGTCAGGATTCAGGGCTACTCTTTCTTCAAGGCCTCTCTTTGCAACCCCAGTCCCTCCTTCTAACAGATGGAGGCAGGGCAGGCCTCGGGCTTCCCCGACACCGTGCAAAAGCAGGTGGTGGGTTTTATAGCTACTTCACTGACGGCACGTGGAAACTTCTCTGGTTATGGTAACCATGTAGTTTCCTGAAATTATTTCCAGTTTTCAGAAGCAAGGCAAATAATAGAATGGTCTTGGGTAATAACGTAAGCGAGTGGTACAGGGATGTGGCAAATCGGCCAGACTCTAGGAAACAGTCTTAACTCTGCGTGCACGTCCTGCACGCACCCCCGGCATTCTTCTGCACGTACAGTGTCTCATTCCATCCGCACAGTCATTGAAAAGGCAGGTATAGAACCATCCCACTTTACAGTTGGGGAAATAGAGGCACAGAGAGGTGTAGCACCTTGCCCAAGGTCCCCCCAGCCCCCACGCACACATGGCCCCTGCAAGCAGCAGACTGCCGTGTGTGTGTGCGACACAGCCCCAAGTGACACAGGGAGGTCCCGGGAACGCACCGGATCTGGCTGGTCTGCTCCTCGATGGCCTCCACCGCACTCTCCACGGAGCTCAGCAGCGACTGGATCTGATTGGCCGTCTCCTTCAGCAGAAAGCGTGTCACAAACTGGTCCACGTTGCTCCCGCCCTCGTACACCTGTGGAGGGAAGGGACGGGGCACAGATGGGAGAGGGGTTACAGAGGAACTTGGGGTTGGGGGGGCTGAGCTAGGGGGGCACTTGGGGTTGGTGTCTCTGCCTTGCAGGAGGAAATGGGGACCCCAGCGCCTCCTGCATCTGGGGAACAGCAGAGTTCCTGCATCAGGGCACACGGGCTATGGATTCTGAGAAGATGTCTGAGCCCTGGCTTCACCACGTACCAGCTCCTTACCTCTGTGACCACGACAGCAGTCACTCCAGTATCTCTCCTGCAAGGTCATACGGAGGACTGAGTGATAGACTGTACGTAACATGCTCAGTGCCGTGCCTGCCCCATAGCAAGTACTCAATGAACAGTAGCTGCTATGATGAAGATGGTGAAGATGGTGGTGGTCATGATGATGACGAGGACGAGGACAAGGATGATGGTGATGATGGTGGGGATGGTGGGGATGGAGGTGGTGGTGGTGATGGTGGTGGTGATGATGGTGGGGATGGTGGGGATGGAGGTGGTGGTGGTGATGGTGGTGGTGGTGGTGATGATGGTGATGGAGGGGCTGAAGAGGATGGTGGTGATGATGGTGGTGATGATGGTGGTGATGGTTATCAAGATGGCAGTGACAGTGGTGATGATGGTGGTGGTGATGATGGAGGTGATGAAGATGATGGTGATGATGACGGTGTCACGTGATGGTGATGGTGATGAAGATGATGGCAGTGACAATGACGGCGATGGAGGTGATGATGGAGATGCTGAAGCGGATGGTGGTGGTGATGATGGAGGTGACGGTGAAGATGATGCTGGTGAGGGGCTGGGAGAGATAGCACGCTCACTGGTGGTGGCGTTCCTGATGTTCTCACTGACAGGGACAAAGTGTGACAGAAGAACAGTACACAACCCTGCCCCTCCCTCCTCCTCCAAGGATTCCTTGGGCTCCTGGGCCTTCGTGATGCTACCCAGAAAAAAAGAAAACTCAAAAGCAACCAGAGAAGTTCAACTGGCTCCTCTCAAGAAAATGCCAGAGACTCCATCTCAGCAGAAGGGGGCAGCAGGGAGTCTGGGGGGAACCAAGAGAGGGAGATTCAGAGGCCACGAGTAGAGGAATTCTGGGTAGAGCAGGAGGAAAAGGGTTTCCACAGATTTCGCTCTGTGGTGCAAGACAGAATCTCCCCTTCTGTCAAGAGTCTGCAGCAAAGACATTTCTCAGGGCTTCTGGATCCAGCTGCGATCCCCTTGGCTTCAGAAGGCTTTACGGTGGAACTGAGAAGGTTCTGGCTTAGCCAGGTCACTCAAGGATGATAAGGGATCCAATAAGCACCGTGTTGGGGACGCTGGTCCCCAAAACGCTGTACAGCGCTCCCGCCTCCTATGCCAAGCCCCCCCCCCCCCACCGAGCCAACTGCCTGGCACCTTGGAGGTCCACCCAGTCCCTGGCAAGGCGAGGGAAAACAGGGCTCCCAAGGACAGCAAATTAAGCCATCCATCACTCTGACCAGGAATTAATTAGCAACGAGTACACAAGGGACACATGGCTAGAGACAGAGAGGGAAACAGAGGCAGGGATGGGGAGCGTGGGGAAGACAGGCAGGCACACACAGGGAGGCGTGTGGGGGTGGACGTCCCGTGCCAACGCTGGAGACGAGCCCCGACAGAGAATGAATCTGTGGCAGAAGGTAGATAAGGCTCCCATCACCTAATGCATTTCAGTGACTGATTACCCTCCCCAGCAAACGGCTGAAGCCACACTCAATCCAGTGATCAACGGGCCCTGGACAAATGAATGGCCAAAAAGATATAATGTTGTAAGAATTTAAATGCAAAGAGAGAGAGCCTGCTAGAAACCATCAGGCAGAAAAATGAGCTGTTAAGTGTGTTAGAAGCACCCAGATCCGTGGCTGAGGTTCCAAAAGATCCATGCGTGTAACTGGTTAGCTGAATTCCAGAAAGACGAGTTATTTTCCAAGGAGTGAAAATGCAGCCTTTACAGATCTCTCCTCCACCACAATCCATGCCTCAACCAGGAGACCAACTCCACCGATTCCAGAAGGAAAGGGTCAGATCCGGGAATTCTGTACCGGGTGGACACACAACAGGGAGACCTTCAGAAACCTGCAAATCTCTGACATGCTACCAGATGAGCGCCTTTCCAACAAACTATGCCTAGGAATTTCCCCCGAAATATCTAGGGTCGAACCTCAGAAAGAACTCTTGCTTAGGGGAATCATGAAAAGAGCAGCAGTGACAGCTGCAATTAAATGTAAAGTTACAGAGGTCAGGAAAAGAAAATATTAATCATAGCTTAATTTTGATCACACCGGATTATGTCAATAAAGAGGGTAGAAGTATGGAACAAATATCTGAAGATCTCAAATTCTTTTAATTCCACAAAAAGGTATAGGAAGTGTTTTTTATGAGCTAGGTATAAAAATGGGAGGAAGCGCGCTCACAAAGCTCCTGTTTTCCAGGTGGCCAGTGGAAAATGAAAGCTACAGTGCTTCCCTTCGAAATCACAATCAATGCTATTTTTTTTTTTTTAGATTTTTTTTTTCTTCATTCATTTGACAGAGAGAGACACAGCGAGAGAGGGAACATAAGCAGGGGGAGTGGGAGAGGGAGAAGCAGACTTCCCGCAGAGCAGGGAGCCCGATGCGGGGCTCGATCCCAGGACCCCGGGATCATGACCTGAGCCGAAAGCAGACGCCCAACAACTGAGCCACCCAGGCGCCCCTCACAATCAATGCTATTAACAAAGCTGACCATCAAATGGCAAACCGAGGAACAAAGGAAGCACGCAAATTGGGAAGCATAAAAGATTCCAACAGCAGTCAGAGCAGACGGATTATAACCATAAAATCCAGCAGAAAGCAGCCTCAGCTCCCTCGTGTAAACATGCAATCCCAGACTTGACGAAATGAGAGCCATGGAGGCACCTCTAAACCAAAACAGCACCAGATTATTAACAAAGTGAAGTCTGTGCAAAAAATCCTGCCACCAAATTTGGTCAAATCAACAGGACAAGTCACAGTATCACTCGAAGATGCCGTAAACACGACAATGGAGGGGCGCCTGGGTGGCTCAGTCAGCTGAGCATCTGCCTTCGGCTCAGGTCATGATCCAAGGGTCCTGGGATCGAGCCCCTGCTGAGCAAGGAGCCTGCTTCTCTCCCTCGGCCTGCTGCTTCCCTTGCTTGTGCTCTCGCTCTCTCAAATAAATAAAAAATAAAAATAAAAAATAAAATAATACAATATATGTTTAAAAAAAAAAAGGAGAAGATAGCAGGAGGGGAAGAATGAAGGGGGGGAAATCGGAGGGGGAGACAAACCATGAGAGACTGTGGACTGTGAAAAACAAACTGAGGGTTCTAGAGGGGAGGGGGGTGGGGGATGTGTTAGCCTGGTGATGGGTATTAACGAGGGCACTTCTGCATGGAGCACTGGGTGTTATGCACAAACAATGAATCATGGAACACTACATCAAAAACTAATGATGTAATGTATGGTGATTAACATAACAAAAAAATAAAAAATAGCAAAAAATAAATAAACAAACATGGCAATGGGGACTCAGATGGACACAGCCACTTCATAAAGCAATTTTGCTTTATATCCAGAGCCTTGTACTGCTTATTCTTTGACCCAGTAATTCCACTTTTGATCATCCATCCTTAAGAAATCATGCAAAATGTGCATAAATGTTTATGTCCCAAGATTACAATATTATTCATAATAGCAAAAACCTGGTAATAATCTAATATACCCCAAAAAGAAGAACAGTACATTTAAATATTAATATTTAAAAAGATGCTTCTGGACAGTTTTAATAACGTGGGGAAAGTGTTAAAGATATTAGGTGGGGAAAAAAGTAGAACATAAGTTTTTGTGTGCACAGAACGGTATTAAGTATATTAAAGAAACACACATGGGGACAAAAAGGCTCAGAGGTAATAAGGTAATTAACAACAGTGGTGAGGAACGTTGGGAGTACAAATTTGAAATTCTTCTTCATACTTTTCTCTATTTCCTGAATTTTGCAAGTTGAACATGCACCATTTATATAATAAAAACATAACCAAAGTCTATATGCATCAAACAACATGGCTAAAAATACAGTTAGGGAACACATTAAAAATACAGAGATTAAGTCATTTAGCATGACAAATTAGCTCGTCACTGTCCCAGAGGACAGATAAATTGGACAATAATAAACACGAATGGAAAGAGCATTGCCAGGAAAGTGTGAAAGTCTTCAAAACGGACAAGATTATTACCGGGTCTCCTGCCTAGTACACCCTCTGGGCTAAGTCTTTGTTTTGGAGCTACTCTTAAAACTCTGTAGAATGTAGAATAGGGATGATATTGCAAATAATTCTCATCTACAGAAGCACACATGAATTTTGTCTGGACAAGGGTTGTCACTGTCACTGGGGATGGGTCAATTCTGCATTTATTCACAAAGTCATCCCAGAATTCCTGGTTGCTTCTGTACATGGTGTGGATTCTTTGAATTTTCCTCTGAGCTAGCTCTGACATCTTACCCGTCCTCACATTAATTCATGAGTCCTTTAAATATTCATATTCCTTATATAGGAAGTAGAAAGCGAAGACGAATAACAAAAATAATTAACTTTGATTATTCAGTCATGGAAGTAAGGTCAAAATTAAATCATGAAAACCTTTTTAAATAGAGACAACATGGTAAATGATATAAAGATTTTGCATGAAAAACTGTATACACAAGCCAAGTATTTATAAATGAGTGACGTGAACTCTGTATTTCTGGGATTAAAATTACTGAAGAAAATTCCTATGGAGACAAAAAAAAAAAAAAAAAAAAAAAAGCCTTAAGGCCTTAAGTGATTTTCTCAATTTTGAAACCAAAACTTAAGAAGGAGTGACTGGTGAGGGGGATGCCTGGGTGGCTCAGTCGGTTAAGCGTCTGCCTTCAGCTCAGGTCATGTGCCCAGGGTCCTGGGATCGAGCCCCACATCGGGCTCCTTGCTCAGCAGGAGAGTCTGCTTCTCCCTCTCCCACTCCCCCTGCTTGTGTTCCTGCTCTCGCTATCTCTCTCTCTGTCAAATAAATAAAATCTTTTTAAAAACCTGTAATAAAAATAACAATGTTGGGGTTGACAAAAATGAGAGAACGCACGCATTTTTACATCTGTACGAGACATGTGGTTTCCCTTCTTTAGTAATACACACGTCCTAACACAGAAGGGACAGCCATTATCAAATTTCCTATTCTGGAAAGTATGACCCACATCTTCCTCTCGAGCATCCACGAGGTCATTATCAAAACAACTCAAGCACTGTATCAGGAGGAAATCACACCGTGTGAGAGAAGCGGGGAAACCCAGGGGGCTGCTCGCTTCCATCCCCCGCACAGTGAAGCCCGGGATGAGCAGGGATGCAGCAGAGGTCAGGGAGATTGAGGGAGGAGGTGCCTCCCTCAGAGAATCACAGGTGCAGTGAAAACATCCAAGGTCAAGCCTGATTATCAAAAGAATGTAAGCAATGCACTTCACATGTGGAAAAGAAGAGCAGCAACCACCAGCCTGGGCAGGTAGGAAGGAGAGAAGGCCCGAAACTGTAACTACAGTAGGAAACATATCAGGAAATGTAGACACTTGTCGAGGGGCTGGTTATGAGAAACTAAAACAGGCAAACTGGGGCGCCTGGCTGGCTCTGTTGGTTAAGCACCTGACTCTTGATTTGGGCTCAGGTTGGGATCTCGGGGTCGTGGGATCGGGGATGGAGCCCCAAGTCGGGCTCCGCGCTCAGTGGGGTGTCCGCTGGGGCTTCTCTCTCCTTCTCCCTCTGCCCCTCCTCCCCCACTGCTTGCTTGCACGCTCTCTAAAATAAATACAATCTTAAAAAAAAAAAAAAAACAGGGACGCCTGGGTGGCTCAGTCGGTTAAGCGTCTGCCTTCGGCTCAGGTCATGATCCCAATACCCTGGGATCGAGTCCCGCATCGGGCTCCTTGCTCAGCAGGGAGCCTGCTTCTCCCTCTGCCTGCAGCTCCCCCTGCTTGTACTCTCGCTCACTCTCTCTCGCCCACGCTCTCTCTCTCTAACGAATAAATAAATAAAATCTTAAAAAAAAAAAAAAAAAAAAAAAAAAACAACAAAAAAAAAAAACAGGCAAAACTGTCAAACAGAAATTTTCTAAAATGTAGCACAACAGGACAAAAATTAAAACAAGACTAGAGCTATAGAAACAGATGTTTTGTTCAATTTAATCTGCATGAAGTGCCTGTTTTGGGTCAAAGAAGCTTTTAGATTTAAAAAAAAATAATCAACAACATGCTCTGCATGACAGATCGCGAAGCTGAATGTGTCTGTGACCGTTTTGTTTCAAACTGCACTAAAATGGACATAAAAAGTCCAGCACTTAACTGAACCCAGGATTGACCTCAAAAACCTATGAAAGGACAGCCCCTCCCCTGCGGAGGACCTTGACCCCAGCCTCCTGGATAAATTCTTTCTATTTTTGAATAGAAAAAGGATTCTGTGGCGGAGAAGCTGATTCACACACAGCAGAATCTTCAAGCCCACCTAAATTCATTCCCGATCAAGTCCGAGAGAGACCCAGGGAACGCAGCCCTGTGACAGAGGGATAGGGTGCCCGTCAGGAAGTGAAGGACTGTTCAACAGAAGAGACTCTAAGAATAGAATCCACCCCACCAATCACTGAAGAAGAATCACGTCATCAGAAAGGCAATTTAAAAAACCCACTACCACCTCCTAAGACGGAATTTAACGAAGGGAAGGCAAAAAAATATATATATATTTTTTTACAGGCTGAAGAGGATTCTAAAATAAGAGCTGGTATTAATATTGTCATTAGCGAAGAAATACCGGAGAGACGCACTTGAGAATCCCGAGCCAAACAAGGACGGCTGACGCAGCAGCGGGGGCTGCAGAATCGGGGGGGGGGGGGGAGGCGGCAGGACGCGGCCCAGAACTAAGAGGACCGTGCGGGAGACACGAGGAAGCGAAGCGCACTAGCTCACGACTCAACACGGACGGACGGTGCGAGTGAAGCATCTGGATTAACCAACGAGCTGCATTTCTACCAACAAAACTCGGTTAGAAAACAAGCCAGAAAAAGGAATGTCCACCGCCGCCGCAAACACCGTTACAGTCACCACTAGAAATGCCCCAAAGGCCGCACCGAGGGTCACAGCGCACGCCTTCCCAGAGCAGCATCTCCAACGCGGCCCAGTAGCCCAAGTTCTACTGGGAGACGTTAGAATCCGCTCCTTGGTGGAGAACAAGGTCTCCCCGATGAAGAGTTATGACCAAAGACCAAGAAGTAACCATGCATGTGGGTGACACCTCGAGATGGCACAGCTGGGAGGTGGCTCCACCTCGAGGGGGTCCCATGGGGGCACGTGGGGCACGTCCCCCCCGGGGCCATCAGGCGCGGAGCTGGGCTGCTATCCCGGTCGGGGCAGGGATTCCAGAGTCTGGGCTCTTTCCACGCTCCCCTGCAAACCCACTGCCCACCTGCTACATTCAGAACGTCCGAAGTCTGGACAGATGAACAATGACAGGCAAACGGTCTTACATGATATTTAAAATAGGCTCTAGGGGCACCTGGGTGGCTCAGTCGTTGGGCGTCTGCCTTCGGCTCAGGTCATGATCCCAAGGTCCCGGGATCCAGCCCCGCATTGGGCTCCCTGCTCCGCGGGAAGCCTGCTTCTCCCTCTCCCGCTCCCCCTGCTTGCGTTCCCTCTCTCGCTGTGCCTCTGTCTGTCAGATAAATAAATAAAATCTTTATAAATAAATAAATAAGCTCTAAGACACCAAGACCCGTGATAGCAGGGCAGGAGGAGAGGAATGGAAATGTGGGTGCGTGGAGGCTCAGGATCAGGCCCAGCTCTTCTGAGACCTGGAGGAAGAGAGCGATTCCCTGATAGATGCGGGGCAGTAACCGAGTACCATGTGAAAAAGCGTACAGAATTCATCTTACTTCTGTCCGGACAGACGACAGGAGCCTCATGATAAAACAGCCACCTCTGCTCTGTGCCGGGCCCCGTGCTAAGCAGCCGGAGACCTTACTTCCTTCAATCCCCCTGAGGACTCGAAGGTGAACACTGTATTCCACAGATGGAGAAACTGAGGCTCGCGGGGGGGAAGGGACTGGCTCGGGGTCCTTCCACTGGGTCTACGTGTCCCTCAGCGCGACCCGCTCCCCGCTCCTCCCTGCACGCCTGCTTGGTGTGCTGCCCCCCTGGCGGCTCACTGGCCCTCGGTCACCCCCCCCCCCCATGAGCTCCACGCCTCCCACCGGGCCCTGCCCCAGCTTCTCTCAGTTCGCCCGCAGCTACGGCCATCAGGCTACAACTCTGCAGGGTCCCTCCTCCGAGCCTGTGCGCGTGGCCACGAAACGGGGCGGTGAGAGTGACAGTGGCTATACCACAGGGCTGGCCAGTGCGCCTCTTCCCGGGGTGCCTGCCCAGCGGGGTGCAGACCCCGAGGCTGGGGGATGGGCTGCTTCTGCCCCTGAGCGGCAGCAGAGAAGGCGACGCCCAGCCCCCAACCTGGCCCCGGCTCCCTGCCTTCGTCCTCCTCCAGGGCACACGAGGCAGGGACAGGGCTGTGGGCAGGGCCGCTGGAGCCGCCCCCCAGACCTCTCTCCGGGACACGCAGGGAGCCCAGCAGGGGGCCTGCTCCCAACACTCCCAACAGTCCTGCCACCCGGATGGGGTTCTCACGCCCGACACTGGGCAAGCCCTCGGCCAAGGGCAGCCGCAGGACCCCGCGTCTTTCCGGCCCCTGCCGTCCCGCAACCCTGCTATAGGAGGGCCCGAGACTGTTGGGGACCTCACCTGTGCGAGGGCGCCGGAGGGCTCTGGGAGGCCCCTGCTCGCTTTCTAGCACCGCGTGCCCGGACCACACCCAACCCCAGGAAACGGCCTCGCGCTCCAAACCAGATCCCGCAGGACCAGGCCATTCGCCGAGCCCCTCCATCCACCTCCCAGCTTCCATCAGCTCCCTCTGGGAGTCCCAAGTAAAGCCCACCCCAGAGCCCGACCCACCCAGCACTTGGCATCCCAAATCCAGGCCCCCCTGGGTGAGGATGCCCAGGGAAAAATCTCAGACCTCGGAGCCCCAGGGGCCACCCACGCCCCCTGACCTTCTTGGTGTAGCCCATGGCCTTCAGGACAGAGTGATTCAAGGTCTCCAGGGAGGCCAACACGTCCTCATAATCCCCCATGTGGTCCACAAAGTAATCTGAGGGAAGGGAAAGCAAAGGTCAGGGTGAGAGGAGGAGGACCCCACGCCACCCCTCGGGCCCTCCCAGGAATCCCACCTGTGCCCCCATCGCTCCCCCGAGTCCCATCCCGCCACCCCAGTCCCGGTCCCTGCAGAGCTGGGCACGTACCGCACAGCTCCTTGGTGTCCACATGGCTGCAGAGAGAAGGAGGGAGACTCAGGTGAGGCCCGTCCCATCCCATCCGCTCTCCCCCTCCGCGCCCCGGGCTGCCGCCACACCCTGCCTGTCGTCATCCTCCATGCTGGCCCCATGAGCCCTGCTTCATAGATGAGGTCAAGGATGCCAGCCCTCCCAAGGATGGAGCAGGGTCCACATCTGCATGTCCTCTGACCCCACCACCACTCACTTCCTCTCCCCCACTCCGCTGCCCATGTCATGAGCATATGGGACCCGGAATGGGGCTAAGCGAGGGGCTGGGAGAAGGGAGGGAATGGACAGAAGGTGGGGGGCCCATAACTAGTACAGGCTTCCCCCGGGGCATCCCTGTCTGTTGGGTCCTGGGGCTCTCGGGGGTCCTGGGACAGCCCTCCTTGTCTCTACCCTCGCCCTGGGGTCCCGCATCCCCATTCCTACACCGTGGAGAGGATTCTGTGCTTCCTCAGAGGAGACTAAGCCCCAGAATGCCACCCACGCTGGGGAAGGTGCACGCGGCAGCCTCAGAGCAGAGACGTGGTGGTGGGGCGTGCTAGGGGCAGATGCCAAGGGACCCGAGTGTCTGTGCAGGTTCTGATGAGCTGGCCCCTTCTGGGCCCCAGTTCCTTCACTGAGAGAGGAGGGGCTGCCCTGGGCTGGAGAGCTCCTGGAACCCCAGGTCAGTAAGATGTGTCTGGGAGAAGGCTCCTATGGCCAAATAAATCTGGGTTCAGAGGCTTTGGAAGCCCTGTCTTGGAGCTTCCTCCAAGTCACATCCCGTATTAAATGTTCTGACAAGTCCTGCAGAAAGGAAGCCTGTTCAATTGTGCTTAAATGAGGATTTCAACCAAAGCCTCCTCCTCCCCCCATCCCGACCCAGCTGGCCCAACACAAAAGGCACCAGGACAATGAATAAACCAAGAGGCACGTGCCCTGGCCCTTTGAAAACTCCCTGGGGGACGGCAGGAAGCGCTCAGAAACCTCCATCTGTTGGCAGAAACCGAGCCCTTCACGGCGTCTGCAGCAGGAAGCTGTTTCCAGGGGCCTTCCCCAGACAGGGACACCTGCCCACCCTGGTCCCCAGCCTGTGCCTCCCAGGACACTCTCAGCCCCAACCTCTGGTCCAGGCCACCACTGGGCTGGGTCCCTTGCAGCCAGGCCTGGTGGCAGCTCCTTGTTCAGACCACCTCCTGCCTGTCTCAGGGGACCCCAGCTCATCAAATCTGCTCCAAGCAGCATCCCCGGAACTCTGGTCCCCATGCCTGCGTAGGCCCGAGGAAAGGGATGGGCTGCGGGGTGGAGAAGGGGGCTGGGCCTCATCCTGCCCGCGGAATCCCAGGGAAAGACGAGGCGGTGCGGTCGGTAAGCATGCACTTGGCTCAGGGACGGGTCAGGCCAGAATTTTTGGTTAGTTCTGAGATGCAAGTTCGGGGGGTTACGATGGGGGTTAGCTAGATAGAGAGAAGCGGGGTTAAACTCAGAGTTACGATTAGTATGTGGTCCGTTTGGTTTAAGACAGGACCAGTGAGGATCAAGGTCACGGAGTTCACATCGGGACTGGGGATGAGCACGAGGTGCCAGGGTCAGAACTGGGTTGAGTGGGCAGGAGGCAGAGGTCACTACCAACTTTCCCTTTTCGTTACCCTGTGGACACAATGCAGAATCGAGGGTCTATCCCTCCTTAGCCACGTGTGCTCAGGAAAGACCAACGTGCCAATGTGATGTCAACGTGCCCACTCCCCAGGTCACCCCGGCCGGTGGGGGCCAAACAGATCGGACTTTTGGGTCAGCGAGTGTGGGGAAGTTTCGGGTCTCCTGCCCCTCCGGGGGAGTGGGAGACAGAGATGGATCACCTCGCTGAGGGGAAGATGGTCCTCCCCAGAGCCACTGCGCCCCCCAGCCCCAGCAGCGGGGGCCTGGCTCACTTGGTGTTGTCGGAGTCGATCGTGTGGAAGAGATCCTCTAGTTCTTTCTCGTTGAGGACGCCATCTGCGAAGAAGAGCTGGAACTCCTCCAAGGACAACTTCCCATCGTCTGCAAGCAAGGGAGGAAGGAGGTTGAGCAGCTGGTGTCTAAGAGATAAGACATCCCCAGATCCAGACGGTTCCCAAATCAACAGATAAACTCTAGCCAGATAATCTCCGCCCGCCCAGTGAATGCCCAAATTAACCAGTAAACTCCAGGCCACAGAAAATCACCGACTCATCCAGCTGGTTCCCAAACCAACACATCAGCTCCCATTTAGAGATAATCCCCAAGCCAACAAACACGACAAGTAGCAGCTAATTTGCTGGGGCTCATTTACTGACAGGTTCAACGAACAGCACCTGCTCCCGGCCAGGTGCTCTTCTCTCCCGATTCGCCTAGCCACCTGGGGGTGGGTACGGCTTAGGGGAGCACCGCGCCGACACCAGGGGGTCTGAGGACCATTCTCTCTTGCTTCCAAATGCCCACATAATCCGCCCCCCCCATACCGGCATCATCTCCAACCCCAGCACCCAGGTCCTGACTCAGGGGAGGGAACACCTCCTCACCACTCTGCCCCATCCACGCAGCAAACTTCGGGCCCAAACTTTCATACCGTCTGATGGGAGACGGCTGCCCACAGCCGTCTGGTTCTCACCCTGCCAGAGACCCAACCATGAAGACGCCAAACCGCACGGGAAGGAGGCGCCAGGCCTGCCTGGGGCCCCCCCGGCACTGCCCGGCCTCTGTGGGCCTGGGATGGGAGGGGCCCCATAGCCCCTGTGTCCCACCGGTCCCACCCTCTGTCTCACCTCTTCTCCCTCCGCCTGCAGCCCCCCTGGGCACCGGCATGTGCGGGGGGACGTCTCATGGGCTGGGGGCAGGTGGTCACAGACGGAAGGGCTTGCGGCAGAACCAGTGACTCTGGGAGACGCAGTCCCCAAGCTTCCCCCTCTGCAACTTCCTTCTACCTGGGCGCACCTGCTGATCTCCGCCCCCTCCTCAATGATCTCAGACCAGTTCCTGCTGCTCCTTAAAGGAGCCACGTCTGTGGGAGGCCATGGAAGTCAGGGAGAGGGAAGCCCCCGGCCCCTCGGCACAGACCCCCTGCCGTTACTTCCAGCCAATCTGCAACCAAAGTCCCTACAAGCCCATGTGGTACCTCTGTGTGGATTAGAGAGGCCCCTTCCTGGTCCGGGAGGGAGAAGGGGGACCAGGACACAGGGTTTGGGCAGAGGGAGAGAATCTCCAGCAGACCCCCCACTGAGCGGGGCTCCATCCCAGGACCCTGAGATCAAGACCTGAGCTGAAACCCAGAGTCGGATGCTTAACCGACGGAGCCACCCAGGTGCCCCCATTCTTGTATTTTAAAGGCTCGGGATGATCTTTCTCTGCACCCACAAACTCTGCAGGGGCTCAAAGCAGGACACAGGTACCAGCTCAGCAGAGGGAGATCCTCGAACCTTGCATGGCTTCCCTCCACCTGTCTTCCCTCTGGCCCATCAGGCCTACAGTGTCAGGGGCTGGGAGAGAGGGAGAAAATGAATGTGCGGGAGGTGGGGGTGGGCTAAGGGCAACCTCCCCTCACGCCTCTGACATCCGGGCTCAAGGTTCAATGTCACAGAGGGAAATGAATTTGTAACTTTCAAAAACAAGAGTTCCCCGCAGCCCCCAACAAAGCAGACAAGCCCCGCCCCGCCCCTACACACACTCACAGAAAAAAACAAGCGTGAAAAGGACTTCACGCTACCAGCTGTGAACTACGCAAGCTCTACAGTGGCTCTTTCTGTCTTTGAAAGAGAGGAGACTTTCCAAGTTTCCTCTGGCAAGACTGCTGATAAAAACAAGGAGGCACCGTGCACAACCGCGGCCGACACACGGGCCTCATTCTATGCGTTCGGTCTTCACAAGACCCCCATTTTATAGAGCGGTAAACCGAGGCACAGAGCCGCTAAGGGATCCTCAGCTGGGCCTAGGACCTCGGCCAACTGGCTCCCACGTCCATGTTCTCACCCCAACCCCAGGGCACAGTCTTCTGGTGAGACCCCCGACCCTGGCCACAGGGCCGTGTGGAAGGGCTGAGGTCTGCGCTCGGGGGAAGTGTGCGGTGACTGACTAGTCACGGCTGCCACGGGCACAGCGGTGGGGGTGATGGGGGCATCTCCCAGCCTCCATCTCCTCCTGCCTGTCCAGGTTCCTCCACCCAGTCTGCACTCAGGAGAGCGGGCACAGAGCCGCCCGCCAGGCCTCCCGAGCACAGTCTGCTGGGCTGACATTTACCTTAAATGTCCTACCACGGCCCTAATGAACCCCGATCAGCTAATGAGGGAGGTAACAGCTCCTACCCAGGCCTCTGTACCATCCGAGGAGCGGGCCTGGCACCCCCAGTCCCAGCAAGGACACCGAGCGGGCCGTTTGCGGTGTCTTCGCTAATGAGCATGAGCTCAGCCCCTGTCACAGTGACCTTTCAAATGCCAGGACTCTGCCTGAGTCCATGTCCCCGGAGAGAAATGCACTCTGGCACTCACCCCTCCGCTGGACGCCACCTGCCCACCCTTCCAGGCTTCGTGCCCCGGCTGCGGGCAGACCCCTGACCCTCGGCCTCCCCTCAGGAGCCACGACGGGTCTATGTCAATGAAGACGCCTCTGCCCCGGGAGTCGCAGCACGGGCCAGCCCGAGCGCCTGGTCCTGGGATCCCGGAGGCTTATGCCAGGAGACCGTGCCCCATCTTGCACCCCCGGGCATCGCTCCTGCGGATGCCGGGGACAGGACCAGCACCCACCTGTGTGCGACCTCCGTGTGGGCCGTCGGCAGCTCCAGCCGCACCTGCGAGCACGCTCGCTCCCAGCCCCTCCCCCTGGCGTGTTCTCCATCAGAGCTGTCTACACTGCTCCCCAGCCGAGGACTGCAGCCCCGCACCCTCGTGCTCCGGGCCGTGCTTCGGTCATCGCTAAAAAGGGGGTGATGCTTCTTATCCCAGCAGGAGCAGAGTGAAGCCCCGGTGAGGTCGATGAACGGGTGCTCGGTGGCCGCCGGCAGCCCCCGGATGGGAAACTCCCCGGGGAGCGCAGGGAGGACCCAAACACCTGTCGGCAACCACGGCGTCCACGCCCACAGGGGGCGTCGGGCTCACGGTTCCCCATGGCCTGGGCACCCGGACTCTGCAACAGCCCCACCAGGGCCTGAGGGGGTCCTGGTGCCATCATGCCCACTTGCGGATGGGGAAACTGAGGCCCCGAGCATTTGCTGACTGGCCTGAGGTCACAGGGCTGGCAAGTGGCAGAGCCAGGACTGTGACGGAGAAGAGACTCCACCTCCTCACAGGATCCGAAGCTCCTCTGGGACCGACATCACACACACCTTAGCCTGGTGACACCCCCCCAGGGCCACTCAGCGGCGGTGGCTGGGAAGACCTGAGGCCCCAGAAGGAGGATGGGCTCGGCCCCTCTGGGGGCCGCAGAGCAAAGTCGAGGGACCCCACAGCTGTGCTCAGGGGGCAGAAACACGGTCTCCGACAGGGCAAGAGGTGACTAGGAGGAGACCCCCTCAGTCCCTGAAGGGAGGCCAGCGCACCGCCCCCCCACACCAGGCGGGTCCACGCACACTCGGTGTGTCCAGCGAGGCACAGCACGGCCACGCAGACCCGCAGCCGCCGCGGGGAGACCCGCAGCCAGACTCCCGCTGCGCCCCACGGCCATGCACAGCCGCACTCAGCGAGGAACAGACCCCACAGACACCTGCGAGGACCCTACTGTGTGCCGGGCGTTCGGGCCCACAATGGGGACGAGCCTGCACTCCTACCGGCCGGGGGCTCAGGATGTGCACGGATGACCACGCGGCCCCAGGCCACGGCACCCTGAAGACGCCTGCGTCGGGGATCGAGCCCCTCAACCCCCTGCTCCAACCTCGGAGGCTGTTTGGGCCCAGATGCCACAAGCACTTCTCGAGGTCACTGAAGTTCCCCCACATCCCTCTCCCTCCTCCGTGCTCCAAATGGAGCTGCTGCTGCTAGTCCTGTGTCCCAAGAGGCCTGGGAGGGGCCACCGTCAAGCCCAAGGAAGGGGGCAGGGCATGGAGACCCCTGGGCCCTGACTTCCAGTCCAGGCCTGTGCACCCCCATCCCCCAAGGCCTCACACTCCATCCCCCAACACCATGGGGGGGATGGGTCAGCAGTAACCCCCACGGTCACGGAGGGGGTGCGGGGACCCAGGTTAGAGCTGCCACCTCTAACTCCAGCCCACGCAGGACAGGTGCTGGGGCGTGAGGGCCTCCTGTTCCCCACCCTTCCCACATCCCCTCCCTGCATTTTCCCAACAGCCGAGGACACAGGCACGTTAAGTGTGATCAGCCCACTTTAGAGATGGGGAAGCTGAGGCCTGCAGAAGGATTATGTCTTGGCTAAAGGCCACGGAGCGTTGCTCTGGTCCCGGGAATAAGGACAGCGGTGTTCATATGAAGTTGTGCTACTCTTTGCTGCAAGTGAGGCTCAGGGGGGCCCTTGGGAAACCTGGCCCTTCTCAGGCCCCCACCTCCCTTGTACAGCGGAAAGCCTTTCCAAGAAGCCAGGAGCAGTGCAGTGCCATGAACCCAATGGCCCCGACAACGTGCCGCTCACATCGTTGGGGAGGACCCCTGACGTGGGGAAAAGTCCGGGCGTCTGCAGCACAAGCTCGACTATCTTCCTGCAGCTGGGCGACCCTGAGCACGTCACTTAACCTCTCTGGGCCACCAGGGAATTGTCAGAACAGGAGCAAACAGCACCGAGTGCATGAGTTCGCGGCGAGGAAGACTCGCGCCAGGGCCTGGGAAGGGCCTAGAGTGAGGCTGGGGGCTTCCTTAAAGGGTGGTCGCTGGGCGCCCCCTACCCGGGCTGCTCTGGTCCAGCCCAGCTGCATGAGGGCTAACGTTCACCAAGCACCTACTATATGCAAGACATCCGGGCACCAGGACACCAGCTCACTGAATCCCTGTGGCATCCCTACCAAGTAGGAACTATGGGAATTCCACGGTATAGACAGGGAAACTGAGGCACGGGGCAGAGCCAGGATTCGGCCTTCTGACTGCAGGACATCCTGTACGTTTAACCTTTAGGTGCAAGGCTGTCCACGCCCCTACCCTGGGCCCCTGCCCCTGAAGCATCAGAACAGGAGCCGGGGCCTCATTCAGGGGACAGCCTGGGAGGGAAACTCACCGTTTTTGTCGGCCCGGCGGAAAATCTGCAGAGAAGAAAAGTACAGTCAGCGTGGGCCCCAGCGGGGCGGGGCAGGGGTGGGGCGGCCTGGGGATCCGGAGCAGCCCCTCTTGGGATCCCACTCGGCCCGGGGGGCAGGGGTGGGGCGGCCTGGGAAGCGGAGCAGCCCCTCCCCCAAGAGGAGACCCCGGCTGGGATCCAGGGCGGGACGGAGCTTCGGGCAGAGCCCCCCCAGCGGCCGAGGAAGCAGCGCCCACTCTCCTTCTGGGCCGCCAGCCTGCCCACGGCCACGCTGACAGACGCGCGCACACGGGACACACATGCCCGCGGCTGTGCTTCCAGAGCCAGCCGTCCACGCGGCCGCACCCACTGTGCTACGCTCAGTCCCACACTCGGCGTCCGTGGCCCCCGGCCGCAGCCACTGCACCCCTCCCAGAGCCCCGCGGGAGCCCCGCTGTCCTCCAGGGAGGTCGGTTAGGTCTACACAGAGGTGTCCGCTAAGGGAACCTCGAGGCCTGGTGACTGGGCCAGCCAGGGGCGGGACTGGATTATTTTTCGGGGGGCGGGGAGGGGGTGGAAGCCGGCCACCAAGAGCTTGGAAACCCAGCTGCAGATGCGAGGTTCTGGCTGCAGGGGGAGGGGAGGGGGGAGGTGACAGCCACCCCCCCCAAAACCTGAGCTGAGACCAGATGACTACTCCTCCTGGTATTTTTAGGATGAGTGGAGCCATGGTGATAAGAAGGAGCGGGGGGTGGGGGGGCAACACCCCCTCTGACCATCCCACCTTTGGTTCTTGCCCTGGGGCCAAGAATAGATGCCCCCCCCCCCAAGCACCTGAGACTGTGACAAATTGAAGCCGCAGCTCAGGAAGGGCTTCTCAGGCATCACCCCCTTTCCGCAGCCGAAACCCTAGTCTGGGGCACTTGGGCAGGAGCCACTGTGGCTGGGGCAGAAGGGGGAGCAATGACCAGAGCACCCAGGCCCTCCCCAAAGCCCCACCCTGGGCCCCTCCACACCCCTGCTTCTGACTCTGACTGCAAAGTTCCCCGAGACCAGGGGTCCCCACCCTCAGGGGTCCACGATGGCCACGCCAAACAAGCAACCGAGGCAGACCTCGTGATGTGGCTCCAGGCGTCCGCTCCCCACCCCCCCATCACTCCGTCTCCCAGATGAAGAAATGGAGGCTCGGAGCCCACACACACCAGCCTGAGAAGGACCCCGGAGCCCACTACCCGTCCTGTTAGAAACAGGAAGGGTCTGGACAGGGCTTCCCGGAAGGGTGGGCCCAGGGCTTTCCCGCATGGACTACGCTGGGGTCTTGAGAGAGGATCTGGGGGTGTGTGTGTGTGTCTGTCTGTCCGTCCGCGGGCAGCCACAAGCACCCAGAGCACAGCGCCCCCTGCCCTGCCCAGCCCTCTCTGCACAGAGCCAACTGTGGGTTCCAGCAGAGAGGAAGGGAAGGGGCGAGGAAATCCATGCTCCCCCCAACACTCAAACACACAGACACAACTCTCCCCAAAACCCACCCGGCACAGGACCCTCACGGGGACACGCACAACCCACTGCTGTGCTGCTAGGAGGTGGGGGTGGCGCCCAGGCTAGGGCCCCCGCCGCCTCTCCCTCACTCCACAGAGCGAGTCTCCCACCCCCAGCAGTCCATCCTGTAGAATCTTCCTCCCACTCCTGGGGAGTGGGTGGGAGGGTGAGGTGGGCTTCCCAGAGGTGGGTGGTTTGGATCCCAGAGGGGATGGGGGGGTGGTTTGAGTAGAGGGTATGGAAGGAGTGGAGGACAGACGGGGCTCCTAGTGGAGTGGGGGGTGGTGGGGGCGGGGAGCCCAGAGGGGTCCAGGCTCTCCTGAAAGAAGAGGGGAAGACACAGGTGGGGAGAGGGCTTCATTTTCAAAGAGCTGGTGCCTGGGGTGAAAGGGGGCTTTGGGGGATGAGAATACATGGGCTCAGGGTCAATGGCCAGGATGAGAAAAGGGGCCCCGGAGCCAGAGGCTGGAAGGGAAGGGGGTCTCAGAAGAGCAGCGATTCAGGCAGGGATCTGGGATGGAGAGGAGGAGGGGGCTGGAGGCGGCAGGGGCTCTCGTCCCGACAGGGATGAGGGTAAAGGCTGAGGTGCAGGGCTGGGGAAAGGGTGAGGGTTCAGCCAGCACAAAAGTAGGGGGGCTGTGGCCAGGTCGAAGGGCTCCAGGGTCCCGGCTCCGAGAAGGTGGGGATCCCGAGAAATGGAGGGAGGGGGCGGGAGGAGGAGGACCGTCCTGGTCCAGGGACGAGGCTAGACTGGGATGGAGACCGGCCGGGACACGGAGGGGCTGGGGTCGCGCTCTGGGACGCAGAGGGGAAAGGGCCGGGGGTCCCCCGCCCGGGGAGGAGGGGGCCTCGCGGGTCCCGGCGGGGGCGCAGGAGGGCGGCGTCGGGAGAGCCCGGGTGGGAGGAGGGGGTTCGGGGTCCCGGCCGGCGCGTACTCACGTCCAGGATGACGGCGGTGCCCCCGCGCGGCGAGCCGGGCCCCGGGCCGGGGCCGGGGTCCGCAGCGGGGGCGTCGGGGACGTCGGGGGCCAGCGGCGCCCGGGGCTCGCCCATCCTGGCGCCCACCCAGCGCAGCAGCCCGCCCAGCGCCCGGCCCTGCGGCGGCGGCTCCCGGAGCAGCCTGTGCGCGCCGGCCCTGCACAGGCGCGCCGCCCGCTCGCACATCGCGCCGCGCCCGCCGCCGCCGCCCGGAAGCCCGCCGACCCCCGCCCGGCCCGCGGCCCGCCCCCGCGCGACCCCTCCCCGCCGCCGCCGCCGCCCGCGCCGCCCCGCCCTCCCTCCCTCTGCCCCGCGGCCGCGGCCACCGCGGGGACGGGCCGGCGCCGGGGGACGGGGGGGGCGCTCCGCCTGGACCCCGAGCCACGTGCCTCGTGGCCACCGCCCCCCCGCCCCCGGCCCCGGCAGCCGGGCGCGGCGGCAGGGGGCTAACCGCGGGGGGCGCGCGGTGCTGGGGGCTGGACCCCAGCGCGGCCACGGAAGGGGCTGCCCAGGAGGCGTGGGGTCGGTGGGCGTCCGGCTGCGCAGCCGGGGGCTCCCTGGGGGCCGCCCCCCGAAAGTCTCCCGCTGCCCCCCTCCCGAAGGTTCCCCCACCCCACCCCACCCCACCCGTGGCGCCGACGCAAGGGCCGGAGCGCAGGTGTCCGGCGAGCCCGGAGCGCCCTCTGCTGGCTGCAGCTCCGGGGACCAGTGCCCACGCGCTGGGCCGCCCCCACCACTCCCGCGGGCCTGCGTGCCCCCTCAAGCCTCCCCCTCCCACAGCAGAGCGCCCAGACTGGTGCCCCAGAACACCCTCTTCCCCTCACACCGCATCCACCCATCATCCATCTGTCCAAAGGACGAGTTAAGGCCCACGCTAGGCGCTGGGTTGCACTAATGGGGCCGGTGGGGGGGTGGTGTCCTTGGCCTCCTGGAACCTAGATCCAAGGGAGCAGATACTGGAGTGATTCCACAGATACATGAACCATTAATACTGAACTGCCGTGAAACTTGGGCCACGAACAGGGGATTGCCCTGGTGGCTACAGAGGGGCTCGTGTCACAGGAGGCCGCCTGGAGGAAGTGATCCTTAGGTTGAGAGAGTGGAAGGCCTGGGCAGGAGACCAGCCCCTGCAAAGGCCCTGCGGCAGGTGCAAGGATGGGGAGCATGAGGGCCTGAAAAGAGATAGCGTGGCTGGGAGGGAGCGTGGGAGAGGGGCAGGGACTAGGCTGGAGGGGTGGGCAGGGGCTGTGAAAGCCTCCCCAGCCTACCATTCCCTCCCACCCTCCCCTCACTTTCCTAACACAGCTGTGCCCCGACTTGCGGCACCATCCCACCTTCCACATGGCCCTGTGCTCCCCACCCCCCGCCCCAGGCACCCAGCCCCCTCCCCACGCACAGAATCCTCAGACACATGAGTGGAGGCAGGCACTGGGTTTAATTAGGACCTGATTCTGGAAGGAGCAGGGCCTGGAGTCCTCTTGGCTCAGTGCTTAGCTGGCCCTGGTGACCCCAATTCATACCAGCAGCGTTCACCCCAAATCACAGCCCACCCTGGCCTGCAGCCTCTGTTCCCACTCTGGGCACCAGTCCCAGCCCAGGCAGCCTGGGTTCCCCACTCCTCTTCATCAGACAGGCCTGTTGCATGGGCTCACGGCCCCTCCTGTCTCCTGCCAGGAGAGGCCCCCTTCCCTCACTGGGGTGTCCAGCGGGGCTGTAGGAATCTCCCTTCCTCTTTAGGGCCTGGGTACGAGGAGGCCAGGCCAGGTGCTAGGGTGGCTGCCGGGCCTCCTTCCTCAGCAGGGAGCTGGCCACCGCCAGGGCCCCACCCTGCACGAACCGCACAAAATTGTCCCCCGCCAGCGGCCCCAAGGCGTACAGACCCTCCTGGTGGGTGCTCTGGTAAGTGACAGGGTCCACATCGATGGGGTTCCTTTTGGCGCTCAGGGGCTGGTCGGGGTCCATGGCCAGGTTCGCACCTGCCCCGGGGAGGAAGGAGAGGTCGGGGTGGGAGCCGATGAGCACCAGCACCAGGGCCACGCCGAAGACCTTCTGGAGGCCCTTGGGGTCCTGGAACACGGCCTGGCGGTCCTCCTTGAGGAGCAGCAGCTGGTGCTCGGGGAGGCTGCGGTAGCCCTCGTAGGGGCTGGGCGACAGGATGGACTGCTCCCGCATCATCTGGTGCACCTTGTGGTACTCGGGGTACAGCATCTTGGGCAGCTGGTTGAAGACCAGGCCGGGGTCGTGCACGGGCCGGCGGAAGGCGTGGATCACGGGGATGCTGTAGTGGCGGGCGTAGAGGACCGCGTCGGCGGCCGACAGTCCCGCGCCCACGATGAGGACGGGGTCCGAGGCCGGGCTCACCGTGCCCGCCCGCGTGGCCGCCTCCAGGGCCGAGAGCTTGTAGTGGACGAAGGGCAGGGCCTCCCCGGGGATGCCCAGCCGGGCCGGGCTGTCCGACGTGCCCGTGGCCAGGACCACGTTGCGGGCGCACAGGGAGAAGGGCGGCCGGCTCTGGTCCTCGGTGGTCAGGAAGCCGCTCACCTGGAAGAGGGGGCCGGGGTCCCGGACCCCGGAGCCGCTGGACTCGGGCGTCCCCCACTCCACGGCCGTGACCACGGCGCCGGACACGAAGTTGTGGCCCAGGCCCTTCTTGGTCACGTAGTCCCTGTAGTAGTGAGCGATGTCCCCAGCCGTGGCCCGGCTGTTGCGAAGGCCTCTGAAGGGAAGGAGGTCGGGGGAGGGGGAGGGCGTCAGAGAGCAGACCGGGGTGTGGGGGTGATCAGGTGCGACAGGGGCGACCAGGCCGGCGGCAGCGGGCCCTGGGGCTGGACTGTGGCTCTGCCTCCCCCTGCCGTGGGACTCGGTTTACCCCTCGGAGCCTCCAGCTCCTCGTGGGTAAAACGGAGCTGATTCGGGTACCTCCTCAGGGTGGGGGTGAGGGTGTGGTGGCCTGGGTTCAAATCCTGGCTCTGCTGCTGGGGAGCTATGTGCCTGAAACGCTCTGTGCCTCAGCTTCCTCATTTGTGCGACGGGGATGATGGCGGTGACGTAACTATTTCCTGTGCTTGCTGAGAGGGTCAGACGGTGGCGGTGTGAAATGGAACCTGCCAGGTAGTGAGTGGCAGGTGAGAGTCAGCCACGGGTCCTGGGATCTAAATCCTAATCTATGGAAAGATGCTAGGATCCCATTCGTATCAAGTTCAGAAACAGGTAAAGCTGATGCACGGAGTTCGAGGTGAAGGAGCGGCTCCCCCGGGTGGGGGGCTGGGTGGGGGCGGCTGTGAGGAGGGCTCCTGGGGCCAGGGGATCTGGCTCTGATTCTGTGTGAGCTCTTGGAGACAGCCCACCCACCTGCACGCGCCGGAGCGGTGCGCTCTTCCATAGGCAGGCTGTATTTCAATAAAACACATTAATTTAAAAATAACCCATGCCGAGCACTTGGCAGAGTCCCCCGCACACACCGCGACGGCAGAGACTACTTTATTATCAGTGTCGTTCCTCTCGCTTTCGCTTTCATTGCCACCCCTCCCAGGGCAATGACCGCACGGCCAGTGTGGCCAGGGGGCCGAGCTACAGGCCTGGGCGAGCTCTCCGCTCCTCCCTCTACCGGTGTGACCTCAGTGGGTTATTTTCTCCAACTGCGGACACGTTGTGCTTAAGGAGGATCCCACATGGGGCGCCTGGGTGGCGCAGCTGGTTGAGGGTCTGAGTCTTGGTTTTGGCTCAGGTTCTGATGTCAGGATCCTGAGATCGAGCCTCATGTGCTTGTCCCTCTCCCCCCTCTGCTCCTCCCCCCTCTCGTGCTCTCTCTCTCTAAAATTAAAAAAGACGGAGGATCCTCCGAGACAGCCAGCAGGACCAGTGGTAGGGCCAGCTCACACCACATCCCCCAAGGCCACGCCACGCAGCCCAGCTTGTCAGTCTGCTTCTGAAACCGGAACTCTGCGGTCTGTGTCCGTGAGTTTGTCACTTCCCTTCTCTGAGTAAAAACCTTTCCAGAGAACGGTCCTAAGATGTTACATACAAGGTTCTTTCTAAGGGCGGCTTGGAAAGAAGCGAAGCCCCAGGACTGGGCGGGGCTCCGGAGCCCTGGCAGCGCCCGGGGGTGCAGGGGGCATGGCCCCACGTCTAGGAACAGACCGCAGAGAGCTGCTCGATCGGGAATATTACGCAGCCTTGTAAAAGGACGGTTGCAAACACTGTCTCCCCCACCTGAGGTCCTTATGCCATAATATTAAATTTACAAGTAGGATATAAAAGGGTATGTCCCCAATTAAAAGTGCGGTTCCTGTCTCTCTGCTAACACATCACTCCACCAGCCTGGATATCTTCCTACCAAATCCACAGGGACACACGGTCTTGGTGAAACGGAGTTGCTGGGCGGGGACGACAGGCGCCTGTCATGGCCCCCGGGGGTTGGAGGGAGCAGGGTGTCACACAAGGCCAGCCACCACTTAAGTGGCAATCCCCTATGTGCCCCCCCAGAGCACTGGGCAGCGTTCTGCCTCGATCCCCAGGACGAGCCGGGGCTGGAATTCATTTGGTCAGTGACTGAACTGTACCCCCAGGCAGTCAGACGGGTCTCGTGTGGTCCTGATAGAGCAGGAAACAAGATGGGGAAACACCCCCAAGTGGGAGAGCAACAGGGAGAGAGCCGTGGCGTTCGGCTGAGTTGTCTCCTTTTCTCTGTGTGGTTATGTTTCCACTGCAAGAGCATTTTTTAAAAAGGAAGTGCATCCTATTAGCTGACTTTGGAGTAAAGAGATTATTCCAGGCCAGGCTTGAGTGGTGGGAAGGGCAGGAGGGAGGCCAGAGGCACAGGGCAGGGCCAGCTGCCACGCCCTCCTTAGAAGCTGGGATGCTCCCAGGGGCCATGTTGGGGGGGGGAAGGGGTGTTGTGCATCAGGTGGAGGGAGCACTGGCAGGGAGTCCTGGGGTGAGCCTAGCCCCCTGTGGCCCCGGGCAAGTCCTCTCCACATCCAAGCCTCAGTTTCCCGTCCTGGAGTAAGAGGGGGGGCAGGCTAGGGGAGCCTCAGAACCCCTATACCTCTGGCTCCTGGGCTCAATGTGGGGATGGGCCCCGGTCACCCCTGCCCCCCCTGGGATTTCCAGAGCGGCCTCACCTTCGCCTCCTGCACATCCACTCCTTCACCTGCAGGTCCGGGAGCCCCATCCACTGGCCTTGGCTAAGGGTCACCATGGAGCCTTCAATGGACTGTGTGCAAAAGGAGTCCTTTGGTCCCGGCCTCTCCGAGCCCCCAACCCGGTAGGGAGGAAGGGCATGGGAGGCCTTAGCTGGGGTGGGTGCAGAAAGGGTAGAGAGGGAGGGAGAGGAGGGGTTAGGAGAGCAGGATGGGGAGGGAATAGGGAAAGGCCGGAAATGGAAGAGCCCTAACCCTCGGGAGGGAGTCTCTCCAAGACCTCGGGTAGATTCGGCCCAGAGCCCCTCTCATCCTCTCCCAGCCCCCACTCACATGCCAGGCTCCCCCGGGCAGGTTCCGGCCTAGGACCATGTGGGGGATGGCTCGCTCCGTCTGGTGCTTCCAGGTGAGAACGGAATCCATGTTTCCCCCAAAGTCTGCGTCTGGGCGCAGGAGGGCATCAAAGAGCAGGGCCACCGGGCTTTGGCACCGGCCTTCGAGGCCTTCAGACAGGTAATCCAGGTCCTGGAGGTGGTGCACAGGTCAGAGGGGCACTGGAGGGGCCATCCAGAGGGGCACCCTAATATCAGGGCGGTCAGATAAGCTTGGAAAATGCTGCCTCACAGAGATAATGCACATCAACATCTTAAAGGCTCTGACAAGTCCCGCAGCTGAATTTACCTGTTTAATTTTGCCAGACCTAGTATCTCTCAGACTTACTGAAGTACGAACATTTTCTCTGAGGAACTAACGTCCTGTAGAAGGCATTCTAAGAAATGCTGATCCAGACCAAATGCCAGCTTACTTCCTCATCAGCCAACTTGGCGGGGGGAGGAGCTAGGAGGACGGATGATGTTGGAAGTTGGGGGTGGGTGGACAATGGGTGGCCTTCTCGAAGGCAAGGGGCATGGATGGAGGATTGGTGAGCCCTCTTGGGCAGGGGGTAGTGAACCGAAGTATTCGGGCAGGATTTCTCGACTTTGGTACTGCTGACGTTTGGGCCGGCTCACGCTTTGTGGGGGGCGCCGTCCCTTGTGCTGTAGGGGGTTAAGTGGCCTCCCTGGCCGCGACCCTGTGAGCCTGGACCGCCACAGCGCTAGCTGTGACAACTGATGTTGTCTCCAGATATTGCCAAGTGTGCCCGGGAGAGCAGGTTTAGACCCACCGGTCTCGGGGACGTGGGACAAGCAGGTGCTGTATCGGCAGGTCTCAAAAGGCAGCCCTGGCTCCTCTCTCACAATTTCCTGGCCTGACTGTGCGGCCACTCCCGTTCCTCGTTGGGTCTTGCGTCTAACAAACGCGTCTTCTTCTTTTTGCCCTGCTTCCCCAGGGTGGCTGTGTCCCCTGCGCCGTGCCCAGAGCTCTGGCCCACCTGGTCCAGGACGGAGACCCCCGGGGCCTCGGTGAGTTTTCTCTGCAGCAGCGGGTGTGGGTGGACGACGTCCGGTTTCACGTAGGGGGTGTAGCCCGACAGCAGGTAGGACAGGCAGATGCCCGAGGGCCCATTGCCTGGGGAGAGAGGCTGGGGTCAGAGGGCAGGGCCAGTAGTGCAGCAGACCACCAGCTCCGAGGGCTTTGGTCGTGACCCGGCTGGTTCATTGATTTGCTCTTTATTCATTAAAATACAACAGTAAGTCCTTAGCACGTGCCAGGCGCTGTGCGTAATCATAGGAACTAAGGAACGACTGTTGAGAGCCTACTGGGTGCTACTTTAACAACAGCGAGGTACACGTGATAACCACAGGTGTTTATGGAGTGCCTATTATGCTTCAAGGGATTTTAATAACAACATAGTAAGACGTGGCCGATGCTCCTGCTGGGCCAGGCCCCACGTGAAGCCCTGACGTGCATTAGACCACTGTGCCCTCCCGATAATGTTAGTGAGGTGCAGGCTACCCTTTTCCCCCTTTCATACTTGAGGAAGCTGGGGCTCAGAGAGGTTAAGTAACTTGCTTGTGGTCACACAGCAACATGACAGATGCTAAGATCACTAAGAACGCATCCTGTCCTCCCAGAGCTATGTGAGTGCTCAGACAGACAAGAAAGGTCTTACAGGAAAGATACCTGTGCTCTGGGGGGCGAGCTTGGCGGGGGGGTGAGGAGGGGTGCAAAGCCCCCTGTGCGGCCTCCAGTCCCCGAGCCCGAATGAGTCACACTGCTCATCTGCGGTACTTCTTGGGCACTGACCCTCGTGACGTTACTTCTCTTCTTATCTGAGTCTCCCCGCCCCCTGCCTTCTTATCTTGTGCTGTGCAGAAGATTACCCATGTGTGGAGTCCCCTTAGGCCAAACCATATGCCGTCACTGATGTTCAGCTGTTTCTGATTTACAGAAATGGCCATTGCATAGGGGAGGGGCCGTCTGTCCCCTGTTTTGCAGACCCGAGGACAGGAGCCACATGCTTCAGCGGTGTCCCCCTCACGTGGGCCCCTAGCAGAGTGCCAAGCACAGGGTAAGCACAGGGACCATTGCAGGCTTAGGACCAGGCCCCCCTCGCCCTCGCTGGGCGGCCTCAGTGGACCGTTCTGCTCTGGCTTCGTGGGTTCCTGGATGGAGCACAGGGAATGACATTTTATAAACCACAAGGCACAGCACCGGGCCCGTCCTGAATGCTCAGTGGCCAGTTTTAAAGACAACTTTTGTAGAGAAAGGCCTGGCCTGGGCCTGCCTGGCTCCTGGCCTTCCACCCCAGGGGCTCAGGGCGGCCCCTCCCCCTGGACGCGCTCACCGATGATGACGACCGGGAGGGGCTCCGCGCTGCTGGCGCCGAGGTGGTCCTTCCTCCAGTTGCTCATGGCTGTGGCTGGTGGGGGGCTCGCGGCTGGCAGCTGACCTGGGGGCAAGGGGGGGGGAGGGCCATGAGCCTGGGGTGTCATGCACTCCCTTCCCAGCTACGGGGTGTTGTCCGGTGGCCCTTAGGGTCAAGTCTAAGGTCCTTGCTGAGGCCTATCGGGATGCCACTCCCCTGTTCCTTCTCTCCTCCTCACACCTGTTCCATTCCAAACAAACCGCCTCCCCTCCCACCCCACGAGGCAGGGTCCCCTCCTCCAGCCCTGAGCCTCACCCCACTCTCCCCTCTTCTGTAAGGTCTCCTCCGCCCCACGTGGGGGCAAGCCCTGCCTAGCCCTTTCATGACCGCTGCAGCCATCACCCGGCAAGGTGCTTCCTAACTGGTGACCATGGGCCCATTCCTGGACCTCTCTGGGTCAGGTTCCTCATCTATAAAATGGGAATAATAGTCTCTACCCCATCGGGCTGGGGGACACAGGGAGGTAATGGCCATGAAGCACTGGCCGGGGCAAATGTGTCACTGGGCAAGGACTGGAGCCCATTGCCGGTTCCAGGGGCTCAGTTGGAACAGGTGGACTTGAAACTTTGGAAGACAGAGAGGTTTGGGGAAAATGCCTGTAAGCTTGCTTGTCTCTGGAACACCAGCGCTCCCTGCTGGCCACAGGCCCACATCACATCACTCATAGGGACCTACACCCAGTTCTTGGGGCTGCAGGTGCCGGAGGAGGGTCCAGACCCACCTGCTCTACATCCCCCAAACCCAGCTAACGGGGCCTCCGACCTCACCCTCTGCCCACACCCCGCCGTCCCGAGGGCCACAGGGCAACATCCCCATGAGCGTGTGAGGAGCGTGTGGCCCTTAGCACGGACCTAGCTCCTCACGCTGCCCCACGCAGAAAGCACTGTGAGTTATGATCCCACTTCACACACGCGTCACCTGGAGCCCAGAGGGGGCGCACAGTTGCTCGGTGTCACGAAGTTGGCTTTGAAACTGGGCCGAGGCTTTTCCTGCGTGTGCACCCTGCATGCTACTGGCCTGCCCCAGGGAGACCCGGGGCTCAGCCCAGGGTCACACACACGTGTAAAGAGTGAGTGAGCGGTCACGTGTCCCAGAACAGCCAGGGATGGGGGCCCAGGCTCACCGCCTGCAGAATTCTTCCGGAGAAGGCAGAAATCTGGATTTTGATGTGCATTCTGATTTGGAAAAGTGGGTAACTAATTCACACTTACAAGAAAAGATCTTGACCAGTGACCAAACATGACGGAGGCCAGAATATGACCTCTGATGCGTGCAGAGCGACAGAAACACCAGCATCTGCCCCCAGGCAGGTCCCGAGCAGATGGACAAGGAACAGCACCACCCTTTCCCCGCCCCCCGCCACCGAAGGGCCAGTGAGAAGACCCGGTGTTGCTCTCCCAGGGATGACGACAGACCTTCTCCCCGCACTTTACAGTGTGTGAGGGGCTCGCACCTAAGTGACAGCACTGGGTCCGGCGACCCTGGGAGGTGAGCCGTGTCACCGCTGCTGGTAGGTGAGGAAAGGGAGGCTCAGAGGCGAAGGACCCACGGCGGGAAGTGTCACGTCAGGTAGCATGTCAGGGACTCCCTCATCCTGGGAACAGCCCTCCCTGCCTCGGCTGGGGCAACAGTCTCCTCCTCCTGTGTGGGTGAGCCCCGGGGCTCCAAAAGATCAAAGGTGGCACTGGGGACTGCGCGGCCTTCTCCACACCGGGTTCCCTGCAGGGGCGGCGCTGCCTGCCCGGGGACAGGATTTGGGGGTGGCACCGGCATTAACACCACCAGCAGCACAAATGGTAACATTCGTGCATGGCTGTGCAGAGCTGGCTAGGTGCCAAGCGTGTTCTGAACACTTTATACACATTAACTCATGTAATCCTTATTTAACTGCACACTCTTCCACTCACTCCCATATTACAGATAGGGCAGCTGAGGTCATTGACCCGGGCTCCAGAGTGCCGAGTGACAGGGCGTGACAGCTTCTGCCAAAGGCCGTTCGCAGCCAGGCTGAGAGTGCAGCATGCCCAGCTGTCCTTGCTCACCCTCTGCTCTGTCCCCACTGCGGACAGGGAGGGAGGCCACGGGCCCACGTTCCCAGTGGGGAGGGAGCAGTTTCTCACTACCCGCGGGACACTGGGGGAGCTGCATTTCCCCCAGCACGCTCTCCTGGAACCTCCAAACAGCCCCAGGGCCCCACCCCTCCTCTCTGCTATCCCCAGGAATAACAGCAATGGGGACCCATGCGATGTCCTTGCTGAGAGCTCCCTATGCCTTACAACCTTAATTCTCATGGCAACCCACTTCACTGATGTGAAAACTGAGGCTCAGGGAGGTGAGGCCATACCCCCAAGGTCATAGAGCCAGTGGGTGACAGATCTAGAGTTTGACCCCCCAGGTCTGAGTCCACCTGGACTCCCCATGGCCCCCCAAAATGAGCATGCCCACCCTGGGCCATGCCCTTCACCTCTCTTCTCCCTTTGCTGGTCCCCCCACTCCCCAGTGCGAGAGGCACCCCTAGGAGCCCTTGGTTCGCCTCTTATCCTGCTTCCCAGGAGGTGGAGGAACCCATTTACCATGAGGGCTTCTGGGCTCCAAGTTCAGTGCTCCGTCCCAGAAGCTTCTAGATGCTACATACATGAGGTCACCACCCCGAGGTCATTTCCTGTGCAGCGTCCCGAGGTCCCCGAGCAGCTGAGAGCCCTCATTACCTTGGAACAATGCACACATTGCCAACGGACAGTGGACGGCCTCAGACTATTTTCATTTTCATTTATGCGTTTTAGTTATGTGGTGTTAGAATGGCCAACTTTTAATGTTAACTTTTTGTTCAAGTTCCTCCTGGCTGAAGACAGCAAGTGCCAAGTGCAAACAGCTCCTGGGAGAGACTGTCATTCCCAGAAGCAAATAAGCATAGAAGAAATGGGAATATTGGCAGCATTAAACGACAGGATGTTTCCTTGAAGTTTGTAGCACCCGTACTTCCAGGGTTCCTAGAGCTTAAAACTGCTCTGAGCCTCCAGGACACCTGAATGGCTGCATTTACTGGGCACCGCTGGTGGGCCCTTTGCTCACTTGACTTTGAGACACCCCCCCACGCCCCCCCCCCAACTCGGAGAGCGTTCTTCTCCCTGCGGGGGAGGGAGAGACGCGGTGGGGAGGGAGGGGGCGTCTTGCCCAGGAACGTCCCAGACGATGCCCTCGAGTGCAAGTCCTGCCGGCCGTACCTGTCAGAAGGTGCGCGAGGCCCCTCTGCGGAAAAGAGCGTGGTGACAGCGCCAAGAAAGGGACCTGAGGCTGAGGCTGCGTGAGGGTGCGAAGGGTCCGCGGACACGAGTGCTAGCTGCCCGCAGCCGCGGGGCCCACCGGGGAGCGCCCCCTCCCTCCGGAGCAACCCCCCAGCCCCGAGCTCAGCACCCCGCGCTCAGCACTGTCAGGCGCCAAGTGCCCGGGGCCCCGAGGGGACGAGAGGAGCGCCCGCCGGCTGCAGGACCCAGTGGCCGGGGCGGCGGCCACACCTCCCTCTCCTGCCCGGAGCGGCGTCACGTGGGCCGGGGCGGCGGCCGAGGGGGCCGGGCACCTGGGGCGGCGGGGAGAGCGGCCACTCACCTGAGCGGCGCGGGGGCGCGGGGGGGCGCGGCGAGCCTGGCCTGGCGCCGGGACGGCCGCTGTCGGAGCCACCGCGGAGCGGGCGGCCGTCTGCCCGCGGGCACGGAGGAGGCTGTGCGAGGCGCCGAGGCCGGGGTATTTCACGGGCCGCGAGGAGGCGGGCGGGGGGCGGGGCCGGGAAACCACTTTCATAAGCGTGAGTCAGCAGGGGCCCCTGGATGAATGAACTTGCACTAGACCCAGGGCCGGCCTTAAAGGCGCCCCGCCGCGGGGGTGCCAGGCGACTCCCCCTCTCCGGGGGGGGGGGCGCCTCGGTCAGTAAACAGAGGACCCAAGGGCCCCCGACCCAGCCAACCCGGCCTTTTCTCCTAGGGAGGTGGCCCTTGAAGTGGCGAAAGACACCCTGGTTGCACTTGGTGTCGCCCCCTTCTCCACTCCTACTCGTCCCACCCAGTATAAAGCCCTCGGGCATCAGCCTGCCCAGGGTGAGAATCTGGCTCTGCCACTTCCTGGGCAAGCTGCCTCAGTTTTCTCATCTGAAAAATGGGGCCAACAAACGGGCTGTCCCTCCCGGGGTGGGTGTGGTGGTTACGTGTTGCCATTCTTGGCTCCCACGCCTAAAACATGAAGCCGGCTCCCCGGTTCCTGTCTTCCTTTCTCGGTTATTTCTTCTCTGCACGCCTCACATTTTGCTGATCCTTACTTATTTCATTGTCTCTCTCCCCAGACCAGGATGTGGGTTCTGCGTGGGCAGGGAAGTGTTTCCGTGTCTGCTTTACCACAAATCTAGAATGGTGCTCAGCACATAGTAGGTGCTCAGGAAGGAAGGGAGGGAGGAAGGGGTAGAGTTGGAACAGTATTTAGCCCTTGGGCCTCAGTGCACATCCGCTGTGATTTCCACCACTGATGCGATGGTTAACCCCGTCATCCCTTCCTGTCTGGGGACTTCCCTGTAGCTGGGGGGCCTGTGGGAGGCAAGGAAGGCGCTCACCTTGCACGCAAGGCTTAAGGGGGTACTCCAAACACTCAGTGATGAAGACAATCATGTTTTAGTGCAAAATTTTTTTGAAAATCCGAATTAGGGGCCTGGTTGGTTCAGTCTGGGGAGCGTGTGATTCTTGATCTTGGGGTTGTGAGTTCGAGCCCTGTGTTGGGTGTAGAGATTACTTAGAAATAAATAAATAAACTTTTTTAAAAAGTCAAAAGTAATGCAAAAAGTGGAGATTAAATATTAAAATATTAAATTTTCAGAACCAAACAGGATCTGTAACAGTGCCGTGCTGAGCCATATTGGAGCCTGATGCATGAGGAAAACTCAGAATACTGATGCTGTCTTTATTTAAAACTTTGCTCTTTTCTTCATCCCGGATTTTTGGCATTACTCTTGATTTTTAAAAATATCACAGGAACACAACACTGTGGGTCTTGATTATGGAATGCTTCGGTGCCCCTTACAGTTTGTGTGGTCTCTCTCCTGGGTCTGGTGGCCACAGGGGATGGGGCTGAAATGTGCACAGCACAAAATATGCACAGGGAAGTGGGAGGGGGGACGGGACGGGGAGGGCAGGGGCTCTTTTAGGGACAGGCTTTGGCGTCCCACCAAGGAAAGATACCTCTGAGGATGCAGAGTTCTGCTGGGACCAGCAGAGAGAGAGAGACAGACAGAGACAGAGTGAGGGGAGAGCTGAGGTGGGCAGGGGGAGAGAGGTGAGCTGGCTGGCGCTGGGAAGGGCTGGAGGCTGGGGGGGGGGAAGCGAGGGATTGGGGGGGGCAGCATAGAGAGCAGGGCTTAGAAGGGAGACCCTGGGCTTAGGGAGGAGATTAGGGTACACGAGCCCGGGAAGGGGGCTGCACCAGGCCAGGTGTGAGGGAGCACCTCCCTCCTGCCTCCGCTCTCGTCCTCGGGGACACGTGTGACACAGTACATGGACTAGGCAGGGGCAGCGGGAAGCCCAGTGCTCTGGGCCCCGGCTCCCCAGCTCGTTCTAGCCCCTTGCAGACATGCTGTGTGACCTCGGCTGTGGCCCACCTCTCTGGGCCTCTGTTCCAGCATTCCCGGACACTCGGCATGTGCACCCCGACACGCCAGGAGCCCAGGGACAGCCCCAGCTGGGAGAGGGCAGCTCCCCTCTGACGTACCTCTTGTGAGGGCTGCATCTCTCCCCGGCAGCCGCCTGGCTGTGTCCACTTCCCCATCCCAGGGCTCTGGACTGCAACTTCCCAGTGTGTTTGGATGTGTAAACTGAGGCAGAGAGAGACAACCCCGAGTCAGAGACTCCCACCTGCAGCGTCTCAGCCCCCGTGGGACGAGGCTGAGGCTCGGGGTCCAGAAAGGAAGGCCTGGGAAGGAGGTGGGCTCCCGGGTCCCCCATCTTTGGGTCTGGCCCATCCTTCCTCCCGACCTGCCCCACTGCCCCCGCTGGCTCTGACCCCTTTTCCGGATTTGGAAAATTTGCTGATACAGAGAATTGTGGGTGAGATGTGGACTTTCTTCCCTGTCGCCTGATTTTCTGCCAGGAGATTGTGGGAAATAGAATGTGTTGAGTTGCTTCCCAAAAGTTCAACCAAGACAAAGACAGATAATGTCACGGGCAACAAAGGGATGATGGTTAGGCAGGGCCATGGGGAGGGAAGGAGCAAGGCAAGTTGTCTTGGGGTGACTGGCTCTCTCGGACTCTCCTGGGGGCCCCGATCCCTCCACACCTGCCTGTCCCCTTCTCCACTCTCAGTTCAGGTGGCCGGTAAGCCTCTGGATCCAGAGGTGCCGAAACTAGGGTTGCAAGATGTAGCAAATAGAATTACAGGCACACAGGCCACTGAATTTCAGATAAGAAAGAGGTTTGAGTGTAAATATGTCCCACGCAACATTTAGGATACACTTAAACTAAAAAAAAAATTCTTTTTTTCATTGTTTATCTGAAATTCAGTTACCTGAGCAGCCTGTATTTGGCAAACCCAGCGGTAAGTGTAAAATACACTAAATTTTGAAGAGTTAGTATAAAAAAGGGAAGGTAAAACGTCTCATTAATAATGTTTATGTGGATTACGTGACAAAGTGAAAATATCTTGGACATCTTGGGTTAAATAAGGGATATTATTAAAATTAATTTCACCTTTTTTTTTTTTTTTACGTATTTAATGTGGCGACTGGAAAATTTACCCATGGGGCTCTGGCTAGCCTTCTCCTGGACGTGGGCACCAGCTGCTCCTGCCAACTGTGACATCCCTGGATTCAGCAGCAGAAGTCCCTGGGAAACCACACCGGTTGGGCATCTGGAGCATTCATTGCAAACAGCTGGGCAGTGTGCCCTGGCAGGGGTGCTGCCCTTCTGAGCCTCAGTTTCCCCATCAGGGCACTGGACTTGCAAGGTGGTGCTGCTGAGGGAGGGGCCCAGCACTAAGGAGGAGCTCAGACACAGCAGCCCCCGGCCCACCCCCCGGCCTCCCCCAAGCTCCCTGCATGTGCTTGGGAGCTGGGGAACCAGTGGAAGGGAGGATAGGGTAGCCTCAGGTGAAAGCATCCCCTGTGCCCCCATATCAAAACTACCATTTCTCGCTCCCTACAAAATCCTAGGACTATTCCCAGGGGCTGCTTCTGGCCCCCTCCTCCTCCCTTCTCCCTGGTGGCCGTTCCCATAGCATTGCCACTTGCTGGGCACCTCCAGGCTGTAGACGGAATATTCTTCACACACAGCTGAGGCTCAGAGAGGCCAGTCTTGAGCCTGAGGTCACACAGCATGAGCGACAGAACTGGGGCTTGAACTCAGGGCTGGGACTGCCGAGTCTGGACACTTCCTGGGAAAAGGCAGACAGTGAACTAGCGAAGGAACAAAGTCTCCTTCCTGCCTGGAGCAAAAAGGCACGCACGGCCTCGAGAACTCTCCAGAAAGGCCTACCTACCACCACGGTCGCCCTTGGTCTGAGGTGCCCACGCTGAAAGGCGTTTTGGGGATTGGTGCGTTTGGTCTGTACGCTAGTCCGGTGAGGAAAGGCTGCACGGGGCTACTATTCTCCCATTCTACAGGTGAGGAAGCTGAGGCCCTGGTAAACGTGGCCCCAAATCACGGCCAGCAGTACAGTGGGACTGTGACCAGGTGCCCTGGCGCGACGAGACCAGGCCCTTCCGGCACATGACACCAGAGCTAATATTTGCCTTCACCATTTACAAAACTTTGTCACCACCTTATCTCCTCGACTCTCCACAACCAGGGGGCAGGCAAATATTTTCAATAACATGTTGAGTTGACAGATGAAGAAACCGGGGGGGACTTGCCCAAGGCCACTCTTCCCCATGAAGTGGTGGAGGGGACTGAGATTTAAGTGTGTCTGGTGGCAGACGGCCCCAGGACAGGGGTGTGAGCTGCCAGGGCCTGGCCCAGCCTGGGTTCATGACCCAGGGAGTTGCCATAGAGCCCTGTGGGAAATGAGGTCAAAGCTGGAGGAGGCCTGCCCCCCCCTGCCCCACAGAGAGACCGGGGAGGCCAGGAGCCACAAGCAGAGTGTGGGGTCGGCCCCCAGAGGAGACAGAGGGCAAGTCTGGTGGGGGGGCCCAGCCCCATCCTGCAGCCACACTGTCTGCTTCCTGATTCACTCCTCCTCTCCTCAAAAACTAGGGGGACAGTTATGGCAGGAGAGTGAACATGCCTGCCCTACAGTCAGGGTGGATGGGGGCCCGGCCCAGGAGTCAGGCCAACAGGGACTCTGCCCCATCACCTTCAGCTGTGGGACTTAGGGCAAGTGCCTTAACCCCTCTGAGCTTCCCCTGCCTTGTGTGTGTGCGGCAGACGGCCGAGAGCCTTCTCAGCCCCGCCGCTCATGGCAATCGCCTGGTGAGAATTTAAAGCTACCCTAACACCGAGGCCCCCGTCCCAGAGATTCTGACCTGCTGGGCTGGGGTGCGGCTGGCCCCGGGGAGTTTTACCAGCAATTTGCTTGTGCAGCGGGGCTGGAAGCCTGTCTTTGCGGCTGTTGGGAGATGAGCTGAATCAACACAGACGGAAACCACCTGGCCCGCGGAGGGCCCAGCACGCGAGCGCCCCTCCCAGCCCACGGCCTGACCTCTGGAAGCCACATTCCTTGTGCAGTTCTGCGAGAGTCATGAGGTCTACAAGGGAAACACATCTTCAGAGGAGCCGGACCACCAGGACGGCAGGGACTGGCTGGTGACCCCGGTGGGGGTCTCGCCGGAGCCCCAAAGCACCACCGACTCAACCACTGGACGAACCTCGATGTCACCTTGCTCATTTACCGTGACTCGGTTTCCCCAACTCGGTTCTATGCCACTGACTTTTGACCTCAGTGGAGGACTTGACATTCGCCCCCTTGGCACATCGTGTCACGCAGCTGCACCGCCATCCCGTGAGCCAGTCCAGTCCCGGGGCAACCCCCACGCGGGAAACAGCTCCGCTAAACTGGGAGACCCCCTCTCCCCCCGACGGCGCCGATATTACCAGCAGAGGCTGCGAGTGACCTCCGTGGCCGCTGCTGACCGCGGGTCAGCGAGTGGTGGCGAAGGCCCAGACAGAAATACGCTGCAGCCTTTGGAAAGAGCAGGTCGGGAGCCAGAGGCGACGTGGAAGGAAGCTCGGGATGATAGAAGCAGGAGGGGCAGCCTGGAAGCTGGGGTGATGCCCACCCGCTGCAGGGGCCCGGGGGCTGGAACCGACCGGGACTGGGCAAAGAGAGGAAGCGAGGCCGATGCCCGAGGCCAGGGAGTCTCAGATGGCTTTCATTTCCATTGCCTTCGTGTCATAAACAGCAGTAATCAGCCTGAGTAGAAACTATCTGAGACAAGGCCTTTCTGTGTTTTGTTCTGTTCGCTGATGTACTGCAGGTATTTAGGGCAGGGCCTGGGACGCAGTGCTAGCTCAGATAATACTGGCTAAACAAATTAATGAATCTCGTGGCTTTCAGACTTTCCTGATAGACTCCTAAAACATTTCTGAGCATGAATAAAGCCCTCTTTATATGCTATGCTTCCTATCATATGGGAGGATTGGCATACCTTGATATATTTAAATCTGAGACCAACTGTGAATCGGCCAAGGTTGAAGACAGAGCCCTGTGGCACACCAGCAGAGACCCTTCCTCCAGTAGACATGGTTCTGATGGGCAGGGGGCGGTGAGTGAGTAGTGTGGAGTCAGAGACCCTGGGTCGTACATCAGCTCTGGAGCTTAGAAGCTGTGTCTTTGGGTGGGTTACTTCCCTTCTCTGAGCCTCAGTCTCCTTATCCATGTAATACCCGGCCCCCAGGTAGCTCTTGGCCTGGCTTGCTGGGGGTTCTCGGGGGGTGGTGGCCACCCCTCACCTCTGTGTACCCCCATTCGGACATTCTCATTCTGGGCGGCCATTCACGTGGCTCCGGGCCTGTGCGTTTTCCAGCCACCCAGCCCACGCCCCATCCCCCCCTGAAACTTCCTCGAGGGCAGGGGTTCTGAGAATGTGGTCCCCAGACCAGCACTAGCAGCACCTGGGAACTTAGTAGAAACGCAGGGGCTCAGGCCCCACCCGGGCCCCACGAGATCGGGGAGCCCGCAGCCTGCATTCTCAAGAGGCTTCCTGGTGATTCCCTCGGGTTTTTGAATGGCTGAAGGAAAGGACGAGAAATTCCATCTGTCTGTGCCTACAGATGGAGCCAGGCCCAGAAGGACAGCCATGGGACTCCACTGCTCTTGGGGAACCCACGCTCGGCCCTTGGGGTGCCACCCCTCTCTCCCCATGGGCTCGGAATCCCTAAGTAACCTGCGGCCTGGGGCTGGAGCTTTAGCGCGCGCCTCATCCTTCAGAAAACTGGGGCCCCCCGCGCTCGTCCCTGCCTCTGAGGGTCCTGCCGGGGGACTGGGAGCCCCCGCCCCCTCGGCACCCCGAGAGGTGGGCTTGCAGCATCAGGAAGCCCTGCAGACTCTAGGTGGCCAGCCCCTCCGCCAGGCTTCCAGGCCCTTCTGGCGGGGGTGTGGCCCATCCGAGCCCCAGTGTATTGTCCGGGACCCAGGGGCCAGAAGCTGCTGCGGCTGCCGCGCTGTTTTCTCCCTGGCAGCTCTGGCTCTTGCCCCTTGGTCCCTGGGGAGCGGGGGCATCACTGTCTTTGTTTCCTTTGGCTCACACGCTGCTAAAAAATGTCATGTTTGCCACTGTTATCAGGCTTTACCAACCCTCGGGGCCTTGCCTTCTCGGGCAGGTGGGGTCAGGGCCTCAGTGATTTAACTTAGGGTCAGGTGACTAGACCTTTCCCAGGGACTGGACAGGAGGAGAGAACAGCCCCAAGAGCATTCTGCACGATTCTCCCCCAAACGGCGCCCGTGCCCAGCACAGAAGTCCTAAGAAGAGGGCTTCGGGCTCCAGGGCCAACACAGAGGCAGGATTCCAGAGCCCTGTCCTTTCCCACCGAGGCCCCACAGGCCTGCAGAGTCTCTTAGAAGCTTACAAATGGCACAGGAGAGCCTGCATTCCCCTGCTGGACCACCTCCAGGGGCTCCCCCGCTGCCCCCAGGCCCACCTAGGCCCCAGCACAGGCAGGCCCCTGCAGGAGCTGACCTAGAAAGGCCTCCCCGCAGGTCTCTGCCTTCCTCCCAGGGCCCGAGGGGGTGTGCTCCCTGCTCTGCCCACCATGCCCTGCCTTGCTTTCCTCTGGTTCTGGGCAAACCTCTCGAGCTCTGTCTCCATTCCGCTCAGACCAAGGTCGGGGTACTGGCACTTGCATTTCCAGGGCCCTACTGTGTGTGGCTACCAATGTGCATGCAGCACCCCGTGGCCGTGAGCAAGGACACAGAGGGCCAAGAACATTTTCCTGGTGGCGGGGCATTTGCTAGGCTGAGAAGCCTGGGAAGGAGAGAGGTAGGGAGGGGGCGGTCAAGCGCTGTCGTGCTACCCGGGGGACCCGTGGACCTCTCCAGCTGGGCACAGAAGGTTGGGGTGTGGGGACCAAGGGGTCTTGGCTGGGATGTAAGTGTGCGTGCTCAGAGGAGCTCCCAGAGAGAAAAAGGAGGCCAGGATGGAGCCGGCCGCGTCCCCATGGCTTGTTCAGGTGCATGCGCCCCCCCAGCCCTGGGGGGATGCTGTCGGGCTCTGAGGTGGAGCCCAGCATGCTCAGAGGATGCATCTTCACGGGGCCGGTGACGTCACCCCTTTGGTTGTGACTCTGGAGCCTCCCGGACCTCAGGTAGACCCCATGAGGATCTTGCAAAGCAGCTTAGGGGTCTGCCTGGCTCCAGGCCAAGGTGACGGTGACGGGGACGGAGGGGGATGGGGGGGGAAACGGAGGGGGACGGAGGGGGATGGGACTACCGGCGGAGAGCGGAAGGCCGGGACCAACATGAGCATGATAAGAGCTACCACCGAGCGAGTCCATCCTAGCCGGACCCCGGGCTGGTGTTTGAGGCAGTAACTCCCATTAGCCACATTTACAGACGAGCAGACCGAGGGGTGGCGAGGGGCCGAGCCTGGCGGCCTGTGTCCCCGGCGCCCAGTTCCTTCCCGAGCACAACACACAGCTTCTCGGTGAGTGCTTGTGGTTTCTGAGGAACGGATACCACCCTGAGTTGAGACCAAACGGAACCACCGCTGGCTTCCGGCAGGGGGGGTCCTCATCACCACCATGTTCATCACCTTCACCATCACCATCACCTTCAACACCACCACCAGCAGCAGCCTGGACAGGGGGACGGCAGGATTGCTCCTTATCTGCCCATTGGAGGCGGGGGGTGGTCCAACAGTGGGATGTGGGCACTGGGACCAGCGTGGGGAAGGATGGGGCTGGGACGGAGGCGCCTCTCTGAGGAGACGGTCGGAGCCCTGCCTTGCTCACGGGGCTGCATCCAGCAGGACTCGACAGGCCCCGGGCCCCTTGGACTGACTTCTCCCCAGCATGCCGGGCAGCCCGCCACCTGACCACCTGGCTGCCTGCCCCCTGCGGCGCTGGGGTGCTGCCAATGGGCACAGTCGTGTCTGGGCAGGGTCCTGGAGGCGCTGCGTGTTTGGGGCCTGGGTGGAGGTGGAGGAGTGACCTGGCTGTTTGGGCTCAGGGAGATTTGCCCAGATGTCTATTGCACGAGCCGGCGGGCGGGGGGGGGTACCCAGCTGGCCTCACCTCCGGACAATTCCTGCACTCGAGGCGATGATGCTTGAATGGTGGAATTCAGGGCATGGAGGCTAAAAATGCCATCAGGCCGGGCCTGGCCCCACTCCCCTCACAAGTCCATGCAAGGATGGGCCTGTCCACCTCTGGCTGTCAAGGACTGCGGACCTGAGTCCAGGCCGCTGTGGCCTTCCTCCTCCTCTGGAGCCCCCGGCCTCCACCGTCCATTTGATCAGGGTGCCCGCTGCTGTGTCACCAGCCAGGACTGTGCCTGTGCCCCCCCCCCCCCGAGATCTGTGGCCCACTGAGGGCCTAGAATGGTCAGGCACAGAATCCTGGGTGCGAGGACGCCTGTGCTCAGAGGGTGCTGTCCCACGAGCCCAGCACCCCCTTTCCCAGTTGACGAACCTTGGGGAAGTGGTTCCTCCAGGGTCACCCGGCAGGAACAGCCTTGGAAATCTGCCGAGTGCTCTTTTCCCCTCCACAGGTCTGTGACCTCCGGGGAGGGAGCCCAAAGCTCCCCCGCCCTTCAGTGACTCAATCAGCAGGAATTTATCGCGAGCGCTGTGCTAAGAAGCGGACATATGATGAGCGAGAAAGACCGAGATCTTCTTACCCAGCGGGGAGATAAGTTCAGAGGTGTGCTATCGCAAACTGACCTCTCTGGCGGGGTCAGGAAAAGCTGCGCTGGGACGGAACAACTGGGCTGGGAACTGGGGGGTGGGTAAGTACTGACTAGGGAGAGAAGCCGTGCAGGTGAGGACAGCAGCAGGTGCAAAGGCCCTGAGGTTGGAAGGAGACTTTTGAGAAAAAGAACGTGCCTGCGTGAGGGCGGCGGAGGCTCACAGGACCCAGATCGTGTAGGCTCGGTGGCCAAGGAAGGAATTTGGTCCCCGTCGCCGCTCCCCCCCCCCCAAGAGCAAAGGGAAGACCCCAGAGGAGGGTGACAGGATCAGGCTTGCAGTGTGAAAAGGTGATGGGGAGGGTGAGGGCAAGCATGGGTCAGGGGCTGTGGCCGCTGTCTCAGGAAAGCGTCAAGGTTATAGCCACCTCCTGTTCCTCAGGAAGCAGCTCCTTTTGGGACCCACCAGATTCCAGAGTGCTGTGTGTGTGTGTGTGTGTGTGTACACACGTGTGAGTGTGTGTATGTATGGTGTGTGTGTGCTGTGTGGATGTGAGGGGCAGACAGAGAGGTCAAAGTGCCGGGGGGGGGCTTGCCGTGGGGGGAAAGGTCAGAGGGCACGTGGGTGTGGTCTCTCCTCCTTTCCCAAGGTCCAGAGCAATGCGGTACAAAGTCCCATTAGGCCCTCACCCTTCACCTCCCTCCCTCCGTCCCTTACCCTGGGCGCCCTGCAGCTCTGCCCACCGGCAGTATCGGTATTTCATATACATATGTACGTATAACCTACACACAGTGCAGCGCACACTGAGGTCTGCAGATGTGCTTTCTACGTAACCACCAGCCGGGTCAAGACATGAACCATGCCCAGCCCCCCGGGACCCTCTGTCAAACCCTCTTCTGACTTTTGTCCCATGCATTAGTGTTGCCTGCTCTTGATCTTGACATCAGTGGAATCTCACAGAATGTCCTCTTGTGTGTATCTTTTGCTCCCCTGAGTGGCTCTGGGATTCACTCGCATTGATGTGTGGGCCTGCGGTTCCCTCCTTTTTATTCCTGAGCACAGTTCCACTGTGCAAACACCACAGCTGGCTTATCCATTTCCCGGGCATTTGGCTGTTTCCAGCTTTGTACTGTGACGGTTCCCAGGCAAGCCTTCGTGGGGACATCTGCTTTCGTTTATTTGGGGTAAAGTAGAACTGCCAGGTCACAGGGAGGGCGAGTATGCAAGTTTATTAGAAACCACACATGGCTTTCCAGAGGCTGTGCCCACCTGGTCTGGGCTTCTGCTGGCCCCCACCAACGCCAACACCCGGCGGCCTGCAGCGCTTTGCAGGCGGCCTCTGCCTTAGGCTCACAGTTCCCCAAACACAGGTCACTTGTGTCCTCCCGGACGAACTGTCCTTTCTGCCAGGAGCACATGTCCGTCCACTGCCCTCCTGGGGACAGCCTCCGGGGCCTCTCAAATCTCACTAGAGCGTCTTGGCGACCCGCTGATGTCCCCCAGGCCCTGGCCAGCATCTCTGACCCCACGTTCTCCCGCCTCCTGTAAGCCACCTTTGCTCAGGCTCTCCTGAGCACCCTGAGTTTGCCTTGGGGTGGGGATGGCGGCTTCTTCTCCCAGCTAGGATCTTGCAGGCAGGAGGCTGCTGTAAACACGAAATAGCTGAATCAGCGAGGCCAAGGCTGGGTGGACACACAGGCAGGTGTGACCCCCTTCTGATAAAGCACACACACAGCTTATGCGTGCAGCTCGACGGAGTTTCGTAGGCACGGACGCCCGTGGACCGCCGCCGAGGCCAACGCATGCAACATGCCCAGCTCTGCCTCCGATTTTTCTCCCCATAAGTTAGTGTTGCCTGTTCTTGAACTTGCTGTAAAAGGAATCACACAGAATGTTCTCTCTGGTCTCTGCCTTCCTTGGCTTGTTCCAGACTCCTCCTCCTGGTCTCCTGGGCCTTGCTGGGTCCCTCTCGGCAGCCACCTGGCCTTTTGATCAAGGCAAACCCTGGCCCACGCGTGTCCCCCTGGTCCACCTGGCCGCACGTCTGGGCTTGGTGCGACAATACAGCGAGAGAGACACTATATATTTGTGGGGCAGGAGCCTTAGAGGTCGGCCCCCTCCGGGCAGTAAGTGCGTTCTCACGCTTCAGCCCCTGGGAGCTCAGGAAGGTCTCAGACCGCATCCCAGACTCACTGTCTAGGAAAACTGTTTCTTTCCTTTACTTCAACCCCCGGTGCTTCTGACACCCGATGTGTGGGTGTTTCCTGCACTGACCGAGTCTCATCCGCCAGCTGGGTGTCCCACAGTTCAATCCGTTCCAACAGCAGCTGGAGCTGGCCCAGACCACTCGGGTTAAGGGCTCAGCCCCACAGATGCCCTGACCCACACTCTGACTTGGCTACAATCAGAGGTTCCCATGACCCCCTCCTCAGGCTCCCTAGTTTTCTAGAGCAGCTCCCAGAACCCCGGAGAACAGTGTACATACGACTACTGGTTCATTACAAAGGCTGTGGTCCTGGACACAGGGGAGCGGCCAGACGGAGAGACACACAGGGTGAGGCCCGACAGGGTCCCAAGCACAGAAGCTTCAGTCCCTGTGGAGCTGGGTGTGTCTACCCCCTGGCACGTGGATGTGCTCACAACCTGGAAGCCTTCCAAACCGCACACCTTAGGGACTTTGAGGGACGCTTCAGCACACAGGCAGGATGGACCGTGAGCTCGGTCTCCCGCCCCCACCACCCCAGGAGGATGGGGGGGTGGGGCTGCTGTGCGGGAGCCACCCAGGGTCACCTCACTGGGACAAAAGGCATTCCCATCACCCAGGAAAGATCTCACCAGGGCGTCTGTGTCGGAACTGGGGTCAAAGATCAACTATGGCAATAAAAGATGCTCCAAGCACATTTATCAGTCAGAAAACTACAAAGGTTGGAGGAGCTCTGGCCAGGAGCCAGGGGGAAAGACCAAATTATGCATTTCTTCTATCGCAATGCCCACTCGCTGGGGCAGAACGTTGCGGGGTGGGGGGTGGGCCTGGCAGCCTGTACTCCCGCAGACCCCCCCAGGGGTTCCGGTGCAGCTTGGGTGTGAGGAGCCCTGACTCCCGGCACGTGAGTGTGCTGGCGATGAATCAGGCAGGATGGGAACACTGCTTTCTTTGAGTACGATGATGCCATGGTCATTCTAAAGAACGTGGAAGGGTTCTGCTACCCGGGTCTGACATCCTCTGATCCGTAATCAGAGCACCGGCCCAAGCGTGCCCCGCAGACCGGCCAGTTCCCAGCTGGCTGCCTGGCTCAGCACTGATGGGGGTCGAGACTCTGCCCAAATGTCCTTCCCACACGGAGGAAGCCGGGGATCCCAAGGTGTCTTTTGTCACCCCGTCGGTAGAGGCCCGGCATGCCAACTCTTTTCCATTGGTTTCTCCCACATCTGTTCTCTACCTTCTCTGTCCTGCTCTGAGCCCTGGGAGTCTGGTGCCCTGACCGGCCGGCTTCTGTTGGGTTCCATCGAGGAAAGACCGGGGCAGGAGGGCAGAGGGCAGAGGAGCGGGCGTGGTGGAGTGCTGGGCAACTTGAACAGCCAGCCTCGGGGGCACGGTGGAAAGCCCTAATTAGCAGTGCTGCCCACCGTCAAACTCAAGCTACCGTGGCGAGTTACGACCGCTCCGCACGTGGAGTCGGGGAGAGGCATGCGGGAGGATCACCTCGGATGTAGATGACATTGTGACCACAGTGTGTGGCAAAAGGCAGCAAAATCATCAGGAAGTGAGGAGTTCTGAGGATGGATTATCTTTGTTTTGAATATGATTCACATAATTTTTAAACATGGGGGTGTTTCACAACTGGCACACAAAATTCCTGAAAAGGTCACAATCAGCTCTTGCAAGTAGGAGAGCACAAGCGGGTGTGGGCGCAGTGCTGGCCGGGTGACACCTCGTCGGCTGTGGCCGCCGGGAGAAGCCTCTGTGGCCGGCATCAGCCCCCTGATTCCTCTCCCCGGTCTCCCTCGGTCTGCCTCGGCTCCAGTGACACTCCCCTTGTCCCTTCAGCGCGGGGGCAAAACTGGCTTCCTGCTTTGCCATCCCCAGGGTGCCCCAATGCTTCTTGTTCCCTTCCTGGCTCCCCCAAAGGGCGTCCTGCGAGTGGCAGACAACGGAGCAGATGCCCACCCCTGCTCGCACACCAGCCGACCCGCCCCTTCTTTCTTTTACTTCTCAACCTTCTGCACAAGATGTCATTGGAAGAAATGATTCCGAGACCAGAAACCAGAAACCCCTGGGGGCATGGTGAGCTTTTCTAGGGCAGAAAGACCCTCTTTAGAAAAGGGACAGCATCCCCGGGGCATCGCGGGCGGGTGTGGAAGCTGGAATTGCCCCGTCTGTCAGGATAACAGTGCACATGGCTGTGGACCGGCCATCCCTTGTGAGGTATTTGTCTTAGAGACAGACTTGCACCCATCCGAAATGATGTCTGTCTAGAGTTATTCATTACAGCATTGTTGAGAAGAGCCGAAAGCGGGACGCAACCCAAGTGCCAGTCGTTAAGAGACTCGTGAAATAGGTTCTGGCACATTCTTATAATGGAGTATTTTGCAGCCATTCTTTATGGAGCGACATGAAAGGTGCCCTGTGATTGCGAATGAAAACAGGGTATCAGGAGGTGGTGGAGTCTGCCCCCATTTGTGCAAGGCAGGGGAAAGGAAGAAAGCAGAGCATGGGGCAGGGGTGGGGGGAGAGGACGAAGGGGGGGCGGGGGGAGGAGGCACGAGGAGGACGGGGCGGCTCTCTCCCAGGTGGGGAGGTGGGGACCTGGGTGGCTGGGGACCGACTGCTCCCTCTACACCCACTTGCACTTTGAGGGCCGTACCATTTCCATGGAGTACGCCTGGTCGGCACGTAGGTAAGATTCACACATAAATAAGCAAATGCTTGTGGGGTTTCACAGAGGCCTCCCCAACACCTGGGCCCCCAGAACTCGAGCTAGGGCCCCCCTGCCAGCTGACCAGGGCGGAGGCACCCCTCCAGGGCCCTCTAGGCCTCCGCTGGGCTCCATGGGGGCAGGACACCTGAGGCTCCAAGAAGGACCCTGCAGTGGTGACTTCTCCCTGGTCCCAGGGTTTCCAGCCCCCACCCCCATCCCATCCTCACTCCACTCAGCTCAGCGCCCACCTGAGCAAGAGAGCGAGCTGGGAGCTGGCATGTGGAGTGGCGAGCCCAGCCACACCGAGGGCTCACACGCCCTGTGGTCCAGGGCCTGGCTCAGGGCGTGCTGGGATATTTGTGGATTGATTGACTGCCGGACAAGGGCCCAAACGCTCTGCTGGAACAGCCCTTCTGGTTAGTTCTACAGGAAGCTTGATTTCAGGTGTTTTTGCCTTCCCCTGTGACTCCTCTGATGACCTCGTCTGGGGGGGGGGGGGGTGGCTTTAGAGCAGCATTTCTCAAACTCACTGACCACACACCCTTTCTTCACGGGACATTTTGCAGAACTAGTATTCCCTGGAACACACTTTGGGAACCCTGGGTTAGACAGTTGTTTAAAGACCTACTGGCACCCTTGAGACCTGGAGACCAGGGACTCAGTGAGTCAAGTACAAGGGTCGGGGCTCGGAGGACTGGAAGGCCTGGGACACCAGCCTGGTCCCCCACTCCAGAGATGTTGATTGAACTGGTGTGGGGTGCGGCCCAGGTGCTGGGAGTTTGAAGAACCCCCCCCCAGGTGCTCCCCATGGGCAGCCAGAGTTGAGAACCACTGTTCTAGAGCTGGCATCTGCGGGAGGGGCAAGAGGATGGCCCTTCTGTGTTGCAATCTGGGGTCACATTACTAGGCGCATCGTCCACAGAAGGTGGAGGTGAAGGTCCTGTTTGACTGGGCACTGATCAATGATATTTGGTTCTGAGCCCCACGTCTTAACAGAAAATCGGAAAATGTCCAGAAAAGAGGAACCCACACGGCAAGAAGGTTCCAGATTGGGTCTTCAGGGGCTCACACTAGGCCTGTTCTCTCTGGAGAGTTCCTGCCACAGACCGAGAGGCAGAAGGCACTCCTTGGAGCAGTGGCTCCACGGGTCCCACCTGCCCTCAGCCCTTTCCATTTAGGGCTTGTGCTTGAAGCCACTCTGGTTTCTCCACTGCCCTGTGCGGCGCTCGCGCCAGGGGAGGCTCCCTGAGGACAGGCGGCAGGTGTTGGCAGGGGGAGGCTGAGGGAGGGCCAATTCTTTCAACCAGACCAGTGACTCCCGGGGTCATGTGGGGGACCGGCTAGCTCGAGGCACATTTCAAGGAGTTCATGTGTATTTAAGAGGCGGGAGAGGGGTGACGGGTCAGGACGACCCTGTGGGTTCCCCTGTGGAAGCTGGTGGCAGGGCTCTGTCCCCGAGGTGAGGGTGCAGGGAGGACCTTGCTCTCTGTGCTCACCATTGTATTCCGAGCCTGGGAGGCTTTACTGAATGGCTGAGGTGTCAGCGGAGGAGCAAGACGAGGTCTGGATTTTGGGGGAAGGTGGGTGGTCAGGGAATGTCTCTGAAGTGACATTTCCACTGAGACCTGAAGAGTGCACGGAGAGTCAGCCTCAGGAAGAGCACTCTAGGCAGAGAACAGCACAGGCAAAGGCCTTGGGGCTGGGAGGCTTGGTGTGAGGACAGCAGTGGGACTGGGGCTGGGGAACGGGGGATGTTTGTGGGCTGAGGCCGGCCGCACGGGGCTTTGAGAGGCAGCGTGGTGAGCAACATGCCTCAGGGGCCACTTCCCAACGGAGTGACCTGGGGCAAGTGACTTACCAGCTCTGGGCCTCAGTTTCCTCATGGGTAAAACGGGGATTAAAAATAGCAACCATCACCCAGGATTGGGAAGGGCGCACCGTACGGAGAACAGAGCCTGGCATGTGGTAAGCTCTGCTGAAATCCTCGCCGCCAACCTCCCCACTCTCCTCCTCAATGGAGGAGCCCAGGAGACAGGGCCGGGCCTAGAAACCAGGTCAACCGGCTCGGGGTTCTGGGTCTTTTCCATTCTGACTGCTCCCTCCCACCTCTCCCTGCGCACACACCCTGATTTGGAAGAGTCTGCGGCTGGCAGAGGCCCAGGGGTTCTGGATCCTGTCCAGGCCCCTAATTGAGAGCTTCTGTGTCTCTACCACTGTGACCACATCCCTGGAAAGAGGATTTGGCGGGCCTGCGTGCGCCCCAGCAGGCCTGCCGCCTCCTGCCAGGTGGGGAGGAGCGGAGTGTCCCTCTGCGTGATCCTCGGGCTCTGGCGGGGACCGGAAGGGGCAGGCAGTGACTGGCAGAGGGAAGGTGCAGCCCGGCCTCAGCTCCCTGTGGGGCCCGGGACTGCTCCCCAGAACTGCCCTTCCTTCCCTCCAGCTGCTCAGAGTCAAGGCTGACTCCTCCTTGGTTCACACCCAAGTCATCAGCAAACCCCACCAACGCTACCTGCAAGACCATCTGGAGTTTGACCACCTCGCACAATGTCTGCAGCTGCCAAGTCTCTGCCCTGGACTGCCACACAGCCTCCCAACCACACAGGGCATGTGGCATCGGTCAGAACCACAGCCCATCCTCCACCCAGCTGCTGGGATGACCACACCACCCAAAGCCAGATGGTGTCCCTAGCCCTCTGATGACTTCCCTCTCGCCAGGGGTCCAAACCAGTCCTCTGTGACCTGTCCTCCTCACCCGTCTGACCTCCTCTCCCACCTCCCTGCCCTTCTGGGCTCCTCGCTGCTTTCAGCACACTCCCTCCGCAGGGCCTTTGCACTTGCTATTCCCTGGGCCGAGAATGCTCTTCCTTCAGATGTCTATGTGACCTGTTCCCTCAACTCATTCAGGTCTCTGCTCAAATGTCTTCTCAGTGTATAAAAGGGTAACTCCCACCCTCCTTATCCAGCTGTGTTTCTCTATCTGCTCTCACCACCACTTCATGTACTACATGGGCAGCCAGGGGTCGTGGAGGAAGGATGGGAGAGACCTGGGGTCAGATTGCAGCCTGCCTTTCCGGGCAGGAAGTGGGGCCAGTACCCTGGCTGAGTCTCGAATGGGGTTAGCTGGACAGACAAACCCCGGCTAGCGGAAAAGTGTAAGTGAAAGTCAGGCGTGAACCTTCGAGAACAGTCAGGAGCCCAGTGAGGCCACAGCGTCCCTGGCTGTGGGGTGGGTGGGGAGGCGGGAATCGGGGCCTCGGGTGTCCTTGCCCTATCTGTGGTCCCTCCGCAGGCTTTGAGGCTCACGCGGTGAAGCACACGGTCTCCTGGGGGGACGTGCTCACCATATGTGAGGCTCCAGCCTGATTTCAGAGACTCTGAGTCAGGAAACCAAAGGCCTGTGTTGGTCTGCCTGACACAGAGCCAAGGTGAGAGGCCAAAGATCCAGAAGGACAGAGGCCCGAGGGCTGACCTGCCCCTGACCGCCTTCTCTCCCTGGCCCCACTGTGGCGGGTGGAGGGGGGCCGATGAGGGCCTCTCCCTGAGGAGGGTGTGGTGCTGGGAGTCGGGAGGGGTAGGCGCCCTGAGGAGAGCCCCTGAGTCTAGCTTTGATAGGGCCTGGCGACAAAGGTCAATGTCCTGTTTTGAGCAGCTTCTGCACATATGAGCGGGTATGTGCTGGGGCCGCCCACGGAGGAGCTCTGTGCGGGCGGGACGAGTTAGCCCATTTTACTGCTGGGGAGACTGAGGCTCAGGGGTCACAGCACTTTCCCAAGATGATACAACAGCAGGTGCAATGCTGGGGTTCACCCAGGCCACATGCTTGCTCCAGGACTGGAGGGCCAGAGGGCCTAGCTGCCCCTGCTCTGGAGCCTCCTCCTCCTCTCTGGCCAAGTGAGGCCCCCACGCCAGACCCCATGGCTTCCCCGGAGAAGGCCCCGCCCCTCCTTGCCGAGGGCCCCCTCCTTACCTGGTGACAAACAGGCTGGGTGCTGCCCGGTGACCGGTGACCAGTGCTGGCTGGGGAGGAGCAGGCACGGCGCAGCTGGTCCTCCTTCAGGGGACACCCCCTCCCCTGACTTGAATGTAGCAACCGGAGAGGCCAGGCTGTCCTGTTTGTTGCATCACAGAGTCCTGAGCTGTGCTGGCTGGGGGGTCAGGAGGGGAAGCCTCAGAGCGGTGCTGCCCCGGGGGCCTGGCCGGCCCAGCTCCTCCCTCTGCGGCATCCGCAGCCTCCGGGGGACACCGCGAAAATGGGCACATCTTGCCAAGGTGAGCCCCAGGCAGGAGGGAGCTGGGTGAGAGGCCCTGCACTCGCATGCTTCGGAGCTCTGGTCTGGGGCCAGGCGCCTCCGTGTTCAGCCCAGCACCACGACCCGTGCACCTGCTCCAGGTGCAGCTTGGAGCCAAGGTCTGAGTGTCCGGAAGACTCGGTCTCCCCATCTGCGGTATGGGAGCAGGCCCAGGACACCAGGTCTGTGGGCATCCTGGGCATCTCGGACAGACAGCCCCCCAGGCCCGGGACGGGGCAGATGGCCTTCTCTACTTACCGGAATCTTCTGGACGGAGTGGCAGGAAGAGAAGCGAGCCACCGCTAATCCCAAACTGAGGCACTGGGACCAGCAGGACCCGAGGCCTCACCATCACGCGCACAGCAGAGGGAGGAGGCTGCCCAGGGTCCGGGCTCGCCATTGCCATTCGGAAGGGCCCACGAATCATCTCGTCCAGCATTTCCAAGCGTTTTCCCCCTGCAGCCACAGAGGAGTTTAATACACACACACAAAAAATCTCATTTGGAGTGCCAATATGAAAAATTTCAAAATGAAAGAATTCATTTACTAGCTTACATCTGTTTTATAGATTAAAATGGACGCATTTACTCAGTGTACATTCAGTAATGGCCGCACAGCTCAGAAGGGATGACGTCCGGATGGGGACTCATATCTGGGTCCAAATAAAGCATGTCCAGCCCCTGTGGTCACCAGCAGTCCCCGGCAATGACAAAAATGGCAGAAGACACCTGTGTGAAGCTACGGATGGCCTGTGTGTGGAGGTCAGAGATGTAACAACGATGCGTGAACACAGTCACGTCGGGGGGGCCCATCACGACGCCCGGATGTGCGGGTCGCTCGTAAACCACACCAGCACTGTGGGAAGCTACACTTGGTCCTGCAAGAAGCTCCCGGATTTCCGCTGCCGGAAGGAAAGGACTTGACAGTGAAGAGAATGTGTCTCCCCCTCACTTAATCTCTGTCAGCACCCAGCGCTCCCTCTGCTCTCCAGCAGCGTGCCTGTCGGATGGGGCAGCACATAGCCCACCGGCCCTCACGGGGCTTTCTGATGCAAGGACATGAAACAAGAGATGTGGACGGTTTCTCTGGTCTCGGCTGGCGCCAGTGCAGGAGGTGGGTTGAGTCTGGAGGGATGGAGGTGCCGCGTGTTGGCTGATCAATCTCTCTGGCATGCTAGCCATCCGGGAGGCCCTCCAAGGTGCCCCCTGCCCGGGGCTGTTCTCGGTACTTCACACCCCCCTTTAGAAGATCAGCCATCAGCTGCTTCCCTAGAGGGGGCTGGCTGCATGATCCTGAGGTCTTGGGCTAAAATCTTCACGTTTAGTGGCGAGACTGACGCGAGGATCACACATACTGGGAAGGAAGGGTTTGGGATGTCCGGTGCTTGTTTCGACAAGCCTGCCCGTTTCCGTGGCTGCACAGTACCAAGGGAGAGCTGAGTCATGCAGATAAAAGGCTGCAAAGGACTAGTTTTAGACTGTTCTCCCAGTGTGTGCTTCAACTGAGCAGATGTGGGGCCAGCTTGGGTCTGTTGAGGGCTCAACAAGACCGAGAGTCCCCCGTCCCACAGGCGGACAGGTTGGTGGCTCCAATGCGCTAAGATCTGATACATTACATTTATGGATAGGCTGGTTTTGCGGCAGTTAAGAAGTTATAAATATGAGTTTTAAGAAGTTTAATGAAGAATTTGTGGAGCTCCAAAAGGTGCAGAGAGCCTGGACGGTCCCCCCAACATCACTGTGCTCAGGGGTCAGCAGGTTGCCCCGGGGAGCTGCCCATCTCCTGTCCACCGAGGGCACTTCCTCTGGCCAGGACGCCTGGTTCCGAGTCCTTCCTGCCCGTGGCTCTCCTTCTGGTCCTCGTCCCTATCGCGAGGCTCTCAAGAACACACCTGGAGAACCTGCCTTCGACGAGCCCGAAGGGGAAGTTCACTTTGTGTGTGTGTGTTCCCAAAGTGTGAGATGGGTGCTAATCTGCTGGCTCTTGGACAGAGCAAGGACCTCACTGAATCCTTTCGCAGTTCTTGTTCTTTCAAAAGTCTTTTGGGGACTTTGTGAGTCTGCTTGGTGTCTAGTCTACCTGGAATCCTCCCTGGCATTTACTCACCTCTTTCTTGGGAGGGGAGGGAGGGAGAGGGAAGACAGCTATGTCTAACTAGGATTTAAGAATACTGTTTTTTTTTTTTCTTTTTTTTATTGCATTATTTGTGCTCTGCACTTCTACTTGTGGACAGGAAATACTGAGTTTTTATTTATGGCAATGATATAAAAAGTCACGATGGTCACCAAATGACTGCAGTTTGGGGCCACGGCTCCTAAATTTAGCAGGATTTGTGATCTGGGCTCCATGCCTGAACCAAAAGTCATGTCCTCAGTTGGCCCAAGTGGAGACTCACCTAAGGGACTGGAGAGGGGATCCTCTGGGACAAATGACCCCACTCTTCCTCCCCTGTCAATGACCTTGATTCTGCATCGGGACCCAAGGAGCTTGCGGTGGGACCACCTTGGGAAAACTGAGAGAGCAGCAGGCTTGGACGGCTCCGGGTCATGCAGCGGCCCTGAGTGTTGTTCCTCAGGCCTTGTGAGAGAAAGGGGGCTTGCTGTGTGGGATCTGGGCGCAGGTCTAGTACCTGGGTCACTGCTTAAGAGCTGAGATTGAGTGCCGGAGTCCCCGGAAAGGAAGAGGCCGCACCGCCATCTAGTGGCACACAGGGTGGACGGCGCCCGAGATCCGCGCATTCCAGGCGCAGAAGCATTTTTAGCACCGGAAGGCATCTCTGACCTCCAGTGACAGTGGCCCAAGGCAGAACAGGGATTTGCGGCTCCTTGCCTCTCCAGTCACGGCCTGTCCCCATCCAAGGGAGCCGCCACATCTCTGAGGAGCTTGCTGTGCGCAGGCACTGTGCTGGGCCCCTCACCTGCTCCTCTGGTCCAACCTCTCAGGCGGCCCCAGGAGGGCCCGCAGAGCCATCAGCACGGAGCGCAGGCCTGCCTTCACAGCCAGGTGGCGGGATCTGGGGACACCGTCTGGCCCGGGAGAGGGGGGACTATGGAGGAGAAGTGTCTTTTTAATCTCCCTGTGTTTAAAGAGAAGTCTCAGGGGGCACAGCGGCGCGGGAAGAGCAGGGGCTCCCGAGCTGGCCCCTCACCCTCTGCCCTCCTCGGTGTCCCCAGCTCTCAGACGGGGACAGTCGTGCTCCTTTACAGGCTGCCCCGGGGTCTCCATTCATCATTCCAAGCCAAGGCCCAGGTCACCCCTGCAGGGAAGGGCACTCACCAAGGGCGGCTGGGATTATGGTTCCTGGGCAGGAACTGGATTTGGAGGAAGCGGCTCCCGTGGGTCCCAGTGGGAAGGAGGGCTGTGTCCCCATGTCACACAGTGCCCTGGGGCAGGACTCCGTGGGGGAGAGCCAGGGCCGAGGGCCAAGCCCTGCCAGAAAGACCCTGCCTATATGGAGATGTGAGGCTTTGGGCCAGGAGCAGAGCAGGGTGAGGAGTGTCCCTCTGCAGGGGGCTGCACTGGAGGTGACCCTGGGAGCCCCGGGGGACCTGCAGCCCAGCCCATGGCAGGAGCTGTGCCAAGCTGCTGGAAAAACCAAGTGGGACCCCTGCCCTCAGGGAGCTTCTATCTAGGGGGAGACACATGCTCGTGCAGCCACCCACACACGTGCGTCATTGGCAGGGGGGCACAGAAGGGACTGTGCAAACCCAGACACTTCTGAGAGAGAGGTTGTCTGAGCCCATTCCAATCGCCAGGCCAACAAAGCCCTGATAGCAACGGAATGCCTGGAAGAGCACACCCCACGTGCCCCCTCCCCTGCCCCCGACCATGCTGAACACACACTGCCCTCACCCATGACCTCGCGCTCCTGCCTGTTCCGCACGTACCACCACCCCCAGACCTCTCTGTAAAACCCTAGATGTCTGTCTTGTGGGTGGAGAAGGGAGTTGTTAAGGCTTGAGCCCACGCCCCGCTGCCGGCACCCGACATAAATGTCCGTCCTTGAGTTATTGGCTTCTCTTGTGACGATTTAATTCGAGTTTGTTCGGCAACGGTGTTGGCAACCCCGGCCCGGGGCTCTGCTTCTAATTCGCCCAGCCCCTCGGGGTCCCCCGGCTGGAGCACCAGGCCTGGCCTGTGGGTTAGCAGCTGGGAGAAATGGCTAACAACAGGACACTTGTCTTCCACCTCGGGAGAGCCCTGCCCAGGACCCCGCCCCCTAGCCAGATCCTCTGTGTCCCGCCCGACGTGCCCTGTCCTTCCTCGCCCGCCCAGCTGCCCTTCTGCCAGGTGGCTGGGCGCCTCCTCTCTGAGGCTCTGCTCGAGCTGTCGCCCTGGCAGTCCCAGCTCCTCCCTCACCAGCTACTCAGTCCTCCCAGAGCTCAGTTTCCTCAGCAGTAAATCAGAAACATCCTCAGGCCTCATGGTCGGGAGGTGAGGAGAACTACAGGACCAGAGCACAGATAAATGCTCTTTCTTCCTCCTTTTCTGGATGACAGGAAATTAGCTAGGTGAGAAATGCAAATGCCATTTGGAAAAAGACAAAAAACAAGGGCAAGAAAGAGCCACGGGGTCCCCTCTATCAACTTAGCTAAATTGCAAAGAATGCAGAAACTGTCTGTGGTGGGTGGAAATCACCCGGCAGCTGTCTGTTCTAAGAATAGATCCAAAAGGACCTCATATTCCAATGAGGGCTTTAGAATCCAATTAAAAATCAGAGAGATGTTCCCTCCATTTAAATTTTAAACATACTTTACACTTAATTTCAAACAAAGCCCAGGAAAAGCCGATCTTTGCAAAAATGTTAGGAGAGTCCTCCTCCCTACCTTTTAAGCCACATACAGAATCAGGAGAAAGCAGCCCCCTCTGGCTGGAGCGTTAACGCCCCCAAGCCCAAGGGAGGGCGGAGCTGTGCAGTCCTGAGTGAGAAGGGCAGAGGGAGGGAGGGCAGGGAGGACAGGAGAGGCGAGGGAGAGGGAGGGATAGCGCGCCGGAGGGGAAAGAACAGGCAGGCACCAGTGATGCCCGCCTGTGCGGTGCAGAGTGCAAGTTCCTGCCCCTTTTCCTCCGGGAACAGTCACCTTTAGGAATCGTGAACAGAAGCCAGAAAACCGCCCAACACTCTAAATTTCCGAATACGGGGAAGAGGATGGAGAACCTCTTCTATCCCGGTGAACATGACGGTGGTCATTCCTCTAGGCTTCTCAGCAGCCCTGAAGTGCCTGTGCGCTGTGGTTACCCCAGTTAGATGGGGAGACTGAGGCAAGGTGAGGGTAGGTGGCTCCAGCTGTCGGACCACGTGCTGCCTTTCAGGACAGAAAGGGGCCTGTGCACAAGTCTGAGCAGGTCGGCCCCAAGTCTATTAGCACGCCCGAATCGTAATTAATCCCATTTCCAGCAGAGCCCAGGCCTGGGCCTGTGGGGAAACCCTTGTGGTTGGGATGGAGCTGGGGGTGTGTCTGAACCACCGACCTCAAAGCAGGGAGGCCATGGGAGAGGAGCTTGGACCAGCAGCTCGAGGGGGAGGGGGGCCGAGCCTCTCCTGAGATGGGATCTGAAACGTGGGCTGGGGGACACGGGTGAGGAGCAGGCTCTGTGGTTGGGAGGAGCACAGCTTCAGCCCTGAATCTGGAACGCTATGGAAACGAAGGACAAATTATTGAGCACCTACTGTGAGCTGCCCTACCGTGGGCACTTTAACAGAAGACACTGTGGTCCGAGTGGTTGCCCCGGGTCCGCTGAGAGCACGTGGGACGGAGCCCAGGTCTGGGAGACAGCACCTATACCTGAAGCCACAGTGTCCCCCTTGCAACAATGTCAGCTGGGCAGTGGGGGCTCACCAGTGGGCGGCAAACTCAACGCCAGGATCCAGGAACCCGCTGCTGCCTCCCAAACTCGCTGCTGCCACAGTCCTTGCGCAAAGGATGCTGTAAGGGCACCTGGGCAGTCTGATCATCGCTCAGAGGAAGGGGGAGCTGGGCCGTGCCAGCCGCCCCTGCCCTGCTAGGAGCCGCGGTAAGTGTGGCGAGTGCACAAACAACAGGGTTTCCTGTGACCTAAGTGGTGTGAGGTGAGTTTTGGCTCAGTGCAGCACAATACGGCAGCCCAGCTCCCTCCCGTCAGTGATGTGGACTGATCCGTGGAGATGAGATACTCGTCTACCCACATCCATCCCTCCCTGGCTGTCTGGGCTGCTGGGACGAAATAACGACCGAGTGGCCTATAAACAGCAGGGATTTACTGTTGGCAGCTCTGGAGGCCGGAAATCCAAGATCAGGGTGCCAGCACGGGCGGGGGCGGGCCCTCTTCCGGGCACAGACACTTTGTAACCTCACAGGGTGGAAGGCGCCAGGGGGCTCTGTGGGGCCTCTTGTGGAGGGCACTCATCCCACTCACGAGGACCCCACCCTCATGCCCTAATCACCCCCTAAGTCCCCACCTCCTAATGCCCTCACCTTTGGGGGAGAGGGGTCCAAGGTATGAACTCGGGGGGTCCAACATTCAGACCACAGCCCCCTCCGCATCCCGGCCCCAGCCAGCCGGCCCATCTCACAGGGCACCTGCTAAACCACCGTAAGAAGTCACGAGATGAGGCCTGACAAGAAAGCAAGCTCACGGAGTGTGGGGGGAGCCGGGTGACAGGCACACAGGTTCGTTTGACTATCTGTCCGCTTCTGTGTCTTTGGTTTGAAAACGTCCACAATCAGAGGCTACATAAAGAGAGAAGGTGTGAAGCGTGCGCGTGCACGCGCGGGCAGGGGCTGTTCAGGGCGGCGGCCACACCGCAGCAGCTCACGCGTGAACCCTTCCCCAGCTCCTCGGCGCTGGCCCCGGGCCCGGAGGGGCTCCAGAGCCCAGGCGCGGTCGGGACGGGAGCTCAGAGCCGGGCCAAGCGGCACCGGACCGTTTGCACCAGGATTCAGAGCAAGAGACACTTCCAGGCGTGACCACCGGCCCAGCGCCGGTTATCAGGCAATAAGCCCCACGCAGCAGGTGATACGGAAGGAGCAGGGTCGAGTGTGGAGGACGAAGAGCGTGCAAGGCCCGGGGACCTGTCTGCGGGAGTGACAGCAGCGGGGCCGTGCACGCAGGCCCCCCGCCCCCCGCCGGCCCGGCTGCCCACAGCTCAGCTGCTGTGTCACACGCATTCCAGCCCCGAGGTCTCGGCTCCCCGAGGCGGCCACCACGCCGTCTTACATCGCTCACTGCTTCACACGGCAAGCTCGCTCGGCACGCTCAGGTTCTTCATGAACCTGGGTCTCTGAAATCCTAACGTCTACCGTCCAATTCAAGCCCCACGCGACACCACCTCGTGTGCTCAATGATTTAATTTAGGAAACCTGGTGCAGTCATGAACATTTCCCTACATTCGGATCTCCAAAACTTTGAGTACCGTGTAGCACAGCCCTCTACCTCTTTGTCGTGAGTGGAGAGAAACGGCTAAGACAACCATGGCTGAGTTATGTTCTAAGCTTGAAGGAAAATCTGCTCTCACCTGGGCCAGCGGCCCGGGGCCCGGTGAGGCTGGCCGGTCTACCCTGGGACGACAGCCAGCAGAGGCTCTAGAGCTTTCTGAAGGTGGGGCACCACAGCACCGCCTCGGGCAGGGAGCCAGGCCGCTCTCGGGGCGGGGGGGAGGGTGTCCCCACCCAGTGCACGTCCAGCCCCCCAGCATCTGGCGGCAGCCTGCACTCTTGCAACGGAAGTCAGGGCACAGCCTCCCGGTGTGACCCTGCTGTGGGCCAGAGAACACGCTCTCACCCTGCTTGACTAAAAAAGCTCCTTTCGACGCATAACCCTCCCTGACCCATCCAGAAAAATCCTCCTTCTCTGGGTCGGGGACGTCTGCTTTGGGACAGGTTTAAAGTTTGCTGTTCTTCTGAAACTGGGCCACGAGGCTGAGGACCTGCTCGGAAGCTTTGATGCTCTTGGAGCAGAGGTAGCTGGTGCTGTTGGTGGCTGTGGCCCCCGGGTAGTACCGGTAGTTGACCATCAGGCCGCAGGAGCCGGTGATGCCCTTGAGGCTCACGTCGGCCATCCAGTTGATGCGCCATATCACGGCCCCGTTCTGCAGGTGGAAGTTGGCCACGGGGTTCAGGGCGAAGCCCCGATGCTTCTCTCCGTACAGGTACCAGGCACAGAGCCGCAGCAAGGGGGCCTGAAGCGCCCTGACCAGCTTTTCAGACTTCACCCACTCACTGCTGCTGAGAAAGACCTTGAGGGTTTCATTGATGGGACCGCCTGTGATCTCAGAGATTTCTTTACATTCCGAATCTGTAAAGAGTTCATTCCTCCCGTGTTCCTTTGCTTGTGTGTTCAGGAGTCCCAGAAGCCACTTGGTGAATCCAGGTATAGGAGACAGACTTGAAAATGTCCCAAGATGAGGAAACTCTTTCTGTAAGGCATGGTTGGTTGGGAAAGGAAGGTGGAGAAAACACACATACAAAATTCAGCTGGTAGGTCACGGAAGCAGAAACACCCCTCCATTTATCATTTAGGCCTCATTAAGCCCTGCACGCTGCTGTGTGGTTTACAACATGGTATTTGACGTGCGTTCATTCTCTCCTTTCAAGGCACGTTTACTAAGAACCTGACGTATGCTAGGGCCCGGCGGCATCCTGAGTCCCCAAGGTGAGCCTGTCTGAAGGCCTTCTCTGTCTGCACTATCACAGTGGTAAGTCAGGGGCTGGGCTGAAATGAGCAGCGGGGGCTGCAGTGACGTGGGGCTTGATTCGCAGTCTTCTGACCACAGCTCCTGTCTCTGTGGCGCACCTCCCAGGGACTTCTCTGCAGCCACAGAGCCTGGTTTGGCACTTGGCACGCAAGTACCCGATGGCTGTGTCTCGAGTGGGAAAGTGCTGGCCCGAGATCCCACAGTGCGTGCAAGGATGGGCGAGAAGGGGGGGCCATGGCTGCTTCTCGGTATCAGACGGTACCGTTCATGGTCAAATGACAGATCTCAAGGACCATTTTGTAAAAACCTAGCATTTTCTGATTAAAAATGTACTATGTGCTCACTACAGAAGAATTTTTTTTTTTTTTTAACTTACGTTGGAAACAAACCAACAAACCTACCACACTCCAGGACTCTGAATAGCTACTCTCCAGGTCTGATAAAGTTAATTCCTCCTGGTCTTTCTCCAGACAGTTTTTCCCTGAGTGAGATGTTTATTTTATGCCCCTGCTTTATGAACCTGGATCATGAGCATTTTCTCGTTTCCCATTCAAAATTCAAAAACATAACTTTAACAAGAGAGTAATATTAAAAGATAAGACTATACCATGATTTTCCTAACCATGTTCTTTTCAATGGGCATTTCGGGCGGCTCTCTATAAAAGGGTCTGCTTTTATAAACCGTGATGCACACGCTGGTGCAGGACAGTGATAGGGCTTTTTTCGGGGTTCTCCCTGGTGACTATCAGGCTCACAGCCGAGCATGGGACCAGTGACCCTCCCTCCCCCAGGATGGCTACTGGGCGGAGGGGCCAACTCTGACCCAACCAGAAGTAGAGTCTGTGGGTGAATTACCCAGAACCCCAGATTCTGCTCTTCTTCTGATGGCCTTTCTCACCCTGATACACCCCCTGCTCCCTCTCCCTGCTCCATTCATCAACACCGTCAGCAAAAAAGAAGGAAAGAAAAAGAAACTTATATTAATTAGATGGGGCTCCTATCGTCTCTGGGGAAAAGGTGGCAAGAGAGTGATTTTAATGAAGCTGATATCCAACTGAACCCTGAGTTCTCAGATTTAAGATTGATTATGAATTTAACACAAAGCACGTCAGTATTTTAATTCCACTCTGTCATTCTCCATGGAAGGGCTTCTGCTGCGGGTGCTGTGTTGAAATCACCCAAAGCAGAGAGCACCGCTCTCAGAGCCAATTATTAGCAATCTAATTATTTTACCTAATAATTAGATTCTGCTCACCACAGTTCACTCAAGCCCCTTATGAGATCGTTTCAGAAAGCTAGACCTGGAGTGAATGTGAACATTTCTGTTGTAGGATGGTGAAGCGTTTTTCCCAGGGCAACAGAGGGAAGTTATTAAAAAACAACAACAAAAAAAAAGGCCAGCGTGTTTACCTTCGAGCTGCCTGGTCTAACCTCGACACTCCCTCAGGGCTATTGAGAAAGCCCATGCTGAGGGGGTGTTGGGGCCAGAGCCTGGAGGGTGGGGGGCCGGTCAGGCACGGCCAGGACGACCACAAAGTGTGCCATCCAAACCGGGACATGGGAGTGAAGGGGCTGGTGGTTATGAAGCCGGGGTAGCACACGCAAGCCAGGAGAGGCCCCGGCCGCAGGGCGGATGGTTTCCCGGGGGGGCTGATGTCCTCGGAAGACATCTGAGAAGCGAGTTTCCAGATGCCCCTCTCTCGGCACTGCTTACTTCTCCCGAGTCGTCTTGGGGCACCTGGGACGCGCCAAGGGGCATCTGGCTCTTTCCCACTCCCCCCACCCCCTCTAGGTCCTCTCGTCTCACCCCAGAGGCCCTGTGCCGTGCCCACCTGCAGCTCCTTGAGCACTCGCTTGACCAGGACGGTGCCCAGCTCCACCCCCTGCAGTCCTGGCTGCGTCAGGCTGATGGAGTAGAAGATGGCCGCGGAGATCTTGCTCCTCTCCTCCGTCTCCGAAGGGGGGCACTCCTTCACTATGGCCTGGAAGACACGATGATGGTGGGCCTGGGCCCCTTGCTTCCCGTGCCTGCCCTACCTCCTGGGGCCAGGAGAAGCCAGGGAGGGCGGGAGCCGGGAGACCCTAGCCCCTGTTCACGGACGAGGCTCTGGAGACCAAAGGCCTGTTCTGACTGGAAATCTCTCCGGAGGCGGCACGCGTAGCCTCCCTGGGCTGTTTGTTGCACCTGTACCATTTCAGCCCCTTTGAGCTTCTCCCAAAACAATGTGAGTCCCCTTTGCCTTTTCTTTTCCAGGCCTCTGTGCTATGGGGGCCAGAGATGACTCTCCTCCCCACCCACCGCCGGCACCCAGACCTAACCCAGCCCGCCTCACCTCCACTTCCCCGGCTGCCCCGTGCAGGCCTGCTGGCTGTAGCCCGTAGTTGTTCTCGTTCCTTCTCTCCGAGCTCTAGGTTTTTAGATTTCTCAATAGGCCATACATGCTCCTATACAGTTTTTCTCTTAGGAAATGTACTTTTCTCTGTACCTTTTTGATTTTGTGCTACATCCTTGTTTTTCCTCAGGGAAAACACCCACATCCACACCCACACACACTCACGAAGTGACCTAGGAAAGACTCTGTAGGAAAGTCCCTTTGCCAGGGCTGATCTTATTAGCCCTGAGTTCTGAATGCAGGGATTTCTGAACCTTCCCATCCGAAGGTCGCCTGACCACTGGAAGAGCAGGCGGTTACCTGCAGTTTGCTTCAACGCAGGTACACCAGCTTGCTTCTCCAGAACACATTTAAGCTTCCCTAACTGCCACCAGCTACATCTGACTCTTGCAGTAGGGGTGGTTTGGCCCAGAGCCCCGATGAGGCCTGGGAGTCCCCAAGCTTTCTGAAATTGAGTGTGGAACGTGTGAGTCTGTGCATGTCCCCCGGGGGAAAATGACCTCCAGCTTTCATCCCCTTCAGATGCTCAAAGGGTCTTTCCTGTGACTCCTGAAAAATTAAGAACTGCTGTCATAGGAAAGTGGGGTGGATGGTGACACAGAGGGAGGGACACCCCCGGGGCGGTGCCACACCCTCTCCTGGGGCCGGACTCTGAGCGAGGGCTCCCAGCTGTCAGGGTCAGGGCGCACCTCAGCCTTGGGCTTGGTCTTCACCTTATGGGGTTACCTCTTTGTCTTTCCAGAACTCTGTAGGTTATCTTGCATTCCCTATTCAAAAAGTTCCAGCAAATCTTTTTTTAAAGTGTTCAAAATACAAACGAATCCTTCTTTGATTATACAAGTGAGACGTGCACAATGTCAAAGAGGGAGCAAGAAGTAAATGCGTAAGGAAGAAATCACAAGTTACTCCAAAACCTAATGCCAAGCCCTGCTGTTAACCTTGGGGTGAATGCCTTCCAGTCTGACTGGCTAAAGGTATGTACACACTTACACACACACACACACACACACACACACACACACACACACACACCCTGCACACAACCCCCTCCCCCCTCCCCTGCTCCCATACGCCCCGATCTCCAGCACAGAAGGCATTGCCCTGAAGGCTGGGCTGCGGGCTGGGTTGGAACCCTGTCTCATCCTTACCGGTTCTGGGATCGTGGGCACATCGCTGAAGTTCCCCTAAGCCTGTCTTCTCACCCCCACACGAGGACAATATTAGCGGGAGGGGCGCCTAACCCACATGGTGCTGAGCAGTGACGCAGGGAACGTGCTTGAGGGGCTGACGGGCACCGAGCAAACGCTCAACCAATATACATGTAAGTAAGAGCACGCTACACATGCTAGGCCGGGGCCTGAATTTTACTCAAGAGTAAGTCAAGGCCGGCTCTCCGCGTCAAAACCGTAGCAGTAAATCCCCATTTAAATACACGCCTGGAGATCCTGGGTGTGAGGATGTAACAGGTATATGCCTTCGTGTCTTTGCTGCGTTCTCTACGGTGGGCAGTCGGGCCATCACGTCCAGCCTTCCCAAACTACACGATGCCCTGATGAGCCACCGTCCGCACTCTTAGGTCTGAGCATGTCCCAGGGATGAATGCCTCAGAGTGGAAATTGTAGGCGGAAAAGAACGCCCGTTCTCCATTTTCATAGACCCCGCCACCTGGCCCGTAGAGAGGACTGCCGGCTCCCTCAGACACAAAAGCCTTCAGGGCATTTCTCCCTGGTGGGCAAGAACACCTGCCCAGTTGCCCTGCTTGATTTCTCCGCCTTCTGATACTAGGAAACGCTGCCCGCGAGCCCATCCCGGTATCCGTTCTCATCTTTCCAGCTTCCTAACCGGCCATTCCGGATCCAAGCCTGAAGTGACCCGGGTGTCTCGGCTCCCCTCACCTGCCTTTCCCTTCCTCGGGGACTGCCCCCATCCCTGGCCCCACATTGGTTCTTCTTCTGCAGCAGTGTCCCCGTCCCTGCACCTGCAGGAAGGATGGGGACTTTCTTGTCAACTCCGCAGCAGGCAGGGCCCATCACCACGGGCCTGTCCCCTCGGCTCCCTGGGCAGACCACTGGGCCCGCAGTAGGCACAAGGCACACAGTCTAGTTTTCAAGTTTTTAAGTCATGGATCTTTTATACCTGCTTACAGGCACTGAACGAACGCTCAACTATGGAAGCCAGTGCCCTCCCTTCCTTACCCCCGTCTCCGCTCAAAGTCAATTCCCGCAGAGGAGCGCCGTCCTCAGTCCGTAACTCTGTCTAGTACGGGTCTACACCCTGTGGCTACAGATCTGGAGATTTCTTCTCTAGCCAATTCAGAACACGAATGCCTCAAGCAACGCACTTCATAAAGGGGGGTAAAATCAGGTTTTAGAAAAATGTACGGGGCCCTGTGGGACGCCTGCGTGGTTCTGCCACGGCCGCGCAGGTACCTGGATGTTGCTGGAAATCTCGCTGGTCAGTGCCACGTGCAACACGACCAAGGGCTCCTCGGGGGCTGCACAGTGAGAAAAGAAGTAACATCTCCTGTAAGGCCCGACGCGTCGCTTCATGTCCATCCAATTTTTCACAGGATGCACGGCCTCAGACCTGAGGAGAGAATTAGAAATAAGACAGTCGAACAATCTACAAGTTAAATAACCATTGCTGATCCCGATTCATATTACAACTTCAGGAGAATTCAAAGAAAATCGTTTTAATATGAAACGGCACTGACTGAGAGGAACTCCAACTAATGACCATTTTACACACCAAATTGTCCTCTAATTCTTAATACCTGGTCTTAAGACTAGTTTGCAGGGCCCTTGGGAAGCAGTTGTGCTGCAATTTTATTTATTTATCTATTTATTTTTAAAAAAAGATTCTATCTATTCATTTGAGAGAGAGAGAGAATCTGAAGCAGACTCCTTGCTGAGCATGGAGCCCAGCTCGGGGCTCGATCTCATGACCCTGAGATTGTGACCTGGTTCCATTTGTCTAGTGACCTCCTCCAACCACTATATTGTTGGTTGTTGTGAAATGGCAGCCCCTGGAATTTGTCACGCTTCCGAGTGCAACCTTTTGCAAGCCTTAGCTTCCTTAAGACGGCATGGAGCATGGAGACCCTGAGATGGAAAGAGCTTCTCCTGTCCAAGGACCATTGTGGTACGCCAGCCGTGGCTTCTCCATGCCCCAGGCACGCTCGCATCGAGCACCATACAGCCCACTCCGAGATTCACCCAAGGGAGAAGTTTGCCCAATTAGGGGAGATCCTAATGTCCAGGGAAGTCCTGCGGCTCCGACACTGGGGCCTGCAGGAAACCCAAGGACATCAAGGGGACCCCGCGTGCGGGCCTGCGGGCAGAATGGCCGGTGCCCACCTGTGATCTCGACATCGCCGGCTAGGACAGCCACACCACTTGCGAATACTGTGCTTGGAACCGAGCGCATGTGTGGGTGGAGACTGGCTTTCAGCTAACATTAAGGAAAAGTGAAAACCTTAATACTCACTCGCTGATTTTCTGCAGCACCTCACAGGGCGAGTGCCAGGTGACCCGCTCTAGGCTCAGGAAGCCGGAAGAGAACCACTCGGAGAGCATACCCTTCAGCACTCCGTTCATCTCCTGCAAGGGAGAACACAGCGCTAGCTGCCGGGGCCGGGAGAGCACACGCACCCCTGCCTCGTCGCCAGCCGGCACCGCGGATGAAGCGGGACACAAAAGCCCCCTGCACGGTGCTTCGCCAACCAGCTTCTCTGCAGGACCCACCCCGACCAGGCGCTCGGCACCCAGCTCTCTACTTAGCCTCTGCGACCCCGGTCAGAAAGGGGCCTCAAGGGGAGCGTTCGATGTGAGCTAAGCTGCCCCAATCAGATGGTATGTTGGGATGCGCTGACTGCACTGAACACAACCGAAACGTGAGGTTGACAGAGCAACGGATGGTGCGTCATGCAGGGCGCGTAACACAGGCGACACGGGACTCGAGTCCCCACGCTCTTGGGAACACTCTGGGGCGCTCCGAGGTATCGCCCCTCGTTTCCCGAGAGAAACAAGTGCAGGGTCCAGGCACCACTGTCGGCAGCTCCACATCTCATATCCGAACATCTCTGAAGTCGACATGCATCTTTCACACGACGGCGGGTCACCCTGGTGGTGGGGGAGCGGTTTTTCCTACTTTCGTGGGACATAAAATAATCGCGTGTTTGGCGATTAGTGCATTTAGATTTGATGAAATTATTCTAATTTCACTTCACTTATTTGTATCTGATCTACGTGAGTCAACTTCACCTTTCAAGCAAGAATGGCACCAGGTGCGTAGGGAAAGGAGGGGACACGGGCAGACCTGGCTCGGGGTAGCCTCCCGTGACTCGCTGAACATGGACAGCAGTAGGCTTCCTGACAGCCAGAGCACGAGGACGCCCAGGGCAGCAGACGTGGCTTGTTCGTTCCTCAACATCTGCCTCCCTTTCTTCCAAATGCACAGAAGCCTTATGCTTTAGGTAGGTGCATGGCTGTCCAGATTTAAGATCGCACTGCAGCTAGGGGTGGTCATATGACTGACTTCTGGCCAGATGTAAACAGAAGTGTCCTGGAGCAGCTCTGGGGAACCTTAAAAAATGGCAAGAGTATACCCTTTGCCCATCTTTTCTTTGTTGCTCCCCCTGCAGGCTGGAAGATGATGTGATGGCCAGAGCTGGAGCAGCCATCTTGGGCCATGAGGTAACTCTGGGGGATTAAGGTTTTTAGGGGAGAACCAATTGGAAGTCTGGATCAACTGAAGGCATCACAGAACAGAATCATCCCTGGGGTGTCTACCTCCAGACTTTTAGGTTAGAGACAAACTTCTCTCTTATTCAAACCACTATTATTTTGGGTCTCTGTTACTCATAGATGAACTACGTATTAACAGATACACTGATTATTATTACTGAGTAATAATGAGTATCTCAGGACATTTGGTACAGAACTGACAAAGAGCTGTAATTGCAAAAGCTGTAAAAACGTCATAGGACCACTTCACATTTTATTCCCTGGTAAAAGGTGGAAGGACTCATAATGTCACTTGAGGACAAGGTGCAAGGAAGTATAGGATTGGTGGCTCAGAAAAGGTTTCAGAATGAAGTGAGATCCATCTTTAAATATTTAAGGCCTGGGGCACAGAACCAGCCACAAATTTGTTCTGTGTGACCCTATGGGGGAGAGGAGGGAGGTAAATCTTGGACCAACAGGGGGAAATCATGGACCAAGTTAGACTTGGATTGAATTTAATATAAAAGAAGGCTTGAATAGGTAGAGTTGCCTACAGACACCATCCTGGATGGCCCTCACCATAGGTGGGCACCGAGCGCTGGGTCGATGAGGATTTGGTGGAGCTGTTTTAAGGATTTACGGGTTGGACCGGATGCCCTTTACAATGCCTTTTAATTCTCAATTCCATAACCTGGTCTTCTTCACTCAGCTCTACGCTCACGGTGAGGGCAGAGGTTGTTTCAAATTTACTCCTCTGGTGCCTAAAGAATTCAGGGTGGGGGTCTCCCATGTGGAAGACGTTAGCAGACTGATGTCAAATGAAAAAGAAAGACTGGAGAATGGGGAGGAGGCAATGACAGGATGGGAGAAGAGAGGCCATCGGCCAGGCAGTGCACAAAGGTTGCTTATAAAATACTGCCTTGGACCACAATGGTTCTTAATCTTCCTGGGGTCCTCATGCCCTCCTGAGTACATGCTAAAAACCAGGGACCTGCTCCCCAGGAAAATGCAAACATATGAGTCAATTTCTGCACATAGTTTCCTGGGATTCGTGGAACCCTCTGAAACTCACCTATGGCTCATTCCCTGGGGTTCGTGGACTCCAGGTTAGGAACCTGTGCGCTGAAGGGTTAGGACTGGATTAGCCAAGCTCCATGTGGGGAGGGCTGGTGCCTCTACCACATTCATGACAGGAGCATGCGGGACGTACCTAGTTCCAGTATCAATTCAGGATTGATGATGAAAGAAACGGTTTGGCCAGTGAGAGCTCCCCCTCCAAGGTCTCTTGGTTCTATTTCGGGCTACTGACGGCTGTGAAATGTGACCCTGCCACATGAGATCTGGGAATCTAGGTGAAAGGGCACAAGTCCCCAGGCTCGGTGCTCACGCGGCACAGCTGTTTGGGCCAGATCGCAGGCGACAGGAGGGGAAGACACCGCCTCTGCTTTATGCGCATCAGTTCTGCCATCGATCCCAGACTCACACACACAACTGCCGGGGATGCCAATCAACCTGGACCCGGCTTTCCACACCTGCCCACTGTGGTCATCTTGGAGGACACTGTGCAGAAGGCCAATCAAACTCCCCTTTGGGCAGAGTTTGCTGAAGTTGTTGGCTATCAAGATCTCTCCATGTTTGGAATGTGGAGCAAAGTTAGTTTCCATTGCTCAGAAGCCCTGAGCTGGGACAAGGAGCTGGAAGCACTGGACAGGGTCCTGGAGGCACAGCTAAGACATTCTAGGTACGATTCCCACTGGTGGAAGCTGCTGTCCCTCTGGGGCACTGGGGCATCCCTGCCAAACTGCAGATAAGGTCCTTTTTGGTCTAGCTAAGCACAGAGTTTAGCAGAACCAACAAGGACCAGTATGTTCACTGCAAAGTAGGACAAGCCATCAAAAGAGGTCGTACAACAAAGCATCCAGTGTGGCTGGACCTCGAGACAGTAGGGACGCCGGCCAGTCAGCTGCGAGTTTAGTCCCCTCTCTGCTGGACCCCGTGCTTCTGTCAAGGCCCGCACACCTCTCATCTCACTGGAATTTCTATGTTCAAACTGCCATCAAGAAACCCTTCCACTTTCTAAATGCCAACTTCCCTCTGGTGCCCACAAGCCACTGAACAGAGCTCGGACCTCCTAGAATGGGAACTCAAGTCAGCTTCACAGGGGATTTTATCTCTAAGAAACGTAACTCCTCAACCCAAGTCGGCCTCTGGAGAAAAACAGAAAGCCTCTAAACCACACACACACACACACACACACACACACAGCATACACCCCTATTTCCAGTAATCACAACCTGGACTGTGATGAACTGTACCCTCGTTTGTGAATCTGATTTCGAGCCAAGCTTCACAGTAACCCTCAGAGCACTTCTTAGAAGGGGGAAGCAGGCTGACCTTGAGCATAACAACCGCCAGCAGAATCTCTCATCTCAGTGCACAGCCGATGGGCCCAGGGGTTAAAGGACCTGGCTAAAATCATGCCTTTAATCAGCAGAGGGCACAGACAGTCTTGAGAGCCGGCCTCTTCCATCTCCACACAGTGCTTCCTCCACAGTCCCCACTGCCCCGTGAAAGACACCCCAGCAGCTTCCTTTTTGGCCTCATCCTCGCCCGTTACTCTAAAAATGCCATTGCACCCTATAGGATTCAGTAACAAGAACCTGTCGTGGTCCCGCAGTGGACTGAGCGTATTCTGGGGTGAACGCCCAGGGCCCAACCTACAGCAGCCCTCATGCAAACCGGCGCGTGTCCATGTGACTTCGTCCAGCAAGTCCGGAGGTGAGCAGGTGTGGAAGAGTGACACAGCCGGGACACGGTGCCATGTGCACGCAGGGAGGGGCACTCAGATCGGAAGCGACGCGGAGTGAGCTCCCTGGTCCCCCAGCATCACAGGGCACCAGGGGTCACTGGGCGTTTGGGACTCCTGCTCTAAAGATTCATGTGCCAAACTTCCAGTGGTTTCTAACACTGAATTCCTCAGAGCAAAAGGTTCTAACTTTGTCGTCTCTTTAGCCTGAATGCAAAATCCAGAATGAGGTAGAAGAAACGGAAATCAAAGTGGATTGCACACATTACATGATCCTAGCGATAGATACAAAATTGGATCCCAGGGACAATTTCTATGGATTAAAAAAAACTATTCTCTGAAGGATTTAAATGATAGGGATTAAAAAAGTGCTAAGTGACCACGTCAAGCAAAGAAGAAGGGAATGGACAGATTTAGCTCTAATAGTTACATGCACTGGATAGAAGGACAAGAACTCCAGGTAGAGAAACGCCAAGAGGCGTGACTAAGCGACTAGAAAAGGCTTCTTGCCTTTGTGTGGGACACATGCAGAGGCAAAGGTCAGGCTATTGTTACTCATCCTCTGTTCAAGAAATATCTTTATTCCACATGACCTTCTGCCTGTTGGTACAAAAGGTTTCTTCGTGTGTGGACTACCTTGGTTAAAAAAACAAGGGAACCCTGAACAGCTGAGGACCTGGCTCAGGATCTCCCCAGAGCAAGCCCCTCGGGCGCCCAGATCAAGTGTCAATGTCACAGCTTTCAGCTGCCACGCGCCTTCTCACCTGAATGATAACCCAAGTTTTCTTGCGTGGGGAAGAGCAAGGGGATGGACGTGTTCGGTAACCTCTCACGAACTGGAGGATTTAGAACTGGATGGGACCTTAGACATCACTGGGGCCAACACGCTGAAATCTGCCAAGGGCTGGCCAAATGTCTGACGTGACACCTCTGCTGGCCATGCAGAAACCTTCCCAGCCCTCTGGGCTTCCCTCCGGGCTCAGACCTCTGAGTGCAGCAGTGTGACGTCAAGACAAACGGAAGTGATCAGTGTGTCAACTCCGTCTTGTGGCGGGGCACCCCAGACTCTCATCTCATGCATCATTCACCATTTTGCTATGCAAGACTTTTAAAACAAGGCTCTCAGTTTTCAAGGGGCTGATCGTCTAGTTGGAGTTGGGGGGGGGGGGGGCTGGTGGAATAATACATTTCAAATGCTAAATTCTAATGTTAAGGAATAAGATCCAAGCGAATAATATAATAATACATGCACAAATAATGCATGCCATGAAGCTCAAAACTGGGGGAGGCCACCTTGAACTGGAGTGCTGGAAACGCTGAGTGATGAGCAGCTCCTACTCTAATGGGCTTTCCAAGCAAGAATCACGTAGTAATGTGGGGTCGGCTACTTTCCATCAAAGGGGGGTCTGTGGAGAGGAGCGAGTAATGGGTGGGAAAGCTGGAAATGTCCGCAGTAGTTTGGTGTGCACCAAGAATACCAAAGGAAAGACATTACACGTTGATCCTTCTGGCCATGGCAGGATTGCTGATTTTGCAACAGGGAACAATGACCAGTGGCTCCAGAGAAAGATGAGTACTGATGTTACCGGTAAGATGGAAGCTTGTACACTTACTCCTGGAAAAAGTAAATACACTCACAACTAGAGAACATTAAACTCCCCATTAGGTAAAACTAAGTAAAAAACAAAGCCATTAATTAACTGGGTTGTTTTATCTTGTCCTTGATTTTGCAGAAAAAGGCAAATTCTAAGAAAACCAAATCCCTTTTAGATCCAGTAAAGTCATCAGCTCCAAGAATCAACGTGTAGCGACAAAGTACATAATTCTGGAGTCAAGACTGGGCTTGAATTCCAGCTCAGCACTCTGGGCACTGCACTTGACCATGAAGAGCTTTAATCTCCTCATCTGTACAACAGGTCCCTGTGGCTTGCTGAGAATGAGATGAGCCAGTGTGCGAAAAGCACCTACCAGTCACCAGGCCTGCTGTTAACTCTTCCCATACTAGACTAGAATGGAGGCTCTTGAGCAAGTGACCTGAGCACCAGGAGCATGCCTGGTATAAGATAAACACCCAATGGTCACGTGTTGGGTGGAAGGATGGACAGAAAGGTGGATTATTTCATTCTGGGACAGGTGACATTCTACCTAATTCTCCAGTTTTCTATGTAATAAAAATCAAGCTTCAGAAGGACCACCATGGCGTACTGGTCCCTGTTTCAAGAAAAAACCAAAAACAAAAAACAAAGAAAACCCAACACCTGTGCTTGGATTGAAGACTTAACCCAGGCAGATGGGAATGCACACAGTGTGTAGAACATGAAGTCCCAGCCATTCAGACTGGGCTTAAGTCAGAAATGTGATCAATTCAAATCGTGGCCCTAGATTAACATTTAGCATTATAAATTAACCAGCCATCACGAGTAATCAATCACAGCACTGTTATCACTGAGATTAGCCCCATTTTTAACTATCCCCTGTGTTTATGCATCTGAGGCCAAATAGTCAAGAAAGATGAAGTCTCTCATAAACACCATAACTCACACCGCATGATGTAGTTATAAAGCATGGTGCAAAGAACCCCAGATTGAGGTTTGGGTAGACGATCGAAGACGTACCTATTTGCTTTGAGTCCTTGGTCAAGTCTCCTGACCTCAGTAGGTTTCCTTAACCCACCTAAGAATGAGGACACGAACATGAAAATTATCATGCCAGTGTTAGCGTTCTTAAACGAATTAGGACATAATCGTTCAACTGCTCAATTTTTTAAAGCCAACTGCACCCAAAGTTCTCAATGTCAGAAGCTTCCTGAAACATTTACATCATTTCTTGTTCACTAAAAGGGCAGGATAGTGGCCCCTTCATATTTAATACCAAGAATAGAAGAGGACTACATTCAACTGTCAGCACTCTTTCAAGTCATCATTATTTAAATCCCGAAGTATTTACTTGCACCTAACATGAGGTCACTGAGCTAAGCACCTGATTAACTCAAGTACTCAACTTGGAATCATCACATTTCAGGGCTGAACTCAGGAAAGTGCAACGCCCTGCACAGTCATGAGGCAGAGACCAGAGTCCTCATCCCTGGGCATTCTGCAGGGCTTCTTAGACCAGGGCTTACACATAGTGGGTGTGCAACTAACTTTTGCTGACATCATCCAGGTTTTTGGAGGCTACGTGATGCTCAGTTGGGTACTCGTTCAAGTACACCACATAGAGGAAACTCAGCTAAAGTAATAAAAAAGAGACTTCGTGGAACACACTTAACCACGAAGGAGGCGTTGACAGTCACGTTCAAGGCAGGCGGTGCCGAGTTTCTAGTAAGCACTACACAGTAAACCCTGGAGCAAGGCAAGGATTCAGAAAGCCTGGGGAGGAAGGGGACGGGGTGCAGGGGACAGTAACTGGGGGCCAAGTGCGCGCGGCTTCAGGCTGGGGAAGGTGGAGTGTTTGGGGCTTGAGGGGCAGGTACCGGGAGCACCGCCAAGAGCTCGCGGTCCTGGTGCAAGCGCGTCCTTACCCGGACGTGCGGCCCCTCCACCAACTTGAGGGCCTGCGCCTCGAGCAGGTCGGCCCGCAGCCGCACCAGGAAGCGCACGCCGCCGTCCAGCTTGCTGATGTGGTGGAAGAGGCCGCGATAGCGCGGCACCAGCGCGTAGCGCAGCCGGTCCTCCGCCTGCAGCAGCACGGCCGCCTCCCGCGGCTGCTCGCGCAGCTGGAGCACGCCGGCGCTCTGCTCGGCCACCTGGCCGTGGTCCACGCCGAAGCCCCGCGCCAGGCGGCTCAGCAGCTCGGCGCGCTCGGCCGCCTCGGCCAGGCCGCCGTAGAAGCTCACGAAGTCGGCGCACTGGCCCTCGGCCGGCGCCGGCGTCTTCTCGCGCAGCTCATAGGCCGGCGTGGCGGGCACCGCGCGGCGCAGCAGCTCGTCCATGGCCCGTTCCAGGGCTCCGTCCTCCGCCGCCGCCGACCCGCTCGACAGCCGGGGTCCGACCGGCCGCGGCGGCCGCGGGCAGAGCCGCAAGGGGAAGAGGCGCCGCGCCGTCAGGGCTGGCCCCAAGCCTCTCATGGTAGCGCGCGGCAGCCGCTCGGGGGACGCCGGCGCCGCGGGGCTTCCGGCTTCCGGCGCGCGCCGGCCTCATTAGTCGAGGCCGAGGGGGGCGGGTGGAACGGTGGCCAATCGGAAGGCAGGGCGGGGGGCGGGGCGGAGCGCGGCGCGGGGCCAAGTGAGGCCAAAGGTCACTGTGCTGGGGAGATGCGGGCGGGGCGGCGATGCGGGCGGGGCGGGGCTGCGGGCGGGGCGGGGCGGGGCTGCGGGCGGGGCGGGGCTGCGGGCGTGCCCTGTGACCTGGCCACCCAAAGTCACCGTTTCGGTCGCCACCCTCTTGCCCCACCGCGTACGCGCCTCCCCTGCCCTTAGACTCGAGCTCTGCTACCGCGAGGTGCATCCGAGTCACCTGGGGGAACGTGCGACGCCTGCGGATTCCTGGTCCCTCGTGTCTGAGGAGAAGCCTGGGAATCTGTGTGCTTACCAAGTGTCCCTGGTGGTAGTTCTCTGGCAGGGTAGCCTTTGTCTTAAGTCGTGCCTAGGCGATCTCAAATCGTTGCCAGGGTCTGATTATACAAGATGCCTCCCAGAGGTGCAGCTCTCCTCTCTCCTGAGCTCGGGACCCAGGTCGCCAGCAGCCTGCTGGAGAAATTTTCATGGACGCGGCAAATGGGGCGCTCCCCACCATCTTAGTCCCCAGCCTGTCCCTCCTTCCTTTTTTTTAAAGATTTATTTGAGAGAGAGAGAAAGCAAGCGAGAGTGCGCCAGGAGAGGAGGGAGAGGGAGAATCCCAAGTAGAGGCTCCCCCCCCACCATGAAGCAGGAGGCGAGGTTCTATCTAACAACCCCGAGATCATGATCTGAGCTGACACCAAGAGTTGGATGCTCAACCAACTGAGCCACCCAGGTGCCCCTCTCCCTCCTTCCTAAATTCATTTAACAGAGTGTTTATTAACCACCTGCTAAGTGCCGGGTCTTGTACTAGGCATGGAGATAAAATAATGAGCTAGGTAGACCAGATGGTGGTACCCTATGGAGTTTACAGTCCAATGAAGAGGATAACCTAACTACAAACTGAATGGTGCGAAGAAGGAAATAGGGAGCGTGCAGTGACATGATCTAGCAGGGATGGGGTGGACTTTCCACTGTGACCAGGGTGAGCAGGAAAGTCTCTGAGGAGGTGACATTTAAGCTGAGACCAGAAGCTAGTTATGGTTTGGGGGGGCGGGGCGGGGATGAGCTGACCTATTCATTTTTCCAAGTTCAAAAGCACAGTTTTATAACCTCTGCCCTGCCCTTCATCCCACATGTAAGGTTTAGTGATCTCTACTTTTTTTAAAAAAGAAGATTTTATTTATTTGACAGAGAGAACACAAGTGGGTGGAAGGGCAGAGGGAGAAGCAGGCTGAGCAGGGAGCCTGATGCCGGACTCCATCCCAGGACTCTGGGATCAAGACTTGAGCGGAAGGCAGATACTAGAAACCACACCCCTTCCCAGCGGGGCCACGGCAGTAAGCTCTTTGCTTCCAGGCTCAGTCCTCCAATCCATTCTCTGCATCAGCTGTTGAGTAAACTTTCTAAATTATCCGTCTAACCATATTAGA